>NC_084760.1:30530866-31730866 GCF_028858725.1 Colius striatus | reverse complement strand
TGAACTAAGACCACTTTTGAACTGAGAATGCCATGCTCTGTCCATTTCTGTAAAGCCCCTATTCACTTCAGCAGCTTTCAGGCAGAACGGGTATTCCACCAGCTTTTTAAGTCACAACTGAAACCTTGCTAACCCAAGAGGTAGCAGGCAAGAGACATGGAGAAGTGAAACAAATTTTGGTACAGAGAAGTTGTGCACAACTTCCAGGTAAAAAATGGCCAGGAAAAAAGTAGGAATGAAAAAGAAACACAACCAATGCAACAGACTTGAAAGGAAAAGCAGAAATGAAGACAAAACCTTAGCATGAAGTTGTAGGTCTAGGAATTAGCAACTCTGGCTGAATCTCAACATTGAGACACTTTTGCTGCAGAGACACGAATAAGTACTGTAACTTAATTTCAGTGATCCAGAAAGCCAGTGGCAGAATCGAGACTAAATCTCCATAGTCCCAATCCACTGCCTTTTACTGTGAGCCTGCTACTTTTGAAAGGTGAAACTTGTCTCCTCATATTCATGCCCAAAACAGAGAGGAATATAACTGACTTCATTAAAATCTGGGAGTATTTTATCACTAGCTTCAGTAGGCATCTAACTCCATCCCTAACAAGTGCCTTGATGACAATAGGCCTCCACTTGATCAGCTCATCAGATCAAATTGTTGTGCCTGCGTTGAGCATGTCATCAGAGGACCCTTCATGTGGCACAAGAACAAGTGTCTTCTGCCTCCATCATGTAGTTAACCTGGATATTTGAAAGGAAGGAGACTTTCCCCCTCCAGGAAAGAAGTGCCATGACTGGAGTGCCTTGCTAAAGGTAGAAAATGAATCCAAGGTTGTACCACAATGACAATCTCACGGAGATTGTCATCTAACAGAGCCCTGGCACAGGCTGCCCAGAGGGGTTGTGGAGTCTCCTTCCTTGGAGGTCTTCAAGACCCACTTGGGCATGTTCCTATGTGACCTGATGTAGGTAAACCTGCTTCTGCAGGAGGGTTGGACTAAGATGATCTCTAAAGGTCCCTTCCAACCCCTACCATTCCATGATTCCATGTCTTCTAAAGGCCTGCAAATGAAATGGCTTTCAAAGGGGTCTGAAAATCATCCCCTTTCCCTAGTATTAGGGATGAACATTGTTACTGAGAACAACTTTAACAATACTATGTTAAATAAAAGAGATTGGGCAAATGAAAATGATAATGCAAAAATAATCAGCATGTAATGCTCTCTTTTATGCACTTCTTTTTCCCAGTAAAGTTTTATGTGATGGGTTTGAAACTAAATCTAGAGTTTGTCTCTCATACATCACAGGCTAACTATAAGATATCAAGACACTTGAAAGTCAGAAATGTAGGTGATGTTGATAATATCTTCGTATAGTGCTATAATAGCATTCAGTTACTCAAGGTCTTTCATTTTTGGAACTGCCCCACATGAGGGTGACATTCATTAGTTCAAACTAGTATTGTGCTACAGCAGTTTGAAAAAAAGAAAAGTAACTAGGAAGAGAATTAAAACTTGCATGAAGGAGTCTTTCCCTCGGGCATTTCTTTTCAAGGTCAGAAAGGCTTGGTCTGTTTTTTCTGCTGACACGAAAACATTCAGAGAGATAAGGTGAAATGAAGGCCCACATCTAATCTAGCTCTTTAATTCTGAAAAACCTTCATCTTTACACAGTGTTTCAAATGAGACTTTGTTTGATGTCTGTGACATTAAAACAAATATGTGCCACATTCCCTGACAAGCCTGACGAAGGATAGACACATAGAAAACAGCACTGGCAGTGGCAGAGCCTCATGAATTAAAACCCACTCCAAATCCTCCTTCACCCAGAGCAGAAGAAAGTATTTCTTACAGTTGAAAGGCATGAGAGTTGCATCTCAGCTTTTCTCTTACTGTCCTCTTGCTTGCAGCAAAGAAGAGTTCACTCAGTCTGTGATGAGGGACCCTGTCCTTCCCAGAGGCTCCCATACAGAACTAGATCCTGGGGAACGTGCTCTTCACGCCAAATTCCCAGCCCTTGCTTCCCCCATCACCCAGTCCTTTGAGGCCCCAAATCAGCACCTGCACAGCATCCATTCCCAAAGATCACTGGAACATCAAGAGGGAAAACAACCCCATTTGGGTTCCTCTGTCAGATAAAGTATGGCTATTCCCAATGTGCCAAAAGACTTTCAAACTTTTGTAAAAATACAGTTTACAGAGCTGTGTAGGGGCAATTGGATCATCATAAAAAAGAAAGCTTGTCAATATTTTATCATTTTCTTTTTCTCTCATTTTCAGTATTTTTGCAGGGAAAAAAGACTTTCTTGTAGCTCAAACATTCTGTGATTCTGTGATTTCCTGATGACCGAGTTTCTCAAAATCACACAGTAATAAGGAACGAGACTTTGAAAATATCAGAGTGATTTAGGCATTAAATCCTCTTCTGTAGTAATAATGAAGACCCTGCTCTGACAATTCAGTGAGTCTGGCTTCAGGGCTCCTATACAAGCAGTGAGGTCCCAGGAGCAAAACCACCCCCTGAGTTTGGCACGTATTCAATCCACAACATTTAAGTTCCTCAAAGAAATTTTGAGAACTTTATACCTGCAGTTGTTAGACTGGTGTTGGGTGACACCTGCCCATAGATTGGGACTGGTCTTGCCCAAAGCCAGCATAAGAGCATGAAGCTGATATAGCCTGTGTGTCCCTCTGCCATCCACAGCTTCTCATGTTTGTGGCTTGATGCCCCTCCCTGGGCTCTGCAGATGCAAGTCTTCACAAGGCTATGATGGAGTCAGGATCACAGAAATGATCTGGGCTTTGCAAAAGAGAAAAGCTAAGGTTCTCCAAGAAGAAAAAGGGATATTTATTCCGGCTAATTAGAGTTGATGGTATAGCCCTATAAATAACAAGAGCAGCAGAGTGAAGCAAGCGACGGGAGCCTTTTCTGGGGGAAAAAAATTAAAAAGAAATCATAAATGGCAATCCAATCTGAGCTTACTAAAAATCAGGAGATACTAGGCTTCCCTCTAAGATTTCTGGCACCTCCATTAGGTGCACAACCCTTCATTACTGCTGCTGCCTGTGCCCAGAGCTCCACTCCCATCACTCCTCCAATGCAAGGTCAGCTCTTGCCTGCAGGCTGCCCTCAGCATATGCTGTCACTGGCATGTTGATTTATCTCATGTAGGGAAGGCAATAAAAAAAGCAAAGCAAAGCCCCCAAACCAGTAGAGTTTTGTTTCTGTGCAAGGGCAGGATTCCTTTGTGGCTTAACAATGTGTAAGTTCAAACTGAAGCTTTCTGCAGGGTTGGAAAGTTCAAAACTATACCCTCGTGCATTGACTCTTGGATATCTAATAGGGTCTTACCCTTATGGGAGCATATCAGAGCAACTCCATATATCTACCTCTGCCAGAACATTACATATTTGGGACCATTGGCCCCCTGTAAAGTTTTGCTGACACTGGCTTTTGTGTGGCTTCTTCTCTCCAAGCATGAAGACAGATGCCCCTACACAGACTGCAAGTCTAAGCTTTGTTTTCATAGGAAGTCAGTCTGAAGTGTTGTGTAGAACAGTCCAGTCATGCACAAAAAGGAAATATACATCCACATTTAGTGTGGTAGATGGCTGGGCAGCCTGGATCAGCCCAAGGAGCTCCTATCCATCTCCCCATAAAGTTCAGCTCAGGAGAGACTTGACACTTCAGAGCCTTTGTCCAAATCACAGCTGAATCCTGGCTCAGTAGTCCCCAAGGATTGTGAGCAAGACCAAAAGTGAGGTAAATAGACATGAGGGAGCCAGCCAATGGACATGTTCTAATGCTCCAAGCTCCTGCACACAAACTCTGTTTGTAGGAGGACTCTGTTGTAGCTCAGAGTCCATAAGGACTCAGGCAAGTCCCCATATATGCTGTACACAAGGAGGAAGGACACGCAGGGGTGGCAGAGGAAAAGCAGCATGACAGCACAAGATGCCAGGCCCCAGGACAGTTTGGCATTGCTCAGACACAAGTCTCGGCTTTGCTGTTTTAACAAGCACAGTTCTGTGCTGATGCTTTTTTTTCACTATTGAATTTCACAGGAACTTTCTAACACAGATAGCCTCTGTACTGTGTATACAGAAGGCTTCAGAGGTGACCTTTAAAGCTAATGGCTCTGTCTACAGTTGAGATGTTTGCCCTTGTACACTTAAAGGCTGTTTGGTTGATAAGCACTGTGAGCAAAATTGCTGGCACTCCCAGCATGACAAGCAAGGGCTCCAGAGTCATACCTGTGCGGTGAGTTTTCCCAGGGGATAGATCCAAGGGAGTAGCCCTGGGTTCAGGATGCTTCTCACAGTTCAGTACAGTAAGATTCTGCATTATCCATTCATGCTCTTTGCAGAACAGCACAGTCCTATGAAAGTCAATGTATTAGACTTCTTCATACTTTAATCACCTTACCAGAAAGATACATGGGTGATAGTATCCTCTGATAGACCAACACAGCCTTGGGCATTAGGGAAGTACATAGTTGAAAGTAAAAGGCAACTTGCATTACCTGAAAAGGATGAAAGTAACATTCCTGGAACAAAAATATTTATTGTAAAGCCTCAAAATGACAAAAGCAGAATTTTAGCATTACAATTATGTACTTTTCACTAGACTTTCATGTAGAGGGAAGTCTTCAGATAACATAAATCTGCTAGACTGGCACAGAACACAAAGCACTTCAAATCTGCACAGAAAGACACAGAAGCAGCAAATATCTGTTCAAACAAAAAACCACAAACATTTTCCCTCATCTCTGGCTAGAACAGCTATGATCCCAAAAGCCATTTTCAAGTAATTTAATGGAAATTTTTGTTTGCTCCCATAAAGTATTTGCAGAGAGTGCAACCTGGAATGGCTAATATGCCCTTGTCCACGATCTGCACCTAAGGCACCTAACTCTTTCTTAATAGTTAAAGAAAGAGTAGACAGTAAACAGGAATTCTTAATCTAGCACCAACATACACCAGCAACTGGAAACAAAAAGTATCAGAAAAACAGACTAGGGTTGAACAAAAAAAAGAAAAGATTGTAGACATTAGCCCACCCACCAAATCTCTAACAGTCTCCAGACAGCAGCAGTGCTGCAGTGGTGCAATATAGAAATTACATGGCAGCAACCCCAGCAATCACCTCATCTGTATCTCTCTCCCCTGCTAGACTAGGACATCCTCCAAGAGCAAGACTGCACTGGCAGGCTGGGAAGACCCAGCAACACAGTGCTAGTGAGATGTATGGGACTGCTGTGAAGAAGCAGTGGGTTTGTGGCTCAAAAACAATTGCAGGCTTAGTGCTGCAAGGACTTTATGCATTCAGCTGGGAACAAGTATCCACAGCAGTGTCAGGCACAGCCAAACCCCTACAAATACGTAAGGAAGGTCTTAAACACTGAATCATAACAGCACAGCTTTGGCTCCTCAAAGAGCTTGGCAAACATCCATCCATCTTCAGCTTCACAGCTCCCCACCAAACACGGGCAAACCCTTAACTGGGTGTCCAGAGAAAGTGTCCTATGTGCAAATAAAAGCTGAGCATGACTCTGTGACACTGAAACCTTTCACTTAGCAGGCAAGCAATTATTCTCCTTGCTTAATTGTATCTGCTGAGTGACAAACGCAGGCCCCATGCTGTCTAAAATTTGACATATCATTTTATTTATCGTAGCTTTTACAGTTCTACAAATGGATGACACACAACCCTTTATCATTTTGGAAACATTATTATTCATGCAAATATGTCCTAAAACCTTGGACTTTTTTGTAATTCCTTTTTTTCCCCACATTCCTTTTTAAATTCAGATTGCAAGTTTCTGATCTTGCCAATGAGATTTCCTCCTCCTCACCAACCCAAAATAAATTAGAGAACAAGCTGCTGTCTCTAAAAGCTTTATAAATAAAACATACAGCACATACACACACAAAGGCTACAATTTTAGAGTATTTTTCTTTCCTGAGTGGATTTAGAGATGTCATGGCAAATGCACAGATGCTGCCAGTCACGGGAACTTAACAAGCACTGTGGAGTTTGACATCCCGTCAGATTATGGCCCTTTGTGGCAGTTGAGGCTTCCCAGGGCAGAAAGTAACATGCCAATTACTTCTATCAAGAAGAGAAAATAATGGTAACCACACGAGCAGGCTCATCAAGTGACAGAACTAAAATTACTCTTTCCTGGTTCAACTAAATAAAAATTATGACAGTTCAAAAGAATGCTAAAAGTTTTCTAAGAGTGGCTAAATCCCACCATTTAAAGTAGTTAGTGGAACTATTTGATGTTTCTCTTTCTTTCAAAGATGAAATCCTTTTCCTTCAAAAAACAAAAAACAATTTAGGTTTTGTTTCATTGGCTTCTCCTTTCCAACAGAAACACACAAAATATGAAGAGAACACAACAACAACAAAAAAAGTAGTTCTAGAGCTAAAGAAGTCTGCTCTTTTCTACAAAATTGTGCTGATTTTTAATTCAATTAACATAAAGTCACTGTTTAGGCATCACCTTTCTGTCAGAGACACAGGGAAAAGCTGCCGGAAGAGGCCTGGCAGTGGCAAGGCTTCCTTCCTGCCATGTCTAACAGCCTGAACACTGACTCCAAGCTTTTCATGGCTTCCAGCCCTCCACACACTAAGAGACTAAAAAGGTAGAAAAGATGAAGGAGAAGAAAGAAAATTGGAGCAGGAGGAAACGACTCTGTTCCAAACTGAATAGTCTGAAACTTTTTATATAACCCACGTTTTGAAAAGTAAGATTCCATTCATCAAAAGCAGTCGTGCATCCTCCTACACCACCAGCACCCACTGTGAGAGAGGAGGCCAGCTCACTTCCTACCTGCTCAGAGACTGCAGGGATTGGCTAAAGGGTGCTCTGACAGCTCAACTACCTGAAAGGAGGCTGTAGCGAGGTGGTGGTCAGTGTCTTCTCCCAAGTAACAAGTGATAGGACTAGAGGAAATTACCTCAGGTTGCTCCAGGGGAGGTTTAGATTGGAGACTAGGAAGAACTTTTTCACTGAGAGAGTAATTAAACATTAGCACAGGTTGCCCAGGGAGGTGGTGGAGTCACCAGCCCTGGAGATATTCAAAAGATGAGTAGATGAGGTGCTGAAGGACATGGTTTAGTGATGGATTTGGCAGTGTTCAGTTAGTGGTTGGACCTGATAATCCTAAAGATCTTTCACAACCAAAATGATGACATGATTCTGTGATCCCAGCATGAAGAAAGGCAAGAAGCACACAGTTCCTCTGACCAACCTACTTCTAGGATGGGAAATCCACCTGCACTGAGCCCAAGATGAGAGGTCCAGGGCTGCAGAAACTTCTGCCTGACCATCTAGCTCACAATATAAATGTGTCCAAATAATAAGCCTTGCTTTTTTAAAAGGCTTAAAAGGGCCCTGAAGGATCAAAGAGCTGGATTCAATAGCCAAAAGAGGTTCTGTGGATCAGTGCCCACTGTTGTCCTGGGCCAGGTCATAGATGTGGTTAGCTTCAAGTGCCATGGTTGTCACTAAAAGCTTGATTTGGAAAAAAAGCCTTGCTGGAAGTTTGAAAAGGAATGATGCATTTTAAACATTGAGGTCAGAATTCAGTGGCTCCACACTAAAGCTCTCTATTAGACCTTCACCTAACCAGGTAACGCAGCCTAATCTGTTAACATAACTCTCAGCACTGAAGCAAAAGTAAGAGCCCTGCATGTCTCTGCCTACCCAGGGTGCTCTCTCAGACCCAGAGCAGCTTGCCAAAGTGAGATGAGCTGGGAGGTTTTTTGAAAACCCCTAGCTCTGACTGACCCTCTGCAGAGGGAAACATCTGGCCTTACTGGCATTTCCTCTGAAGCAGAATACACACAAACTTCACATCATCTCTGTCTGTCCTGAAACAGGGAATTTCATCACCCATGTGGGTATCTGGGGTCTTTTTTTTGGACAATGTTAAGCTCCTGGTCTCAGTGAAGGCTCACAATTAGAAGAACCAACAAAAATCTCCTTCCACTCCTCTGTTTTCACTACATCTCCCCTTGGGTTAGGAGGAAGAGTAAAGGACACCATGCTGACCTTCAGCAGCACCAATCAGTATCTCTACACCATTACCCCAAATTCTTTTGCTCGGCTCCTTTGCAAACCAGACAGCCCCAGAATCTCTTCACATAAATGCTCTCACCTTATCTCTGTCATGCTTTTTGGTAATGAGGGCCTGAATCTGCCCTGGCTGACTCCAGACACCTACCTGGGGCACTTGCTTTAAGAGCCTGACTTTGTCTAGAAGGGCAGCCTGGTGCTTGTACTCCCACCCCATAGAGACAACCAGTACACAGTGTTGTGCTTTAGGCCCAGCCAGGAGCATAAAACCACAAGCAGCCACTCGCTCACTCCTCCCCATCAAAAGCAGGATGGGGAAGAGAAAAGTAACAGAAGGCCTTTGGAACTCCCTAAGGACAGGGAGGGCTCAATTGACAATTATGGTCCCAGGCAAAACAGACAAGGCTACTCGACTCAGGGAAGAAAACTAAGTTAATTTAATCTGCCACCAACCAAAAATATAATAAACAGAGAACAACACAGAGTGGTACAGCAAGTAAGAGAAAAAACAGCCCTTTCAAAACACCTTCCTCCCACTTCTTTCCTCTTCCCAGGCTAAAGCACCTGATGCCAGTGTCTTTACCTTCTCCTCCCTCAAAAGCACAGGGCGGCAGGGAATGAGAGGTGTAGTCAGTCCCTCACCAATGGCTCCTGCCTCTCATTTCTCCTCAGGGCAGGACTTGTCATCATCAGGTACCCCTGCTCTTCCGAGGGGTACCTCACACACCTGGCAGCCCCTCACAGGTTGCTCCAAAGTGCATTCATTCCCAGGGCTGCAGCTCTTCTCCACCTCCTGTTTGTGTCTCTGCAGCCCACAGGCTCTCCAGCATGGCCTGCACCACGGCTACCTCCTCACAGTCTCCTGCCCATCCAGGTGCACTCACCCCCGCTGGCACAGGGTCCACAGTGTGCTCATTCACTTCCCCTGGTACATGGTCCTTCTGTTCCACCATTGCCCTCCATGGGTTGCAGGGGTACATCCTGCATTCTCATCATGGGATACAGAGGGGTCTCCGTCTGCCACTCCTCCTTCCTTCGTCCTTCTCTGACTGTGGGGTCCACGTGGTCGCCTTCATCTTGTACCACTCCTGCACCTCCTCTTCTGGCTCAGATTTCCCTTCTTAAATAGTGATGGCAGAGGTACCAGACTGGCCCAGCCAGGCTGGAGTTGGGTCCACCTCAGAGCTGGGGGAACTATTTACAGGGACAGTACTGCAGCCTCCTCCACCTGTTATCAAGCATAAGCGTCTCCACACAAACCCATCTCACACAGGCTCATCTTGCACCTCCAATTGGAGTCCATGAGCTGAGTCCACACCTGAACTCTCCCCAGCACACAGTGTGACACTGTCACCAAGCCTTTGTCCCTGAGCAAGCCCCATCCAGGGCAGCCATGCGTAGACGAGAGACTCAGACGAAGGGAGTAGCAGCAAGATGAAGTCCCTGTATGGGACAGAGTCCTCTTGCTACCAGGTGTTTTAAAAAGCTCTCTATCCAAAGTCACTTCTTCCTGCATGCTATTTATCACTGCTCAGCAGAGTCTCGTTGGAAGACAGCTGAGGCTGGGGCTCATGTCAAAAAGACAAGGTTGTCACACATATGCAGAGAGCTACAGTGCTACAGCTTTAAACCAGAGCCCAGGGGAAAGTGGCAACAGGCAAGGGACAAAGGAGAAAATCAAACTGCCATCTCAAATGTGATTCCAGCTATTCAAAGGAGTCATTTTAGTCAATCCACTGGTTGATGAGTCAGTAGCACTGGCGCAAGGTCAAATCACAAATGGGTGAGAACATTTATCCAATGAAATCTTTTATTTCTCTATTTCCAGTCCTCCATTTCAACTTGAAGAGCAGCACTAAAAGGGAGAGAGAAATGAGCTTTCCATCTAAAAAGCCTCATAAGAAACCACAAGTGCCAAGCATGCCTCCTCTCCACCCTTGTCTCTCTTTATAAAAGCCCAGTTCCCTGATCTGCTATAGCTGCCAGTTCTTTAGCAGCAAGAAATATTTCTAATAGACATTGCTGCATGTTACAGAAACACTGAAGGGCAACTGGAGATCAATTAAACATCCTTATCCCTAAGCAGCAACACATTGAAATGCAGGAAAGGTGAGTGATAACAGGCAATGGGTCAATGCAATGCACCAGCTTCATTAAAATTCGTCTACCTGTAAAAATAAATCCTCCTGAAGCACAGCTAGGGTTTCATCTTATCTGCATGTGATCTTCAGCAACAGCTGGTGGTAACAAGATGACTAGAGGAAGGCAACAGAAAAACATGGTATTGATTATATAAACTGCTTAGTTCTAGGTACTAAAGTACATCAAAATCTTCACACCTTCATATTTCAGGAGAACTCAAAGTAAACTTTTTGGCTCACATCCCTCTCTTCCTCTCAGAGGACAAGAGACAACAACTGAAGCAGTACTCTCTGATCAGTCTCTCCGGTCCTCTGAGCACGCTGCTCAGAGGATCATGCTTCACTTAGAAATCTTCAGCTATCTCTCTCTCTCTTAAGATATAATTTAGTTTATTAAAAGACATAGCACAAGGAGACTGAAATGGTCAGAAGCCCAGATATTATTCTTAGCTTTGACAAGCCTGTGGATTCATTTCTAGGTGCAACTCTGAAGCAGATAACACAGCAGATGGTGACAGCAGCGGATGAGAGACTTCCCCTGATCACTGCCCTCTCCACAGTTGAAGGAGGCATTAATAAACATCCGTCCCAGTCATCCTGGATGTTATTGCTACATGTCCTCTCAGCTGATTCAATCAAAACTAAATCCTTCCAATATTTTGTATATTTTGCTGAGACTGGGGCAGCTGCTTTCAAAAGTAAACAGGACTGAGACTGTAACCTTTATCAAAACCATCTTACTGATGCTGTTACAGCCATCCTAATTTGCTGATCTCCACTCTACTAGACATACTCTAAGAAGAGCTGGGACCAGAAATAACACTGTATCTTTAATGGAGTGATACAAGACACTACAGCTGAGCTTTTTTGACCCTGGGGCATGGTTTCAATACAAGACAGAATTTCACAGATTTACTTTCCCACATAACCTTTTCCAGTTTCCAAGAGAAACAATTCTCTTTCATCTTGCCTTTTCTTATAATTTTTTTGCGAGATGAAACTGAGCAAAACTGAGTGACCAGGACAAATGACATAAGAAAATAAAGACCATATTGGATGAGATTTTTAATTTATACTGCTCTATCTTATTGACTTATAAGACTTGTTGACCTTATCAAGATCATCAGTTTAACAGGCCACTTCAGAAAGATCTACATATGCTCCTGAGTGTTAAACTGAGTGCTTGAAAGGCACATTAAATCAAATAATGATAGGCAGCTTGCTGTTTCTATCCTACCAGTCAGTCAAGCACTGCCTCCTTCAATATCTCCATGAAATATAGACTGACATAGGGGTGCCTCATGCCCCTGTATCTCTCCAAACCACACCTAGCTTTATATAGATACCTTTGTTGAAAGCCTTTCTTTTTATTCTTTGCTTACACGGCAGCTAGCTCAACAATGCTCTAAGTTATGAGAGCTCCAAGGCACTGTCACAAAAGAAAAAAAACCCACATATATAGCCATAAAAATGGTATTCAGCACATATCAGGATTTTACTAACATTCACCAATTGATTCTTAAAAATATTGGAATTTCTTTCCAATCTGAAGACTGCGGCCACATGGTTTGTGCATAATCTACTGCAAGCCAGAGGCAAACTTGGCTTGAATTCAGTCCTTCCTACTGGAAAGGATTACAACACTAATATCAGACCCACCACTTGGCCTAGGAGTCAAGGTTGAAAGAGAAGCCAGGACCTGAGAGGAAGAAACTCTGAATTATGTACCTATCAAGGACGATTTGAATTTATTTTCCATTTTGTGCTCATTGACTGCCCTCTTAGAGGATGTACATGTGGAATTCCCCCAGAAATCCCTTCCCACCTGGTCTGCAAATTCATAGAAGTTAGAGTCTAAAGACACTCTACTCTTCCACCTCTGTCCATCTGTGATGAACTGGAAGCAATGGCTTGAAGCAAGCTTTACAAGACAGGCATTTTCCTGCATCAGTAGTCAAAAGACTGCCTAAACCTCATCTCAATGCCTCCTTCTTAACCTATCCATGTCCTGTGAGTAGGGATCATCACAACTATTTCTGTTTCTCCTCAAAAAAAGTCAAAGTGATCCCACCAAGGCAGAGATGCAAAGGATCCTGGGCTGTCCTTAGCACACATTTCTTTCACGTCTTGAAAACACTGGTGATGATGGTTTGTAACCTTCCCAGATGATCTGTCAGTGCTTTCCTTCCTTTCTAGTTAAAATGCTCTTCCTTCACCCACTGTAAAAATGATCACCACCCAAGCTGAGATGCTCACAGAGAACACCTGAAGCAACTGTTAAGGGAAGCAGTAGTTTCACCATGATCTCATGACTGCTGGCTTCTGTAATACTTCTTGCCCTCATTCACTCCAGAAATTTTCTGACTTAATATGGCAACCTCATTGCCCACCTGGCACCTATCTGATGGATCCATTCTTTTATCATGTTACATTGAAAGCATAAATTATTTTACTTCTCTTTTTTACGTCGTTGCCTATTCAGCTTCTCCCATACTGCCTCTTAGACGTGGACAGAGTTCCCAGTAAAACTTTTAAGTTCCAACATTACCCTGTCTTTGAAAGTCTCCCAGGGCAGAGGGATTGTCCTGGCAGAGATTTGGCAGCTGGTGTTAAATAACATCACTCTTGCCTTGCACCCTTCTTTTGTTGCACCAACCTGCCCACATCTCATCTTAAAGCAAGCATTAGGGTCATGATCCAATTGCTGTACTGAACAAGCCCCCTCCAGGCCCCAGCAATGGTCTCTGTGTGCACTCCAAGTTTCTGGGACACATGAGGCAATTAGACTTCACAAGTCTCACTAAACTAAACTGAATTAGCCTGTGTTTTCCACAGCTAAAAGCACACGTGTAGATAGACACCAGAGGGTAAGGAGCAGCAACTGATTGTCCAGTAATCACTTGGGTCTGAGCCCACGATGGCAGACAAAAGAAGTCACAAGTTATTTCTCCCGTGTTTATGTAGCACCTCACAAATGGGCTCCAGCTACTTCAAGGCATCTGCAATTAAAGAGCACTCTCAGGAGGAGCAGATTTCCTCTGACAAAGTATTTCTGTGTTCCTCTATATTACCTTCTTATCCATGAATAAATGCAGCAGGCTTATCTCTGCTGCTCTGTGTTTACTTTAATAACTAGCATGAAGCCTGTATTTATTACCCAAATCCTGTTTTTAAATCTCACTCCTAGATAAAGCAGTAATGACATGGCTGCTTTGCTCAGATAAGTCTGCAGCTCTTCTTCTTTTCATGAGGAAAAAAACCTACCTCTGCCATGACCTGATAGACCCATTGCCATTCCGCCATCTAATGCTGTTGCCAGAAACATCCTGGGTTGTCACGAGTTTCCATCCTTCCTGGGAAATCAACACACAGAGCACAGTGACTTTCCAAAGCAGATGCACATAGGGCACATCTATATTTACTCAAAGAGTGGAAAAGGCTGCAGTTCTTAATCCTCAGAAATGGCAAAGCAGCACCTGGATTCTCACTGAGACACACTCAAAAGTAACAGGAAGCAGTCTCACCATAGGTAGGTGAGGGTCTCATTAAGAGAGGTCCTTAGGTTTGCATATGCTCTGAATGTCTTAAGCAAAATAAAGAGTCTGGTAATCAAAGTAGAATAAGATGAAGACTCTTTTTTTTGTCAGGAAACTACTTGGTTCAGGTAGTGATGCTCTCCCAGCAATGCTCCTGCACTTCCTTCCAAACCCCAGAAGAGCAGCAGTGCTGGCTATAAACAAAAGAGATTTTTTTGCTCAAGGAAAGACATAGAAAAGTTTTTGAGGTGACAAATGAAAGCTTAGAAAGAAAAAAAATACAGTGAAAGGAAGAGAAGCGGGAAGCCTTTCAACAGGTAGAGCTTCAAATGGCTTTTAAAGCAATTTTGAATTGTCTTCTCCTGGCCATAATGGCTCTGACAGCAGAGGTTACAGCTCCCAGCTGCTCACCGGATTACCACTTCCTCAGCGAGCAGAGCAGTCTAAAGCAAGGTCCAAATCTCCTTCAGACAATAACCACCTAGTTGTGTCAGATCAGGAGACCTGGCCAACCTCAGCAGTAGCATACAGGCTCCAGAGCAGCAGAGCTGTCCCCACGCACATCTTCCCTCAGCCATAGACTGCTGCAGCAGCAGTGCCCGTGGGTGCACACCTGGGTTATGGGTCCAATCCACCATCATGACTGTCCCAGGTAAAGCATCTCACCAGCACCACACGTGGCTTCTTGGCCCAGTCAGTTGCCCCCAATGACCATCACCCTCTATTCAACCACATCACCTGCCCCTTCTAAAGATAATTGCTCCCTCCAATCCAGCAACATAAGAGCTCATGTGAAGAAGTCCCTAAACCGGGTTGAGCCAAGTGATCTGGGTTAGCTTTAAAAAAAAAAAAAAATGTTCTGGCTTGGTTTAATTTTTTTACCCTAACCTGGTACATTTTGACCACCTGAAGCTGCTGGACAAGTGTACATGCTATGAGATGGGCAAGTCTGGGAGAGATGAGAACTTTTGGAGGGAGACGAGGGATCCGAAAGGAGCCCAATGACAGCTGGAAGCATGTTAGCCTCCCCGGAGGAGGGCACAGGGCCACAAGAGTCTCGAGATGAAACACCAAAGCAGTTATACTGGGAGCTGTTAATGAAACACAGATTATTTTGACTTTCATTGATCTACACTTAAACAGATTTCAAGCTGGACTGGATTAAAGCAGTGGGATTGCACTTTGAAAGAGCTGTGCCTTCTGTGTCGCTGTGTTTAATCACAAGCAACACCAAAGACATTCTTTTCCCCTTTCAGCTTTGTCATCAGTGCCATTTTGGGTAAGAATATTTAATGAAAAACAACTGTGTTATGAGAAAGAGCTTTTGTGGGGAATTTCAGACCAAATACTTAGAGATGCTTCCAGAAGCCCAGCTTCGTATCAATTGTGTACCGGGCATTGTGACCTAGAGACTGGAAGGAAATGACATTGCCTACTGTGAGGTCCTGGGCAGCAGCTGCATGTGTTCAAATTAGAGGAGCAGGAATCTTCATTTTAAAGTATGTTAGATTGTCAGCTTTTAAGTAAATGCTCAGATATTTTAACCTAGTTCATACTATGTTAAGAAAACCTAACCGGTTTTGCATAGGTGGTTCGAACAGAATCCGTCATGAGATGAATTTTCCAGATAAAGTATTTTGTTGAGCAAGTGATGAAACAAATGTTTAAGAAGTCAAACTCCAGGGCCTGCAAGCTGAAAACTGTACTGAAATCAGGCCACTCACAGAAACTCACAGCCTGCATTCTCATACTAGCCACTATCCAGTTGTGTCAACAAGACAACAGACACTGTCTGAAAACAACAAAAAGGCAATTTCTCCCCTAAGGAAACCTAAAACCCAAGAGATTACGCATTCTAGGAGGCTTTTCAGGTGTTCAGCTTTGTGCATTAGTGGAGTCACTACAATTCACAGGGAATAAACTGAAGTATTTGAGAGATAAACACAAAGCTTTGATCTCTTGGATCATTTTGCATCGGCCCAGATTAAATCTCCAAACCGGGAGCTATTGTACAGTAAATCTCTGCAGGCTGTGAAGGCATACAGCTTCTGCTCTAAGCTCTTGTGGTCCTGTAAGAGAGCTACTAGCTGCCTTCAGCAGAGTGTGTCCATGGACACTTCACACTACATCTAATGCAAAATACTCTTTAGATTTTAATGGAGAACTAGTTCTTCTTTAAAATGATACACCATACAAAGGACAAAATTGCTACACAATTTAGATAATGTCATTTAGTTGCACCATTACCTTTATCCCTATAGAACGCTACCAGGTATTTTTGTGAAGGATATAAAAGCCTGGAGTTCATTTATTCAGCTAACACCCCCTCACCTGCAAGCCTTTCTCTCATACTGCAAAGTCATTTGCAAAAGACATCGCTTTATGGCACATGCTTTCACATCCATGGAACAATTCATAGACACCTATACAAAAAGACAGGGTGACAACTTGTAGGTCTAACCCTACCAGACAACTGATTGTTGTGTTGTAAGCAAAATTCAATTAGGAGAGCTTGCAAAATTAGCCTCTGTGCTTGTTAGCATCCAGCACAGGGCAGCTATGCTTTGGCTGCCTATTGACTGAGCAATCAAAAGACAGATGCTGCATCCAGACAGGGAAATGTCCAAAGAACTGTGCAGTTCAGGAATGGGGAAGCTTTCAAATAAAATCAATCTGAAGGGACTTGGTCCACACAATGATTACAAGGCTCTGAGTTTGCCAACAAAACTTCAGCATTACTCTTATAAGAAATCTTTCATACGGGACATTGAGTAAACAACTTAACCATCAATTTTTGCAGCTCTCACAGCTGTAGACTCTACAGATCAGTATCTGCCCTCTATGACTATATCTAAGTGGAGAGCTCCTAATACACACCATCTACATTAAAATGTTCAGAGGAAGCCTCAGAAGTACTCCACACAAGTCACCAAAAGACTTCATGGATCTATACATATTCTTGGTCCTCTGCTCCCCAGACTATCAGCTCTTCCCCTGAAACTTCCTCACTCTACAAGGGAGGAGTTTAATAATTAAAGACTTTTTCAAAGGAGGATTTATTATAGGTGTATAAAAGATGTGGATAATCCTGTAGGTGTGTGTCTATTGTTCTCTTTCCTCACTGTCTGCAGCAAGTATTTAAACTGTATCTGATTTTTAGATTTCTTCCTTCCAAGTAACTATGACCTGTCACATCTCCTAATTGACTTAACATCATATAAGACCCAGGAGAGGCTGGGGATGGATCTAACCCAGAGGAGAACACTTTGGTCAGTAAAACAGTGGAGCCCAGGTTAAGACTTGTAAATTTTTTCCCTGAGCTCCAACATGCAGTTCTCTAACTGGGAACAATCCCAAGAGCAGTGACCTGCCATGGTCCAGGCCTGATCCAGCAAGGTCATTCAGTGCAGAGGTTTGATATGTCAGTCCTTACTGACACAAACCCTCCCATGTATTGCATAGAGTCTTTTATCAAAGGTGAGATCTGTCACAGCCCAGATGTGCAAGTTTACAGTAAATCTTGGTGCCACATTGACAGAAAACTTAAAAACATAAATAACTTTGAAATGGTCCCTAACTAGCTTGTGACTGCTGTGAGGGGACTGATGGGTTACAGAGAGAGAGAAGCAGAAAGTATAAGGTAGAAAACTGTACCATTTTAGCTAGAAACTTGCTGAAGTCTTCTCCAGGCCCAGATTTTGCTGCTCTCAGCCAATGGATTCCCTGCATGCAAATGCCAGCAAACTAAGACTTACTCCATTATAAAAATTTGCATCACATGAGAAGCATTTGGTAGTCTGAGGATGACATATTCAACACTGTCTACTAGCCAGCACTAAGTGACAGCAGCAATTTTCAGCGGGACCAGAGTCTGGACACAGCAAAAGATACAGAAGCACCAGCAAGAAGATATCCTCAACCCTGGTGGCTTTGGAGTGGTGGTTCTCAGCAAGCAAGTAAAAGTTTCCTTGGCACTTGCAAGAGATAACCAAGGCAGAAGTAATCAGAATAAACAGGTGCTGTCAAACCATTGCTACCTGTACATTACATCTGTATTTTGGACTGATGTTGTGTATTTACTTTCCTTAGAAAATTTAAGGATTTACAAGTTTACAGAGTCTTGCAGCTTACAAATAATTAAGGAATCATCACTGTTGTCATCTTCTGCGAAAGGGAACCATCCACAGGAGAAAGTTTATCCTCCCCTGGGCTTCTGACTTGCCTGACAAAACCAAAGAAACATCAGCTGCTCACAGTTGTCTACAGATAATGGAGTTATTTACCAACTAAACTGCTCCATGAACAATATCTAAGCACTTATTGCTCTCCATCTCTGCTTCGCTGTTTTATTCAATGTCATGAATAGGTGAGGGTTGCTTCCTACTTTTTTTGTTCATTTTCCTCTTGTAATTAACCATGTAAGCTTTCTCTAGCAGCATAAGAAACACCTCATTCCCTGTGAAAATGTCAGTAGATTCAACAGCAAAAAATCCCAGAATTACACTGACTCTAGAGAGCTCTTTCTCTGATATCTTCTGTTACACTTTAAATTTTTGAGAGAGGAATCATTGAAGGTACAAGATGAAAATATACAGCATCTTTTTCACCTTTCATCCATCACAAAAAGAAAATAAATAACACAATCAGCAAACAGAAAGCATTTTTCTGCAGGTCGATAGCTGGTAAGATGTTCTGCAGAATCCCTGACCTCAGTTGAATGACCCCTGAAATGAGGCACGATCCTAAGATCTGCCACTTGACCAGGAACACAGTCCAGAGCATGTCCACCCCCTCAAAAAAGCCATTACTAACAACCACAGCCAGAATAGGATTTGAACTCAAATGCAAGGAACTAGACTTTATTGGTGTGATCTGGAATTCAACAACTCAACGTGAAGCCCAGAAACTTGAAGTTATGGGTTGACTATAAAATTCTCCTCTCCTGTTATTTCCAGGCAGTGTCCCTTACAGAAGGCCAATCTACTGCTTTTCATAGAATAGTAGAACCATAGAATCACAGAATGGTAGGGGTTGGAAAGGACCTTTAGAGATCACCTAGTCTAACTCCCCTGCAGAAGCTTGTCCACCCAGATCAGGTCACATAGGAACATGTCCAGGCAGGTCTTGAAGACCTCCAAGGAAGGAGACTCCACACCCTCCCTGGGCAGCCTGTGCCAGGGCTCCCTCACCTGAACAGTAAAATGTTTTTTTCTTAAACAGAACTTTTTGTGTTCCAGCTTCATCCCGTTACCCCTTGTCCTGTTGCTAGCTACTATAGAAAAAAGAGATTCCCCAATCTCCTGATATCCACCATTTAGATATTTCTAAATATTAATGAGATTCCCCCTCAATCTCCTCCAGACTAAACAGCCCCAGTTCTCGCAGCCTTTCCTCATAAGGAAGATGCTTCAGTCCCCTGATCATCTTGATGGCCCTGCGCTGGACTCTCTCTAGAAGTTCTCTGTCCCTTTTAAACTTTTGAGCCCAGAACTGGACACAAGACTCCAGATGAGGCCTCATCAGGGCAGAGTAGAGGGGGAGTAGAACCTCCCTTGACCTGCTGGCCACATTCTTCTTGATGCATCCCAGGATGCCATTGGCCTTCTTGGCCACGAGGGCACATTGCTGGCTCATGGTTAGTTTATTATTAACCAGGACTCGCAGGTCTCTCTCTGCAGAGCTGTTCTCCAGCAGGTCAATTGCCAGTCTGCACTGGTGCATGGGGTTGTTCCTTCCCAGATGCAGGACTCTGCATTTGTCCTTGTTGAACCTCATGAGGTTCCTCTCTGCCCAACTCTCAAGCCGGTCGAGATCCCGTTGAATGGCAGCACAGCCTTCTGGGGAGTCAGCCAGTCCTCCCAGTTTGGTGTCATCAGCCGACTTGCTGAGGGTACACTCTGTCCCCTTATCCAGGTTGCTGATGTAGATGTTGAACAAGATTGACCCCAGAACCGATCCCTGAGGAACTCCACTGGCTACAGGCCTCCAACTCGACTCCGCGTCATTGATCACCACCCTCTGGGCTCTGTCATTCAGCCAGCTCTCCATCCACCTCACTGTCCACTCATCCAAGCCACACTGCAGTGTGGATTCAGTGTCTGGCTCTGCAGTTTTCTTTGGAAGGTTTCACATGAATGACTAACTGGTAAATAAATGTGAATTTAAAACAATTAAATTAGAATCATTCTTGTTTCAATTATTGAAATAACCTGTATTGGTTAGAATGTATTGTTTTTACTCATGGACATTAATGATATCTAAAGATCAGGCAAAAAACATTATTGTGCACATGTTCATCTTACTGAACAAATTTATCCCCCGAGTCTAGGTCAGGAATTTGCTGAATTACAAATGTAATTGTTTAGAACAACTTTGTACAACTTAATGAAAGCTGCACTCAATTTGTTCAGCCCAGCATCCTGGAAGCTCCCACAGAAAAATATTGTGCCAGACGTACTAAGTGCAAATTGCATTATAAATTCATTTATAATTAAAACTGCCATTTCTGTGCCTCCTGCCAGACCCCACATTCTACTGAACAGCCACATCGCTCTATCCCTTGCTGGTTTAGTATTGGTTTTAATCTTCATAACTGTTAAGTCTCTCCACACCCAAGGGAAATGCATGTGGCTTGAGAAACTGAAACTTCATTGGCCTCAATAGTAAACGTGAGGTGTTTCTGCAGAAGACTCTGTCTCACTCCAGTGGTGATGTAGGTGACACCAGTGATTTGATTTCCTCCTCTAAACAGCTTGAAACTCCTTGAAGAAGATGCCACCAAGGAGACCCAGCTCCTTGCACCTCTTAGTGCCCATCTATTCACACGCTTCTGCTGCTGTACTCTCCTGCAAGAGATATCCATATATTAGTGCCCTCCCTGGGAGAATGAAGCCCCAGTCAACACAGTTTCACCTCCAACCCCTGCAGCAGCTTGTCTGTTGCCCACTCACCATGCCAGCAGCAGTGCCACAGTCCCTGAGTCAGGCCATGCACTGCACAGGGTGGACACTGGTGTCCAGGCTGTGCAGTGCCCTAGTCCCCACCTTCCTCTACCCCAACATGTTTATGTGGCAAACAGCTCCTTATGGGCTGTGGTAGCCCAAATCATCACATCAGCACATGTAAATCATTCAAAAAAACCTAAAGAGCACCTACCAGACGTGGTATGCTCTATAAACCACTGCATCACTGGGAAAACATCTCTGATGCTGAGCTCAGCTCTGTAGTGAAACATGTATTTATCACCACAGAAATGCAAGCACAGACTCGGTAGTCTGCAGAACCAATATTTCTCCCTCTGGCACGATATACAGTCCAAGGTTGATCACTCTGCTCTGAGCATCCCTTTATGTACCTCCCCCACCGGTGCAGTGTTTATGGCACATAAACATGACTGGTCCTATGGCACATAGGACATGACTGGTCTCAGTATCAGTACATCTCAGCAGCACCTCACCTGGAATCCTGCCAGGCCAGGTCACAGGTATAAGCTTTCCTTGTGAATTCTCACTGTTTAAAACAAGGTTATGGTACCCTTGGTTAAAAGGGCAATAGAAGTGCAACTTAATTACCCAGTATTATAAGGCAGCTATTCTGAGAGGCCGCAGAAGAAAATTGGCACCATTCTAATGGAATATTCCATGTGGTTAACAGCAATTTTATGCAGCCTCAGAGAAGACTGGCAGTTATCTAGATCTGTTGAAAGGTAAGAGCGATACACAAAGTGTTATTCCTTCCTCACATAAAGTATAACTGTATATTTTCAAGCTATATAACATTTTCAGATGAGAAGAAAGCAAAGCAAGAAAAAACTGAAGTCAGGATGACATCAAATTGGATGATATCCTCATTTTGTCTAGGATGGAGTTGTCTTCCTTGTGGCTGGTACAGTTTTGGATTTAGTATGAGAATAATACTGTTAACATACTGATGCTTTGGCTGTTGCTAAGTAGTGCTTGTCATAAGTGAAAGACTTTTCAGTTTTTCATGCTCTGCCAATGAGGAAATGCACAAGAAGCTGGGAGGGAGCATGGCCAGGACAGCTGACCTGAACTAGCCAAAGGGCTGTTCCATACCACAGGACACCATGCCCAGTGTATAAACTGGAGGGAGCTGGCAGGGAGGAGTGGATTGCTGCTTGGGCATCGGTCAGTGAGCGGGGAGCAGTTGCATGGGGTATCACTTGCCTTTCTTGGGTTTCAGTTCTCTTTTTTTTATGTTTCTTTTCATTACAATTGTTATTATATTTTTTTATTGCTATAGTTATTACTCTGTTCTTATCTCAACCCCTGAGCTGTTTGGTTTTTTCCTTCCCATCCCACTGGAGCTGGTCAGCTACATGGTGCTTCATGACCAACTGGGGTTAAACCACAACAAACACAATTCAAAATGACAGTGGAAAAATACAGGACAAGAAGGAGATGGTAAAGCAAACAGTTAATAGAAAGGAATCAGAGCATCACTATGAATTACAAATCAGCAGTGCTCCACAAAGCACTGTGTGCATCCACACCAGGCAGAACAAACAAACATCTCACAACACCTGGGAGGGCTGGAGGTAAGTACCACCCAGGAATCAACAGCTCTAAGATCTCATCAGGAAAACCAAGTACAGCCTTGGGCGTGTGTTTCAGATGTATACTAACTGAAAAGATACTCCAGGAGACCAACAGATATGATCAGTGACCATGAAAATAGAGCCTTAGAGAAAAGTTTGGGTTAACTGGTGGTTAGGAATGTAAGGGGGAAGAAGGCTGAAGAGAGACTTGATAATTCCCTTTGAAGTTGTGTAAAGTAGCCACCCAACAGAAAAGACCAGTTATTCTCTCTGGCAGTACAGCCAAAACTTTTAAATCAGAAGGAGAATTGGGGTAGGCAAGAGGACAGATTTTTTTTAACAGTAAGGATAGTGAAGATACAGAGGAGGTTACCCAGAGGTAGATTGTAAAGTCTTTGTTTGGTGAATGTAAGGTAAGATAACACAAGCAAAGCCCACCCTGTCTTCAGACAAGTGATGGCCTCTGACTTCTGCAGGTCCCTTTGAGGGCCTGGCCTCTATGGCTGCACCAAGGTCTGGATTGGGGCCCTGGCCCTCAGGTCTGGGTAAAAACAAACCCATACCTGCATCACACCACCTTCTTCATTAAGATATCCAAACACTGAGCAGTTTTCATGCTCTGAAATGTTACTCAGGACCACACAAAGATGGGCTCTGCCCTGTGGACCATGACTGAGGTAGACACTTGGGAAGGACATGCAAGGGACCTGAAGAGGTGCTCCTTTTGCCTGTTGGGCTGCAAATTGCCACTGGACTGTTCCTTAACAGCAGCAGTGACCAAAGAAACCTGACCTCATCAACATGCTCACTTACTTATTCATTCGGTAAAAATTAAACAACCTGAAAAAGGAATATGAGCAGAAAGAAGCCAACAGCAGCTTGGCTAATTGCCATCATAGCAGCATATGAAAAGCCAAGTCCCAAAGGGCAGGCAGTCTCTCTGAGAGGCCCCAGCTATTTGTGCTGTGCTTGGTCCACAAAGCCTTCAACCTCATCAAAGTTTCCTCAAAAAAATCTCAAATATCTATTTAACAGTTCTTGTCAATATTAATTCTCCTCAAAGTGGCCTGCTATTCACAGCAAAGTAACTAAAGCAACACTCATTGCTTTAATTAGTGAAGGAGAATAAAAAAATACAAGCAGAGCTTACATAACAGTCACTGTCAGTTTATTTGAATTGCCTACCATGGGCCTAAACCAAAAATGCCTAACCTCTGCCCACGTGCTGTCTACATGGCAATTTCTTTCCTGTTGAGGAGAGTTGCATCAGAACAGAAAATACACTTCTAAAGTTTTCCAGGACGACTGTACCCAGAGACACATTTTATAGATGGTGCTATGAAATCCAAGGCTCCACTAAAGCAAATGATACAGGTGCAAAGTCTCCATAGAATCTCAGCACTCTACTGTAGCAATAGCTTATGTCTGGCCAGTAATTCAAAGCTCTGGTTTAGTGCAAAGAAAATGTGCTTTCCTGGGCTTTTTCTTTACAATCGGTCATTCAGCATCCTCTTGCCAGTAAGAAAAATCAGTTGTGTGTTCAGCCAGACTAGTGGAGCTGTGTACGTGTTCTTTTCATTCTTTTTTCATCTTCCTGCCCCCACCTCCTCTTTATTTTAAAAGGATATGGTACCTTCCCCAAAGACAGCACTGACAACTGTCAGCATACTTGTCTGAATTCCAGCACATACAATCCTAATCTGAGTTTCTCTTGATAGAAAAAAGAAGGTTCACAAAGCCTAGAAGAAGAGAATTAATGCACTCCATCAGTCCAACTATGTCAGAGACCTTGTCTGCATGAGGGGCTGTGGCACCAATTTACACAGTGTATGAGCAAAAAAACCTCCCACGTCTGAAGAGGAAGAAGTTGTGCTCATATCTCCTGCTGTTGCAGAAACCATAGGACTTCAGTTATACAGCTTGCAACCCCAACCATTCTGTGATTCTCTAAGTGGACACAGCTAGGTTAGGGATGAAAGAGCTATTCCAGTTGCACCACACCATTATGCATGAAAACTCACACGTCTGAATAGAACAGCAACAGCTTGGCCACCAGTTTCATCTGGAAGGCAATCACTTCCTCCAGAGCATCACCACCATGTGAAGAGATGAGTATAAACCTAAGAGATATGTGGACTGTGCTACTATGATCCTTGATCAAAGGCAACCTAAGGAGCCCCTTGGGTTCTCACAAATCCTCGATGAATTTAACAAGCCTTAGAGCACTACAGAGGGAAAGCAGCATCCAAAGAGAAAATGTCCAGCAATCTACCTACTGGAATGAAAAGCAATCATTAAGAGGTAGATGCTAAAACTGAAATTACCTTGCCAGAAATCATACTGTAACATAACCAGTATATTTATACACTTGAACATAAAATCTTTCTTACTGTTCAGGCTTTATCAGACCACTCACATTTTAAATAATTGCTCACATGTTCAAAACCAGATTGTTTTTTTTCTATCTACATCTTTCCATAATGACCAAAATATTAAAGTTCCCACACCTTGGGATTTGACCTTATCGTGGTGAAGATGACCTAGATAATCTGAATTGAGTTATCCCTGCAAGACAATTAAAAAACAGTGCCTGTGGACTGCAAGCACTTAAATATCATTAAATGGTCATACAGCATTACATTCCAAGCTATCTTTGGAACTTGCAGCTTCCAGACTGAGAATCTCAGCCTGTGTAATTTACATTTTGCCTCTCCTTAAGCGGAATAAAACATGACCCGTGTTTGTTTATATTCTGCCTATTTCATTCACTTTAGCTCTCTCCCATGCAAGTCTCAAAGGCAATTTCAGTAAAACACAGAGGAAGATTATGAGATATTTGCTTTCCAGGCTGACCTGCCTTTCACCCCTTTTTAATTAATTTCACTGTTAATCTCATTACTAAAGCACTCCAAAACAATTCAGTATTTTTTAGCAGTTCTTCAGTTTTGTTTGGCTTTATCCATCACTACATTTAATTCCAGGTGCTTCTGTTACTTTCAATAATCACAACAGAATTAGCGCAGCCCTATAATTAATTGAGCTTTTGTTTTTCATCGTGCTGCAGTATCAGATGGGCTTTGCAAGGGGCTCACCTGCTGGGGTGAGAGCAGGAGGCAGGATGAGCAGCAAGGCTCAGCTACAGGAGAGCTGGGAAGAGTTGCTGTAATGCAAAATGTTGTGTGTGCTACCTGAGCCAGGTTTTCCAAAGACAACTCCATTCATGGTATCAGGAAGCACTGACTGAACACCGTGGCAGGTTCTAAAGACAGACACTGTGAGAGAGGATAAATACCTTAACTCTTCCCAGCTCTCCTAGGCAGAGGTGAGGGAAGGCAAGTCTGTTACACAGCAGTAGCTGGAACTTTCAACAGGAACACGGAAGAGTCTGGCCCAAATTTTTCAGCTGCCTCAGGGAGTTGAGTTGGTGTCTGAAATGAGCCCCTTAAAATAACTCCAGGCTCCAAGGTCCCTTGGGGCTGGGCTCACTCAGCCATTTCTCTGCTCCAGTCATCAGTTTCCTGGGTCGAAATGGGCAACCCTCACCAAGCTCTTCACAACTCACCAGGAGCAGCAGGCTTCCGTCACCCTAAAATAGAGGTAGCCAAGCCATAAACTACACATCACATGCCTTATAAAGCCGAAGATGTTGCTGGAAGCAGCTGAGCAAAGCCAAGCTTCTTCGAGGGATTCAACAGCTCCAGCATGAGCAGCCCCTACTCTCCTCACACACTCACATCTTCTCCAAGCTGCAAACTGGCCACCCTCACGTTTAATGTGGATGCACATTTAGGGGCTCTTAACAGCAAACGGCTGGTTATTGAATCAAAGAGGGAACTAGTTTGACAGGAAGAGGGCAAAATCCCTGGGGACTGTATCATTGCATCCCATGATGAGAACTGGCAGGGAAAGCAAGAGGGGGACACTTCCTTGGTCAGACAGATATCCACTACTCACTGCTGATGCAACAGTCCCTGCGAGCCCAGAGGAAATCTGGCTGGTAGGAAGGATGGATACCTGGAGATTTTAGGCTCAGGCTGAGGCCATCTCCAGTGGGGGTTAGTCTCAGACTTTGCAATAGATGGATCAAATATAAGTGGTGGGCAGTCATTTCTAGACACTTGAGCTGATTGCAAACAGCTTTTTCAGCAGGCTGAACTAAGCAGGATGGGTTTTCCCCCATACCAGGGAACTCTGGTGTTGCCAAGCAGCTATAGCAGAGCACAGCCAGGACAGTTCAGCCCTTCAATCTGTGAAGGGAGCATGATAATTTTGCAAGACAGAAAACCAATCAAGCACATCTTTTCTGTCTCCCATCCTAGGAAAGGCTATGTATCACAATTCTGTTTCTTCACAGATCTAGACATAATTATCTGCTTCATCTCTTCATTTTGCAAAAAAAGTTGTTGCAATGAACATCCTGGTAATAAATGTGCTGCACCTTACATTTTTTGATCCTCAACATTGTCAGCAAATTGCTTCTCCCTTGACACATCAGGCTGCCCAGAACACTTCCCCAAACAGCCCAAGCTCCATCTGCAGCACTCCTTGGAAGACGCTGTTTCATGGCCCTGGAAAAGTCTGGGGCACAGAGCTTGTCAATGAATGATCCTCAGGGGTCTCAGGTCTAACTCTGGAGTGAGGTGAAGCAGAAAGGAAGTCCAGTTTTGGAAGAAGGGGCATCTCTGAGAAGTAGATGGGATCAGAGGAGCAGTCTTTGTTCTCATCACTGGTCCTATCAGCAGAAGGAAAAAAATACCACAGCTTTCAGAGTTTCTTCCTTTCAAGGACCTGTCAAACATTAGCAGCCAAGGAACAGAGGGAATTCTCCTTTTGAGGTCTTGTCACAGAAGTGAGTGAAGAATTAAAAAAAAACCACCACAGTAAAGAAAAACAGAGAATGATTGACAGTTTAAGACATTGCAGGAAAGGACAGAAAACACATTTTCTGGAAGCAGCAGGCCCCTGTTAGACTGCAGGTATGTTTGTATGAAGGTTTTGTTCAGAGTCTTCACATAAAGTGTTAATAATCATAGAATCATTTTGATTAGAAAAGACCTGTAAGATCAAGCATATCACTAAGCCACGTCCCTCAGCACCTCAGCTACACAGCTTTTAAGTACCTCCAGGGATGGCAACTCCACCACCTCCCTGGTCAACCTGTGCCAGTGTCTAACAACCCTCAGTTAAAAAGTTCTTCCTAATAGCCAATCTAAACCTCTGCTGGTGCAACTTGAGGCCATTTCTTCTTGTCATATCCTCATTACTTGGGATAAGAGACCAACCTTCACCTCGCCCCAATCTCTTGTCAGGTAGTTGTGATTATGTCTCTCCTCAGCCTCCTCTTCTCCAGGCTGAACATCCCCAGCTCCTTCAGCTGCTCCTCATCAGATTTGTGCTCCAGAACCTTCACCAGCTTCATTGCCCATCTCTGGACATTCTCCAGCACCTCAGCCTCTTGCAGTCAGAACTGAACACAGTACTTGAGGTGTGGAAAGTGATCACAAAATACATAAATATTTACATATGTTAGTAAATACAGATGCTAGCATGTAAATAGATTGTTTAATACCTACCCCTACTACTTTTACTTGATTTTATTACATGCCTCTCATATCCATGACACAAAGATCTACTCAACAAGTTATTTTTAATAAGGATTAAACATAACCTAAACTTTGGTCTGCCTCTCTCATATGCTCTTGCAGGAGAAACGTTTTGTTCTGAGAGCTACAGGTCTTATAAGTGGTTTCTGTGTCCAAAGAGGCTGCTGCACAGCTCAGGTATCTGCCAACATAACCTCAGACACAGCTCGAGGATCCTCTGTTCAAGCTCAGGACTGCCTGCACTTACCTGGGCAGAGATGCTATTAACACTCCTTTCTTGTCTTTCAGCCACATTTTGCAGGCTTAAGCATCAAGCAGAAAAACAACCAACATGAACATCGTTCTGCTTGCACTCTTCATTTGAGCTACCTTGACACCACATCAAGCAGAACATCAGGACAAGGCAGGAGGGAGCAAGCGCAGGGGAGAGACGGGAGGAAAACAGATCATGCAAAGAGGAAATAAAAACACAAAACAAAAAGCATAACAGAAGAGATCAGTAACAAAGGAGGCAAATTCAGGAGACAGGCACTCATGAAGTTGACAGGTGAAGCAATGTGAAGAGCCTGTATATGACTAGGTTTCAGGAGATATTATGATACGCTTTCTCTGAGCCTCTCAATTTACCGTCACTGAAACCAGGCTGTGGCAGCTCCCAGCCCAGAAGAACAGGCAGCTTTTCAGAACTCTACAACAGCCTGGAAGTATATGGAGAGCAGCTCTGAGAGAGGAGCAGGACTGAGTTTGGCTGCAGGGTCTTGCATCATTCCTGCCTGTCGCTCATAGTCCAGCCTGTTAGCATAAGCCACCCTCCTTGGGTTCACCACACTTAAGCTATCACACAGCCCCAAGGATTAAGCAGCAGAATGTCTGCTAAACAAAGCTCTGGAAAAGGTTGCATGAGGCACAAAACAAGCAGCTAGAGGAGGACAGACTGGACCCCAGTGTGATGCAAGGGATCAGCAGCTGAGCAGCACTGAGAATCCCGTTTACAAAGTCCACGAGCTTCAGAATCACAGGGGAGACGTGATTCCAGCTTCGTGAGGCTGGAATTCGATCTGATGTAAACACCAAGACTGCTTGTGCCATCCATGGAAAAAAATGAGCACTTCTCAGGTACCTTCTGTCCCTCTAGAAGATCTATCCCTCTAATAGGAGCCTGGGGTTACCAGCCCAGATGCAAAATTCTCAGCCATAGGCATGGAAACTTAGATGAAACTAATCCCAGGACAAGTCCTGTGTGGGATATGCTGCCACATACCTGCTCCATGCCAGTAGCCCTTTGCCCGAGATGAATAAATATCCCTTTGACAGTCTGATATTTAAAAACATTCATCTTCTGCACCACATCAATGAAAATTGAGGGCAGTGGCTTTATGTGATAAGCAGCAACTGTCTGAGGAAATTATTCATTAAGTTTTAAGGGCAACATTATTTGTCACATACTTGTCCTAATTAAGACCAACACCAAGGAAATGTTGCTGCCTTATGGGAAATTACTCTTCTTGCAGACAGACAGGAAGCCTCTTGAAAAGTAAAGACGTAGCAACAAGTGCCTAATTTTGAGAAAAGGTCTAGAAGATACCAATGAGGCTGGGAGGGGTTCTTATGGGCTTCTAGGAACGACCAAGTTTCAGCAACATTCAGCTCTGTGGAGGCAGCCAGAGCTCTGTAATACAAGAGGAGGCTAATAATATCTTTTGGACACATGGGTCTGGGTAGCACAAATGACATGATGGTGATTCAGTTTAATTATAAACTTCCTGTTAGAAATATCAAGGTTCCTCTGATGGCACTGGCAATTGTTCTTCTGACTCATCCAGCTGTTGCTGTAACTAGGCAAAATAAAATCTTCTTTGATCCTTAAGGTATAAATAATTAAAGAAATCATTATCTTGAAAAAGTATCTGGCATTTCATAGTTACTGAAACACCATCAAAATAACAGCCAACAGGCAGAGGGAAACAGGGCATTCTGCTTGGGGATGGGAGCTTCTGTTCTACTCCCTGGGAGCCATCCAGCCCTCATGGTTAAAGGCAGATTAACTCCCCACTCAGACATGCTTCCAGAGAGGTTATCCTACATGGATGGATAGATCATTGCTAGTCAAGTGAGACTCAGAATTCCATACCGTCCAGACCACTCTTACAGAGTCTGTGGTTCAGAAAGTCTTGCTCTTGCAACACATAGGCTCAATTTTTCATGTATATTAGTACTGTATTGAAGCACAGATCTAGAGGTCCAGACCTCATGAGCAAAGGAGTTCCCAGAGATAGTGCTATGATTGTAAAAGGTGCCACAAAACCATTTGGCATCTTGCACAGTCCTAGGCCACTGCTGTCCCTGTTCCCCCAGCTAGCCAGGAAAACCTCCTGCAGATGGGAGGGATGATCTCCAGCCCCACACAGGTGACCTGCATGTGCAGAGCAGCCCATGTAACATCCTTGACACACATAGGTAGGACACACACCTGAAGATGGAGCAACTCTACACACCTTCAGGCCAGCACATGGGACCAGCTGCTGGTGCACACTACTGCATCTCCCAAACCTGTATCCCACATCCATCCAGGTAGATGGCCTTGAGTCTTAATTACCTGAAGTTGACGCACTACTCACTTGGCTTCTGGCTCTGAACAAATGAAGCTTTCACCGCCAGCAGAAAAATGTAAGGGCACTAGATCCCTTTCCAGCTCAAACCCTGATCCTTCCACATGAGAACCAAGGGAAAAGGATATTCATGGTAAACAGATGGATAGGAGAACTGGCTGGCCTATGCCAGGCAAGAGTAAATTGATGCTGAACCTCTCCTCTGCCAAGCCTCCAGCACAAAATAAGCAGCAGCCCCCTCACCCCTAAGGTTCCCAAAACAAACAAACAAAAAAGGTTTTTTCCTTTGAACAAAGTTATATTACTCACTTCAGGATTTGCAAAGCCCCAGGACCAAGTGGGCTCCTGCAGCACACAACAGAGCATCACCCCAAGCTTCTGGAAGGCATTAGAACAGCAGCTAGTTAATTAGGATAGGGTTTACAAGAACCTCACAGCTAGCTCTCACTCTCATTACAGACATTACAGTTGTGCAATTCACTTCAGCAAGGGCAGAACCAAATCATTTGTCGCTCATGGTAGCCCACTTGTTCCTTTTGATGAGTCTCTTGTCTCTCTTTGACATAAACAACTTGAGAAGGCCATGAACCTAGTTCCCTAGTCCTACACAAAAGCGAGACATCCTTTCCAACCTCCCTTCAGTGAACTCCAAGGAGAAACATGGGGCATAACAGTGCCCATAACAGTGCCCTTGCTCCTATAACTTCAAGGTCTATTTTTTTCCATCACTCTGTCTTGTATTTTATTTAAGAACTTGATTTTGGGAGGCACAAAGGGCCTGATTTGCAAAGATGCTGTGATTGAATTGGAGGGGAAACACAGATGTACAGCTCTTCTGAAAATCACATCTCCCACTGAGAAACCAAAGACCGAATAATTACTAGTGAGAGCTCTATTTTTAGCTCTCTTGTGTCATAATATTCACCATCCCCAAGCAAACTTTCTGGCAAATATTGAGGGTGAGACTCACAAGCCCATGCTTAGCCAACAAAGCACAGTGATTACCTGGGGTGGCTGTAGGCTCAGCACCTGCAGCACTGCAGACTGTATTGCTTCAGCCTGTTACCATGGCACTTTTACTTGGATTTTGTCTGTTTGCATGTGTGGGATGCAAGATAACCCTTTTATGTTTTTAATATGTGATGAGCAGGGCACTACTGACCTCAGATAAAATGGTTTAAAGAACTCAACTACAACAGAGTGAATTCTTTCTAAGTTTTCACAGCCAGGCAGCTGTTGCAGCTCTGAACCACACTTGCTGGTGGGTGAAGAGCTTTTTCTGGATGGACATAGGTATGAGTCACATTGAGAGGCAGATGCTTTTGTGCCCAGATGTGATGGAACTGCAGCAGGAAGAGCTGAAGTTGGACACCAGCCTGCACCAGCATCTACGTGAACACAGGCTTAGTCCTCAAAGCCACCCCAATAACCAAACCAGGCATCTCAATTCACAGCCCTGTCCATTTTAGATTAACTAACAGCACAGCAATAGATGATTTTCTCAACAAGGCAGATGAAGCCACTGTCAAGGGGAACCACCTTCCACCTGGGTTAAGTGTCACCCAGTGCTTAGAGGGTATGCACCAAGGGTCAGACCTATTAAAACCACCTTTAACACCTCATCTTCAATTCACACTGTGATTGCACCTCAAGTTATTCCTGGACTGACACTATGTTGAGATAAGAGCAACCCCAATTAGAGTATTTGCAGGACAAAACAAACATGTCATCACACCCTCCCATCCATCCCATTAAACTCACCTTTCTGTCTGAATTGTTTTTATCTGTTGAAGGCTGGAAGAAGAGGCATGACCCTGATTCTGAGGGAAGAAGTGAAGATTAACAGATATTAGGATATCTCCCTGCTGAGGGCACTTGTGGTTACATCCTACAGGTTGATCTCTACAGGATTTATACTGCTTGGTTGCTGCAGCCCCAGTATCCCAAAAAAGAGAGCTCAGCACAATCCAGAAAGGCCACGAGAGCAGTTGATACAAGAGAGCACTAACAGAGTTCTGGCTTCGACTGAAAAACATCAAACCACTTGAAAACCACTTCCCTCCTCAGCTGTCACGTTGCACAGTGAATTAAGCACCTATGATGCACTTCCATGTAGCCTCTTATCTGTGAGGACACAAAAGTAGCATCCATGATGCAGAACAGGCAGGTCCTCCAAAAAAATGGCAGCCCAAACCACACTGGAGGAGAAAGGCTGCTATGAAATCTTGTGCAGAGCGGGATTTCCACATGTAATCTGCTCTGCACTCAGTAAGCAAATAAATAGGGACTTTATTTACACTGCCAGGAAGGGAAAGCCCCAGCAGCCCAGCTGTCCCCCAGCTGTGACAGGCACCCTGCACTTTATACACAGCCGGCACCTGGCACTGTCACCTGAACAGCTGGAGCAGATGTTGCTTTCTTTACCAAGGAGCCACCCTGCTGACAGCCAGATGTAGTACTTGCAAAAGGTAATAGGCAGTGCAGCACAAATGACTCCAAAATAAGCTTTTAGGTTGAATTAGGCCCTTGCCACAGCAGCTAAACAAAAACAACATTGGAGCTCACAGAGAAATAGTATGTGCACAGGCAGGAGGAGGGGAGGGCAGAGCAGCATCCACCTGCCTGGCGCCCTCCAGAACCAGAGAGGCCACCACAGCACCCTGGCAACCAGCCTCTGTCTGCTCACCTCAGCACAACCACCAGGACCAGTCACCATCACCAGAGTGATGAGTGGTTTTGGAAAGCCCCTTGCTAAATGACTCCAAGCAAAATGACTCCACTGTGGCAAACAACTTCACCTAAGCCACACAAAACTCCCTCCTCCCTGGGGAGCCTCAAGAGCTACACTTGGGTGTATACAGGCAGAAATGTGTCTCAGTCTGGGTTTGCACGTGTTATTTGGGGATAAAAGTGGTGAAATGGCATTTGCTTCTTCACTATCTACACAGCAATGTTTAACATTTTATTGGAAACGTTTTTGCTTTAGTTTAAATGCAACCCAGCTGTCCAGCTATTTCACATATAACCACAGGCATTGAAGAGTGGGAAACACAGTATCACAGCTAAATAATAGAAAGGTGGCAAGACTAAAAACTTACCATCAAATTAGCCTACATAGCACAGTAAATAGCTTTGCAATTTGTCAGTGCATAAGTGCTTTATGGAAATGCACAATAAAAATAATGCTGTTAGGTTGCTCAATACAACCTAACGTTCCTCATTGCATTTATTACACAGCAACAAATGCAGATCAGAGTAACTTTTCCAAAGTCTGTATATCTGCACATATTTACAGTATTATCAAGAGCAACTGTAATAGTTACATCAGTAGAATGAGATCCAATTTTCAGAAGCGGTAATTGAAACAGCAAAGTTATTGTTAAGCTTGTAATAAACCTACAGTGCCTTCTGTTTAAAGTTACTACAGAATCCAATACACAAATAATATTTCTATTCACTTCAGGAGTGAATTTCATTTTAACCCTCTTTATAGCTAAGATCACATTTAAGCAGCATGACAGAAATTTACAGCCAGAACAGACACTGAATGCTTGGCCCAGCAAAAAATTTCTCATTGTGAAATGCTCATTTCCAACACATTCTCTGCCTCAAAAACCCTGCTGTTCATCTAACAACTGCTCATTGCTCCACAGCTTCCCTGCCCAGTCACTGTCATCTACTGAATGTTAAATACTAAAGCAGAAAAATGCAGAGGGTTGGCTTTTTGGGGGGGCAAGCCATGTTAGCATCACCCTGAAAATAAACTCAAAGCAATAAGTTCAATGAAATACCAAGGAGATACAGAGGTGTATGGAAATGCAGCTGTCAGCGTGTCCTCTTATTCTTACAGAGCCAAGATTAAACTAAAGCAGGTTGCAACTCAAGACTGCTATGTCCTGAATTAGGAAAACATATTCCAATGTCTCCCAGAGCAGAGATCCAGGGCTGGGAAGACGGAGATCCATTCTGAAGCTCTGTCACAAACACACTTACTGAAAGCTCCTCAAAACAAAATCATTACATAAAAGAGCACAAAGGAAGTAATAAGGTCACCCCAAAAAACACTACTGAAGACAAATGCTTCATCTTGATTTTGAATCACATCAGGATTTTTCTGGTTGAGGATTTGACAGATAAATTCTGACAAAATAATCTCATTTTCAATGAAGCAGTGTCTTCCAAGGGGAAGCAGGAAAGCTTTGGCCAGCACCTCTGCAGTCCCTGGCCTCAGAACAGCACAGAAGGCTGCAGAAGGATGCTAGACAACAGACAAAGCAGGGCTTAGTGTTTGCTGGTGCCTGACACAGATCTGCATGACTTTGCAACTGCCTCTGAGCTAGATGATTGGAGTAACATCTCAAGGAGCATCTAGAAGCTGGGTTCTGGCAGACAAGCATTATAGACAGCTTCCTACCTAGGGGAAGAAGAGGAAAAACGCTTAGCAACTTGGCTAAAGGTGTCAGAGGACAGCAACATATGAAATAAAATGCTGGTAAGCTGTTAAAGACACCAATAAGCATCCAGTAGGACTTCAAAATGAGTGGAAGAGGATCATTCCCCATTGCTCTGGCTCAAGCCGCACCTTTGGAGACAGGGATCTTACACTGCAAGAACTGTTTTGCCTGGATAGTAGCCCATCTGAAAAAGAATAACTGCAAGCACCTTGCTCTGGGGGCAAGTATTTCAGTCTTTAAGTGACTGATTTAGCAGAATGGTTTAGTTACCCCACAATTCATTTGGATGTCATGAAATGGCTTAGTTACCTGACAATGCACTTGCTAGATCCTCATTAGAACAAGAACATAGCAAAAGGTGAACTCTACCACCCTGCAAAACTTGATCCAAGGGGGGAAAAAGGCCACCCTGAGACATCCTGGATTGTATCAGCAGCACTTCACAAAATGAGAGGCTGTAAACAGGAACAGCAGCATCCCCTAACCCCAAAGATAAGAGAAACACACAGCTCAACCTTTTGGGTGCTTGGCACTCCCCAGATTTGAACATCCAAGAACTGCAAACTCCCTCCTGCTTTAAAGTAAATCCTACAATGCTTTAAAATCACTTAATGGCAAATGGTAGCAGCAACTGGCCTGGGATGCTTTTTACCCCAATCTGTATTTCAGAAGCACCAGTGTGTACCTGATACCAGAATCTTCACCATCATCAGGCAAATGCTCCCAGATGCTGTATGGCTTAAGCATCTCAGTAATTTACTTTATCCAATAAACAAAGTGACATTGCCTGTGGCACAAAGCACACACTGTGTTACAACCAGGAAAAAGCAGAATGATATGGTCATTGGAAACAACTGCAAAGCTGTTCCTCTAAGGTAATTGTCTACATGAATTTGGAGCTTTTTAAAAATGACTAACAGGAGGGAGAAGAAAAGATACTCCTTTTGAATTCCTGAACCCCTGACACATCTCAGGATTTGTACTTGCAGAAAGAGGAAAAGCACCCACAGCAGTGAGGGCTTTAGCACAACTCATTCTTCTGGAGCATAAAGTGCTTACCTTCAAACTCTTTTCTCCAGCAGATTCAAAAGCATGATGTGATATGGGAGAAATCTAAAGGCAGAAGCTAAAGCTCCCGCTCTAGTGGGCCAAGCCCTGGCATTTGCTGCCAGCCTTACCTCTGGATCATAATAGCAACAGGTTCTTCAGTTGATACCCAACAGAGGACCAGCAACACTCAGATGTGGGCATGAAAGCTAGTATTCCTTCTTCAGTCCACAGATCTCTAAGAGCAGATGCCTAAGTACCACTGGTTTTCTGCAGATCAGTGATGTAATACCTCATCACTGAAGTCTGTGATACACTCTAGAAGGTTAAAAAGTTTCCCTCCCCATTTCTTCACAGGGCCAGGAAGTATCATTGTCACTTCAAAGATCAATCGGGCATAACTTCAGAAGTAAAAGCACTGTCTGACCCAAGGATGACACAGACTTTTTTCCTGTTAATATTTCAGCCATTCATGTAAAGTTGGTTTCACCACTGAAACCCAGGGACGGTGCTGTGCAGATCATAGGACCTCACTAACCCTCCCAAGGGATGGATTCCTAACAAAAGCAGCCATCCATCCACACAAAAGACGTGAGACCATAATCCTCAAAACCTTCCCAATGAAGAGATTTACTCCTCATATTTAATTACACTCAAAAACAGAGGCCAAAGCACCAAGAGGTAATCAGCAGAGGTAAAAAGAGACAAGTGACAAGCAGGCTTTGAAGGAGCACAGCTCCATTGATCCTGTCTTTTCTGCCAGGCAAAGTTTCAATTACTGCCTGGTGCAGAGGAAGCAGTTTCCCTTCAGGGATGGCACCAGACTGTTCACACACCTTCAGATCTGCAGGCTGGCCACACCCTGCTGCAAGCACGAGAAGCTAACAACTGTTTTCTGACCTCTTCTGGGCACAAATTGCTGTAACCACTCCAGGAAATGTGAGAAAACTGGGGATTTATTTTTTGGTCATTACACTGATGTTGCAGTTGCTTCCCGAGGACAAGGCTGACATTAGGATGCTGCTCTTACTCCTCCACAGCACCTACAGCTTTCAATGTTTGAGGTATAACCTGAAGTGAAAACATGTCAATTAAAGAGTTCTGGAAGTTTTCTTGCCCAAATCCAGGTGGGTTTTTTTATAGTAAACTACAGTAGGAAATAAATACAACAGGAAAAACTACATTTGAGGTTACTGTTCTGCCATTTTACCTGCTGCTATTAAAAGCTATTAATTTTAACAGCAACAAAAAACACAGGGGATAGCTAGGGACCAGTTCTACATTAATTAATGCCAGACATCAGAGCATTGCACCACATATATCTGGTTTTACTCATCCTTCAGTATTTTTTCTCCTCTACGAGCCTCATCACTTTTCACTTGCAGCAATTCCTGTTCCAGAACCTGTACAGACAGCTGTTCCAATTCATACAGGGGTAAAAAAAAGCTCAACACTTTCATCACTTTGCTTCAGTCTCTCCTGGTTCTCTAAACTCTGTTACAAATCATATTGTGAAAGGTCAGGTAAGTTTTTAGTAAAGCTTGTTTCCCAGGATACAAGTTTATTTTTTTGGAGAGAAACAAAAGATTGTTGTCTCCTCTGTGCTTAACAGGATCAAGTGTCAAAATAACTTAGCATCTCAGCTAAATTGGAAAGTAATCTGTTCCCAATAAGCATTTTGTCAAGACTTGAAGATGATCTGTGCAAACTACGCAACAGCAAGGCAGGTAAAACTTTGTAAGAACTGAAAGTTAGAAGAGGTGGGGCCAGACACACAGCTTTTCTCCAGATCACACAAAAACTGATTTGCAGGATAACTGGTACATAAATCAAAACTAAGTAGGTATTTAGACATCAGTAGCACCAGGATAAGACCAAGAAGGCCAACGGCAGCCTGGGATGCATCAAGAAGAGTGTGGCCAGCAGATCAAGGGAGGTTCTTCTCCCCCTCTACTTTGCCCTGGTGAGGCCTCATCTGTAGGCTTGTGTCCAGTTCTGGGCTCCTCAGCTCAAGAGAGACAGGGAAGTGATGGAGAGAGTCCAACACAGGGCCACCAAGATGATCAGGGGACTGGAACATCTTTCATATGAGGAAAGGCTGTGGGAACTGGGACTGTTTAGTCTGGAGAAGAGGAGACTGAGGGGAGATCTTATTAACATTTACAAATATCTAAAGGGTAGGTGTCAGGAGGTTGGGACATCCCTCTTTTCTATAGTAGCTAGCAACAGGACAAGGGGTAATGGGATGAAGCTGGAACACAAAAAGTTCCACTTAAACATAAGAAAAAACTATTTCACTGTTCAGGTGAGGGAGCCCTGGCACAGGCTGCCCAGAGGGGTTGTGGAGTCTCCTTCCTTGGAGGTCTTCAAGACCAGCCTGGACATGTTCCTATGCGACCTGATCTAGGTGAACCTGCTTCTGCAGGGGTGTTGGACTAGACGATCTCTAAAGATCCCTTCCAACCCCTACCATTCCATGATTCTATGAATACCAGCCACAAGCATACTCTCTTGTTGAATCACTTTAATTCCCTCCCACTTAATTTCTCTCTAATCTCATCCATGTCTAGAGTATGTATCACGTTCTAAGAGCAATGCTCAGCTAAAAAGGACAACCCTTCTGCCTGACATTACAAACCACGGCTGGGCCATCACCTGTCTGTTCCGAGCAGTCCTTGGATGTTGTGTAGGAAATAGTGCTATTTCAGAGCTCTCAGAATTAAGGATAACAAATCAAAGCTCCTCACCTTGACCATTTCCATGCAGCGATCCATGCCACATGCTAAGAATCAAGCAATCAAGGGCAGCTATAATATAGCTAGATGCTACTCAGAGAAGCCTTACCCTTTTGCAGCAGTACAGGCAGTATATCAGTTGGCAGATTTAAATATAAATGGGAAGCTGCTAACTCATACTGAGGTTCAAACTCATCTCAGGCCTCTAGTCTCATTTATCCTCTAAACAACACAGCCCTACACTGTGAGTTCTGTTGCTTTCTATCAAACATGATTTGATCAAGGCTATGACTGTTGAGAAGTCAAGAAAAAGCAATGTCCAATTTGCCAAGAACAAGATACTGTTATTTAGCCAGAAACCCATGTAACTTCACAAACAAGCATTTAATTTTCAGTTCTTCAAACTTCAACATCATTCCCAATAGATTCTTCTCAGACCATTGCAACCGCTGTTCTCTTGGCAACACCATGCTGCAGGGGCATCAGGGAGCCATGTGGACAGCCTTGTGTTTTGTACTTGGAATTCCAGACTTTTGAGGCTAAGGACTTTTTTAAATCCCTGATGTTTTTCTCCCCAAGACAGCCTTGGAAACATACACATCCCTCTAGCTGCACCAGCCCAGGGCAACAGTCACAAACCATGACTTGCATTGCAATCAAGAGCAAAATCTTTGTACCACTGCAGCATCTCTGAGGCACCATAAATATTGTGCTCCAGAAGAGGGAGCACGTTAGCAGAAAACAGTAAAATCCAGCATTCTTCCCTTCCAAGGAAATGCTTGATGTTCCATCAAGTTTCTTCACATTAGCTGCACTGGTAGAAGGCAGAATTGCAGGACAGCCCTCATTAGGTGTCAGATCATTGAGTAAACTCTTGTTTGCCCATGAAGGCAGTAGCTAGTTTCAATCTATCCCCTTTTTAATCCAAGCCAAATTAACCTCAATCCGAGACCAGAACTCCCCTGCAAAGCACCAACCATAAGCATACATTTAGGGTGGAGTAATAATGTTGTAGCACACTTTGTTTCTACTGTTACATACAAAATCCAAAGCTTAACTGCTCAATGCAGAACACTGTTCCTGCTTGAATTAACCAATTTACTCTGACTCTGCATCCTTCAGTGCAGTCCATCACCCACCAATCACCCGACTCAGCTGCTTCCTGCAGAACTTGCATTTCCTCAGCAAGTCTGAGACTCAGAAGGAAATGAGCCCATGGCTCTGCCCATCACAGCAGCAAAGCCAGTACAGCCAACCAGCTCTTTATTACTGTTAACAAAATACAGTTCCCACATATTAAAGAAGAAACAAGCACAGGAGCCAGCTGCATGTTGTTTTTCTATAGTCAGAATATACAACTGAAGTTCTTCACCTTCCATCCATGTTCAATGGATTTCATAACTCAATACAGTTTGATTTACAGCACCATTTTTAGGTTACATACATAGAAAGAAGTACAAGTCATGAAAGGTCAGGTTGCAAAAGTCTAAAGATTTAGACTTTCATTTTGCTGTTATCACATGACAGTTCTTTATTTTCAACATTAAAGTGCCAGGTTTATGTACAAACTATTAAAACAATAGCAAAAAAGGTAAACTTAAAACCTGCTACAAAAGCAGTGAGTTCATATAGCTGCCTCCAGAGTTTCCTGCAGAGTATTTAGCAAAATGAAGACTGCTCCTCAGTTTAAGGAAAGAGGAGAAGCTAGTGGTCGCTGTCCATAACCTCCGGTCTTCTAGAAGGAAGGTGTCTGGATCTCATAAAATGGACTAGCAGATGTTGCAATAGATAAATCTAAACATTCTATGAATTAATACCATTGGCAATGTCTAATGAAAGGGGATTTTACTGCTGGAGCTACATTAGCCTCCTGAAAAGTACCAATATCACCACACTTTCTAAGACAAGAAATCAAGCGACACTGTGACTCCATGTATTCAGTGTTTCCCTGAAAACAGGGGAGCACCTCACACTATCTCCTATGGCTCAAGTTCATTTAAAATTCTGCATCCAGGGTGAAAGAGTTGTCTGTGGGCTTTGACATAACTCCCATCCTCTGATATTCACCTACTCGCTTCTCAAAGAAGTTGGTCTTCCCTTCCAGAGAGATGTTTTCCATGAAGTCAAAAGGATTCTCTGCTTTGTATATCTGAAACACAAAAGCAATTCTATGGTCACTACAGAGGCTCACATCTTGAACAGGTTCAAAAAAGTAGAGATCAGCAGCCTCACTGGGTGGTAAACATCTCTACCCTCAGATTTCTCTACTAGATTTGCCCTAGTCTTTTAGCAGCAGCAGCAGTCAAAAGCACAGCAATCTCTTACATGGCTGTTTTCCCACAGCATCCTTTTGCTTTCTTCCTGTGCATCTCCAAACAGGATCTAGCAGCCAAACAACTGAATGGTTTTACCAGTATTGCTGCAGCTATTTTAGGATTTGAGTTTCTGGAGAAAGTTCCCTGTGAAAGTCACAAAATGGTCAGGATTGGAACACACCTCTAAAGATCATTTGGTCCAGCCCCACTACTAAAGCAGATCCACCTAGATCAAGTCACACAGGAACATGTCCAGGCAGGTTTTGAAAATCTCCAGGAGACTCCACATCCTCCCTGGGCAGCCTGTATCAGGGCTCCATCACCTCAACAGGAAAGAGGTTTTTCCCCAAGTTTAAGTGGAACTTTTTGTGTTCCAGCTTTTGTCCATTACCCCTGGACACTACAGAAAGTGTTGCCCCATCCTTCTGACATATACCTTTCAAATACTTCTAAGTATTAATGAGGTTCCCACCTCAGTCTCCTCCAGGCTAATCAGTCCCAGATCCAGCAGCCTTTCCTCAAAAGCAAGATGCTCCTGTCCCCTGATCATTTTGGTGGCCCTGTACTGAACTCTCTCCAAAGTTCCATATCTCAAGACATGGTGTATCAGAGGCTTACCTTGGGAAATCCCAGTTCCAGCATCAGCCGGTCTGCTACAAACTCTATGTACTGTTTCATTAAAGTGCAGTTCATGCCGATCAGCTTCACAGGCAGGGCCTCCGTCAAGAATTCCTGCAGGGAATAGAAACATGTCAAGTATAGAAACTGATACTCTACCACCTGGGTTAACTTTTTGCCCCAAGCTTCTGCTTCAATGTGATCAAGTTACAAAAGAAGTAGACGACAATTACCTGTTCTATGAGAACAGCATTCATTATGATTTCCTTCACCCTCTCCTCTGACGGTTTGTGTATCAAGTGCTTAAACATGAGGCAGGCAAAATCACAGTGCAAACCCTGGGATGAAGTTTCAGAAAGTTATTTCAGCCATGCAGATTAAGAGCCATTAAAATCAATAGCACAGATTAAACAGTCCAATATCTAGGCACCATCTTTGCACTTGCCTCTCATCTACAGTAACTTTCTGTCTCAGCAGGAGATAGTAAGTGTGTTCAGTGAGTACCAGCTGCACTTGCTGAGTAACATATACTGTGTGCAGGAGCCACTGGAAATCCTTTAACTGCTTTAAAGGAAGTAAAAACCACTAAGTTTCTTGATTCTCTGCTGCAAGATCCATGATGACAGGTTTACACATTTTAGTGAGCTTTACAGACTGCCTTTTTCTAAACATGCTCCTGTTTTAAAACACAGGCTCCAACTGACTATCATTGCTTTGAGCTACTATGACACGTTACCATCTTAACTGCCAGAATTTGATTCATACCTCGTCTCTACTGATGAGTTCATTAGAAAAAGTGAGTCCAGGCATTAATCCTCTTTTCTTCAGCCAAAAAATTGATGCAAAAGAACCAGAAAAGAAGATTCCTTCCACGGCTGCAAAAGCTACTACACGTTCTCCTGTTGAGAAAAGGTTGATAGTAACATCACACAGAAAACCTCATAGTATTAATACCCAGAAGGTGCAAGTCGACCAGCATCTTCCAAGAGGATGAAGAAGTTTCTCCTCAAGTGTGCTATAGTCTGCCCTTAAAATTTATTACAGTATAGATTTCTGGTCATTAAATAAAACTTTTAAATATGAGAGGAAGTGATAACTAAAGTGGCTATGAAGTTGCTAAAGCCAAAGCTCCTTCCCCCAGGTTAATCACCAGGACCATTTGTTTTTAAGAGATTGCACTCATAACCAGCAGTCATTGCTCATCTTTGATCAAGTACAGGACATTGTCCATGAAGCTACTTTAATATTAGTGAGATAACCAACTGTAAATCCCATCTCGCCACCAAAGTGAGACATCACAAACCAGTAAGACTACAGTCTTCAACTACATGTCTGCTGGAGGCAGAGAGCAGTGCAATGGCATGTAATAGCCACTTACTATTTGATCATACAGCCAGGCATGATTGCTGCATGAGCAACCACTACCCAAAATGCCAGCTGTTTTATAAGGACTCACAGCAGCAGCTCATTTGCAAGATGACAATTCTTTTTTCATCTCCAGAATTATACTGGAAACTTAGCAGAAAGCAGATATTCTCCCTGTGACAAGAATCCCTAGGAATCTGGAGAAATGGGAGTTCCTCCATCTTCTTTTCTAGGGAAGGAATTCCACTTTGCTTGCAATAGATATACTAACCATATGTTGCTTTCTTGTCCCCAATCCAGCACATGGCCCAGTCAGCTTTCTTCTTAACACATGGTAACGTTTCAATAGCATTAAAAAGGAATTCCCTGAGAAAGAGAAAACCCATTAGGACCAAACATCAGCACAATACACAATAAGCATTCACTGTCATATAGTCTTGTCCACTTAGAAGTCTCCTTTCCTATCTTATTTTGCACCAATCTATTTGTACTCATCAACTCCCTTTCTATCACCTCAACACCAACTCACCAAAAGTCCCAAGACTGTATCAAGGGGAGCACTTTCTCACCAGGTGTGGTAGTTGAACCAGGATTTCAAAGCTACAAACCAGTCACCACTTTCCAGTGGCAAGGCACCAGAGCTCTCATGTAAGCAGCTCTTCTTTAAACATTTGCTGAAATTAAGCATCTCAGAAGAAATCACGTGGTCAGCTTTCTATGAAGTAGCAGCAATTAAATCTACCCAGACTGCAAGCAGCCTTGCAATAAACCACATGACATTTGACTTAACAGGGTGTTAGTCTGACAAGGCAACACTGAACAACTGTCTGGACTGCTTTTAGCTTCAAGACACCATTCTCGAATCAATCCACATCTTCTTAGAAAAATTATATATTTTGCTTTTATTCTTAACTAAGACCAAAAGCCACTTCTATGCAAATGCAACATGCTGTTTCCTTCCCAAGCAAAACAAGGCAACCCATGACACATAAAAGTGCTAGCTCTTAACTAAATGCACTGGAGCCTGGAGACATTTCAGTAAAAGTACCATCACTCTAAGAGAAGCTTTCCTATATAGCCTCCTAATAGGTGCAGAGGTCCTCCATGTGAGCACTTAGTGTAATTTAATATACTCTTATTTGACTGAGCCATCTTTTACATGGCTTCCTTCTTTTATTTCTAAATAAAGTGGAATGGTTTCACTTTTAATCCAAGTTCTTGCTCCTACACTACAGAGGAGAAAGGTATTCTGACATAAACCTGCCCTTAAGCAGCAGTGGCATTTTACAGAAAAGTATTTTAAACCCCAAAATTTGCCTTAAAGTCAGTGATTGACACACATCATTTGAATATCAACATTCAAAGAGTCTTGAAGCTTTAATCAGCAGGCAATACAAACCTCTCTTTAGGATCTTTAATGTAGGTGTCAATAAGGAGGCTGTACATTTCTGAATGTATGTTTTCCATGGCAATCTGGAAGCCATAGAAACAACGAGCTTCTGTGACTTGTACTTCTTGACTGAAGCGCTCCACCTAGAGGAAATAAGGGAGCGTTTGCAACAGCTTTTATAACCAAGTTGCAGCGGAGAAGCATTGATGCTGGCTTTAAGAGCTTTTGCTACACCTCACAGAATACTTCATTATAATTCCAGACATATGCATTACTAACAGCAATATGAAAAGGAGTAGGCCTGCAAGTTATTCATTGATCCCAAGAGAAGCAGGGGAAACTTAGTTTTACTTATCCCCCATTAGGGAAAAGAACACTGACATGGTAGAAGCAGAAAAAGGGTTCTGAATCAGTCAGCGGCTACCGTAAGGTAATGCTTAGTGTCCCACAGGGAGTTGGTAAGCATGTGGATTAGGACAAGAGGAAATGACCTCCAGTTGCACCAGGATAGGTTTAGATTGGACACTAGTAAGAACTACTTAATTTAGAGGGTTGTTAAAACACTGGCAGTGGCTCCCCAGGGAGGTGGAGTCCCCTTTCCCTAAAAGTATTTAAAAGACATGTAGATGAGGTGCTGAGGAACATAGTTTAGTGGTGGGCTTGGCAGTGTTCAGTTAGTGGTTGGACTTGGATGATCTCAAAGGCCTTTTCCAATCAGAATGATTCTATGATTACAAGAGCAACTCCAAATTGCTAGTTAGCATAAGGCAGCATTACATGCTGTAATGCTGAACAGTACATGATCAAACAAACAAGCCAGATCAGCCAGCAAACACACAATTATCTGGCTATCTGCACCTCATAAAGTGATGTTTCTATGAGAACTGTTTCTATGCACTTACCAAGTTTTCGTTCACTATGCCATCACTAGCAGCAAAGAAGGCGAGGACATGGGAAATGAAGTACTTCTCCTCGGGCTTCAGCGACTCCCAGTGCTGGATGTCTTTGGAAAGATCCACCTGAAACATTACCAGAAGAAGCGATGAGATCAATACAGAGACGGGGGCTTTGGCTACGAGATCCATACCGGAGCCTTGGGGCCGGCTGGGGGCGGGAGCAGCCGCCAGGGAGCCGGGGCCCACCCACCCTCACTCACCTCCTCCGCCGTCCAGAAGGAAGCCTCGGCCTTCTTGTACATCTGCCAAATATCATGGTACTCGATGGGGAAGATGACAAAGCGGCGAGGGTTGTCCCGCAGCAGCGGTTCGTCCTGCTCCTGCGCGCCCCGCGACACCTGCAGCGGCAGAGAGCAGCTCAGGCTCGGCTCGCCTCAGTGGCGGGGCCGCCTTTGGCGCGCTTTGGCGGGAAACTGAGGGGCGGCAGCTACTGGGGGAGGGGTCGGAGGGAGACCTCCGTCAGAGAGAAGGCCGCGGGGCCAGCACCCGGCGAGAACGAGCGCTCACGGCGCGGGGGGAAGGAGAGACGGCCCTCGGAGGAGAGGGCAGCGGGGCGGGGGTTACCTGAGCCGCCGCGGGGGACGAGAGGGAGAGGAGGGGATAAGAGAAAAGGGTGGGCGCGCTGCCCGGTCGTTCCACACTCACCGGCTTCCCGTCGCCCTCCTGGAAGATCTTGCGTGCCGCCTTGCTGGCCAGGACGCGGGCGCTGCTGAGCGCGGGAGGCTGCGGGAAAGCAGGGGCAGAGTGAGAGCGCTGTGGCGTGCCTGGGCAGGCAGCCGGAAGGAGAGAGGGCGGGAGATCACTCACCGTATTCTCCTTGTCGCTCAGTGCCAGGTTCTTTAGGGGCGAGAGGCTCTTCATGGGCTGGTCGTGGCGAGCGGCGAGGGGGGTGCGGGCGGACAGCATAGCGGCGGTGGCACAGCGAGAAGCTCCGAGCGGCGGGAGCACCAGTCCCGCGCTGCCGCTTTATATGCGCTTCGAACTTGGCGCCAGAACGTCCGGCTGGCCAATCACAGCCCGCGCCGCGCCCGCGGGCCGCCCGCCCCCGCGCTTCCATTGGCCAGCGCGCCGCCCGGGGCCACGCCCCCCATTGTGGCCGTGGTCCGCCCTCGGCTTTGGCGCCAGCGGAGCGGGGGAAATGGCGGGAGAGGCGGCGGTGCTGCCCCCGGCCCGGTACGGCCCGGCAAGCAGGGGAAGGGTGCCATGGGAAAGCAGAAAACTCGATTCCAGGGTGGCCGTCATCTGGGTTCAGGGTAGAGAAATCGGAAATGCCATGTTGCCCCATCCCCGTCTTGCGTTCTCCCCAGCTTTACTGGCCCCTCCTACCGACCGGCTCGTCTTCGCTTTCAACACCGGTGCCTGCCTTTCCAGGCAGTTTTCTCTTGCCTGCGTTTGGAGACAGAAATTGTCTTCCAGGAGAAATTACGTCCATATGCCTCCTGGTTCCACACGTTTTAAATAAATAGCAGAGGAAAGGGAGAATACAGCTACGGAGATGAAGTGGTGAATATGCATCCTCTTTTAAAACTCCACATTTATTTAATACTCATTAAGTTACCTTTCTTTGAACAACATCATTTCCCTCATACAACTCCTCAAAGGATCTGCTCCTGTCAGCCAAGATCACAGAATCACAGAATCGTTTCCAGCACTGCCACATCCATCACTAAGTCTTGTCCCTAAGCACTACATCTACCTCCAGGGATGGTGACTCAACCACGTCTCTGGGCAGCCTGTTCCAAGGCTTAACAACCCTGTCAGTGAAGAAATCTTTCCCTGAGGCAGGTTTAATGAAAACAGGAGCTTAATGAGACTCAGAGGCTCTTTTGTCAGAGGGATGCACAATATCCCTGAATGTCACTGTCATTTGAGCATGTCCTTCCAGAAACCTGGATGATGAATTACTAGGCCCAGCACTGCACTGTGCTTGGTTGGAAGAGAAATGATACCATGTTAAATCACCAGCTGCAATGACTGGATTTGGAAGAAAAACAAGAGTATTACTTTTCCCCTCTGGCATCACCTCTGACACTGTAAATTCAAGCTGATTATTCATTTCAGCAGGTCAGTGTCGAGATCACGAATTTGGGTCTGAGCTTTCCTCAGATGAGATGGACCAGAAATGGCCAGCAGAGAGATTAGGCCTGTGGTATTTATTGGTCCTCTCTAGCACATGGGACTGATGCAGGCGCCCATTCAGGAGATATTCTGTGGGACCTTCTGCACTAAACATACATCTCAATATACATATCTAAATATACACTTCCATTCCAGGACAGCAAGCACCAAAAAACCTCACTCTAGTAGGCAACCTCCTGGATATGCTTCTGCTTTGTCCCAGGAGATCAGGTCCAAGGGACAGGAATGCCAATCAGCTCCCAGAAGGCTCACCAGTGCCTATGTAGCACCCTACTATCTCTTGCCACCCCTACAGCTACAGGGATGGGTAGCAGAGAGCTACAACAGCACCTTCCCTGACCCAGTAAAATTCATTTACCCTCCCACCCCAATAAAGGACCTCAAAGCCACCAGCCCACAAGCCTGGGCTGCTGCCAAGGACCATCAGAATGCAACAGCCATGCTATCACTGCAGCTCAGCCACTCTTCTCAGAAGCCTATGGCAGGGGATCAAAGCCCTGCCCTGGGGACAGTGGCTCTACTGAGAGACAAAATGGCTGGGTAGAGCACAGAGAGAACCTGTGAGGAAGCATATTGCATCTCTGTGCTGCTGTAGCTGCAGCAAAATGGTATTTGGGAATGAGTGGCCACATCAAATTTTCCTATTACAGCAGTTTAACCCAATTGCATTTCTTTCTCCAGGCACATCCCCAAGGTTTATGTGCTGTACATAATATTCAGTTGTGTGCCTGCTAGTGGTGTTGTGGACAAAAGCAAGCACGAGAAGCCTTCTCCCCTTTGTATATCCTCCTCCACGATACAATCCCTTTTGGGGACCAGCATTTTCAAGCCAGATCCTTCACAGGCTGCTGCTCTGCTTTGAGATGCCAGCACTCAACATCACACTGGGGGATGTCAGCTGGCTTGTACCCTCTCTTTGGGTGTGTGAAAGGATATTCTGCTCTTCTGATTTCTGTCCCAGAGTGGAGTACTGCGTGTTTATGAAAAACAAACTGAAAACAACACCACCCCAAAACTGGAATTAGTTTCATACCTTCTTTGTTGGCAGGAATTTAGACATTCAGAAATGTGTAAGAGCAGCCTGGGGCAGTTGGGTGAGGTGGGTGTGGGGTGTTTTGTAACCCTTCCTGTGGCAGTTTCCCCTCCTGACTGCCCAGCCTGCAGGCCCAGTCAGAGGAGTGACCCCAACATCCACCTCCACCCAGGCCCTGGCATGTCTCACCAGCTGCAGGTGGAGCTCAGCAGCAGTCTCTGCCCCACCTACTGCTGTTGTGGTATCCTGAGTGCCAGGATAACATCAGGCATAGCTTATGGCCCCCAAACCTCACATTCCCAACTCATACCTGTGTCATGGTGATGGGTATTGCCTTGGCTCTCAGCTGATCTGCCTGTTAGCACTGGGTAATGCTCAGAGCAGGGACTTCCTTGCTCAGAGGACTGGATTTCTTCCTTTCTGATTCAGATTGCCTACAGGACAGATAGATAGTGACTACAGGTTGCTGACTGCCTCCCACCCCTGCAGCCACTGATCTGAAGTGCACTAGCAAGAACAACTCCATGGGAGACATGGACTGAATTATCATTAGCTAAGGACATGGCATTTGCTGATGGTTTCCTTTTGATTCAAGGAAGGTGATTTCTTTGCATGGCCTCACCCAGCCGTGTTCATCCATGCCAAATCCTGAAATCCTCACCAAGTGCTCAGTCTGTCAGGATTGATATTTGTATAGAGCATGATGCTGAAGGATCCCTGCTTAGCCCTGCAAATCCCAAAGCCTGAGTTCCATATGCAGCAATAAGAGATTTAAACACTCTACATATAAGCTGAAACAGGGTAGATGAGCAGGAGGAAGCCAACACTCCCAAGGTGACAAGCGATGCTTTCAATGGCAACTACTTTGTCCAACAGGTTGGGAAGTAGTTCTCAGCATTTCCTTGACTGCTACCTCAGCTATGCTGAAAGAGAAGGATGTTCCACATAAGGAATTGACCAAAACTTCAATGGCTGGAATGAAATTTTTCCCAAATAGCTCACCTCTATGTATAGGGGTGCTTGCCCTTGAGAGAGGACTGCAAAAACTGAGCTACCTGTTGAGGCAAGGCACTATAAAACACTTTCACTGAGAAATCTAGAGCAGGACAAAACAAGTCCTATTAGCTTGATTCTAGCTTGACACCACATTTGCCAATGCAGCCCGTTGAGAGTCTGAGAGCACCATCATTAGCTGCCTGCTCACCTGACAACCAGCCTCTCTGGAGGTAATGAGCAGCTGTTGAAAAGTAAAGCCCTCACATGCTTAGTATCTCCACTGTCTTTAATTTTTTAAAGCCATGTTTCTCACATTTTCCATGTGCTTACCCATCCTTTACAGCTCTCATGACAAAGTCTGCAGGTAATATATGACCACATATGGGATTATAATGGTGTCACTGGACATGTTCTTTTTTCACTGTTCATGAATATTGCTGCAGACACAGTCCCACAGGTGCCGGGTAGAGGAAACTGCATTTAAAGACTTTAAAGATCTGCAAAAATTAAGCTTTCCAATCAGCTGCACTTGCTGGTCATCGGCAGTCAGTAATGCACAAGAGCACTGATGATTTTTCTGCCTTCCTCGGGATCTATGAGCACACTGTGGAGTTGGAGTAACGAGACCCAGCACTGCGTTTACATGTGTGCTCAAGGTTGGCACTCTTCCTTTTTGGTAGCACCACCACCTTGTTGTTTCCTGCAGCAGCAGAAGGCAATGGCACCAGGAGAAGACTTTTGGCTTCCAGTTGGCTTGCCTCAAGCAGACTTTGGTCTCAGCTCCTGTGCTCTGATCATGGACACTGTGGCTGATCTCTTGCCACACGTGGAAAATTACAGTTCATTCCTGCTCTGGCAGCCTGTCAGTCACGATGGAGGAAAGTGAAGTTTCCTCAGAGTTACATTCCTCAACACTTACTCACCTGAAGCTTCAAGGAAGGCAGCCTCAGGTCCCTCATTTCTTGGCAGGTTCATGTTGTTTATGTCAATCAGGGCTCTCACACAGCAGCATTTCTGATGCATCTTGCTCACAGCTACCACACAGCAAGCAGTCTGGGCTGCTCTTTCCCTCTTGCTCCAGGAAATAAGCTTGCCGTGTTAGCAAAGCAGCCAGGAGTCCCCCAGTACTTCTGAATAGTTTCAAAGAAAATCAGTCCCAAACCATAGAAGTCAACAAGTGAGGAGACAAAGGCAGGACTGTAAACAATTTTTCTTACCTGGGTCATGGTCAAGCAGCTTGGTGATTACCCAAACCTTACTCATAGAATCATAGAATGGTAGGGGTTGGAAGCGACCTTTAGAGATCATCTAGTCCAACCCCCCTGCAGAAGCAGGTCCACCTAGATCAGGTCACATAGAAACATGTCCAGGCAGATCTTGAAGACCTTCAAGGAAGGAGACTCCACACCGTCCCTGGGCAGCCTGTGCCAGGGCTCCCTCACCTGAACAGTGAAATAGGTTTTTCTTATGTTTAAATGTAACTTTTTGTGTTCCAGCTTCATCCCATTACCCCTTGTCCTGTTACTAGATACCATAGAAAAAAGGGATGTCCCAACCTCCTGACACCCACCCTTTAGATATTTGTAAATATTAATGAGATCCCCCCTCAATCTCCTCTTCTCCAGTCTGAACAGTTCCAGTTCACACAGCCTTTCCTCATAAGGAAGATGCTCCAGTCCGCCGATCATCTTGGTGGCCCTGCGCTGGACTCTCTCCAGAAGTTCTCTGTCCCTTTTGAACCGAGGAGCCCAGAACTGGACACAGGAATCCAGATGAGGCCTTACCAGGGCAAAGTAGAGGGGGCGCAGAACCTTCTTCAACCTGCTGGCCACACTCTTCTTGATGTAGCCCAGGATGCCGTTGGCCTTGTTGGCCACGAGGGCACGTTGCTGGCTCTTGTTCAGTTTATTATCAACCAGCACTTCCAAGTGCCTCTCTGCAGAGCTGCTCTCCAGCAGATCAGCCCTTAGCCTGTACTGGTGCATGGGGTTGTTCCTTCCCAGATGCAGGACTCTGCACTTGTCCTTGTTGAACCTCATGAGGTTCCTCTCTGCCCAACTCTCAAGCCGGTCAAGATTCCCCTGGATGGCAGCACAACCTTCTGGGGAATCAGCCAGTCCTCCCAGTTTGGTGTCATCAGCCAACTTGCTGAGGGAAGTCCTTCCCTGCAGGGAGGTCCTTGATTCTAAATCCCCCCATCCCTGCCAATGGCCTTTTCCTCCCCATTAGAGATGGGGTTTTTTCCCCTCCGGAAGATGCAGATTATCTTTAACAAAGCAAACACCTCCTACCACTGAATCGTTTGGTATATGCTGGCAACCCTACCCCAAGAAATTACCTAATCAAGACTAGCATGAAGAGGACCAAGAAAGGATTCTGTCTCTTGTCATCTCTTATCTTTAGGATAGTATAACGTTTTGCCCCTGTTCTGCTCCAGATGCTCATGACATCTGCACTCTACCAGCAAGGCAGGGAAAAGAGGGAGACTTATGATTGCACATTTTTCTGGTGGCATCTGCCAGACACCTCTCTGCAGAACATGAGACGATTCAGTATTTGTCAGGGTTCAATTGCAATTATGCCAAGCAAAGGACTGGGAAAAGCAGGCTCCTTCCATGCCATGTCCTGTCGCTTTCTCAGGGTAAGTTTCGCTGTGGTGTCTAGCAGTGATAGTGATAGGACAAGGTACAAGGGACTGTTTACCTGGCCACTCTCTGTGCATAAACAGGAAAGATTCTGAATACATTGAAGTACGAAGGCAGTAATTGACCCTAGGAATTATAACCAGGGAAAAAAGAGGCAAAATGGAAGATAGAAGCAAGTGCCCACAACACTCAGGGGACTATTAAAACACAGAAAAGTGAGTTTATAGTGCACTTGCAATTCAACTTGCATTTGAAGGGATAACCACGGCTGGGTAAATTGATGTAGGTCTGATATTAAATGACATAGAGGCCTGTATGGGGATATAGGAGACAGAAAAAGATTGGCATTCATTATACTTTCAGCAGTACAGTCACACTGATCAAACCAAATCCCTTGCTTCATAAGGATGTATTTGATTTATTGCTTTGTGACACTGAGAGGATTAAAATTGGTTAACTGATAGGCTTTAGAAAGTCATTAACAGCTCAGTGTACTGAGGTTGTCTGCAAAGTTCTCACATGGTAGACGTGGTGGGTGGTGAATAATGAGTATAAAAGCAACCTGTCTCTACTCTGTCCTTGGTGTTAATGAGCCTAAATACAAGAACATGGGCTAGAGAAGAAAACTGAAGATTACACTTATGAAATACTGGACTGCCTCTGCAGAGAAGAGCTTTTGGGTGATGAAATGTGGCAGCTCCATCAGCAGCCTGTATGAAGGCACTGAGGGTACCCAAAACATCCTGAAGCATCCTGCCTGTCCTCATTGATCCCTAAAGGTCTTTCCTATCTCCTGTGTCACCCCTGCCAATCACACATCTTGGTCTCCCAGAGTCTTGCAGATGGCATCAAAGTCTATGTTTAGGTAACTGAGTCAAGCCATCTGATATGAGACAGACCCACATCTGCATATCTAAATGCAGTGTCATCTCAAACTGAGCCAGTTCCAGCATCAAAGTGTTGAAAAGGTGTTAACAATGTGGGGGCAGTTTGAAGACAGTCCCAGGGCATACTGGAGGCCTTAAAAGCTTGTCCCGGAGAACAAAACTGGAGAAATCTGTCCTATTAGGTGTTCCTGAGAGAAAGCTGGGGGGTGAGTAAATAACCACCCTGAATAAGCACTATTGTAATGAACTGGTGGGGTGGAAAAAAAGGTATAAGATCTTGCATCTTTGAAAAGTAACAAGAATATGGATTTCAGAAAGGAAATGTTTTTCACCAATGGTAATTATGCACCGAAGCAGCTTTCCTGGGGACACAGTAGCTTCCTCAATTCCTGGTCATGATTTAAAGACTTCACATGACAGTTTTGTTCAGTCACATTGTTATTTGCCCAGCAGTTACTGACAAGTTTTGCTGAGAGTAAAAGGATTAGGATAGATTATTTTATTAGTCTTTTTGTCTGGCCTCCATTAGGATGCTCTTTCATTTTACAGCAAGCTCAAGGGTACACAAGGAGCTTAGTTTCCCCCCAGCTGTGCCTATTGACATACCCAAGTGAAGAAAGGGAGGAAAAAACCTTCAAGATAAAGTTTTAACAACAAAAACATCAATAAATCAATCACTGACATTTTGTTTCAGCAGAACAAGCTGGTCTTATGTAACTTCAGCAGAAAAAAACAGTATCAAACAGGAGACAACTCTTAGACAACAGAGATCCAGGGTACTTTCTCCACCACATGTTGCCACATGTCTTGTTTGTGAGTTCAGTGACCCCTAGCACTTCCAGTGAAACTGAGATACAAACAGTTCATTAAAAGGATAAAGCATTTGCCATTCTCCTTTTTAAAACTCTTAAACAGATCCACTCTCTCCTCCTTTCCCTCATCAGTCCTTGGGGAAGAAGAGAGATTATTTTGTTTCGCTAACAGATACATTTCTGTAGCTGAATTACTATTGGTGTTTCCTTCCTAGCAGGATATGGGAAAGTTTACACTGTGTAAGCATCCTAGATAATTCACAGATGGATGCAGCAAGGCATTATATGATGACCATTCTTTGCCTACATTGCATTACAGCATTGCATCTCCTCTACAGTTTTCTACAATATCTGCCTTCCCTGTGGCTATCCCCATCTTTTCTCTATTTTTTTTTCCATGTTAGTTTTAAGTTCCTATCTATTCCCTTTTCTCCAGTGTTGCCACATGAATCCCTCAGGACATAGCAGTTTGCATGCTTTTGCCCCTGGGATCCTGTGTGTCCCCCACCTTGGCCCTGGGGCTCGCATCTGCACTGGTCTCACTGAGCACCAGGATCCCTCAGATGCTTTCAGCCCTGTCTTTCACAATTATCCCAGATCCTAAGCCCAGTGCCTCAGCTCCAGTCCCATCACAGATCCCAGCTCAAAAGCAGCTTTGAAAAGCATCATGTACCCCATACATGCCACATCCCTTCCCTGGCCAGACTCCTGACACAGGTACACTTCCCAGGTATCATAAATCTGATGTGACCAGCTTCATGCAGTGAGGACACAGGTATACAACAGTCTGGCCTTGAAGTGGTTTGCTAAGGTCACAGTCAGAAAAGAAGAGTCTGGTCCACAACTACTAGTCTGTCTATCACCTTTTCCCTGCAGACTTCATAAATGTTGGGCCGCAAAGCTAATGAGCACAGGCACAGACCTAAGTGCAGCAGAGCTACATGAGGGAGTGGAGAGTGGATGCAGAGGATCTGCGCTCTTTGGACCTTCTAATCCAATCAAAAAAAAGCCATGATCCTTCTTGGCAATCTCCAGACGCTGCCTGAAGGGGGCACGAGACTTCACCTGGGCTAGCAGGGCAGACACGCACAAGGTGGCGAGCAGGAGTAGAAGAGACCAGAGCACAGGGATCAGACACTTTGCTAGAGGGCAGCAAGGACAGGCAGCAGTGACAGCCCTGGGTCTCAGCTCAGGGCTCTGGCTAGTCCAGGGTGATGTTCAGGGGACACACAGATGAGGGCAGTTTGATCTTCCAGGTCTCAAATAGCTTGTGCAGTAACTGCTCTTTTAGTAAACAAAAAACCTCAGATATTTCTCATTGTTCACATCATCCACTTTTAAGCTCAGTCACCTGGATACAGTGTATTAAAAAGAACAGAAATGAGAGAACAGCAGAGGGCTGGAACAGCTCTCCTGTGAGGAGAGGCTGAGAGAGTTTGGCTTGCTCAGCCTGGAGAAGAGAAAGCTCTGGGAAGACGTTATAGTAGCCTTTCAGTACATAAAAGGGGGGTTATGAGACAGACAGAGAGAGGTTTTTTACCAAAGCATTGTAGTGACAGGACAAGGGGCAACGGTTTTAAACAGAAAGAGGGCAGGTATAGAGTGGACATAAAGAAGAAGTCCTTTACCATGGGCACGGCGAGGCACTGAAACAGGTTATCCAGGGAAGCTGTGGATGCCCTATCCCCAGAAGTGTTCAAGGGCGGGTTTGATGGGGCTTAGAGCAACCTGGTTTAGTGGAAGGTGTCCCTGCCCATGGCAGGAGGTTTGGAACAAAATGATTTCTAAAGCTCCCTTCCAACCCAAGCATTTCTGTGATTTTATGACAGAGATGTGTTTCCCAGGAGGTTTCCAGAATTCCTGCAAGGACGTGTGTGTGTAAAGAGTGTTCTTCCCACTCCTGTCCCCAGAGTGACCCATCAGGCAGGGATGGGAGGGGGAGTTGTCAGGCTTTGGACCACATACATCACAGCGAAAGTGCCCTAAGCGGACATCATCCCTTGCCCCTCTGCGGCACCCCAGTATCTGGGACATGGCTGCCTGCACAGGAGGAGTGAGTGGGTCACACAGCCCCATGGGAGCAGATGGATAAACGCTTCCTGCACAGCCTTGTGTCACTCAGGAGGATATGCCGCAGACCCCTCCGAGACCCCAACAACGTCAGCAGTGCCAACATCAGTACCAGGCTTGAATATGGTCATGGTAGCCCCACTGCCAAGGACACAGAACCTTAAGAACCAGAAAAGGTATTTTTGCTCATCTCTCCAAGCCCATCTTGGGCTGCACTCAGCCCAGAAATCTCTTCAGAGCTCAGAGTCCAAGGCTTTGCAAGCTGCTTGCAGCTGCCTTGGACTGCCGCTGGTGGGTGAGCACATATGTGAGCACACACACAGTGCCAGTGAAGGTTTGCATTGTAAAGGCTGTGTCCAGTTACATAGCACAGAGAGCAACGAAAAGCAGATGATTAAAAATCCTTCATCCCCTAGAGATAAAAAAAAAAAAAGAAATATATTGCCCAAGGTTATAAAAGCTCCTCTCTTTCTTTCTTCTGGGCTCCTTGGAATTCCTGTTCCCTGGTGCCTTTTCTAAAAAAATAATATTAAAGTGGCCTAAGCTCCTGCCAGCAGGTGCCCAACCCTGGGCAGAATGAAGGCTCCTCATCTCCTGCTGGCAAATATCAAAGCATTTTGTAAAGGAAATACCAGAGATGGAGATAAGCACTGGGTTGAATTCACACCTGGCTACACTCAGGTTTCCATTGTCCATATCACCTCTTCCTCATTCCTCAGATGATGGGCCAAAGGGGTGCAAACTCCAGGCTTGCTGACCAAGTTGAGTGGTCTCCAGCTACACCAGCTGTGAACTCAGCTGCTCCTGTTACAGCTCTTCCTTCCCCTCTGGAACATCAGAACACTAACATTTATTAAAATATGGTGGTTTGCAGATTCTCAGCTGATTCCCTCACAGATAATGTCATTTGGAGCTCCTGGGAGAGAAGGAAATATTTCAAGTCATAGTAAGACACTCAACAGAAGGCTCTGTTGACAGCTCTGTCTTTTCCACCTCCTGCAAGAGCGACCTGTCTCCTGTGTCTTCACAGAGGATGTCTGTCTGCTAGCATTTTGCTGTTCTGACCATGTTTTGAGTCCTAACTCAAATCTCCTTTGTTCCTGTAGCCCTAACCCTTTTTTTTCCTCTCTGAAATCATGGCCTGCAATACTGTAGGTCGGTGTTTGCCAGAGCACCTAGGAGTGCATTTGCCAGCAGGTTCTGGGAAAGATCAGGGGACAGGGTGACATGTGGGAGCAGAACTGGTGTTGGCAGGCAATGCCCTGTTATCACATCTATTGCTATGTGGGAGATAAGAAGACAGTGAAGGAAAGTAACTGGTAATACAGCTAAAATATCCCAGGTACCATAGCTCAGGCAGTTCCTTTGTGGGATTGAACCACAGAGGAGAAGGGTCCTGCAAGGCCAGAGCAAGAGTAGAAATGCACACCCTCCACAGCTCCTGCAGGTCAGACACAGAGTATGGGAATGCCAGGGGGTGAAGGTCCCTTCATCCTACCCCTGCCCTGGCCCTGCCATGTTGCTATGCATTCACCACCAACCTTGAGCCTGGTTATCTTGTATAGTCAAAGTTGTCCTCCCGGCACATGTGGAGAACAAGGCACCAGTCATGCCTCACGTGTCCCATCACACTGCTTCTACTGCTTCTACTTCTCGATACTCTGGAAATGATCAAAGCTCAGAGAAAGATGTGCCATGGGAAGAAATCAGGAGGAATTATGACAGTTGCCATTTTCCCCACCCTTGTCACCACAACAAATTAGTTAACCACCAGAATAATGCATATTCATACAGGTGTTTAAATGCCAGAGGAATGGTCCTCATCAGATGAGAGCAAAGAGCTGGCCCTTGTTGTTTCCCACAGTAGTAATAGTGATTGGGGAAAATATACATTAACTTCTGGCTGAACATTTCATGCTCCTGCTGCTGCCAGAAGGAAAACATGCCTTTTGCTAATGTGCTCACACTGCTTTCATATGGAAGCACTAATAAAAACATAATGTTGGTCCAGGATGTCCTTTTGTGCAATGCTGGAGGGGAATCAGTTTTTCCCATCTAACTATTTGGCTACTCAGACATCCACACTGTGCATAGCTTAGCAGGGCCCACAACTCCTTTGTTTTTCAGTCCAAATGACTGCAGCCACAAACCCTGCAAAGTTTTGTTAAATCAGGAAGCTTGCCTGGCACCCACAAGAGGAGCAACCACATCTCAGAAGTTTATTAACTCTCAGTGGTGCTTAGCTGGCCCCGATCCCATTTGCTGCAGAGAGAGGTGAACAGCTATCATCTGCTCTGATGAGACAGAACAGAAATGTAGCAAACCCAGACATATTTAGCAGCTCGGCATTTATACAAGTACCTGACTATGTAAAGAGTAACTGCCATCCTGCCATCACACCACAAAAAGCATTTGGCTGCCTGCTTTGACTGTGGTCCAGGCCTCGAGGAGCAAAGCGCAGCCGCTGACATCTCGCTTCGCCAGCTCTTACTCAGCCCCCAGAGTCAGCTAGGGCTTTTGATCCTAATTTCATGGTGTCAGCCCAGACTTCAGTGAGTGGCTTGCAGTCCTCCTGCAAGCTACAGCATGGTGAGTTGAGGTGAAAGCTGGGAACAAAGCATTGCCAACTTCCAGAGGTGATGAGGTGGATGTGGTCATCTTTAGAAAATGCTGCAAAGTATTTTGGGGGCTCTTTGAAAACCCTCCCACAATAGTAGAACCTCAAACCAAAGGGGGAGAAAAGCCTTCTTGATACAGCACAGTATTCCAGGGTAGGAGAGCAAAGAAACCTCTCCCATCAGGTATTCCTGAGTTGTTTTTTTATCTCTGTTCCCTTCTCCCTCTGTGAAGCTGCAAGAATGCCATGGACCCACTAAGGACTTGGTTACCACATCTGCTTTCATGGACATGGGTTTATTTAGACAAGGATTGCAGGACCCAGCTAAAGCCTGCTCATAAACCTTGGAAAGCCTCCACAGCTATCGTTGAGATGTGGGTACCTCATCCTCCCACATATTAGTTACTCTAAGCCGGATACATTCAGGGCAGGGACTAAAGCCAGCCCTGGCTATTGCTGCCAAGGCAGAAGGAGGCCCAGTGCATTGGGTATACAGTGATGCTCTGTTTGCATGCAGAGTGTGTATGCACACAGTAAACCCCACGCTGAAAGTAGTCCGAGCTGCTCCTGAAGTCTCAGATAATGGCCTGTGCCATGAGCAGGGAGTTTTGTACCCAGCATAGCAGCAGTGGCCGGCCCCTCAGTTGGCAGAGCTGGCGAGGGACCTTTCAAGCTGAAAGCCTGATCCTCCATCTCCTGCTGCTTCCCAGGCTGCAGCCATAGCATCCTTGAGGGTTTACAAGAAGCACAGGGTGGAACAGCCTTCAGAACTGGGTAGCCACAGCCACACCACAGCAATCAGTAGTGGTGTTGACTCCTATGGGGGCAGGACCTGGCAGGGTGGGCAGAGTCGTGCAAAAGGAGGTGCTGCTGAGCTGGGCATCCCTCTCCATTCCCTCTCTTGAGCTCCTGGGTCTGATCCAGGCTCTGTCAAGGACAGTGCTAGGCAACAGCCACCCTGGCCACCATTGGTGACATAGCCATAAATGCAAGGCTTCCCAGACACACACTATCATTACAGTCAGGTTTTCACCCTCCCTCCATCAGTGCCTGATGTTGGCTGAAGCAGTAGCCAATTTCCACATACATTTGTGTTTCAAACTGTGTAGTGTCAGAGATGAAAGCACTGAGGGCTGCACTCCTGGGGTCCACTCCTGGCTCCAAAAGGTAACACACTTTAGATGTTCCCTGTTTGACAGGTGGTCATAAAAATCACCCTCTACTGAGGTGACAGAAAACAGTGACTTCTGTCACCAAATTGGACAAACATTTCCCTGTCCTGTGTTATCTCCTTTTCACAGGCTTCCAGTAGTGGCATTTTTTTTCCTTCTCACTATTTGCTCAAGCTGGTTCAGTCTGTTCTAACATTGTACAACCAGTTACGGTTGATTTACATTTAGCATTGGAGGGGGAAAAAAAGACTCCTGAGAATTTGAGTTTAGAGAGAGAAAAAATCATGGTGAAGTTGGGTTTGGTTGGGGTTTTTTTTACCCTTTTTTGGATCTAATGCCAAATTAGCCTCTGGGCAGTAAGCTAGAATAAACAAGTTTCTAATCCAGAAAAGCTCACTGCTTTCTATTATGAATGAAATGGCTGTGTTTTATTCACCAGAATGAGGGTGGAGGGTCTTCCACTCACAGTCCTTTCAAAATGATTATTATTTTACTTAAAATGCCTTTGAAAGTCTGCTTTTGAATCTAATCCATGTTAAACAAGAGCTGGGGGGAAAGCTTTGTCCAGTGAGCTAACAGAAGCCTCGTTTCAAACTTAAATAACCTCTTTATGGAACATTCTTCTGGAAACTGGAAAAAACAAACTTAAAAAACAAAAAAGAGGAAAGAAAGAGAAGAAGAAATTATATCCTTCTTCTTCCCAAAGCAGACCTCTGCTGCTATGGTTACCCTCTGTATTGTGAAGAGTCCTCCTTCACATGCCGCTTTAGCTCCTACCGTGTGCAAATCCCAATCAGACTCCGGTCTTTAAGGGTTAAAAGGCTCATTTATGATAAGATGAAAATTAAGTACATTGAGGCCCCAAGAGAGCCACAATTATCTTATAGATGTTTGTACCCAATATTCAAAACTACCAGGAACAAATCACCATCCAAGCGTTTTCAAAGACCAGCCTTTTCCTTTGATTTTCCCACTCTTTAAATGAAGCCAGATAAAAGCAATAGAGATCTTCAGTAAGATGCCTGATAATACTAGCTTGTGTTTGTAACACAATGTAGACTCCCGACATTGCTTCAGTATGATTAAAAGTGTTTCAAATTAAGCCTATGAAATAGCCGTGTCTTAGATTCATACAGTAATCTGAATATTACAAAAAGCTAAGGAAAGTAATGCAGTTAAGTAACAAATCAAAGCCATGAGAAGTTCTCATGTCTCTCCAGATTACATTAATTTGTTTCTCATATATAAAAAGTTACTGACTCCAACTTTAAAAAGGGGTTTGTTCCCCTAATGTCTTAAAATAACAATTTAAGGATACACCTGTAACAGCAGCACTCTCTAAAAGTCACCACATCATTCTCATAGCTAATAAGATCAAGGTAACTTTGGTATGATATTAAAGCATTCAATGTTAATGGATTACAGGATTTGCAAGCAGTCCTGCTCCAGAGGCATCCAAAGCATTGCAGGAATGTGATGATGTTCCCTGGCATGGCCCTGCAGACTCAGTCTAGGAATTCTCCATCTCAGGTGTTAGAGCATTCAGAATATGGTCTCATTTGGTTTGCTGTTGCAATGGAGAGCTAGAAACACTGCAAAAAGCAAGTATAGGCAGTGGCTGAGGCTATAAGCATATCTCTTAGCCCAAGCATCCAGTCACCATGCTGGGGCAAGGCACCGCGTGCCAGTTGCACCACATAGTTAACCCAGGGATGAGACAGTTACTCTCAGATGGGTGGAGGAGGCATCACCACTGAGACACATTGGGATGGACTCGAGCACACAGCAGGGCCTGGCACTTGGCATATTCTGCCTGTGCTTTGGGTAACATGGTCTGGCACGTTGTGTATCCCCCAGGCACCAACATCAGGGTGTGGGTGCTTCTTGGATTACTGCATGACCAAGAGCTGCACAGCTGAAACCGCATCTTCTCTCTGCTGGGTTATGTACATGGAGCACATACCTAAAAGAAAGAAAGATAAATTCAGTAGACAGAGCAAGTCAACAGCAGAATGAAGAATAAAACCCAATCTTCTCACTCTGAGACCAGAGACCCACCACCAGTGATTTCTACTATGTGTTTTCCATAGACTCCAAGAGTCTTCATAGAGCTTCAATAACTCTTCAAAAGTCAAGTAAGCCTACTGCCACAACAGGCTCACACCTCTAAGATGAACATCCTTTGGGGACCCCTCAGATTAGAAGGGAGCACTCAGATCTGCTACATCCAACCAACCAGCTTCTGAATCACAGCCAACTGTTGAGCAAAGGCTTTTGCCAACGCCATGGACTGACTCAGCTAAAAGCAGCACGGCATTAAAGTGCATGATGGGAAATGCATCACCGTCAGCACAAAGTGAGTCCACACACCAGGTTTTATAGCACACAGTTTATTATTTCCATCCTTATTACATTGAGGTGTCAAATGAGATGCTGAAGATGAAACACCACAGTTAGCATGCTAATAGCTACATTCATTTTGAGCCCCACATCCTGCTACGCTGCACACAAACCACTCGGGCTTGGAAAAAAATCGCAGCCTGCCTCGGTACTAGTACTTTGCAATTAAATCCTCACCTCTCCATCTCAGAGCACTGTGTCACTAGAAATAGTGCAGCCCTGCCCTCCCTGCCCACTATTCTCACATTTTTACTCTTCTAGCAGACTGAGACCACTTGTGTGGTTCAGGAGGGACAGTGGTTACTAGATCGTTGCCTTGCTGTATAAGAAACTGTGTCATGATAGCACAACCACCACATTGACACACAGGCTTTGAAAGCTTTGCAGTTAAAGCAATCAACCATGTGCATTTAGAGGGAGACACAATTATTCTGCCTGTAGCTACATCTAAGTGAGAGATCCTGTAGAAACACTGTGGACATTCACTAACAACCACTCTAAACCTCCATAAAGTGAGAACTTGCTGTTGTAACAGCACCTGCCAGTAAAAGGAAGTGATGGTAGCCTCTCCTACAGCCTTTGTATAAGCAAAAAATAAACCCCAACACTTAATTAGATAAGTCTAAGCTTACTTCAAAACCTATGCCCATCGTAAGGAGATTTTGCATTAAGTTCTTCTGGGGATGTGCAAAGTGTTTATACCAGCAATGAACCATCTCTGTGTTCTGTTTTGCCCTTTGCAGAATGGAAGTGACCACAACCTCCCCAACAGGGCCAGGGAAGCTCAATTAACTGACAGTTACACAACATTTTCTCAGGGAAACCACGTGTTTACAGTTTCATTTTGTAATAATTAGTGTCACACACTTCAGCAATGTCTCCAGGACTTTAATAGCCAACCTGTGTAAGGGCCCTTTCACACAGCTCAGCAAATAAATCTCTGTTATTAAGCAACCTGTTATTCCCACATAAGTATGCTCTGCTCATATAGATGTCCTGACATGTCTCAGGAGAAGCAGGCTAAAGTTTGACTTACTCATGACTCAGTAACATTAAATCAACTTGTTTTAACTGATGCAGTGAGCATTATTTACCTCACTATTAAAAAAATAAAAAAAACCTACCCCACCCAAAGAAATACCCCACATTGTTCTACCTTGATTGAAAACAAGCCTGGTTCAGGTGGCTATCTGAACACAGGAGTGGAGAAAACACAAAAGATTTGGTGCTCTCTGAGCTAAAACCAAAACATTTTTCAGGACTAGTCAACAGAGATGTGTTGTACATTGTGAGACTTGAGTTATAACTGCAATTCTCTTTCCTTGCAATACTTCACTGACCCCAGGCCTAGGCTTTCATCTCTCTTGGGCTCAAGGCAGCTGACGAAAAAAGATGTGAGGAGCTTCCATATGGTCTGCTAATGGAGATCACTAAAGGCCTTCAGCAGATCAGTCTTTTGATATCTTCTGGACAAAACCATGTTTCCTTTTGATCACTGTCAGATGTAATTTGAGTACTAATCCCTATAGAAATACCCGAGGCACTGGATCTCCTTCTGGGAATCTCTCACCCTGTTTTGGAAACACAGACTTGACTACAAGCACTACTGAAGCATCGCTGACATTTCAGACCACCCTGGAGCTGACTAAGGAGGAACAGGGGCCCTAGAGCAAGAAAAGGAGGGTTTTGTGTGAAGATGATGTCCAGGTGGTATTGTACAAAGATTTTTAAAATTAAAGGCATAGAGGGTCATCTAAGGTCAAGTCTGGCATCATGGCAATAAGCAGTTCAGAAAGCAGAGTAAGGGTAGAAGAAAATCACGTGACATTAAAGGTAATAAGCACATAATGTGATAGATCTCATAGTTTTGTTTGAAATCACATTCCTATGCAAAGCATCTTTGCTCCCTGGGGTCTGCCCCTACATGGTACCCCCATCTTCCCAATTCTTCTCAGATTTTCACTCTTCAGCCACACGCAGGTGACAAATACACTAAGACTATAATTTACACACATTTATACCTACCTCCAGTTTCCCCTTGGCCCCAGAGAAGACTCAGAAGGTCCATCTGTGCTGGTAAGTAAAGGTAGATGGGCCTTGTCCATGGCCAGAGGCCATCTAACACAGCTTGGCCACCTCTCTGCAGCTCCAGTCTCTCCATGCTATTCTCCAGGCTGAGGTGTGGGTGTAAAGCTGACTTTCCCAGCACCGCTGGAAGCCAAGGAAGGAAAGCATGGAGCTGCAGCAAGTGTGGGTACAGTCCCAGCTTGAGACAAGCACCAGGGGAGGTAGAGATGGGAGGACGGAGGGCAAGCTGAATTAATTAATTCAGAGGGAACGTTTCCCAGGTTTTTAGCAAGATCCATCACAGGGCACACAGCTGCCTTCTCAGCTCAACACCAGTTTTGCCAGAACTCAGCACTTGCTGGTGGCAGGGACAGACAGGGGTGACATCCAGGCACTCCCTACTGTGCTGAGACAGGTACAGGCTCCCAGGAAGTGGTGAGGCTAAGACCAGAGAGTTGTGTTAGAGACCCTTCCAGATGTGATATCTCTAGGGCACCTAAAATAGTTCTGTGTTCACAGTGGAACAATAGTTTGCTGGAGTCTCTTTGGTAGTCTCTGGTACTTGCCAGCAGTACCAATTTGCCCATTTCCATTCCCAGTCAAGCTACTCTGTTTCCAGATCCATCTCTCAGAGGAGAAGTAGTGACTGAGTTTACAAGAGCCAAACTCTTTGATCTGTGACCCATATTTTGGGGGAGATCAAGAACTCTGCCCTGGCTTTTCTCCATCCCTTTTGTAACTTCCCAGCAGCATAGAGGTGAAGGCAATGACAATCCTTGTGTTCCCAGAGCTCAGACCTGGCTTCTGGAACAGCAGGGCTCAGCATCATTAGCTCCACACTGAAAGGCGAGTTGTACGTTAGCTACATACTGCACAGGGTGACTTTCTTATAAAGGAAGTGCTTTAAAAAACTTCCCTTCCATGATTCTCCTCAAATGTGAAATACCAAAAATCTCACAAGTTCCTTCAACTAGGAGAATGCAAAGGCTTCCCCTCAAGATAAAAGCAGATGATTTTGCACATTGAAGCTGGATTGTCTCTTCAAAACTGTTAGTGCCAGCAGAAGCAACTGGATCCTGCTCACATTGCTCTTTGCAGATAAAGCCCTGGGAAGTCCTGGCCTGCCTCCCACACAGGCCACCCAGCCCGTGGTCTCCCCTCTAACCCCATCCCCGAGATGGGTATATTGTATCACGAGTCAGCTTTGCTGATCTCTGCCACTAACCTGCCTCCTCTCTGGGATGCATTGGGAGGCACAGGTTTGCTAATACCAGGGTAGGTCATGCATACCATGAAGGGACCAGGCTGGATCCTGTTACAGCCACTCAGCAAGTTATTCCATGGCCTGAGCCATAAAACCTGACATTAACTAAGTGCATGCTTTTTAACCTGGCTGTGGGGACATGAACTGTGGCTGTGGGGACATGAACTGTGGCTGCGAGACATGGACTTGGCTTGAGCCTGAAGTGGGCTAAGGGCACAGAGGGACAGCTGGCATGGCCCTGCTGCCAGGGGATGACCCTGACAGCTCCCAGAACGCAGATGCATGGCTGAATACCAGGTCAGTTTTATTGCTTGCTGGTTGGACATTAACTTCAGCTATTTTCTTCTTCGATGCAAGTTAAACCGGTTTGATGGCATCTATATTTGGTCATCTCTCTCTATCAGGCTTCCCTGCACAAAAAGGGCTTGGCCCTGGCTCCCTAGAGCTGAATAGGAGAATACTTACATAATGACAGGGGTCCCAGTTTGGTGCTGATAAAGGATGCAAGGCTGGAGTCCAACAAATTTCACAGTGTCTCAAGTCACAACTTATATTTGTCCTTGATACCCTGTCACCTCATTTGCAGGGCTCCAGACTATCAGGCTGGAACAGAAAGCAGTGGTGGTGGTGGTATAAGAGGAGAGACTTGCCTGGCCAGAGACATTTGCAGTAGCTCAGCTTGGTGAAGGGGATGGAAGGCAGGTCTAGTGTCACCTTCTTGTCACCTACACACTGTCTGGTGTCACCCCAAGCTTGTGCAAGTCTGCTGAGGTCCAAGCCCAGAAACCCTACAACACACCTGACCCCACTGGAGTCTGGGGTCTTGCTTAGCTGAAACCCTGTAGCCTGTTGGACATAGGGATGTTAGGCTTTCTGAGGTCAGCCAGCCTTCACAGCTTCAACTTGCCCACACTGAGGATAGGAAACAATCTCACAAAACTGGAACAAGAACCGAGTTTCTGCTGGGAAGGGGAGGTTAATCTCTTGCCTATTAGCTTCCTACACCCACAAGATCTCTGCAGAGCTCTTCTGCTTCCCTACATCTTTGTGTTTACCTAACAGAGTTAGAAAGAGCCACCTCTAAGGGTTACCCACAAACTCCTACCTTGAGTACCAGGACAAAGAAGAGAAGGACACAGTCAGGAGCCACAGCAAGGCTTGGCAGAAGAGGCAGCTCACCCGGGATCTGTCCATGAGGCTTCCCCGTTTGGAGAGACAGCAGGGTTGGGAGTCATGGTGGGAAGGGTTGGGAGAAGCCAGGCATGAAAAAAGAAACCTGGCCCAAACTTGAAGGAGCCCAGGAGGGGCAGGGGGGCTGTCTGTGAGGCACAAACACCACAGAGACAGCTTGAATCATCCCCCCACCTTGCTAACTGCATCCATACTGTGGACACTGACTTGAAGGTATAGTGGGAGTTGCAAGTCACTGCTGGGAAGTGAGCAGGTGGACACCAACTCATCTGCCTGGTGCTGTGCCTCATCTGCAGGATACCCTAGAGCATCCCTCCCCTGCCAACTGATGACAGTGGGATTTTTGCCTTTTTCACAGAATCATGGAATGGTCTGGATGACCTCCAGAGATCATCCAGACCAACCCCCCTGCTAAAGCAGGTTCACCTCAATCAGGTCACACAGGAACGTGTCCAGGTGGGTTTGAAAACCTCCCAGGAAGGAGACTCCACACCTCCCTCAGCAGCCTGTGCCAGGGCTTCCTCACCCGAACAGCAAAGAAGTTTCTCCTTGTGTTTAAGTGGAACTTTTTGTGTTGCAGCTTTTGTCCATTACCCCTTATCCTGTCACTGAACACTACAGACAAAAGTGTTGCCCCATCCTCCTGACATCCACCATCCACCCTTAGGTACTTATAAGTGTCGATGAGGTCCTCCTTCAGCCTTCTCCTTTCTAGGCTAAACAGCCTTAGGTCTTGCAGCCTTTCCTCGTAAGAAAGATGTTCCAGTTTTATCTCATCTGGCCATAGTTTGAGCCTTGCAGAGGGACTTGATGGAAAGGCTTTGTCTCCCCAGCAGGCAAGCTGCTGGTGCAGGATGTACCATGCTCCAGTTGTGTCCCAGCCACCCCTCAGTCATGCAGGATGCCAGGGCAGAGGCAGCCTCACAGCACCAGCCCTGTGCCCTCCCACAGGAGCAGCCACAGAAAGACAACCTGGTGAGACATGAGAAATGGAACTCCTTGCTGGGCTGACTCTTTGTTCTCCTGGATTTGAACAAAGCAGAGCCCTTTCCTTAAAATGTGGGAGGCAGAGGAAAGAAAGTGTTTACTGACAATGCTTAAGGTGCAGCAAAATCCAAGGTGTGTTGAAAGGACACTCCTAAAATAGATACTTTCATATTTAAGCATCTTCTCTCAGCAGGTTTTTTGCAAATTGGATGAGTCAAACTCCAGCCCTGGGTGAAAGACCAGCTCCACTAATTACATAGGGGCAGCCTCCATCCCACCTCCAGCTGTGGCTTCTCCATTGTGTCCTGGTTCAATTCCACTGTAGGATGGCTTTTCATTGAGGGAAATGCTCTCCCCAGCTGCCAAGCATCCACCTTTCCATTTCATCTCAGTTAGAGAAAGGGATGCTCAGCAGGCTGCAGCACCTTCAGCACCAACAGAGATGGAGTAGGCTTTGAAGTATTAACTCCTAACCATCAACTTCCAACTCAGCCTCTTGGACCCTTCCTCTCTGTGTCTCACTGGCCTCTCCCTTGCAGTTAATTTTCTCCAGTCAGCTCATGTCAGCAAAGTTAACTCCCTCCTCTCTTCTAGTCCCCAAACAAAGATGCCTCTCTGCTCTGTTCTCAAGCCCAGCTCTTTCCATACACTGTATTTCAGAGCACATCAGGTTAGGACACAGCTCAGGCTCACAGGACATGAGGTCTCTGGATCAAAGCAAAGGCCTCTGAAGAGCTGTCAAAATTATAAATAAATTTTGGGGCAGAAAAACCCAAGTGAACATGAAATCTGGGAAAAGGTTTGTAAAGCCATGCTACAGGCTGGCTCTGCCTTGAGTAATGTACACATTGCCATTCCTACACACAAGTTAATACTAGAAAAGCAGATTAATAAATAATCTTGTTCACTGAAGGGTAACACCAGTCCAGAAGTTTGCAATGGGAAAGATGAAATTTTTCGTACCTGCTCCAGGGAGCTCAAACATTATTATTTTCTTCTTTCTTCCATACCCATGGACAGGCAAGGAAACTGGTGCAGGGTCTGGAGAAAAAAGCCTGGTGAGGAGCAGCTCAGGGAGCTGGGGATGTTGAGTCTGGAGGAAACTGAGGGGAGATATAATCACTCTACAACTACAAGTTGTGAGGTGGTGGTCAGCCTCTTCTCCAAAGTAATGAGTGACAGGACACAAGGAAATGGCTTCAGGTTGCTCCAGGGGGGGTTTAGATTGGACATTAGGAAGAACTTTTTCACCAAGAGGGTTGTTAAGCATTGGAACTGGCTGCCCAGGACAGGGGTGGAGTTACTATCCCTGGAGATACCTAAAAGCTGTATAGATGAGGTGCTGAGAAACATGGTTTACTGACAGGCTTGGCAGTGTTAGGTGAGTGGTTGGACATGATGATATGAAAGGTCTTTTCCAACCAAAATGATTCTATGATACTATGAAAAGCTGCCTAAGCTAGTTTGAAATCTAAGCAAACTTCTCATGTACATTCACTGAGCTGCTTCTAACAAATCCACAGTTAAGAACTGTACCACGACCTTCAGGCTCATTCCAAACTTGCCAGCATGTCCTCTTGCAAGGCAAGGCAAGAGTGTCAGGTCCTGCAGGGATGGGCAGCATCTGTGTCACAATGGGAGGACCGCCAGGAAGGCACAGCATCTCTCCATGCCGCATCCCAGTGAAGCGGGTACCCCGTGGGGAGACCTTGGGATGCCTGGACAGCACAGGAGGAACCATCCTTTCCATCAAGTGAGCAAGAGGGATTGGATTATGCTGACATGATGTATTTTAACTTTGAATTTTAATCTTTTTTGTGGTTAATACAGATGACCATAAAAAAAATCCCCAACCTTGTAGCTTTTTCCAGAGGTCTTATTCCAAGAGACTCTATCTATCTCTATTGAAGACTTGTTAAAAATACCTCAAGTATTAGGGAAGAGGACAAAACCTAAACACACGTGGTGTGGTATTTATTGTTACAAGATCAGATTCCTCAATGAACTAACTGCAAAGAGCCTAGAAAATTCCCAGTGGGAACAAAAACCTGAAAAAACAGAGCTCCTCGGGTTCTAGTTTTGTTACTATGTTGGAGGCAGTATGTTATTTTACCCAGCAAGGAAACTTCTCTTCTGTTTGATGTCTGTTGCACCTGGTAGTGGTAGTGCTGTAGCTGCCCATCATACCTCGTCAGGATGCACAGCAGTACAGTCCAGACACAACACCTCCTTCCAAACACTGGTGCTGGGACTCCCTTAGGGTGCTGGACCTGCCAGGAGAATCTGTCTGTGGGACAGAGAGTGTGTCGTTATCTGTCTTCCATCCTCCTCATCCCCGCCTTGCACTAATGCTGACAAGCATGAGGGGTGGGTGGGCTGTGCTGACTGGCCCTTGCATGGGAGAAAGTCATGAAGATCTGTCCTTCGGGGGTTGGAGTCACAGAACAAAGACCTGAGGAGGCAAAATGCTCTGTCTCTGGATGGCAGAGGAACAGCAAGCCCTTGGCTTCAATAAAGAGAAAGCCCAAGACTATAGGGTCTCACTTTCAGGCTGAGATGAAGTGTGAGATAACGTTTGTGAGACCATCCCACAGCAATCAGAGGCTGAGGACAAGGTGGGAACAAGCAATTTGGCTGGAGCTGGCTGCAGTGTTTCACTTGCCCCATTCCTGCACAGATGAAAGACTGTCAGGAGAGAAAAGAGTAACAGTCGTACCTGTAGTCTGGGGATAGGATGAGACATGGGATGAGACACAGTCAGTACGAATTATGCTTGGGGAATGAGTAAATTGAAAATAAGATCTAAAAGTCACATTTTGTCTCAGTAGTTGCCTGTTATACACTTTGGCTTTTGCTCTTGAAAATCCAGTCAGGTCAGGACAAACTAGTGTTAGTGGCTTCAATGGATAAGAGCAGTTTAAAATAATCCCATGTTCCTCAAATGCAAATGTGGTGGTGTGGGCAACACCTGGGTGTTAGTATGTGTAAGTACAGGAGTGTGAGTATATATGCATATATACATCTCCATCATTCTTTTATTAGAAGAAATGATTGTCAGGTCTGAAGAGTGCTGTGTAACAGAGGTAGGCAACCTCTCATGGACAGCATACATGCTTTTCTTTCTTTGCTGAGGCTGCCAGCACAGCAGGGCTCATAAGAGGCCACCCACCATGTAACTTGAGTGTGGCCTTCGAGAAATGTTCCTGGGCTCCCCTGGGACGTGGGAGAAGCCGGAGCCGGCGCCAGTGGCTCGCTCAACACTGTGCTCTGGATGCGAAGGCTCCTGGCTCCTTGCCAGCCTGGCTGAGTGCCATCCAAAATTGATTCACATGCCATACTTGGCATTTGCACTGCACACTTCCAACCCTTGCTCTTGAAGATCAGCCAAGGTATTATCCACTGGCCCTGCTGAGAAACAGTGTTAAAAGCCCCCACTCTGTCGTAAAGAAGAATTTGAGAGTCAGTTTTCATTGTTTTTCATGAGAAGTCACGTGCTTATCAGGCTTTTGGAAAATCTTCTCTTTATTTCTTAGCAGTCCTAAAGACTTTGCAGGAGGGAAATATCACTGAACAGCATGGGAGTCCTTCAGTGTCACTGCTAAACCACAGCAGCATTTGGGGTCACTGCTGTCCAAACACTTTCCTGGCTCCAGCAATGAGCTGCTTCAAAACATGAGGCATTTGGCTCCTTTTGACAACACTGCTTCCAAGCCAATCTGAGGAACTACCCTGGAATGAACTGTTTCCATGGGGGCAGCCAGGAAACTTTCCAGGAGCCTTCAGAGATGGAAGAGAAGGAGGAATTTGCTCACTTCTTTTTGGGAAAGCTCTTTGTCTCTGATGCTCATAGAACATTTCCCCTTGGGGTAGGATGCACCGCACGTGGTGAACCTCAACCCACAGCCTCGCAGAAGCCCAAGTACCACTCATGCTGGGGAGAGCTCAGAAATGCCACCTCTCAGGTGAGGAAAAGACAGCAGAGCCCTGAGTCCCGGTGAGCCCCAAGGAACAGCCCTCGGGTGCTGACAACACCTGTGCTCCCACCCAGCCCAGAGCCCCAGCTGCCTCCTCTACTTTCAGAGAAGCTTACATGTTATCCAAAAAGCAATACACAGCTATGGGAATGTTCTTTCCCGGAGTGAAATTGTGTAGATTGGGTTAATTCAAAGAAGCAGCTTGAGTTAAAGCATGGGTCTGAACTCTTTTGATGTAGTTAGCAGAGCCAAGGTCAAAATTACTCTCCTATCCCTCCCCACTCCTCCAGCTGGAACAACCCATTGCACAAGAGATGTGCCAGTGTTTAGAGGTACACAATGCATAGGGAGAGGCAAGGCTGCCTTTAACCACTCAGTAATTATGACTGTGTGGTCACTGAGGGTTTTTCAGCCTCTCTGCCAAGAGGATGGTCTTCATAAAGCATGTGCCACCAAGCAGAGCAGAATGATAGCAGTTCCCTACCTTGTATCCTTCAGCCATTTCATATGTTGAGCATTTTGTTTGAGGGTATTTAAATTCACATTCACTTCCTCAACAGCAAGGCCCCATCACTGCTCTTTTCTCCAAGACCTGCCTCAGATCCAAAGAATCTTCTCTGTCACCTCCCCTGTCCTAGATCCAAGCCCTGCATGTGACAGTGCACCCCTAGACTCCTGGCTGATCTCTTCTTCCTGACAAACATCCCTCATAGAGTCAGAATAGTCTGGGTTGGAAGGGACCTTTTAAAGGTCATCTAGTTCAAACCCTGCCATGGGCAGGGACATCTTTCACCAGACCATGTTGCAGAGAGCCCCTGACCTTGACTTGTTTCTGCTACTACTCTGGGCAACCTGGTCCAGTGTTTCATTACCCTCATTGTAAACATTTTCTTACTTAGTCTGAATTTACCACTTTTCAGTTTAAAACCATCACCCCTTGTCCTATCACTACAGATCTTACTGAAAAAAAATGTCCTCATCTTTCCTACAAGCCCTCATTCTTATAAGCTCATCTTTCTGGTAACGATATGACCACTTGTTGCCTTCCCCTCCACACCTCTTCATTACAAACCCTTGAACTTTTACTTAGTGGTTTAGGAAGAACCAGTAGAATGAATGATTGGTAGATGAAATTGTTGCAATCAATGATGAGGAGCAGCAAGAGGAGTCACAGCTCTGCCTCTCCCGCTTTTATCAGACTCTGGTTTGGAAGGAGGGGAGCAGCCCTATGGGACCCACCCTCCCTCCCACTCCCCCACATGCTGCAGACAGAGGTTGGAAACCAAACAGCCATTTTACCCACCTGCTCTCCTCCCCAGGGGGAAATTATAGCCTTGCCTTTAACAGGTACTTTTGAATTTTATTGATACCTCCCAGTGTCCAACAATTGCACAAATATTTGATTGTTGGAAGCAAAGACAGAAAAAAGCAGCCAAGGATGGTTAGGGGATGTGTTCCACAGGCTTGACAGGCTGCTGGGAAGCAGAGAGGGATTCTCTGTGTAGGTGAGCAGAGGAGGCACCCAGCTGCCCCATCCTTTCCACGAGGGCTTCCCCGAAACCCCACTTCTTTCACTGATTGGTTCAAGGGCAGAAAATCTCCTCGGCCCAGGAACACTGCCAGAACCACCAGTCACTGCCCAAAACCTGCCGCAGATGACGTCCTTGGGGCCACGAAAGGTCTGCGTGACCCGTCTGAGCGAGGCGTGCTTGAATTTAGCCCAGTATTGCCATTCCTGCATGGTCCCTGAAGGTGACAATGTGTCTCCCCTCCCAGCTCCGGGAGATGTATGCAAGCAACAGGAGGCTCGGGGGGATAGAGATAATGGGCTGAGTTTGAAAGCTTTTGAGGTAAAGGGCTGGTTTTGAAGGTTTAGGGAGCGTTAAGTAGAGCGAGGCAGCCTGGGCTCAAAAAAAGATGTCTGGAAAGGTCCGTGTATGCCGCCACTGCCCCGCCGGCTCCTTCCCCGGGGCGCTGGGGCACTCCGCGGTGGGACTCCCACCCCCTCAAGAGAAAAAAGAAGTGAAGAGTTCCGTGAGCGCTAGGTTCCGGGGAGCGGCCGACAGCCGCGTCCGCGCCGGCCCTTAGAGGCGGCGGCCCCGGGCGCGCTGCCCCCGCCCGCCCCGCACGGCCCCTTCGGCGGGGCCCGGCGGCCATGGGCAGCGGCAGCAGCCGGCGGCGCGGCGCGGCGGGGCGCGGGGGCGAGGCGGCGCACCGGGCGCTGCTGCGGACCGGCCCGACCCCGGCTGCCCGCCCGACGCCCGCGCCCCAGGACGCCGCGGGCACGGTGGCGAGAGGCGGCGGAGGATCCTTGCCCGAGCAGGAGGTAAGTGTCGGCCCCGGCCGGGACCCCGCGACACACCGGGCCCTCCCGGCTGCCACCCCGGGGGTGTCCCATCGCCACGGCCGGCGGCAGCTGCCTCACCGCGGCTTCCTCCCGGCAAGGAGCAGCCTTAAATTCTGCCTTTGCCGGCAAACCAGGCTCCATCCCGCTTGCCGCTTTTCGCGTTTTCTCTCAGTAGTGCAAGGGAAGCACCGTCCCGAAAAGAGCCGATCCCTTATCCCGTGTCCCCGCACTGCGGAAAGTTTCTTTTCCTGCCTTGTGGAAATTGATGGATTTCATAAAGTACGGCCCGTGCTGCTCCCTGGGTCGGGTTTGTAAGCAAGAGTTTGCAAATGTGTACTTAAAGCTGTTGTTTAACGTTTTCCGATCCGCTGCAACTGGCTCTTCGTAAAGAGACGTTTCAGTCTCTTTCTGTTTAACAAATAATGAATTTACCTCCGAGGGATCTAAGAGGTTTTTTTTTGTTTTGGTTTGAGGTGTTTTTTTTCCTGTCCAAAAATAACAGCATCATCTCTATCATCTGGTGACGATGCTAAAAATGACCAACTTCTTTCATCTTAGCTTGGCTTTGGAAGTTGTTTGTTGCCTAAGTGCTGCTCTCCACCAATACACAAAAGTCATCAGACCAAAGTAATACATTTTAAACTAATAACGAGTCCTTAGGATCCAGGAACTTTCTGTCTTGCATGCCTCAATGTTGCTCTTCAAAGCGTGTCGCTTCCATTGCCAAACTGCGTGTCCATGGGGGAAGGATAACTTTAATACAAAATCATTTTGCCATTAGGAAACTTGGCAAGGTTCTGTATGAGAGCCTTTTTTTTTTTTTTTTGGTAGACAAGTTTTAAAGAAAAGCCTCAAAGAAAGTAAGATTTAGAAATGGAGAGGGGAAACACCCAGAGACCTTGTATTGTTGTCTTTTTCCTTACTCTTTTAACTCCAAACCCTCCCGCGCTATTACAGGGAGCTCAGTCCAGCACTCTCCTCTGAGTGACTCCAGCTTTCTCCTCTGAGAGACTCTTAATTATGAGCAGTCCTCCTGACTTCTCCCATTTGCCTTAACTTATGGGAACAGAGGCTGCTGGTGTCTATTTTCCCTCAGTTTCCACGTGTGAATATTGAGGATAGATCTTTAAAAACATCATTATGTCAGCTGTGAAATCTCCTGTGCATAAAGGGGCATTTTAGCTCTATTCTGAAGTATACTCTCTGTAATTACATATGAAAAAGGCAACAGAGCTGTCCCCATCTTTCTGTACAAAAATCAGTAGACAGTACACCATGGTGGTAGATATTAGTGAACTAATGACAAGAAGCAAACCCAGAAAAGCTGAAGAATTTGAGTGGGGTGGAGGGGGTGATGGGCAGTGACCTTGCCCAGAGAAATGCTGCTGAGGAGCCTGTAGCATCACCTCAGCAGCCCCAGGTTGTGGTCACAGCCAATGCAAACTCAGGGAGGGAACACTGCCAAGTCTTGCAGCACAGAGATGTCTGTGAGAGCTCTCAAAAGCCAGCCTGAAGCAGCTATGTGGAGCCCTGTTTGCCCAGCATGGCCACATGCCACCTGCATGATGACAGTGATGCTGAGCATCTTGTGTGTCCACTCATCCAGCTGCTGCTGATGCCTCTTGTTTGGGAAGGAAGTTCACATCTCTGGCTGCACCCAGACAAGTTATCTGAAAGACAAAAAAGAATTACCTACGTTTTTCAAAGATGTAAAGAAATATAAGAGAAGTCTTAGATATTTTCTGGGCAAAGTTAAAGCTCTTCTTTGCAGCTCTTTCTTTACCTGGGCCTGGGGTGGCCATGGGACAAACAGCAATCATGGGCTTAACTATTCCAACTCCTCGAGGTCTAAAAAGTCACTAGCCTGAGAGAAGGAGGGAGGAAGTGTTTGCAGCACCAAGTTTTGGTTGTTTACTCCATGCAATTTAGTCTTTTAGATCATTGTGCAAGCTGCAGTCCCACCCTTCTGAGGCTGCTGGAGGAGGTTTCTAGAAAAGGATACCAGCTGTGTTGTGTGTCACTGGTTCCCTGCTAGAAAGTTGGAGAGCAATTTCTCTTGCTCTTGCCAGCTTCTCAACCAGTCATTTGTAATTTCTGTCTCAAGCTGGGAATTTGTTTGCTTTGCCCTGTTCATCTGTGCAAACTGGAGGATGAGCAGACAAAATTCAGGGAAGAAAGGGTGAGTTGATTCAACAGAGCTAATGGGTTAAAGATGAGGGAAGGGAAGGAAAGGCAATGAGGAGATACCACAGTAAAGTCTGATGAGAAGCAGCCCATGGAGGAGTGGATTCTGACTGGCAGAAGAAGATTGGTTTGCCACCAGGCAGAAGAGAGCAGTTTCCTGGAAGCAGGACTCAGCTCTCCTCTGTCAGGGTTGGGTTTCTCCTGGGCACAATGTGTACCAGTGTTGTGCTTCACGCCTGCACACTGATGCTCTCTGTCACTCAGCAGCAAGCTGGCAGTGCTTGTGGGCCAGGTGCCAAGGGCTGAGGCAGAGCAATGTGGCTGCATTTAAAGGATTCAGTGCATTTGGATAGCGCTTCAGAGCAAAGGGATGAAAGCACGTCACATCAGTGGGCTGGGGACCAAATCCTGATGGGGAACATGAACCCAGCTTGCAGCAAATGCCAACACTTGTCATCATCAAATGTCCATTTTCAGGTTTGCCCTCAAGTCTGGATGTTTGGACATACTTCCTCCTTGTTTCTTTGTTCAGAACAGGAAAGATATTTGCAACTTTGAAGGTGCTGCCTCAGCACAGAGCAGAGTAGCAGCTCTTGGTGGAAACCAGGGGAGAGACTGTGGCCTCAGGTATTTCCCCATCGGTTTCCTGCAGTGGAAGAATCACGCAGATACATTAGGGTCTTGCTTTTAACAGCTATTTCCTTGGCACCATCACTCCTCCTGGCTGGAGACAGGATGTGATTACAGTAAGCCGATCACCCCAGCTGCAGCATGCAACTAACACAGGTAGAGGGTGTGCTGACTGACTTCCAGAGGAGCTGTCATTTTCACAACACTAGGGTCTTCAATGCTTTGCCTGATTTTTTTCAGCCAGATAAATGTTCTTTCTGCAGATTGATGTGGTGCGGCATCATCTCCTGGCTGGCTGCTCCCAGCTGCAAACGGGTAGGGGTCCTGTGGGCACATTTAATGTCCCACCCCATTAGTTTCTTTAAGGAAGTCAAGTTTGTTTTGCTACTCTTATTAAAATGTGCTTCCCTCAAACAGAAATTTGGTCTTTCTGATTTAGTGCTGTTAGCCATTTATTCCATCACTTTATTCCCAGTTGTAGCAATGGTAAAAAATGCCCTCAAATTAAGATGTTCTCCTACCATTGTATAAGGAGACATGCTCAACTGGTCAGGGTGCTTTTCCAGCTGAACATCTGGGACTCCTTGAGCTCCAAACCAAGGGAGCAGCTGAGTGAAAAGTCCAAAGCCTGATTATTTCAGATCCTGCATTTAATGCCCAGGTATGGATCTGGTGGTTGCTGAAGTCTCCCTCTCACATTTTATCCTTTGTTTTTTTAAAAGTGCCTGAAGCTTCACCAGAGCCCAGCCAGCAGTGAGCTGTGCTGTCCCCTCAGACAGCATCGCCCTCCCACCACAGCTGTGTTGCAGCTGGGCTTGGAAAATTGCAGACTAGGTTTGTTGGTTTGTTGTGGGTTTTTTTCCCCACCCACATCACTTGGAAGAACATGGGTCGCTTTTGCCCTGAAACCTTTTCTGATCTAGAAAGCACGGGGCATGCATGGAATGGCTGGGAGCTGGTGTTAGAGTTTGTAGGAGAGAGGCATGAGAACTCCTCGCATCCCTGCCCACTTGCCGCCTGCCGCGTGCTCCCAATCCCTTCTCTGGCCAGAGGATGTTGCTGCAGACCGGAGCAAGGCTGGGAGCGCTTTGCTGGGATGCAGCTGAGGCTCGCTGTCCCGTTTGGTACCTACTGACACCATAGATAGGCTGCGGGTTCACGAGAAGCAGGTTTTGTCAGTGAGGACTGGCTTAGCCACCCACATCGTTTGCTGTTGTCGCTGGAGGGTGCTGCTCTTCCGCCGCAGCAGCACGGCCATCTGCAGCTACATCCACGACATCGCCTCCCCCTGCTCCGCGCCGGGAATTTCCCTTCAGCTCACATCCGTCCTCTGGTCCAGCTCACTGGGAGTTTGTAAGCAAGGGATTTGGGAGGAGCAGAGGCAGGGAAGGAGGTACTAGCTTACATCCCACCAAAAAAGCTTATAAAGCCACAGCCCATCGGACCAACACTGGCAGAGGAACACATTGCTCCCCTCTAGATATATTGAGGTGGCTCAGGCACTCTGTAGGCACCCCTGTATATGACAGGATCTGTTTCCCTGCATCTCAGAGCTGCATCTCTGCTGGTACACTGCAGCTACTAGGGATCAAACTGAATGGTCTGCCCCACTGAGCTGCCAGCGTGGTCCCTAGGTTTTGTCTTGGACCAACTTCCAGTCTCCCACATAACATGGGGGCATTGCTCAAGGGCCCAGCACAGAGGCAGCTCAAATTTGGTCCACACAGTTTTGGAGATGGTGAGACTACAATAGAGATTGTAATTGAGTGGTTTGAGTACATCTTGGGGGCAGCTCAGAGCCCCCGATGGTGTGTGGCCCCAAACTGCCCCATGGGTCCCGGGGGTTCTCACCCAGCTCACCTTCAGATGCAGGAGCTGACAGAGAGAGAAGGCAGAGAGCGGGGGCAGTACAGGCTGGCAGGATGGGTAAGGGGCACCAGCCACAGCTAACGGCAGGCTGAGAATCTGGGAATCTGCACTCTGGAAGTGCTGGTGCATGCTCCACCTCGCTCCCAGGAGCCGCTGTCCTAACATAAAGGATTGCTGAACTGTGTATACAGGGGCTGTCAAAGCACTCCACCTCACATCTCATTACATTGAATTAAACCCAATTACATGCTGAGCGAGCTTAATATGCAAGCCTTTAAACTGGGAGGAGGTGGCGATGTGGGGCTTTGTAGCACGACAGACCCCAGCACCAGATGCCTAAGCTGGGAACAGGGTGGTAAACAAGGAGACATGATGCAGTCGGGATGAGTAATAAGATGACTGCAAGCTGCAGAAAAGAGAAGCTGACTTCATTTATCTCTTAACAAGGCACAGGGCAGCCAGGCTGGCAATTACACACGTAGGATAGGAGCCCATAATATCATGTGTTCGTGACATGCGCATTGTCTTAACCCACATAAAGGGCTATTACTAATTATCTGCTGAACTTGCAACATAGACAATCCTGGCAACAGGGAGCAGGCTGGGCCAGGCTCGGGCCAGTCGGTGTTTGTGGTGCCTCGATGCCACACAGAGATGTGGCCAGAGCCATGTGTCCTGCCTGGCTGGCACACACCATCCCACGGCCTGCCGGAGCCCTGACCAATGCTGAGCAGCTCCTGAGGTGCTGAGGCCTTAGCAGTGGTGGAAGGGCAGAGGCCAGAGGTGCCTTTTGTTTTCACTCGCCACCATGATTTTGCTCATGTGCTGGGTTAAGCACTGATAGAGGTCTATCTGTGCCAATGCTGAACTCTCTGGGGAAATAAATGTTGTTGCTGACAGATCCCTTGGGGAAGGTGGGAGAAGCAGTTTTTGCATGGAGAAGCAGTTTTTGCTAACCAGAGCTGCTCCATCCTGATGACTAATTAATTCTGTCTTCCACCCACACAACACGTACAGCTCGTAATACGGAGGAGTCAGCCACAAGGGAAGTAAAAAAAGACAATCCACTGTACCTTAATTCAAACCCCTCCCTAAAATGATGCAAGCCCATCCTTTACCCAGAAGTGCTGGAAGCTGGCTCCTGGCTGTGGGAAGAGCAGCATCAAAGCTGCTTTCCTGGAGAGCTGTATTCCTTTCAGTGCTGAGGATGAATTATGTTCTTTGCCTGGTAGAAGGAAGCTGGGGCTGCAGCAGTAGTGTGATGGGTGATGGCAAGGCCGAGGGGCTGTGTTGTGGGTGCACTCCTGGCAGGAGTCAGCCGTGAAAGCTCAGCACAGCATCCTCCTGGCACTGCTGCTTACTCATGAGAGATTGCCATGAAACAATACTAAATAACCAGGCAGAAACCCTCTCCCCTCAGTGTAAGCTTTCTCACTGATCTCTTCTTGGACTCCAGGAACTGTTTCTAGAACACTTCAAGCTCTTCCAGAGAAAGCAAAGCGCTGCCAAAAAGTGAGGGCTTTTCTGAAAAGGAGTGCCTTTTGATGGGCATCAAAAGATTTCAGAAACCTTTCACACAGATATGTTTTGTGATTTTAAGCAAGCAGCTAGAACATGAAAGACTGCAGATAGCAGACACTTTTCACAGCTCCAGAAATGGAAGCTACTAGGGCTCACCTGGAAGAGGTGTTGACCCAGTGCTACAAGAGAGTTGTTTATGCTGCAGCTCCCCTCATCTGCTTAAAGATGGGAGCCAAAGGTGACCCTGGCAGCATGAGGCCCACCCAAGAGGCAAGGAAAAGCCCATGAGTTGCCAGCCTACCTGCCTGTGTAGTGAAAACATCTCTTCTTGAATTAAAATCAGGTGTGTTGCAGTAACAGCAGACACCCAGCAGACAGCAGGTGGGCATTTCTACCCAATATATGGCATATACAAGCCTGAATGACATCAGCTGATTAAAGCAATGCCAAACTGTGCCTAAAGCTATCATTGCTGCACCAGTGCTGCCTACAGTCATCTCCGCTCTATAGCTCCCACACTGACCAGCACCAGGCCCATGTGCCGCTGCACCTTGAGGCAGCACAGGTTTGAACTATTTCAAGAGCAGATACGTGATCTTAGTGAGGAATCGCTTGATCCCATCCAGCCCTGCAGAAACACCATACAGCAGATGTCCAGGCCAGGGCTCTGAACTGCAAGCTTTTCCATACTGCTCCCTGGTTCCTTTGCTTCCTTTTTCTTGTACAGAAAAATCTTTTCCTCTTTTCCATGCTGATGGAACAACTTTTCATTTCTGTTTTCTGGAAGCCAAGTCCTCACTTGTTTAACATTTGTTAGAGTTAATTCAGGGTAACTTGTATGAAGGAGGCACACTAGCTTTAGAACTGCAACTCAGAAAAAGTAATGGCAAGACAAAATGGGTCTAGTTTTCCATAAAGCCACAGCCCTTGTCCCTGTCCCTCTCCCTTTCCTTGTAAGAGTACAGTGAAGAAGTAGAAAAAGATGAAAGTAGCATTCTTTTTCATAGTATCTAGCTGCAAAGGGTTAATTTTATTGCTAGTCCAGCTGGGCGCTCAGTCAGGTGTAGGGTCCCATCATCTTTCCATTTTAAATGCCATTAGGTTTTGCTTTGGTTTCCCCGCTGCTGTCCCCTTGGAAACCTCTGGGCTTCCAGCATGGGGAAGGTGGATGTTTCACTCCAGATGGATCATTTCAGGGAAAAGTCTTTGTCAGGGCAAAAGAATTGGGTCTGCATTGCCATATCTCTCTTCCTTAGCAGGTACTTTCACACTGCTACCTGTCAGCAGCAGGGCAGTGCGTCTTTGTGGGACAACTGGGAGGTTTAACAAGTTCAGGATCAGTGACTTTGGTTCTGTAGCCTGCATTCCCCCAGCTGTGCTGAACCATGAACAGAGTTAGCAGAATAGTGGCTAGTAAAAGGGACTCTCTTATCCCTGTATTGTCCCCACGGAGGTTGTCTGAGGGTGTAAACCAGAGCAGGCATAGCCCACTAAAGGCAGAGAGAGCTTTTATAGAAATAAATAATGGTTTGGGTTGGAAAGGACCTTAAAAGCTACCTAGTTCCAACCTTCCTGCCATATGCAGGGATGCTTTCCACTAGACCAGGTGTCCCAAAGCCCTATCCAGACTGGCCTTGAACACTTCCAGGGATGGGACATCCACAAACTCTCTGGGTAAACTGTTCCAGTGACTCACCACCCTCATTGTAAAGAATTTCTTCTTCTGTCCAGTCTAAACCTACCCTCTTTCAATTGGAAATGACTGCTCCTTGTCCTATCACTGCAAGTAAAAAGTCTCTCTCCATCTTTCTTGTAAGTCCCCTGCAATAAAGTCTCCCCAGAGCCCTCACTTCTACAGGCTGAACAATCCCAACTCTCTCAGCCTTTCCTCCCAGGAGAGGTGCTCCAGCCCTCTGATCATCTTCATGGCCTCCTCTGGACTCACTCCAACAGGTCTATGTCTTCTGCGTGCTGAGGGTCCCACAGCTGCACACAGGACTCCAGCTGGGCTCTCATGAGAGCAGAGCAGAGGTGGATAATTACCTCCCTTGTCTTTAAAGCGTTGTAACAGAAATATGTGATTTTCCTTCCTTGACAGGCTTTGCCAAGCAGCAGCCCACCAGGCCCAGAGAACAGTGATGCTGACCTTCAGTGAGTACCTTGTGCTTTTGTTTTATCTTCAGGGGGAGAAAGCAGCAGGAACAAAGGGAGCATAAAGGGAAAAGCTACCCCCTGCACATCTCCTGCTGTGCAAAAGAGAGGTGGGAATGGTGTGAAACAGTTTATAGCCTTTAATATCCTGGCCTCTACCTATCTGCCAGTTAAAAAAATCCAGAAACTGTTCTGCCTGAAAAGATCCAGGCTCAAGAGCAGTACAGAGATCATTCCTGGTCATGAGCCAGCAATGTACCCTTGTGGCTAAGAAGGCCAATGGCTTCCAGGGATGCATCAAGAAGAGTGTGGCCAGCAGGTCAAGGGAAGTTCTGCTCCCCCTCTACTCTGCCTGGTGAGGCCTCATCTGGAGTCCTGTGTCCAGTTCTGGGCTGCCCAGCTCAAGAGGGACAGAGAACTTCTGGAGAGAGTCCAGCGCAGGGCCACCAAGATGGTCAGGGGACTGAAGCATCTTCCTTATGAGGAAAGGCTGCGGGAACTGGAACTGTTTAGTCTAGAGAAAAGGAGACTGAGGGGGATCTCATTAATATTTACAAGTATCTAAGTAGTGGGTGTCAGGAGGTTAGGACATTCCTTTATTTCTATTATATCTAGCAACAGGACAAGGGGTAATGGGATGAAACTGGAACACAAAAAGTTCCACTTAAACATAAGAAAAAACTATTTCACTGTGAGGGTGAGGGAGCCCTGGCACAGGCTGCCCAGTGTGGTTGTGGAGTCTCCTTCCTTGGAGGTTTTCAAGACCCACCTGGACACATTCCTGTGCGACCTGATCTAGGTGGACCTGTTTTGGCAGGGGGGTTGGAACAGCTGATCTCTAAAGGTCCCTTCCAACCTTACCATTCTATGTAGAATTTAGGATGTCCACATATCAGAGAGGCACCTTCAAGGAGTTTATGAAAAGCTGAGGAGGATTGCTCCAACAAGTAGCTCAATCTCTGGTTCACCCACAGACCATCTGTGGACTCCGCAGCATGTAGAAAAGGAGAGTTACACCTCTTTGCTCCCCAGGAATCCTAGGAGAAAACCCATGAGACACTCTCATGCTACTGCAGCTAGAGACATGAGTGTCCCTCTGGGACAGGGAAAAGGTGGAAACCTACTGCACTAGGTGCCAAATAAAACAAATCTAAAATCTTCTACACGCAAAAGCCGTTGAGCAGTCTGTGCCTCCCAGTCTGCCTGCACCAAAAGCCATGGGAATGGTTTGATGCGCGTGTTAAAAAAGCCCAGATGAAAAGAGAAAGGCCTGAAAACCCATCTTAAAACTCTGTCTCGTTACACTAAAGCAACCCTCCTCAATGTTAAGCTCTGCCTGTCACCCAGCCCCTCTGCTCCTGCAGCACTCGAGAACAGGCTCACCTGCAGATCCCAGCCATCAGGCTGTGACCTGCCGAGGCTCAGCAGTGCTGGGGGATGTGACACTGGCCACTCACCCCGCTCCTCCTCTTCCACCTAGCTGGCAGGGAGCTTGCCTGGCAAGCTGCTGGTTTGAAGAGCTTTCCCAACAGTAAGGTTCATACAGATATTCTCATGAGGAGCTTACCCTCTCCTGGGCTCCCCAGCATCCTCAATGGGCTTTGGGCTGTGATGGCAACTGAGCAGTGTCCTCTGAGGGTGTGCACCCATTCCTCTGCCAAGCACCTCCACCTCAGGCTCTCGCTGGCCCCTTTCCCCCTGACAAGGCTTTTCCTTCTCCCTCCCTCTTTGACATGCAAAAGGAAGACATGAGACAGCAGAAAGTCTGGGATGATGGAGCAGGAGCTTATTTTTAGTTACATTACCTGTACTTTATACCCACTGCAAAGCCCCATAGTGTGGCTCGCTTGTCAAGTGTCTGTAAGGCCCATGATAAGTGGGGCTGCAGTTCCTGCTGCTGAGAATTGCATACACATAGTTCTTTGGAAATGTTCTAGCACCCAGCAAAACTTCCTTTTGAAGAAATCAAACCCAATCAAGCCCCAGAAGCAGCAGTTAATGTGTGTAGGTGTCCCGTCCTTCACATTTCTGCAGATGGAATTTTTCTAGATAAACACTCACGTTACAAGTGGCAAAAAACAGCCTTGTCTTGATAAAGTTACTGACTGAAGAAATTCCCATAAACCCAATTATAGAAGAAATAAATTTCGAGCAAGGGGGAAAGAAAACAGACATGGAGACTTAAGACTATCTGCCAAGACAGGTGTCAGGGCAGACAGATGCTGTAGGTGTGCAGCTCCTGGACTGCAAAAGTGCCCGTGTGACACCACAGGAGCATCTAAAGCAGGCCCTAATAAGTACCTTCAATGCTCATGGGGACACAGCTCGGTGTGTTTCTGATCATGTTGTAGTACCTCTCTTTCTGCCCACAGTTCCTTTGGGAACTGTTCTGTAGGATCTGGTGGTCCACAGGTGGGATGACACAGCCCAGGAATGCTGTAATGACCTTCTGATTGCTGCCAGGGCTCCTGTTACTGGCAGAGTTACTGGGGCAGTATTTTGACCGATTTTTCAGCTGCGAGGTCTTGCAGAAGGCATTTTAATGATTAGCTCTGGACATTCCCATCCTCAGCAAAACAATAAAAAAACCCCATTGGCCTAGATTCACCCCAACCTACTTTTCAGTCACTTAGCTCAGGTTTCCACCTCGGAGCTGCTCACACTAAGCCACCCCTCAGGGACACCGTCAGCAGAGCCCGTGGGCAGCTCTGCCCCACGGCAGGCAGTTGCCTGGTTCCAGGAATGAGGTTACCTCAGTTTTGGTTGAATTTTGCCCTTTGTATTTCTGTCTCCCCATTGCATAGTTCATTGGCATTCCATTAAAAAAAATAAATTCCTTCTTCCCTTAATAATCTTTAAACACAGAGAGGCCTTTATCCAAAATGGAGCACATTTCTTGCCTTCCTCTTCCCTAATTTGCATCCCTCTAGCCTCTTAAATAGCTTTTATCATGGCTTTCTAAACTCTCCCCAAGCTGTTAATAACATTTTAGTAACGAGACACCCAGAAGTCCACACAGATATCTTGATGGAGTTATGTTGGCCTTTATGGGTTTTTTTCTTTGCTGTTTTACCACTCTGCAAATTCCTCACTTTTATGCTTTTCAGCCAGCTCATTCCCTCTCAGCTTTGCTCCTCTCCAGCTTTCTCTCTTTCCCCAGAACATCTGGGGTTTGAAATTTTTTCCCCTCAGTGTACTGACCTGTTCCTTTCTAACCTGGAAAGACTGACAGCCCTCATCTGAAGCCTGCAGGCCCAAACCCACAGCCCTGGCTGCATGTCCATGAGTGCAGTGAGGGGCCTCCCCTCTGGCCAGAGCAACTGGAGGAGTCCGGGAAGAGGCTTGTGGTCCACCAGCTCCTGCCCTGCCCACATCCTGCACTCAGAGTTTCCCTGACACAGCCTCTCCATTCCAGGACCAGCAGAAACAGATGCAGCAGTGAAGCTTTAAGATCAAGGTTCAGGCTGGGAGGGCCTCAGGAGGTCTGTAGTCCAACCTCTTGCTTCAAGCTGGACCAGCTGTGAGATCAAAGCAGAACACTTTGGGCTTTGTCCTATCAGGTCTTGGAAACCTTCAAGGATGGAGCTTGTGTCACCACAACCTGTTCTTCTGCTTGTTCTCAGGGTGCAGAAGTTCCTCCTTTTATCCAAATTGAACCTATCATTTTTGAATTTATTTCAGTTTTTCTATAGTAAATGATACAGAACTTGCCACAAAAATAGAACATGAGCAGCAACTTGCTTTTCCTTTGCTCTTGAAATCAACACAACCCTCTCTATTCCTTTCCATTCTGGGATTTGCATGGTAAGTGGAGCCTGCATTTGGTTGTTTCAAAAGCATATCTATGTTTCAATGAGTTCCAACTTTACCTGGAGATTTCGTCAGTGGTTGGAGGTCACCATGCAAGCCAAAACATCGAGAATAATTAACAGTGGGAAATTATGTAACTGCTAAGAGAAACAATGAGGCTTCTGTGGGCCTGCAAGCAAGCTGCCAAGAGCACTGCCTCTCACTCATCACATCATGCAAAATTAGTTTAAGGGTTGTCACAGTGCAGAGTTTAAATCAATAAATTGTGCTTTTAAGTCAGATTTCTGCATTTCCTTTTCCCAATTCTTGCTTTGTCACTGCCTGTGTATGGTTTGAGCCCTTGGACTTTTAGCTGTCTTCCCAGCTCCCATTTACTATGGTAGAAACCGGATGGCCTGTAGCTCGTCAGGAAGAGAAAAATGAATAAAAGGAATACACAGGAGAGTCCACTTGCTAAATCCAACTTGCTGCCATCATGCTACCAGTAGGACTTGCCATGAAAGGCACAGTGCAGTGTAAACGTGTGCCATGCCAGCTGGTTATCAGGTGGCTTCAGGAAAAACACTAACCTGTTTGTGAGGCACATGGAGCACAGTGTTAACACAGCTCAGATCAGCTCTGACCCAGACAGATCAGAACAGAGGAGAGGCTGCACTGGTGCCACTTACTCCCCAACAACAGCAGCAGGAGGCTGGCTACCACATGTTTGAGGAACGTTGCAGGTGTTCCCTTGCCCAAGGAGGGCAGTTGATGGCTGTCAAAGACAGCTGAGGATTTATGAAAGCACCTACTCTATATGGCAAAGTTTCCTTAGAAAAGCATTTCCCATCTCTTTTCCTTGATTCTGGTTCTCCAGTTACTTACCTGCTTTGGGCCACCTCTGTGCTCTCATCTAATAAATAGGTACTCATTTTTTTCACTAAAGGATGCTAATGACCAAACTAATCCAAGCTGCAAGACCAACAGTAAGAAAGATCTCATCTTTAGAGGAATGGTAAGTCAATAGCTGCTATATAACAAGTCTGGGACAGAATTAGAGCCAAGCTATTGGATATGAAAATCTCTCTTCTTTGGCAACCAACCAACCACCATACAAACTAAAGATTTCTGCCTTACTTATTTAATCTCCACCAGTGTCTGGCCCCAAAGTAAGCCCACCAATCTCTGCTGATGTGGCATGACATGGCACTTCACAGTTTGGATTTACCCACTGAAGTCTCCACTTATCTCTGCACGTCACCATTACCTCCATTCCATGGAGGCACATGCCCCAGCTTCCAGGGAAGATTAGCCTGATGGCCTGCGTTGCTCACCTCCCAGTTCTCTACAAGGTCAAGGAGGAGCACTCGCTTGTCAGCTTCTTGAGTCTCATCTCTTGAGTCCTGGAAGGCAAGATCAAGTAGACCTGTTAGGTAGTGTGAGCTAAAATGGTTAAGATTTGCAGACGACTTTTCACTGTCCTCCCTCATGCAAGTAGGGAAAGATTTCCCCTGTAGCCAACAAAACACATCTGATAATACCAATACAAATCATGCCAGCTCCCTTTGTATGATACACCGGTTCCCATTCATGGGATAGTTGCAATGATGTGGAAAGAAATGAAAACCATCAGAGCAGTTTGGTGTAGCCGAGTTCATTTTTTGGTTGCAACTCAAATCCCTTACAGATGCCATCACAGAAATCCCCTTCTGCGTAAGCCTTAAAAATGGTAACTAGAGTAAAGGTTGGGCCACGCTTTAACTGGACCTTGAACTTGCACACACCAAAAGGTTCTGGGAGTTTGAGCTGAAGCATTGCAAGGGCTATTACTGTAATGAACTTGCAGACTAAAATAGATGCCAAGTGGTAACAAATGTCAGTAAGTGACGTGCCTGAGGGGTAGGGGAACCAGAGGTGACAGAGTATCTGTGTCTCAGCAAGCTATGTGCTGATCAATCTTTCCATTCACACACCCAAAAAATGAAGTAAGGGTCACCTTGTGTCTTCAGAGCTTGCTTTTCTCTCGTGACACGTATAACCCATTCCCTTCCCTGCAGGAGCTCACAAAGGAACGGCAAGAAGCATTTGGGACAGTCCACTGTATCATACAGTTACTCAGAGGAGGAGCTGATGTCAAGCATTGAGCAGGAGTACTGTCGCTGAGCCCAGCCCCACGCCAACACTGCTTCAAAAAACTGCAAAGCTGCTGCTGACAAAATAACCTCTCACACAGCCAGATGGCACAGCAGAGGTGGGTGGCAAAGGGAGGCAAAACATGAGAGGCAGAGCAGCTGCTTGGGAAGCATGGAAGAGAAAAGTCTCCTGACCAGCTCTGAGTGAGAACATCAAGATCTTCAGCAACTGCTGATTTCTGATGGATGCTGCTGGAAAAGGGACAAACTCAACTTGAGAATCAATATTTAGAAGCTCATTTCCAAACGATGTTTACAAATGAAGATATACTAGAATGGCAGTGTTGAGGCATGGTGCTTTGAAGGAAGATCGTGTTTTGTCTTAGCAGGGAAAAAAACCCAAAGCAGTAAAACCATTTGATTCCAATCTCACTTAAGGAGGTGTGCATGAAATTTGTGTTCCTGCCACTCAGAACAGGCCAAATTCACTCCTTGCACTGTGCAAGCCTTTGGTCCAGGTCTGAATTTGGCACTGTCTCTTCAAACATGTCTCTTCCCAAGCATGGAATGTAAGATGGGAAGGGGAGCGAGCCCACCATACAGTATGTCTGCCATACCAGTCATCCCAGAGTTGAAATCCCACTGCTCAGCTGAAGGAGGCTCCTGGGAGCCATCAGGGAGTATAGGATTTGCACAATCCCTTCAGGGTGAGATTCCAGCATTGGTGTCCTACCTGGTGCTCCTTGGTGTGGACTCTCCAGCAAAAGCAGAAGGCACGTGCCTGGTGCTGTCTCACCAGCCATCATCAAACATCAGAAGGACTTGCACGCTATTGCAGAACAGCTGTTTGCCACCAGTTTTCAGAATTTTCAGTCCTGGACTTCACATTTATTTCTTGTAGGCAACCTAGAGGAAAAATCACTACATTTTACCATTAGCTGAATGCAAAGTGAAACAGAAAGTTGCCTCTCCAAGGAAAACGGCATATCTTCAGTGCTGCCTGACAGGGAATCTTGGAACTTTAGGGTTTCTGCCTTTATTTTACCTGCATCTTAATATATTATGAATAGCTTCTCATTATCAGAAGTAGAAAAATACCCAATTCCTGCCTTCATCTGAAGCATAAAAGACACTAGATGAGATCTTTACATAGCCTGTGTAAATGCAAGAGGAAACAGCAGGACACAGGAGGACACATGCTGCATTTTAACTTCTTTGTAATTCCTGGTATCTGTGGAACAGAAAAAAACGCACCTGTACTCTATATAACCATCAGTAAAGACAACAAATGTTTTCAAAAAGGCTGTCTAGCTTATATAGTGAATTGACTAACAGTACCTGTGGAGGCTAAAGGAAACGTGTGCTTGGAGGACGGCAGGAGGGATGCTGCGAGGCAGACACCAGATTACACCCTGGCACACGTACTCACGCTTAGGTTGTCTTTCCTGCATCATAACAGCATTTGGTGAGGCTGCCCATCCTTACTGTTTAAAAAATTCTTCCTCTTGTCTACCCTAAGTCTCCTTCTGGTTTAAGCCTGAGTGATCATCGTGCTTGACAGCCCACAGCGGCATAAAGAGAGCTGACACACAAACCTACGCAAGCTTGGATGCAAGAGCTCCCAGCACAGTGGCTGGGGAGTTCTGATGGGACAAGGGGTGATGGTTTTACACTGAAAGATAGTAGGAAGACATAAGGAAGAAATTGTTTACTGTGAGGGTGGTGAGGCACTGGAATAGGTTGGCTGGAGAGGCTATGGATGCCTCATTCCTGGAAGTGTTCAAGACCAGATTGGATGGGGCTTTGATCAACCTGGTCTAATGAAGTGTCCCAGTCCATGGAAGGGGCATTGGAATTAGATGATCTTTAAGGGCCTTTCCAAGCCAAACCATTCTGATCCTTTGGTGGCTCAGAAATAGCCAAGTAGAGAGCAAATGTCCTTGCATACCTTGGAGGAAGTTGGTTGGGCCCTCTGGAGCAAGGGCTTTCCAATCCCTGTGGAAAAAAATCCCATTTTGAATGATAGCACTTCATTTTTTGTCAGGAACAGTCATTTTTAGATCCATTAATGCTGCTGAGCTGTTACAGAAATAGTTTCTCTGCAGTATGTCAAGCATCAGTAGCCAGATCTCCCAGCACTTGTATTGATTTTCAGCAGCTCTCAAAGACCTACTGGGGTGAGCAGAATGTGCCTGTGGAGAGAAGAAAAAACACAGGAGACCTGCTGACTCCAGCACCATAGGTGTCCATGGTACTCAGTGCTCTTGCTTTAATCACCACTGTGGTTTAGATTTCCCTTCAATTTGGGTTTAATTCTTCCAACCAAGACCTTCCTTCTGCTGGGGCTCCCAGAGTCTCTGGTACATGTGGGGAGATGGTTTGAGGAGCACAGTCACAGAGCCAGCATATCGCCATCCTTTTGGGTGGTCTCCAGTGACCCAGCAGACCCTGAAGAGAGACACTGGTGTCAGAGTACATTGCAACATGCCAGACACCATAGCAGCTCCAGCCCAAAGTGGGGCACAGGCAAGGACCTGCCTCTGCCCTGCCTCCCCTTGCAGAGTTTCTCTCTCTGAGGCTGCATTGCATCTGGTAACTGGCCCAGATCACAGCCCCATTGCAGGCTCTCTTGAAGAAAAATCTCAGTAATAATTTTACAGGAGGTGACTAAGAAAAAAAATAACTTTAAACTGAACATATTCTCATTAGGTTGCAGGAAATCTCTCTTGATTGAGCATAGCAAAGCACTAAGCTTCTATACAAAACTAGCTTACCAAATAACCAAGAGACAAGCACCTGGAATGCAGGTGCAGTGGGTTTCACAGGTACCCTGTTCAGCATTACCAAGAGGAAAGGAGGAGCCACAGGAACATGGCAACGTCCAGAAAGGAGTGATGTGGCTGAAACAGTTGCTGCACCAGGAGAAATGTGGGAGCAAGTAGTTCTAAGATGCAAGGAAGGGCCTCAGACTGTGCCATGGTCTCTCAGGCCTTCCCTGTGCTGTAAAATGATGCATGTTTGATGCTGTTCTCCAATCAAAGAGCCAGCCAGCACAGAACAGATCACAACCATCTATCTTATCCCATGCAGGATGGGACAATGTCTCCCTAGTCTGCCCAAGAACTGTCAGGAACTGCACTCCTCTGCCTGCCTCAAACCTGCTCCCATCAGCATGTTAAAAACAGAAGGGTGGCAGCAGGGCTGGTACAATCACATAGTTTAACTACCTGGTGTCAGTGTAATCCTACTTTTGATTCATCCTCTGCTCAGGGAAAACAGGACCCTAGATCATTTGCAGGTAAATCATCATGTTGAAGAATTACCTGAGCCCTTGAGTCGTTTCAAGGAAAAGTTCTTGAGTTAATTACTCTTTAGAAAAAAAAGACAATTGCACTATGGTGATCACTTAGCCACATCTCAGGCAGTGCTGACATCCCAACTGAATTATCAGAAGGTTCGTTTTCTTTTCATTGTATTTCTCTATAACCATCATCAAATCATAACCACTTGAAAGACAAAAAATTATTTGGCTTGCCAGTGCTTCCTGCTGTTGGCCCAAAAGCAGAGCTTCATCACCCAGTGTGCAGATGCCCAACTCATGTACAGTATGGAGGTATTTTATTATGTGTATGAGCACGTGCCTGTCCCAAGACAGCACACCATGGCCCCAAAACTATGTCTATTTATACACACAGTTTCCGCATATCCAATACATGAATATTCCACTGAATGACTGGTCAACATTTCTTCGCCTTGCATGTAAATTAGCACATATGCCCTCTTCACCTTCCCTGCCTGCTTTGGAATCTGGGGTGTAACTGGAATTGGTGGTCACCATCTGCCTCTGTCAGGATTACCTTTTACCTAGTTTCTTCACAATTTGTCAGGTACTGACTGCTCCAGCCTGAGTCCCTCACAGTATCACAAGTCTTGACAGCAAACCTGCTCTGGTGTGGGCTCCTCTGTCCCCACAGACTCCCAGGTCTTGCCAGGAACTTTCTCCAGGATGAGCTTCCCATGGAGTCTCACTCTCCTTCAGGTATCCACCCACTCCAGCGTGGGGTCCTCCACAGGCTGTGAGTGGGTCTCTGCTCCCCGGTGGCTTCCATGGACTGCAGGGGCACAGCTGCCTCACCATGGGCTGCACCACAGGTCACAGAGGAGTCTTTCTTCCAGGGCCTAAGCACCCTCCTCCCTGTCCTTCTCCACTGACCTAGGTGTCTGCAGCGATGTTTTCACATTCTCACCCCCTGTTGCTGCTGCAGTTTAACAACTGCCCAGGAACTTCTTCCCCTTCTCAAATACATCATTCACAGAGGTGTTAACCTCAGTCACTAATTGGCCAGGCCTATGGCAGCAGTGGGTCCATCTTAGAACTGACTGTCATTAGCCCTGTCAGCTACAGGGGAAGCTTCTGGCAGATCTTTGTTTAAAGAAGCCACCCCTGTAGCTCTCCTTGCTGCTAAAATCTTGGCCCAGGCAAAACCATTACAGAGGGGCAGCCATGGAGGTGCATCCATGGAGCAGCCACACAAGGGGCAGCTGTTAAGCCGTGCCACATGAGCACAGTGGAGCTCCCACCGTGCTTGGAAGGGGAGGTAGATCAGCAGCTGCCTGGCACAGACTGCAGCCATGACGGGTGTCCTCCACTCCGGACACAGGGACACAGGACATGGAAGTTATTTCATAGGGTGAAGTGGGTTTATCTGGACAACAGTAACCAACAGAAAAGACATTACTCTGAACTTGAGAGACATTACAAAGGAGAAAATAAAACCTAAGGTATTCTTCCCATGCAGGAAAAACTCCCAGGAAGGAGTATGCTCTGCCTTGCTCAAGTTTTCTGCATGTGTAAGAAGTGCCTGAGGTCTTCTGCACATATCAGGATGTAAAAGTCAGCCCATTTCCACCTCCTGCATTCAAAGATCAAAACAGAAAATGAGGAAGGCTGCATTTCACAGAGGATGAAAGCAATCTGTAAACAAAGTGCCCAATGCTAATACTTACTGCAGGGAAGGTGATCCCATGGGCCATATGAACTGTGAGCAGATGCAGCTGAGGCTTTGCAGCTTCCTCCTGAACCACCTCACCATTTCCTTAGCCTGTAGGTTGCTGGGTTTGGAGGCATGATTTACTCTTCCCGCTTGCATGGGAGAAGTTTGCCTTCTCATGGCTATAGCCTGCCCACCTCAAGCTGTTTTGCCAGACATAAACAGAAGAAAATAGGCAGATGGGCTCACAGATTAAACTTCAAAACAGGTTAGAAGATTTATCCCAGCAGACAAACTCAAGCCAGACCCAACTGTGAGGCAGGACTTGGCTCACAACAGATGAGAGATGAAGTGCCACCTTCATCATCCACAAAGCGTTCAATGCAGCTTTCAGAGTTAGAAATGGAGTCAGCAGAGCTGCAGCCTAAGCCAGAAGAGCACAACAAGCTGGCAGCACAGGCCACCTCTGCATCTTCAGAGGGGATTCACACTTCCAGTGTCCTAACCACCAGCAGATCAGTATCCATTGGGTGGGGAGCAGGACAGGGAAAGTGCCACCACACTGGAGGTTTGGCTGTGCAACCACAGGCAGCAAAGCAATGCTGGTCTAACTGCAAAATGGACACATGTGAGAACAGGCACATTTTTCTTTAAAGAGATATTATTTTGCTAGGAGGATAGGAAGACTTTTGCCTGGATGCCACATGTGTCAGCAGAGGAGTAACTGTGAAGGCATCCCCTCATGTAAGCTGTTTTCTCTCCCAGGATGAAGCTGTCACAGACTCCAGCCCCACCAGGATATGCATGTTAACAGCTCAGACCATGCCTTCATTCTAAGGAAAAGCAGAAAGATGAGCCCAGAACTGGGAAATCCACGGTCATGTTTCATGTAGAGAAAGAGAGGGAGACATCATAAAAATCAGCAAAAAGAATTACAGGCATTGTTTTAGGATTTGACGCTCAGAAAAATCTTCCTTGAAAAATTGTGGTAGAAACAGGCAGGACACCTTCCCCTAGGAGATAAAAGCATTATAGAGACCTACAGAGCCCTGGAGAGTTTGTGCTGTCCTGTCACAGCATTGATCCCACAGCAAAACCTTTCCTTCCAGTTGTTCTCCTGAGGGGGAAGCAGGACCATCCACAGCACCTTCTCTCTCTGTCTTCTGCACACTTGCAAGAAGGATGTGCTCTTCTGCAGACTAAGCCTGGAGCCACTGGCCCCAGCTCACTCTCCTGGGGCTCTGACTGTAGAGACTGTCACCTTGCAGTGAAAGTTCCTGACATTACAGTCTCTCCTCTTCCGTTAAAATGTGACCCTATAGAAATAAATACTGCTGGAGTTTGGGAACTGCTCAGAGGGAAAGAACAGCAGAGATGCTTAAAAACTCAAGAGTAGTTGCAGCTGCTGTCACGGTCATTGGAGACACCTCTTTCCCAGCTGAGACCTGGAGGTGCCACCCAGCCTGCCAGGGCATGGATAAGTAGGGGCAGAAAGAACCAGGGCTAACGCAGCTGTCTCATCTCCTCTTTATTTCCAGCATTCACACCATGCAGAGCTTGCAACATGGACAGAGCAGCACTCAGATCCTCACCTTTCATCCACAGCTTCTGGAGGCCATGCTAGGAGAACAGTTACACACCCTGAGACTCTCATTTTCAGGCAGCATGCAAAAACCCCAGACCCTAGCAGTGGTGTACACGTTCTAGCCAATATACAAGAAACATTGTGTAGAATTAAGAACGGAAAAGCACTGGTCAATTTACAACAGGATCCAAAAAACTCTGCCTCTACAGGTAAATGAGCAAGGCGAGCCCCAAAGTCTTCCCCTGGTCTAGATATACAAGCTGAGTCACACAGATTTGCACAGTTCTGGAATGGACATGTATGAAACATGAGAACTGACTGTTGGTTGATGATTTAAGAGCAGCCACATTACATACATTTTATTTAATAAAAGTTAAAAACAGGTACAAAAATGTGATTCCATTTCTTTAAAATATAGGCTCAAAATAAAGAGACTGAACAATAGAGTTCAGGCAGTAAAGTGCAAAGGGAGCAGTTATCCCACTCATGCTTAATCCACAGACAACTGTTACACAGCAGGAAGGAAGGGGAAGAGCACACCCATGCCAGGTACGCCCTGCAAAGGGGGAGCCTCACACAGCCCCACAACACACACTTCTCCAACTCCCTACTCCATTATTTCCTCTGTGATGCAACAGACTAATGTGACAACTTCTGAAATTATGAGACGAGTTTCCCCTGTTTTGCTCAAGGGAACATCATAAACGTTAGTCTTGAAGTACTAAACTGGCTACTGGACTGAGACATGAGGCTCTTCCCTCCAGTTATACACATGCTAAAAGGGCATCCAAAAGGGGAAGGAAAAAAAGAAAAGCAAAAGCAGCAATATCTTTCTTGAACACATGAATTTGGAAAATCGGGTATGGAGAGAGCACAGTAACAGTTGGAGCACCTGCTTTGGGTGGCAGAGGGGTTCCCCAGAGCCCCAGGAGAGCACATGTTCAGCAGCATGGCCGCCACCTCAGCGGGACTGCAGCGGCTTGGGTGAACATTTTAAAGGTCAGGCACAAGAACTGTAGCACACTTAGCACAATACTCCCATTTAGTGCAGTTTGAAAACTCATTACCACTAATTGTAACTATAGACAGAAGCGTAAAAGTCACGACATACTCTGCTTTCAACTGAAAGAGGTCTTTGCAGATTCCAGGGGAGCGTGAGCTGAGATCAGCAAGTCGGACCTCAGGCAGACCACAACCCACAGTGGGAAATAAGACCAGGCCTTCAGAACAACAAAGCAGTGCAAGAGAGCGCATTCCTAGGTATTCGCATGTCACACATCCAGGAACAACAGTCCTCCTCCGTGCTCAACTAAGCATCTGTGCACGAGTGGCTGAAGGGAAGAGAGTCCAGAAGGAACAAGCGCTACACGAGTCTGTCACTGAGGAGGTGAGCTGCCTGGCAGCAGAACAGCAGCTGTGCCCCGCAGCACACAGCTGACCTTCCCTCCAGGTACCACGGCCACCGTGCCAATCTGGCCCAGCTCCTCCACCACGGCTACACTCGGTGTGAAAGAAAATCCATTCAATAGGGGGAGTATCTCCTTTAATAGAAAAGGGTGATTTTATACAAAGTACTGTGGAGAAATATAAGGCCACATGAGGAGCATCATCAAGTGACATGGTGGCTACTTCTTAGGTCAAGACATGATTAGTACTTCCTCTGGTGCTTGGATACAGGTAAATGAAAGCCTTGAACAATATTCCTATAAGGTGCACAAGCATCCACGATACATAAAAAAAAAAACCCTTAATTTTCTATTTCTCCTGTATTCAAAAAAATATATAAACAGAGCTAAAATATATAAACAGCTAATCGTTCATGGGTTATCTTGCCCTTTTTGCATTTTTCAGTAGACTTCGATATGCTGGTTTACTAGGAGCGAAAGTAAAGCATAATTCTTAGTGTCAAAGTTTCTAAACAGTGTCTGTGCTTCTACCTCCGTTAGAGCAGTCTGGCTCCTCCAAACTTTGCCCTGGTGGAGTGTGGACTCAGGAATGCCCAATATGTCAAACTTCTACTACAAGTTACAACAGTTCCCACTTGCAAAGGGTACGAATTTATAAAACATTGAGGGTTTCAACACTTGTTTTCTGAAAGTAAGAGATTGTGGTTTGGTTTGGTTTGGTTTAAAAACAATGACACCCTTGGATCTCACACCTCCAACGTCACCTGCGTCAGGAGGGTGTGACAGCACCAGCCCACTGTGGGATCAGGATCCGCAGTGGGGAAATCCCAACCACCGGGAGTTATCTCGTTACCTGTTTACAAAATGCACTGCATGCAACTCTTTAGGTTTACTGAGAAGGAGTTCCCAAAGCTCTGTGTCTCATCCTGCACACCCCCACTAATGCAGGTCATTTGCCTGCATATCAAGACCAAAATGAATAAATACAAAATATATTTGGTATAGAAAATACTAGTATAAAAACTAAAAATCACCCTGTTTTACTGTCCATCAAAATACTAACGGCAAGCATCATGAGCGACTCTTTCAACCTATTGCCAAAATCATTTCCAAAGAGCTCTGCCTTCCTGAAGTGCTGGTGATTGCATTTGCCCAAGTATTGAAAACAACAAGTAGGGAAGGGATGAGGAAACATACGACAAGATTTCTCACACTGCATTGTTAACAGAGGACCTAAACTGAAGGGAACTAAAGTATGCACAAACATGGGGGTGGGAAAAAAGCCACCGTCAGTTCTGTTGAAGCCACCGGAGCTCTTTCTCATCTTCAGAAAGTTTGTAAAGAAGGAGCTCCCTCTCCCTAGCCCTGGCAGACCGATGACGGCACGGGGATGAGCATACTCAGAGGGCCACTGCTTTTTGGCTTCTCTGCTGTGGCAATCCTGTTGAGTTTGCCAACCTCTGTCTGCCAGCTGGGGATCTTCTTGGTGGTCATGTGGCGGCGGGTGTGCTTCGTCAGGTGGTCGCTGCGCATGAAGCGACGCTCACACACGGGACAAGCAAACTTCTTCTCTCCTGTGTGAGTTCTGCGGTGGCGTGACAGTTCATCAGAGCGGGCAAACTTCTTGTCACAGCCTTCCCAGTTGCAGCTGAAAGGCTTTTCTCCTGCAGAACATAAAAGAAGGATAACTTACTTTTGAGAAGAGGCATTACGATTTTATCAAAAGGCTAACTAGAAGCAACCCCCTGCCCTCATCACTGTGTGAGGGCAGACCCACGGCTGCTGCACGTCACCAGCAAATACAGCAGGCAGACAGGAAGGGAGCCTCAGAGTCCTGTTGCCGCAGCAGCCCAGTCTCAGACACAGATCCACCGCCCCAGCAAGTTCTGCTGAGGAACAGCACCCATCCTGCAATCCCAAACACAGCTGGAGGCCCAACAGGCAGCGAAGAGAGTCCTGCCCACCCAGCACTAACAGCAGCCAGGCAGGCTGGCCACATCAGCTTCTGCACATCCAGGCAACTGCTTAACACCGGACCTAACTGAAACAATGTGATCTACTACCTGCAACCCCCCCAAAAAGCTCAAGATAAACATCTATCATGCAACCCGCATTTATGGGAATGCTCTGGAGCAGAACAAACAGGGCCAGCAGAAAGGAAGCCTCACAGAAGCGTTGTTCTCATTCTAGATACAGAGAGTAAAGTTCTGTTTGTTATGATAGCACTTAGCTCCCAGCATGCAAAGGAGAGGGTGGGAAAAGAAAGCTGAACTACTCTGCCCCCTAATCCTGTAACGTGGACTGGCTAGCGAGGGGTTAGCGTGCTTCACCACCCACAGATGTCCTGGTCTTAATCATGATCAAGGGACACACACGGTTCCCCTGTGGATCAGTAGCAGCTCATGCTCAAAGTGAGACACTTGTTGCTAGGCTATCTTTATGCTGCTGTGCCAGGTTACTTCAGCAGCCTGCAGCACTTCCTCTCAAGTCAGAAGTACAAGAATTATTCTTGCTTTGAGCTGTGGTTTACAAGGATTATCAGCGTCGTACCAGGTTTAAGCTCTTTCCCCAAAGGAATTGTAAAGATAAGCTGGCAAACTAACAAAGATTCTGCCACAGAAGCTGATATCCAATAAACCACAGTGTCTGTGGGGCAAGGAAGGAGGGGTGTCACATGCATTCTCATTTAGCCTAAACAAAACTCTGGAAAAATGTGCAATTTCTGACTTTCTTTCCTTTCATTGGTGTAACAATTAAAACCAACCAACTACCTTACGGTTTGCTTACACCAGACTTCTCCATGACCCCAAAAAAGGGACTTGCACAATTCATTTCGATCTAGTCCAGATGGCAGGATTCCCCTCAAATATAAACACACACACAGAGGGCAAAACAGTACTCCAACTAAAGCACGTGAAATTCAACTAACACCACGGGGTCAGCTGAGGTCTAGGAACAAAGTCTCTTTTGATTTGCTTGCCCATGGAGAATGAACATTCCTTCCTTCTCTGAGATGAGCAGAAGTTTCCCGGTCACCTGCCTCTTCCCTTTCCCATCCCATCCCCCCAAATCACGTGTATTTCAGCACCCTGTTGCAAGCCAGTGCCAGCCCGACAAAGGACTTGCCCTGTGGTACACACCAGTGTGGGTGCGAAGGTGGGCTTTGAGGTGGGAACTTTTGAAATAGGTTTTCTTGCACCCTGGGAAGTTGCAAACGTAATTCCTCCGTCTAGAAAAATCCATCTGGGGAGCACAGCTTTGACCAGAAGCGATGAACACAGGAGCAGGGGCAAGGGGCAGTAACTTGGTGTTGCCGACAGTCATCACCGCCTGCGGGCACTGCGGCGTCGGCGCGACAGCAGTCTGTGGAAGGACCAACATGACGGTCCCCTGAGGCACAGAAGGTCCCATGAGCACGGGCTGAGGGAGCGGGGCTGTTTGTGGTAAAATTGGCTTCACAGGAGTGGAAACTGTTGGAGCTGAAGGCTTGACATAGGCATTGACCATACCGCTTTGTCCATTGAAAGGGACCATTTGACAGAGAACTTGGGGGCTTGAAACAGGGGCAGGCGTCACTGGGGTTGCTCTTTTTTGCAAGTCATTCTCACAATTCTTTGGTAAGTGGGTCTGTGGAGAAGTGGGACAGACTGGTAGCTGTCCTTTATTGGTCACAATATCACTGGAGTCATGTGCACAAGGTCGATGTACTGGAGAGGTTTTGCTAATTAAATCATCTGCAGCACACGTGTCCCGTGGCGGTCTGGAATGTCTTCGGTCATTCACATCACGCCAGTCTCTGGAAGTGCTGTAGCCTGAAGTTACCTTTGTTTTCTCCTGCACAGGAGGAATGTGACGGTAAGCAGAACTATCACCTGTGTGACGTATGACACTCGTTGCCATGGCCCTGCAAGGCTGAGGGGCAAAGGATTCGGATAGCACTGGCTTCTGACCACCCTGTCGCTCCACGCTGATGACAGATGGCTTGGTTATGGGAGAGGCACCAGTCGCTGACGTGACTGAGCAGGCAACTGTATTTGCCATGACAGTCCTTGGTTTGGAATAAGTGACTTGGGAGGAGATGACCATAGCAGCTGATATCTCCACAAAGTCAGGACTGTGCGGAGGGGTCATGCACTGCAAAAAAAACACACAATGCCACACCATTATACAGCAGTGTAATGTCATAGTTTTTTACTATCTTTACGGTGGAAAATAAAATTTACACCCTCTCCCCAGAGTCTCAGAACCTGCCTCTGCAGACAAATGGATCGCAGCATACATTGCCTCATCCAATGTCCATTCTGAATAGAGTCAAAGGCATATTAATAAAAGGAAGGCAACAGGCCAGCTGTAAACCTGCATCAAACATTGCATGTCTACTTACCGAGCTACAAAAAACTCATTCTTTTCTCCTCAGCAACGGATGCAGCTGTAAGAGTCTATGAGCACTCCAACGCTCACAGAAAAGAGACTAACGGCAGACAGCGATACTGCACCCCTTCAATCTCAAGCTTCCAGCCAGCCATAGACTTTCTACCAACAATTATTCCATCAGCTGGTGTCTACTTCTGGGATAAAGACAAATGAAATCGCTCTCTCCCTTCTTATTCTCCATTTCTCTTTGCCCTCTTGCTGCTACCACCTCCCCTTCCTCCTTTACCACTGAAAACTCATGCAAGTCCCCTGCACTGCTGGAAGCACAGTGCCAACACTGAGCAGCAAGCAGCTGCCATGTTATCTCAGCCTCTTTCCTCTATTGTCACCCTTTTTCCTGACATAACTGCATATTGGAAGCACTACTGCTTAAAATGGCTCTTAATCATCTGAAACCTGAAAGGCACCAAACCCGTTCCTAACACCTACTTTTGTTTCAACATAAATTGCAACTCCCAAAAGTAAAAACAGTTGTTATTCAACCAACCTTAGTCAGCTGCAGTAGAGCGATGCTCTGGAGAAATAACAGACAGGCTGCATGTACAAACACATAGCATAGAAACTCATTAAATTGTCTGTTTCATAATGGTAACCTGCACTTTCTCTTATGACGACCACAGTGAAGCCAAGTATCATCAAGAGCCTTTTTTATAGTGCTCACAGACAAGTTGGTGCCGAATCACTGAGGCTCACCCTGCCACTCCTACTTCAAGAAACCTACAGCAGCCACCCAGACAGCATCCCCAGCACACTGTCAAATTAGATTACCTGCCAGCAAAGGCTTTAATATCTGGATTTAATGAGTGATCAAACCTCCACATTTACTGTTCTGGAGAGAGCAGGAAAACCCAAACTGGGCATGCCCGCCTCACCACTCCGCGTGCTCACACCCTGCATGGGCTGTGCTGAGGCTATTCCACACAGGTATGCACAAGCAAGCTATCTTTTCCACTCAAATTGAAACACTGCAGAGGTGCAGCATCCAGATGTCAGGCGTTATTTGTTTCGCATTCACGTTTTTCTTACCAGTGTAGACAAATAATCCTTTGGTAATTCAGCCACAGCCTCAGCGTGCATCGTGGAATCGCCAGAATCCGAGAAGGGCGTAAGTGGCCTTATCTTTAATAAGTCACCTTTCTGCGATCTTTGACCCCAGGAGCTCATACAAACAAGCGCTTCGACGGCTTCAATGTCGTTCTGCTCCAAGGTGCTGCAGGTGGACCTCTCGCTGTCATGACGCTGCCTCTCACGGATAGACTCATAGATGTCCACAATGTCAACCTAAATGGAATCGGATTACTGGCTGTTAGGACAAGTCATATGCAACCCATGCCACCCACATACTGTCTGCTCTCGCTGGAGGTCATCTGAAGTGAATCCCCTGCCCACGGCAAGACTTTTACTGATCAGCTCGACTCTTATCCTCCCCCAGCGCACCTCCCCACCCTGTTATTCTTTAAAAAGAAAGAAAGAAAGAAAAGGACAATTTCCAGTAAAAGAACAGGTATGTGTGTAGCCCATGCTTCCAGAGTTATTTCCTAGATTACAGTGCTCGAAATAAACACATCCCATGCTTGTATACAAGCAAAAAGAAGAAAAAATCCTAACTTCCAACCTTGTTTAGACAAGGCAGTTTCCTGGACCCAAAAGACTATTGCTATTCGGCACATTTAGAAAATAAATTTCAGCTGACAGCAAGATGCTTTAAGGTATGACCACTGACTCGGAGCATCACACCTTGCAAATGCATTTTATCCTTGTTTTTACCAACAGGGAAGTCAAGGTGCGAGGAAGAAAGGAAGGAGAACAGTCTTCAAAGTGTAGTGGGAATTATTGGTATTGTACTTCAGAAAGGTGTAATACTACATAGGTACATGGGTATCACCTCAAAATGGACCATAAGAAACATAAAGACAAATGTAACCATATTGATTTGTTTCCAAACACAAGCATCACAGAAAACTCTGTGTGTGCATGTACATGGGAAGCACCCAACTCCTCTGCAAAAGGATATCCAAACTTTATCAAGCTCTCAGTGCTTGGCTCTCAACTAGGTATCCAAACTCTCCCAGTCTTCAGGCTTACCGACTACCTGTGGAGGTTGGGATTCAGAAGCATGAACCAAAATTCTTGAACCTACTGCTGTGACACAGAGTGCTTATATACTGCAGCAAAAGGGTTTTGACTAACAAAGCAACAACAAGCACCACCACATTACCACCATGGCCTAAAGCCCTAGAGGGAACCCTACACTTTGGGTGACATCACTTACACACCTAAGTGCAAGAGTTTTGCTAAGTAACATGAGATGATTGTAGCTCAACGACCTCACAAAGATACAATGTAATGCTGTCTCCAGGATAGGAATATGCATGGCAAACGTTAAACACAATGGATCCAAAACGCTGGTATTGCGCTCACATTGGACTTGGGGCTAAAACACAAGGCACCAAGCAGAGAGATGTCGAGACTGGGGGACCAGAAGGAATTGAATCACTCTAAAGCAATTAATCGCTCCGAGAGAGATTTCTAAGAACTTCTACGGAAAACAACGAGAAGGAACATGAGGGCAAAAGGTGCTGTTGCCTACAAGCCTGGTCCTAGACCGCCTGTCATGCAGCAGTCACGGCAGGTGAGGCTCTGCACTAAGTGGCCAGGAAGCCCGTGACTGAGCATCTCTCAAAGTGTGACTGCAGCCAAAGAACCCAGTAGATTTGTTTTTCCCACCCTACGTTCCCGAGGAGCAGTTCTCGCTATAGAAACGTAAAAAAAATACCCTGCTTCAATTAAAAAAAAAAAAACAAACAAATCTCAAATTAAAAAAATCAAACAAAAAACCTACCTAAAAAAGAAACCAAAAAACCTAACTAGGCTTTCTGAAGGCGAGCGCTGCAGCCCCGGCGCTGCCGCTGCCAGCGAGGCGGCTGACGGCGCCGGGCCGCCTGTCCTCAGCTCACCCCGCCGGCTGCCGGGGCCCTACGTGCGCGGGCAGCGGGCAGGGCCGGCGCGGCCCCCGCTCTGCGCCTCCGCCCGCCGCGCCCCGCCCGCTCCCGCTCTCCCCTCACGGCGGGTGCTCCCGGCCGGGCGGTGCCGCGGGATGGCGGGAAGAAGAGGAGGAGGAGAAGGAGGAGGACACAGCTCCCGCCCTGCTGCTGCCGCCCGCACACAGCCGCTGCGGGAGGGCCGCACCCCCGCAGGTGACCGCGGCAACGGCAGCCGCTGAGGGCTCTGCCTTGGCACGACCCCCACGACGGCGACGGCACCGTCCGACCACCCTCCGCGGCGGGTGACGATCCCAACCGCAGGACCGACCGACCGACCACCCCCCGCCACGATTAGCGGTCTCGGCAGACCACCCCTTCCCCGGAGCGAGTTAAGGGTCCCGGGTGACGGCCGCCCCCGCCGAGGCCGTAACTGTCCCCGCGCCCCCGCCGAGCACGTGCCCGGCCGCACCGGCGCCGGCTTCCTGCGGTCCCCGCCGCCCTCTCCTCCTCTCCCTCCGGCCCGCGATGCTTACCGCGGCCGCATCTGCCATCTCCGGGCAGGGCGATCCGTGCATGGCGGCTCCGGAGGGCGGCAGCGGACCGTGCGGGAGCAGCGGGAACGGCACGGGCAGAAGCGGCGGCAGCGCGCGCACGTACGCACAGGAGCCGGTGCCGCCGCCTCCTCCCCCGCCCGCAGGGACCCCGCGCAACGGCGCGCCCGGCACAGCGCTCCGGAACAGCCAGACAGCGCGGGCGGGGCAGGGGGGTGGCGAGGGAAAGGGGGGGGGGGAGCCGGCACCCCCCGCCAATCGCCGCCCGCCGCGGCCCGCGCTCGGCCAATGGGCGGCGGCGGCCGGCGTGATCGCGGCGTGCCGCGGCGCTGCCGGCGGGAAGGGTGGCGCGTGGGCGCGTTCGGCGGCGGCCCAGCCGGCGGGAAGGGAGGAGGCGGGGCCGGGGCCGAGGGACGGCAGGAGGGTGGGAGCGCGCGCTGGAAACTGGGGGAAAGGTCGGGCGGGGGCGGGGCGGTGACCGGGAATGCCCGTGCGCGCGGGGGCGGGGCGGGACGCGGCGCGGGGGCGCGGCACGCGGCCACCCTCACACGCACGCACACCCTCGCACACGCACACCCACACCCCTCCCTCCAGCGGCGCGGGGGCGCGGCACGCGGCCACCCTCACGCACGCACTCACACACACAACCCCCACACTCCTCCAGCGGCGCGGGGGCGCGGCACTCAGCCACCCTCGCACGCACGCACACACGCGCGCACTCTCACCATCACACGCGCATACCCACACCCCCCCTCCAGCGGCGCGGGGACGCGGCACGCGGCCACCCTCAGACGCACGCACACCCTCACACACGCACACCCACACCCCCCTCTCCAGCAGAGAGGAGGCGCGGCACGCGGCCACCCTCACGCACACACGCACACACCCACAGCCCCCTCTCCAGCGGCGCGGGGGCGCGGCACACGGCCACCCTCACACGCACGCGCACACACGCACACCCAGCGGCGCGGGGGCGCGCCACGCGGCCACCCTCACAACAGACACCCGCTCACACGCGCACATCCAAACGCACCCAGCGCACGCGGGCACCCTCACCCCGCCCCTGCGGCCCCTGGGGACACGCGGGATTTGGGGGAAAACACCCGTTTTCCGGTGCATTCCCGGGTCCTGCCGGCGGTGGGTGGCGGCGAAGGGACGGGGAGCCCGGGTCCCCCAGAGGATGCGGCATTGCAATAACCTCACCGCTCCCCCAGAATACCTTGGGATGGAGCTTTTGTGGATGACGCGTGCGTGGCCGCCGCCCTCAGCGTGGGGAGAAAGCCTCACCTGTGCCAGCCTGGCAGGCGCCTTAAAAAGTCTTCAAATCGCAACGTATTTTCATTTAAAACCTATGTTCTTAATGTGTTTTTTTTCCCGCCTTCCCCGCTCCCAGGCAATTTGTTCGGGTTTCTTTTTCAGACGTTTCGGCTCTCTTGACTCCCCGCAGGCCGTGTGATTTTACTGGCCCGCTGTGTGACGCGGTGCCCGCCTCCGCGGCAGCCTGGAGAGGGCGAGCCTGGGTCGGACGAGCCTGGGTCACCCCTAGCGCCGGGTGGCCAGTGCCCGGGGTGGCCACTGGCCGCTTCTCCCGGCCCGGCCCCTGCTGCGTGCCTCGCTAAGGCATTAAGTAATAAGCATTTTATTTTCCCCCCGCTGGATTATCTCTACTTGTTCCTTCCTCTGTTTCTCAAGACGCCACATCCTCCTTGCCGCTGCAGAGGACGTGGGAGGGATCATCTGGGATCTTTCATCTCCTTTTGCTCCGAGCTTCGGTTGACCACGGGGGCTCATTTTTTTCCGTTATGGCTCTTCTGATTCCCAGTCCTTCGCTGCTACCCGTGTAGTTTCTAAAGTCTCACGGTGCTGTACTCATCTCCAGCCTCCCTTACTACACTTTTCCCGTACTTCAGCCTCCCCAGTGCTGCTGCTTCCCAGCCAAATTAAAATGATCTCCCTGGCCTGCCCTTCCGGGCATTCCCCTTTCCTCTTTACATCTCACCCTAGTGCCTCCTGTATTTAATCTCATCTCTATTTTTTTCCTTTTCTCTTTTTTTCTCATAATTTTTCTTGCCTCTTTTTTTTCCCTTTTTTTTCCCCTTTTTGCCCCATTGCCAGCCCCACCCCCATGCAGGGCCTGCAGCAGCCCTACAAACCCTTCAGCCCCGAAGGTCCCATGAGGCTTCTTGCCTGCCATTGCTCCTGCCTGCAGCTTGCAACCTGCAAGCTCATGCCTCTGCCCAGTGTCTCATGCTGTACCTTGGTTGCAAGCAGCTTTCTTTTTGTGTTTGCGTGGTACCTGTTAAGAAATACTGATTGTTTAGCTTACATTAATAAGTTTTAAGTAGAATGAATTGCTCAGTCATTTAGCATCGAGATGCAAGGGGCACGGCATCATGTTGTGTGATTTGACATCGTGTTTTTTTAGCATTGCATAGTTAGCATGAGTAGCTAGTTGTGCTGGAGCCTTAGGCTGCAAGATGTGAACTTTTACCTATACAGGCTGAACTTTTACCTAGTTGACAAAAAAGGATTCCTGGAGAGCCAGCAAGAACCAGAAGATAAGGAGACTGCAGCTGTCAGCAGAAGCTGCAGCCCCACGAGATAAGAACAGTTAACGGTCTGTCTGGAGACAGAGAAAGAATCCAATAAGGGGTTAGAGGATCCCAGACCAGAAATTACCATTGGACCAAAAAGTGCCTGAGGAGTGTGTGAGGGGCGGGTACGTAGATCCTAAGGGTATAATTGCCAAAGGATTTCTTTGTTTGGGGTTCCCTCTTCAGAGCCACCCAGCTCGAACTGTTCCTACTGCTGTACCACTCAATTCTTTTGTTTTTTTAATGGAACCTGGTGAGCTGCGATTCTGCTGCAGGAAATCCAAGGTCTGAACTGCAGGGATGATACCCTCTGAATGAATGTGTGAGTCTGTGCTGTGTTGAGGAGTCAGCTGGGGCACCCGTCAGTTGTCTGGAACTGCCCTCTCTGAAGGGATGTAGGTCCTGGCAGGGAACTCTCAGGTGGTGTCAAAGTGAGTCCCCAAACCTCAACGGGACACCTGGATGGTGCGGGTTACCGTACTGTTAGCCCCTGCAGCAGGGCCCTGTGCCTTTACAGTCATAAGAAACATGCCAATAATTCAAACTGCAAATCCAGCTCGAACATTAAGGAGTTAGGTTTGTGAAAGGAAACTGGTTCCATGACAGGGAATGAAACAAATTCAGTGAAAATGCTGTCAGTGACTACAAACCGTGATGGGGGTGGCACAAGTGAGGGCAGAGGGTACATTCCTATTCTATAAATCATCAACTGTTCCCATTTTGAGGGAAACTGTTAGGGAATTGTAAAATTAGGAGAAATATTGTGCCCTTCTATTTTGCTTTTCCTCCAGTTCCACCGTAGGTGAGAAGCAATTGTCTCTCTGCTGCTTGTTGAAACACATGCAGTTTCTGCTTAAAGCGCTTACACACAGAGCTTTACAGTGCAGGTTTTTAATTGAGTAATAGCATCTGAAGGCAGTACAGCAGCCTCACTAGCTGAGAAGCAGTTGCTGGGAAGCTGAGTGGATCACTTCTCCTCCCAGCAGGATGTTTCCCCACCTCACATGCCACAGACTGTTCCGAGTTCCCGGTGGAAACTGCTGGACCCGGGATCCTTGCTGCAGTGCACGGATGCGAGACCACTTTAAAGAAATTATGTACATGGTCTCTACTCTGACTTGCACAGGAGGGAAAATGGGCTTGATTTTGTTCCCTTTGCTGAAAAACAGCAACTAAGGTTTTCAATATAAATCCTCAGAGGTCTTGCCAAAATCACCTGGTCTGCCTTGTTCTGCTGCTGTCGGCTGAGGCAGTGTTAGATGAGGAAAGAGCATCTTCTTCGTCCTTACACTGGACATCAGTAGCAGAACGTAGGTCTGAACCCCAACAGAGCCCAAGCCCCCAGCCCCAAGGAGAGATTTTCCTCCTTACTTCCCTTTCACTTCTTCCTACTTTCTCTTTCCTCTCCTGAGGCTGCACCAAGGTGAATATTAATACAGTTAATATTAATACAGTTAATATTATCCTGCTCCTTTATACATCTACCTGCACCCACTGACTTCCCTGTGGGTTTCTATCAGCAGCACTGCGTCCTGAGCAGCACGTGAGGCAGTGGTTTCCCTCCTGAAACTAGTGACCCGGAACAGGGCCCAGATAACCCCAGGACTCCTTTCCAAGGGGCTGGGAGGAGCCCAGCCACAGCGATGGGTGCAGGATGCTGAGCCCCTGCCCAGATGAGCCATCCCTGCCCTGCTGCTGCTCTGGGATCCTCCAGCTCTGGCTCTCCCAGTACTCTTTGCTTTTATAAAGGCGTAATTGACTCAGACTGTTGGCAAACACTTCAGAGGAAAGCTTTCTTTGCCAGAGATAGACAACATCTTTGTCCTGATGAAGGAAGGAGCTGAAGGAAGTTGCTTCAGCAGAGGGCTGAGAAGGCTCTGCTTGGGTTATCGTAGCCTTTCCTCGGGGCAGACAAGAAAAGAATCAAATGTTGTGTGTAAGCAGCAGGGAAAATATTTAGTACTATAGACTGAAAACAACAAAAGGGCACACAGGCAGCTCTCCTCTGTCCCCTTTTTGCAGATAATTATACAATAAACAATTCAAAAGAGACTAAGGGAAGAACACTACTGCCTCAGACAGCTTCCCTAATGTTTACCAGCAGTTAAAAATAGACCGAAGCCGTTGTCTGGGGTGCAGCTTTAGAGTTAGTGCAATTTGGCAGCGGCATCTGGTCTGGCTGAGTACAGCAGCAGGCTACTGTAGCAAATACATAGCCTAGCAAATGGGGTGGGATTGGATAAATATAGATCATTACAATCATTGCTTCTGTACAGGAGACGTGAGAAGATACTTGGGAAGAAAAAACAGACTGTGATGCACATGTAGGACACGTCTCTCTGTCCCCTCTCCATCCTCCATTATGCATTTGAAGGATGGAGCAGTCAGAGCTGCCACAGCCCCAGATTGCCCCAAAACACATTTACTAGGCTGGCAGCAGCAGCCAGGGGAGAAACTTCCCAGCACAGAGCAAATGAACCAGCTCTGCCAGGTGGTGCCTATCCCTGGCTGAGGGCGTGGGGATTCACCCAGGGAGTGAACATACCCACTTGAGTGGGAACGGCAGTTATGGGAGAGATTTAGTCAGAGAATGATATATGTGAAAAATAGATGGGGGGAAAGGGATATGAGGGATAACCATGAAGGATAGCAGGGGAAAGACAGAAGGAAAGAAGGAAAGAAGGAAAGAAGGAAAGAAGGAAAGAAGGAAAGAAGGAAAGAAGGAAAGAAGGAAAGAAGGAAAGAAGGAAAGAAGGAAAGAGAAAGAAAATCAGGCAAACCAACAAGAAATATTTCTGACAGGAGTAATTTCTGACTGCAAAAGTAATAATGGATCCAGGGGTTTTTCAGCAGCCTTTGGCCCTGGCTGATGGTGAGGGCCCGTTCATTGCTGCAGGCTACCCACAGCTCAGCAAATCCCCTGCCGTGGGGCAAGGAGCCCCAGCCCTCCACAGCAAACTGCCTACGTGCCTGCTAGCAGGGACAGGCTGTGACACAGCAGCCTTTGCCCGAAGGGAGGACAAAAACACGGTCCTTGTGTGCCGTCCCCAACTGGTGCGAGTCAAAAGTCGACTTCTTCCTTGCCTGCATCTTTCACATTCCTTTTCAGAAACAGATTGAGCTTTCAGTCCGAGAAGCATCCAAGGAGAGGGTGAACAGCCTAAGGAAACAGACACAGGTTACGGCAATAGGAAAGGGTTTAATAGGTGAACCACACAGACTGTTCCCACTTTATTTTGCATCCAAAGTGCTTGTAGAATAAACACATGCTGCCAGTTTATTTTTCTTCACTCCCAAAAACATGTTTCTACCTGAAAAAACACACCGTCTGTGTCAAAGGCTTCCTGAGGCCTGGCAGTGCTACAGAGAGAAATTGCCACTCATCCAGATTTTTCCTGAGCATGGGAAACACAATGTTTACTGACTTAAAAAAACCCAGTCTACAACTACTGATTACAGGTGAGGACCATCCAGAGATCCACTGCAATAAAAACCATGAAGTGACAGCAGTATGTATGACACACCAGTGTACCATCTGCTTGCTTGAATGCACCATCTGTTTTGTTGTGCTGCTGCTATTCATGTCCTGATCTTATTTTAGTGGCACCAGAAGATGGATTCAAATACCAACAAAAATTAAAACAATGTATTGTTTATGTATTGTTCTGCTTAAGTGGATGTGGGTTCATCATTTTCACTGTTCTTGTGACCTCAGCATTACTGTTAGCTAAACCCACACATATTTTCCAACACGCAGTATATTAAAGCAATGCTGACAGGTGTTCCCCTCTTTTGGTCATCTCATGACTTGCTTGGGCAGGTATCAAGCCTACGTGCAAACATGTGTTTCATCCTGAATCACCTTTCACATTGTATTAGCTCTGAAGTGTGCTCATGCAGCACATGAGTGCTGGAAAGAGGTCCCATGTGACCAGAGGTCGACTTTGCTCAGAGCTGGGGGTGACTAGTACCACAGCCTTCCAACAGGCAGGAGTGGCTGCACAGGCAGAGACAAGGTCCTCTGGTACTAATGCTGCCATCTCTTCTAGGACGTTGTCCACATGCACTTGGGCAGCGCCCACCACAGCACTTTGCCAAGCCTGAGGGAGGTTGGTGAGAGGGGAGGATTCAGCTGATGACAGGCACCTAGCTGACTTGTCACGTGTGCCTCCGTATCTCTGCACTGACTCTCTGCCAAGGTCCATGTGTAGGGCAGAAGGGATGGTCAATGAGGTCTTCCTCTGTAACCCCTGTGGGTAGCTTGCTAAGAGTCGTCTAGTTTTGACACCAATGAAGTTTAAGATCCTGGCACTTTCTCACAGTTCTCACACTGCTCCTGGATGATATCAGAGGGGTCTTCTGCATGGTTTAAATGTACAACTTCTGTCCCCTGTCACGTTTGATAACTTGATACACTACCAAGCACCTCCAAAGACCTCCCCCAACACCCTTTCTGGGAATGAGCCCTTCTTATGTGCCTAGGAAGGTCTATGACATCCCAGACCTAGTGGCCCAATGAAAGGTCATGTATCTAAGCAGACCTTACAGTGAGTATCCATTTCTCTTCTGGGCTACTGCCTTATCTGTATTATCTCTCCCCACACCCTGTAATGATTCCTGACCCTGCACTTCCCAGGGAATTCATCACTTACACATCCCTCATCCACATTGTCCATCCTACAGCCTCCCCTGTTCCTCCCTGGAGCTGGATCTCTCCCTCCACTCCAGAAAGAGCCTTTCTCTTTACCCTTAGCCCTCCCCCAGCAAAACACGAAGAATAAGAAACATCTTAAAATAAATGAACCCAAAATCTGTGTTGGCTTGCAGTTAATGACCATCACTGAAGATGAGACAGATGAGACCTAAGGTGAAGGAGACCAGCCAGGGCATCCTTGGACAGAAGTAACTGCAAGAGCTTGTGTGGAGGAGAAGGAGACAAATGAAATGGCCACCTTCAAGCAAAAGACCTTAGCACTCAACCAGCCTTCATTACCACTCTCCGACCTCAGGGCCTGCTTGCCTCTGGACTCTCACCAGCCAGGGCCCCCTGCACATCAGGAGCATGGTCCTCCACACTGTAACGCTCCTAGGTGCATGGGGGCTGCAGGAGCAGACCACAAAAGCTGTTATCTTTATACTCTGGCTGCTTCCCATAACAAAATAATGCCTGAGTGAGAGACACCATGAATTCTACTTGATAAAATCCCCTCACAACAGGAAGCTGTCATGGTACCTGGACATCTGAACTGAGAGATGATTGCTAACACATTTCAGGTATAAATAAACTCCTCACCAACCCGTGTGGTCGGTTTCTGGCTGTGGCATCACCTTCCCCCAGTTCCCCCAGGTTGCCCTGTGCCCACTCCTGTGTCTGCTCCTCGTCACAAGGTCCCCACCTGTGCCCACCCAACATCTCCCTTTGTCTCCTCCCATGCCACTTGGCAGGAAAATCAGCAGTGACCTGAGAACCACTTTGTCTCCACTTGATTCAGCCCACGCTCCCTCAGGGGAGAGGGGTCTCCATGTCCCTCTCCAATGGCCCCTTCCTGCTGTTGGGGCTAGGAGGTGTGGACACTGCTTGCAAGGATAATACCTGCCATGTGCACTCAAATGATACAACCAATCGTTGTATGCCCTAAGCACTCTCCACATATAGAATGTGAAATTGACTCCGTGCTTTACTGGGCATATTACATGGACAAACACATTTTCCATTAAGAGCTGAATAAACAAAAGCCACCTATCTTCTTCTGCACCTTTGGAGATTTCAGGGGGGAAGAGGGGGGTCTTTAAGGGGGGTTGTCTCACCCCAGCCCTGTCTACATCCCATCCTTGTCCCAGCTGAGGAGCTGCAAACTGATGTTCCTGCTGCTTTTGTGATACTTCCACAGCAGTATTGTTGGTCACAGATGTCTCAGTCTCCTCCACTCACTTGCTCAGAAGCAGAAGAGACCCTGCCTGCTGCTTGGATAAAGTATTCCACGACTGGGCTGCTGAAAAAGGATTTGATGCATTTCTCCTAACTGGTGCTTACTTGGACAGACTTGCTGTTACTTGCTTTGCACAGCAGAGACCGTAATACCCCCCTTCTGAGGCCCTTTCCCACTTAGTTTTATGCTGTTTACATAACAAGGGCAAAGAGTCCCCGTTTTTTCTCCAGGGCATGGGTACACCCTTTCATCAGCCTTGGACGTGCATTTCCCCTCTACTACTGCAGCACTTCAGGAGGTTAAGATGTGATGAGACAACTGATGTGACAGAAACTCAGGCTCTAGTTCTGGGCCATGGCTTTCCTGGTCCATAGCTGTGCTGCTTTCCCTTCCCCGATACGGGTGATGCCATTCACCCCGAATTCCTTTCCCCTTGGCCATCCTTCCACAGTGCCACCAGAGCAGAGCAGTGTGCTGGCGCTGTGTGCCCTTGCTCAGGGCATGGGGGCTGTCCAGAGATGTGCCCATCTGCACATCCCACAGGGGGTGAGCTGCAGCCATGGGGAGTGAAGTGCAGCGTTTGGGCTCTTTAGGTCCCTCCAAAACACCCGAGTGGGGAAAGAGTAAAAAAATCCACATTTCATACACCAGTTGCCATGCCCATGGGTCTGACTTTCCTCCTCTGCCAAGTAGGGCTTTCCTGCCCTGCCAGACCCTTGCAGGGCTTGGCTAGTCAACATGTTCCCAGGGCTTTCAAGTTGAAGGAGTTCCAGCCACCTTCCTCCCACTACAGATTTTCTGTCCCATTGTTTTCCCTGTAGTATCTGTCCTTCCCTGGACAATTTGATGGTGCTTTCCATTAGAAATGGCCTACGGCTCCCAGGCACAGCAAGTCCTCTTGGCTGTTCAGGGGGGCTGCCTATGGTGCTGGGATGCAGCCCAGGAGAAAGCACGTTGGCTCCCATGGAGCTCCTGGTAATGAAATAAGACACTTAATAGCTGATGGTTTGCTCCACTCCAAACAGGTGCTGAGGCTGTTTCCTCTCCAGGATTGCCTTTTTCCTGTCCGAGGTTTCTTAGTTTTAATTCAATTTGCGAATAAAACTCATTTACACCATACTGGATGCCAAACTGCTCTTTCCACAGCCTAAGAAATGGAAAGCTGGAAAGGGGAGAGGAAAGTAGTGTTAAGAGACTTGCCCAGAGCAAAGCTCCAAGAAATGCAGTGGGGGTACTGGGAGGATGGCTAAGCTTCAGAGTGTCAGCACGGGACTGTCTGGTACACTGGGGCTGTCTGTGGCTTGGTAAAGACATACCAATGGGCTGCCCAGGGCTTGAGTCTCTGAGGCTGCCAAGACACGTAGGGTGTGATGCTGCAGGCCTCACAGCATAGTGTCTGGGAATGGAGCTCCAACATCAGCACCCAGAATCATCATACAGCTGTTGGTCGTCTCCTTGTACCCCACATGTAAGCCTCCTGTCTCACCCTTGAGGAGGGGTGCACCCATTCCTCACCTCACCTCCCACTGAGGCTCAAGCTTCAGTCCTCGTCGCTCTCACCAGTTGATCCTCTGAGTCTGCTGTGCTCTTTGAGACAGTCTGGTGCCAAGCAGGTACTATTTTACTTTCATAACAAAATCATTATTTCATCTCTCATATCCCTTGGCACCGCTTCCTCTAGGAGACCCACCATACACCTTCACAAGAGAAAAGGCACAAACCAAAACAGAGGAGTTTCTGAACATCAGGAAACACTTTTGCTGTGAAGGTGACCCAACCCTGGCACATGCTGCTGAGGGTGGCTGTGGAGTCTCCATCCTTGAAGACATTCAGAATCCATCTGGCAACTGGCTCTGACTGATCCTGCTTGAACCAGATGACCTCCTGAGGTCCCTTTCCTATCTCAACTATACAGTGACTCTGTGAAGAGCAGCCTGAGGATGAACATTCACAGTTCTGCTGGACGGGAAATGTCACAGACTGAGGCATGCTGATTTCACCCCACGCTTCCCCCATGCACCCAGTAATTCCCAGCCTCATGGCTGAACTTAGCCACAGTCACAACTCCTTCTGCTCCACAAATATCACCCCTCATTTTCTCCCAAGCTGAGATTACCACGCCTGAACACCTTAACCTGAAGACTTGTGCTTCCATTTCAGTGCTAGAGACAGACTTGCCCTGCTGAGAGATGATTCTTTTTTTATTAGCTCTAACAGTTTCAGGCCAGGTCCTCCTCCTCTGTTCCCCTGGGCATGATATCCCAGTGCTGCTGCAGCCAGACAGGTCCCTGATGCACAGATTTCCACCTGCTCTCTGTGCACTTTATGGCATCCACACACTCTGTCACACTGTACTACATCCACCCAAGCACTGTTGTCAGGGAGCTTAAATATGCTTCATAAAAGCCTCGAGATGTACCTTTGGAGCAAAAGAACAGCAGGGTAATGGATAGATGTAATGCAGCATGAAGAAAACCTCGAGGATCAGAAAGAGAGAGTTTCCCAAGCAGGACAATGGGTGGAAATTCTGCCAAGAAATTTAATACTGAAAAATGGAAAGGCACTGAAGAGCATTACTAACTAACCCCAAGCACTCAGAAATAGGAAAATGGACACGAAAGGAGAAAAGAAAAAGGAGAATTATTTAGGGTCAGCTTCTTCATTCATCTTCCCTCTAGAGATATCTTCTACATTTCCTCTGCAGTCCCAGAGAAGGGCTCAAAATTTTCCTCTGAAAAAGCAATGAAGATCAGCACGGGATCTTAAAGGTGCTGCTGGCCACGACAGATCCCCAGCATGTACAGGTGAGTGGGGACAAGCTGTGCCTCCACAGAGATGAGGTGGATTTGGGTCCTGGTCTCACCAAACCCCCCAGCCCTGCTGAGCTCCAGGAAGCCCAGGGGCACGGTGCATCCCTGCAGGCATGGCTCAGCACAGGACTGACAGGAGTCCCTTGGGAACAGTCACGTGGCACAGCAAGGGGCAGTTTAAACAGCTGGGGAAAAAAAACTTCTCTCCTTTTCTCTCACTGTTATCCTGACCTGGAGCTTTGAAGACAGCAAGTCTCAACCAGTCTCACTGGCAGCCTGGGCTCTTTTTTAAGCACGCAGAGCAGAAATAAGCAGGAGAGCAAGCACTGGCTTGGAGCCCTGACACCCACAGGATGAGGGACCCAGCATTGCCAGCCCCTGAAGGCCCTTGGCCAGCGCCAGCTGACAGGCTCAAAGCAAAGTATTGTAAGGAAGGAGAGTCACAGAGCAAAGACTGTGCAAGCTGCAGCATGGATCAACAAATCACTCCAACTTACAGTGTCTTCTCCAGCCACACACCGTACTCCATCATCCCTCACTGCCATTGATCCCTGAGCCTGGGGCTGTCCCTACCTCCAGGCATCAGACCCCCAAGAGGTGCAACCACTGTTTCACTGTCTTCTCATTTTTCAGAGCTACTGCCAGGCTCATCCACATACCTCTCCTCTGCCCAACCCCTGCTTCCCACCCATCAAACCATGGCAGAGGTGACCAACCTGCAGGTCAAACAAACCAAACTGAGGAGTATGTAAGCTCCATGTAAAGTCCTGAGAAAAACCTCTGGCAAATAATAGACAAAAGAGTCATCAAGAAGCTGGAGACTGCTGAAGAACTCAGCTTACCCACGCTAAAAAGAGATCAGATGTTAAAAGCTTAACAATGTTTGTGGTATTAGAGGCCTGAGTCACGCCCCAGGGCAGTAGCACGGGTCTCTGTGTGAGGCTGCCTGGCTCAAGAGTGCAAGGCTGCATATCTTCAGGAGGGCCCTATCACCTACTGATGCCCCACCACAGGTAGCAGCTGCTCAAAAACGTCCCTTAAATTAAACAAAGAGAAAAGGGCCAATGGGGTGGCAGGACGAGAGGGAAGGATGGTGTAGGTGCCTATGCAGAAGGGCTGGGGCAGAGGCAGGTGCCGCATACCCAGAGGAGAGGGGGTGGCAGCCACATCACAGCCACCCCTGCAGCAGATCCAGCCTCAGGCCACAGTTTGCTGTGAGCCCACTGTACAGGGGCATGTGGGAGGAGTGCTGGTGTAGTTGAACGCTGCACAGCCTTCCAGCAGGCACTGACCCAGGTGGAAATGACAGCATCTCCGGCACTGTTGGGTCACTCAGTGCACCCTGTGACTTGCTGGGAGATGTCCCGCAGTATTTTCCTATGGCCAGAACACAAACTCTGAGTGCAGCCCTTATGAGAACTAGAAGTAAGTAATTTCTGGCCCTGAGATCTTCTGCCCCCATCAAGCCCTGGGGAAGGTGTCGGTGCAGCAGCTGCCCCAGGACAGCACCCACAGCCTCATTGGGCTGGGGAGCCAGCTTAAGAAAACTCTTGAGGTGTTTTCTGTGAAAACAGCTCCCCAGACACTAGAACAACAGCAGAGAATTAGCATGGATTTCAACTGAGTGATTTATCTTAGGAAAGTCAACGTCCATGGCCTCAGTGCCCTGCGTTGTCCAGGAAGTGCCAGTTCCAGCCAGCTCTCTCCTGGGAAGGCCCACTGCTCCCATGGGCTGGCAATTACCCAAAGCACCTGGGGGCTGACAGCCAGGGATAGACACTAGCACTGCCATCAGCCCTCTGCTCCAACCCCTGCAATGGCAGACCTCATGGCTACTGCATGGAGTGCAGGAGGCAGCAGTATCCATCATGCTTCTGTTTGACTTCCAGCAGCAACCATCAGGCCCTACCACCAACCCACCACACAGCTGAAGCTACTGACGGCTTTGTTTTACTGCCGAAGGAAAGGGTCCTAACTGAAAGAACACCCTACACAGCACTCAAACATGAACAAGGTCAGTGGAAATCGAGAAAGGAATGAGAACTGGACTAACCATTTCTTATGTGGGAGTAACAGTCCAGCTGCCAGTGGGATTATTTCCTTCTGCAAGTAAGAGAAACTAGAAAAACATCACTGGGGTTTTGTTTTATAGATCTCCTGTCAAAGAAAAAATAAAGGGGTAAGGAGTGGATGTGTTTACTACATGAGAGACTCATCATTAGAAATGAACATATAAAATTTAATAGCTTGGTTTAAAATACATTTTCAATTAAAAAACAGCAGGCAAAACAACAAAAAAATCAGTTTCATAAAACATACATGACATTGCTGCTACTGTTATAAGACCCGTGTCCCAGAATATCTTATAGTGGAAAACAATCGCCAGTTTTAGTTCACATACTTCATTAAAGCAGTAAAAAGAAAGAACATTCACATCAATCTTACCTCTATGGAGACTCTAAATCTACTTCCCTGACCCTAGACTGAGTTTCTGTAGTAAAACTTCAATGTTGAATAAAAACATGTAAATATATATATATATATGGAATTCCATGTATCAGGTTTTAAAAAAGAGATTCCCTTGCCATAGTAACATCATTCCCGTGAATGACGAAGGGAAGCCTGAGTGGCAGGCGGGTGTTGCGGGGTACGAGGCTCTGCGGGTGGTGGATTTGGCTGTGCCACGGCAAAGCACCTTCAGCCCTGCGCCGCACAGTGTGCTGCTCCCCTGCAGCATCGGGCCCACGGCCCCCTCCACACACCCGCGGCGCTGGGTACGATCCTGCAGAGCCTTTGACTCCGGCCCCAAGGCAGAGAGGAGCACGCGGGGCTCAGAGCACTGCACGCCTCCCTGGGGCCCAGCCATGAAGGAGGAGGAGGGAGGAGAGGGGAATGGAATGGTCTATGAACCAGCTCAGGATTGGTTCAAACACAAATCCCAAAATACTCTCTTTTGTATCAACCATTAAAAAAATACGGTGGGGAGGGACTTCAAGCGGTCACCTAGTCTCAGCACCAAGGAACAATCAACTATAGCTGTGGGAGTCCAGAGGTGCTTTGGCCAGTCTGGCTCCGAAGAACTCTGCTGCCTTCCTGGGCAACCTGGTGTTCTCACCACAGACAATTGCCTCCACACAGCCTGGAGCATCTGCCACATGCGCCCACAGCTTCTCGTTGTGCTTGCAATGGACTGGACTTCTGCCTATCCCCTCAACCTTCCCTTTTGGGGATGACCCCTCAGAGCCAGGAGCTCTGGCACAGCCAGGCCCAGCACAGTCACAGGCCCAGCATGGTCGCAGGCCCAGTGGAGGCTTTGGCCATGCCAAGAAGGCGAGCAGAAGGCGAGTCTCCTATTTCTTGTGGGCCACGCTCCTGATTATCAGCTCACAGTGGCACTTGCCTCCCTCTTCCACACAGCAGGATAACACAGCTGAACAACATTCAGTTGTGATTTGTTAACTGTTAAGTAAAATCATTAACCATTAAGGAGAATCCTATCCTACTTCTCCAGGATTCCTCCAGCCTATCCAGATTGACCTTTACATCCTAGCTGAGGCACATGCACCACTTCCCAGCTTTGTGCTGTCTGAAGACATTATAAACCTCTTTCATTATCCAGATCCCTAACAAAAGCACCAAGTGACACTGGACCTGACACTCTCACTCATCTGCTTGCCCTGCAATGTAGGCTCCTGCCTTAAAGCCAAGTGCTGCTGTTTAAGCGATCCTCTCCCACTTGCTACTAACCAGAGGGTGCCTTTCCTTCATAAGCAGGTGCACGTGATGAGTAAATACTGTACAGTCTACTGCAAAGCAGTACTTTTGGAGGCATCAGTCACTATTTGTTTTGGAGGCGATGCACACAGAACCAGGAACACCCCAGGTCCTGCTAACGCTCAGCATGCTGTGCCTGGATGCCACCTTCTTCTCTCAAAAGCCTTGCCTGCTGCTGACATCCCAGGACCTTGCAAGCTGGCTCCAACCCATGGGTTCATCCAGCCTGAGCTGCTGTTGTGAGCAGCATCCAGCTGAGCCTTAAGTACACTGCTAGAAGAAAAAAAATATCCACCCTCCAGCAGACCTTCTTCCTGACACTGGGATGTGAGACTTGAAGGAAATTGCATCTGCTCAGCCCCTCTTGGCAACCAGCTCCCAGACTCAGCCCAAATTCCCTCCCAGGACAGCAGCAGGGAGCCCTTACAAGGCTGGGACTGGCAGCCAGTGGCAGATGCCAGGACTGCCGTCGCCTGGCTGTGCGGGAGGGTTTAGGAGAGAGCTGATACCCTTTGTCCTTCCACACAGGAAGATTCATGTTGAACGAGCAGGTCTCTTGTGCCTTCTACAAATGTGTAAACGTGTGCCCACCTGTGGTGCTTGTTAAGGGTCTGTCCATTTTTAAATAGCTGTTAAATATCTGCTGTCTCTGCACATGACATCCTTTTAGATGGGCTTCATTGCATACATTCACGGTATATACAGAACACCGTATTTCATATATATTATATATCACTTGTATGTACACATTTACAAACCTTCAAAAATATATTGCACTTATATACAGTGTAGCTTCATCTGATGAGAGTTCACACAGTTACTAAGGCTAGTTCTTCATAAGCAAGGCAATTCTACATTGCCCCCAAATGACACAAGTGATTTCAACAGTCTGCCCTGCTCAAGAGTAAACATTATAAAGACTTTTCTCCAACCTGCACACAATTCCTACCAACATCAATTAGTAGTTTTGCAGCTTTACTTAGCAGAAAACAGTCCAATAAAATGGTATTAGCTGATAATGGGCTCAAACATGGATACTGAATAGATAAATAAGATATCACCACTTTAAAAGGCCACCTTCCAGGAGTTTTCCCCTCCTGTATTTACTAGTGTTTTCATACACTCTCTCTATTTAATTGCAGATCTTTGCTCACTCATTTCAAGTGCAAATAAGGTCATAAGCATTACAGTGTTCTTTGGAAAGAACAGAAACACAAACTTATTAAGCAAAACCACTGCTCTGCTCCCCAGAACAAGTCAACACCTGGCTTTCTTCTGGAGAAGATGATTAGTGTTTTGCCCAAGATCCTAAATTATGGGAAAATGTTCACTTGAGACCTTTGTTTACAATCCAGAGAGGATCCATGGTCTTAGATCTCAGTGAGAGTGAGCTTGTAAGATCCTCCAACTTCTTCAATCTGCAACTGGAAGGTATCTTCATTAGAATAGTGTTTCACAATGTTATCATCCATGTTGACCAGAATTCTGGAAAAAAAAAAAAAAAGAACAACAAAATGATTAAGGGAAATGCTACAGTTCTAAATGCCAAAGACAGCAAGGGTGCCCTCAAGTCTTCCAGAAACTGGACTGTCCAGAGGCAATACAATATCCCTGCTCACCTATCTCTGAGCCACTGCTACCTGTTAGCAGGTCTAGCTGTTCTTAGCTAAACCTGCCATCAAGGTTTGCAGCCTGAATGAAAGGGTCTTGGCTCACTGACCAGGGAAGGAGAAAGATCTCAGAACTGGTAGAAACCCTTTTGAAGCTGCAGAGACTGGGGCAGCCTTGGGGCTCTGAACTGGTTTATTTGACAACTATAAACACTCTGCACAAAACCCTACAGAGCCTGAAGGGGAGAAACAGGCAACATCTGGCCACTTCATTTGCTGCAACAGCTAATACCTGTGCATTTGTGTGCATGCACATGCAAGGCCATCCATAGCAGTGATTTAGCTGTCATCCATTCAAACCTTTTTGTAGTTATTCTGGTGGGTTAATTCTGCTATGAAAGCACAAACCTTGAAACTACATTGCAGAGGATGTATTTTTCCAGCCAGAGAGGCTCTGGGAAAGGGGCTAAGACACCAAAGTCACTTTAGAGAAAGAAACGAGAAAACTACTGAGAGATTAAAAGCAAAATCCAAAGCAGACGTGTTCAATGTTCAGGAACTTGATTATTTATGTTACAAAATAAAAGGACTGTGAAGCTTGGCCTCTGTGGGGAAAGGGCATTTCACAAGTAAAGCTCTCTTCACAATGTAGCACACAAGAAACCAACCAGGTTTAGTAATTGTAACCAAGGGTAGATGCAGTTGCTACAGTTAACCACTGCAACAATTTAATAGGTTAAAATAGGTTCTTCATCACTGGGAGTCTTTGACAGCAGGGGTTCACATAGCAATTAATTCAGAGGAGTCCTGTGACTTGTATGCACACAAGGAGTCAGACTACAGACTTCTACAGGACTCATTCCAGTCTTCTGCTCAATGAAGGACACTGCAATGCGATTAGCACGTTGTGTGCACCCACATGTGTCTGCAATGGTGTTTGCATATGTTTGCAGCACAAGGAGGAATCTGCAAGCAGACTTCCCTGCAGGTTTGAAAAGAGGAGCTCATATTCTCAGAGAGTGACTGCATAGGTATGTGCTACTCACCCTTTTTTACATTTTTTGAAGATTTTCCCTATTTTATCAAAAGGAACGTCATACTTGTCGGATATCTGGAACAAAAGAAAGCAAGCACTGGTGAAGCAAGAAGACTGCTGGTGTTGTCTTCCACTTACTGTTTTACAGAAAGGAAGAAGAAAAGGTGAGCAGATGACAACAACTGCTCTGCCCTATACAGGCAATACTGTCATCAACTGTAACCTAAGCCTACAGCTGCGAAACCCTCGTCTGCAGTTCGCCAGCTTCTGTGCAAAATATCTAATCATGCTCTAAACAAACCTGGCCACTGGCTGCTCAAGACAGCAATCCCTTGCCCTCACACCAAAACACCCACACATTCACAAAGCACCCTACACCCTGGTTCTCTGCCTCTCTTGGCTCTCTGTTCTCATAGCATATCAAAACTCATTTTTAAATTCAGTGTCAATGGGATCAGGTAAAAACTAGTCATCAAAAGAGCTGGAAGGAAACAGCAACAAAGGAAAGACCTCTGCTGCTCAGGACAGGAGTTGATCAGAAGCGTCCCACTTAGCCAGCAGGGTGACCTGAGGGTGAACCCACAGCCACTGAGCACAGTACTTTGCCTTATAAACTTCCAGGAAGTCAGGAGGTCAGGAACCCAAGCCAGGTTTACTTCGGCAAACTGCTCTTTCACTCTGACAAGTACCTAACTAATACATTTCAGGATGCAAAAGTAAGGGGGGTTTCCTCTGAGCCACAGCTGTGGGTTCTTGGTTCTTTGCTTTAAGAAGTGCAAGTGAAACAACAAAGATGCAGCTTCACTTCAGGACCGTGGGGTAAAGGAAGACTTCAGAACCTTCAACCCCTCTCCCCATTAGCCCCTATGTCCAGCCTGCCTGCGCTAGCAAAGCTCCACAGCCAGGAGTGAGCTTCAGGTTACAGAATCATCTCTGGGCCTCAAAGCTAATTGCAAGACCTGACTGTACAGCCCCAAAGCCTCTGTCCTCTAAGCATCAACAAGGCATTAGTCAGAAACATCAGTTTTGAGCTCGTGCCAAACATGGCACCATTCCTCAGAGTTAAGCTCTATATTTCCTTTGCAGCACTGCAGCAGCAGGGGCAGTGGAAGGCTATTTTGGAAGTCAAGTACCAGGGAGTAATTTCATGCACATATGCACAAATATATAAAACTCTTCAAGCACACTCAGAAGCTGGGACTTGGAGCTCTTCATGAGCAGGTTATGAAGCGGGGGGGAGGCTCTCCAAACAAGTCTTGGAAAGGCTAAAATAAACCCAAGCCACTGAATACACACTGGAAATCACTCCATCTCCTAATCAAAATACCCTCTCTGACATGAGAGATACCATGGAAGCCTACTGACTACTTTTTTTTTTTAAAACAAAAGTCGTAAGAGACCTACAGAGATGCTTCTGCAGTTTAGCTAAACCATAGCCTGCATAGGAATCGAGCCTAGGAGGCTCTCTCTCCAGCAGTGCCTGTCATTTTGGGACCCTCTCAGGTATCCAGTCATCAGGCTTGACAGATCTGGATTTTCAGGAAGGCTGAGAAACACCTTCTTGCATCCAGACCCAATGGATGTGGGGTAAGGTACTTAAAAGGGAAGCTTTCTGAAATCCCTTAATAATGAATTAAAGCATTATTTACATTAATTTCCACATTACTGAAAGGAAATCAGCCTTACAGTCCTTATCCAGAGGAGTAGGAATATGTGGACACAAGTTGTGACTGCAAATCCAGCTCCCATGTCTGTCCAGTGCTTAAGGACTGGATAGCCACAGATGACTCGCTTGTCTTCAAACCACAGGTGAGGACTATAAACCAGCCCTATTACTTACTGCTTCCATTAGACCTTTCAGAGATGGGGTCTTCAGCATCAGGGCATCAAAGACTTCCTCTGACTCTTTTCTGACATACAGTAACACTGAAAAGCAAATCAAAGAGAGGAACTTACTGCATAATTGCTCCTCAGAAACCATCTGCATATGATAATGGCTAAGTAATACACATTTGAGGTCTCATGAAGAGATATACATACATACACTGAAGACTGCATCAAAAATATACAGAGCTAGGTTGGCTGAAAACATACTTTCTGTACACAGAACTACCATAGACTCAAACATCTCTATTGTTATTTTTGAAACACAGATGAGTAGAACACAAAACACAGAGGTTTGAGACGCTGGGGTATCCATGTCTCACAGGACTTTTTGCAACACTGAATGGCTTGACAGATGCCAGATACCAGAGCAAATTAAGCCATCCCAGCCAGCTCCTCTTTTTTACATGATTTACTCGTACAGTCCTCTGCTCTTCCGACACTGTCTCATCTCTCTTCCTACCCCTTGCCATGTTTCAGTAATAATCCTACCACTGAAACACCAACCAGACTTATTTTCCTGCTAGGAGAGGAACAAAAGATTAAGAAACCCAATTAGGTGAGTATCCCTGGCATGCTCAAGCTAGTGAAGAGTCCTTGTACGTAACATCAGCCTCGTTAAAAACTGCATTAAGGCTGAGGAATAAGCCATGAGAGTAATAAAGCTTGGACTTCAACAGCTTTGCTTCTTTAATCCATCTTCTAATGACTAGGTATTCCAGTCTGGATCATTTACAAGGGTTCATCAGCCACAGCTTTGCCACACCTGCAACCCAGGACAATTACTGGCATATCTAAGTTGAACAAGGTAAACTCAGGACAGCACAGTGTCTTGATGCCTTTCCCCTGCTAAAGGCAGGTCTAAAAAAGAAAGACCGTAGATTCAAAATAAATGAAGACAACACACACACTCTGTGTTACAGCACAGGCCAGAGAACCTGTCAGAGAACAAAGGAGAGAGAATCCCATGGGCCTCGTTTTATGGCAAACAGCAACAAAAACATTCAAGAAATCTAGTTTCCTTTTATAAAATCCATCCTTCCTTACTAGTTTATCCAGACTACAAAAGTGCAGCCCCAGTAGGGTCAGTCTTGCTAGACATAACCTTCAACACATCACAAGTTAATCCACCTCTTAATCCTCTGAATTTAGTCATGGTCCTTCCACACATGACTGTCATCAGGCAGGTAATCCTCTGTACCATCTCCAGAGGGACCTCTCCTCTCCTTCCACAGCACCACAGCAACAACCAATCCCACACCATAGAGCACAAAGGTTGACAACAGGTTAAAAATAAGCAGAATATTCACTCAGTTTGCCTCTGAGGAGTGAGCAGCCCATTTTTCATTATAAGGAATGATGTAGCAGTTTTGTACCCAGAACCAGTTCTTGGCATTCATTGCTTAAAGTCCTAGAGAAGACTTCCAAGGTATTTTGTTGTGGATTACATGAAGAATTCTCTGCCCCAGTCTCCCCAGGAGACTGGTAAACTGCTCCTCTGAGTCTCCTTACTTACAGATTCATAGACAATTAGCATCTGAGTTGGCAGAACACCCTAGAGGTTCTGACACTGTAAAAGGTTTGTGGAGCTGAACTACATCCTGGTATACAATCTCTTTCTATTACTGCCCAAAGTCAGAAAAATCAGGCTAAAGCATACTCAAAAAATAAATTAAAACAACTCTTTAGCCTCAGATGTATCTCTCTGTCATGGTAGACAAACACTCCAACAATTCAGCCTCTGCAAGAAGAAATAATACCTCTTTTTGGCTCCTCTATTCTGGCCATCTTATTCGGGGTAGAGATAAAATCCTCTTCACCAATATAGGCTCCTCTCTTCAGGCTGGAGCTGTCATTGACAGGGCAAAAAGTTAGCAGTAGTACAGTTACAGGGGCTTACCCTCTGTCTAAGGGCAAGGCTTCAGCAGGCTGAAGCAACATAGCTCTTACCTTTCACCCTCCAGTTCTTCTGAAGCAACAGGAAGGACCTTTTAAAACAAAGGGGATATTTTCTTGACATAGGTAGAAAAACACAAGCTGAATTACCTAACTAGTGAGAACTTTATGTGGCACTCAGTCCTCAAAAAACACTACAAAAGGCTCTGAACTCTACTAAACAAAGCTGCAAAAGGACAGACCCATTAGCTGATATCAGATGTTCTTGTCAGCAATGCTCTCCCTATCCCTTCAAGTGCTATCTGTTAATAACAACTTGGCAATAGCTTTGTTTGCATTAGAGAATCACTGGCATGGAACAATGATCCTGCTGCATCCGGCATAAGCCAAGGTCCAACAGCATCAGGTTAAAGGACAGGGAGGCCCTGAGTCCCCAGCAGGAGCTGCAAGGGACAGGCAGCTGTCTCATCCACGTCGTTTGCTCATAAGTGCCTCAGTCCAGGACACAGGGGCAGACAAAGCTGTCAAGTGAGGAGCCAGCCATGACTACACTACTAGAAGTTGCTTTGGTCCAAGCAGTAAACACTGGCCTTCCTTTTAAAACAAAAATAATACTTGCACTTGGGGTTGTGAACATTTACCCAGAACTAGAATGCATTTCCTCTTACTATCTTTCCATCCCGCATCAAACACCACTTTAGCTAACCTTCCAAAAGCCACTATCATCTTCACCCTTTTTTATGAAGGGAAAAATTAAATCATAGAATCGTAGGTTCATGGAGAAATAGGAACACATAGGAGCCAACCAGCTGACTGGACTGGTGCAGAGTCTTCTGGCAGAGCTCACAGAATGGTAGGGGTTGGAAGGGACCTTTAGAGATCATCTAGTCCAACCCCCCTGCAGAAGCAGGGTCACCTAGATCAGGTCGCATAGGAACATGTCCAGGCAGGTCTTGAAGACCTCCAAGGAAGGAGACTCCACAACCCCTCTGAGCAGCCTGTGCCACTGCTCCCTCACCCTCACAGTGAAATAGTTTTTTCTTATGTTTAAGTGGAACTTTTTGTGTTCCAGCTTCATCCCATTACCCCTTGTCCTGGTGCTAGCTACAATAGAAAAAAGTGTTGCCTCAACCTCCTGACACCCACTCTTTGGATATTTGTAAATGTTAATAAGATCTCCCTTCAGTCTCCTCTCCTCCAGACTAAACAGCCCCAGTTCCCACAGCCTTTCCTTGTAACACTAGAGTCTTCTCAGAAAATACGTGGAAAAAGTCAGCCTCACAGATACAAGCTTATTCTCCATTCCTCTTAGTTTAGGCAATGCTCTTAGAAAGAAGGCAGGGTTTAGATGCTGTTGGAACATGCCAAAGCTCCCAGCACAGAGAAGTTCAAGATTTTGAAACTTGGTTGCACTCCAGTTTTTCCCTTCCCATTGCCTGTCAGCTGGGACCTTCCAGGAACGCTGGGGCCAGGCACTCTGGCAGCGGATCACAGAGCCACTTACTAGTCCTACAGCATGGCTCTTCACCTCACAGCAGCAGGCTGGAGGACCTCAAGGCCCACAGCACCATGCCAGGAACACAATGGACTTGACAAGAGAAAACCAGCCTGAAGCTCATTAAATGAAGTCCCATCTGGAGATGCTCTGGAAACATCACTTCAGGTTCATGGAAACGGGAGTTCACAGGCAAATAATTTATCCATAAGACATTCCCAGTTAACTCCAGCCAATGTGACTAGGAGTAACGTCTCTTGCTCACATGAGTCTCAGACAGCATTTGTTTACAGCATTGGTGCACGAAGGCTGGCATTTCTTGTGTATATACACACACACAGAGCATCTTAGAGCATCTTTGCCTTCTGCAAACACATCCCATAGCCCTCCTCATCCATACCCAGGAGCTTCACTTACGTGGGCACCACGCTGCAGATTTGCAAAGTGAACGTCGGGAATGAAAAGGACTGGCTGAGTGTCCAGATCCATGAAGGGCTTGAAGATGGTGATGTCTGTACGTTTGTGTGAGGGAAGCATCGGCACTTTGACATCAGAAACTGCAGAGAGACCAAAGATTGGAATAGAGGATAGTGAAGACACTGATGGGGACATGACTTTCCTACATCATTTAAGGGGTACATACGCCGTTGACCAAGGGTACTCTGCTGTCTGAGTCAAAGGGAGAAAGCTCCTGTGGTAGAGGACTTTGAAGCTGGGTTGTCTGCCTCGCAGATGAAGGCCTGGACCCTGAGGAAACAACTCATTTCACAGAGGAGTAGGAGTTTGCTCTATTTCTCCAAGTGAGATGCTTGACTTTGCTTAGATATTCAACTGGACAAAGGTCTGGCCACTCATCCCAGAGAAACTTAGGTCTTCCACATACCAAGCAAACCATCCAAAAAGAAGATGAAGGCTAGTCTGGGTCTCCTTCCTATCTGTTCCCTCAGAAGGTTGCTGGATTTCCCGGTATCAGGAAGGCAGAAACAAAGAAAGTGACCACCTACAATCCACACGGTTCCAGCTGGAAGCCTGTCAGAGGCGGCACCACCACACTACAGAGGCTGTACAAATACTGCTTCTTGCAAGATGCTACCTTTACAGTTACATTCCTATTCCACACTTTCAAGTGTTATAATTTCATTCATGCCATTGGTCAACCTGGTCACCTCCAGATGTCAGCCTCCAGTTCGACCCCTACAAGGACCAGCATTGCCTCCCACAGAGAACTTAGACCCTCAGGACTCACCAGCTGATGTGACACAGGGCACCAAGTGGGAAGACTTCACCCACAGAGACCCATTGGAGAGACAGTCAGGCAGGAGATGCCTTAAACTGCACTTCAGACACATTCACCTCAAACTGACCCCAGCTGAGGACTTTCATTCATTTTATCAAGTGTAAACATTTTGATTTTGGGTGGACTCAACTGCAAACAAAACATTTACACTTTCAGTGGAAAACAAACTTTTTCTTTGTTTTCTTTAACAAAATGGACATTTTGCAGGTGGCTCAATCTCTGTAGAAAATGGCTTTGTCCAGAAGTCACAACATGTTTCTGCTGTCCATGAGTCAATGCACACATGGCATTTGTGAGCCTGCAGGTGGGCATAACAGTTTACGGCTTAAAGCAATCAAAAACTTCCCACACAAGCACGAAACAGCAATGGATTGTACTTTCCAGGAAACTAAAGGTCACATCAGGCTAAGCTCAAGTGTAGGAAATTCAGGCTGGAAAGCAGCTTTTGTGAAGTCATAAGATCCTGGAAATCTGTATTGAAACTGTTGGCACTTTCCAGTCAACACGCAAAGGGCTGCATGCAGGAATCTTCTGGGAGTCACTGAGGCTACTGCATGTGTGAAATGCTAACACACGTGCCAAACCTACCTTTTACAATGTACTTTGGGAAAAAACCCAAAACCCAAGCCCTTTTTGCAACTGCCCTTGAGAAAACAGGTTCCTTCACAGCATAATCTTCTTCTGAAGCTGCTCCAGCAGCCTGTACCTGCTGCGTCAGGAAAATCCTGCCTGGCAAGCTGTGAGGTGCACAGCTGCTGAACCAGTTGGACTGTTAACTGCAGGGCTCTGACAGACACCTCAAGCAGAGCCAGGGAGAGCACACACCTGCTTTGTACAAAGGATGAACAGGGGGATACATTTTCCTCTAAACAGTTCTGTTGGTGAGTAACTAGTAATCCAAACACAACATCTGTTGCAGTCATCTTCAGCAGCTAAAGGAAAGCTACTCAGCTGGAAGTAGCTCCATAGCCTTTACATATTATGAGTGCCAAGGCCTTCACATCATAGAATCAGAGTCATTTTGGTTGTAAAAGACCTTTAAGATCATCAAGTCCAACCACTAATCTCACACTGCCGAGCTCATCACAGAATCTTAAAAGTGTTGGAAAGGACCTTGAGAGATCATCTAGTCCAGCCCCCCTGCCAGAGCAGGACCACCTAGAGTAGGTCACACAGAAACTCATCCAGGTGGTTTTGAATGTCTCCAGAGAAGGAGACCTCACAACCCATCTGGGCAGCCTGTTCCAGTGCTCTGTCACCCTCACAGTGAAGAAATTCTTCCTTGTATTTCTTTGGAACCTCTTATGTTCCAGCTTGTACGTGTTGCTCCTTGTCCTGTCATTGGACATCATTGAGAACAGCCTGGCTCCATCCTCCTGACACCTGCCCTTTATGTATTTGTAAACACTGATGAGATTACCCCTTAGTCTCCTCTTCTCTAAACTAAAGAGTCCCAGCTCCCTCAGCCTTTCGTCATACAGGAGATGCTTCACCACATCATCTTGGTGTCCCTGCACTGAACTCTCTGCAGCAGCTCCCTGTCCTTCTTGAACTGAGGGTCCAGAACTGGACACAATATTCCAGATGCAGTCACACAAGGGCAGAGTAGAGGGAGAGGAGAACCTCTCTCAACCCCCCAGCACCTCATCTACACGGCTTTTAAATATCTCCAAGGATGGTGACCTCACCACCCCCCTGAGCAGTTTGTGCCGGTGTCTAACAACCCTCTCAATAAAAACAGTTCCTTCTAATCTCAAAGCTAAATCTCCTATGGTGCAACTTGAGGCCATTTCCTGTTGTTCTATCCCTTGTTAATCTGAAGAAGAGACCAACCCTCTCCCTTGCTACAAGCTCCTTTCAGGTAGTTGTAGAGAGTGATCATGTCTCCCCTCAGCCTCCTTGAGGCTAAACATCCCCAGCTCCCTCACTGCTCCTCATCAGACTTGTGCTCCAGACTCTTCATTTCCCATCTCTGGATACCCTCCAGCATCTCAATATTGTTCTTGTAGTGAGAGGTACAGAACTGGACATAGTATTCGAGGTGTGGTCTCACCAGCGTCATGTACAGTGGGCCAATCACTGCCCTGGTCCTGCTGGTCACACTATTCCTGATACAAGCCAGGATGCCATTGGCCTTCTTGGCCACATGGACACATTACTGGCTCATGTTCAGGTGTTGATCGAGACCTCCACATCTTTTTCTGCAGGACAGCTTTCCAGCCACTCTGCCCCACGCCTGTAGCATTTCGTGGGGTTGTTGTGGCCCAAGTGCAGGACCTGGTACTTTGCCTTGTTAAACCTCATGCAACTGATCTCAGCCCATCAATCCAGCTTGTCCAGGTCCCTCTGAAGAGCCTTCCTGCCCTCAAGCAGCTCTACACATCTGCCCAGCTTGGTGCTATCTGCAAATTTACTGAGGGTGCACTCAATCCCCTCACCCAGGTCACTGATACAGATGTTAAACAAAACAGGCCCCAGCACTGAGCCCTGGGGCACACCACTGGTGATCGGCTGCCAGCTGGATTTAACTCCATTCACCACCACTCTGTGGGCCCAGCCATACAGACAGTTTTCCACTCATCTCAGAGCAGGTCAATCCAGGCCATGGACAGCCAGTTTCTCCAGAAGGATGTTGTGGGACACAGTATAAATGGCTTTACTAAAGTCCAGGAAGACCACATCCACAGCCTTTCCCTCATCCACTAAGCAAGTCACCTTGTCATAGAAGGAGAATAGGTTGTTCAAACAGGGCGTGTCTTTTATAAAGTCATGTTGACTAGGCCTGAACAACTTCTACTGGAGTTACTTACTATGGACCACTTTGCTCTAGAAAATCAAGCTTAAAGCTGGAAGCTCCCTCCCAAAGCTGCCATCACCTTGCTGCAGTTGCAAACACATTTTAACATAAGTTGAAGTCCAAGTATAGGATGATCAAGCTGAAAACACTTGGAACAGTTTCACTACTTGCTGCCACAGAGAGCTGCAGAGACCTTCAGCAGTGTCCAAAAATCACATACTCATCCTGTCATTTCAACTGCTAAAGACCATACCTGATTGAAAATATCACAGGACCATGTCTTGGAAAGGAAAAACTAGGTACAAGTCCTAAACAACTCATTATGTGAGGACTCACTACATTGCAAAACAAATTAATGGCTCCATATGCAATTGTTTAAAACAAACACTATTTCACTGGAGATAGAAACTGACTTAGGAGAGTTTTACCAAAATGAGATCTAGTATTTAAAATACCAAGGGAATAATTTCTACTTACAAGCATTCAACTGAGAGCTGGGGTCAGTGCACTTGCCTTTTCTTTTACTTTGCTTTCGCTCTTCATCCCTGATCTTCCTCTCTGCTCCCTGTTAGACAAAAGATCAAGGGGAACAAGAGGAGAGAAGTCCTTTTAGTTTGTTTTTTTTTGTTGGTTTTTTTTTTTTCAGCTGTAGAAGCAGGAACACGGATTCTTCCAGAGCTATATTTATGAAGGTCAGCTCCATGATACGAGTTGCAGGTTTGCAGACTTTGAGATCTGTTCAGTGGTTACTTTCACATGCTGTCATCTAATGAAATCCAGTGATCAAATCCAAGATGCAAACACACTTGCTTTTCTTTCAAGACACATGAGGATATGATGAAAAAAGATATATACAGCTATAATAACTGTATAAAGTGTGACATAAAAATATATCTAAACTGCTTAAAACAATAAAATCTTGCAAGTTCTCCCAGGTTAAGAGTTCACCAGACCAGCATATTGCACGCTGAACCAGTAGCCTTCACTGACCTCAAGCTGAAGATATGCATAATTGTAAAGCAGACATTACTTCTCTCTATTGGAGCCAGACTCTGGGGAAGCCAGACACCTAATCAGGTTCTCCCCATGGTTCCTGGCCGCCCAAAGAAACATATTTTCTGCAACATGCAGGCAGCTGTGATGGAGAGAGAGGAAGAAGGAAGGAAGGAGTTTTCCACTGGAATCATGCTCATTCCTCCAGCTCTGCCCAGATCTCCCACGTAACTGTGGGTTAAGGCAAGGATGTCACATCAACAGTTGCATAGAGTGATAAGCCCACAGTAGGTTCCCAACACTCAACCAGATCACTGCCCCAAGCAGTATACACAAGTTCTACTTGTTTCCCAACACCCTCTCACAAAAGAGGGGAAACAGGAACAGTTATCTGGACACAGGAAGCCATTATTTCTCATTCCCACCCCTGCAAGCTGCTAAAACACATCCCACACCCTTGCACAGTGCTGGAGGAAGACTAGATTAGCTATGGTGATGTCAAAAAGCATGTGGCAATGGGGCACAAATCTCCCAGCTGATTTGTTTGAAAGCAGGAAGGTTCATCAGAGGGACCTGGATAGGTTGGATGGGCCAAGGCCAATTGTATGAGGTTCAAGGAGGTCAAGTCCTAAGTCCTGCACTTGGGCCAAAACAACCCCAGGCAATGCCACAGGCTTGGGACAGTGGCTGGAAAGCTGCCTGGAGGAAAAGGACCTAGGGGTGTTGGTTGACAGCAGCTGAACAGGAGCCAGCAGTGTGCTCAGGTGGCCAAGAAGGCCAACAGCATCCTGGCTTGATCAGAAATAGTGTGGCCAGCAGGAATAAGAAAGTGATTGTCCCACTGTACTCAGCACTGGTGAGGCTGCACCTGAAATATTGTGTTCAGTTCTGGGCCCCTCACTACAAGAAGGACACTGAGATGCTGGAGTGTGTCCAGAGATGGGTAACAAAGGTGGGGAAGGGTCTGGAGCATAAGTCTGATGAGGAGCAGCTGAGGTAGTTGGAGGTGTTTAGCCTAGAGAAGAGGAGGCTGAGAGGAGATACGATCATTCTCTACAACTGCTTGAAAGGAGGTTGTATCAAGGTGAGGGTTGGTGTTTTCTCCCAAGTGATATGTCAGAGGAAATGGCTTCAAGTTGTGACAGGGAAGGTTTAGATTTGAGATTAGGAAGAACTTTTTTACTGAGACAGTTTTTAAACACTGGTACAGGCTGTCTAGGAAGGTGGTGGAATTACCATCCCTAGAGGTACTTAAAAGATTATAGATGAGGTACTGAGAGATATTATTTAATGATGGACTTGGCAGTGTTGGTTTAATGGTTGCACTTGACGATCTGAAAGGTCTTTTCCAACCAAATGACTTTGATTCTGTAAATCAATAATTATGGGTGACAGGATACCCATTTCTGGTTAAGTAGCAGTGGGCATGTCTGCACTAGCAAGAAAAAACAAAATTAGCCATAGCATTTGATATGCATTAACATGCATCACATTTTCTCCAATCTAACAGCATGGACACAGGTAGTTGCTGTGAAAAAGAAGAAATTACTGATGAAGACACAGTGATTGCCAGCTTCACTTGGCCCCATAACTGTAGTGAGCTGTATCAGCTTTAAGAGATCCCACCTAAACCTCAGTACCCCTGGACATGCATCCCTCTGCAACTTCCCTTACCAGAATAGTCATAATCTCAGTCTGACAGCAGAAAGTTCAGATTTGGCCTCAGCCCTGTCTTCTACCTTTCACGTGGAAATAATACAGATCTGCTACTCAGACTCTGTGCTACGGAGAACAGCACCTGCTTCCTTGTGGAGAATGTGCTAATCCATCAAGAGCATACATTTTGAGCTAATCTCTCTCTTTTTTTATGTGGGGTTTGAGACATATTTACCTTGAACAAATGGACTTTCAGGCAGAACTCAGGCTATAGATACAGGAGGAAAGTTGTGTCTTGATAACAGGATTTTCTGCCTTGCCAGTGGGAGCTCAGTGACAGTCAGGGTCAGGTTATTTTAAGAAAAGACACAGGCAATCCTGTTTTCCTTTGCACCATTATGGAATGCAACTTGTAAGAAGGAGGTTTTCCCAACTTCATCACCTAGAGAACAGCCTACAGTCTTATCTGTGTGTTATGAGATGCATTTTTTTTCTTTCATTGTTTAGTTTCCCCTAAGAGTCTCCCACTGTGTAACGGACTCTCGTCCTGAGAAGGGAAAATGGCTTTTTGGGGAAAGCTGCTATCTATCCCTGCATCCCTCCCACAGAGAGGTGTGTTGTATTTTATAACCAACAGAAATGCAGGGAAAAGTGTGCCATTGAATCCGGACACACTGGGATCTGCACTCTTTGTGATATTATGGGATTCGCTGCTCCCACACAGAGCTGGGGCAGTCAGGTGTGCTCTGAAGACAGAGGACTGCTCCCCAGCCTCTCTCTGCACACCCTCTCCCTCTGGGTACAGCTCTGGCACACAGTCTGAGCTGTTCAAGCTCTTCCTCTGCCCAGTGGCTGAGCTGTCAGGGGATACTGGAGGACAAAAAAGTGGAGGTGTGCGTTTGCAGCCCAGAAACCAAATTATGTCCCGGGCTGCACAAGTAGTGGCGTGGGCAGCAGGTCGAGGGAGGTGGTTCTGCCCCTCTGCTCTGCTCTGGTGAGAGCCCCCCTGCAGCACTATTTCCAGCTCTAGAAGCCTCAGCACAGGAAAGACATGGACCTGTTGGAGCAGGTCCAGAGGAGGCCACGAAAATGGTCTGAGGGCTAGAATATCTCATCTGTGAGGAAGGGCTGAGAGAGCTGGGGTTGTTCAGCCTACAGAAGGTTCTGAGGAGCCTTCCAGTATATAAAGGAGGCTTTCAAGAAAGAGATAGAACCTATACCTCTCACTAAGCCTATAGTGACAGGACAAGGGGTTTTAAGGATGGTTATAAACTGAAAGAGGGCAAGCTCAGACTAGATATAAAGGAAGAAATATTTTTACATTGAGGGTGGCGAGACCCTGGAACAGATTGCCCAGAGAGATTGTGGATTCCCATCCATGGAAGGGTTCAAGGGCAGGTTGGATGGGGCTCTGAGTATCTGGCCTAGCAGCAAGTGTTCTTGCCCACAGCAAGGGGGTTGGAACTAGGTGATCTTTAAAGCTCCCTTCCAATTCAAACCATTCTGTGATTCTGACATCATGCAACAGAAGGAACAGTCTCAGTGGTGCTGTCCATCTGCACCAATGCTGCCTCCCCCTGCCTTGCACCATCTCCTTCCAACATCATCCTGTCTGTTTCTGACATTCCACAGCACTGCCCATCACCACAAGAGTAATAGCAGGTCCCAGAAGACAATACTAGCTATAGGTTGTGAGAGTCCTGCGCTTAATCTTCCCCACACAGGTGCTTAGCCAAGGCACAATTTACAGCAGCAAAGGTCATCTTTCTCTGAGACAGGTCATTCCCATCACTACACAGCCTAAAGACTGCTGGGCCAAGCCTAAACAAATCTTGGGCCATAACATGCCACAGGATGACACCACTACACCCACAATGTTTTTGCTCAGGTCTTGAAATCATGTTGGATTAGATGAAGACCAAACACCCTGGGCACCCAGAGGACCTGCTTTACACAGCGAGAGCACAAAGGGGAAGATAGAAGTGCATGAAGAAACCCAGTGGAGGCAGCTGGCAGAAAGTAGAAACAACTATCAGCAGCCTTCCCTTCCACCCTAAGCATGGGAATTCTCCTCTTTCACTCCTTTCCTGAGCAAAAGACATCACACAACACTTACGGTTGCCAATGTCTAGGTTCAAAGTCAGGGCAGGCCTGCAACCCAAACATAGCCTTAACACACAAAGGAACAGAGGGGACCCACACAGAGCTGTCCCTTTAGGTGGCCACAGCATTTTGTGCTGCTTTTTCCAACAGACCTCAACAGCATAAACTTGGCCCTCCACAAAGAAAACATGGGTAACAGCACTTCTACAGGTACATGTGACTGGCCACAGGAGGACAAACACACTAAGGACTGCAGTACATGTGGATATGTCAGTAATGATGGGCTGATCTTTAGTGTTCACAGGACAAGTCACTACCCAAGATTGAAAGCAGGGCAGAAAATGGGTGCCCTTTCCGAAACATCAATGCTCTTACAGGAGCCTGGAGAAGGTGGTCAGCACTGGGCTCCGTGAGTCAATACCTGTAAGGACACAGGTCTGCTCACAAGAGCCCTCTCTCACTCCACGCCTCAAATGAACATTGGATTACACAGTTTGATCCCAAAGGATGACAAACAGTATTCATCTCATCAGCCTCTGTCTTCAGCTCTCACTGCTGGACCCAGCTCAGATCTGAAAGGCAGCAAATCTCAACACCATTTCTATAAATGCAAACTGCAGAATCAGCAGGCACCAACCTCACAATGACTGCATGTTCACAGAATGAGCAATAGTCAGATTACATACAGAACAGTAATCTTTTCTCCTTCTCTTCCTCATTTCAGGATTAATTTGAAAACTATCTGGAGGAATAAAGCAGGAGGAAAGGTCAAAATCCCAAAGGAAAATAAAGGATACATGGGCATTACTGTACTATACAGAAATTTATGGTATAGATCTCCATGGCTATTCCCATGGCTTTCCTTAAGCTATGTCATGTCTGCCCTGTTCATTAATCGATTTGTCTGATTAGTCAGTGGCACAAGCCTCCCAGTAATTTTAGAAGTGTCAGCAACTAACTGGACAATTTATGAGTAAAAGATGCTCCCCTTCCCTGCAGCAAATCTACACTCACTGGTACTGTAGAGAATACAGGTTGACAACACACAAGAATTGCAGATAACGAGAGAGTTTTAGATGACACACCTGCCTCAGTCTCATTTTACAGGAGGGAAAGAGAGGGTTAAAAAAAAGGCCTGAAAAAAAGCCCATGAGACCCAAGCTTACTGGCAAGCCTTTAAGGTAGCTCTGGAGAGAATTCACATACTCCCGGGTGAATTCTTTGCAGGAATCATCACAACAGCAGCCATCTCCGGGGTGCACTTAGAAGACAACTGAGTAGTTTTACATAGGCAGCCAGCTACAGTAGCTTCTCCTAACCATGCAGGAAAGCAGAAGGGCCAATTTAAAAGCATATAGATGGACAAAAAAAGGCAGCAGGATGGGTCAAGGGGATGCTACAGCAGACATAGACTGTAGAGTGCTCCACATATTTTGAGAGGTAAATGGAGGCAGAGCAATAGCACAGGAGATCAGTCTTTGCAGAAGTGTCCTGAGAGACGACAAGGCAAGACCACACAGTATGTAACCAGTGCAAATCTAGCAGGGGACTCAAGAGGGACAGTCACAAGCTCAACTCACATCTGCAGCTGCACAGAGAAGTATTTGAGATGCCACTTACAAAGAGTCTGGGTGCAAAGAGTGAGAGGCCTTAATCAACTAGGATGCCAACAAAATGGGAAGACTGTGTGGTTCACAGCAATTAAAAGGAGGACTGGGGAAGTCCAGGCAGCAGTTATCCCAGCCTACAAAGGTCTTGGTCACTCTGGAAATAGTAACATTGCATGCTATTTGCTCTTGTCATTCAAAAGACTGTTCAGGTAGGAACACTTTACAGAGATTGGGAAATGTCCTTTATTTGTAAACTCAGTCAAGCTTTTTCAACTGCTTTCAGTTCAGCCCTTGCTGGTTCTTTCACAACATCAGGTGAACAGTGGCTTTGAGGGAAGTGTTAATTCTCTGGGTGCTAAATGTGGTAGACAGAGCAGTGAAATTACAGCACCCATCCAGTCCTAAGTGGGCTTGGTTATCCTACTGTATCTCACAGGGCTATGTTGCTGAAAACAGCAACATTCACCATTCATAAGATGTGCAAGTTATTGCATTTTTTTAATAGCAAATGCATTAAGAACACACAAGGAAATTTAAAAGGACCAACAAGACAGCTCGGGAAAAAAGACAAGCTTCCACTTGCTCCAATCAACAGTGATGACTTCTCTTACTGAAGGCACTCTGCAGGACTTGCCAGTGGCTGGAGTACTGACAGCCAGTGTTCTGCCACAGGCTGACCTTTCTGCAAAGTCAATCCTCAGGAACACTTCTCAGCGCCCCAGCATTTTGAAAGTAGCAAATTTATCTGAGGTCATCATAACATCTATGAGCCAAGTAGAAGAGGGTGAAATTTTTTCCTTGCAAAGGCTGAACACAGATGGGAGTTTTCAGTGAGCACAAAGAGCAAGTGGCAGAATTAGGAAAAAAAAGAAAAAAGCAGCTACTAAGCTGTGGAAAAACTTTTCCCAAAAAAGTCACTGGCACATTGACTCAATCTTACCTTGTCACAGAAGACTTTAATCTGGCAGTAGGCTCTATGGACAGGTTTGTTACTCCTGTTATTGTAGCTGTAGGTGTCAATCTGAAGATTCAGGGGCAGGCCTTTAACTCCCTTCTGAGAGGAGAAATCCGTGCTGAGGCAGTTCACAGAAATGAAAACCTGTAGAAGAGGAAAGCAGCACCTGTCAGTAGTGACACACAAACTCCTGGCTGGCCACTGAATCACGGACTACTGTGTGTGCAGAGATCTAAATGCTGGTCCTTGCCACTACAGGTAGGACTTCTGCCTTCTAAGAGATTAAGGAAAACACACAAGAAACAGTGTTACGTTCTTCATTCTTTATATAAGTCCTCTTTATTAAGAGGAACAAAAACCCTTTGTTCAGAGTGATTTTCAACACTCTCCAAATTTTACAAAGACTCCAACCACCTTTCACAGATATTCCCGATTATGACATTTGGGGTCTCTTAGATCAACTTTCAGGAATGGCAATCCTCCTACACCCAACCCTCCCTGCCCAAGGCTTTAGCATCTTGGTAAGAACATGGCCACGCTACAAAAAAACCCCAAAATTATGTTACTTTGGACAAGTTAAAACAAAGCTTTCCCTGAGCTTTATGTAAGCTGCTAGGAGCACAGCTTATGCTTAAAACTACTTGGGGTTTTCTTGTTGGTAGTGAGTTTTCTTAAAAACGATGTTAAAAGCTTTTAAACAAAACCTTAGGCAAGATGTTATCTTTAAACATAGATGGAATAATGTCCTTATTTCAATGAAAGAGTTTCTGGGCTTTACACTTAAGAAGATAAACACCATTTTGAATATTCCACAGTAAGAGCTACAATACCCCGTGAATGTTCAGATCAAAAGAGAAAGAATAATATTTTCATTATTCTAATAAAAAAATAGAATTATGGAGAAAATGAAGAGGGATTTTCAACGTATTTGTTTTCATAATTGCCAAAAAAAGCCCCAAATAAACAACCAACCAAACTTGGAACAAAACAAAACCAAAACCAACACCCAGCAACCCACAACCACAGAACAAGCCAAACGCTGCTTAAGAGAAGGAAGAAATATTCCTGTGTGGATATGAACAGATAGATCACAGTACTTTGTATCCAGAATGTGCACCTGCTTTGTGCCAAGCCTTTCTCCAGACACAGTTCTCATTATTGGCACACCTCAGAAGAAGCTGCAATGATTAATTACCAGGAATTAATGAGCTACCAATGGCTCCTCTCCTCTCTGTATCAAGAACAAAGGCTGTGAACTCACCACTTAAAAAAAATAAAAATAAATAAAGCCTCTTGGCAGAAATGTTGCAGGAATATTGTCCCAGCCCCTGACAGCTCCCGGCTGTGAGAGGGCTGTGAAGCGCCTGTGACATGGGCTCTGCAGGCAGTTAGTGCCACCTCCCGGTGGCACCTCCTGCTGCAAAGTCTCGGGGGAGGTTTCAAAAGCTCACAGGTTTGGGTTGAATTTGTGGTTTTGAAAAGAGCTTAGTAAGCGTTTCTTTGCACAGGTTCTGCAACCAGTTTTAACAAAAAAGGATAAATGGAAATATAATGCTGTCTACACAATTTCTTTCCTTTTGAGGAGCAACTCACCAAAACAGAAAATACATTTTTAAGATATTCTCGGACAGATATACAGAACCATTTTGATTGGAAAAGACCTTTAAGATCACCAAGTCCAACCACTCACCTCACACTACCAAGCCAACCCCTAAACCACATCCCTCAGCTACACAGCTTTTCAATACCTTGAGGGATGGGACTCCACTACCTCCCTGGACAGTCTGGGTCGGTGTCTGTAACAACCCTCTCAGTGAAAAAGGTCTCCTTAATTTCCAATCTAAACCTCCTCTAGTGCAACTTGAGGCCATTTCCTCTTGTCCTATTACTTATTACTTGGGATTGACCCTTACCACGCTAAAACCTCCTTTCAGGTAGTTGTAGGGAGAGATAATGTCTCCCCTCAGCCTCCTCTAGGCTAAACATCCCCAGCTCCTTCAGCCACTCCTCATCACACTTGTGCTCCAGACCCTTCCCCAGCTTTGTTGTCCATCCCTGCACACACTCCAGCACCTCAATGTCCTTCTTTTAATGAGGGGCCCAAAACTGAACACAGCAGTTGGAGTGCAGTCTCATCAGCACCGAGTACGGGGTGCAATCACTTCCTCGGTCCAGCTGGCTACACTAATATAAGATTTGACTTACATACACAGGTTAAATGTCTTCACTCGTAACAACCTGTCTTCATGTTCATGATTCACCTGCAACTGTCTTGTGGCCCCTGTGAGCAGCATCAGCCAAGCACAGAAATTCAGTAAACACAGTCCCCATCCCTCCATTTGTGCACATACAGCCTCACAGGGTCGGTGATGCCCCTGCCAGGTCCCACTTGTGCAAAGGGATACTGGAAGGCATAAGCCACCCCTGACTGCTGCCAGAGTGGCCTGTCAGAGCTCCGTGTCAGCTATTCCAGTCTGCAGCCTCACTCTGCGGGGCCCTGTGCTGGCACAAGGCGCAGTGACAGTGGCGCTGAAGATGAGTCAGAGCTCCATGCCCAATTGCCTTCCAGCCTGGGCCTCAGCATCTCAAACCCATCGTCTTCCAAGACAGCTTTTTTTGAAAGCATTAAAATACATCCCAAATCACAGCCAGGAAAATTATAGTAAGATAAAGTCTGCTCCAATCTTCCCCAGACTAACCCAAATCATGGTTTTGCCAGCTTTTATCCCCCCCGTCCCTTCCCTTTTTTGTTGCTTTCAGCTTTATAAGGGCATTTTGCATGCAGTGCTGGCACACCCAGAAGGAAAGCTTCAAGGAGTTTGTAGAGCTGTTTTCACTCACTTTGGAGCTAGGTAATCAGATGTATGCATAGCCTGAATAATTATGTTCCCTGAGCAGGAGGTGTGTTCTTTAAACAGAGCCTCGGCTCTGGTGTTTGTATATTTTTGCATTTTAAATTTTCATTTTATTTACCCATACTGAATATTCACATGCAACTCTCATGTCTGCATGAAGAAATGACTGCATTCTTCAAGAAAACATGTCCAAGCCAGCAGATCCACCATAGCCTCAAAATTGTTGTGAAATCCCTTGTTAGAGTTTCACATCAGTGGTGCAGCATGGTGAGCAACACCAGCTCCATGGTGACACTTCTTTACCAGATAATTCACGTCCAATTTCAGTTTTCACAGCTTAGCAGCCATGCAAAGCCCACATAGAACACTGGGCTGAAGGTGGAAGTGTTGGTCTTGGTACAACAGACACAAAATTTGCAGCAGCAGAGTTGCATTGGTATCCCATGGGAATTTGAGATAGTCTGTCAGATGACAAAGATTATCTTCCTACTTTAGAGTCTCCTCATTTGATTAGCTTTGGCTTAAAGAAGCTGACTTCATTTTCATGCCATTTATGTCTTCAGGACTCTGGGCAAGAGATGACAACTAAAACCAAATCACCTCTCTGAAGCAAGTGACCGAGCCACAGTTTGTCTTCAACTGTTTGCACAAAGCCATTTCAGTTCAAAAGGATCATCTACATCTCCCTACCCGTCTTGCAGTTCCTACTTTTGAGCAACTCTGGGTTACCTCAAGTTCCACAGAAACAGTTTCAGTGAACATCTTCTCCAGTTTGGGCTAAAACAGTTTCAAGGCAGGTGCTTTCTGTTCAGGAAGATTTGACTTGCGTTCGAAAAGAAACATAAGGCCAAGTGACTGCGCCAGCTACATCCCCACCCCAAAATTGCCAGAAGAAAGAAAAACGTAACCACAGAAGTTGCTCTGCGTCTTCAGCCTGCTGAGCAGGATTCCTTTTCATGTGTCCAACCTATTTTTCTAAAGGCAGTTCCGCATTCTCAGCTATATTAAGATTTGTTGTTACTTTAAAAAAAAAAAACACACAACATTTTCATGTCACCTCCCCAGATTCAACATAAAGACAAGCACTTAAAAATAGAGCATTGTCAAGCCTGAGCATTTACAAACATGACTCGAGCCTTCAAAAGCTACACAGATTTTTCTCTAAAACTGCCATTTCTAAAGGGATGAGAAACCTGTTTGAGTAATATTGCCTGCTTGGCTGTTACGCCTTTAGTCTATATTTGAATCACGTTTCCAAGCTTTTTTCTCTAACCAAAGCCAAGCTTTACTTTCCTTTCCCTTTTTGTTGATTTTTTTTCTTTACACTTCTTAAAATCTTACTAGTGAAAGCTTCCATTGAAACGAATGGCTTCACAATGGCAGGGCTGCAGACAAAAACACCAGACAGCATGAAACCTATGAGCCAACACTGACCCCAACATGCTCCAGAGCCTCCTCTACCCAACACCACGCTGGGTTTTCTGCAGCCTTTGGGGCGGACAAGCAGCAGCCCAGCAGCTCATGACGAAAGACGGAAGGCAGAAGGATTAAAGCACCTCCTCTGGGATCTCGCTGGAAGTCAGTGTGGGAAGAAGCCAGACCTCATCACTTCCTGCTCTGCTTTAACCACCCCACCACTCGCATCCCTCCTCACCCACCGAGGCGGAAACACACCGTGCCCACGCTCTGATCTACAAGAAATGATCTTCCATTTTAATAATGCAGCAAAAGAAAACGAACCTAGCAGCTCTGCTCTGTGCCCTCAAGGGTGGGCAGGGGAGACAGCCAAGTTCTTTCTACACAGCACCTTTTTCTAACAAGATCTGCCTTTCAAACAAACCAGGAAAAACAGGCATAATTAAAGGGCAATCAAAGCGCTGCAGGAACCTCGCTGTCAGCGAGATGAAAGATGTCTTTTTTAAATGAAGGCCTGCATTCCCAGGTCTCTTCTCCCTGGTTTATCTTGGACGCCGTGCTCTTTTGTCACACAAAAAGCACCAGCAGTTTTGACTAGTCCAAAGGCTACATATACAGCAGCTTTAGATGAAATGTCACCTTATACAGCCTCTTCTGACTCATCACAAAGCAAATTTGAAAAGGAACAATATGTAGGTACGCATCAATGTCTAGGGTGGTTATAGGTAATGGCAAGTAACTCAGATCAGTACTAACAGCCTACAAGGTCTGGCCAGTCCACAGCAAACACAGGCATAGTGAGACCTTAATGGGCCAGTAACAGGTCTCCCCATTATGCAAAGACTTGTACGTCCTTCTGGATGAGACCCTACACAGAAGACTTGGGACAATCCCAGTCTGATCGCCTTGCTTCACATGCCTTTCATTTCAATAAAGGACAGGTAAATTGAATTCACCTCCTGCTATTTGTGTTTCATTATCATTTCTGTACACAGAGGATGAAGGTATCACTCAATAACCCAAGTCCATTGGGTATTTCTTTCTCGGTTGAGAATTCAGATAAAACCTTTAGCTCTGTTCTAGCACTAATAGACAAAAGCCTCTCATTGGAATGTTATATTCAAATTATCAGGATGCTCTTGATTTTGGATTACTGTGTTTGTACAGAACACAAAGTCTGGAGCCTACAATACAACAACCAGGGAGAGGTTAAACTGTAACAAGCTTCTTTCCAGAGAACATCATTGGATACCATTTTTCTGAGTCTTGGCCAAATAATTTCAATGTCCTGCCCTAGACACAGCAGGCAAAGGGATTCTAGTGTGTCCTGAGCCCATTTCCCCAACACAAAGTCTCACCTGTGGACCAACCACCACATACCCTCATGGCAGGCCAGCCTGAGGCCACACACAGCCCTCGCTCAGAGGGACTCATGGACCCTATGCTGCATCTCACTGGGCCTTCCCTCCAAGCAGCAAGGCCATTCCTGTGGTCTCTGGCTGGGGACAGCAGCAGTCACTGTGCAGCTGCCTTGATCTACAATTATTTTCACTTTTTGCAGGACAAAGGGACATAGAAATCTTCAACCAAATTGACCTGAACAAGACCCTTTGAGGCTACCACAGTAGATTAAAAACCAGAGGAACAAGCTAAAGGATCCATCAAACCCAAATAAAAGAACTTGCATGTGGACTGGGGCACTTGAACAAACTTCCTTTTCTTCTGCCTGCACAGATTCCCTTGGAGACCCAAGACACACACACACACACCTTTCATCATTACAGAGTGGGAAGCCACACAGCTACTGCCCACACCAGGACACAGATGCTTCCCTCAGCAGGAATTCCGGGAATGTCAATGCAGAGGCCAGCAGCTACCAGGTCACTTGGTGTCCTGCAGATGTGAGTGCAATTCAGGGGTATGTAGCCACCTAGTCACAGCACTCCTTGCTGGCTAGCTGAAGGAGCAGCCCTAGGCCCAAATTCCACAAACAACTCATTTATCAGTCCTACACTGAAGAAAAATTACCCGGAAACTAAAAGGTTGTTATTTGAGTTCTGATGGGGGAATGCATGTGGTTTAGGCTTGGACAAATATAAACACAAAAAAGGGACAAATAAATGGTCTTTTCTAAGCATTTGTCTATATGGATGCATGTAAGACAGGCCCTGATGTACTTGATCGGTGCTGTGAGCTGACTGGATGCAAATCATCACCTCCAGCCCAAAAGCCTTCTAAACTCCAGCAGTGCAGCTCCAGGCCCTTCGAGAGGCAGAGCTGTCAGCATGGGCACCGTGCTGGCTTCAGCTACGTGGCTTCCAGAACTGGTGCTGGATTCTGGCCAGGCAGCTGGCAGTGAGGCAAGGCAAGCACAGCGCTGCCTGCACACAGCCACAGAGGCACATCCTAAGAAAACAGCACTGGGAAGACTGTTCCGTCCTTAAAAGAAGGAAGACAAAAAAAAAAAAAGCTTGTACAGATCACCTGAGAGGTGGTTAATCTTGCTGCTCTCACATTCGTTTCTTCACCTCCCACATGCACCACAGGTTTTGCATCAGCAGGAGGCAAGCCAGGAGAGAGAGATAAAAAAGTTGGGCAACTCATGCACCTGTGGGCTCCACAGCCGCCTCCTGCCTGTGGGATCGGACGCTCCAAATAAGGTTTGTCTGGCAGATGGGTGATACGGCCGCATCCGTTCCACCTCCTCGCAGCCAGACCCAGCACCATCCTGCTCACAACCTGGGGAAGTTAGTTTGCATTCAAACCTACCCAGCCCCATCTGGGTGACTGACACAAAAAACACATCACGGGTCCTATACCATGCCAAGGAATGCTGAGTGGGAAATATGACCCAGCCCCGGATAAGAGAACATCCTCCTAGCAAATTTACTCCATCAACAAAGCAAAAATAAGTGTTAATGATTCTGCTCAAAGAGGAATGCTGATTGTTATTCCAATGTGTTCTGAGGCAAGGCAATACAGAAACATCTCTGCCCACAACACGTGGGAAAAGCGGGGACTGAGGTTCCCAGTCCCACCAATGCTTCCTCCCACCCCACGCTCTGGTAAGATAAAGGTGCAGGGCCAGGTGTCAGCTTTTGTTGGGTTGGTTGGAAAGTAAAAGCAGCAGTTTGAAAAAAAAAAAAAAAAAAGCCAAAAAAACCCCCAAACCACACAAATCTAAAACCAAAACCTCACAAAAAAAACTCCAAACAAGCAAGCCAACCCACTCACCAAATAGCTTCCCCACTCCTCCCCAAAAAAATCCAAACAAGTAAAAAACAAAACCAAAAATCCCACGGCACAAAACAGAAAGAATTGCATTTACAAAGGCACCAAAAAATGACTGAAAAGGAAGATTTGCCATCAGGTACGAAACAGGAAAAAACAAATCACCTCCCAGTTTTCTCTATGAAAGAGTCAACTTCAAGAAGATTTTTTTTTTCAAGCTTTAGGAAACACACTGGGAGCACTGTAGCTTGTTGGAAGATCAGACCGTGGAATTTAGGACACCAAGTTCTGAAGAAAAGCCTCAGAACTGCTTCTGACTTCTATTGTTTCTAATTTGCAACGCTTAAAATCAAGGGCAACACATGCTTGTTTTAAGAAAACCCAAGACAAAGTAGGGAGAGGTCTGCATTAAGAGGCAGGTAAGCAATACTATGTCACTGCTCCACAGGCTGTGTGTACCTGTGCCTCAGAGTACTTGTGGTCTGCAGCTTTGGCTTCAAACCAATCTCTTTCATTTAAGTATGTTTGACTCATCACATTTCATAGTTTCATTTCCAACTCGTCAAACCTGTACCTCCTCAGTGCTGCTGAAGGTGGCAACACCTTCTTTAATGAGGCATATGACTGTCATTTCATTACAATGGCATCCATATAAATGCATGCAACATTCATCAATCAAAAAAAGCTGAAATTCTTCCTACACTGGACACCAAGTGAGGATTATTCTACAATAAATTTTTAAAATAAACTAGTGGTGTACATCCCAGCCTTACTTCATGGTGTAGGAAGAGATCCACCCTCTCCAAAAACTGAGCTAGGCAGAACAAAAAAAATCAAATCCTGCTCAAGAACTGCAGGCAACACACACGAGGATCTGCCAGAAGACCACCCTTGTTGCCCAATCTGCTATTTCGAAAGGCCAACCCAAATTAGCCTAAATTACTTTCATATGGGATCATTCCACTTTTCTTGGGCAAAATAAAACAAAAAACAAAACTGAAAAAAACCCCACAAAAGTCCCCAAAACAACTGCTCTGTCCTTTAATGTGTCACTGAAGAGATAATCACAGCACCTTTCTTTTGATGGAAAGGCAGCACAAAATACTCTACCACAATATTCTCTAGTCCTAAATGCCCATGTTACACTCTCACCGTGTATCCCTTTTTAGTTGAAAGGGTCTTTTCACACACAGCATCTGGCTTAAAATGCCTTTTTTTTGTTTGAAGGGAAAGAGTGGGAGGACAATAGAACCCTTAACATGCAGTGACATAATTTTTGGCTGCAGTCCCACTATGCAGCCTAAAGCAAGTCAGACAGAAGACCTCCACGGGGGCCCTTCTCTGGGAGCTGCTGGAAGCAGCACTACATTTGGGAAGCAGCCCTTTGGCAAGCACAGAAGGGGTACCCCAGCACAGCAGCAGGGGCCTTGCACTGGGAGGACTACACAAGTGGGGCAAAGAGGCTCTCGTCGTCATCGTGCAGACAACTCACCCTGCTCAGACACGAGGCCCCAGCCCTCCTACTCTCCAGCAGGCAGGAGCTCAGACAGGATTTGAGCAAAGCAGGATCCAGCAAAGCCAGTTAACCCTGCGGAAACCGATCCGTCCAGATTGTTTAACTGCCGCTGACCTGAGAGCAGGCCGTGTCCCCAGGCCAAAGTTAAGGGATCGAGAATTTGCTTCACAGCCTAACGGGTAACACAACACAGGTAACAGGACAATGGTCAACACTGCGAAGAGTAGCAGGAAGCATTCCAAAGAACTGTGCATTGAACCACGCGCATAGCGGCAATTTTCATTAAAAGACCTCTAATGGGTACCAAGAGAAGGAGAACCGGGCCTGCCGTACTGACCTGGGAAGGGATGGCTCCCAGTCTCAATAAGTCATGACCTGAGCCCATACATGCTTCTCCTGATTGACATATGGAGGTAAAAAAAAGGCTGCAAGGACAGGACTCCTCTTCCCTACCTTTAAAATCCCCTGATTTTAAAGATAGTCAAGCCTGCTCAGTCTATGAGAAGGAACAGGCACCTCCAGAGAAAGTGCCATCCCAGCTCTAGACACTCCATCCCTAATGAAGTCATAGGAGCGAAAGATGACGAGCTCGTGTCCAGACATCTAAAAAGCTGTTTGCAGTGGAAGAACCCCACCTCGACTGTCTGCCCAACACGGCAGACATCCAGGACAGGGTGGGAAACTGTTTGAAGTCTTCACAAGCCTCAGGGTAACTTGAGCATTACCTGTTGTGTGCAAGTGAGTGTATCAGCTACACATCTTTGTCAGACTCATCAGACCACGCTTCCACCCAGCCAGGATGGCTCCTAGCTGAGGAGCTGTGCTGGGTTTCCTAAATCTCCAGTTCAACAACTCAGCAGCTTACCAAATGATTTCCCAGTTCACCATCTCCCCCTTTCTCCTCACAACACACGATTGCCTCCTCATCTAATTCTTCCTCTCCCCTGATGTGTCAGGTGGTGGGGTCAAACCCCACCTCTAACACAGATATACCTGGAAGCCCAACAGAATCATCACTTCCCCACTCCGCAGTGTCTCCTGACAATCTTTCTACCCTGTCCTTGCTCTCTTTCCAGGCTTAGGAGCACTATTTCAGGGCAGTCTGGGTTTTCTTCCCCACCCTCGCCACCCTCGATTGTCTCACAGTAAAGAGCCTTTGGATCCCAAGTCCTTTTCTAGCTTGAGTGCACAGAGAAGACTAAACACCCACTGTTGCTTAGAGTAGCCACTTCTAGCAGCTCCTGTGATGTCCCAAAGCAACAGAAGAGGGCAGAGAGGAGCTGCCAGAAAAACACACACCACATTTGCTCTGAAACCCATGGACACTTGTCTGGTCTGTGAGTGGGAAGTGTCTATGACGCACAAAATACTCCTAGTTTTCACACACACAGGCTCACAAACAGCACAGCATCGCAGCCAACTGTGTGACCACTCCATCCATGCAGAGCCAGACCTGCCTGTTGCCTTCAGCATACAAAGCCCAGCAACTGCCCTCAGCCCTCTCAGCACAACTGGGAAATACCGATTGCCGAGAGCATCCCAAACACCCTTTCCAGCCCCCAACTCCCCAGCTGCAAAATCTGCACATTTTCCTTGTTACAGTGTGAGCACATGACCCATTACCGCCTGAAAACAGTGTTTCTTCACCAGAAAGCTGTATTTCACAAATCCCCCAAAGTGCCCCAAGGGGAATAGCAAAGCACTCTCGGGCAGGTGACGCCATCCTGCACAAAGAGGCAGGGCTCCAATATTCCTGCACACCCCCACAGTGAGGGAGAGCTCAAGACAGACAAGTACCTGACAGACAAGGTCCCAGGGCTGCTGAGGTAACTTCTTGTGACAAAATGCTACTTCTCCCTTAAATCTGACACACACTCAGACCCCTGGGAGTCTAAATAAGTAATTCCATCAGACATCTCAGATACAGAGCCTCCTCACCTCCTGTTTGCCACTGCTGCACAGGACCAAATCATTCCCATAGCAATCTGAGAGCAAGAGAGATGGGAGAAGCAGCAATCCCAGAAAAATCATTTGGCTGTGGTCCAGGTAACTCCAGGGCTCGGGAAGCAAGTTTCTAATAATCAAGGCTTGCTAGTTGGTTAAACATACCACCTATGCAACACTACTGCTGTTATTAAATGTAAGACTCTGTATTTGTTACTGTGGAAAACTTTCTGCAACTTCAGAAACTCAGCTCTCTTTGTTGCCTACTCTCTTCGTATACTTCAAGACTACTATTTGGGGAGCAAAAAAAAAATAAAAGGAGAATAGTAGAGAGAGAGTGCATGCAAGGTAAATGAACCATGCAATAAAAATTGTTTAAATTGGCCCAGGCATCTCCTGATAAGATCACAGGTGTTGAGAAAGAACTGCAGCTCTACTGGTGAGAAATCCAACCATTGACAAAATGCATTCACTCAGGGAAAGAAAAATAAAGTTAAACAGATGCTTAAACACACAGAGTAACTGCTCGCTTACTAAAAACACTAATTCTTTGAATACTTGAGTCTGGAGTATTTTGTCTTAATAGGATTCTGATCCCAGGAGCCAAGGCTTGTACTCTTGGAATCAACAGTCCTCTATGCAGGTTCATACACATCAATACACAAAGTATACGGATCACACACTAAGACAGTGAATCTGGAGGTAAACTCACCTAGGTAGCTGCAAAACCAGCCTGGGTCACACCTCCCCACACCACCTCATCCCAGGAAGTCAGTTCTGAGATGAAATACCACCTTGCACGTCCTTAGACCTTTTCAAGCTAATAACTGGCAACTTCACTATGGAATGAAACCACTCTGTAGAGCACCTGGGCAATAACCACCTGCTTTATAGGGCTGTCACCTGGTGGAAAGGGATGGCTTTCCTTGGGGCAGCCATGGGGTTCTCAGTGCCACTTTGAGCCCTGCTCCTGGGTCAGCAGCCTGTTCCTACTGCTGTAGGATGGCTCAGCTAGCCGAGAGGCAGCTGCAGAGCTGCCAAGTGCTTCCGACTCCTCAGGGATGATAGAATCACAGAATGGTAGGGGTTGGAAGGGACCTTTAGAGATCATCTAGTCCAACCCTCCTGCAGAAGCAGGGTCACCTAGATCAGGTCACATAGGAACATGTCCAGGCGGGTCTTGAAGACCTCCAAAGAAGGAGACTCCACAACCCCTCTGGGCAGCCTGTGCCAGGGCTCCCTCACCTGAACAGTGAAGTAGTTTTTTCTTATGTTTAAGTGTAATTTTTTGTGTTCCAGCTTCATCCCATTACCCCTTGTGCTGTTCCTATCTACTATAGAAAAGAGGGATGTCCCAACCTCCTGACACCCACCCTTTAGATATTTATAAATGTTAATAAGATCTCTCCTCAGTCTCCTCTTCTCTAGACTGAACAGCCCCAGATCCCGCAGCCTGTCCTTGTATGAAAGGTATTTCAGTCCCCTGATCATCTTGGTGGCCCTGCGCTGGACTCTCTCCAGCACTTCCCTGTCCCTCTTGAGCTGAGGAGCCCAGAACTGGACACAGGACTCCAGATGAGGCCTCACCAGGGCAGAGTAGAGAGGGAGAAGAACCTCCCTTGACCTGCTGGCCACACTTTTGATCTGCTCTGTCTGCACGATCCATCTCTAGGTGCAAATCCTAAGGCCCCCAGCACCTCACAGACACAGATTAGCAGAGTTCCTTGAACTGTTAGACTGGCTACCCCAGTCAGATACCATTTTGGGAATATCTACTGCCTTCTTCAATGATCCTAATGAATCTTGGTCTGTTTCTTCACATAGCCAAAGTGCTTCATGCTTCAGAAACATCAGGCTTTTTGCATACTCCAGCAGGTGGGACTCTCCCTACCATCCCTCTCAATCCAACTGAAGCCAAACCTGGAGAGCAGGGAAGCCTGGCACCTAACACCAGCCTCAAAAGTAATGTCACGCATGCTGCAAGGCAGAACTTTGTCAGGAGCACACACAACTCCTCATGGCTGCCTGCCAAACATCTCAAAACTTCTCTCACGGAGCCGAAACCTGACAGCAGCACACACAACCCCTCCCTCTTTTGCCAAAGCTTTTGTGCTGCACAGAACAAAGCCCATGGTGGCAGTGAGCTCTGTGCAATAACATCATCCCTCGTTGCTCCTGCAGAACAGCAGCACACATGGCTCCAGAGAAGGACCTTTGCATTCTCTGCTGAGAGCTCCTATGTCCCTCAAGCTGGGGCTCTCCTTAGACATGGCATTTTGCAGTCTCCAGTAGTTTTCCCCATGACACTGGTGACTAGCACATGATGTACTAGCAAGGGAACAGCCAGCCTCCAAAAACTGAAGGGAACCATTCCCAAGTTTTAATGCAAAGCTCAGAAGTAATGAAACTCTCCAAAAAAACCTCCTACACCTTGACTCCTGCAACAAATCAGTATGAAACGACTTTGGAATGGAGGTGTCCTGGCACCTGGAAGACATACAGATCTTTTTGGAAAGCTGAAGTAGCTTCAGACAGCTGTGGGTAGCTACTAGATAGGGAAGCTGCCCATATTTACACACTTACTGTAGCATACCTGACTCTGAGAAAAGAACAAACCAGAGTTGAGCAGGAGGCTGCTCTTCCTTAAAATAGGTCACTGGGTGTTGGGATCCAGAGTTTTAGTAACACATTCTTTGGGAGCTCAACGCAGCACCTACTCCCTCTTCTGCTAAAGACAAGCCCGCTGCCACAGCCTTAACTCCCTCAGAAACTGTCCTCTGCCTTCTGCAGGGATCCTCCAAGAGCCTGTGCTCCCTGCCAAGTCCAGCCACGCTCCATCACACCTCCTGCACTGCTTCATCTGCTCTGGAAACGCGTGGCACTTCCTTTTGTCAGTACTTGTCTGTCAGGTAGGCAGTTCTGCCAAGAACCTCCAAGCAGTTGCAAAGCTCTCCCTGCAGTTGCACATGCAAACTCTCTTAAGAAATGGCCAGAAGGTTTTGCCTAACATAAGAGCGTAAACAAGCTTGTTACATGCTAATCACCAGGTAGGCCACACACCCTTCCCCTCCCCCAGCCCTCAAATCTGCTAAAAGGACAGGAAATAGAATCGTGGCCACACACCTTGGCTTCCTCGTTGATGTCCCAAGTGAAGGATATGGCGTTGTATGCGATCTCCTCAATGTTACTGATGGTGTTGAAGCTCTCCTTGTAGTCAGCTGTTAGGAATAAGGATGCATGAGAGAGAGGAAGAGAGGATATCACCTGGAGTCCTTAATCACACAAAGCAGCCAGAAACTACAGTCCCTTAACAACTCCTGTGGGAGGCAAAGGGACTTGAACCACACTAAATTGGATCGTGACAAAGGTTGGAAATGGTTCTCATACAAAACCAAACAAAAAAAAAATCCCCAAAAGAAACAGGAAGAAGGAGGAAAATGGGACTCTGCAGAAATTCCAAACCAGAAACCCCAGTAAGAAAAGCAGACATCCCAAAAATCACGTCCTGTGCCACAACTTGCTATGTGCAGGAAATTCTACCCTGTATGGCAAGGGCATAAGCTCTCAATCAAACTCCTTCAATAACAAACAAGGATTTGCATGTGCGTCTGCTTTAAGTGCAAAGTGATTAATCCCTGCTTTTATTCACAGAAGGAAGGGATGAGGAGTACAATTCAGCCTTCAGCAAGAGAAGGCTGGAAGCCAGCCAGCCCCAGCCTTGTCTGGAGGCAAGTGGAAATTTGCAGTGTTTTCTTTTTTTTCACATGTAGCAAAGACAAGGTGTGAGTGAAGCTGTGTGAAGGAGGATCATTGGTGTCCAGCTATTTCTATGAGGATCTTGTCCTTTGAAGAAACACAATATTTAGGACAGTCACCGAGGCTACAAGCTGTGATTTTATCTACAGCACATGCCAAAGCAACTATGGTTGAGAGGTGTTAGATCTCCCAATGCAGAACTCTAAACCCAGTCTGCTCCCCAACCAAAATCACCCCAAAAATCAGTCTCCCTAAGGAGTCCTAAAAACTGCAGCATTAGCTCCAAGCGATCAAAAGCTCTCGCTGGGCCTTCAGCAAAGCCACAGATAGCAGAGGGCGTGACCCCATGGTTCCTTAGAACAACAAAGCTTCAGCAGAATGCCAACCTTGCCAAGGAACTGGGTTTGGAGTTTGACATAAGTAATGTGAGTGTTGCTTACCTATGTCAATGCATCTCTGTTTGGCCGTGTGCTGCCTTGAATGCCAGTACTTCCAGTGCCTGAGCTGATCTTCCCTTGTTTTGTCTTCAGCAAACACAACCATGATGACACTCTGAAAGGAGCAGGGAAGGGAGTAAGATTAAAAAATAATAATAAAAGGCAAATAAGTACATGACAGAGGAAAGGCCAGAGAGTACATTTGTTTTGGAAGCTCTCGTTGGTATCGGGTTTTCTGCTTTCAGCTTTCCAACCCGACGCACCGCTGCCAAACAGGAAGGCAGGCAGCAGTGCTTTCTGGGTCACCAACAGCAATGAGCAGAATGCTCTCCTAACTGGAGTTCAAAGCCCTCATTCCAGGTGTTGCATCACCTTTACACAAGTGCTGACATTACTTTTTAACAGACTGGGCTAGGATGGGTTGGTCTGGAAGTAGGTGGACAGCAAAGGAACGAACACTGACGTAAGAGCACAGGTAAGCTGGCCTCAGTGCTGATGCTCTGGCTTAGATTACTGGACTTTGGGAGAGTATAAGGCTACCATTATATACACCCTCTTTCCCAAGAAACCACAAGAGCTGCCACTCACTCGGACTTTACTGATGGGGTGATGGATTCCTTCAGTGCTGCTGATTTCTTTCAGGGTGATTGGGTAAAATTGCCCTTTGTTCAGGTAAGTCATGGTGCTGTCCCCAGGCTTCTGTCGGAGGGACTTGGAGGCTTCCAGGGTGTATTCGAAGTTATTCCTATGAAGTGAAGAGGGCAACGATTGCTAAGGTATTTTCCTGGAAAGCTGATTAAATGTTCTACATTTAATTTGGAGAAATTCCAAAGTCGTTAGTTGACTCACTAAGCCGAGGAAGTTGGAAAACAGGATAAGCCCCTTTTTCAACCATTTCCTTCATGAATGAACATTTAAGAGAAGTTCTTGGCAAGCTAAATCCCAAGACGCACCAGCAGGTAAGACTGGAAGTCAGGCTGAGAGGAGCAAGCTGCTATCATGCAGCAGAAAAGTATCTATCAGCAAAATTCACAGGCAAATAAGCCATCCAATGGCCAGTCTTCCCATCCCTCTTGGTCAACTGCAGCTAGCCAAATGACTAGGTTATTTATTCCCTTCCCTTAGAGCTTGGATGAGTCTCTTATTTGTGCTGTAGATTTCCAGGAGGCAGAGGGAAAGGCAAGTAGTCCAGGGAGCTGGCTGGAGCTTCCAGCCAGCAACGAGACCACTGCAGAGCTGACAGACAGCACTGCATCTTCCCATGGGACAGGGAGACATTACAAGGACAGCGACTGAAATGAGCTTTCCTTAAAGTAGTTTTCCCTAAAGATACAGGTAGGATTTTCAGCCAAAATTCAAATGAGCAGGCATTTCTGTGGTTTTGAGATCCAGAGCCTGCCCAGTGCCTGACAGACATTAGCCTAGAAGGGCATGAACTGTACTGTTGGAAGAGAGCAGAGGGAAATAGGGGCCTTAAAGCATTACCCAGAAATGCTGTCAAAAACGTAATCTTCTGAATTCATGTTGGCCATCCGGAGATTCAGCTCAGTAGGAAAGAAAACCTGCGTAGAAACAAAACAAAACAACACAACAATTAATATAGCAGCAACAAGAAAAGTCAAGATCAAACAGATACTCTTTTCCACTGAATTTCTGGCAGGCAAATTGCTCATCAGATAACTGGTTTTTTGGTCTGTAGAAACAGGACACTTGAGTAGGATTTTAACCCAAAACTTTTGGGTGTCAACTAAGCACACCTCACAAGCCTTCCGAGTCAGCTCAGGGCAACCTTTTTAAAGCTTTCCCAAATCTCAAAGAAAGGGAATAGGTACATAGTTCCTTGAGGCCTGCCTTACAAATCAAAACACAGTTACTCTGCTGTTTTCAGCTGATACCATAAACCAAAGCCATCTCACTCAAGGCCCCTACACGAACCAACTGTTTTCCACTGACACACACCACGCCTAGAAACTGGTGGCGAGGGAGTTTACAGACCTAAGTCACCTCACTTCAGGTCCTGCAAAGGCACTGCAGAGTGATGAACTCTTGCAAAACCTGGCCCCGTGCTGTGGATCAAGATACTTATTTCCACACTCTACAAGCCACAGGCTCTGCCACTGGTTAGTCATTTTCTTTTGATAATGAGCTGTTTAGCCTAGGAAAGAGAAGACTGAGGGGAGACTTCAACAGCACTTATAAGTACCTAAAGGGTGGATGTCAGGAGGATGGGGCAACACTTTTTTTCTTTTGTCTCTAGTGACAGGACAAAGGGTAATGGAAAGAAGTTGGAACACAAGAAGTTCCACTTAAACATAAGGAGACACCTCTTTCCTGTTCAGGTGAGGGAGCCCTGGCACACGTTGCCCAGGAAGGGTATGGAATCTCCTTCTACAGAGGTTTCCAAACCCACCTGGATGTATTCCTGTGTGACGCGATTGAGATGAACCTGCTTTACCACAGGGATTGAACTGGATGGTCTCTAGAGGTTCCTTCCAACCCCTACCATTCTGTGATTTCTTGTTTTGTTGATTTTATTTACTGAGTTATACTTATGCACCTTTCTCACAAAGTCTTTTGTTCCTAATTCACTGGAGAGATTTGTGGCTCATGTAACAAGAACAATTAGAGATGGAAGTGGATCTCTCCATCCAGTTCAAGCCACACACACATAGAGCGACTGTCTCTCTCTGTACCTCTTGCACACCCTCCTTGAAAGTCTCCGAGAAGGTGGAGTCTGGTGTTCGCCTCTGGGAATTCTGAGGCTGGGTGTTGGAGCTGAACTGGTCGGGGTTGAGGTTCCTGTCGAAGACCACCACGCGCTCAGGGGGCTCGGGGTGGTAGACGCTTGGCGGGATGCCCACCGCAAAGCCGTGGGGCTGCGTCTCTGTCTTGATGGAATGGGTGGGCATCGTGGCAATTGAAACGGTGACGGTCGTGTCAGGGGTTGTAAGGTGGCCTCTCTTGTCCATACCCATCTGGGGCGTGTGTGGAAGGACAATATTGAAAGGCACATTTTTCAGAACCTGGACTCTGTTTTCTCCGGTAGAAATGAGTGACTGTTCTGTTACATTTGGGATGCTGTTCCTATAAAGGACCAAGAGGGGAAAAAAAAAATCATGCATAAATGATACAGCTCATTTTCTTACTAAACAAGAGTTAGAAATACTGCTCAGCCTTTTGGACGGGGATAACTGACACCAACTGTCCTGCTTGTGCAGAACAGCTCAATCCTATCCTGAAAAGCTGAGAAACTAATTCAGGAAAATCCCTCACCTACTGCCAACAACCCCACCTTAGAGACGAATCATCCTGGAGCAAAGGGTGAGGGTTCACAGCCCAGATCCTCACTGCTTGGAAAAGAGCAGTCCAGAACTAAGCTTTTTGAGGCCCTTCCCACCAGGCGTTGGCACACACAGGCTCCCCGAAACTGTTCTTTGGTAGATGGCCTGAAACAAAAGCTGCTGCTCCTCTGCCCCAGGACTGTGTGCCACCCGGGAAGCACTAATAGGGAAATTACACACCTCTCTCATCCACAAACCCCCAAGAAAACCCACACCGAGACTCCCAGCAGTGGTTTGCATAACTTGCCACTCTCCACTGCACCAACACTCATTTCTGCTAGGACAACACCAAGATCTGTGGCTGAGCTGACCTCATTGCTAGCAGCCACTACGTCAGCCTGCCCTCCCTTTCTCCCTCCCCACAACGTGGTCCTGCCCTCTCCCTTCCACTAGTTCTGAGGGTTCCACATCCCCTTGGTGAGCCAGTTCGGCTTGTTCCACTGGCAGAAAAAAAGCAACTTTTTTTTTTTCCTCCTGATAGGTTATGGGTCAGTGGGAGACCACAGCAGGTATGAGTGGAACAGTGGGAACACATGGCTGGGAACCAGACTGCCCTCGTCAACAACAGTTGTTCAATTGGCTCAGCCAGACCACAAAAACCTCACCTCGAGTCCTTAAAAGCATTCTAGGCTGTCCAAAGGAAGAGGGTGGTAGGAGTGGAAGCCTGGCTTGAATGAACCTCACATTCGTAATATTTACTTAATCAGTATCATCTTCTGCTTGAGAAGCACAAGAGAGAGAGGACAAGAAGAGGAAGAAAGAAAGGAGTTCCAGAGGATACAAAAGAAGCCCACAAGTAATACAAAACCAAATCTAAATTGCACTTTGAAATCTTCCCTTATCAGTCCATGCACAAAGAAGCAATGCTGTTGGTGCCCGAGAACAAAACCAGCAGTGAATAACTGAGGCAACTGCATGCAGAAATGAAAAGGTCCCCAGTCATTTAAGCAGCCTTGGGCAGAGGTGCTCGTGCTACCAGGCTGGGCATAGTGATAAAAAATGCAGCTCTTGCCATGTTGACTGTATGATGTTAGTAGACAGAAAGCAGATGGATGGCAAGGAGAAGCAGTTTGGGCCTCAGCTCTCCACCTCACAGTTTAAGCCGCATCTTGTTCCTGAAACAGCACAGGAATTTGGGGCACAGAGTATAAGCAAGCAATTTCTCTCCTCCTGCACAACACTGCAGTGCAGCAAGTTACCTTCCTTCAGCAGCTCTGGTGGTCTAGGAGGGAAGGGAGATAAGCAGACACATAATAATAAAAACTAATACCTCTTGCTATGGTCTTGGTCAGGGTGTTCTACCTCTGGTTTAGCTGTTGAAGATCTCCTCTCCCTTGGAACCTGGGAGAGACAAGACATGCTGTAATTGCATTCTTCCTTGCATACAAACAAACAAACTAGCAAGCTCCTCAAAACACAGCTATTGAGTCAAATTAAGAAAGCATCACTCTCTCATACCAGCATTACAGCTTGACCAGTGTTGTATGGCTCTGAGATGCAGACATAGCCCAGGCAACACCCCACAGACCCCTGTGTAGCCAACTCAGACAGCTGTGCCAGCCCTGTGCTCCTGCCAGTGCCAGGAGGTGGGAAAATCAGTATAGAAAACTGACTCAGATACTGCCCCACCTGATCTAGGTGAACCTGCTTCTGCAGGGGGGTTGGACTGTTTGACCTCTAAAGGTCCCTTCCAACCTCTACCATTCCATGATTCTATGAAGTGTCCATCTCTGGATGGAGCACCAGCATCAGGCTGAGCAGGACTAGGACAGCCCCCAAGGTTTGCACTGATAACACAGATTTTTCTCCTCTGTAGGTTGGCAGGCCTCAGCTTCCTGCATGAGCTCGAGGCTCAGGAAAAGATGCTGCTCCACATCTCCTTCCCCACAAACACGTGCTCTGCAGGCCACTTCCTCAAACACCACTTGAAGCTTCCTTTCTCCTCAGAGACCAGGGGATTCAGGAAGGAACAGGTCCAGTAAGAGTACTGTGACGCTATAGCTCATTTTTGCACATAGCTGTGTACACCACACAGTCCAAAATGTATTACACCTTTTACACACAAAGGTAACCACCAGTGCTCTGGATTCAAAGAAGCTCAATACCACTCCTGTATTTTATTTTATACTATGGGCAGGATTTCTCCTATACAGATCACACGAGTCACTTCATACACACACACACAGAGACACATGCCCTCTTCCTGGCTGCACTGCAAAGCCAAGGCACATAGAGAAGGTTAATCCTTTGACCTGTGGTGGCTCAGTGCACTGGAGCATACAGCCAGTGCCCCAAATGGCTTTCGTCACTGCTGGCACAAGCCTGTGGTGCTCGGCTCCTCCAGACCGTGCAGCAAGTCCACACAAGCTCCTCTGCAAACACACAAATGGTGCCCAGGAGTTTTGTCACCCTCAACACGCCTCCTGAATGAGCAAAGCAAACACTTTACAGTCTAAGGAGGAGTAAACTCCCACCACTTTCCTTCGTTGAAGCCCGCTCAGATGCTGCCAGTGTTTGCCAGCTTGGGTGCAACATGGGGTACCACAGCTTTCCTGCTAACTCGAGGACTGATGGCATACCTGTGTGAACAGCACACTTCTCTAATCAGCCTCCAACCAAAACCGAAGTCCTGGCTCTCGCACATCACACAATCTCCAACAACACCAGGATTGCTAGATTTTCCATGGTAATTGGGAAAATCTGGAGAATCACTAGCTGAAACTGTCTGGGGACCAATATCACTGACAAACAAGGGTCTTCCAAGCTGTATTGGGCCTCAAGTCCAACACTCCAATACTCTGGATTTTGATCAAAAGATTTGTTCCCAGTAAGGCCTTACTAACCACAGTTGAGCTATCAGGGCAGCCCACTAGTTAAATGGAAGAAAACTCCAGTTGTCTGGTTTTGTTGGTTTGGGTGTTTCTTAATAGGAAAGTGATCTCATCAGCTGCCTTCCGTATTGCAGAGGGGGCGTACTAGGAATGCCTAGACATTGTCCCTCTTGTACTACTTCGTAACAGCCCAACCACTTTGCTTCACACGAGTGTGCAGCACACTTCTACTGATTCTTCTGTACACCTGTTGACACCCAAACATAAGAGGAAACCCCAAATTAGGCATCAATACATAGCAAATCCCTTCTGCTTTGCCAAGTGTGAAGGATCAACATCCACATTCTCTTTGTAATCTATAGGTTTAGAAATCAAAAGTGATTTTGTGGATTAAAATCATCCTGGTGAAAGCATTGGGGGTCTTTTTTTCCCAAGAGCATGGCAGGTGCAGGCACAAAGCAGAAATCTAGCTTTCTCACAAAACTACCTGAGTAACATCCACATCAGTGAGTTTGGGGCATTTTGTCGTGTGTGTGGAGTGCTAATCTCCACATGAGGCATTACAAGAGTATTTTGATACCTGAGACATGATCAGCTCTTAAAAGGACAGGCAAGGATTCTGCATGCACACGGCAACCTTGCCTCATGCTTCAAGAGCACACTAAGGCTGGCAATTGCACTCACTGCTGTTAAAAGACGCTAGCCAAAATGTCAGGCATGTGAGTCCAGTCAGCCTTCTGGCCTCCCTGCATGCTCAGCAAAGAGAAACCAAGCATCTCCATCTGGTGAGGCAGGCAGTGTAACGTATGCGTCCGACACAAGCAGGATGCCTCCTGCCCAGAAACGCCCACTGGTCTCCACTGACTTGGATGTTCACCAGAGATAACTACCCTGCTTAGGCTTCAGGTATCAACGAAAGAAAGCTCAGCAAAACGTATTCCACACAAACCAGAAAGTTATCTGTTTGACTGTATTCAATTCACCTGTGAGCTTGTAGGAAGGCGTACGTCTCCCAGCTGACCATGAACACAGGGAGACAACCACAGTTATCAAAGGATTAACAGGCTATGGCAGCTGCAGCTCACTGAAGGTTAAGAGAGTTGCAGGCAGCATCTCCTTCCAACCTCCACATCACCAAAAATCTGTAGTTACAGCTTAGTATCTGCTGATATTAAGGTAGTACATCAAAGCCTTGGCAAAAGCCAACAGCCCCACCAGGAGAGGGATAACATCAGCAAGAGAAGTTTCTTTCTCCGTGTGTATTTACATTCAGAAACAGACATGCTGCAAAGATCCAGGGGATCTTATTTTACTGAGCTAAAAACAAACTTATTTTCAGAAAATGAGAGAGAAATTTCAGAGAAATTTTTTCAGTTTAAAAACAACACAGTTTAAAGTCCTTGTGAGGTGTTCACAGCTTCTGTAAAATCCTCTGCCAAACAATGCCTTTGCCACAGGGGAACAAGAGCTCCGCTGGCTGCCAGAGCGTACCTTGTAGTAATCATAGAGCAGTCCCAGGGCAGCTGCGCTGTCTTCATCACCATTGATGCTCATCATCGCTTTAGTAGCTGCTGTAAGGGGATTTTCAAGAAAAGTTTTCCAGGCCTCATCTTCACTGGTATAAGGGCGCCTTTGAGAGTAGAGAGAGTCATTCTGAAGAACCAACACGGGTCTTTTACTTGAATAGTAAAAAAAAAAAAGAGAAGAAAAAAACCCACCTGTTAGAACACATGGAAAACATTCCTGAAGTTCTTCAAAATTAGCTGCCCCAGTTTCACAGGGTTCATATTCTGATTCAGTGGACTGCAAGGATTAGTCAACACAAAAAGCCCAGAAACCCATTTCTGATCTCACTCACGCTCAGCGTAAATCAGGATTAATTTGACCAAACTCAGCTGGATTACACCAGCCTACATAAAAAAGCAAAGCTGTTTAAGAGCGTAAATGACTTGCTCATGCTCTGAATACAACCCAGAAAGAGTTGCAGGCACTGACTGGCCTACCACCTACAAAACCTCTAGCACATCCTACGTAATACTTCCAAGCCGCAACCCTCAACACGCTCCAGTTCCCACAGGGAACTAGAAAATGTGAATTAGCGAAACATCTCTTTCCTCCAGAGCTTTCAGAAAGTGCCTTTGCTCTCGGAGTATATCTGAAAACACCACCTAGAAGCTGCCAGTGAGTTATAGGATACACAGAGAAATTGCTCAAAGGGACTTCAAATCAATTTGGCAGTGAATTTGTCAAACAAGGGAAGCCAAAAGGCATTACTGCCTACTTACTGTTGAAATAACCTGTAACACTGGTTTGAAGTACCCTCAACAGGTGACTGAGGAAAAAAAAAAGAGCAAAACTGGAGTTTTCCCCTTTATGTTTTAGTACACAAAAAAAACAAAAAAACACCCCATTTTGAGATATCTGGGAACAAGGAAGCTCCAAGAGGACCCGGATCTTCTGCTCACAGGGAAAGCGAGGCATCTGTAGGAAATGCTGTCCTGCCATGTTAGACAACTTACTATATACTTTAGTTCTATTGGTAAAACATGTGCTTCATCTTTCAAGTCAACTCAGGCAAATGTTGCTTAAATCTGTCTTTTAAACCAGCCCAAATAGTTTTCTTTCCAGCACAAGTCTAACATTAGTTTAGTGCAAACCCGCTAGGAGAGGAGTGAGGCTTTTATATTTTCTTAAATAATCCCAAACTGAGCATCTTTAAACGACGTGGTAATATTTTAAAATAAATAAATATTGTAAACCCCCAAACTGCATAAAAAAACCCAGTTCCCCACCACCATCCCACCCCTTCCCTGCTGGATAAGCATTCTTTTCATCTATTCACTCAGACACATTCAGAGACTGAAATATACTACAAATACAAAAACTTGTGAAATATAAAGTTGTGAAATACCCTAATCACTATAATCAACTTAACAGTATCCTACATTTGTCACCACCTTCCATCAAAAAAAGATTGCAAAGCACTTTGCAAATTGTGCGTTTGATCCTTTATCAGTTACACAAGGAGCCTCTCTGTGCTTCCACTGGACAGCCTGGCTGAGGTGAAGACACTTCAAGTGACGGGGAGTTTCCAGGATTTGTAGGAGCACTTTGTGGCTATTAATCAGTATTATTTAGTTGGAAAAAAACAAACAAGAACAAAAAGACAAGCTCTTGCACCAAGCTCTGTGTTTTAGGTCTTTGTACATCTTTGTGTACACACTGTCGTAAAAGCAGTAGCAGATACCTCTGTTATTGAGGATGTCCACTTTCTATCAAAGACCACACAGCAGAAAGTAAAGTGGAAATTTCTTTAGGGACATAGTGTAAGCTCCTATTCTTATACATTGTGATAAAAGAAACCAGGAAAGTATCTGTAGCAAATTGGGTAAATCCACCAGTTACAGTCACTGGCACAGAAAAGGCAACTGAAGTGTCCAGGGCGCAGTGTGTTTGATCCATCTCTGCCAAGCTGAACAGCTAAGTCAGCCTGGCTGGGACCCACAAGACCACTAAGCTGATTCCCTCCAGCACTGCTACGCTCACACGGAAAGAGAGCGCCAAAATCACCCATTAGTAAAGCAGCCACAAACCAGCAATGTAGCAAACGCCAAGACCTGCATATTGTTATGTGATTTCTTTGTGAAGGCAACGTCTAAATGTAATGCCCGCTGCCCTACAGGTAGCCTACCCCTCTAAAAGCAGTATAAAAGGAATTACCTTCAGAATTATCAAGAGTGCAGCGTTTGGCAGCAACTCAATCCCTTAACAGAACCACAGCTTCTTTCATGAAAGTGAGAATGTATTAATAAGAGAAGGCAAACACTAATTTCTCCCAAGTTTTAGGTTTCAAGATTACGGGCACGTGGATCTGCTCGCAAAGCAGCAGACACATCCAGCAAAGGCTAGAAATAAGTTCTCTCCCGTAATTCCCTCCTGCTCTGTGCTTGGATCAGAGAAACTATTCCCACTCATTTCATTAACACAAATCCCACTCTTTCTGTCCCTCACCGTGCGATTTAACTCGAGAGGTTGAGAGATCCTCAGCCACTGCGTGCTTTACACCTGGTCTCTGCAGGGAGCACGGCTTTAATGCTGAGGCAGCAGAGAGGATTTCTTTTGTCGGCTTCTACGTGCCAGAAAAGGGAAGCGCACGTCCATAAATTGCTACGGACCCGTCTATTAAGCGTCGTTGGAGGTAAAAAAAGCCACGAAAAATCCTAACGACAGGGTGAAGTTAGCGAGCTGCTGCGTTGCCGCTCTCTTCCTAAAGAGTAGTGTAGTTTAAAAAAACCCACTTCGGTAAAACTCCTATGCTTTTCCTAGGAAACGAGTGCGTTTGAGTCACCCGTCATTCAAAATACAGCGATTTTAGAATCGGATCTTCAAATCGCTTCCGTGAATACTCCGGGCTACCCCTCTTTCTCCCGACGGAGACAGTGACAAGCGTGGACGCAAACACAAGCAAGGCGTTCGACACCGTGAAGTTACAGAAAGCCAAGCTGGGACGTAGCCCTCTCAACAGCCGGTTTCGCGCAGACCGCGGCTGCCGCATCCGAGCTCGCCCCGGGGCCGCCCACCGCTGACACGGGCGGAGGGGCGCGGGGCTGCGCCGGCCAGCCCCTTACCTGCCGAAATCCACCTTGCCGGAGGGATGCGCCTCGTAGAAGTCCATGGGGGCCGCTCCCGGCGCCGGGCGCGGGGCTCCGGCAGGGGCGTGGGGCCCGGGCGGCTCCGCCCGCCTGCCTCAGCCGCGGGAGTGGAGCGGGGCGGCTCGGCGCTGCAGCGGCGCCCGCTCCTACCGACGGCGCGGCCCATCCGCCGCCGCCGCCCGCATTTAAGGCGCGGCGGGGCGGGGGGCGGACGGCGGCGGCGCTGCCCCACGCCTCGCCGCGGGTGTCGGGTTTCAAAGCCGGCCCTGCCTCGCCGCTCGCCCCACGGGAAGGGGCGGGGTGGCCGCCGGGGTCGCCCCCCTGCGCCGCCGGGTCTCTCCGCTCCAGGGCTCAGCGCCCACCCCCCACCCCCCCGCCGTTTCGCACCACCCCGCCGCAGCCTCCAGTAACTCCTCCGAGAAGATGGAATGGGGCGGGCCCCAGGGACGAGCGGCTCTCTCCGGCCCGGCCGCGAGCCCCTCTTGCCGCTGCTCTCCCGAGGGGCGGCAGCACCGGTCGGACCGGACCCCGTTCTTCTCCACCCTCCCGCTCTCCTTCCCCGTCCCGCTCACTTGTCGTAGTCCTGTGTCATGTCTGGCGGAGGCAGCGGGCGGCAGAACTGGCCCGGCGGGTCGGGAGGGCGAGGCGGAGGGAACAGCGCGCAGCCCGCCGCACCGACGGGTTCTGTCGGCTTTTCTCGCCCGCTCAGGTGGCTCCCGCAGCCGCAGGTGGACGGCCGCCGCGCGACGCCTCCCATTGGCTCCCGCGGCCGGCGGGGCGGGGCCGCCGCGCCCCCATTGGGCGGTGGGACGGGGAGGGGCGGGGCCGGCCCCCGTGCGGGGCTCCGCGCGGGGCGGCGGCGCCGAGGAGCCCTGCGGTGCTGGGCCGGGCCGGGCCGGACAGCGCCGGGCCGGCGGGACAGTGCGACAGCGGCCGCTTCCTTACAGTGGGGAGGAGAGCGCATGTGAGGGACGAGTAAAACTTCGAGCAGACAGTGTTACCCCGCCGTCAGGGAGCCCCCCGCAGGCCGCCCCGCAGCCACAGGAGAAAGATCCTCCTTTTCGCCCCGGTTCCAGCTCTCCCCCTGCACGTGCAGCGTTTGCAGCGGCCGAGGCGCTGGCACGGCGGCTGCACCGGCGCCCCGCAGCCTCCCGCACCCGTCCCTCGGCTGCGGTACGCGAAGGCACCGCGGGGGCCGCGTCCCGCTCCTTTCTGCTATCTGCTCCCGGGGCCAGGGCGCACGGCGGGAGGCCCGGGGGCACGCGGGAGCGGTCATCCCACTTAGAAGGAGGCTTTTTCTCCGTCTTGGTTCTTTCCCCCTCCCCCGCCCCCCCTTAATAAACCCTTTTCAGGAATTTCTCAAAGCGACACATGTGCAAGAGCCCTGCGCCGACTGCCCAAGTACCGCGGAGCCCAGCGTCGGTACGTGCCTCGCAGGTGAACCCGGGCTGGGAGAGAAAGGGAGGTTTACGAGGGAGTTGCTCCTGGAAACTCATCTAAATCTTCTGGTTTAACAACAGCACCGACACTAGGGATACATCGGATATATCCAAAGTGGTGTGCGTGAATGTAAATCAGAAAGATCTTAAGTTTCTCCTTGAGAAATAAGGGTGGGAGGTTGCTTGTTTAAATAACAAGCTGAATCAAACCCATACAGCAACAATGCTATCTATCATATGTCAAGATGCTCCAGATAGCTACTGTAATTTAAAAGTATGCACACTAATAAGAGGTCTCTCCTTCTAGGTCAGAATCTCTTCCCTATTTGTACAGGATATACTCCAATGCAAAATTATAGAAGGATGATTCAAGCAGCCAACTGAAGGAAACATGAAACTAAGGCGAACAAACTAAGGGTCTAATCCTGGAAGTTGCTTAATATCCTCTGATTGGATAAGAACTAGCATTCTAGAAACAAAACGCTTTGTTTGGATTCGCAAACATGGCCACTAGGATGGCAAAAGACAAATATCGTTACTGAAGTTGGATCTGGCTCTACAAAGTGAAATGAACCGATGTAAATTGTTCTTTATGACGTGCAATAAAAGGTATTCTATACTTTTAACCCATTCTTAAAATCTAATTCAAGATTACGCAGATTATCTGCCCTCCCATTACAAAAAATATTGTAATCTGATTTAAATGCCAGAAAGCTGCCTTTAACCAAACAAGCATAAATTGCTTTTTTTTCTGATACAAATTACAAAACCAGCTCAAAATCAAAAGCATAAAGGAAGGACTGCTAACTTTCTCAGATGTTATTCACTCCTCACACACCTTGCTTCTGCTTGTAGAATTCTGGGATGTGCAAACACAATCACTGCTTTTTGGCACCCGTGCATACTTTCCATTAACAATAAAATGTGATGCTACCCTGTAGCTGCAAGTGACCCAGATGCAGTATGTGCTTAAGTTCAGTCACGTGTTTACACGGCATCCAAATTGCTAAAATCCTAGTGATGTGCCATGCTCGGTGTCTCGGCTGGACTACAATTTACTATGATTTTATTCCAAATAAATCAAAGCTGTTGCCCTTGCAAAGGGGATGGCTTTTCTTAACAGCCCGAGCCACCAATGAAAACTTAGTTATCAATGCAGCAATCACTTCCACGTTCAGGAGACAATGATATAAACACTGGATTGTGACACCACTGACTAATCTGCCGGTCACAATCTCGGCTCTGTAACACCTCTGTAGGTGTATTTCTGTGATGTCACTAGCTGGGTTGCATCATCGCTGAATAAAATCGGGCAAGAAGCACAGAAGGATTTGGCAGAGCTTTGGCTTGGGAGCAAAGCCATGGCAGGAGTGCCCTGGCCCTGCAGTGACCAGGCTTCCCTCTGACTTCTTCACCTCCATCTCACTGTTTTTTCTTCCACCTCTCCTGCCCTTCTCCTTACCTTTCACTCTGCCTCAGTCCTGTCTTCAGTGTTCTCCTTCCCTTCTTCACATATTCGTTTCCTTTTCAGTGATTCCCTCTTGAAACACGTGAGGAACCTCGGTGAACCTGCACACCATTTGCAACCTTCTGGCTGACTACTGTCTCAATTGCTTTGTGCTTCTTCCTAGTCTGTCCTTTGATATTGCTATCTAGACAAACTGGGAATTATTCTGAACAAGGATTAGCTACTGTTATGATTTACCCATCAAGCAAGGCTTTAAAACCCCATCCCTGATAATTATCATCTATGCTCACTGGCCATTCACACCTAAACAAACAAGTTGCATCAAGTTTGTAACAGTACTTTTGATTTCACAAAACACTGCAGGGAGTCAAAACAAGATACTTAGTACTTAATCTGAACCCCTAAAATGCGAAGGCTGGGCTTCTGAGCAGGCTGTGCAGAGCAGTGAATCTTCCGTAGTCTCCATTACAAAGCACACCAGGCAAGCTTTGCTTTTCTCCAATAGGCCTGTGGTCATGGTAGAACCCAAAAAATAAGCTCAAAGTTGATCACTGACCCCCGCAGAATAAACCTGAAGACATTATAGGTCTGAGAAACACATGAACACACTAGGAAGAGAGGTGAAAACAGGCACAGTGGAAAGAAATAGAAAGACAAGTGACAGTGTAAAAGGAAGCTGGAAATGCCTTGCAGGAAAGAGAAGACAGAAAAAGCTGGGGGAACAAATGGTAAATAAATAAATAGAAGCCCAGTGTATGAGATATGGAACAGGAAAATCAAAGAAATTGTTTGCTTTTCACTTCAGTCGTATCACTACATGCAATCTTGTAGGCATTCCTTAGATTCCCCTTTATGATTCTGTATTTAGCCCTAAGGATGGTGTAGATGCTGTTGAGAGCTTATAGACTACTTGGGAGCAGCCTGACTGAGGACTCAAGTATAGACAAAATTATTTTACCACAGCCTATATATTGAAAAAAAGGCCATCCCAAAGCCTAGGATTTTACTGATGACAGGACCTTCAGCACCTTCCCCAGCCCCAGCTGGGCATTTACCGTCTCGTCTCAGCGCTGCGCTTGCTCTGGCTTTGAGTCTGAGCCACGCGAGCTGACAGCGGTGTGGCAAGAGAACAGCATGTGCAGCTCTTGCACTGCATACTGTTCCCTGCCTAATCCGCTTTGCTCCGCGGCAGAGAAGCCACCCCACTGCCCAGTCAGGAGGCATGGATGCCACTGATCTCCCTTTGCTAAACAACAAAGGTTTGTCACAATTTGATATCGATGCAGCATGACTTACTGTGTGGGTGAGATCCAGGGCTGGGGACAGCCCTTCGCATCCTGGTGCCAGAGCAGCGGTCACAGGGAGCCCGGCCGCACTGCCTCTGGGAACATCCGTCTGGCATCCTGTGCAGCATTAAGAAGAGTGTGGTCAGCTGGTGGAGGGAGACTCTCCTCTCTCCCTGCTCTGCCCTGGTAAGGCCACACCTGGAGTACTCTGCTCAGTTCCAGACTCCCCAGTTCAAGAGTGATAGAGAACTTCTGGAGAGAGTCCAGTGGAGGACTACCAAGATGATGAGAACGGAGCATCTCTCTGATAAGGAAAGGCTGCAAGACCTGGAGCTGTTTAGCCTGGAGAAAACTGAAAGAGGACCTCATCACTACTTAAAAATACCTAAAGGGTAAGTGTTGAGATGATGGGGAAAGTCTTTTTCTGTAGTGCCCAGTGACAGGACAAGGGGTAACTGGCACAAGCTGGAACACAGGAAGTTCCACCTGAACATGAGGAGATTCTTTCCTGTGAGGGCGAGGGAGCCCTGGCACAGGCTGCCTAGGGAGGGTGTGGAATATCCTTCTCTGGGGGTTTTCAGACGCATCTGGACATGTTTCTGTGTGACCCAATTGAGGTTAACCTGCTTTAACAAGGGGCTGGACTGGATGATCTCCAGAGGTCCCTTCCAACCCCTCCCATACTGTGATTCTATGACCATGGTTGAAGTCCTCCTCAGAAGCATGGGAATCAGCCTGCTTGCAGATATGAAGCCTGCTCAGCTTGCAAGCAGCTGACAGCTCACCAGGAACTCACTAGTGCTGCAGTCTGATACCCTGACCTTGAGAGCTGGGGCACTTAGATATAGTTTTAGGACACTCTTCCTGTGACCTGGAAAGAGGTGGTCTCTTCACCCTTCTCTCTTTCAGCAGCCTGTTCTCCACACCCCTCAGGCAGCTGTGCGTTGCTCCCCCAGACAGCCATTGCAGGTGTCCTCCTTGCAAAGGCTGCACAGAAGCATCTCGGGATGCAGGCCAGGCTGTATCACAGCACAGACACTCAATGTGCTTGGTGGTACTGGCAGGGTCTGCAGCCCAGTAGCAACACCACCACGAGCATAACAGGGCAGGCTATGAGCAGACAGACTATTTCTAAAACACAGAGCAGCCATGTGAGGTTACAGGAATGTGCTTGTATTCCCTTTTAAAACTAACTGACATAGTGCCAGAGGCAGAGCATAGATGCTGAGGACTGGGGAGGAGCGTTCTGGCTCTGGAAATGCTGCCATTAGCAGTTGTACAAGGGCAGCTATAAACTCACGTGAGGACACAAACATTCATCATCTCCCATTCTGCCAAACCTTACTCACTCTCCTGTTCACCGTTTCACAGCAGCATCCTAGCATAAACAGCAGGGAGGAAAGCTCTTTTGTGTATGCCTGTTTACATATATTAATATCTCCTTTATGCTCTCCCTCATCAAATCTGGACAGCGATAAATGTTGCTCCTCATGAGTGAGGAGACCAGTAACTGCAGAGAGAGATTAGGAAGCAAGCATTCTGCATTTAGTGCAAGGACAAATGCAGCGAGAGATACCGCTTTGACCAATCCATGTACTAACATGCTCAGTCAGGAAATGCGTCTGTATGTGCTGGGAAGCCCATTTAATTCTGGATTAAAATAGGCGATTCATTAAATCTCCTCAGGAGTTATCCTGACTCTTCTCTGCCCATGAAGCAACATAAAACTTACTCAACCTGACACGGGGAGAGGACAGATGAACCAGGGAGCAGATACCTTATTTGAGGAGTTGACATTTTCATACTTTACCTCTCCCAAAAACCCTGTGAGTCCTGGCTTTCTTGCTCCCACCTCTGCAAGAGCATCCTCTTGACAACTTACCATAAATGCTCTGGAATATTTTTTCAGGAACATCTGCAAAAGTCTCATTTATCCATAGAGGGAGAAAAAAAGTAATTTTGAGGAAGGGAATTCTGAGCTTTCCAAGAAGTTACAAGAAAGAAAATTATTTGTTGCATTGCCTGCAACATTGTATGAAGCGTTCTCAAATCTTCCAAACACTATTGTTTTGGGGGTCATGCTAAAAAGTGGGTTAGGAAAGATGTAATTGCAGCGAAACTCATAAAACACGCTATGGCAAATAAATTGGCTGGCATTGCTTGCGGGCATTGGGCTTTGCTGATTCTCATTCTCTGGTTAAATCAGGTTCACAGCCCTTGCTCTGCATAAGAGGTTAAGAAGAGAGTCAAACACAGGTCATTCAGGTCTAGAAAATGGCTAAAACTTTAAAAAAAGGGTATTTGAGATTATGTTGATACGGAGAATGTAGACACAATGTGTAGACACATTGAGGTAGTGAAAAAGTAGTAAGTTCAAATACCAGTTCTGCTGAAGGCTGTACCTTTCAAAAGAGAGACATCTGTTATCTTTAGAATCATTTAGGTTGGAAAAGACCTCAAAGATCACTGAGCCCAACCATTACATCACCACTGTCACATCCACGAGTAAACCATGTCCTCGAGCACCAGTGAAACAGCAATTTCTCCACCGAACCAACAGAAAGGTTGCATTAGATAAGAGAATTCATCAAGCAAGGTTACTTCAGCACTCTTACAGATAGAAAAAAGCACCCTGTTAAAACATAGCACCCAAATTAGGAAAAAACCTAAAATCACTTTAGCAGGTGCATCAAGGTCTCAGAAGAACTAATTTGTTGTTTTCTAAGTTCATAGTTATTACGTAACTATTCTAAGTCTTCTCAATATATACCACTTTAAAAGTTGAATCTAAAAAAAACCCACTTGTCTTTATCTATACACTTAAGAGCTCTCACTCAACTTTTAGAGCACGAAATGTAGCTGTCAGAAAGCTGAGCTTTACCCAGGCCTTTTCAGCCAATGGTTACAGAAAGGAGCTGTAACTCACGAGCAGGTAGAAGCAGTGGCTGGAGCTGCTGGGCTGTGGCAGACACCTCACCCTTCAGCTACCTGCCAGCAGCTGTCTGCTCAACCAGCACAGCTCCACCTCAGGCTTCTATTAACTGGACTCACAGGGCTTGTCCCCAGAGAGCTCAACTACACTTGACTGAAGATAAGGCACTCTTGTGGCTCGTCAGCTTCTTAAACATCGTTACTCCAACATAAGTGTTGATTGATTAAACTGGCTAGAACTAACATTAAGTATTTTTGGGGCACACCCTTTGCTTTTAAATCTGACTCTTAGCCTATGTGTCCAGAAGGCACATGGCTCTCGATGATTAACTGCAAGCTTTATTCCAGTTTATTAAAGTACAGCCTTAATTTAGTCTAACATCTAAGGGAGCTTTATGTTTGTAACAGTGTAACAATGAGCACAGTACTTTTAATTTATGAAGCTCGGATTTTACTGCTACAGTAGTTTTAAAAGAAAGGTGTACCTATAATTAAGTGTGCAAGTCTTTCAAATAAAGACTTCTGAATTAAATGAATTCTTTACATATAACAAGGTCTCTTTTAGACAGTTAATTCAAAAGTTTAACAGATATTACAGTAAAAAGAATGAGACGCTTTCAGTTGCTTGAGCAAGCACTGTCAAAAACACTGGCATGTATTACACTTCTGTTGATTTTTAACTGATACAAACACCCATTTAGAACAAGAAAAATGGTTAATTACACCAAAAATGTACAAATCTTAGTAATTCACTCAGGTGAGGAAAAACATCCTAGATAATGGCCAATTTTAAAACACAAACGCCAGACAGAAGGTGAGATTCAAATTGGTGTGTTCCGAGTCCACCACTGTAAACAGCAGTTCAAGACACATCTCGCCAGAAGTCTGAGGTACCTAGCACAACGTGGCAATAGATTTAGACATACCAAACTCTTCCCACTTACGAAATCTCTAACATGTACAACAAGTAACAACTCTGCTCTTTCGTCACCCATCAAGCAAAATTCAGCTCCGTACAGCTAAAACTACGCCTTCTCATCTGCACAGGCAACCACTTCATAGGACCATTGCTCTAAATCACCACTCTACCACAATTAATGAAAAATATTTGAAAAAGTAAAAAATTTCACCCAAACTGTGTCTTTTCTATTACCTTAAATAAGGACACAATGTTCAGTTACCTCTTGCCTCTACCGAGCCAGCAAAGCCTTCTGGTTTGCCAGTATTTCCAAGTAAACTATTACAACGTACCTTTAAATAGTCCTGTCTTCTCTACCTGGGCTTGAAATGCTACCTTTTCACTTTGCTCCAGACAGGTAGGGCAGCACATCTCCTCTCCTATCATTCTCCTGTTACCAGCTTTAGACGACCACTTAGCAGATTGAACCGCAACAGATTTCAAACCCTTCCATCATACTCATCGAGTCTACTTGCTGAACCAATTGCTCTTTATTCTGCAGGCATCTGTTTTTCTTGTCTATAGTAGTGTTTAGAAATGGTTGTCGATTTGGCATCTTCTGTATTTATACTGATGGTTGGATTTGTTGAATCTTTCTTCATTCAACTGAAAACAGTGTAATTCAGCTCTGTTCAACAGATGTATATGTCATGGTGTCTTTAATGTAGTGGCAGCACCTCACTTCATTTACATGTTGTCTGGGACAATTTAAAAAGACAGAGTACAAATAAGATTGGGCATGAGAAACAGGTAGGATGGCTGAGGGGCAAGCTGCTGAAGATGCTGGAGGATAAAGCAGTCAGAAGAAATTCAAACAACAGTAACCTTGTAAAAGAAGAATGACAGGAAGACCTGACAGTTACCGTTGCACAAGAAATAGAGTGGACGGCTCTGGGTGTAAAAGTAGCTGCAAAATCTGTGACAACACGGATTTGGAAAGTGTTAACTTGAATGAGAGGCTCAGCCAGAGCAAGAGACTGGGAGATACACAGGATGCAAGGAAATGTAGAAAATGGTGCCAGGGTTGCTCCAGAAGAGCCTCTTTAGAAATGATAACTAAAAGACTCATTGAAGTGACAACATCAACCAACTGCATCTTTTATTTGTTGACAAACTATTTCAAAACAAAGTAAACATTATTTTCTAGAAATATATTTGCTGTCATAAAACAGTAGGTAATAAAATAGATATTTTAATTGTAAAATCTCACAATGTGAAATGTCACATGCTAGTTCACTGTCCAGTATGCTCTAAATATGTACAGTTATGGCCAAAACCAAGTAATTTCACAACTTCTTGTTGGCTGTGATACAAAGTGAGGAAATAAATAATGACAAACAGTTTCCCTGGTAACTTTCCCAGCTGGAAGCCAGTGATGTAAGTTCTAGATAATATGAAACTACAACTAAATTACAGTAGCAGATCTCAGCACTACTATCTTAACCAAAAAAATTCCACACAGGTGAAAGTATAATTTTTGATGTAATACCATGGTTTAGGATCCAAGCAACTAATTTACACAGTTTTAGTATTGTTACTTTTTAGGCCTTTTTATTTCCTTAGGCCTGCTTTGTATTTTGGCTTTTTGCAGAGTTTTTTATTAAAAAGTTTGTGTTCTATTAAACACACCTCGTCATGGATATAAGAGGGCTGTATCCTCAGCAGGAAAGAGAACAACCTTAGTACAAAATGGTAGCTCTGTGGAAAGTCCACTTCACTGTAATGAGCCAGGTGACCACACAATCTGAAAAGAAAGGGGAAAATAAAAAAGTCCTAAATTACAAGTGTATTTGGTTAGCATTTAGCTAGCACTTACCTATTTCATTGTTATTACAGGAAAACTCAACATTTTACCAATGGTATAAATCACAATTCTGGACTGCAATGTTGGTTCAGTGAAGGGATCCACTCCTGCAAAACCCTGAAGCAGAGGACTGGACTAAAGGTGCAGAAACGGTAAGGAAGAGCCTTTATAGCTTCTTGCACAATGAATCAGGATCACACTCAACCAGGAAAATAATTCATTCTTTGCCCTTTAGGGCTAAATTGAACCTGTGTTTGTTCTGCTAGCTTTTAGCAAATAGTGTGAAAATGGCTACCTTACCCCACTTAAAAGATTTCTAAGACTATCCAATGCAGACACCTCAGGCTCTTTTGTCTATTCTTTGCCCATACTCTCTGTAGGATGCCCTTTTCTTCCTTACACTAAGCCACGGGATTATAACTCATTCATTTCCTGTCCATTGCCTTTGTGCTCTAAATATAAATTACCTGTATAGTTTGCTTAATTATTTTGTAGTTTTCATTGTGAAAATGTTAATGGATATGATGAGGTGACTTTATTGATAAGGTATATATTGAAAATAGCAGACTGGACTTGCTGGCAACAAGCATCAGACTGAACAAAAGACAACGGAAAGGACAGACTGCAGCGATAGCTCTGTAAGCATGAAGTTCAGCAACTGAGGCTGGAAAAATACCTTGTTCTGGATTACCTTTACATTTGTTTGTATTAAAAGTGGTGAGTTTCAAACAGTATAAAATAACATCTGTTTCACTTAAAAAAATCTTGTACATTGACATGAGGATTCAGGTGGTATTTCACTATGTAAGTCCTATGCACCTTCTAGCTTACCAAAGATTGCCCTGGGATGTGGAGGAGTAGAGTTTACATTTTCCCCTCTCTCTGATTCAGAGCAGCAGTCTTAAATATTCACCAGAACAAGGACTGGAATCTTGTCGGTCTCAATTTATAGGCAAGTGTGCTAATTACTAGACTATAGAGTCATTTGCTCGCTCCCTCTGGCCCAACGAATATTTACATTTTACCTCAAACTGGAGGAGCAGACGGACCCGTCCTGGAGTGCCACACAGGCCGTGCTTCAGGAGCCCAGTCTTTGTCTAGGCTTCCCAAAGTCTGGGAGATTGCAAATCCGAGACTGGGTCTCTTGTGCCATCCATACCATCCTCTGCCCTACCTGAATGTTTTCCAAAAGCTGCCAGCGACTTCTCACAAAAAAATAAATTAAATCAGACTTTTCAGCAGCATCAGAACAAACTATCTGACCCCATAATCCAATGCATTGGCTAAATTCAGACTTCACTGAGAAATATTGGTTGAAACAAATCTGCATTTTTGGGCTAATAAGAATTGAGACATTTTGCTACATTGTAGCCAACTCCAAGATTCAGCAATTACAGCTCTTATAGCAATTTAGGTGTCAAATCTCAGTTTTCATTGGGAGGCCAGGGGAGTGATATTCTGAGAGAAATGCAGAACTACAATACTGTAAAGCACCTATTTGATTAACTGGAGTTACACTCTTCACAAGAGTGCCTAAAGACAGTTTTGCCCTACTTCATGCTATTTTTGTGCTGTTTACCCTAAGAACATCTCTGAACAGCTAAAGACAAATTCCAGGTAATTTTAAATTTAGATGCAGTGAGGGAAATCCATTTTTCTCAACATTTTTCCCTCATCATATGTGGAATCAAAGAATCATTTAGGTTGGAAAAGATCTTTAAGATCATCGAGTCCAACCATAAAACTCCTATCACCTGAAGATTTCTATACCAAATAAATTTAGACTGCAGTTTAAAACTGCAAGCTTTAAGCAAAAATAAAATGTAAAAGCATTTCACCAAACATCTGACTGATCTCAGCTTTGCCCACACTGAAATCAGACTTTAGTCTTAGGATTAAAACATTTCAGCGGTTCTATTTAGACCATGGTGATTTTTAGAGAAAGAGAAGCTGTAAATTTGTTTTTAGTTCTACTACGCATACATCCACTTGCATAGGAAACATCCTCATATCTGAGCGGGTAAATGTTGTTCTCCAAAGTTAAGCAAGTGTTAGATGTATAATTAACTACTTGCATTGCAAATGATAGAATGGGAAATTTAACCGGTAAGAATTTCAATTCAAATCTTGTTTCATGAAGGCTGTGACGGTTTGCCATTTACATTTTAATATATTGCATATGAAAATGCAGGCTTAAAAACAGACTTTGCATGAACGATTATTCACACAAACATACACCAAAATAGCCACCCATTCAGTGCGTACTCAAGGTTTACGCAAATTTGTGGTGAAAGGATTACTACCTCTCTCCTGCCTTCAAAAAAAAAAAAGGTTCTTATTCATACAAAAGAATGAATCCATACAAGCAAAGCTCTTGTAATATAACACTGTGTTTACATTATTCCAACCCATTTCTGTCATGGTGGATATGTGAAAGGTAATGTGAAAAGGAAAATAAAGATGAGCAAATAAATCCACTGAAAGACAGAAAAGACTGAATATGTGTAAAAGCCAGTTATTTTCAAGGGGACTATTTAATGCTTTAAAAATCAGGAATGTATCACAATGACTCTGTAAGGGCTATTGCTCTCCTAAACACAACTTTTAGAGGTATATGCCAGATTTAGGATGTCATTCAATGTGCTAATGACATCTCATTTCACATTAATGTAACCCGATCTCCTTTCCAAAGAACAACCTCCCATTGCACACAGGAGAAATCTGGGAGAATCCAAGCCATCTGCAAACTTGCTCTTTTCCACTGAGGCTCCCTGGAACATTCCTCTTCTGGATGAAGGTTCCATGATACCACCAATGGCAGAACCAAAATGTGGTGTATGAGCCGGAGGCTGTACCTACACTACCCCTGTGAGCTTACAAGAACCACTGTTTTAGGGATTTCCTGTTCCTTGGAGTAAATGCTGCCAAACTCCCAAGCTCCCTCAGCAGGGCTTTTGCACTCTGTCTCTGACCATGGTCCTCTGCCAGCACCCACCAAGTAGAATACTCACCAATTTTTTGCAGAAATGGACACAAGAGAAGACATTAAGAGAAAAGTGAGAAGTTTGACACAAAACAGGCAGATACTTAAATATCCATATAAATTCATACAAGGTGGGATTTCTCTGGGCTATCATTCTCTTTAGGTCCTTTAGAGAAAACATTTTTACCCATAAGTAGTGCAACTGTTTCGATACACTCTTAACTGAAGAAAATCCCCCAAAATCCCATTCACTTGTGAAGGCAGGATTTGAGAACAGTTCTCTAGTGAAGACAGACATTAAATTTCTTTACTAGCAGAAAATGCTTTCTTTTCCCTTATTTCTTCTTTCAGAAAGAGAAACTTCTTTTATTTTTCTGCTGGCAAAAAAATACAACTGCTGATTGCCAATATGCTTTGGTGAAATAGTGGTAAAGACCTTTCCACTTGTAATTATTCTTTTAAAAGTATATTCTGGAGGCATTAGTTGTTTGTTCAGTTGAACTCTGATGGCTAATTTTAACTTTCATTTTGATTAAGGCCACCACAAAAGTGGCATTGTGATTTAGAAAATTAATTTCCTGGGCATTTTTGGGGGGGAAATGGAGCCTCTTTCCCGTTCTCTGGAGAACTGTGGCACAAGCTTTTACTAAAATACTACAAAGAAGGAAGTGAATTGAGTATTTGTATCTATCTGCTGCTCTTGCCATATGACTAGTCGTTGATTTTGTCTCATCTTCTCTCTTCTTAAATGCTCACTTTGATCGCTCTTCGTATTACAATTTGTCTACTCCCAATCCAGGACTAACCATTCTGCACACACCCCTTTCTATAAATGACTTGAAGTACATGTGAATACACAGCTGCCTACACACCCTGTACTTATCAGTTGTGAAAATATATATATATATACATGTCATTTTACTTTCAGGAGAACTTCCCAAAACGTATTTAACAAAAATCTGAATACTTACCTCTCCTTACATAGTTTAACTGTACACAGCCAATAGTCGGTGTTCATGGCTGTAAGTAAACCACATTTTTCTTGCAAAATTCCCTTCAGGCTATGCCCGTGAAAACAACTCCCATCTATGTTTTCTTCAGACCAACTTAACTGAAAACTGGAAGGATTTGGCTTTTCAGTAGGTTGCACTGAACCGGACAGCTTGCCAAACTGATTTTGTAAGTTCACAGTCATTTCTGTACAAACAACAACAACAAACAACCCAAACAAGGCAAAAATATTAGAATATTGATGAGAGGAGATTAATACAGGAAGAAAACAGGGTAATAATGTGCCTTTATTTTGCTTTTTTTTCCTTATTTTTTTCTTTAAGCCTCTTAGAAACCTTGAAGGTCTGTATGCTCGCTCCCTCATTCCAGTTAAAATTTAACTCTGTCACATGTTTTTGGGAAGATTTTTAAAGACCATTCAAAACACCATGTGTTTCACACCTGATGATATTAATGATATTAATACTGGGGCACTCCAAAAGTATTCCCCCAAGCAAAACCTGTAAAATCCATCTCATACTGCCGATATTTTATGCTCATAGAAAACACATGCCAGGGTGCCTTTCACTGTATCTCCCTGGTTGTATGCTAGCTCTCAGACTGGATAAGGCTTTTTGACTAGTTTCCCGGTGATCAGAATTAAGGCAGCCTGGCTTCATGCACATGCAGATTTAAAGTTAAGCTTTTTGTAGTGTAAATTTCTATCAGGAGAAAAGACTCACTCACTCAAGAAAAAACTCACTCCACCTTTCCTCACTGCTAGTGGAAGAATTGCAAACTTTCTTAAGTTTCTGAGGCTGAGAAGGGGAAGAAGGTATCGTGATAGATCAGCACACATAATATGACCACCTAAACCTTGTTTCCCTAGGATATAAACCAGTTTAAAAAATACTGTGGTTGGAGCTCTAATTTATTTTTGTGATGTGTTTCTGAATACAGCCATTCACAATCTGAGGAAGAAAAGCAGAAAAGACACCCTAAAGTAATCCAAGGACTGGGAAGCTTATCTTTCAAAAGGACACTAAAATCTACCACCAAAAAACAAAGGCTGAGAAACATTTCTGAAAACCTGTATCTGGTACCTAAGTGTTCCAGAGCCCTCTTTGTCTGCACTGGTTTTTTTTAAATGAAAGTCGCCCAATTACAATGGCATTATGTGATATTCCTGCTTGCCACTGCCACTGGTAAAGCTCCATAATCTAAGTGGTCTGTTCCTAGAATGAAGAGATGGAGAGCCAGAAGAAGCATCTAGAGTGCCTCAGAAATGATGAACAAAGAATACTTATTCACTTTTTCTTATAAATGCAGAAATTAAAGGGCATCTGAGCAAATGATCAGCTTGAAATAAATAAAGCTGACCATGCTTTTCCCCAGAACATGACTTGACTGCAGGATCACCCCTATGGAATTTTGAAGAGTAAGAACATTATAAAAATCCCCAATTGTGTTCTTGAAAGAGAAATCCAACATGAGTTTTTCAAACCCAATAGGATTACACAACTTGTTTAGAAGCCTCTGAACTAGTCAGTCTGAGAAACTGGACGAGTGTATGAACAGAAAAAAAAAATCTCTTGCCATACTTAGCATCTCTCTCTAAATGTCTGTCTCTTAGTAGGTGCTGTTAAATGTAGAATGAAGAACTTCAGCTCTAATTTTGTTCAGTAACATTCTAGTTTTCTGTATTTCCACAGCTAAGTGCAGTTTTTGGTTTTTCCCCTGTTTATGTCAAAGTAAAACCCATTAACTTCTTATAAGTACTTCTAGAGCTACTAAAATAAAGTAGCTGTATCTGCATTCTGACCACGTACAGCCAGCTATTCAAGTAAAGTCACATCCAGACAAGCCTTCCTCACTTTCCATAGGAGACTGCAAGAGGAGTGGGAGAGAAGAAGCATGTGCAAGGTCTACCAAAGGACATACTGGGATATCCACATCAAAGGATATGAGAAAGAAGAGGAGAAAAGGGACAGGAAAACTACTGCTGATCAACAACAGTTCATAAAGATCGCAGTATATAAAGAAAGTGAAGAGGTGGACAGAGTACTCATCCTGAGATGTGGTTCAGTAGGTCATTAAGAAGACTGGCAAAGGCAGTTTCAGTCAAGCATGAGGAAAAAGTCTGTGTGAAAACCTCCAGTCACGAGTTGTGAAAGAGTACTACATTAATTGTACCCAGAGATGAAAGAGAGGAGAAAGATGTAAATTTTATCACAGTAAGGCTGCAAATTTTCTATGATGGGAAAAGTTGGAGCAGATTTCTGTGTTGCTGGAAAGAAGCAATGTTTACTCACGTCTTCTCTTAAGTACTTTAGATTTCTTCTTGGCTGAATAGAACAGTGGCTTTTCACATCTCCACAGATATCTACCAGAAAGAGACATAAGAATCGTTAAAAAAAAGGAAAGCTGAAGCAAACAATAATAGTAATTTCTTACAAATACTACTAGAGCTATTAAAATGAAAATAATCAAATGGTTAGTAGTGTTAAAAGACACTGCCCCCAAGAAAGTCTTTTTTCAGAGTAGGCAAACTGAGGTGTGTAAGCCTAGATTTACTATATTCAGTTAATTGTTCAGCTACTTGTCACAGAAAACAAGCATTTAATTAATATGTTGGATAAACATGAGTGGAAATAGCAAATTAAGATAGGGAGATTTAATTGTTCTATTTGCCCAGGCTTGATGGATGGAAACGTGGAGCAAAATCCTAATCTTTTCAAATTTATGTGGGGTTCAGGATATCACATAAAACTGTCTAATTATAACGGAAAATGTACTTTAAAACATCTTACTTGGCTCTTTTTTCATCCAATTTCCTTTGCTCCACATCCACTGAACATTTTATCACTTTGTACCACTTTCTGAACGCGAAATATGGAGCACCTGAATAAAACATATTCATTTTAGCTTGGGAACAAGTGAAAGACATGTGTAGTACACAGAAAATGATCCCCATGCAGTTAGGCCCTGCATCCCTGGCCTGCGGTCCCCAGGGTTCAGTGTTGGGGCCTGTTTTTTTTAATATCTGTATCAATAATCTGAATGAACGGATCAAGTGCACCCTCAGTACATTTGCAGATGACACCAAGCTGGCCAGGTGTGTAGACCTGCTTGAGGACAGGAAGGCTCTTCAGAGGAACCTGGACAGGCTGGAGCAATGGGCCAAGGCCAATTGTATGAGGTTCAACAAAGCCAAGTGCTGGGTCCTGCACTTGGGCCACAACAGCCCCAAGCAATGACACAGGCTTGGGACAGAGTGGCTGGAAAGCTGACCTGCAGAAAAATACCTGGGGATCCTAATCGACAGCCACCTGAACACGAGACAGCAGTGTGCCCAGGTAGCCAAGAAGGCCAATGGCATCCTGGCTTGTATCAGGAAGGACAAGGAGGCGATTGTCCTCTTGTACTTGTCGCTGGTGAGGTCACACCTTGAATACGGTGTCCAGTTCTGGGCCACTATAAGAAGGACATTGAGGTGCTGGAGTGTGTCCAGAGATGGGCAACGAAACTGGTGAAGTGTCTGGAGCATAAGTCTGATGACGAGCAGCTGAGGGACCTGGGGATGTTTAGCCTAGAGAGGGGAGGCTGAGAGGAGATATGATCAATCTATACAACTACCTGAAGGGTAGCTGTAGTGAGGTGGGGGTTGATCTCCTTTCTACAGTAATGAGTGACTGGACACGAGGAAATGGATCCAAGTTGCACCAGGGAAAGTTTAGATTAGACATCAGAAAGAACTTTTTCACCAAGAGGGTTATTAAGCATGGGAACAGGCTGCCCAGGGAGGTGGTGGGGTCACCATCCCTAGAGATATTCCAAAGATGCATAGATGAGGGATATGGTTTAGTTTAGTGATGGACTTGGCAGTATCAGTTTAACGGTTGGACACAATATTAAGGGTCTTTTCTAACCACAATGATTCTATGATCTTCCATCTGCATATAAACCTATCTTGAATTCTACGTGTTTAAGGGAAACACATTTAATCTAATATTTCTGTAAGAAAGAGAAACGCAGAAATGCGGTGAAAGAACAGAATGTCGTAAGAAGCTCCTTCGTTTAGAACAGATTTCATAGATTTAGCATAATGCAAACCTTTTCCCTCCTTTATGAAAGCCTAGAAATTACCTCCTCTCTACCAAATGAACTAGATCTCCACAGTGTAAAGTGGCCTTGACCTGTTTGAGAGTTGACCTCAAGGGATTAGTGAAAATGTACATCAAGCTTATGTTTAAACAAACAAGCTCAGAGGTAAAATTTCTAACAGTTTCATCAACTCCCCACCCACTCCTATTACCCATCAAAGCTTACAGAGGTGGATATATAAACTAGACAACGGTATTAACTTTGTATTTGCCTCCTATGTTTTCAAGCACAGGAAGTTCACTCATTGATATGAGAGCAAATGTTTACCACCACATGCAAAGCACTAAGTCATATGGCATTCTAGCAGCACATCTATCACTGATGCTCCAAAGAGACATAGGACTGAAGCAGACCAACTGAGTACATTAAGTCTAAGAATTCCAAATAGAACTATGGTGTAGATTTATATATTTAATATATAATCAACGCTTGTTACCCGTGGGTGGATTATCTGCATTGGGAATTAACAAGGCTTTGCATTTCCCCATCACCTCAGCCGCACTGCATGTGACACTTGCATCATGCTTTTCTCTGCCAGTCAGCTGTTTAAACTGTTTTGAAGGTGAATATACTCTTGTTAAAAATCAAGCTTATATAGGTTTTGGTTTTATTATCTTGGTTGCTAGAAGTATAGATGAACTCAAAAAAGCAACAGACAAATGAAGGGACGAGAGACCCCTCAGTAGTTCTTAAAATTCAAAGGTGTGGATATGACTTCTTTTATAAACTTCTCAAACCCAAAGGTTTAGAGAAATACTCATAAGCTGCTGGGAGGGCAGTTGGTGAGAGGGGTGGTGCTGGTAGAAATTTTTATTAAACTTCATATGAATTCCTAAGCATCTGTCACAAGCAAAAGCATTGTCAGAGACATAGTGGTACACTACAATAACTGTTTATCCAGCCAGTACTGCTAATTTGACCTTCATACAGCTGAGGTGACTGGAAAATACACACATACACACACCTCAAACACATGTTCTATTTGAACATGAACCATATTATGTATGTGTGTAGTTCATAGAACATACAAATACAGTAGGCAACGATATCCACTGTACAGCTTCCAGTCTGTCTGGAAAAAACTGTAGGAGCTGAAATACTATTTTTTAAATTAAAAATTAAAAAACTTAATTAAATTAAAAATTAAAAGAAAATTAAAAGGATGGGTAAATTGAGAATGGAGTCAACATAAATTGGAACTTTAAAACTCAGTATTAACCACCATCCCTTCCAACCTCTACCATTCTGTGATTCTTGTGATTATTCATTTCAGCATACTAACTTTGGGAAAATGCCAGAGGCAGTTTTGAGCTGTGGTACTAATCGGTGCTCTAACAGAAACTCTCACATCAGCTCCTCTGTGCAGCTGCTCACCTTCATCCCAACATTTTAAGGACATGGACAACATAAGAGAGCATATGGATCATTTTGCAGAAGCAGATTTTGAAGTAAAAAAAGTGGGCAAACAATGAGCTGTTAGCTCCGAAGAGTAGTGAGACTCGTTAATAAGGGAGAAGCCCCATTAAGACATTAATGGCTTTGAGACTCAGCTTGTAAGTCATTGCACAACTTCTACTCTTGTCACTGTTAAGTACTTCAAGTTTTCAAGGGAAATAAAGAGAAAAAACAATCAAAAATAAGCTGGTGTATCTGCTTGAAAATGAGAATGAGTGATTTTAGCTAGCAGTGATGACTGTGTCCAGATAGAGCAGTAATTGTGCTTAAGCGTGGCTAACACCGATGCTATTATTGACTTAAAATTTCAAAAAGTAACAGAAGGGTCAAAATGGACCCAAAACTGAATGGAAAGCTTATAAAACAAATCACTGTAACACATCTACGATCTTATCTTCAACTGTGATCTGGATCAGGCCATGGAACATCTTCCTGAAGATTTCTAATCTTTGATTTGGTCTTTCTGTCCTCAAAGAACCATGTTCACACCATTATCTTCTGTATCTTAATTGCTGCTAGCTTTTCCACACTCTCTCAGGATTATTTGGACTAAGAAAATAGATTACATCTGAAATATTTTACACACTACGACATTCTATTTAACAAGACTAAACAAGTTTGGATTTTATCATAAATGTGGTTTGATGCCCCTAATAAGTATCTGCTGTTTACGATCAAAGTGCGTTCCCTCTTTACTGCATATCCATTCATCTTCACCTAGCATGCATAAAATTCTAAAACAAGAGGCAAACATGCACAAGGAGAAGCAGAAAGGTACCCAGCAAAATGTGTACCAAATTCCCCTACCCAGTACAATAAGAACTATGCAGGTAAACCCAGATGATTTTACGTGAACAGAATCTTTGCATAAAGATTTGTTCTAAAAAAACAAATGACAAAACCACATCTAAATGGATCAATAAGACAAGACTTTCTATTCCTCATTACAAAGTTATTTCATTTGCAAAGCCATAAAACCGCTTCTACTAGAACATTTATGTACCTTCTTTGCTATTTTTACTCCTTTCTTCAGCAAAGTCTGAAAGTAACCTAAAAAAAACAAACAAAAAACAACCCAGGCTATTTTGCACATCCAAATACTGCACATTCCACAGGAACTTCAAATACAACCGACAAAAATCACATCCTAATTTTATTCCTAGTTTCATATTCAAACTGATGATTTAAAAAAAAAAGCAACATCTAAAATGTCTTCAGATGTATGTTTTATGCTACTGAACTTATCAAATTTCAGATAGTAGAAATTTAATATTGCTAAAGAAAGAATAATCCAAGACAATCATTTGTACTACTGACATTTGGGTTTTGCTACAGATTTGCCTGTACACTTACCATTCATAGTTATCATCTAATAAAAACAATAATTTGAGCACAACTACAATAACTGCTACAGCAAGAACATCGTATTTCACTTTTCTTGTTGACTTATTTCCAGGAACAAGAGTCAGGAAATCTGCTTCTCCAATACAGATCTTTTTCACCACTCGGCAAGTCCAATTATGCAATTCATCTGTTTAATGTAAATAAAAATATAAGATTAATGTGTTGAGATGAGCTAGAAGTACTTTCGCAGTGCTAATATATCGGTCATTTGAGAAAAACAAAACTTAGGTCTTTTAGGCCCACTAGACAGACATTTTTTTCAGGCTGGGGAGTATTTCTGGGTTTGTTAAAAAATGCTAGGCAACCTTGAAGGTGCTTAAACAGAAAGCAGTCACAATTTATTAAACACTCACGAGGGGGGGAAAATATTTTACACAATCACCTTTTTAATAGTGTTTTCATGTTAGTTGAATGATGTTGTTAGATCACGCTCAACATTGTTGTGGGAAAGCCTATCTTAAGCCTATGTATAGTTTCAAAAAACCCCAAAAGCCAAAAACTTGTCACAAACTTTTGTTCTGCGTTGACTAAACACGCACGCAAGGACAGATGCAGTACTGCAAAGAGGAACAGGGGCTAGTTTTAAAGAGGTTAGCTGGGTATGAACAACAGCCTAAACATGACAGAGCAGAACTTGTTGCTATCCTGACAAAACCCAGCTGAGTCCAGCCTGGGTTAAAACTGGCTTTGCACTGTTGAGCCTAATAGCACCTTCTAGGACAGGTTATGTCAAAAAGACACAACTAGAGCTCTAAGAGCAGCAGTATGGTATCTATACAGTGTCTTATTACTCTGTGCTTATTTTTCACAGATACAAGTCCCCCAAATTTCTCACCTTTCCTGTTCAGCAAGAAATACAGGAGTTGATTACATCACCACCAGATTCCACAAAGGTTAAAAATGTATGACTAAGTACAACCTTAATCCAGCTATACTTTATATTCTCTTGGTGATTACAAAGAGTGCAGTACAAACTAATTTTTAATCCTCTTGTACATAACAGTAAAAGTTAAACAAAATCTGGTAAACAAGTTTTCTTACAAATACTGTCAAGTACATTTTCTTTTATTTCACAAATGTAAAATGGCCTTTTTATTTGTATTTAGTGACCTAAGAAACACTGCTAATTCATTGCTTAATTTATTTTTCAGGAGTTGTTAGACAACAACATTAGTCCTATTTTGATTCATAAACAAAAGAAAGAAAGTGCTTCTATATGATAAAATGCTTAGTTGCAAGGAGAACGGAAAGGACACTATATTCTTCTTCTACAATAATTTTCAAAGAGTACGTAGCTTTGTATTTCTCAGTAATAAATCTGAAATTGACATGTTTCTAGCTTTTTCTTTGTTTCAATTGATACTTCAAAATCTGAAAAAGAGTATGATCCTCTATAGGATCACAGAACTGGTGTAAAACATCAGAATTTCCACTCTGGAATTTTAGCCCTAAACCTGTTGGTTACCTTCTCTTCATTCAACTGGGAGTACACAGAAAAGCCAAGTAGCTTTATTCAATGTAAATAAATGCAAAATAAGATAATAAAGCCCCCTAAACTCTTAATTGTTGGAATGCTTTGAGGAAAAACTACATCAATATTAAGTTACAGGATATCTGTCTGTATCACTCATCTCCAGTGACAGTGGTATTTGTTAGAAAGTATAGTAGCCTGGCGGATAGTTCACACACTAAGACTTACTGGTCTTTCTTTGGCAATTCAATATTCAAGACTTAATTTTAGGAGCAATCAAAATATTCTTTATTCATGCAATACACAATTTCAAAACACAATTGTAAATCAAGTGAGATGGCAGCTAATTTGTCACACTGCATTGCTTGTTATTAAAATTAATGATAACATTCAATATTAGATGCAGTCAAAATTATATATGAGAACTCCAATACTGAGCAATCAGGTACCAACTTCATAAATCATTTATCTCAAGTTAATAAATCACGTGAATTCAGCTGGTGCCTCTTAGTTCACATGGATACTGAAAGATTTGAAATGAAGTGTCCACTCCAAAGCCTTAGAGAGTCAGCACCAGAGTGCCCCTGCATATCTAGGCCTATAACACATACTCTAAATGTTTGATGAAGGTGCTTTCTATAGAAATTATCTCTCAGTTCAAGCTTAAATGGATATAAATTAGCCAGAAAAGATTAGGCACTTTTAAAGTAGTAATTCAAGTCTTTTTGCTAGAGTTTAATAAACCAAAGAAAAATTTTATCAGTTCAGGTCTGGGAAAATATTTACCAGGTAAATTAGCTTCCATCAAGTACTTCATGCACAACATGTCTGGATGAAGAAAGCAGCTGTCTGTTATATCCGGAAAACGAGGCAAGTCTAAAAATGCTGCAAGTTCAAGCATTTTGTTGTGTACTTCCTCATATACAGGCCACGACTGAAAGTCAAGATTAGAAGGTATCATACATTTGCTCTATTACCATATTTGTTAATGATTTCAATAAGTTATCAATGGTAAATTCTATATTACTTAATACAGAATTACTTATACAGACTCATATAATACTCTCTATGACTAAACATATAGGCAAGAATGGAGGCAGACTGTAGTATCACAAAAAAAAATGTGCTAGTTTTAAAGCCCATGAAATATTATAAGGAACGACTAAAAAGTTGCTTCAGACCTGAAACCAACCCACTACTTTTTTTTTCTGAAGTAATCAGCATGTCTTCAGATTCTCCACAATCCAAACAGCATTGGAAAAAAAACAAAACAAAACCAACATGTGTAACTGAGGGTGAATTCTCCAAAGAGCTAGAAAGATCACAGAACCACAGAAAGGTAGAGGCTGGCAGAGATTGCTTGAGGTTATCAGGTTGAAGACCCTGCCTGGGTCAGCTAGAGCAGGCTGCCCAGGACCACGTCCAGTCAAATTCTTAATATCTCCATAGATGGCAGCTCCACAAGGTTTGTGGGAAATCTGCTCCAGTGTTTTATCATCTTCACTACAGAAAAGAAAAAAACATTTTGTTTTTCTTCATGCTTAAATGGACTTTCTTGTATTTCAGTTAGTGACTGTTTCTTCTCATCTCATCACTGGATACTACTAAGGAGGATCTGGTTTTCTTCCTTTGCATCCTCCTGCAGATATCATGTCATACCTGCCCTGAGTCTTCTCTATCTCCAGGCTGAACTGTCTTAGCTCTCTCAGCCTCCTCTTGTTGCTTCATTCCTTTCATCAGCTTCATGGCCCTTTACCAGACTCACTCCACTATGTCCATATCTCTTCTGTACTGGGGAGCCCAGGACTGGACCCAGCACTCCAGACGTGTCTTACTAGTGCTAGCAGAGAGGATCATCTCCCTTGATCTGCTCTGCTAATGCAGCTCAGGATGATGTTGGTGGTCTTTATCACAAGGGTTCATTGCTGGGTCACATTCATCTTCACAGCATCTTGTCCACCAGAACTCCCAGGCCCTTCTTTGAAAAGCTGCCTTCCAGCTGGGCAGCCTCCATAGTGTATGTCAGTGTCTGGTTATTCCACAAGGCATGTTTATGTATTTATTTATCATATGTATCAAAAAGAGTGTGAAAAATATAGGCTGTCAGGCCTTTAGTTCCCCAGATGCTCCTTGCAAGCCTTCTTGAAGATAGTGCTGATATTTGGTTTCTTCCAATCTTCAAGAAACTCCCCCAGTCACCATAACTTTCCAAAAATTGCCAGTGGCCCCAGCACTTACGGCAGCATCCCATCGCAGCCGACGGACGCTCATAGGTCCTGTTTGTTTATATATTCCCTAACCTGCTCCTTGCCTACCACATGTAACTCTGCCTTCCTCTAGACTTTCCTACTGGTTTCAAGGATCTGGGATTGCTGAAGACCACTCTTTTCAACAAAGACTGAAGAAAAAAAAAGCATTCGTCACCTTAACTTTCTCCTTGGTCTTTGTGACCACGCTCCAATTTGGCTGCAGGCCCACTTTCACTAGAACCTTTCCACAGAGTCTTTAATAGATATAGCTATATTTAAAATAATTATATATTTGCATGAAATTCATGAAAATAAATCTGCAGTTATCTTCTCAAAACTACTGACTGTGTGAAAAATTTTTTCCTAATTTCTACTGAGGTTTTCTTGCTAGAGGAGAATAGAACTCACAGACAGATTTTGACATGCTTATTCATAATGAACTCAGCAGGACCTGAAATTTGCGTAAGTATGGACTGTAAGATTTCACCTCCATTTCTTAATACCTGAACTGTTTCCTCAAACAGTCTTAGTTTTCTATATTCTAAATGATTACTTGAATTTACCTTTTAAAGTGATAACTTCCATGTGTCCAGGCTGTTTAACCATTTTGAAAGTTTAAAACACAACACTTTTCTGCTTTAGTTGGTGGCTCTAATCCATCAGAGCACTTTATCATGTGGTCATATTTCATCAAGTCAGTTTGTACATAAGGTGCTTTCTTTTTACACAAACTTTGCTGGGTTTTATGCTTTGTGCACAGGTTCACAACTTTCCTGAACAATAGTGAATTCAGGCTTCCATTTTTTTTTCAACAGACTAGGTTAAAAACAGAGTAACTTACAACACTAGTAAGACTAAAAAAAATTTGCTTTTATTCAATCAGTTTGTTTCATCTATTTTAGTATAAGCTATGTAGCCAATGCTCTAATTTTCTTATTTTGAACAATTGCCAGCATTTCCTGTTCTTTTTTTAAATAGTCTCTCCTCAGACTGCAGTTCAGACTTGCTTAACTGTGTGAGCACATGCTTAAGCAAATGAATAATTCTGCTGTCACTTACTGTTACACATACAACTTTTTGTAACAGTTAGGAAGTTGTATCATGTTCATTACATTTTCTAAACAGTGTTATAAATTGGCTTAGACTGCTACAGGACTATCTTGAGGAACAAGAAAAACACGCATTACCAGACTTCTATAGAAGATCAGGCTCAGAGTACTTTCCATTCTTCTCAAAAAGCAGTGCTAAATTGAATACTAAAATAATCTTGGAACAAAACCTAAATCACATGTAACTCCACTTGAGTGCATTCAGAGAAAAATTAAAGTCCCAGATAATTCAAATAGAAGCATTACATAAATATTATTCTTAATTGGATAGACAGGAAATATGTTTTTCCTTTTCATGAAAAGCAGTTGAATTTGTAGGTTCTTAATAATATATCCCAGATGAAAACAAATGAAGACACTGTGAATTCCACCATTTGAAGTATTCCCCTTCTGAAACATTATCACCAGTGAAGTCATCAGAACAGTCTAACACAGAGGTACTTTAAGGAATATGGTTCTTAATTGAAAGACTCAAGGTAGTCACCTATATCATGTTATACCTGAGCTTTTCTCACTGTGTTGGGGTAAGGGGACAGCTTTCCTATCCTAGGTACTAGTGAATCATCCCTTCCCTCCTCATGCTCAACACTGACTTTGGCTTCTAAAGCTTTTGTTTGGAATTTAGAAAAGGAATTCAGTTATTTTTTAAAATGGCTAGAAACACTCTGCTTTGCAATGACAACTGATGCTTTCTTTTCCCCTTGAAGAACAAACACAAGTGGCATAAAAACCACAATAAAAACTAATATCAAGAGCTATCACTTGACTTATTTTAAACAGTGTTAACAGACAAAAACTGTTCTTAGTTGATGTGTCCGTAAAGAAGATGTAAACACGTGCAGATCTAGGAAGGGTAAACTAATCCACCATAAAGATCCACCAAATCAATTGCTACTTTCCAGGGCTTAACTCCCTAAGCTCAAAATACATTCACTGTAGTACTCATGTTCCTGACACACAGCCCTGAGTCATGAAGTTGCAAGCTGAGCTGAACACCATGCTTCCAGGAGTACACAGCCATCTCCTGCACTGTAAACTGCAAGCATAAGCTGGATTCAATACCAGATCACATCTCAGAAGGATACATCATAGCAAAGGGCTGAAGGCTGAGGATTGAGGAGACTGTAGACTTATTTCAGTAACCAAGCACTGATAATTATCACCAGTCACTATATATTCTGTTTACACTGTTGAATTCTGAAAGAGCTGTGAGTTTAGACAGCAAATCTCTTATTCTACAAAGTTTCATTCGTACTCGGAGGGTTAAAACAGGAAGAACACCCAAATTCCATGTGACCAACATAGCAAATGTTAGGACAGCATTATGAAAAAGCAAGATACAGCAAACAAGCAGCCTCAACATTAATAAAAGCACCCTCTACCTAGCTATCTCTCTGCCAGAAGAAAATAACCTGATAAAACAAGTCACACTGAAAGTCAACCAGTAAATCATCTAGGAAAGGAAGATTCAGAGCTGGGGCCTCCGTCCTTCAGGTGAAAAAGCTCTGCCTCCAGCACCTCATGATTAAACCCCAAGGGAGTATTCCTTTGACAAGAGAGGACAGTGTGAGATCATAGGCCACATGCTCTCCAAGTATAACTTTCTCTTATCCAATCACAAATTAAAAAAACTTGCATTACACATTTTCAGGTTGTATTTCTGTGCTAAGTATAAGGACAACTCCCCTGTCCATCAGCACACGGAGTTACTGAGCTCTCACTTTGCTTCAAGAACTTGGGAAACACTCCACATATAAAACTCAGTTACAAACCCTTGAGGGCACTTAATAATTTCAGGAAGACTGACAGAAAAATCCTTTTAAAGTTATGCCACATGCTACCTCTACAGGTGTTACGCAAGCTGGAATTTCTTCAAGACTGATCAACAACGCAGACAGACTCTATAACTTGTCTAGAGTAGGTTACTGAGAACTTCTCTTAACAATTTTGTCTTCAAAATCTTTTAATCTTGTTCCCACATGTGACAAGTAAAGTAGACTCAGGTCTTCTCCAGAAAGCAGTACAGAAGATTCATACTACTTGACAATGCTTTTTACTTTTCTTCCCACCTCATCACTGACTTCAGCTGAACTTAGGAGAACAGAATATACACTGTTGAGTCAGTGAAGAAGTGTCTAGAACAAGATTTTCATGATGATAAATATTCACTAGACTATTTAAATCAGTTGCTTTTATCTTTCAAAGTTACATGGAATTTTTCACCTATATTAGAAAAGAACAAGCTAAGTTTCAGAAGAAGATGAGCCAAGCTATTAGCATGATAATCAGATCACAGTAGCAAGTAATTGTTTTGGGTAAACCATGATTGCAGCCGCTCCTACTTGTTTGGACAATATCAGAATGTTGCTGATCAACAAGCAGAAAACAGAATGCATTGGCTGGGTTTCTAGCTCCATAGCTTCTCATTTTAGTGCTGTCTCTGACTGACTCCCTTCTCAGATGACTGTATAGGTCATTCTCTTCTCCTGTATCAGGACAATAGCCCAGCATTAAACTATACTGTGAATATGTATTTTATTGTGATAATGTTCTACTCTTTCAAAAAATAATTAATCATAGAGTTGTTTTAAATTATCCCTTTTGTATCCCCCTCTCCTCTCCCATTTGGTACTTCCTTCGCAGCAAAGCTGCCTTCCTCATCATCCTTCTACCTGTGAATTTCCATCTTGGGAATCCTTTCTTCCCATGCCTACACATTTTCCAAGGCTCTGATTTCACCTCTGCTGCTCACGTTCAGCAGTGGACATCTTTCCAAAGTGATTCTTTTAATGCCCATTCAATCATGGAATCTAGTAAGGTCCCAACTTCTTAGTCACCATCTATTTGTAGGTCTCTGGGAATCTTTGATATGTAGAGTTCAGATATGTTCACAACTACCTAAAACCAGCAAGGCTTCACCATTTTTAGGATGACAAATTCAACCTAGACCAAGTTTGAAAAAGAGTGTACCAAACTTCTCAGGAAATGGACTATGAAAGCATTTTAACCTGAAGTTTTGAAAAATAGCAAGTTACGAGGGATGAAGAAGGAATTTTTGCAACACAATCCAGATTTTTAGTTCAATCCTTGCATAAAGCAAGACACATCCATAAACTAAAAGATATTTATTGTAAAAGTAATAAACAAAATGGATAGCCTAATGTGTGTAAACCTCTCTAAATGCAGCTTGCATTAAAACACACATTCCCAGGAACTCAAGCTAGCTTTAGGTTTATGTTGGGTAAAATGAGGTACCAACAAGCAGCACAGCAGTTAAGTGCTCTGTGGAGCCTGGTTCACCTTACTTCGCTTCTGCTGCTTAACTGGTTCAGATATATCTGGCTGCCTGCAGTGTAAGCCAGACATGAGACCACAACGCACACAGGTTACAGAAAAGAATTGACAGTGAAGACAAAAACTGTACCAGCTGTGAAATTTATGCACAAATTAGTATTTAAAACTGAATGAAATGACCTTGTGAACCAATTGTTAGGTACTAGATGCCTAATGTGGTCAGCAAGCCTAAACTCCTACATTACTATAGATGGGCTTCTTTTCATGGTTTTGGCATACTTGTACAGTACCACTGATCTGGCTACTTCCCATACAAACACACATCAAAGAATTTTGCTAATGTATGTTTTTGAATTGACCTTTTTTTCCTCTTGACAAAGAGGGAAAGGGACTAAAGTCTCAGGGCTCATCATCATCCCACCTGGATCAGCAGCAAACCACGAAAACAGTATTCATACAGAAATTCAACACACTTTAACACTGTATATTATTGTGTATTATTATGAATACAGACTTTTAAAAATAAGCAACACTCACTAAAACCTTATTTGCCACCTAACCTAGCTGGAAAAAAACCTAATGCAGTCAATTCGAGTGCATAGTTAGAGTCTGTGTAGTCTCCTAATGAGCACCTTCTTTGCCAGAGTACTGGGTACACAGAAATGTTTAAAGGGAGTCTTCAAAGGCCTCTTCCAACCCAAACCATTCTATAGCACTGTAAGCACTGTTAGCACTGCTGTACAAAAATGTCCCAGACTTTCAAATTGCTAGTGAGCATGGAAGTATACTGGGGATAACCATTGCACCCTGCTCCTATATCCTTTCCTGGGTCACCATCAGAAACAGGAGGCCAGGTTCAATGAGCCTCGAGACTGACTTGGTGCAGACATGTTTGTGTGGACTAAATGAGCAGATACATTTCTTCAAATGCTGATATCCATGAATCACATACAGATGCTGATGTAACAGCAAGAGGGTGTGCCTGGAATTACTAAAAGAAAATCAAATGACAAGAAGAACAAAGAGAGGTGAAACTGTTACAACTCCACTTAGATAACTGCTAAGAAACATAGAGATCATGAGTTTTCTTCCACTAGAAAAGACATAAAGAGATCAAGCGCACAATTGAAGATGCTGCTTTACAAGCCTGCCATCAAGCAGAAAGGATAACTGAAAGGTTAAGACAAGAAAACAAAATCAGTTTGTCCACCTTGAAGACACGTAAACAGGTTGCCCAAGTCATCTGCCTGGCAACAAGTGGGCAGAGAGAAAAAAAAAGTCAAGATATTGTCGGAAAACCACAGAAGTGCATTGGCAGCCTCTCTCCTGCTCTCTTCCTTTGATAACTGTTTCAGCTGAAACAGATACTATATTTTAAAATCCAAAATCAATCCTGATCATTATTGCAGAGGAAGTAAGAAGGACCTTTGTATAGAAGATAAGATGACCCAATAAATGATGTTTATGCTTTTTTGAGACAAAAAAGAATCTGTATGTACAACGATATGAGAGTGCATTAAACTGACACAGACAGGTTTTACTGAAGAATTCAGGATGGCATGTGGATGAGCCAGCAATACATATAGAGGAGAAAAAGGTAACTGAGCATCCAGTACAGATGTATGTCTTTACTAGGAAAAAAAAAAAAAAAAAGATATCTTTGTTGGATGCACAGCAGATCTTTTAATAGGCTGCTTTCAGAGGAAGACATCTTTGTCATTACCTGATTCCTGGCTAAAGTGGTTTTTGAATAAATGTGTTTCAATATTATTTAACCAACAGAAACACATGCTTGAGTGTTACCCTGCTCATGCTCACAAGCTAAATCTGACAAACATCACTTTGCTAAAAAATGTAGTTTTTCTACAAATTGAGAGAATAATCCAATAAGAGATGTCATAATACATTGAAACCAAAGAGCTTGGGAACAAATATCATTGAATTTCATAAATATTTTGGTAAGTTTGTTTTCTTTCTTCATTAAGTAATGCTTGAAGACAGGTATGGACAAGCTAGAGTTTCTGTTACACAACAGCAAGCTCCCATGATAAACTTGATTACAATAACCCTTTCAGTAGTGAACTTCCTTCTCAGCTTTTTTTCTTCTTCTTTCAAATAAAAGCCTCACCCTTGCTTCTTTTACTTCTGTACTACTTTCTATCCTGAAAAAGTACTGCATGGACCTGTTAAAATGCACAAAAAAGAGTCAGACAGGAAAAAAAAAATCCACAGATAGAAAGACACCCATCCCCAACAAAACTAAGATTACAAGGTATCTGAAGACACCAGCACACCAAAGCAGGAAGAGCTGCTTGCTTTGAAAAGTAAAAGCAGCATAGATGATCAGCAGAATTTGTATGGCTAGAATTTTATATCTCTTAGAAGATTTTTTTAAAAAGTAAACAAGAATGACTGGCTTCTGTCTTCATTTGAATTCTTTAGTTACCACTAAAAAAAAACTCATGTAGAAATAAAGCTCATTCAAATTTTAGTCAGGAAAAGAGGCTTTTACACATCAAACTTTGAACGCTTTGAGAAAAGAACATCAGCAAAGAGAGGAACATGTCTAAAAGCCAGTCTGGTGATATAGTTTCTGCGGAAGCAGAAAGCCATTGTCACAGAATCACAGATTGGTAGGGGCTGGAAAGGACTTCCAGAGATCATCTAGTCCAAAATTGTCATTCTAGTCCAAATACTGGGAGAAAACAGAGTGAACATTTTGACTTGCATCCATGAGTTTATTAATAGATGTAGTCAGAAACTACTTTGGTTGAATCAGACCCAAACTAAAATACAAATATGCAATCCACCAGAACCTGGAGCATGATACAATTCAAACAGAAGCAGTTTCCTAGGAGCTGTGTGATGACTGAAGACATGGTTGTTGGCCATGAGTGCATTATTAAGTGATACGAAATTCCTTTGAAAAGATTATGGGGAAAAAAAAGGGGGAGGAGACGACCTCATGGGATGTAGGAAATCTTCAGGTTTCTTCATGATTGTGCTACAAACCCACCCCGTTGCCTCAGGCAGGTCTCTTTGTCCCAGTTTTCCACCTTGTGACAGTGCAGCATACCACCCTCCCTGTGACAGCCCAGCCCCTGAAGAGCAGCCACCCAGGAGCTGAAGGCACCATCGCGTGACCAGGAGGAATGACCAGCATCAAAAGAAAAAGCAGCACATATTCTGCAACTGTGCTGGCTTCACATGGTGTGCAGTAATGCAGGCTTAAACTCCCACATTAAATGAAGAAAAATATATATGGAGCAGCTCACTACTTTCCCCATGCTAAACTAAGATGCTATCTTGGTTTAGAAACAATATGAGATTAAATGATTAATGACTACACCCCAGCGCACTTATGCATCAGTCTCGGCTAAAAGCAAATTCACTCTAGTAATTCCTAAATTCCATATGCTTAACCAAAGCCTTAATTGCTGTTCAAAGACATGACAAGAAGACAGTAGCTTAATCTATTCACAGATCCAAGACCTGTGCTTACTTTTAGGGCAAAAAATTGCACAGAACTGAAGGCTGTTTAGAAATATTATGGGCAAAGTGCAGAAAACCTTGAGCTGTCGTCTCTGCCATTCCAGGATGGCTCCCTCATGATCATGATTTAGTTACTCTTACAAGGATTTTCACATTTTTCCTCCTGCCACATTTCCAGGCCAGACTTTCTGTAAGCGTTTTTTCTTCCTCCTGGTGTGGGGATCATCACTACTACTCAAGAGTAAGAAGTTTTACATTATGAGTTACTAAACAAGTGATTCTTTTAGTTTCTCCACCGAAACAAACCAAAGGAACACTAAAAAAATACAAGCATATAAATTATTTTTTTCAAAAAGCAAAGGTTTTGCTTAAGAACACTGTGTAGTTTCATTGCTCAGGAGTCTTTGTCATAGGCTAGAAATACTCCTTTTAGGTAACAATTTTGCATAGTTTTACCATTCAAACAGTCCTCAACATTTTTGAGGTTGAATAAGAAATATCCCCAGATCTCTAACTCTGAAACTTTAAAGGATAGTATTTAGTTCACCTAACTTAAAGGCTTGAACTGTGACTTACAAAAGAGTTCTTGTGAGATAACTAGTTAATGAAAAATGAAGTTTCATAAAAAATGAAGTTTTATGATCTTAAAAGTCTCCCCAGAACACAAAACCCACAAACTGAAACTTGAACAGGAGTGCCAGAAAAACAACATAAAAAGTGGCTGTACCACACTGACCCAAAAAGAGCTACTTAGCCTTTCATCCAGTAGAGAGCAAGAGAGATGCTTAGGGAGGAATTTATGAACTGAGCAAGCCACAATGACATTACCAAACATCTGTTCAACCCCACACCACTTGTGGCTGAGTCAGCAACAAGATGTCTGTGTTTTTTAATTCCAGATCCCTCTTCCTTCATAGCATTTGTCCAGTTATTATATGTCCTTTTTAACACCCAGAACATCCTAATACGTAGGAATTTCACCAGGTACACACAAAATCTATGAAGCCGCATTTCCTGCTGTTTGATTCTGAACCTGCAGACCAATAACCTTCTCTGACACTGTCCAGTCCTTGTTTTAGGTGCACAGTCACCTCCTAAACACGTTCTACAAACTCTTAGTCACCTCTTCTTTAGGTTGAAAGGTAAGTAGATAATATTAAATATCCTTGTGACCCTCTGTACCTCTTAGTTCTTCTGCAACTTGTGGAAGAGGGAAGGTAAGAAATGCAAAAAACCCCAGCCAGAATTCCATGTAGTATTTAAGTCACAGGTGCACGATAGGTTTGTAAGTGAACATAAAAGTTGTTTTGACATCCATTCCTTTGAAATTCGGAGTTATTAGAAAATAATTCCAATGTATCTGGGCTACAACTGCATGTTCAAAACCAGCAAAGGGTTACAGAAACCTGCATAATTAAGATCACAGAGATATTTAAACTAAGGCTGGTACATGACATAACAGCATTGATAACACTCGCTTTCAGAGAATGTTACAAATTGTGTTCTTTAAACAATGAAATCACTTCCTATTTAACAAACAACAATATGGATAAATCCGTTGATTCACATGCACTTTGTGGGTGTGCTTGGACACAAAATAGACATTGGTTGGAAAAAAAAAAGTTCATCTGTGTGTTTTGATAGTAGCTCATGGGTCAATGAATTATAAGGCAAACTATCTCTAAAGGTCCCTGCCAACATGCAATACTTATCTACTGTGATGGTGCCATAGGAAAACCCCACACATTTGCATTTTATCTGTCTTTTAATTTCTTCTCCCCACCCAAACTTTCTTTACTTACTGCTATTTTCTTCAAATAGATCCAAGATGTAATTTTAAGCCAACACTTCGACAGGAAGAAATTTTGAGAAATTTCAAGCTCTATTTACTCCATCTGAATTCTCATAACCGTGAAATCCAGCAATTATATATTTCAGTAGATACAGAATGGGGAAGATTTGCCCTTTTTTTGTTTTGTTTTTTCACCCCTCCAATAATTCTGATTAAGACGGTAGCATTTTTCAAACCATGTTACAAACTGCTCCTAACATAAGAATCTTTTCAAGAAAGAAGAGAACAAAATTGAAAAGTCAACACTGAGTAGAATGAGGAAGACTAACCAGCTTGCAGATATACTTTTGTTTACATTGTATTTTTTTGTTTAAAATTATAATTATTTTTTTAATTACTTCTACAACTGTAGAAAGTCCTTACTTGCATTTTATTTTTTCCTACAAGATTTATTAATAAAAAATAGTCAGCAGATCATTTTCTTTTAAAAACTATCTCCACAGTAGAAAAAGATTTAACATATCAGCATTCAAAAGAGTAATGTAAGTTCAGAGAATGCATTGTTATCACCTACAAAATTAGCACTACCAAAGCAGTCACTAAATGATATAAATAATTTTCATACTAAGGATTTCAGCAGAGTGACCTCATGCAATATCCAGAATACAAAAGTATACAGAAGAATTTCACTCCCTCTTAGGCAGTGGGACACAAAACAAAGCCCTAGAACAGTGATTCACTTCATCTGCCCCTCCTAGAAGAGTACTATAATTAGGAGACTAAATCCACACCCACAACTACAGAAACACTTAACAAATACTGTGAAGTTTATAAACTTCTATTCACATATCCAAACTCTGTGATGAAGGAAATGCTAATCCTTCTGCTTGTAAGTTGATGAAATTACAGAACCATAAATAATATTTTTATATTAAAAAAATTACAAAGAATGAAATATCTTTTGTTGTATGAAAGCACTCAGCCACATTGCATCCAATCTGGGGGTACAAATCAAAGAGTGATACCAGCAAACATGAGGCAGGCACTAGCCTGAAGAGCAGGGCAAATACCTATATTTTTAATGATACTGAAAACGGTCATTGTGAGATTCCTAAGGATCTTCGGTGGTCAATATTACAGCTTCATATAAGCTTATGCCATATAAACTTAAAGAGCTTACACATAATATCTAGCCCCTGGCTCTCTGTTTAAAAAAAGGCAGGTATGAGCAGTGTGCTCTACAGCCATTCCGAAGTAACGCCATCCTTATAGACATTGCCATCCTTATAGACATCGTGTTCTTTCCCAAGTACCTCATGGTTTGAGTACAGACCATTCACTTTTCTGTGCTGCAAAAGAATTTCACAGCTCATCTATTTTACTGTGTGAAAAGATACTCGTTTTTTCTGTATTCAAAGGACTGATGAAAAAGTACTTTGGCATTGCTCTTGGTGGGAAGAATTACCACAAGTGAAAGCAGAATGCAAACTCTACAAGCTAACTCAGCCCTTCAGGAAAAGAGCTGAGCGTTGGCCAGAAGAGAGAAGCATCAGTACTCTAGCAACAGTCCCTCTGATAATCTCCATCTATCCTTCTTCAGTATCTACATTTAGGTTACCTAATGAAAATGCTCTCAATGAGAGGCAGCTACTTTTCTAAGTCTCCCAAGGAAGATCCTATCTGTCCAAGCTTATGCACTTCAAATGCAGTAAAATATTTTATGAATTTCTGATATGGTCTTGACTGCAGGAAACAAAACAAAAGAGATGCAGCTCAAAGTATCTAACAAGAAAATGCAAATAAGTGTTTGCAATGTGAATAAACCCAGCAAGGCACTTAGACACACTATCAACACACAGTTTCCACATGTTATTCAGTACTGTAAATTCAAAGAACAAGTTTCTTGAAAACTTGTAATACTGATTCTACTTCTGGTTAGAACACAGACAAATTATTCAACTAATCCTAACAGCTTAAACTACATGAACCCCCTTACACTTACACAAGTTGGCAGAGACAATTAGAAATGAATGAGGATTGAATGCCAAATCACTTCTAAAATTGAGCCATTAGCCTCAAAAGCCGAAGACTACATCCAAGTCCTAGTTTTGGTTGTATAGAGCAGGTAATCGTCAAATTATTGAGCAATCATCTTCTCTTAATCCATGGGAAACTCTCCAGTTTTATATTTTCCTCCAGGCTACCTGACAGTTCTTCTGCCCCCAACATTCACAGGGAAATCAAAATCAGGAGGTGTCTTGAACTACTTCAACTTGTCAGCTAAATTTACAAAACAAATGGCTTTTACTCTGCTTGAACAATGCTGAATTGATTCAAACACATTCTTGTGGCACATCCCCATTTAATTCAAACCAGTTTTTACTGAGCAACTGAGTTGTTAGATCGTCACAAGGTACAAAAATATTTATACAGTGCTAGTATTAATAACTGTATTCCATTTGTAACATTGCCTGTAACAAAAAGAATCAGAAAGAGGACATAAACATGAGGTTCAATATCTTTAACCTTCTTGCTATAGTAAAATTCAACAACATTTAATCATATTGTAACATAAATGAATAACATTACATTGTCATTTTGAACCTGGAAGTCCTGCACTAGGTAGTACTGCACCAGGATACAAGTATCAAGTTTAAATCTTGTTCTCAAGTAAGATACCAAATTATACAAAAATGGGTAGCTCCTAGATATGAAAGCACATGCTTTAAGCCTCTCCAAATACAGTCCTCATAGGTCACCAAACTCCCAAGATAGGGCTGTCATATCCCTGTTCTTATTGTGGAACAATGACATAAAGGGAAAACCACTAATAAAAGATATCCTTTTTCAAGTAGAAAGGACATTTGGCTGCATAGTAGTCAGGAACAATCTTCTGGATAAAAAAAGGCAAGAAATAGCACTGTAGTTATTCCACAATGAAACAAGAGGTAAAGACAGTAAACCTGTAAGCAGCAGGGAAATTTAATAAAAATGACTCAAATCCTTGAATTTCAGTGCCACAGATAAATGGGTTAAGTCACGAAACAAATATGAAGAAACAGCAAGATTGTTCTGTACCTGGAAAAAATAATACAAATCCATCTCATTAAAATCAAATGTAAGGAAGAGAAAAATTAAGTCTGAAAAAAAGCAAACCCGCATCTGATAAAACTGAGTATTTTACAAAGGAGAGGCTCAGATAATTTACACACAAGAAGCTTCAAGGAAATAACTGAAGAGAGCTCTGAAACACAAATGTTGCTTTTTAATAATCTTCAGAAATTCTAACCATCAAAGGACTCTCCACATTAATATGCAATATTTAAAAAAAATGTAAAAGGAGAGATTCAGGATCTCTGGAGTGATTAGCTTGGCAGAGATCCCAAATAAAATAATACAATGGCAATGGGAAAAATGGAAGCTAAAAATATCCTGTCAGTCAAGCAGCCTTCTTAAGGTCATGAGAGGAGAGAGCTGACTGAACTTCCAGCTCCCGCAAGGAGCTACTCTGAAAAACCTCTTTATGGGATAGCTAAAGGGGACACTGATCAAAACTGTCAGAGAGTCTCACTGCAAGACTGTAACTCGTAATTTTAATTTTACTCAAAACTCAAGAGCTGCTTTGCTGGAAAGCAAGGCAAGCAGAAGGGAGGAAAACAGAAGCATCCTTGATAGCAGAGGAGTATTTTGGCAAATTCATTCAGAAATCAGATCTCTCAAATCCTCATCAGAAATGAGTTTTGTTTCAAGCTGACACAGAAAGATGAGTGGCAGAAGAAGGATTAGTGGCAGAGAAATAGAGATAAAGTAGTGCCAAGAATAGAAATCAAGCAAGATAGTAACTAAAAAAAAAAAAAAAAAAGTAAAACGTGGAAGAGAAGAACAAAAAACTATAGAAAAATGTGAAAGAAAAAAACAAAGCAGTGGCAAGTTTCCAGACAGTGTAAAGGAGAACAATCATTTCTCAGTGTTTAAAGCAAGCCTTTCACTTCCAAATAAAAGAGGAAAGAAATCTAATACTCCAAGCTAGGGAGGGAGTGTATGTGAACACATGCACACAAGGTATATACTCCTCCAACTCAAATACAATAAAATAAATCTGAAGCATCATACAGAATAAAACACTCCAGACTGAAGTGGCACATTCTCAAAAGAGCTAAAGTTTTCCAGTCTACTTTATAAATACATTTTGGTACATACTTCAGCACCTCTCACGGGTTACTTTAAGGAAAAAGAAGACTCTGGATGAATTAGACCTTTTCTTAGGGTGGCAAATAGTTATTTTCAAACTTCATTTTCCCATCAAAGCCAACATCAGCTCATAGTAGAGTGTAAATGAAAATTCTTATTAAACTGAGCACAATGGAGAGTTGCCCAGAGCTACTGGCCTAATGTGGCACAGACCAAAATAGACATCATTTTAACACAGAACGATAAGCTATTAAGTATGAAAGAAAAAAGGTATCAGGGAGAAGAAACAAGAAGTCTTCCAGTTAGGTGGGAGAAATATGAGAAAACCCTGACGTGTGCTTTTGAGTTTCGTAATTTTTCTCCTCCTGTTCACAACACTGATTTCTGACAGACATGGTATATTGCTGCCACTTTACCAGGATGCATTCAAGAATTTTGCACCAGCAGAGGTAAAGAGGTTGTTAATATCCTTCCCAGCTGGAGGTTTAGAAAGCATTTCTGTATCAGAGAAAAACCTACAGATTAGTGCTAGGAGTTATTTAAGAATCAAGATATCTAAGGATGGAAATAGACAAATTACATAGAGCAGAATTAAAACTAAACAGTGCTTCTGTTAATATGGCTGTGTTGGAGGTAGGATGTGTAAAAAGAAACAAGAAAATAACAACCAAAAAATAACCTGGATATTAATTTTCTCACATTGCAAGGTCAAAGCTGTCTACATAAGTACATTTCTTGTTATAGGCAGCAATACTCAGTGGATTACAGAAAAAACTATGAACTGCAAACCACAGAGGGAGACAGAGAAGAATGGAATTAAATAATTAAAAAATGGAAGCATTTTTCAGATCTAGGATCCTAGGCAGTAAGGTATATCAACAGCACTGAAAACACCAAAACGTTCAGTGGTCTTGTAAAACACAGAAGGTTTCAGACTTAGAATTGTGCAGCTACTTCCTTCCACCTAAGATTAAAAAAGAAGGGAAAAAAAGAAAAAAAGAAAAAAAGAGAAAAGCCTATATTGAGAAGCCATTCCACAACTACATTCTGAAGCCAGAACTAGCAGCAAGGATAATCTGGTTAATACCCAGTTCTTTTGTCTTCCAGGGCAGACAATTCTGAACAGCATTCACCCAGCCAAGCCCAACTTTGTCCTAGTGCCCCCATCAGTGAGGAAAAAAAAATCATCTTAATAACTTAAAAAAATTCGTAGTAACTTTAGGAAGAAAAAAGGTGTTTTAAAGTTGGAAGAAAATTTAAGAGAAGGGAACATCACTGAAGTCACCTATTGGGCTCCTTGCCAGCTCTAGATACTTGTGCATCTGAAAAGACAATCATTCGCAAAGCTGTTTGCCGCAACAGGATCTGAAAGATATTTACGAGACTACACCTACCCTGTTCCACACAGCACATACTCCAAAGTGACATGTTTGTTACCTTCAGTACTTCAGTAAATCATGTTGCTCAACAGCCATGGGAGTGACCCACTTACTTATATACACATTTAAGTTTGCATGCATCTATGTGAAGAACATGACAACCAAAACAAAAACCTATTTTTTGATCAAAAAACCCACCAAAACCTATCTACAATGTATTCAAGCTAAAATATGCCAAAAAGTGATGAGTTTTAAGAAAAGTAATGAAAGTTAATCTTGAGATAGCAAAATAGAACCAACTTTAAAGTACAAACAAAATAATTACTTAAAAGATATTTGTATATACAATCCTGAGTCAAAAATGTAAGGAAAATCACACCTAAAACAAGGATAGGTTGTTGCTAGCTCAGGAGAAAAGGGATACTTTAATCAATTTCATGTAAGAATAAAGAAAAATCCCTAGAAGCAATATAGAGGATGTGTATCTTGAGGATGTATTCCTACTTCAAGAGGAAAGAGAAGAGGGACTGTGTGTGTAGCTCTGCTGGAGAACAGATACTATCAATAAAGAAAAAAAAAACTGAAAACAAATTAACTATGGAACTTTTTATATACTACAAATTTACACATTTTTACAAATATTTTGCTCCTACACCAGCAGGCTTTTAAAGAATTGCATAACCTGAGTATTAAAAAGGAAACAATGATGACTTCCAGCTCAAAGACAGAATATTATTGCACTCCAAGATATTGGTTACTAGCACAAGACTCAAGATCAGCAGGCATTTACTGTAGATAAACAATTTGCAAATAGCAAGAAATAACTTGAAGTCCTACATAGACCAAAAGTCAAAACATAAGTATTTTATTCTTTATTGAGGCATTTAAAAAAGGTTTTAATCAAATGGAACAAGAATGTTTTAGAAAAAAAGAAAATTTTGCACAGTAAGATGAAAAGTTGCTTTTGTTTTCTTGTATTGGTAACTTTGGATTTCTGAACTAAGAACTATGCAGGAACATCCTGCTACTGCTGCTGTTTGCCCTGTGATCCCTCTGATCATGCATTTAGGTCAAATATATTTACCAAAGGCTAAGTTCTAACACACACACACACACACACACACACAATTTTAACAGAGAACGGGATAAATAGGATGAATAGTCAAGTGCAAGCTTAGAAAAGGGACTCGGAGCAACGGAAAGAGAAACATATATGGAAGACAAAGAATTGATTTTACAGAAAGATCTTTTATAAAGTACTTTGATCCTTCATAAAACACTTTTAAGGTACTACTTATCTCCAGCTAGGACCTTACACGTCTAACAGTTATGCATCATGATAAAGATATGGAGAGGTGGAAGCTCCTTTTCTCTTTATTTATAAGGTAGTCAGAGCTCCCAGACCTCCACACAGAGCTGTCCAAATATGATAACCTTTGTGGCAAAGGTATTTTAAATAAAGTTTAGTTTGGGCAGAATGAAGAATTGCACCTTTCTTATTAGCTATGTCATTATAAAAATGCCAAGGGCTTATCTGCCACCTACACTGAAAATGTGAAACAGAATACAAGGCAATACAATGCCATTGGAATCATGGCATACTTGAGGTTGCGAGGGACCTCTGGAGATCATCAAATTCAACACCTCTGCTCAAAATAGTCAACTACAGCAAGTTGCTCAGGATTGTGTCCAGTCAGGCTCCCTGCATCTCCAAAGATGCAGACCCCACAGGTGGCTCAGGGTTGCCTGTTCGAGCCTTCAAACACCCTTACGGTACAAAAGTTTCATGTTTAAGTGGAATTTCTTGTATTTCAGTTTGTGCGCATTGACTCCTTGCACTGTGTGCCACCAAGCAGAGGGCCTGACTCCATTCTCACTCCTTCCTGTCAGGTACTTATACACAGTACTGAATTTCAGCCCCAGCCTTCTCTTCCTGGTGATAAAAATCTCATCTCAGCCTCTCCTTGTATGACAGATGCTGCAATCACCTCTAATTGCAGAATTGTGTGCAGGTCAGGGAAAAATTGTCAGTGATACAGACTCCATTCCTGTATTACACAGCACAGAACTTCATCAGCTGGAAAGCCTGAGACTAGTCACATTCTGTGCCTATGAAATACTACTAAGTGATGATGCATAAAAGAACCCTTGTGCATGTACACACACACAGAAACACATGTATATCATTACACAGAAAGATCCCAAATAGATGTGATTCTCCTTGTAATAAGTGTCACAATTCTTTTTTTAAAGCTGTAACAATTTCAATTTTGTAAAAATTCAATGTATTTTGTGTCTATGGGAGGCTGTTACTGAAAAAAACCCTAAAACTTTAAACCACTGAGAATGTGTTGGGGTTTAACTGCAGCCTTATCAAGTTACATTTCATCTGTGCTTAACTGATAAAATGATACTTAGTATGACTTCAAATCCTTCAAGTTACTGTGACATAACTACTTCTTGATTCAAATCTGGACTGCAGGGAATTAGCATAGGACACAATTAAATACACTAAAATCTGTTAAAAATGAAGAGGAGACATATTGAATAGTCCTGTCAGTTTTCAAGGTTTTTGAACATGTTTGCAGCTTATATATACCAGACGTGAAGCACAACAATTAATGGCATTCCAGCATCTGGTTAATGACCATCTGGTTATTAACAGTCATAATCCCATAAAGGTTTTCAAGATCATTGTCTATAGAATATTATATACAGAACACCAAGGAGAAAAGAATGCAGGCTGTATTTTCAGGATGGAGTATTACACAACCTGACTTCCTGCTCCAGGACAGTAACCTCATCTCTTGAATTTCTCAAAACTCAGATGTAAAAACTAGATACAGTAAGCTTTGGTAATCCAAGTGCTGCAATGAGCAGCACGTTCTGAAACATAAGATGTAGGAAACACCTAGTAAGGTTTTTGCAATTATCAGCCCAATGATGTAGTTAAAAATGTTAAAATGAAAGAGACCTGAGGATGCATTACTAAAGGAACATTGTAGGTAAAGTAGGGAGCAGATATTCCTAGAAAGAGGAAGCCACAGTAATGCTACCACCATAGTGAAACTGTGCTTATAGAGTGACAGTAGAATAATCCAAACCAATAGCTCTGGGAGAAAGGAAGCTAATAGGGACTGATGAAATCACCTTCAGGACCAACATCAGATCATCCCACATATCAGAAACAGCTCTATCCCAAAAGAATGTAATAGGATCCTTCAAGGGCAGTTGTCATCTCCTCTCTGTAAACCAGACCTCCCACTTTGAGGTGTGGTACAAGTTTTACAGCTGTAATTCATAAGAAAATTTTATCTGTCTGATTTGTAGGATTGGGATGCAAGGTGTATTTTATTTAGTGAGGCCAGAATACAGTGTCTGTGTAACCATCTTTGAGAGTCAAAAACACCTCCAAAAGATGGAGGCAAAGAAGGGCAGACAGAGAATTAAAAGAGTTTTAAAATCCTCAAGTTTACATCCACATTTGGATCTAAGGTACCTTATCTATTAAGGAAAGAGCTAAGAGAGAAAAAGAAATCAAGAGGTCTTGTATTAGATTAATCCTCTGACTTTTAAAAGTTGAGCTCATATAATTATTTATCCAGACAGAATAGCAGTGGCATCAAAAAGAAACAAAAAAACCCCACAGATTAGGTTCTGCACAACTCCCAATGTGCTGAATGGAAGCCACATAGTGGAGAAAAGTAACATTGCTTGCAACCCTGGCCTACTACCACCTTATACCAGGCCAAAACATAGTTTTTCCTCTTAGCAGAATTGCTGCTTTCTGCACACTTCAAAAAAATCCATAATAATTCTCTTTTCTGCCACATAAACATTGGTAGGCAATCATTACCACATAATGTAATAACCTTAAATAAGGCAAATTTAATTTACTCAAGATTGTCAGTCCCTGTTCAGCTTTTAGAAGGGCCATAACCCGTTACGTAGATTTTAGGTTTGACGTATTTCAACTAGTACAGCAAAAAAGAGAACAAGAGATAGCATCTAAACCACATTTTAATAAAAGAATATGGAATTAAAAAAAAAAATCAAGAGATTTTAAATAATCACCAAAATGAATAATACACAGTCATAAACATGAAGCCAAATCCTACTTCTTGGAAGACTTCTTAGTCTTCCAAGAGCAGTTCTGAAAAGTTCTTTCTCCACAGTACTTATTGATTTTGTTGTAACTTTGTTAATCAGCTTAATAAGACTGGTTAAAGATTAAAGCACTCTTTTGAGTTACAGAGTGCACTGCTTTTTTGCACAGGGTGCGATAAAGAGAAACATGAACTCTACAATATAAGAATAGATTTAATCAATTTATTAGTACAGTGACTAAGGAAATTGAAATACCACAAGATAACTAGGTTTTGGTTATTTAAAAAAAAACACATTCCCTTAAAAAAAATAAAGAATTACCTCTACACAAAAGATCCTAAGATCAAGTCCACATAACTTCATCTTCTCTGGAAAATGCTGAAAAACATTCAAATACGGAACATGACCTTCGACAACAAACCTGTGTAAAAAAAGAAAACCACAAATGAAAACCAAATCAAAATAATGTTTAGTATGACAAATGCACACATTGATTCCGGTTTGAAATAACAGCAGCATTGCATTGCCTGAGCAATTCTCTCTGAAGTTACACACATCTAATACTCCATAGGAGAAAAACCAGTTCAATCATTTAACGGGCCTTTAAATTCAAGCTCAGATATGACTGACAAATTATAATGTTATGGCAGCAAGCTTATAATCAACATGCTTAGATGGAGTTTATTCTGCACATTCTTCAGCTACTGTGTTTCTGAAGCTGCTTTAAGCTGTTTTTGTATGCTATGGATTTCTTTTTTCCAAAATTCTAAAGCTTTAAGTAAATCTGACTTTTAAAGCACACACCTTGTGCTGAAGGAATTTGAGTCTGGTAATGGGGTATGGAGGAAAGTCATGGAATGATGAGTAGATAGACAGAACTGAAACCTCATTAATTACATCTGTACTCTGATTTTTTTTTTTAAAGTAGTATTCAGGCACGAATAGAAATTATTTTGTACAGTAACAAACACAAAATAATTTTTCTTTTATTTGCACCCAAATAATGCCATTTTTGTTAAAAACTGGCTTTGGTAAGGGGTTAAAACATTATTTGTGATTTTTCATGATTTTTGTCACATATATATGTATATATATATATATACATAAACATATTAAAGATAGGACTTGACAACAGATACCAATACAAAGCCTCCACCACATCAAACCCCTGCTCTTATCTAGCATCTTTGCTGACATTCACAACAGCCAAAGCAAGCACAGAACACACGTGGATCCTCACAAGGGTACAGACGTTACTCTCATTCCAGATTAAAGCATGTTAATGGTCTCCTGTAGGAATAAGCTAAAATTGCCTTCCTGTATCTCCTCCAGTCTCTTTTCGTTAAAAGAGTACATTAAACTGAAATAAATTAACATTTCAAACAGAATAGACTCTTTTCTTTAAATAATAGGAAAAGATTTGAAAACCATTTTCTCTCCTGCCAGTTGTGTTATCTGCACCATATCTCTCTGATCTTGCTACGTAGATTAGTAACTTCTTGGTCTATGAACTCTGCAAATCCCTCCTCAGTTCCTACAGTGGTTGTAAAACTGGGCTTTGCACCTGCTCCCAGTGCAGGGAGCACAGCAACCTCCCACTTTCATTTAATAGCTGCCTGGAGATAAAACAAAACCAAACCAAACCAAACTCAAAACAAAAAAAAAAATCCCAAATATAAGGCAGAATAGTGTCTTCACAGGCAGAGTAGGCACTGCTGAGGATTCTGTCTCTCACTCCATTGACCTGTCTGTTGCTTGTTACATTGTGGATATATATTGAAGTTGACTGAAATTCCATTTAAAGGCTACTGCAAAGTTTACAGTTACATTGTTTTTTAAAACATTCTTAACTGAATTTTGAGTTCCATTAAAAGACTGAGTTCAAGTAAGGATTAAAATGAAAAGTGGATTTCTTAATCAAAACTCTCAGAATGAACCCATCATTTATAAAGACTTCTGAAAAATCAGAGCAATTGGAAAAATTACATTGCCCAATATTTTTAATTCTGAAGCTCTGTGTATGAGGCTCTTAAATGAAGTGGTAAAAGTAATTGCAAAATCCTTTCTAGTGCGTATTTTGCTAATGAAATTTCAGTAGCTTTCCTTAGCCAGTATAACTAGCATTTCCCCACTCTGAGTGCAGATGTGCACTGGTTACGTGTGTGGTTTTCATCCACACATGATGACAGATGTATGAGGTTATCATCCAAACCCAGCGCAAGTTGCTTGTCCTTGCCATCCTGCCCGATCTGCTGAGCAACTTGCATGACAGCAAGTCAGCTCATTTTAGTGCAGTCAAGGTCGACTGCACTAAACTGAAGAACATAAACTCGAGGGATGGTTTCTGTGAATGGATTGAACCAACCTATAAATGCAAGAGAACTCATAACTTCCCTCCTCCTGGTCTGGCTCTGTGCTCCTGTTGCATGTTACCCTCTTCTGCAAAAGTAACTCACAACAGCAGGAAAAGACTTCCCATTACCCTACTGCCAAAAAAAAGGGTTTATTTCCCATGATCTAACAAAATGAAGAGGCTCACAGATGGCTCCAGCAAGTACAAGAGCTGGCAGAGGGAAATAAGACCTTGCTCTTTCAGCAACAGGGACCCATTACTGGCTCAGATGATGATAAGCTTTAGCTGACACGTGTTAAGGCACAAATCAAACAATTAGCTGTCAGATCTCAAGAGCTGGTACCAAGACGCAGAGAGCAGCAACATCCTGAGCCAGCACAGCATCAGCTGGAAGAGAACAAACAATCAAGACCTTCCTCAGGGTGTGGTGCAGCGGTGACTGCAGCCAAACCACCCTAATAGCTTGCTGCCTCTGAAATGGGAAATCCCACCCTCCCTTCAGTCTTCTGCCATACACTCCTCCCTGCTGACAAAAGCATTTGTGTGACTTCTCAGACAGAGGATTAGATTGAAAACTACTCTTTTGTTTTCCAGGGTTTGGTTTCAACCAGACAGATTTCCAGACTCGGCTGATTGCAGGAACATTATTGCCAGCACAAGGCAGAAAAGAACTGCGGTGAAGCAAATTAACCTGTGTGGAAATGTCTGATGAAACTTTTTTTTCCAAAACTAATTTTCTGCAGATCTGCTTCTTTCACCTAATATACCATAAACTGAGTGAATGCTTGTACCTGGGGCAGGAGTAAGAGCAAGAGTGTTTATGCAGGAACATAGCAACGGAAACTCAGATCGGCTTAAACTGATGCTGGAACCATGTTCTTACGCACTCAGGGACATGCAGTGTCCATCAACACATTTTTGGGTTTTTTCTTTAATAAAAGAAGTTGCCACTAACTTGGCTGTACCAAGTCAAAGCATCACAACTGGTTACAAACCTGACATCTTTCCTAGCTTGAACTAGTTGTCTCCATACAAAAGCATGCTCTTCTCTCTCAAGTTAAGAGTTGTTTCTACATTCTAAAAATACATGGAACATCATAAATACCTTGTTATCAATATAATTTGATTATGAGTCAGGTTTCTAACACTTACTCCAAAAGCCCAGACCTGGAATAGCACTTCAGAACAGTTTCTTCTGTCTGCTCTAGAGCAGACAGGTGATCAAAACACTTGTAAAACTACAATGTAGGAGTGAAGTGCTTGAAAACTTGTCTTGCAGACACAGTCCACAGTCCACATTCTTTTAATTACAGCAGCAGCATACATTAGTAAGGTCCAAGAATGAAAAAAATCCTACGTCCTCTGCATGCTACGAGGAAATGATGCATCTGTGAAAGCCATACAGCCACAAACTGATTACAAGTTTGGTCTTGCCAGCACAGCTAAGTATAACCTCATTTGAAAGGCATTAGTTCTCAGAATCATAAAGTCTAGCATCTTGAAACTTTGTCCACAAGCCAATGATTTTATTCATTATTTAGATAAACAATATACAGCATATGGAGTATTGTGAGACTACTCATGATGGGAAAGGATTTAACGTGTTGCACAGAGTTGAGCAGAAGGTGGTTAAGAATGTTATTTTTAAACCAAAATGTCCCCATCAGAGGAGGTAATTGTAGTGTTTTTTCTGCTAAGTGTGTCAAGTAGCAAGGAGGAGTATATTTTTGGTGTTGTAAATCCTTTAAAAGCTGGCAGATTGCCCTACCATAGTGCCTAAGCATGTATCACAAGGGAGGAGCAGTAGTCAGCTGACTTCAGGGTAGGGAGAAAACCAAACCAAGGGAAAAACAAGGCAGAACTTCAAGTACAACTGTAATTCAGCTGGTTTAAATAAAACAATTTGCCTATAAAGATTTAAAAGGTACTGCTGAATAAATAATGTTCTCTCTGCATAGTTTTAATCTCCAGCCTGTGACTATTCTGATCTGTGTATCTTAATTCATGCAAAAATGTGAACATTGTCTGATTTTTTTTAAACTTAAAATATTCAGAAGCTGGAAAACAAATATTTTATGATAGTACATGCAATTTAAAATTCCTTCCCTTTCTTCATCAAACTTGTGAAAGACAGAGACCTTAAGGGTAGGGAGGGAAGCGTGATAATGTAATTACAGTCTTATATAACTATCGTATCATAGTAAAACTTTGCAATACAAATGATATTCTTTTAAACATCCCTTTCTGCATTTTATTCATTTCTTATGTTAGGTGCATTTGAAGTCACTGAATCATCCCAATTTACCCCCTTTTAAAAGTATTACCCCCATAAATTCTATGTAGTTAAATGATACCTTCTCACTCAAATAATCTTATTTGAGTTTCCAGTTACTAGTTTCTGATTATGTTTTATTTGGTCTTGACCTTTTTTTTCCTTCTCATTTTCCAGCTTTTTTTCCTGTTTCCATGTTTTCTCTAAAACCTCCCAAACAAATGTGCTCATCTCTCACAGATCCCAGTATAAAGGATGTTCCCCAGGTTTTGAATCATTTTCCTGGATTTTTTTTCTGCAATCTCTAATTTTTAAAGGGAAAAGTACAATACACCATTAACACGTAAACACCACAAAATCTAACTTTCAGCTTAACAGTTGACTTTGACAGTTGGGTTTTTTCTGTTATTGTTGTTCGGTTGTTTCTTTTCAAACCACACCGTCATACTAAGACAGAAGCTTGTGAGGATGTATTTGCCTCGGATGACCCCACACGCTTTCCAGAGATGGTTTCCAAGATACAGTAATACAGTAACTGAAGAACAGATATTTATTCTTTTTTTTTCTCTCCAAACAGGATGGGTTAAGCAAAGCAATAATTCTTTACTGTGAACTTTGCTCTGTCCCAGTAATTGAGATTTACTACTTGGATTTTTGCCATATACAACTGTTACCAGACAGGGTTTATACATTTCTTTTCTAATCGCTGACAAAAATACAGAATGTGCTACAGTAGTTCTGACTCCTACAGAATTTCCTTGGGAAGACGGCAGTCAGTAATAGCTCTTGTTATTTAGAAGTACTTTTGAGTTCTACTATTTCTCAATCTACCCAATTAATACTTCAATACTACAGGATGCTAGTTTAAATTCTGAATACTGTGGCGTTTTGCTGAACATTTTACAAGCATCTTTTATGCAACAGCATATTTAGTTATGCAAATATGCAATGGTTTGTGCAATTCTGTCAGTGAAGGCAAAGCCACCCCCTAAAGTTAAATCAAATGGTTAAGTGTTGTTTTGCAGAGAAATAAATTAGCTAGTACTAACTCCTGTACTTTGAGACATATAAACCTCTCTTTTTTAAAAAGTATTTGCAAAAGAATGTTCAATACCCATCCTTCTCAGAAAGCTAGTACAAAGCTAGAAAAGCGTAGGTGGAAGCACTCCATGTGGAGACAGGCCAGGGTGGAAGACCGGACTCTAGAGTAAACGCCCCTTGCATTTGTCACATTTTCATTAGCAATACAGTTATAGGTACCATGGGTGGAGGAGGATGTACTCATTGCCTTGCTTTTAGCTCACAGTTTATATATTTCAAAACTAAAATCTACCTTATGAATTGAATTTGGAATCAGTTTTTCCTTTATTTTGTCTGAGCTTTCAGTTTGATTTGCCAATGTATAGTTACTTGAGTCTTTCTATCCCTTAAGTTTCAGCAAAGCAACATTTTGTTACCATCTTTTCAGGAATACACAATACTTCAACACTTGTTAAAAAGGAGTATCAATGTACCAACAGTCTTCCAAAGTAATTCCCAAATTTAAACTATTTTGGCCTGATTTTAAATACATGTTGGTAACAAGAAAAGTTGATAAATAATTTTTCATTCCCGAAGTAAATCAGGAATGTGTTCATAGACTTGTAGGGGGAAGAAGAGAACTGCACTGCCAGCAGTAATTTGACGGTCTCCATTTAACATCAAACCCTGTTATTAGAACATTTTATTTCTACTATATTAACAGCTGCATTATTCTGAACTCTGATAATTACAAAGATACGAAGACAAAAAAGGACTTCCTATATTAATTTCTGCACCCAACTCTATTTCATGAAGCTACTTAGCTACCTTCCAGATCATTACATACCACTGGTATTGTTTGTATGATGACACTGATGTAAGACCTGGAGAATGTTTACTCACTTAATTCTGGCATGCTTAAAACAGCAAATACAGCAAAAGTATGACCATACACCCTCAGGTGAATCTTAAGAAATTTTGAAGGAGAAGGATAAAAAGCTTCTTTAGTTCTAAAACCTTCTCCTTTACCTGTCTTTGAAATTCATTGCAACCAACAGATGAGAATGTTCTCCAAAATCAGATGCACAAATTGTTATGTCAAAGAAAAGACAAGACAATTAAATACAACTTCTCACTACTACTTAGCAAATTAGTAAGAGGGCAATAGTACAGATCTATTTTTTTTAAAAGTTATTTATAAAAGCAACAAATATTTCACTAGAGACTATTCCTACCTTAAGAGATCAGATAACGTCATTGGTTCTCTCAACCAGAGTAATGCCATGTAACAAAATGAAAGGGTCATAGGCATTGTCATCCTCAGTTTGTCTTTTTCATTCTTCGTAAAATACAAGCTACCATCTACTGATCCAGAGTACACAGAGGTGCTTTCTTGGGTTTATGTTAAAAACAGAAAAGAAAAATAAGTAATTGATAGGACATACACATGATCCATGACACACAGAAAACACGACAAAGGAATACACAAGGACCCTTGTTCAGTAGCTACCAACATTTTCAAATCATTACTTTGAACTGTTTGTGTACTTCTCTACCAAACAGCTTAATTCTAATTTATACATCTACAATAATATGAGATGATAACCTGTTTCATAAACTGCTACTTCACTTGTCTGAGACACTGGATAATATGGAGACAAAACTCCCTCTATACCCATGAAAACAGACCTTTTGTTGGGAACCACACTTAATCCTGGAGTTCTAGAAGTGCACTAACTCCTATATAACATATAACTAACAGTACCTAGGAGCTGGAAATACTGTTTTCCATTTCAGTGGTAAGGGAACAATGGGGAAAAAAGGGAAAATCTGATGTGCCTCAGAGTCAGCGATTAAAACACAGTTTTAAACTTCAGCACAGTCAGAACTTTAACGAGAAAATTATTTACATTGTAGAAATTTTACTGGGGTTAAGGTATGTAACCCTCTGCCATATGATCTCTAACTGTGGAAACTTAGGTATTGTTTTAAAAAACAAAACAGAAATTAATGAAAAAGAAACACCTTTAAAACAAGAATGTAGTAAATGGTGAAAAGAGTGAAAAAAAAACCCCAAAATCAAACAACCAAAACTCCCTACTTCCTTACTGCAATGAATCACTAATAACTAAGACAAGCAGCAATGACAAATTTCATTTAGTAGTGACTTATGAGTTAGGAACCTTTGAGGCTGTGAAACCTAGGAATTCAGGGAAAGAGAAACTAAGAAAAGAAGAGCCTCTCTTCTCTACATCATGATCCAGCCAGGACAGATGAAAATGCCTTTAGAGCACACCAGCAAAAACTATCAGCATCAATTCTGCAGAGATTTTCTTGCTATGCTTCCCCACAGATTGTTCACCTGTTCAGACAGGAACAGCTACCCAGCTGGGAGCTGCAGGGCCATGGCAAGCAGCCTGCAAAAAACAGATTAAAACTTGAGAGAGCTCGGCAGCTCCATGGTTCTGCTGGCAGGTGACAGCCAAGCAGTAGAGATCCAGCTCCCACTGACACTGCGGATAACAAAAGTAAGAAGAGGGGCTCTGCGGACAGCGTGTTCCTGAGCCAGAACTGGTCTTTGATGCCACCTACCGGCTCCTGAAATGGTGGCCAGGGGCACTATGGACACGGCAACAGGTTCAAAGGAACTATACCTCACACAGACCAAGACAAGGTGTAGATGAGGGCATCCTACCAGGTCTATAACATACAGGTGCGTCAGAGAACAAAAGCAGGAGCATCAGTTAATCCTTTTAGTCAACAGTTTCAGCTTTTACACGGATACTTGGGCTCAAAGGCTGCTTCATTACTAATTTCACATTCAACTAAATTTAAAGTAATCCTCATTATATTTGTGGCCTTAATGATGGTACACAATTTCCTTTTATTTCTTAACAGCTTATGCAAGGCATGACAACACACAGTTACACACATCTAACAAGTTAAGTGTTTAATAGGCTTCTCTGGCAATATCTCAGTGCTATACTCAGGGAAATCTGCTGTTAACCCTACACAAAAATAACAACAAAAAATGCTTGCCAGTGAGACAAGTCTCTTGAGGAAAAGAGAGTATTAAGGTGCACAGTCTGCAGCAATTACAGCTAAGTAAAAACAGCACAGAGAAGGAAAGCTATGAATCTTTACACGAATTTATAATTGATTAGAACACTTCTAGTATTACTTATATTTCAATATACAAAAAGATTCTATATTGCTTTAATTTCACCAAAAACTACTTTGTGTGTTGCTGAACTCTTACTTCAAGTGCTTTTAGTGAAATTTGTATGACTGTTTAATGCTGAATTTAATCTCTGAAACAATAGGCCTAGAACGTGTTAAATTATGCCCTATCTTAAGACTACTGACCTCTTCTAAAACCTGAAGTACCAAAAACATTGCAAAGAAAAAATTAGAAAGCTAAATATATCTATGGAACAGGAAAAAAAAGAAAAGATACTCCCCCCCCTTCCCAAAAAGAACAAATTCATGGTTTTTTTTACATAAAAGTCATGACTGAGCTCTGCTCTTAGCTAAACAAGTGATTATTCTTTAAATATGCTGTGTTTGTGAACATCTAGCTTTACAGATACAATAGCATTTTTTCCCCACTCCAAACAGGAGGCATGGAGCTAACTCCTGCATTTCCCATGGTATTTCCAGGTCTTGTTCAACTTTCAGCTCCTTGGGTAGGGGTTGGGGTGGAAAGTTTTCTGTTTCTGGTAGAATGCGAAGTACTCTAGTAGCAAACAGGACTTAAAACGTTACACTTTCTAACCAGTTCCTGTGACTCCTTGTACATGAATACACTTTTATATATATTTATTTACGCTAGAAACTATACAAAACATTGTTTCCAGATAGAAGCAATGAACTGAACTACCTGAGGCCCTGCTAGTTGAAGAGGCAAAGCTGCAATCAGTCTGTAGATCCCCATCACTTTCAGAGAGGGACAAGAAGTGAAGAACACTCGGTCTCTCTGGTTCACTGTCCACATCAGTACTGCTATCACACACCTGGTTTGTGTAAATAAGTCATTGTATTATCTACTGGCAGTTACTGTTTCAATCTGAAGAAACCAAATAAAGCCTGATAGATGCAAGATCAACAGTAAATGAAGTTTAAATCCCAAGTGTTCTTCACATTTTTACTCTCTATGAACCAGCAGTATGTAAAGCAACCTTGTAAAAAAAGTATTTTTAAAGCATTTCTCAGTAAAAAACACTTCTAGTCATTGCATTCAGTCTGCTACAGTGACCAGAAAGTTGGCAATACATAGAGTCAAAGCTCTATGAAATAACTTCAAGAGAACAGGGAGGAAAGGATGACAGCTGATGATATATTTTGCACTAATTTCTTCTCTATCTACTGACTATGTTTGTAAGATAAACCAATATTTTTAAACTATATTAAACTATTTTCTATACTAAAATAAGTATTTTTCTCTTAAAATAGGAAAAACACCCAACCAAACAATAAAATGGACATGTGGAACCCTTTATACTGAAGTGACATTAATGCAATCTAGATATGCAGCTTCAATGAAGTTTTCTGTTGTTGCTTTTTAAAAAGATATCAAACATCTAGTGGGATTTAAGCTTTTCACTTACTGATAATGCTTGGACTGTTTCCCCAGCTGGTCTATTGCAATATGCCTGTTTGCTCTTCTGAAGGTAACACTTCCAAAAATTGCACAGAATTTCATCCTGTTAAATACAAATGGGTAATGATTAGTACAAAGTTTACAAGATCATTAATTCCTGAGAGAACAGAGAGTAATTTCTAACTCGGGAACCTTAATAATGTTCTAGTTCCAATTTTATTAACTGTGGTTTATAAACTACGTTTTAAAATTACGAGAGAAGCTTGGTAATGTGCTTTTGCTTTTTATATGCTCAGTGCTTTTAAACAGGGAGTTGCTCATTCCCTTTAAAAACTACAGGGTTTTTTTACAATAACATGTCCTGTACCATACACCCAGTGTGTGTAACTCACAGCGACACCTACATACCTTCATTTGTGGACACACTCCTAACGCTTCTAAAGCTTCAGCTTGTTTCTTGAGTACAAGCTGAAAGCCTTCACAAACATACCATTCACAGGCTCCATCTAAGGAAAAAAAAAGGTTATTTTTTTTGTTTGTAGTGTTTGTTTGGGTGCTTTTTTACCTTACACATACTTATTTCCATTTTATATTCTTATTTCTTGGTATCAGGACTGTGGCATATGTCTCATTTCATAATTTCAGCTCCTAGAGTACAGGCTAGCTACACTGAATATTCCATCAGCTTCCATTTTTTCACAGTCTCAATCAAGAAGAAAAGCTGCTAAAGAAACGCTGTTTTCCACACATTTCCCAACAACAACAATATGTTTCATTATAATTTTTGGTGTGGCATTTGTAATTGAGTAGAGAGTTAAGTGACCAGTTTTAAACAACTGAGAACCCATCATTAAAAAAAAATGAAATACATTTCTTTCCCATCCCTAGCACAGAAAACTGGCACACATTACAGTGATGAGTCAGGAAAAAAAACAACCAATATCACCACATTCTTCACCATTTTCTCCCACAGGATCATTCACATGTAAATAAAAACTTCCTTGGGGTCATATTCTGAGCTTCCAGCACATCTCAATACAACACGAACTTCAAAAGGAACAGGCCTGCTCCAATCTATTCACCATTCCCTCAGACTGCACTACATTTACTTTTTACCCTTACCTCTCTCTATTTGTGACTCCTTTCCTACAGGCTTTCTGTTTTAGAAGTTTTTTCTGCATTTCTCAACTTCTTTTTCATTCCCTCCACACCTGTTCTTCATTATTTTTCCTTCCAATCACAACTTGCATCTCACCATCTTAGAAGTTATCTGCCCCAAGTTCCTGCCCTGCTTTGATGACGTTGGCTTTAGCTTTTAACACAGATATAGCTTACTCTTATAAACGCAGGAAAATAAACTGTGATAATATAACATAACTGCACTCACTGAAGGGACTGGATGAAGCTAAGGATTTCCTAAGAAGCCTAGGAAATGGCTAATGATCCTCCTAACAGGAGAAATAAAAAGCGTGAAGTGGTACACAGCTCAGACACTAGGAGCAACACAGGATAAAGGCAAGTGAAGGTGTTAAGGATGTTCCCTTTCTCACTCTTCTCTTCACTTGCACATAATTGTTCTTTTCAAAGGGATGGAGTAATACACTGCCACTGCAGTAGAGCGAAGATAGGTCAGCCTATCAGAGACAAAGATAAGCCCATACTTTATTTAGCATTGTAATGCATTTTTGGTTTTGGGACGTGGCCACAACAGTAAAACTTCTATCCAGTCATCACAGCATAGTCACATAGCTCCAGCAGCAGCCTTACTGTAACATCCTTATGGCATATATCATGACACGTAATGAATTCTGTTCTTCTGAATCATGAAATTAAAACCGTAGAAGTGACTCTGGATGAAAGATGTGATATTGGTTTAGCCATTTTAACATGAAATCTCTCCCATGTAGGTTTGTGTGTAGGTTACAGAGCTGAGTACCTGTTAGTACCAGCTAGATCAACATTCTAAGAGCTGGACCCCTGTCATGTCTCACTCACAGACAACTCCTCTGGTTTTGTGATACCCATCACAAGGAAGGAACAATGGGAACACCATATCTGAAAGAAGGCCACCAGTATCTTCAGTAAGTATTGGCTTCCACCAATTAAAGTGGCAATGGGTAACACAGAGCTCTCTTCAATCAAAACAACCCCCTGCCTCATCAGCCTCACAGAGGTCACCTGTGGCTCAGGAACTCACCAAAAGTGACCACTGAAGGTTGTGACAGCATCTAGGAAATGTATTTTGTTCCCGCTCTTACAGTCTTCCCTAGCCATGTGCTCCTGGCCACCACCAAAGACATGATGAGCTAGGTGAACTGTAGCTGAATGGCCACTCATGTAAAACACAGAGATAAACTAATACATACCATTTTTTTCTTGCCTTCTTGAACCTTTGGAGATTGTATGGACTCTTGTATTAGAAATAAATTCAGTGTTGACAACTTCTCTCGTTCTCTGCAAAACAGGAATGTATCTTAGCAAGAAAAAAAAGTCAGGCCTAACTTGCATAAAACATAATAGAGGAACTTATTCAAACTTCCTAAACTGAGGGAGACAGAACATTCTGAATTTTTCATTCAGAAATTGCAAAACCAGAGAATTACTATCCTTGACATCCAGATGAGGTTCATCAGGGTTTGCCTACACTGAGACTATATTAAAGTGCAGCAATACCCAAGCAACACTTCTAAGGCATCTAGACAGCATGCTGGCACTGCAAGTACAGCAACACAGCATCTTAAGGTGGCTCATATTCAATTTTGTGATTTCAAGGAACACTAGTTTTAAATAGTGTCAAGTAAAGCATGAAAAAACAAAAAACAACAAAAAAACCCCAATACTGCCTTCAACTTCTAATGCCAAGGAGAAAAAGCTAATGCTTTCTTCATAGAAAAAACAAGAAGCAATCAAACCTTCCCCAAGGATAGTAGCTTAGCTTTTTACCTCAGTAACATTGTGGCAAGATCTGCAATAAAATCTGCCTCCATCAGTGAGACCCCAGTTCACTTCTGAACACTGGGCACAGCGTTCATTAAAATCTCTCTAAAAGAAATAAAAACAAAACAACAAAACAACAGTGTTTCACGTGTGTTCAAGTAAAACAAATGGCTCTACTAGTAAGATACTGTACAGCTTTTAAGATTATTTATAGAAGAGAATATTTATGCCCTTTGTGTTAGCTCTGGCTGATAACAAGTAATCAGATTTTTAATTAACTGTGAACAAATAATTTTAGCTGGCAAGGACCTACTCTTGGTGTATGTGAGCATTTAGAACACACTAATAATAATAATTAGAACACACTAATAATGGACTAATAATCCACACGTGGTGCGCACATGGCATTGCTTGAAAAAAACCCACTCAACAGAAATGATAGCAGAGACAAAAAGTAGGGACACAGAGATGAAAGGAAAAATCTTTCTCTAGAGCTGTGAAGAAAGCCTGCACGAGGCAGTGGAGAGACGTGCCGGGAGAAAGAGAGACTTCCTGCAGAAATAGGAGGAGAGCAGAAAAGGGGGAGAACAACGGAGTAAAAGTCCATGCTTTTCAACAGCATCCCCCAGGAGCACAGTGGGCACGGCCAGCTCCCTTGGGCCCGCGGGGACGAGCCGTGGCTCACCCGCGCCCCCTCCGCGCCCAGGACAAAGCACCCGCCGCTGCCGCGCAGAGGGGCCCGGGCGGGGCCTCGCCCGCCGCCCTAGGGCCCCGGCGGTGCCCAGCGGGCGAGGCCGGGCCGTGCCGGGGCAGGACAGGAGGCAGCGCCCAGCGGCGCCTCCGCTCTCCGGCTGGAGCCGCCGAGGGCCGCCGATCACCCCCGCCTCCCCGCCCGCAGCCACTGAACGCCCGGCGGGGAAGCGCCTCCTCCGCGGCTACAGCCGCCGCGCTCCGCAAAGCTACCCCCGGTCCGGTCCGGTCCGGCCCAGCGAACCCCGCCGCCCCCACCACTCTCCGCATGGCACACCCGCCCGAACCCCACCGTGTCGTCCTCCATGCCGGCAGCTGCCCCGGGGCCCACACCATGGCAACCGCGCCGAACGCCAGCGCTGCGGGCCGGCCTGGAAACGGCAGCCCTGGCACTTGCGTTCCGGGCCCGCCGCGGGGCCGGGCACTCCCGGCATGGCTGCCTCGGAAGGGTTGTCGGCTCTTGGAGCCGGTCGCGAGCTGGGCGACCGCTATCTCCCGTCCGCTCCGGGCGCCCCCGCGGAGCTGGCCCGTCCCGTCTCCCCTCACTGGAGAGCTCTCGGCGGGCGGCTGATGGCGCAGAGCGACGTGTCCGGGGGCCCGGCTCTGCTTTAGGGCTACCAAGGGCTACCAAAATGATCAAGGCACTGGGACATCCGTCTTATTTGGAAAGGCTGTGGGAACTGGGGCTGTTTCGTCTAGAAAAGAGAACTAGGGGAGGACCTCGTCAACACTTACAAATACCTAAAGGGTGGATGTCAGGAGGATGGGGTGCCATTTTTTTTCTATTGTGCCTAGTGACAGGACAAGGGGCAGTGGACATAAGCTGGAACACAAAACACACTCATGCACAAGGAAAAACCTCTTTTCCTTAAGGGTGAGGGAGCCCTGGCACAGGCTGCCAAGTGAGGTTGTGGAGTCTCCTCTGAATGTCTCCAAACTGGCCTAGACGTGTACCTGTGAGACCTGATCGAGGTGAACCTGCCTGAGCAGAGGGTTGGACTGGATGATTTCTAGAGGTCTCTTCCAACCCCAACCATTCTGTGATTCTATGAGAGCAGGTGGGCAGTGTGATTTAGTGCTATACCCATCGCAGGACCAGAGACCCTGCATGGGCCCTGGGGGCAGAGCAAGGAGCTGGCGAAACATGGATGCTTCCCTGAGGAGATATGAGCACTTCCCGGACACACACACACACACACACACACACACACACACACACACACGACAGGTGCTTTATGGAGGAGATATGAGTGCTTTGCCTCTGAGAGGGTATGGGTGCTGCACTGCAGGGAGGACAATTGGCATGTCCACACTGTGAATTTTGCAGAGGAGACACATCCCCCTCCAACCCCAGCATGCTGCCATGTGCTGAGCTCCTGCATCCTCACCCTTGGTTACTCTGCCCGGGTACACTGGGCAGGTGACCACTGAGGCTGTGCTGAAGCTGTTGGAAGGAAGACTGCCAGTGCCTGTACAAAAGGAGGCCACAACAACTTGTTTAAGTGTGTAGAACCAATAACTGAGGGAAACTATGATTTGAAATACACTTTCAATTAAAAAAAACAACACACAAACCTCTAGATCTTGATGTAGGTCTCTAATTTCTTGCACGCTAATAATGTTTAAAGATGTCTAAACACCAAGATCTGTTATTGCAGTGAACTTGCCCACAAAATTTGAGAACAGGTTTAGGCCTCTTAAAAAAAAAAAAAAAGAGATCCACTAAGTGAAAGCATGGGAAAAAATTAAAGCTAAAATATACATAGAAAGAGGTGAGGCTGTCTTGACAGCTGTGGTTACATTGATGTTGGAGGATATGAACAGAGCTAGAGGGGAACCGTTTATGTTCAAGAAAAAAGTTATTACTCATACCGACTGTGACTTTTTTTTGCAGTGTGGGATGAACATTTGTAACACCCATTAAAGAGAATTACGCATATAATTCATGACATGTTAAAAAGGTGATTGTCAGCCTCACAGAAATGTGGCTAATACTCTGATGAGACAGATCCTACTTGTGATTTTGATTTCCATATTTTTTGTTTGTGGAAATACTGTTCTGGGAAAGCAAGGCCATTTCGTGTGACGGAAAGAGTCTGATCTTTTTCTAATGAATTTCTAAGATGAAATGCCACCTTGAAAAAAGTCAGGGTAGCTGTATCTATGATCAAACGGGGAGAGTTGTGCTCCAGTTTGGAAGATAAACCATTACTTCTACTGAGGGCAGTGCTCATGTTCGACTCCACACCGCAAGCAGGCAATGGGCCTGCTTGGTGGATTTAACTAAATTGTTTAAATTAAACGTGGAAGTGACTGCTTTGATGAGGCAAGACCTCAGAGTTAGGTTTTCTGTTTTCTAATTGCAGCTGGTCAAGGAAAAGTTAAAGAAAGTGTAATCAGAGGACTGCCAATTTGTCAAAAACAGACCACTTCACGTCCAACAGCAGCAGCTGCAGATAAGCTAGACAAGATTCGGTGATTCTGTGGCTGCATGGGAAACCGTATTGGTGTAAATCTGGGTGCAATGGTGTAACTTGGCAGTAAAGTTTTTGAACACGCAAGCATTTACTCTCTGCTTTTGGACATCTCACGCTGGTTTTCTGAGCTGCATTTTCCATGCCAGTGAAACAGAGATATGAAAAGCTACCGAACTTTGGAGAGGAAGTCATGCAAAGACTAATACTGATATTACTAGTTACTTATTAGTATCCAGGCCCTATAAAAATGCAAAGCGTCTATCGGTATTTCTTAAGACCATTAACTAATTAGTGCAGACTAGTGATCTGGTATCAAAAAAAAACCAAACCAGCAAGCATAATAGAGATAGCAAGTCTTATATCTATTTCTTAAAATATTTTTTGAAACGACGTGTATAAAACCGGTTTTTCAGCATGTAAAATCATGTGTAACCTTTGTCCCTAATTACAAGTTACCCAAGTGTACTGATAGGGGTATGATAATTTCAAAGCCAGGAGACAGACTGTCTTCCTGCTTTGGCTCACTTCTCTAATTAAGCTCATTATGCATGGTAGTCAGATTGATTCAAGGCTTAGATAAATAATACGTCCTGTTGTTTCCATTGATTTGAATTTTTAATGAACTGGGTTCCATTGCTGGTATCACATTTCTGGCTCTTGACTGCCAACTTTCCACATGTGGAAAAGTAAAAACCTCAGATTGCACTGAAAGACATGTCCCTTGGGACACTGTTGGGACGTTGCTAGTGAAATTGTACTGGCTTCAGGACGCAAACTTCTGTAGCAGAGATTCTCCCCGGAGTCTTTACCCATTGTCAGTCACCTGCTACAAAGAGTTAGAGCAGAAAACCAACCTCAGCTACTCCAAAGATTGTGCAGGTGAACACAGGGCAGACCTGCCAGATTCAAGTTTATAGAAAATGTATGCAGCTATTAGCACTCACAGTTTAATTTTTGCACCATCTCTCTGTGGAAGAGCTCGTGTTTAAAGACAGGCACCAAACAAAAAGGAAAATAAGAAAACAAGAAACAGATGGCTTCACTCTAACCGATCTTTAGAAGAGACCATGCTAAAGAAAGGGTCAGTTGAGGGGAGAAGCTGCACTGAGCAGAAGTGCGGTGGAGGCGAAGGTGCAGGGAGACAGTTGTGCAAGGAGCCGGCAGGAGAAGGGACAAAGGTGGGAAGAGCAGCACACTGCAGGGGTGGCAGCAGCTTGTCAGGGAGGATAACCAGGGAGGGGCTGAGCTCAGACAAGCTTTGAAGGAAGCGACAAGAAGGAGGAATTCAACGTTATGGTTCAGACACACCCAGCATTGCCTTGCAATGGTGTTTATCGTACAGCTTCAGCTCTCAGATTTTATGTTGTAAATACGTTTTGAGCCCTGCTATGGAAAACCTGAAAGTATGACCTCAAACATCCTGAACAATGGAAAGAGAACCTTTTTCCCCAAGTTTACTCAGGTTTTCTTAAGCTGTTCTTAGGATGTGAGCAATATGAAGTTGGATTTTTGACTATCAAAAGCAGCAATACTGTACCAAGGAGGGAATGCAGACATATCCCTGCGCTGAGTTTTGGGTTTGCACCATCAGCTGCTGCTTTGCACATGTGCTGTAGCTCAGCCCAAATCTCACAGGTACGTTGTGCTATTGCAGTCTCCTTCCAGTTTCACCTCTGACTCGCCGTGCCACAGAAAGCTGGTCATGATCTGTGGTGATCACCCAGCCAGGGGCGTTTGGAGACAGAGACCATGTGGAAGGACTTCACATTCAAGTGAACTGCTCTAGGAGGTAAAACTCCTTGAGTTCGACCTTCTTGTGTGATCTGAAGCCAGGAGTGATTTGGGAGGTCTGCTTGGGGATGCTGAACTCCTAGCTGGAATCAAGGAAAGACCTCATTGTGGGTTCTGGCCTTCAGAGACAGGATCTCTCTCTTGAGGAGCACCAAGTTGCTATTTCTCTGTCTGTACTAGCAGAGGTTGCACCCCTCAGTACCCAGTGACTGTGTTAGCCTGATCCTACAGAGATACAGAGTAGGCGAAGGATATTTCTAGGAGAGAAGGTGATCTAAGCAGCTGCAAAGGAACACAGGGGGCAGTGGGTATTTGAATGTCCCTTTTCATAATCCAGGCAAATATAATGCCTTTGTTTGCTCCTTTTTCAGATTTTACTGAGCAGCTAACATGAAACATTCTTTCAAATTGTAATAGAGTAATACTGTCAGCCTTTGTCTAATTTCCAGCTTTACTGAAGGAAATATACACAGCATACTAAAGGAGACCTTGGGTTCCACTATAGAGTGATGTGTCCATAGAGCCCTGAAGGTCATTCTTGAGATCATTCTCAGATGTGTTTAATACAAAAATGCAGAGGTATTTTTAAAGGAATCGAGAGCCACCTTGTGGAGCTGAGATTCATGAAGGGGCTCCAGATAATAGTGCTGGGAACAGCTGCTTACTGCCCGGAATCCAGATCCAATGGGATCCTGGAGCTTGTTAATCTGGTAAACATGCACATGTCTGCACATACTCACTGAGCGCGCAAGTACATCACACAGCTCCTCTGCTGATTACAACTAGGCAGTAAAGAAATACACTTGTGGGCAGTGGCAGGCAGGAATGTAGGACTGCCAGAAAAATGCAGAAAGCAGCAGAGTCAGGGAAGCAATGGACTCATTATGTCCTACACAGCCTTGGTGGGGAGTGGGGGTGTTCACAGGCATTTGTCACCATATAATTAATTAAGTCCTCGGAAGTGCTGGTAAGTTTTGAACTCATTAAGTGTAGATTTCTGTCACAGGCTTATTTTATCCTGCAGCCATTCATTAACATCAAGAATTAAGATTGCCAGAACCCAGATACTGGCCCATGCTCCACAGCCAGAGAAGGAGCAAAGATGGGATCACTGATGGACATAATTCGTAACTGGAAGTGTTACTCAGCCATTGTTTCTGCATAAGACTAGTGAATAGTCTTGGTTTTGAGGTTGCAATCATAGAATCATAGAATGGTAGGGGATGGAAGGGACCTTTAGAGATCATCTAGTGCAACCCCCCTGCAGAAGCAGGTTCACCTAGATCAGGTCGCATAGGAACATGTCCAGGCGGGTCTTGAAGACTCCAAGGAAGGAGACTCCACAACCCCTCTGGGCAGCCTGTGCCACTGCTCCGTCACTCTCACAGTGAAATAGTTTTTTCTTATGTTTAAGTGGAACTTTTTGTGTTCCAGCTTCATCCCATTACCCCTTGTCCTGTTACTATCTACTATAGAAAAGAGGGATGTCCCAACCTCCTGACACCCATCCTTTAGATATTTATAAATGTTAGTAAGATCACAAATAGGGACTGTAAATAGGGACTATAAACCAGTTTGTTTACCATTTTTCTCCCATCATTGCTCATGATGAGCTCTGAGCTGGTTGTCAGTACCAATATATGGATACCAACACCTGGTGTTTCCACTAAAAGAGGCATTTGATTTTTTTCAGTGCCTTTATGTGGCAACAACTTTGTCTTCATACAGTGTCAGTAGATGATGCCTTAAAATGTGTTTTATATAAGCACAAATTCCAATGTATCCTTTATGCTTATCAGAGTCTAGCTTTCACTTTTGTTCAAACATGGTTTTGGTAGTCAGGAGCTACCTATTGGTATCCTTAATGGCTGCTTCAGACTGGTTTATTTTTTTCCCCCAACAATTTAAATGTAATCACATATAATGAATCTATTATTCTATAAGATTATATGTGGTGTAAGTGAAAATTCATAAAAAGGCATAACAAGGCCAGGAGATAACAACCTCTATTCTGGTTTCAAAAATATAGAAATCTAAATAAAATCCTGCACCTTTTCCCATCAAACTTCATTCCATCGTATTCCAAGAGGCTGTGGTACATAGATCCATAGAGCACTTGGACCAGGTTTCCAATGTTCTAAAAAAACATTGATAGACAGTTCCATATTAGAATACATAGAGGTGAAGTGAGCCAAATCTAGAAGAAAGAGAAATGAGCAGATGCAAACCCCTATTTTCAGAATATTCCCAAGCTTTGGACTCAAGTCTGCACTTCCCAAGTTGTCTCTGTAAAGAGAAGAATGCAGCAGCATTCAGGAGAATCCAGAAGAACCAGTAGGATCACCCTGTCTAGGATGCTGTACTCTTCAAAAGCCATGTGCCTGTTCAAGGTTATGAAGGATATTTGATAAATGCTGCCCAAAACCAGACATGTTCTTGGCCAAGTGAATATTCTGCAAAGGAAATGAGACCAAAAATAGCATTTAATGTACTCTTAAAATAAATAAATAAATAAACCATCTTTCCCAATTTCTCTTCTCCACCCACAATATACAACTTCTATGATAGTTTTTGTTGTAAATACTTATGCAGGATTATGGAATTTTAAAGGAGAGTTTAGAAACATATAGTTCCTGTTCTAACCAATACATTTTAAAAAAATGACATAACATTTCTAGGGCCTCCTGCAGCTCATGAACTATTTTTTTTTAAGGGGAAGGGGCTATAAAAAGTAGCCATGGTTGCTTTTATAATAATAAAAATGAAAATATAGTAAAATAGAGGCATAGATTTGCTTAGACTTACAGTGTCATTTCCCCAATGTCTTTTGCCCTCCTTTTCTCACCATCTATTTTTCTGTCCTTTCGTTCTGAATAAAGGAAAGATCACCATTCCTATTCAAAACTTGATGAAGCCTATAAGTTACAGCGTGCTGTGGGACCTAGATAGCTTCACATCATGCAAATATATTGTGCCTCAGCAAGGTTCAGTGCTATTTTGAGCTCACCTGTTCACTGGGGTATTTGTGGCCATAGTGGTCTTGCTAAATACGCCATAATGGCAAGGCAACGGAGCCATGGTGGTTCCTTTTTATCTCACCCCTACATAATATCCTTTAACAACTTGTTTCTGTAAATACACAGAAAAGTCACAGAGGAAAGCTTTGCTCCTGCAGTGCTGAAGACTGCACACATCTTTGACTCGGGTATCAGTCATACAACGGGGAAAACAAAAGGGCAGAGATCTCTGGCCAGGACTGAGATGTACCTGAGACTCTGGAAGGACCTGTTTGAGTATGACAAATTGATTTGCAGCCCTGTTTTATCAGTACAGTTATAGCAAATTTTTGGCTTAAGAGGATGCATTCAGCAGTAACAAAGGGATCAAGCATTTTTATCAGGAGAAAAACACTGAAACCAATTTTTAAGAGCTTTTGTACAATGAGGATGAGGAAAGCTAGGGATGAGTCATGCTTTTTTTCAGTTTATTGATATGTTTCATCTTAAGGCTTTTTATCTTTTAAATTAGAATGTCTCTACTTGAGGACAGACATTTAATTAGGATTGAAAATTGTCCAGCTGGTGGCCTTTTAATGCCATTCAAAGTGTTCAATGTGTTCCTGCACTACTGGTTTAAAACATAAAACCATTTGATTACTCATTAAAGTGTAAACTTCAAGATCCCCTTCAAAGCCCATCACAGATAGAGGAAATAAAAATCACTCATTTCAGTGAACTGTGGATCATGCTGTCTTGGACACTGACTTGGTCTAGATATATGTATGCATACTGTAGCAATTCTACAGATGAACATGTATAGCCTTAGTTCACCCTTGGGAAGCAGAAGAATTGCTGTCACCACTTAGAGAGGGATCTGTAAATCTTCACACCTTGTGGTCTCTCAGTCAAATCAGTGCATAATCCTGTGGCTTGTCATCCTGGAGTGATAGCTTACTATTGCATCAGGTATTTATTTCCCTGCCATATCTTATTTATTTAGTTAGTTAGTTATACATGCTTTTCTTTTCCTGGCATGTGAAGAATTTCTAAATAATGATTTATTTTTTTACAGATCTCACTTTTTGGGTCAGTCTTCACACAGAAAGCATCTCACTTTGACCATAAAGAGACAGAGAACTTCTGGAAGGAGTCCAGTACAGGGCCACCAAGATGATCAGGGGACTGGAACATCTTTCATACGAGGAAAGGCTGCGGGATCTGGGGCTGTTCAGTCTAGAGAAGAGGAGACTGAGGGGAGATCTTATTAACATTTATAAATATCTAAAGGGTGGGTGTCAGGAGGTTGGGACATCCCTTTTTTCTACAGTAGCTAGCAACAGGACAAGGGGTAATGGGATGAAGCTGGAACAAAAAAATTCCATTTACACATAAGAAAAAACTATTTTACTGTTCAGGTGAGGGAGCCCTGGCACAGGCTGCCCAGAGGGGTTGTGGAGTCTCCTTCCTTGGAGGTCTTCAAGACCCGCCTGGACATGTTCCTATGCGACCTGATCTAGGTGAACCTGCTTCTGCAGGGGGTTTAGACTAGATTATCTCTGAAGGTCCCTTCCAACCCCTACCATTCTGTGATTCTATGATAAAGCTTTAAAAAAATAGTAATTGTCTTTCCCGATCCTTACTGCCTGCTTAGAGCATCTCTTCAAACTAGCCTTCTTCAGAAGAGATTTTGAATCCAGGATGGTGGGATGCAAATCCCTGACACACGAAGTGCTCTGAGAATCCCACCCTTGACCTGAGGAGAATCCAGCATTTACCTGTGTAATAAGGTCACTTTCGCTTAGTGGTCTGGTCACAGCATGTGAAATCGTGTCCTAACAGAGAAGGCATTTGGGGCTTGATCTTACTCAGGGATTAGTTTTTTTTATGGTAGCCAAATAGATGCTTGCTTTCTTAAATCAATACAACGTGTGGTAAAAAAGGCCACGTGTCCAAATTACTGGTGCCTTCACAATCTTTATTCCATTTCTTCTTTTCAGCCACACACATAAGACACTATGTTTTGATTCAAGAGTGTACCCAAGATAGGGAAGGGGTAATTTACTGATCTAAAAATTCTAATGTACTCTGAGTGTATTCATAATCATCAGAAAGGAAGAAAAAGGAGATCTGAAAGTCAGACCAGGAATCTTATTTTTCATCTTATCCTCGTCCCTATGACAAGGGCAAGCAAAACCAAACAAAGGCATAAACAGCATACACCCATCCCCAGAATTGCTCACACCATTTAGGCAATTCAGAGCAGTAAACAAAGATAAGCGATCTGCACAGAAGCAGCTTTAGGTGACCACAAATGGATACCGCTGTTTAATTCAACCCTGGCTCACCTAAACAAGTTTGTTTTCTCAGCAGTGTTTATTTGTACTAGGGAGTGCTAGGGAGAAAAAATTTCCATCCTCCTCCAGACTATTTGCTTCAACGTTGTGAAAATTCAGTATTTCCCCAGCCTGAGAATATATTCCTCCTACAGACACACTCTGTGTTTTGTGGTCTTGACAATATTTGTTGATTGGTTGTTTTTCTTCCCCTGAAACTCCTAGCATTTTTTCTGGGACTGGAGCTGCTCTCTGAAGTGAGAGAAGCCACACAAAGCTTATTCTGGAAGAGAAACCCCATCTGATCAGCTTTTCTGTCTTGAGAGACAGGGAAGTGGGGAAATGAGAGATAAGGCAGAAGTAGATATGTGAAGGTCTGGAAAAATAAATTGGGGGTTGATGGCAGGGTAATATTTTCCCCATTTTTCTAATGCTGAAAAATGGAAATGTTGAGGGAAAGCGGAAGAAAAAGTGTTGTGTGAAATATTTTTTAAACCCCATAATTAAATAATTGCTAGGCTAGAAAGTTGAAAGATACATACACTTCAAGTTGTCAAAATGTTTTCCTGAAGCTCATCCATATTTCAGTCTTTTCTACTTTCCTATGAAAACATACAGTATTAGGCAATGGCACATCCCCTGTGACACGGAAGGCCAGGATATTGCAGGCCACACTTACTCTCAGTCCTTACTGAGCTGTAACTTGGGTAACCTCTCAGGTACGGGAATTCAGAAGCAAAAGCCCATCAGTTACAAGTTGCCTTTATGCTCCTCTTTTGTCTTTCTGTGCAATACCAGAGCTGGGAAGGTGGAATAAAGGAACCGATGGTGTTTTCCTCTCTGAAGTTTCATGGACTCCCTGAGTAGGCAAAGAAGTGCACCTGCGGCTAGATGGGTGTGCGGAGGAGGGCTGATGTATGGGCTGGGAATGGAAAGGGGAAACAGGTGTAGGATGAGAACTTCTGCATCAGGGACTACATTCCAGAAATGTGGGGGATACAGCAGTTCTACTCTATCTACATCAAAAGACAGGTTAAAATCCACAGCTTCTTCTCAAAGAAATTGGGGCTAGCTGGCTTATGCTTAGGAGTGAGTCCTCGAGGTGTCTCAAGCTTTGTCAAGGTAGTGAGAAATTTTCTGTGTGCACCCGGTGCATTCTTTTGCCTGGCAGACAAAAGGTCTGCACATACAAGGCAAATATGTAAAACTGGTGCAGAATTAACATCTGAAGTGAAAATCTGTCCAATCTCCACCCTTCTTCATTCACAAACCCATGAGAAAAAGTGATACATGGTTTATTAGTTAAACTTCGTGATTTCTAAACTTGCAGGAAGGTTCTTTCAACAGGCTTATATAATAAAGTATGTTAAAATAATCCATTCATAAAGCAAGTCTGAAGTAACTTTGAAGCACAGGCTGACAATAGCAGAAAATAGTCATATGTGACCCTTAGCTTCAAAAGAGTTAAGAAGGTTCTGGCAAAGGCACAGAAATTATCTCCACCCACACAGGAAAACATACATGGCTGAGTAGCTATGTAGCAGCACACAGGGAAACAAAACAGTCTAGCCCAGAATTACCCTTGTAAAGGAAATCGTGCACTCTGTTGGGCAGCGGAGAGTCTCCAACCTGGCAAACAGATTAGAGACCTGCAGTCATGTCTGAATGCTCCATCCTTGCATCCTCATCAATCTTTGTATAGGGTGTAACCAACAAAAAAAAGAACAGCTAAAACACACACACACTCAGGCTATGAAAAAAGGTGGAAAATATGATTCAGGTTTTTATAGCTTCCCCTGATGCTGATGGTCTGAGTGTCCATGCAGATGCTGATCAGCTATTGCAGAGCAGTGTACGGGGAGAAGCTGCCAGGGTGTGCTGGGGTGACAGGACTGTGATGTTGCTGCTCCCAGGCACTTTCTAGGCAAATGCTGTTATGCACTCCTTGCTCTAAAGACTTCATCATGAAGGAAGATAAAATAATATGTGAGGAGTCTGAGGAGAAGGACAATTAACTCTTTTCACATATGTATACTTAATATGTAACTGCAATTCTCACAGCTCACCACTCAACCATCACTTTCTGAGAATGTCTCTGTACTAAGAAGCAAGGCTTGGGGATGGATTAACACACAGTTTAAATATTCTCGGGGCTTAACTCAGAAAAGTGTTATAAAGAACATTCCCACTAGAAAATACCCAGAACCAGAAAATACAGATGTTTTTTTTTTAAGTCTCTGAGGCAGAGGGATATGGAAAAATTCATGTTTGCTACTTCTTTTTGCAACCATCTATTCATGAATCATGAATTGTCACTGAACTCCAGGATCTGTCATTTTCTTTCTGTCTGTGATGCTTATAATCAGGAGAGCAGAGACTCATTAGAGATGCGGTCACTGTGGTCAGTACAGAGTGATGAGGCAGGAATCTGTTATATGTGGCATGTATGTGTCAAACTGGGTCCTCTTTTCTGTTCATCTCCCCTGCCCTCTCCAGAGAAGGGTGTTCATTTGTTTTGTCTCCCGGTCATTCATATCAGTAGCCTTTTAACCCCCAAACCACAAAGTAAAGCACCTGAAGGAGACAATTTCTTAACTCCCTGGATTTTATTGCAGGACCATTGGGGAACAGCTTTCAACCTTTACCAAAGTTTCCTGTTTACTCTTATCTCTTTCCTTCTTTTCCCAGACTTTGCTGCACGGAAAAGCCATCTGTGGCTAAGAAGCAGTGATGACACCCATGTCCCAGTGCTAGGGAAGATCCGGTGTCATGCTCTGGTGTGGATGGCAGGAGGCTGATGAGGCAGGAAGCCACCTGGCCAGCTGCATTCAGCTGTCAAATATATTTAAGGTCTCACTGATATGGCTCCATCCAAATTCACTTCTACTTGGGGTTTCTGCAGTATATGCCAGTAACATCCTCACTCATCCCAGTTCTCTAATTTTAGCTTATCGAGACCTTCTGTAAGAAAGTCAAGTTTCTAATTTCAATCGTTTGGATCCTATTTGGGTTAGATGCCTGAAGTTGACAGTGTGATAAACTTGTCTTGCTCCCAAAGTGATAGGAACCACTGAGACATTATTTCCATAACTGCCTGCTTTCATGCTTAGACTGAAGGGCAGATGATAATTTAAAAAAATACTGTACTTCTCAGTTCCCTGCCTGAGAAAGTGGAAAATATTTTCATATCTCTTCCCATTTCCTTTTCTATGCACCCTTAATGCCAGGTAGACGAGACTGGAGTTTTGTGGAGGTTTGATGCAGCTCACAGTATTGCTGCTGTAGCTCCCTGCCTCCCTGCTGCAGTGACTGCTGTCAAACCTGCCCTGAGGAAACGCCATTCCTCCCTTCCTAGCCTTTACACTGGTAGTTTCTCTTTGCATACTGCAGATTCTAAAGCATCGGTATTGATACACACTGTACAATTTTAAACCACTTTTCAATGCCGCTCAAGAAAAAAAAAAGACAAGTAGGAAGCTTTCTCTGCTGTGACAGAAGTTTGATTTGGCTGCTATGTTGCCTTGTTTAATACAGATTACTTTCCAATACAGTTTATACTTCTGCATATTTGTATGCTTGATTGCCTACAAGTAAATACGGCGAAACAAATATGAACAGCTTAAAGGAGTTTTCAAGCTTTCAAATGTAGCCCTGATTTGCACAAGCTGTGCAGCTGTGCCCAGCCCTGGAGCAGAGCTGCAAGGCTGCCTGTTGGCTATCAGCTGCTGCAGAGCTATCAATACAGCCAGTGTTTTCTGGGCCCTTTATAAATTATACCTATGAGAAGTTTGGTTATTACATTCTTGACGAAGAAGATCAATAGTGATCAGAGAGCTTGCCTTAGAAATCAAATTAAATAAAAATAAGAAAAATAATTAATTCAGATAATAGAAAGCAGTAAAGAAACGACTGTATGTGTTCATTCCTACAAGCAAAATAAGATACAAAAATCATTCTTTCCACTCTGGAAGAAAGGTACAACCCCAGGACTAGTAGCAGAGGTGGAAAATACAGCTTCAGCATTTTAGCACTTATGTGGAATCACAGAATTCATAGAATCACAGAATCATTTGAGTTGGAAAAGATCTCTAACATCATCACGTCCAACCATTATCTTAACGCTGCCTAGCCCACCACTAAACCATGTCCCTCAGCACCTCATCTACATGGCTTCTAAATATCTCCAGAGATAGTGACTCTACCACCTCCCTGGGCAGCCTGTTCCAATGCTTAACAACCCTCTCAGTAAAAAAAACTCTTCCTCATTTTCAATCTAAACCACTCTTGGTGCAACTTGAGGTCATTTCCACTTGTCTTATCATCACTAATTGGGAGAAGAGACCAGCTCCCACCTCATTACAACCTCCTTTCAGGTAGCTGTAGAGAGTGATCATGTCTCCCCTCAGCCTTGTCTTTTCCCGACTAAACATCCCCAGCTCCCTCAGCTGCTCCTCATCAGACTTGTGCTCCAGACCCTTTACCAGCTTTGTTGTCCATTTCTGGACACACTCCAGCACCTCAGTGTCCTTCTTGTAGTGAGGCGTCCAAAACTAGACACAGTATTCAAGGTGTGGCCTCACCAGTGCTGAGTACAGAAGCAAAATCTCTGCCCTGATGCTGCTGGCTACGCTATTTCTGATACAAGCCAGGATGTTGGCCTCCTTGGCCACCTGGGCACACTACTGACTCATGTTCAGCTGCTGGTAACCAACACTCCCAGGTTCTTTTCCTCCAGGCAGCTTTCCAGCCACTCTGCCCCAAGCCTGTAATATTGCCTGGGGTTGTTGAGGCCCAAGAGCAGGACCCAGCACCTGGCCTTGTTGAACTTCATACAATTGGCCTTAGCCCATCACTCCAGCCTGTCCAGGTCCCTCTGAAGAGCCTTCCTGCCCTCAAGCAGGTCTATACTCCCACCCAGCTTGGTGTCATCTGCAAACTTACCGAGAGTGCACTCAATTCCTTCATCTAGGTCACTGACAAAGATGTTAAAATAGGCCCCAGCCGAGCCCTGAGGAACACCACTGGTGATTGGACACCAACTGGATTTAACTCCATTCACCACCACTCTCTGCGCCCTACCATCCAGACAGTTTTCTGCCCATCTCCGAGTAGGTCCATGTAAGCCATGGGCAGGCACTTTCTCCAGGAGGATGCTGTGAGAGACTGTCAAAGGCCTTACTAAAATCCAGGAAGACTTCATCCACAGCTTTTCCCTCATCCATGACCATGCCATTCTTTCTGCTAGAAAGTCACCTCATCACAGAGAGCCCAGAACACTGCCTTTTGAGGGTTATTCTCAAAAAAGGACCTCTCCTGGAGATGGGAACTGCACTTGCAAAAGAGATTCAGTTTGAGGTCTCCTAACACTCTCCTGAATCTAAAATGACACCATATTACTTCCAAGCAATACAAATTAAGATGCTGTTTTTAGAAATATACTTTTTCCATGTGAAATTGTGCACCTAAGTGATCACAAAGTACTACTGCATTCTTTGAAGTTTTTGCATAATAATTCTCCTTTTTAAGCTGAGGCCCTTAAGCCATCTAATAAATTCTGGTGCTTCCAGTAAATGGATGCCTCCTAGTAAAAAAATTGTGGAATCACATTAATATGCTGCATTGCATTATATGGGTTAATTGATCCTTGAATAGACTATTAAATATATATTGGGTTTAAATGACATCATTCATACCCACTGAGGTTCTGCTGATAAACCATATATTGCAGAAACAGCTGCATGAATATTTATTAATTGAGCCCCTAAGCAAACAGCTACAGTAATAAATTGTTTGTCATGTGTTCAAATAAGAAAATTGGGCAGAATTCCTAACTGATGCAATGCCACCATCTTCAAAACATCCTATTTAGCTCGTTGTCCTTAAATAGTTTGTTACCTGCACTTGACAAAATACTTACAAATTCTCTTGAGGTGTAAAAACAGCTTTACATCCCAGTTCTGGAAAATCTTACAGCTTGTACTTAACAAAGACCCTTCTGTAGGAATAAAGGTTTCAAATTATATGTTTCTAAGGGTTCATCTTTCTGGTATATAAATAGCTGAGGGGTGTGGGTAGCCAACCCGATCATTGATGAATGAAGTATGAACAGATATGTCATCTTCTACTGTCAGCTTGATTTTTTTCTTTATTGGAATCCCAATATTGCTTTCACACCAGCGTCCCGTTAAAAATATCATTGATTTATTTGGATTGTACTTCAGAGACTGATGGTAGATAATTCCTCACACATTTCAGACACATATAGTGGGCTTGGATCTGCTGCTTCAATGCTGAGCTATAAGCAGACACTTCTTTAATATATTGGGCTTTCCAGAATTTTTAGCAGTCTGAGATTTTCACTTCTTCTAATTTTATTGATTTGCTTTACAGGTTTGGAAGTGTTAGGGTTTTTGGCAGTTTCCAGTTTACACATACTTTTCTTGAAGCAATCATCAAGGAGGTGCCACAGTCATTCTTGTGGGGAAAAAACCCTTTGCTAAACTAGGTAGATTTGAGGACTTATTTCCAAACAGGGCTCAGAGATGGAAATAAAGAACTCTTATGTCTGGTTAGGATTACAAACCGTTAGTGTTTGAGCAGATTTAATAATTCTGTTATCATCTGGGAGCTCAGTGTGATTTAGCTGCCAGTGGGCACCAGGACAAGCACGTGCAGTATCCTGACAGCCAGCCCCAGGGACCCCTGGCAAGGAGGGTTGCCTGGCCCAGTCCTGAACATGTTTCTTCTCCTGGCCTGTGCCCACCTCCTGTATATGTTCAGCCTCAACTGACAGCTGGGATCAGACATGCTAAATCTCATGGAGCAGGGAGCTGCACTGTCCGTGAGTCAGAGAGGGAGCTGTGGGCTACACAGCCTCCACGTTTATTTCATAGTTCTGAATTTGCTGCTTTTAAAACCACCACAGAGGAGCCCAGACAGAGAAATATGGTCCACTACTACCAGTTTGGATAAACCCCCAATCAAGCCCTAAAGCCAGGCTTGCAGAGGCAACTCTTTTGTAAAAAAATCCAGGGATTTTCTTCCTTCTGGTCAACTTTCCCTGAACCCAGGAGCAGAATTGCCTTAAATGTGTGGCATGATTGACTGCAGGAGCTGCCTCCATGGCTGTGCTTTATTTTTCAATAATGCCATTCTCAAGGCTTCTTCTGGAATTTGGGTACTTTATCTATTGATTCAATGAATTGCTGCCTTTGCCAGCTATTTGTCATCTCCAGATACCATTTGAAATACAGAGATACGTTTTAGAAAGGGGGCTTGTTTTATTTCTATTTTTGGCAGCTTGGTGAAGCCTTTTATTCCAGTAGCAATACGGAGCTGTTCTTGATATATTACAGCTCCCTCTAAGCTTTAAGACTAGAGATGTAAAGATGTTCTTGGCTCAGCATATAGCATCACCACATATGGAAAACATAAACGGTCACAAAAGCTTCTTGATTTAAAAGGTGGGATTTATTTTCTTTTTACTAAAACTCTCTAATTTCCTGAGTGTCATATATTTGCTGTGATGAGCCCTGCTTTGCTTCTTACTGCAGTGGAGAAATCTAGGCTGGGGATTGAATTTCTTAGGTCAATAAAAGAGTTTTCATGGTGGGATTTGTCATAGCAGGTTGAATAGTGCAGCATAAAGGTGAAAATTCATTTATAGCTGTGGGAAATAGTTCCCTTTCTTTGCTCCAAATCTTTATGCGTAGAACAGCTAAAATTCTCCCTGGCTTTACACACCATTCAATCCTGATAACTGCTCTGTCATTAATATTATTTTGGACAAGCTTTACATATAGAAATGATTGTTTCATTCTATTTTTGTCCTTAGCACGTTGGCTCAGTACAATGGACAGGACTGTATTTTCCTATGTGTACAATTAATGAACTTAGTGGCTTCCGTCCCCTTTCTTGACTGTGAAGCTTCTGAATTTCTTGCCAAGAATTTCAGTGCTTACCTAACAAAACTCATGCCAGGATTCAACAGCTCATGTAATCTGCAAGATCCTATCAAAAGTCATTAAGGCATGAGCTATTACAGCCAGTTAGCAGATATAGATGCCTGAACCTCTAGCTGCCTGGCCTGCAGTGCATTTCCAATACGCTCTCACATTTGAGAAGGGGAAGTGACAAGGAAGTGGCTTAATTTTTTTCTGTCCCATCTGGCAGGATCCACCTGAAATGACATTTCCTGAGACATGGAAGGGCTCTGACCTGAGGAGCACAAGAAAGGAAAGGATGCTTGGCTTTTTTCAACATTTCCAGGTCAAAAGAGATTTTTCTGAAGTCTAAGAGAGGCCTCATATTAACTCCTGGAGTGCTATTGAAGGTGTCTCATATGGAAAAGAAACAACTCTTCCAAAAGTTCCTTTAAAAACCTTTAAAATGTGAAACATTAGGAAACCTAAGTATATGCTAATGGTCTTCTCATCAACACTCTTCTTGCCATATGTAATACATTAAGTCTAGCTGATGTGCACAGAGTCTAACTACACTGCTGAAGATGTGAGGATTTTAGTTGTTCCGAGAATCAAATAATTCTAAAAGATGTATGCAATCTTTTATAGTATCTCCTTCAGTATTTAATCTAGTATAGCTAAAACATCTACTAATACTAATATTTTTTACAAAATCCCTAAGAAAAGCAAAATATATATAAGCAATATATATATATATATATATAAAGCACAAAATGCTGCACTTTAACCAAGGGCAATATCCTAGAAGTATTTTTTTGTCTCTCTCCGTGCATGTGTCAAGGTTAAGAGTCGTCAAGCAAGGTGGTTGTTTAAGAAGCATGACTATAAAAAACTCCTCGAGTCTATGGAGGACAATATGTTTAGTGCACGAAAATAAATACTCATGCAAAACTGATTGGGAAAAAAATTAAAATAGGATAATTATAGTCATAAATCCACTGGAACAGTGGGATGTGAACAGCACAGTTTGATTAGATGATTTGCAAGTTGATTAGTGATCCTTATCTTTTCCTCCAGCATTTAATTGCCCCTGTTGGTCTTACTTGGCCTGATGAGTGATCGCAAGGCAGAATTTATCACCTAATCACACAGGCAGGTGCTCGGAGAGAAAATCATATCACTGCAGTTGAAATCCAAACTCTTCTCAAAGCTCTCTTTACAAGGGATTTTCACAGTGCCAGGGAAATTTGGTCCAGGATGACTTTATTGCCCAAGACTCTGTGGTATATCCCAAACAGTTTTTCCATCTTCTCAGTCTGGTAGCTGTGGCTGACTTGCAGTCAGCAAATTATTGCTTTCCATAGGAGACTCCTGGGGATTTGCCTAAAGTTTTTGTGCAGCAGTGCCCAGACTTTTCTTCTGTGTAGCTCTTGAATCTTGGCTGATGACAGAGTGATGCACACTGCTTTTTCCCGCAACCCAAACTGGCCTCACAGCACCCAATGGGCTCTGTTGCATGGCCGTGAAGAAGGCTGTTGGCACCTCCATTTTGTATCCTCTTTCCCTTGGTTTTCTTAGGAAAAGGCCATGAAGTAAAGCAAAGAGGATGCAAAATAAATAATCTCTTTTTTTTTTTTCCTTTTTTCCATGCTCTGGAGTTATTTTTACCCTGTTCTATGAAAAGAAATTACTCTAATGGCAAGAACAGTCACTGTTTCCATGCCTGAGTGTGAACTGTGACCACCTGTACAGCGTGTGTATGTGTGTGTGTGTGTGTTTACACTCACTTCTAACGTGTAGAAGGATAACTTATGCAAATCATGGAAGGCACAGGAAAATAATATTTCAGTTAAGGTTTCTAATGGAAGATGGGAATTACAGCCACACCGTCCAGCAGCTGGGTGATGCTACGAAACACATTTTGTCTCCTAGCAACAGCTGGGCTTAGGTGACAAATGCACAGAGTAGAAAAATAACACCAAAACAAGAGCAGAAAGAGATAGTTTGCTGTAATTTCAAGTTGACATTTTACATGCACCTTCTAGGGGAAAATTCAAATGTCAACATAATAGCAGACAGCAAATTTAGGCTTAACTGCAGCCATCAGTAATGTCCAGCAGCTATTGGTATGTCACAGTCTTGTATTGCATTTCTGCATGTCAGCTCAGAGGCAAGATGACCCCTATGGAGACAGCTGCCTGGGATGTATTTGAGACCATCTGTGCTATGTCCCCAGCCCACCTCCATGGACTTCCAGCGAAGTCAAGCACTTTTCTTTTTGCAAGCCAGTGATCACCAGGGGCCACGGATTGCATAAAAATGCGACCACAAACCTTGGGACTTCTGGTGATGTAACTCTAAGTGTCTGTGGAGCGTTCAGCAGCCATTTATGGCGTGAATCAGTACAATCATAATTACTTAGCAAGTAGTGTTGTAGGAAGGCCTCCACCCACAGCGACACTTTGCTGAGCTCACCACCACCAAGTTTCAAAAGGCAGACTGCAAAAGCGTTTCAAAGACATGGTCGAGACACCCCATCCTTTAAAAAATAATTGAAACTTTAGGTGTTTAACTTTTATAGCCTTGTGTACCGCCTATGAAGTGATTCAAGCGAAAATCAGAAGCACCACACAGGACGAAATACAGTGTAAAGCAGGACCTCCGTGCAAAGTATGTCTCAGGGAGGCACATCTAATCTAACTTTAGGCAGTCAAACTTTGTTGTCTAAGTTTAAGGTAAATCCCTTACACAGGTCATTCATCTCATTTTAAAATAGGAAAGCACAGTGTCCTGTTTCTTTCCACTGGCTATAAAGCAAACCTAAAGTTGAAAACACCAAGTTTACCTTTTTCTTCATCATAGTTACCTGACTTAAAGATATCAATGTTCAACTAATGCTCTTTTGCCTGGCAACAGGCTAATTCCAAGCTTATAGCGAAAGTCCCCCAAAATTTTAATGTATGTTCCTGTCCTTAAAAGTCCATCCTTTTCTTAGTCTTGTAATCCTAAGCCTTTCAGGTTTTTCTGAACTGTATTCTGATTTGTCTGTCTCTGTCAGTGACGGATGTCATTTTTACCAATCTCACTAATAAAAACAGTAAGTTGATTTCAAGATCAGTTGTTTAGTAGATCCCTAAATAGTTGACTTCTGTCCCAATAATTGGTTTATCTATCATTTCCATTTTAGCCAATTCCTCACCTCCATTGGATGTGCTCCTCATGGCTGTTTCTAAAGTGACATCACGTAACATGCTTTCCTTGCTAAGAATCAGTTAAGCTTATCAGAGAAAAACAGCAGGGTAGTGCTTGTGACCTAACTTGGATTTAGTTGTGCTAAACTATACTCTTTTTTGTCTACTTCTGTTGACTGTTAAAATCAAACAAACGGTGTTAAGCTAGGTCAAAATTTTCATACCTTCTAAAATACAGAAGCTATTCTTGTTCTTCTCCCAGCATCCATTCCTGAGTTAACATACCAATTTACTAGTTTGAGCAGGTTCCTGTGTTGGTTCTTTCAGGGTTTTGGATAGAGATTGGACTGCTGCTTTTCTCTGAAAAAGAGAAATCTAAGCCCTTAGATTTCTGTTTTTGTTCTAGATACTTTCTCATTCCCATGAGTCTGCTGTCTTTGCCCAGCATGTCACCATGCTTACTAAAAACTGAAGTAAATATTTCGTTTCACTTTTGGCCTGTGCTTAGGTTATCTTTAACCCCTGCCCCCAATCTTTACTGCATAGCAGCCTCAAATTCCTCTTTTTTGCTTTTGATTTGTTTATATGTCTAAAGAATGTTTTACAGTGTGTTTTTAATTTCCTTTGTGAGGTCTAACACAGGCCAGATTTTGGCAAATCTCACTTTATCCTCACACTTTCTGACCTGTAAGATGCAATTTTCCATCTCAGTCAGCCCCTTTTTCCCATTTCTTGCAGGCCCTTTGGCTGGTCCTTGTGTCCTTTTCAAGGTAGATTTTCATCAGTTCAGTGGCGAGTTCTTCTCCATGAGTTTTCCCTTGTTCCTGAAGTGCAGACTCAGTTATATATCTTTGACTTCAGGAATCTCCTTTGCAGTCAATTCTCCAAGTTCCTCAGTTCAATTGACTTTACTGCTTTGAGACTAAAAAAATCCAAACATGAGAACCTAGAAAAATGCAGATTAGTTTCGCTTTCAATTTAGTTTAATCAAAATCCTCTATGATCTGCTTGATCAGGGCTGTTTTCTACAGCCACTTCTTCTGTGATATCCTCACTATTTCTAAATTAGCATGATCTCCTGCAGGCTCAACAAACATCATGTTGAAAAAAAAAATTGTCTGTCACCACCGATAGTCTCAGTTTTATTATTGATATAATTCTGCTGATTTGTCTCTTGGAACAGAAGGTCTCTCACAGGTTCTGTTGACTCTCTAATACTACTCCACTGTCCCAGAGCCACAGTCAGAATTTATCTAGATGATCTTTAGTGGACCTATGCTACGCTGTGGTTTTACAGTGCTTTTCAAGAAGGCAATGGGTTTTGATTAATTTTATTGTAATAGTTTTTCATAGTTTTTTTCATAGTTTTCCTTCTTTACACATTGCCACATCAATAGTGTACAGTGCTACTCTGACATCCCTACCTTTGCATCCATCTGTCCTGAATACTGCCTTCCTCTCAATGCCTGTACTCCAGGAGAAGGGACATTCCACCATATTTTTGTCTGCCTTGCTAACACCTGGTTGTAGGCTCTAGACCACAAGATTTGGCACCTAAATGTCACTGCATGGGCCTGTTATGCAGTGTCCAAGCAGTTATTGCGCCTCAACGTCCCAGTTTCCTAGCAAGCAAAGCTTTTCCACTGCCTTTTGCTTACCTGGCCATCCATCTTGTGAATATAACTGTGTTTTCTCCTTACTTTGCAGATTCCTATCTTGTCTGTGTTGTTTTTTCCCTTCTTCCACACTTACTCCTTTTTGCGTTTCCTGCGTATTAACCTAGGGTGAGATAACTTGAGTTTGTTCCAAGCTTAACCCCAGAACTTTGATACTCTGTATATAAATGCAGTTCAGCCACTGAAGACAATTTTCCTCCTGTGAAAGCTTTCCAGTAATTGAATGTGCTGAAACCATCCTTTCTAGCTCTGTCCTTGAGCTATTTGTTGGTTTTGTTAGCTTGACGTGCTTTTGCCTTTTCTTGCTGGCAACTTGGAGGCTTGAACTGCAGAGCTCTTAAGTCTTTACCTCATTAGCAGACAGAAGTCGCTTCGCAGAAAACATTGCTGGCTGACTTTTTTCCCCCCTAGTCTTCTAAAAACACATGTCCATACAATTTTCATCACAGCAGCAAACAAATTAAAACAAGATTCTAAGAAAAGATGCAATTTAAAACCAATCTCTTTCATTCTTAAAAATATCTTTTTCTGTGTTTCTGAAGCTCTGCACATGAAATCCTGTGTAGCTGCTTTGTGTTACACACAACTTCCCATCTGACACGCTACATCAAAGGAGCTGTTCCCTTGTACAGTTGTTAATGTGACATATACTCTTAAAATGTTAAAGAGATGAAACTTATACTTTAAATGTCTGCCTAAAATGGCATGTACTTCATTAAATATACATTTGAAAATGAGGAGGTTGCTCTAAATGAGTATAGATTGTCAAATATTTAAGATGGAATCAATACAGTCTTCCTCAGTTTCATATTAAGCAATAAACAGTCTTAAATGAACAGTTTGTAGTACAGTTTCCTACACAAGGCTTTCCAAGAGTCAGCACTTAGTGCCTTCTTTCATACACGTACATTAATTTAATATGTATGCTTTTCCTCAGAACATGAATAAGTCATTCCTTTTAATGTTTTCATTTACATGTTTAATTTGAGAATGGGAACCTGTGGAAACACACTTAAATGCTTATGCTTCTTTATTCACTTTGTTTTGAAAATTGGTGCGTGCAGCATGGGCAAGAAAGTAATCTAGGTAGAGGCAGAGTTGATGGGAAAGTAGGTTATAATTTACTCACACGTTGTGCGTGCAGTGGACAAGGAGTCAAATCTGCAGAGAGGTCGGTGTTTTCCAACACATTTGAAAAGGGATTTGAAAAGAATGTCAACAAGATCAGAACCAGTTTCTACAAAAACATAAGTAATTAACTAAATTTCCTAAATTATACCGTTTCTGGACCAACCCTGCTATAAGGACTAGCACGCCTGCTTACACCTAAGTTCACAGAAATCATGCCATTTGTGGAGGCAGAACTGAGGCTTTTGTGAGCACCTGTGAGCATTTTGACTTTCAATTACAAGATCACCTTTTTAAATTACCATCTAAAATTTTCTGGAAGTGCCCACTCTGAAGCAGGGGCTTCAGGACTTCTTTAAAAACTAATTGAAGAAGCCACAAAATTTTTATAGTAGTTTCTGTAGAATATTTTTGGAGTTGGTATTTTTGAACAAGCCTGTTATAACAGGTTGTACTAGAAGGATGTTACTTCCTGCTAAATTATAAAGCATGATTAAAAGCCATAAGGAAGACCTATCTTTTTTTTTTTTTCATATCAGGGAAGGTCTGTGGATGAGTAGATTAGGGGAAAAGAAAGGGAGGAGTTACTAATATTTCTGTGGCAGCACTCCAGGGATGTTCACAGATTCCCCCCAAAAAGGGAGACCCTTCACTGCCTCACTCAATTTCTGTAGGAGCTATGTGTTATGGACACCTCCCCCTCGTGCTCTCCAATCCCTTCCTTTGCCTTTGTAGGAGCTAGAGCTCTTTGTGCTGACCCTGGCCCCACAACTATTCTTGCTTGCTCCGTAGCCTGAGACGGAGGTTTTGATCCTTCTTTTCTCTCCCTCCTCACCCAGGAGACCTGGACTTCCTCTTCACTTTGTATCCCCCATCATGTTCCTCCTTGCCTCTCTCTTCTTGCAAGGGATCAAGCTCCACCTGAGCACTCCCTGCCCAGCTCCTCTGACTCTCCTGTCTCCCTGCCCAGCACATACTCCAAAATTCTTCTGTCCAAAGTGAGACCTTTAGCAGCTACCATCATCCTCAGTCTTCAGGAAGTCAACTTCTTTCCCTGCAATAAAGTTATCAGTGAACTCCTGCACTCAGATTTTGAGTAGATTTCTCTTTTGTAGACCCCAAATGGGGACAGTAGTCTTGAGCTTGAAAATCCTAACCTGACAAAAGAAGGATCCTTCAGAACTTGACATACTTTGTTCATTGCTTTTAGCTACTTTGCAAAGAAATGCCCCAGAGATCTGACACGTCTCTGACCAGAGGCCTGCACCTCGGCAAGCTTTTTCTACAGCAGTCAGAGAAACCATGTCACATGCCATGAGGTACCAGGTAACATCTTGCCTGAGCCAAAGAGGTGACAGACAACAGGAAAGGTGCAAAGTTAGGGACCAGAAGGTCTCAGTTTTAGGCTATATGCTTCCAGATGGTTATACACATTTGCTTTATTCCTGTTTCACAGCTGAAATGGACTCACACTTTGTAGACAGCCCTGAAGAAGTGGCTGCTGAACAGAAATGTAAATGCTACATAGGAAAAGGCTTCCTTTGGATCTTCTGTCTTTCTTGTTTAATAAATGAGTTCAGTGATATAAAACTAGTTATGTAACATCAAATTTAACAGTGGGTCACTGGTACAAGGGACTACTGTTGTGGAGGAATTACTTTTACATATTGCAGACCTGCTCTGCCCCTCGTCTTGGTGACTTCCCAAGTCTCTAGCTGCTGGAGGCCTAGTAGCAGGTTACCCCAAAACACCAAGATATAGTAAAGAACAGCTCCTCATCCTCTGTGGAGGGACTCTTCTGCCTCTTGCGCCTGCAAGTGTTCACAAGTCTGCATGTGCTTCACCAGCTACACAACACAACCAAATATCAAGTGTTTCACAATCCACCTCGGGACTTGGTTACTGCTCAGGTCTCAACTCATGCGTTTTACAGTGAAAAATCTGTCATTGGTGCAGGGACTCTGCTCTTGTCACTTGCCTGTTAATACATCCAGGTATCTACAGTCTGTCCCAGACTGCTTTACCTTCTGACAATATGGAAAGAGTTACTTCTCACCTCTAACTCTACATGCTTTGGCCTGGAAAAGCCAATTAAAGCATTGACACTTTTTAACTAGGATAGGATGAATTTAGCTTGTTTTTAACCAGCTAAAGTTGTGCAAGGAGATTCCTTCCGTCACCTAGATGGTGTTTTAAGACGGGGCAAATGCTCCCTCTGGAGGTGTTCATCTCTGCATTGCACATGGAGGCATCCCTGGGCACACACATTCTGCCACTTGCAGAATTTGCAGAAATTGCCCCAAATTCTCTAAGCAGGGAAGATGACTAGGAGCAGAGGGGAAAGACTGAGGTTTCTAAACCCATTGGCCAGTTTTGCTCACAAAATAATACAATGGGAGAGAACTCAATGCATTGTAAGTCCCTTCTTCTGGTCCTTTGGCATGGGAAGAAGATAAGTGAAGTGGTTGCAGAGGACAGAGAGATCAAAGACTGGAAGCTGCAGAAAGTGGGATTTCACCTGCACTGTTGCTTGCTGAACATTTTCCAAAGATGAGGCCAACCCACGTGTGCTTCAGCCAGATTGAGTGCCCAGACCTCATCCTGCTTGTCATACCATGTGCCCAGCAGCCTTTGTGCTGGATAGAGTGAATTACAGCACCTCTCCCCCAGTTTTGGAATGAAGTAACCCATCTTGCTACACAGAAAAAATGCAGTCCCAGATGTATGGAAAGTCAGCCTTATCTTTTTTTTATGACATCAGAGGTGAATAGCTTGGCTGAAAATCCAAGCCAAATTTGGCCTAGTGTGAATATGCGAGAGAAAGATAATAAGCACATCGGGCATGTCTGTGTCTGTACTTGTGTGGCCAGACACTTCATAACCAAGAAATTATATGTCGTGCTGAGTGGATTTGAAAGAGAAACTTATCCTAACAAACCCAGCATTTAAAGATGGAGAGAAGTAAATAAGATGAAAGTGTGTTTCTACCCGCTACCACTCTGTTGTGGTTTGCAAAATTAGCCTAAAGCACTTTCCAAAATGATTTTCAACACTCCTGAACACTTGCAAATTATTTGTTTTGTTTGGTTTAGGGTTGTTTGGGTTTTTTTTTAATTTAGACAAAAAAAACCCCTCCGTTCTTTCTTCTGGATTTTCTGAAAGATAAAAACTAGAGCTACAGTGCACCTTTGTGCACAGTAGTGAATGACATTGTGGGCTATATATCTCCCTCTTCCTAAATGCTGCCTGTTCTTTAGGTGGAGATGACCTAGCCCATGCAGTGTCACTCTTCAGGTCATCCAGATATGTTGTGGCAGCATCTTGCACAACATAAAAGTAAAATGATGGCTATTTCCGATGTAAATTCTCTACCCTCGGAGAAGATGGATAGAACCTGGGTAAAACTGCCTTTGGTTTGCTATAAATCACTGTAATGTTTGGGATTACACAGAAGGAGTGCATTATTTTTAGCTACTCTGTTATCACAATTTTGTCTGCTTTCTGATTATTCAGACTGACCTTTCCCTCATCTTCACTTTTTTTAGCTGTCAGCCATCAGTTTGTCACCCTGACAGATACAGTGGGACAGAACTCACCAATAAATCTGAAAAAGGATTCCTGGTAAACATTTGAATGACTACATTGGTCCTCCTACTCTAGCATCAACAAAAGTATTTGATTATGTTATAGATGTATGTGTTATTGTTTATTATTATACTAAGATCAATAATATTCTTACTATTATGATATTTATGTATATTTGTGTTACATATTTCTATATTTACTCCTCTGGGGGAATCAAAACTGTGTTAAAGTTGCATCAAAACAGGCAGCTGTGCCAGGAGCAAATGGCAACCTGAAAGTCTATGTGGACCAGTTGAAGGAAATCCAAGTACTTCCACTGCATGGCTTGTCTCCTTGCACAGGTATTTTGCCACCACCTCAGACAAAGCAGCCACAGAGAGAGCAATGTTAGAAAGCTCTGGGTCAGAAATACCTTGGTAGCTGAAAACTTTGGGCTCCTTTCTCATATCTGGCCAACTCGTGTTTGTCCCAGAAGTGCAAGAAAAATGTATCAGTCACTTTTGGGATGGGGGATTTGGGCAGAGGGATGTTAAGCTTGGTTTTAGTGTGGTTCTTAATATTGACTTGGAGATGGCTGGGTGTTGGGCACTGGTTTTCATGCTCCCCCCATGGCGGCTCCATGCCGGCGGTTGCCTCCATGCCTGGGGTTCATGCCATCCGCTCTTAGCTTTTGTTATTCCCAGCATAAGGATATTTGTCAGGAGATAAGTTGGTCTTTTTATAGTCAAGTCTAGAGTTTCCATGGTGAAATTAGCCAACAGGAGTTTCCTTTGCAAAGCAGAGCATATCCTTTACTGGCAAAAACACGTTACTCCCTTGGTTGTGAGGAAGTGTCATTGTCCGAGATCTATTCTGGTTTTTAAGGGCTCTGTATCCTCAAAGACATATTTTTAACCTGAAAAGGATATTTATAGTGTCTAGTGAGAGCGATTTGCCAAATTATTCTTAGTTTTGCTTGTGTGTTTGCTTTATCTGATCATCACTTTTTCCCTATTGATCTTTTTTTACAAACTTTTGATAGAAAATGAAAGCAAAGGTAATAGATTCAAGAGATTCCTGGAATTAATCTAACGACAGGGCCAAGGTAACACAGGGAATTAATTTAATCTCCCACAGTCAATGTATATCCTAACCAACAGGAATGTTTTTGATATAGTGTTTTCTAAAATTTTCGGATGCCTTTGAACATGCCCAGAGCCAGTGCGTGGGCTGGACCAGCTCTTAGTACCAGGCATTAAGCAGAAAACCACCTCCTTGTCCTTCTGATATTCATGTTCTGGACTAGAAAATGCAAAATCATCTTCTTATAAACTAGGCACCTTGAAGCAGAAATTAATAAAAACCTGATTATGAAACTATATGCAAAAGCTCTCGTGTTGGCACAGAGCTCAGTTTGTGGGCTAACCCTGATCTCACCCACTGTGAATGAGGACCAGCTCCATTAAAACCCACAGGGTTACTGTACTGTAAGCCTGTTGTGAGACCACAGTCACGATCAAAAGACATCAGGGGATAGCACGTGTAATAAAGAAACTTAACAGAGGTCTGTTTTATCTTAATAATCAGTCTTTTTGCTGATGCTGAGTATCTAAGGCCATGCATTGTTTCATGGCCTGCTGAAGTTAGCATGACTGAAATGCTCGTACTTCGGTGCTTTGCAGAATCGGGGCCTCACAGTGCTTATCTGCTGCAGCATCCTCATCTTTCTTTCCTTGATGCTTCCCCGAGGGAGTGAAGTGACTCTGATGGATATATTTTACATTGCTAACAGTGAGTTAGAGCTACCTGCTATCCCTTGACAGAACAGCTCTGATTCTGCTAAGGAATAATGAGAATTAATGACTCGTCTGCTAATTACGCTTCTATTGTGCACATTTGTGCATACTTTCTGCAGGAATTCATTCTTGACTCGTACTGATGGCAAGGCATAAAACACGCTTGAAAAACAGAGTACCAGATGATGTATAAGCACGGCTATGAGAACACGCTGGAGCCGTGGCACGTCGATTTCATCTGCGTCGCTGAGGTCACCAGGGCAGATCCGCCTTCACAAAGGAAGAGTTACTTCTGACAGTTCAGAAATACCCCTCTAAAATTCATCCATGGTTGTGACAAATGTCAGTGCAAAGCCATTCTTTGACATGTTTATTTAAACATAAATATGAAGGGAAAGCTTACATAAGATTGGATTTTAAACATTCAGTTGGAAACATACGGATATTAAATCCTATACCCCTTTCATCTAAAACACGCACTTCATCAAAATAAAGGAAGGATGTGGTACAGAATATGATCTTGAATTTGTATGTCTACATTAATCAGATAGATTGGGCTAAAAAGCATCAAACTCCAATTTTTCATCAAATGTAACAGATAAATATTTGTAGAGGCATGGAGACGCTTCCAGGAAGAGAGAAAGTGCAAAACTTCCCCGTGGCAAGCTTTGGAAATATGCTCCAACTTTATGTCTTACTGTAAACCCAAACACCAAATCCAAACCAGGACACTGGATTTGGGGTCTGATTTGAACTTTATGCCCTCATTCCCATGTGAAATATTGATGGCATCGAGCAGGGGGATGGTTTTGCTGTCACTTTAGGGCCTTTTATGTCACTTCAGGTCCACCTTGCTCCCAGAAGACAAAACTGTGAGTAATGACAGGTCACTTCAAATAAGTACCATGTAAAAACTGTAACGATTCTGTGCATTTTGTTTAATTTCTCATTAGTTTTGCATATATTTGAGAGTACAAGGCATGTAAGGGCATGAAGAGGAGAGGCTTCATGGAGATTGGAGAGTGCTGGTGGCAGCGCTCCCAGCCCTTCACTGTCCCTCGCTGTCTGTGGCCCACAGTAGCTCATTTAACTTCTCTCCTTCAGCTTCTTCAGTATAATTATGCTTAGCCCACAGGAGTGTTGAAACAGATTAATTAGCTAAGGTTTGTTGAGACCTTTGAAGATGTCAAGCACTGTAAATGCTGCCTGTTATGAGTGTATATTACTGCACACTGCATGCATGGTGGGATTATGGAGTATTTGATATTGTGCAATTGGAGAGGAAAAGAAATGAGGAACATCCTTAGGGAGCCTGACCAGTGTGTGTTCTTAAACACAGTTCTTTCCCCATTTCAGTGTAATAGTACATTCAAATACCTTTCTCGGGGCCCTAATGATTTGCTGTGAAATTATCAAATATCCCTGTGCAAACTTATAAGAAAAGGTATAATTTAGAATTTAATAGTTCCATTAGTTCCTTGGCTTTGTAACTGCAGTGGCCACAGCTGCCAAGACCATAGGAACTTTTACTAAAAAAATTGGTTCATTTTGACTTTCTGCTGTACTGCTTTCTTAATCCCACTGTCCATGTGGCCCCACAGGTGATAGTCCCAGGATCAAATAGGAATATACCCTGGAGGGGTCAGATCAGGGCTTTGAATTTGAATATATTTACCCTCGTAACATCTTTGGCATAAAAGAAAGTGCAGTTATCATCAATCAAATAAATGGATTTGCTCTCAAAGTACCACCGCTACAGATAAATGTTGTAGAAATTTGGTTTGGTGACTTCAGTCTATTTGAAAGTTGCCTGACTGCTTCACTCCTCTCTGACCAGCAGAATTTGGAAATCCCTATAACTCTTTCTCTTTTCCCTCTGGCTATTGAGCAAACTATGCCCAAGCACTACAGTTTCTCTCTGAATGCAGAGATTCCCCTTGAACAATTTCACCTGTTACTCTTTTTCTACCAAGATGATCAGGGGACTGGAGCATCTTCCTTATGAAGAAAGACTGTGGGAACTGAGGCTGTTTAGTCTAGAGAAGAGAAGACTGAGGGGCTATCTTATTAATATTTACAAATATCTAAATGGTGGGTGTCAGGAGGTTGGGGCATCTCTTTTTTCTGTTGTATCTAGCAACAGGACAAGGGGTAAATATGATGAATCTGGAACACAAAAAGTTCCATTTAAACATAAGGAAAAACTATTTCACTGTGAGGGTGAAGGAGCAGTGGCACAGGCTGCCCAGGGAGGGTGTGGAGTCTCCTTCCTTGAAGGTCTTCAAGACCTGCCTGGACATGTTCCTATGCGACCTGATCTAGGTTGACCTGCTTCTGCAAGGGTATTGGACTAGATGATCTCTAAAGGTCCCTTCCAATCCCTACCATTCTGTGATTCTATGATCTATGATCTTTTAGAGGTGAAGCAGGACAGACTGAAATGTGTTCTCACCTCAAAACATGCACCGTTTTCTGTGTAATAGCTCAGTCTTCTGTCATTCATAGTGTGAAAAAGGTTAACTTATTGGTAACCATTGTGAAGTATTATTTATAATATTTATTAATTATTGTTTATGATTATGCATCATAAAATACTGTAATATTACAAACATTTGTTAGCAATTTATGACTATTATAAACAGAGTAATTGCAAATTGTCTCAAGCTATTATAAACCTGATATCTGATGACACTGTAACAGAGACAAAGCTTGGAGATTTTCTGTCCTCCACATTGTGATGATGTCTTTGACCTTGGTTATACAGTGTCCAATCTGATGTCAGCCTGCTCTTATTAAAATAATAACAAGATCCTCCACATTACTCCTCTCCCACTGCAGACCAAGGGCAATAGTGCCCAGATCCTTCAGAGAGCTGTGAGACATCTCTGTCTTCACTCACATTTTGCTGAGAACCATTCCTTCTGTGTGATCTTTGTGTGCACCACTTGTATAAATTGCACTTCTTGATTTCTCATGAATCTTTCTGCAGAAATTCAGCTGTATCTTCTCTGTTTTCTCTCCTTACCTTGCAGTTTGTGTTTTCTGCTTCATCAAGAACATTTTTAACACTTAAAAACCGAGCCTGAGATGACTGATCTCAGTACAGTGGCTGATTTTCCCTTCAGGCAGGTTCCCCTTGCCAGAAGGATGCTCCCAAATGGGGAAGCTCTCACAGGTAACGCTATCCCTCCCCGTGTCACCTTCCCATCCCTGATATATCTGAAGGGAGCATTTTTCAACAAAAGAGTAGGTTAGAGGCTGGGTCTTGTTGAGCAGGGACCTGCTCCCTCATGTGAAAGACACTACTTCATTAGAAACCAGGCTGTGGAAGTTCACACATCATTGAAGAGGGGGAAAATATTTACTTGAATTAAGGCAATCTTCTGTGTCAAAACTCTACATGCTCATAAGCTTTTCCCATCCATTCAGATTTTTTTTTTCCTTCTTACATTTCTGCACCAGGTGGTGCCCAAACTTGAGAAGGCTGGATGGTTCAGACAGGCTGCCTTTCCAATGAGGAAATTACTATTCAGAATAAAGCAGTTAACAAAGCTGAAACACTCCAATTTGCTGACGCGCTGCAAGCCGCAGATCCCACACAGGAAGATGCCCATGATCTCCAGCCTGTAGTCCATGTCCTGAGAGAAGGGGTAGGCACATAAGAGCATGTTGGTCCTCAAGATAAAACTCAGCTACAAACTGATTTTACTATTACTGCATGTCTTCAGTGCATTTGCATTTTAACTACAAATTAATTATAAAGCACAAAGATAATTTTATTACTCCCCTCTTCTTTCTCTGTAGCTCTCAGCCTCTCAGAGAGTCATCTTGTTAAGGCAAATTCTTTCTGTTTGCCTCCAGAGGAGTCAAGGTGCACAAATACGTAAGCCACTATGAAAAACACAGATACGGTAGAAATGAGAGAGGAAGTGACTTAGTGTCTTCCAGCCCACTGTCTCTCTCCCTTCCAAGGCTGGATTCTTCACTAGATTCTGGTTTAGTGCTACTCATCCAATTTTAACTATCCTAAGTGACAATATTTCTGCTTTTCGCCCTGAGATATGACAATATGAAAGCAGTCTCATTCTCTAAATAGGGAATTAACCCATCTGACCTTTAAACCCTGTCTAATTGCAGTATTTCCAATGAAACATAGGATACAAGACACACATACAAAAAAGGCCTTTTGGACCCTTAAGTCAATTTTGTCAAAACCAAACATTAATTCTTATATTTTTAATGCTCCATCTTAAAACGTGGCACTTTGTGTCACCTCCTCCTCTTCCAAACATTTCTGATGAAAAAGTTTTTATATCTGGAACTATGGCAGCAGGGTTTTGTATCTTACTTAAAAGGTATAGTTGGTGCAAAAAGTCCTACAACATTTCAGTGTGAAATCTCTAGTCTACGTCAAAGTTTATGTGAATTAATGGCGATTTAAATTTATTGTTCAGGAGGTGCACCAATGGTTTCTTTTGGTCTGAGAGTGTCTGGTGTATAAAGAAACTCACAGCACAGCAACACCTCCCCCGCTTTTTTTCCTCCATGGCAGGACCCACACAATGGTTACCAGTATTGGATGGATGTGGAAAGTTCTTGTCACGCGTTTTATGGCAGTGAAAAAATTTCACTCTTTCTGCCTCTTCCTCACTTTCTACAAGTCAGTGTTACTGAAAACAGGAAGATAAAATAACCAGGCACAAGCTAGGGAAAAGAAAAAGAGGTTTAAGACGGAAAAACAGTTGAAATCCTCCAGCACTCTCTCCTCTCCTTGCTTTTGCCTGTTTAGCTGAAAGTCTACCAGCTTTTTTCTCTGATCTCAGCCTCTGAGCTGGATGCGCTCTGAGTTACACGACAGTTACTGGTGTGGCCAGTGCCCCTGAATCACTGTGTTTCTTGAAGCTACAGAAAAGCAACAATAACACTTCTCCTCCCTGCAGGAAACAGAGATCTCAAAAGACAGGACTGGTATAGGATTATGAGCAGTGAAGGGTGGAAAATGGTTTCAGTGGGACAGTAAACTCTTTGAATGTGTGTAGGCCTAAGTTCTAAGATAAGCTGATGGGGCTGTTACGGTCATGAATTATTTAGAATGTGCATATAAACATTTTTAAATATAAACAAAGATGATTTATGTCGGGAAGGTGGTAGCTGCCTTGCTCTACTGCTTTGAGCAGCAGGCTGAAGTAGAGACCCCCCTAACCAACCCACATTTCATTCAGTAATTATGCAAAACCACACAGTGTTTAGGGAATGTCTTTAGAAAATCCTAGGTCAGTTCAAACCGAGGTTTTCTTGAAACAACTGCAGAAACTAAAGTTTGAGGCTCATAACCCAAATTCTCCAGATCAAACCACAGAAGCAGATAACCTTAACTGACTTTCCAGACAGTGCATCTGGCTCTGGAGAAGGAGATAAGACAAGCAGGTGCCACAAAGTAGCAGATGGGTCTTGGACCGGAAACTTTCTCTTGCAATTCTCCCTCAAGGAAGAGGAAATAGTAGCCAACATGGAAGACCTCCCCAGGGTCCCTTGCCTTTACATCCCCAGCCAACCTTTGGTCATCCCTGCAGCATCAGAATTTCTTGACTATATTCTCCATTGCTCTGTAATCTTCAAAGCAGTGTTGCCCTGGGAACAGGACGTGATTTCTTTACATTAAGGACCAGGCAATGAAGGTTTTGCTTGGACAAAGCCCTAATAGAAGGCAAGAGCCATGCTAAGGTCTTGTCCATGTGCAAAAGTTGGACCATTTTCCTTGCTGAACAATCAAATCGAAACAATGCTGAAAGGCTCTGTCAGCATGCAGACAAATACAAACCCCAAAAGGAGGATTTTGGCTGTGAAATCATTACCTAAATATGACAAGGGGATATCATCATTTTAATTCCCCTCCTAACCCTAAAATCATAGAATCATAGAATGGTAGGTGTTGGAAGGGACCTTTAGAGATCATCTAGTCCAGAAGCAGGAAGCAGGATCACCTAGATCAGGTCGCATAGGAACATGTCCAGGCAGGTCTTGAAGACCTCCAAGGAAGGAGACTCCATAATCCCTCTGGGCAGCCTGTGCCAGGGCTCCCTCACCCTCATCGTTTTTTCTTATATTTAAGTGGAACTTTTTGTGTTCCAGCTTCATCCCATTACCCCTTGTCCTGTTCATAGCTACTGTAGAAAAAAGGGATGTCCCAACCTCCTGACACTCACCATTCAGATATTTATAAATATTAATAAGATCCTCCCTCAGTCTTGTCTTTTCTAGACTAAACAGCCCCAGTTCCCACAGCCTTTCCTCATATGACAGATGTTCCAGTCCCCTGATCATCTTGGTGGCCCTGTGCTGGACTCTCTCCAGCACTTCCCTGTCCCTCTTGAGCTGAAGAGCCCAGAACTGGACACAGGACTCCAGATGAGGCCTCACCAGGGCAGAGTAAAGGGGAAGAACCTCCCTTGACTTGCTGGCCACACTCTTCTTGATGCATACCAGGATGCCATTGGCCTTCTTGGCCACGAGGGCACATTGCTGGCTCATATTTAGTTTATTATCAATCAGGACTCCCAGGTCTCCCTCTGCAGAGCTGCTCTTCAGCAGTTTGACCCCCAGCCGGTACTGGTGCATGGGGTTGTTCCTCCCCAGATGCAGGACTCTGCACTTGTCCTTGTTGAACCTCATGAGGTTCCTCTCTGCCCAACTCTCAAGCTGATCGAGATCCCACTGAATGGCAGCACAGCCTTCTGGGGAATCAGCCAGTCCTCCCAGTTTGGTGTCATCAGCCAACTTGCTGAGGGTGCACTCTGTCCCCTCAATCCAGGTTGTTGATGAAGATGTTGAACAAGACTGGCCACAGAACTGATCCCTGTGGAACTCCACTGGCCACAGGCCTCCAACTCGATTCTGTGCCGTTGATCACCACCCTCTGGGCTCTGTCATTCAGCCAGCTCTTGATCCACCTCACTGTCCACTCATCCAAGCACACTGCCTGAGCTTTTGTGATGAGGATGTTATGGGAGACTTCTCTTAAAACATTTTGTTCTCTCTGTTTTCTCCTCTGTTTTACTTATGCGGCATTTAACACCATTTACACTCTGTGTACTGTTTAGGTATCTCTGTTCTTACATCATACAGGGGTCAACTTCCCACCGGACTTCTATCTATTTGTACTAAGAAAATATGTTTGAGCTCAATTCTCTCCACTGCTGCAAAGCCTCAGCTTTCATTTACTTCAAGATAAGTGGCTGACACACCACACATCGTAGGATGTTCTCCTGCTGGTCTACGCAAAGAGCTCAGGTAATTATTGACATTTTAATATAATCTGTCAGTAATAACTTCAGTTATGCTTGTCAAAGAGAGTTGGAGCCACATGTGTAACAGCAGGTTTTTGGCTCTGGATACCTCACCATGTACAGTCATCCGATGTACAAAACCAACACTACAATTCTGGTGCTTTAAAAACAGCCTTTCCTGAATACAAATGTGTCATTTGACCACTCATTCATTGCCTGGATTTAAGTGCAACTTTACACTGCAGTGCATTTGAGAACAATGCTAGTCACCTCTAAGGAGTAGGCACTGCAGCACAGGGAGGTGGGAATTGTTCCTGACCTTGCCCTTGGTCCTCAAACCTTCTGCCTATCCTTCCCATGCATCCATGCACTCCTTTCAAAATATTTATAGTTGGCAACAAAAAGACAAAATATACCTGTATATGTAGTATTCAGGAGTAAGCAGTCCACAGCCACTGCCTTTTTGGGAACTAGACCCTTCTATAGTGATGGCCAAGGCAGCGTGGGGAAGTGTGGCTGAGACTGAATACTGAAAACCCTCAGGACTGACCACAAGCTAAATGTTTGTACCAATGGGCTAAGGTGCTGAAGGGAAACAAAGAGTTTGTGTTACGTTCTGGAAGAGAATGGTTGCATTTTTCATGTTTGATAGCTTCCCCAAGTGCATAGATCAAAAGAGACATTTTTAAATCATCCCACCTGTTTAAAGACGTAGATACATCCAGGCGTTCTTCAACTAATTTATTCCCTTATGATCAGTCCTTCATCTTGGTTTTAAAGATAATACCCTAAATTTCTGAAGGGCACAGTCTTGCCAATTGCTCCTTCCTACAAAGTGCCTAAGAAAACCGATTATCCCACTGTACTTGGCACTGGTGAGGCTACGCCTTGAGTACCGTGTTCATTTCTGGGCCCCTCACTACAAGAAAGACACTGAGGTGCTGGAGTGTGTCCAGAAATGGACAATGAAGCTGATGAAGGGTCTGGAGAACAAGTCTAATGAGAAGCAGCTGAGGGAGCCGCAAGTGTTCAGGCTGGAGAAGAGGAGACTAAGGGGAGACATGATCACTTTTCACAACTACTTGAAAGGGAGTTGTAATGAGATTGGGGTCAATCTCTTCTCCGAAGTAATGAATGATAAGACAAGAGGAAATGGCCTCCAGTTGCTCCAGGGAAGATTTAGGTTAGATATTGGGAAGATTTAGGTTAGGTATTAGGAAGAACTTTGTCACTGAGAGGGATATTAAGCACTGAAATGGGCTGCCCAGGGAGGTGGTGGAATCTCCATCCCTGGAGATATTTAAAGGATGCATAGATGAGGTGCTGAGGGACATGGTTTAGTGGTGGACTTGGCAGTGTGGGGTTAGTGGTTGGACATGATGATTTCAAAGATCTTTTCCTACTGAAATGGTTCTATGATTCTGTGATTCTATGATTCTATTTTATAATTCAATACAAAGATAGACTGATAAATGTATTCTACATATACCTAACAATTGCACTGAAACAAATACTAATATAAATTTGTGTAACACTTAAAGCTACATGACTGTGTTATGTTTGATTAACATAACAGACATAATGGCTTTTACTTCTGATACAATATGAAATTCACGCAGCAGAAACACTATTTGTGAAGTGGGGACTTTGTTTCTTCCTAACATCCTCCTGGCTGAGTCAGCCCCTATGCACAGATAAAGAATCCCATATAACTCTGCTTAAAGTAGTTTACAGATTCACAGAAATGTATCAATGTAGAATTCAATGGTGCGTGACCTAATCTTTTCTTATTATTTAGATTTTTATAGCACATATACAGATAAGATGCACTGAGGTATTCAGGGTGAATAATACACTTTAAAGTCTTAGTGAAAAAAAACACCACAAAACAGTCTGGTTTGCAGATCCTACCTAGGTATTCAAAGCTTAATTATATTCTTAGTCAATTCTGATTTACATTTAAATAACAGATTACATTTTGCTAGCATTAATTTACAATGCTACTTAAAAAAATACACATTACATGGTACCTGAATAATAATTCAAAGCAGTCAGATCTTGTTGGATTGCTATGATCTCTTGTTAGTAGGTGCTGAATACTAATATTTCTATTTTCTCCCTTTGATTATAACATTTCTAAATGTGTAAGCTTTGCACATCTGAGTTCAGCCAACCGTCCACGGTGCAGCCAGTTGCCGTAAGATTTGCAGAATGAGCTGCCTGCACATGCATTTTTCAGAAGACTTCAGCATAGTTGCATGGACAAATGCTCAAACCCATGCCCATATGTGCTTGCTAGTAGGCTAGAACAAGGAGCTTTCCATGAATCACTTCTCTCTGTGACCATGTTAAATGTCAAGAACTGAGTGGGATCCATTGACATCAGTGTGTGGCTGTGAGGAAGGCTTGGAAGTGAGCATGAGAGTTAATCTGGGTGCCACAGCAGGAGGATCTCTCCTCTGCTTCCCAGAGTGAAGCTTTTTTGTCCATGGAGCTGTCTCAAGTGTTTGAGTTCTTGTACCACTGGCTCACGGTCACCTATTGACTACAGACACGTGTTTATGGTGGTCATGGAATACATTTTGTTCCAATGGGTAACCATTTCCACAAATCTCAGGGAAAATCAGTTTTCTTAATTGTCTTTAATTAATGGCATGCCAGTGAGGTGACAAGTGTCTTCCTTTTGGTATAAACCAAAACTGGTTGCATGCTTCGTATTACAAATTCCCTTGGTGTAAGTATGTGCTGTCCTGCCCTCAGCAAAGGCCAACTCTGGTGATTACATTGCGCATGGCCAGGACTGTTCCTGTTATTTCACCTGCAGACGATGCTCTGTAGCTCACGAGCCAGAGGGTGATTTAAGACAACTGTAATGGGAGGTTAGGCAGGGTTGTACAGCATTAAATTCCAGTTAAAAAAAACCACTTCAGTCTTGAGATTCAGAAACATGGATGAGAAATCCTTGGTTAAAAAAATTCCAAGCTCTTCTGTACAGGAAAATGGAAAGACATTGTGAAAACAAAACACAAAATAAAGCAGAGACATGGTCACTCTCACTTACTCATAAATAGGGGTAATGACAAATGACTAATAGGCATGACTGTTCATAAAGCTGAATTTATCTTTCATTTCCTCTCAAAAACTTTTTAGAAACATAAGCAATATGATTTCAACTTTATTTTCCCAGAAAGCTTCTTTTCTTGATGGGAAAGGAATTGTCTTGTAAATGCTGTAACAAATTCACCTGGATCGTATCACAGACAGGTTATTTCATTTCAGCTCCCTAAGAGAATTTGCTGTAGAAAGGAGTTGTTCACAGTGGTTGCTTTAAAAACTTCAAGGAAAATGTTCAAAGGAGAAGGCTTATCTACTTTTTAAGTCCTTTTCCATCTAGTATAACTCCAGGAGAAAAACAAGGAACTGCCAGGAAGGATGCTCTGGTGCATTGAAATCAGTGTGCCTTGCAGGGCAGGGAGCAGCTCTGGGAGGAGAGCAAGCACACCATTTCACTCTCACCTTTGCACAGGTGGTAAAGCTTTTCCAATAAAGATAGTGTTGGGCAGCAAAAGGGTATGATTCTCAGGAGAAAAAAAAGAATATGAGTTTGTATATACAAGGTATTGTTCCATGAATTTACTACAGGTATTTAAATTGGTTAAATTAGATATCTACATATATCTTCATTTTTCTATCAAACAACCACTTTTCCAGCAAAAATAACTCTCTCTACGGAATGTTATATTGACTTTCAAAGGGTATGAATGGCATTTCCATGAGCATAATAAACTCTGCAGATGTAGTTCTCAAAATATATTAACTTTTCCAAGCCTTTTTCAGTTTGTTAGAGCCCTGCTACTAATGGGCTAGTGTATACAATCACTATCCCTTGTTCCAGGATGAAGGAAGAACTTGTCTTTTTGGTCTCATGGTAAGTAGTAATCCTTTAGCTTCTGTCTTGTTGTTCAGTCCTTTGGGTCAGGAGGAGGATCTAAGGTTACTTGTCTGTCACTAATGCAATGGTGCTAATGTCACTAATGGTCAATGGTGGAAATACTACTCAGCCAAGCTGTGGATTAGTGTCAGCATTGTCACTGCTGATTGATGCCTGGGAATGGGCAGTGAACAGTGATGGCATATTCCGTCTTTGTGCTTTTGTCCCTAAAGAGCATGGGAGGAGCTCAGGGCCTGACCTCCCTGCTTCAGTGCCTCCAGGCTGTCCTCCACCCTATCCCGTGTAGGCAGGGAGCACCCCTGGGCCCTATCTCTCACCTTAACCCTGTGTGAGCCCCAGAACTCACAGCCAGCCCAGGCAGCGCTGGAGCAGTGATGCTCTCCTTCCTCACATGCTCATAGCCACTCCTGTCCATGTCTAAGCCTCTGCATACATTGTTAACATCTGGTGTGAGTCCCATGAGGGCTAGTCACTTACACCTCCGTAACATCTGAAGCCGTCCCAAGGGCCATACAGATGTTGCTAAGAGAATCCATAAACGTAAGCCTCTGCACATTGCAGTTCAACTGTGTCTCATGGGTCTGGACCCAGCAAAGTCCTCTACTTCTTTGGCCACAGCTCAGCCAGAGACAGAAACAAGACAGGATCTCGTCAGGCTTGTATAGTTTGGGGGAAAGCACATTTACAGCTTAATTTTTCAAACAGAGCATCCTCTTGCAGAGAGATGGTCCCAACATGTTCCCAAACATCAACTGTACGTGGGCTAACTGCTGAGCAAGACACCTCCACCTTACTCATACATCATTGTAGTCACTTTTTATGATTTCCACCATTTTAAGTTACCCACTTCAGGACAGAGAGGAAGGCTCTAGGTTGAATATTCACTTGTGTGTCTTCCCAGCCTGGAACAGTATGGAAGAGGAGAGAAATCATCCCACCAACTACCTCCCCACTGACATCTTCCCGTGGTCCTGTCCTGGTGGCATGGGAGACTAACAGGCAGCTCCTGGAGGACTGATCAGCTTATGTGTTTGGATCTGCTGCAGCAGCAGCCTCAATAAGGTGTGTGTGTTCATTTTCAGATGTCATTTTTGTCTCTTCTACCAGCTGTGCTTTTATTTACTGCTTAATTTGTACAGTGCTTCACTATTCTCTCCACCATCACCTAGATGCTTACCCCCAGACGTGTGCTCTTTCCCAACTGTGTGCTGGCAGTTGTGGGGTTTTTAGCACAGAAAAGGCTTTTTAATGACCCAAAGGTACCAAGTCTGACATCACCTCATTTGTCCACCTCCAGGCTAGCCCACATCCTGCACAGCTGATACCCCACTCTGCCCCCCGCCTCTGTCCTGCTCCCTCAGAGGTGCTGTTTTCAGAGCGTGCACCTGTCTCCAAAGCAACTAACCACTTTTGCTGGGAGCGAAGCTGCTACATTCGCTGCCGCCCACACATGATACCTCCCATCACGGCGGTTCTCCATCGCCATAGAAACAGCCCTCCCTCTGCAGTCCCCTCCCAGCTGACCTGGTATTTGCTTTATCAATCTGTACAATTTATTCCCGGTACTGATGCCAGCTTCTAATAATAGAAACACCTTGTAGGTTATAATCCCATGCCAGGACCAAGTTACTTCATGGTGGTGTGGAGGGGATGGTTTTGTTTCTGCCAATTCTAGAAATGAAAGTTTTGTATCTTGCCATCACTTGGCTGAAAAATATCTGTTTCACATTTGGTTTTAACAGCTTAATCTCTCAGGTAAAGAAAAGGAATGAAAGATCATGTTGCTTTTGCTTTCTCCCTCTTTACTTCCCTTCAAAGAAAGTTCCCAGGAAAGGATAATATTCGTTTTCAAAGCCTCCCAAGGTTTTCAGGAGCCTGAGAATAATCCATTAACCACTCTAGAGTGTCCTTCCCACCAGCATCCCCAGCCAAGCAGCACAAGATTTTTTTGTCTGGTGGAGACCTAGAGAAGATCTGGCATGTGCCAGGACTCTTCCCTCACCTCCAAACCACGAGACAACATCAAATTAAGGCCAGAGCCTCCCTTCCATCAGACCTACCTCGTTCCAAATTTTGGAAAGTTAAAATGGAGTCTTCTCTTTATTTTTCACAAGGTTTTACACTCTTGAGTTGCGCCTACTCAGTGTATACAACTTGTGTGCAAAGTGTGGTGGCTGTAATTGCACGTCAGACATTAAAATCACATGAATTTATGAAAATTTCATACCAGCACTGTCTTCTTCTTTCTTTCTGCTGTATTGCTTGGGTTTCTATGACAGACAGATGGGAAAATGTAAGGAAACAAGGACACAATATTGGTTATGGAGCCTTTTTAGTATGCACTGCCTTCTCCCTAGGAAAGTATCTTTACACCCTGATCACATCATCTCTCAATCTCTCTTTTTGTAACAGAAAGACTGAACTGTTCATGGGTAAGGACATTTTTTCAAGTCTTCAAAACATTTTTCTGACTCTTCACCCCTTCTGAATTTTGAGGATCCATTTCAGCCTTTCAGCCTGAGCATCCTTGGCCATAGACTTTCATTTGTGTCCTGTCCCAGTTTGCTAAACCTCAGTCCAAAGATGCTCACTTTTCCAACGTTGTTTCTGGGACAAGTCTTCTCATGATAATTGGTGAAGTTATAGGGCGTCACTTTCCTTTGGAGTGACCACACCAATTTTCATTCTTCACTTACTGTGAATCAATCCTCTAAGACCTTTCCTCATCAAGTGCTCTCCAGCCTGGTTTGTGTTTTCTTACTGCAACTGCATCTCAGCAGCCTCTGCACCTCAGGGAGGGATGCAAATCCTTGGCAGGAGGTTTCAGGAATCCTGTTCTGCTGCTGCTGTGCTGAACGGTGTCCCACTCCATACAGAACAAAACTTTCTCATGTAAATGCCCACACACAGAAGTTTATTATTCGTTTTCTGCAGGCATTGTTCTCTCACACCAAAATGATCACGGGAGTGATGAACAGAATGGCAGGGACTCCAGCCAAACCTGTGTCTCTCTTTCATTCCAACGGGTAGTCAGAGAAATGCTTGTCAGTATCCAGCCAGCTCTATATTTAATATCATGTTTACATGTGTAATGACCATGTGCACATAATAGCTGCCCCCCTCCCTGCTCCACCCAGCACTTTTCAGTATTGCTCACTGTAGCTCCAAGCAGACATGCCTTATGGCCATTCCCAAATTTAAGATGGCATAATCCAGGGAAAGCACCTCTGCCATTACACATGCAAATGTGTTAACTATAATGTATACTATTTTAATAGATTTTTCACAGATAGCTTCCCCTATTTGTCCCACTCACCATCCCAGAGACCCATTCAGGCTGGGATGCAGGGAAGGGGAGACACCAAGAGGGAGCTGGAGATCCATCAGTCAACACATTTTACTGCTGCCACAAGCCCATTGTGGCTTGGAGCTTTGCAGATAGGCAGGAAAAACAAGGCAGTTACCAGGTCACTGCTGGCAGGTGTCTCTGCCACGAGATGCAACACCTGGAACCACAAGTGAACTGACTCGAACCCAAGTACAAGGGGATTGAAAGCTTTAGCTCATCGTTGGCCAAAACTCCACTTGATGTCTGGTTGGGCAGTCAGCAGCAGCAGCCAGCTCATGTAGCCAGCCTCCCCTTCCAGCTATTTGCAGTTCTGCAGTCATATCTTTAGACCTGCTCCTACAGCAACCTTGCATGTGCAGCTTTCAGCACAGACACAATGAAGGGGGGTTGGACTAGATGATCTCTAAAGGTCCCTTCCAACCCTACCATTCTATGAGTCTATGATTCCCTTAGCAGCAGCAGCAGCAAATTATCCATGAGCACTGGTCAAAACCATGGGGTCCTGTGCAGCACAGAGCTTCTGTTGAGAAGCAGTAGGCATGACAGCAAGGCAGCTCAGCCCCGGCATTCCAGTGACGGAAAATGGTACAGGATGAAGCAGAACAAGCAAATAGCTAAAGTGACCGCACTTGTTCTCTTCACCATGGCCATGGGCTGCTGCCTTCCACCTTCTGGCAATGCTTTTATAATGTGAGTGCCCTGGGATGTGATTTCTTTAGGGAATGAATTCCAGTTTCCTTAACAGATTCAGCCCTTGAGAAGCATGATGCTCATCTACAGTGCTCTATAAATAATAGCTGTCTCGATGACCAGTTATGCTATGCACAGCCCTATTTCATCACCAGATGGCTGATGGAGATGATGATCCTATTTTTATCTGTTCTGCATTACACTTTAAAAGCTGGTTGTTTACTTCATGCTCCTCTTTCTGAGTACTTCTATGCAAAAGGAGACATTGTGCAAGTGGGATTGTTCATGTAACCATTGTTAATTGAGCAGAGTTTCCCAGTCTTTTCAGAAGTGAATGGAAAGAAAGATAGCATGACAACTATCTGCTACCAAACCACTAGTCATGAACACTTCCAAAGAGCTGCCTCGCTAGAGCAAGGCCTGAACTGTCAAGTGCCAAGAGATATTGCCAACTCTGGTATTTTCTCGAAATTTTTGCAGTTAACTTCTGTTGTCACGTCACCAAAGGTATTCAGGGACATTTTGACACTGCCTAACCTGTTATTATCCTCTCAGGGCAGGGTACAGAAAATGAAGATGGCAATTATCCACTGTTTTATAACACTGTCCATTAGGTAAGCCTTTTCTTCCCAGCACAAAAAGGCTTAATCTAAGAATCTATGCTCTACAGCTCCATAGAAGTGTGAAAGTGGCCAACAGCTTGACCAGCTCCAGCCACGTACCCTGACGTCTGCGAGTGGACCCCACCAACCAACCTCAAGCTGCAGTACCAGCTCCTCGGCAATGCAAAGCTCCTTCATCTCTGTATCAGGTCACCACCTCCACACACAGGTCAGGTAAGACCTTGGGGTTCAAGCAGAGCACACGTAGGGTAGAACGACTGACTCCAGAGGTTTCACCTTTTTGAGGAAGTCACTGATAGACGTCTCATCTCCCAAGAGGATTTGTACTTGAACTGCACCAACAGAACTTGTGCTGGAGTGTTTCACACTGGGAAAGGAAAGTGGCTTGGGTTGGTTTTCTTTTCCAATAGACAAATAGCCTTAGGAAAAAGCAGAACCTCAAAGTGTGCTCATCCCTTCCCTTATAACTTTAAAATAATAATAAGACTGCATTTTTGTGGGCAAACAACAAGAGCTGCCTCAATGCAAAGAGCACGGAAGACGAGTGTGAGTCAGGAGACCTGGGCCAGATCCTTTGATGTGCTGTGCTCTGGAGGGGCCGGGAGAGCTCCACAGCTTTCTGTGTTCCCCAAACTCCAGCACCAGCAGAGCCCGCCCAAGTCTCCAAGCAGAGGGGGAAGCTGAGTAAAGCATGAGACGCTTTTGGGGAAAAAAAGTCTGGTAACCTGTAGAATTACAAATAGCTTTGTGCTACACAAGCCACAAAGCAAGCTCAGAGGGGACCAAAGAAACCTAACTGTAAATCTTTTTCCAATTAAACTGGAAGCTCTTCAGCTTTTTTTTTCACGTATTTATGTAAGGCAAGATGCACATCCCCTTATTTGAGCCATTGAAAATGTCAATACTTCATCTAAATACTTTTGGAGAGGGAAAAGCAGGATGAAGACTTTACCTGAGATTTAAGAACAAAAATTAGTAATGTGGGCACTGTGGATTGTGAGGTCTTTGGGTCTGCTGCCCTGACCCACATGGAGCAGGAAGGTTAATGTGTATCTGGGACAACTGTATCATTTCAAAACAATGTACTGTTGGCCAAAACAGGCACTGCCAAAGCAGTCCTGACATCAATATTTAAAATGGGGTTTTTTTTCTGCTTGTTGCACAAAAAAATTTGAAAGAAAATTCTGATTTTTCTCTTTGAGAGAGGTTCTTAGAGAAACAGATTTTGTTCTCTCTTCTGTGGGCTTTACTATGCAAACCTTACTGAAAGGACCATTTATGAAGAAAAGCAACAGAACTGTGCTTTTCATCTAGACAGGTAAGACATCCCCTACATTGTAAGGGAAATATCATTTGCAGCCCAGTGAAAGCACCTGGTTGTAAGCCTTCAGAGCAAAACTATTTAAATAAAAAAACCTTACATCCCTGAATACAAAGTCTCAAAACACTTTCTTGGCTAATTAAACCTCTAAATCCAAATAGATCTGAAAGGAGCATCCTGTTAACCACTGTAACATCACTCACTACATGAAAAGATGCTTCCTTTTTTTCCCCTTCTGTTTTCTCTTGTGACAGATTAAGTATTTCACAACTATTTAAAATATAATTAAAATTTGGAGTCCTCAGGATGAAATGGAATACTTTTAATTACTTATTGTGAAAATGGGTGTGGAAAAATTCTTACGACTTGTCCTTAATAAATCACACCTCATTACAGTACCTGCAATACTTAATTTGTGAAACCAGTGCAATTGTATTTGTGAGATGCACTATCATGATGGTGTATAGGAAAACAAGCAGCCTGGGAGCACACCGGATGAGGAACAGGCTGCCCAGCCTTCTGCCCCAACTGCAGTGAAATCGCCAGCAAAGCAAAAGAAATTGCTTTTGCTTAGCAGGAACAACACTCTGATCTCACCCTCCAAATTGAGAACTTCCTGCTCCCGCTGCTCTGACTGACTCAGCAACTTGCTCAGAGCAACAGGAAGAAAACAGAGAGGAAGAGGTCAGGGAGGAAAGCAGAGGTGAGAGCCTGGTACTTGCCTGATCTCTCCTGACACTTCTGCCACGGCCTCAGACATCCTGCTACTCTGAAGCTCAGGGATGGACCTGTGTCATGGTGCCAGACTCCATCTGTAACCCTGGTGTGGTTTCCCCACACAGCCACAGCCCTCCCTGCCTCCCACCTTTCTCCAGGTCCCCCCCAAAGAGCCTTTGTTGGAAGAGTCCCTACAACACAGAAATATTGAGGTGTAGGTGGATCCTACATGATTGTCCTGGTTTCAGCTGAGATAGAGTTAATTTACTTCCTAGCAGTCGGTACAGGGCTGTGTTTTGGATTTAGTGTGAGAATAATGATGATAAACCACTAATGTTTTGATTGTTGCTAATTAGTGCCTATTTCAAGTTAAGGACTTTTCAATTTCCCAGACTGAAGTGCACAAAAAGCTGTGAGGGAGCACAGCCAGGACAGCTGACCTGAATGAGCCCAGGACATCTTCTACACTATAGAACATCACATCCAAAATAGAAATAAGAGGGAGTGGTGAGGAGGGGCAGATTGGTCAGGCATTGATCCGCAGGTGCTGAACAATTCCATTGTGCATCACTTGTGTTTTGAGAGATTTTCCCTTGGGTTTTATTGTTCTCTCTCTTTCTGTTACATTCCTTTTCATTGTTATTATTATAAGATATATTATAGTTATCTTTATCTTTATTTTATTTAAATTTAGTTACTAAACTGTCCTTATGCCAACCCACAAGTTTTGCTTTTTTTCCCCTAACTTTCCTCCCCATCCCACTGGGGGTGGGGGAGTCATTGAGCAGCTGCTTGGTACTTAGTTGTGCCCGGGGTTAAACCACAACAGTGATTTTACCAATTGGTAAGCACCATTGACACCAGGAATTCCCCGTGGCTCCTATAGGCCCATCTCCTTCCCACTGACACACTCCTTCTTAAGATAGATAAAAGGATGGCACTAAAGGCATGAACAGCAAGAGGAATGAGGAGCTGTGGCTATTCCCTTCCCTTTGTATTCAAAACAGCTAGGCAAGCCCAGCTTGCAGATAGCAAGGAAAGGATTCACCCCATCGTGCTGGATGTGGCTCTCTTATCGTTTTTATGGTGACTCTATGGATGCTAGAGAGATTCCTCTTGATGTACAGCAGCCTGAGACTCATGCAAGCCTCATGAAGCAGAGCTGTGTGACTGCAGTGCAGCCTCCTGAGAAATAAGACATGGATGTGAAGATGTGACCTGGAACAGCGTAGCAGAGCCCTCAAGATCTTAATTGGCATTGGAAAGAAGCCAGACTAGGATAAACAAGACTGTGCAAAGAACACATGCTGTTCTATTGCTTTCTTAAATACTGATTAAATATTACCTTTTCCATTTGTATTTGTACAAGGAACTAAATGACTATATTGCTGGTGATATTCAAAGACTACCTGCAGACTGCCGTGCAGCTTGTGATGCTAGGCTTCTCTCCCACAGTAGAATGGTAGGGTTGGAAGGGACCTCTAAAGATCATCTAGTCTACCCCCTCTGCTCAAGCAGGTCCACCCAGATCAGGTCACACAGGAATGTGTCCAGGTGGGTTTTGGGAACCCAGTCTCCAGAGAGGAGATTCCACACCCTATCTGGGCAGCCCATGCCAAAGCTCTACCATCCTTACAGTAAAGATTTTTTTCATTAATTTTAAGTGGAACTTTTTGTGTTCCAGCTTTTGTCCATCACTGGACACTTGTCCAGTCCTATCACTGGACACTACAGAAAAAAAGTGTTGCCCCATCCTCTTGACATATACCTTTCAAATACTTCTGACTCTTAATGGGGTTGCCCCTTAGTCTCCTCTTCTCCAGCCCCAATTCCCTCAGCCTTTCCTCATAAGGAAGATGCTCCAGTTCCCTGATCATTTTGGTGGCCCTGTGCTGGACTCTCTCCAGAAGTTCTCTGTCCCTCTTGAGCTGAGGAGCCCAGAACTGGACACAGGACTCCAGATGAGGCCTCACCAGGGCAGAGTAGAGGGGGAGAAGAACCTCCCTTGACCTGCTGACCACACTTTTCTTGATGCATCCCAGGATGCCATTGGCCTTCTTGGCCACGAGGGCACATTTCTGGCTCATGGTTAATTTATTATCAATCAGGACTCCCAGGTCTCTCTCTGCAGAGCTGCTCATCAGCTGTTCGACACCCAGCCTGTACTGGTGCATGGGGTTGCTCCTCCTCAGGACTCTGCACTTGTCCTTGTTGAACCTCATGAGGTTCCTCTCTGCCCAACTCTCAAGCTGGTCAAGATCCTACTGAATGGCAGCACAGCCTTCTGGGGAATCGGCCGGGTACACTGGCAGTCAGTATGAGCAAAGCAGTGGTGGCGGGTTCCACACTAAAACCTTCCCAGCTGAGAATGTGACTTGGATTGTTGTCTGTGGAGTGACTTACGAAAAACAAATAAGGAGGGAGGTGACTTAAGTGGTCTCAGTTCTTCTGTGATTGAGTCAGTAACTCACAGGGCAAAAAAGCCCAGGCAGCAAGCTCTGACACTCTCCAGTGAAAGCAAGGCTGACCCCGTGGGCAGGCAGAGTGAAGCTGGTTTGCCTCCCAGAACCTGCATTAAGCAGACTGTGCAGATGGATGCCCTAAGACAGCAGTCTCAGGTTTTCCCCTGAACCCCTAGAAATGCTGTCTTCTTTTCTGGTACTTTGACAAAGACCAGGGCCTCAGCTCAAATACTAGCAGGCAAGTGTCCACACTCTGGCATGCTCATGGCTAGGAGCTGAAGTTCCTAAGAGGTAGCCTAGAAGGGATCATCTTGACCTTGAGATCTGAACTCAGTTCCCCATCCAGAGACCCCGTTGGTGCAGATGGTGGCAAGGATGGGGGCTCTTGCAGAGCTAGGGCAGGATACAGTGCCTGTGCATCCCTGGATTCAGCCTGAGAGCCCCCTCTCCGTTGCCAGGGTAGGCAGCGGTACCCCACGAGGTACTACGTGGGGGGCTCCTGGGGCTGCTGAGCTTTGCTTACAGCAGAGTCTCGTGTGCAGCTCCAGCAGTTGGCCACAATACTCACCTGGAATCCCTGCACAGCCCTCATCTGTAGCAGCTATCAGCTGTGGCCACAAAGGATTCATCATTAGAAAAAATAATGCTATGTATATTTAATACCCAGGAAGATTATGTGAGTCAGTGTGATGGCATCATTAACCCACAATGTCATCATCTACTGCACCTATCCCTACCTAATGTATCCCTCCCAGTCCTGGACTTTGCTCTCGGGAATTTCTGCACCTAATACAGTTTGTTTGCCCATGCAATAAGGAAACAGCATTACAATTTTTGGTTTCCTTCTTTTCCTTGTTTTTTAGCAGCTCCATGCAATGGGCTTAACAACAGGTTGGTTGTATCTAATGCGAAACTTCCAGAAGTTCCATTCTGCTCTGCAACACACATGTGTAGGGGATCTGAATTGTGTTTAATACTCACTTACATGAGTACCAGGGTAACAACCCAGTGGATCTCACTGCCTAAACTATGGAAATGGAAAAAACCTTCTTTCTGCATGTGTACAGCCGTTTTCTGGCATGCCTAGATCCAGCTGTAAGCAATCCAAATATATTCTGTTATTAAAATTACTTTGCCTGATAATGTATTTGTAGACTTAACACTTGTACCCAGTGCAGGACTGAACAGCCTGCTTTGTTTCACAGGCGGAGTGTTTGGCAGAAGTTTGGCAGCTGCCTCCAGCTGTGGAGCTCTTTCTCTTACCAGGTGCAGATGGCAGCAAATCTCCTTCCTCCAAGCTAAAATGCAAATTCCAGCCCTTTCCAAGCTAGTGTGCTGGAGAGTAACTACTTTCTTTTGTAATAAAACTTGAATATACTGCCAGGAGCATCCTCAGGAAAGGGCAGAGGGAATGGCAGAGAGAGAGGCAGAGGTGCTTCCATCCCATAGCAGATAGGGCAAGGAAAAAAACTTAGGCACCGGTGTAGGTTGATTAAAAATAATTGCAGTTAAGCAGGGATCATGGGGTTTTCCACAATTAGATTGAAAAGGGATTGACCATGCTTTAAAATAAAACAAGCTGGTATGCAGAACTTTCATTTTCTGATTTAAAATGAAAACCTGTAGCAGCAGGCAAAGTCTGCAAACACCTTCTTAGCAGCTGGGAGAGGGGTGCAGGATGCAGGATGTAGACAGGCCACTGTGGGCCCAGAGGTAAGAAGCAAGCTGGGGAGAAAGCTGCTGAAATCTGTGAAGCAGTTCAGAAACAACTTCTATCACTAGCCCTGGTATCAATATCGATGTTAGCATCAGGGAAAGAGCTGGCAGAAATGTACAGTCTTCTCTGTATTTTCCTACATGTTGCTTATTTGGGAGAAAAGCCCCTCACCCACCATACTAACACAGTCCCTTTTCTTCACTGCCACACAACGTTGTTTGTTAATTGCAGGATTGCTCACAAACAGGGAGTACTAAATTTAGGTTGGAGTGGTGTTTCTTTGTTTGAAAATAAAGCAAACAAAGCAGAATAATTACAGGAGTCTTGAAAGTGAATACAACAAAAAGGCAAACAGGCAAAACAGCACTTTCGATCTGTAGAGCTTAAGCATCTCTGCAATCCATGTCAGGGTTGGTGCCTCCTCCTTGACAAAAGGAAAACAAAGCACTCGGATCCACTCAAGGGTCCCTGGCAGAAGCAGGAAAATCTTCTGGGTTTCTTGCCTCTGCCAAGGCCATTGGAAAGATCTGAGATGGGGAAGACATTTTGAGACAGATTTTCTTCTCAGCATCGTGCGTTATGAAATACAATTCTCAATTTGCTTAAGTGCTCTCCATGCCAACTGAAAGCAGAGTGAATAAGAGCCGACTCTCAAATCCAGCACCAAAAATCCATGACAGGGAAGGCTCATACGATACACCCTCCAAGCCCTCACCAGCCCTGATTACTGGTTCTTACTTACTACTAAGACATGTTTCCTCCATTTTCCACCTGGAGGTGGTGGGGATGCTGTGTAACACCCCAAGCTTTCCAGCAACTGCAGCAAAAGCCAACCACAACCACGCTCTGGATGTTGAGATTTTGGTAAGCTACTTGACCCCAAATTTATTCCCCAAATACAGCAAAACCCCAAATCATTTCTCATCTTCTCCCTGTAAATACAGAGGGAGCACAGCTTTGGAGGGGGAAGGGGGCTGTGGAAAACAAGCACCCACTGCCCCTCTGACTGCTCCCCCCATGTGTCCCTCACCTTCCACAGCAGCTGAAGTGCTACCAGTAAAGGACGCCTACTGGAAAAGATAAGTTGGGAAGCCCACAGCAAACCCCTGCCAACGATGGGAAAAACCCCAAAAAGCTGCAGAGTGACAAGTGCATTTGAAGAAACAAGGGCAAGAGCATTAAAATTCTTCCTTGCCCTCAAGTGACCAACTAAACTTCTGCATAACTGTTAGGAGATCAGGTGGGAATTTGCACATTCACTATGAAGCAGCTACTCAGAGACACTGCAGAATAAGGCAGCTGGAAACATTTATTGTCTGAAATCCTAACTGGCTAGAAATGTGCAGGAGAGGCAGGAGCTGAGGTGACCGGAGCTGCCTGCCCAGAAGCAGCACTGCCAGCCAGGGAAGCAGAGGATCTGCTGGATCTGGGTTAAAACTTGGTGAAATAATGTCCAGCTGTGAGGACTTGCTATTGCAAGGACCTGAAGTCCAGATGCTTTGGGCATGCAGCCCTTTTCCCTGGGAGATCAGGGGTAGCAGCTCTCAGGAAACTGAGGTATGACCCCTCTCACATCATTCTGTCTCCAGAGATTTAGGAAATAACAGCAGGCATGGGGCGCATCCCACTGAACGCAGAGCACTGGCAGTGCAGGGTACCAGGTCCTGCTCAGGATTCTCAGCTGATGCCCAGCTGATGGGTACAAGACTGAAGGCTGCAGCTTAGGATTTGCCGTGGTTCGGCCTGTAACAGAGTTTAATCTGTGCAAACTAAATCACCTGTGGTTCCCCCACAGTCTCCTAGGCCCAGACACTCCAGGTGCAACCCTGGAGTTCCTCATTTTGCTGTTGGACCATTTTTGGTCCGCTCTGATTTTAAATCTTCTAAAAATGTCTTCACTTTCGCATGCCTTTTCAATTTACTTATTATCTCTATCTTTTTACCAGCTACCAGGAGGCTATATTTAAACCTCACATACAGCATTAGCTCTTTGGCCATATTTAAATCCTTATGGGACGTGTGTGGTCTGGAAAACAAAAAATTAGGTTAATTGTTTGACCAGTTCAATGAAGCAGAGCAGCACTTCTGCAATCTAAAGTCAGACTTGCGTTGTCTGACAGGGACGGTGGCTTTTTGTTTGCGTCACCTAGACAACTCTCCCTCAAGCATCACTGACGTAGCCTTTTGACATCAGTGCAGGTGCTGTCTGTTCCCCTGTTTGCCTGTCACCACCCTCTCAACCTCAAGGGCAGGAGCTGGCAGGCTGCTCTCTGCCATCAGTAGATTCTCATGCGTGGCAGGCATGACTCTCAGTCCTTAAACACCACCTCTGAGTCAGCAGTGACCCCACGATTAGTGCCTGGGAAAGGAGCACGTTGCACCCCTCACTGCACATCAGAGGTTCTGAGATGACTCAACAGCAGCATGAGCCAGAGCAGCTCCGCTGGAGCCTTTTTTGGGAGCGGTAGGGCCCTGCCCTCTCCTGCATACCCAGCTCCAGTGCCTGGCTATGTAGTTTGTGCAAAGTAATGAAGAAGAGACTGAAGCTGATGCACTGAGCACAGGTAGAGGATTCAGCCAGTCAGGCACATGGGCAATGGGACGGCTGCCATTGAAATGTCTGCATGTGCACCTTCACACTGCCCCTGTAGCAGAACATACATCAAAATCGAAAAGAAGCAGCAACAAAACAAGATAACTTGCTCTCAAACAGCAATGCTGTGCTTCTCCCTGATGGACACAAGCCCAGTGCTTCTGGCTGAACAATTTGGTGTGTAACCCTCCAAATAAAGTGGCCTCATGTCTCGTTGGGACATACAAACCATCCAGTGCCAACTAGTTTAATCAATGGTAGGATTTTTGGTTTCTAAGTAGAACATCCTTAAAAGGTTCTAAGAAGAACAAATAATAGTAGGCTCAGTCTACAGCTCTTAGGGTTAATAGAGATTTTGCAAACCTGGCATCTAGGCATTGCAAGGGGAGGATCCACTCAGGAATTACCTTGCCTAGATTACAGGGTCAGCACAATGATTTATTACCATTTGCTTGCTTCTCCTGATGTGCTTGACAATGATTTGATAGATATCTGAGGTAAGAAATCTTAATGCAGGCTACAGGGATAGGCTGGAGATAGCTTATCATTTAAACCCTCTGTGGTATACAAGTTTCTTAGCCACCTGCAATAAACTTTTTCTCCAACAATCTCTCTTTCTGGTTCACAGACCTTTTATTTGGCACTTTTGTTGCAGCACCAGTTAGCAGCTCCTGCCTGTTCGTTTCTCTGCTCGCTCCTAAATATGTCATGCAGTCAATGCTGTGGGAAAGAAGTATCCAGAGATGACTGCTCCTCTCTTCCTCTGCAGGATCCTGACCCTGACCCTGGATCCTGACCCAGGGATCCAGACTTGGTGCAATTTCTGCCACCAGTGAATTTTACATCATGGCAGCCTGAACTGCCTGGACAACTGACATGCTCTAGCAGTCAAAACTTCCATGCACCTCAAACTATGGGACATAGTTTGCTGGGAAGTACTGGCAGTAGCTTGCCTGGAGACTATCCTTGAACTCTTCATCATAGGAAGAAGATGATCCCCACTTCCTCTTGAGCACCAAGGGCTGCAAAGGCCTATGTGGTGTGGATGGCAAGCGGTTTTTCACACACTCAGAGTCCAAGGGAAACCTCCACTCCTTCCTCTGCCTCAGAGAGCCGATGACAATCTCCTCTCCTCTCCTGCTGGTCCCCTGCTACTCCTGTGAGGAAGACTCAAGGCTGTTGCTGTACAAACCCTCAGGCTGGCAGCAGGAGTGTTCGCTAGCCTGGCACCCTGGGTGCTGCGGCTGTACACCCAGCTGCACTCGGATTTGGTCTCCCTTGGAGCTCTCTCCTTGTTCAAAGTTGCTCATTGCAGTGTGGGTGTTGCTTTGCATTTGCAGAGATTTGATTTTGTTTCCCAGGGCGCAGGGGAGCCCCAAGGACTGGCATTTTACTCTGTACATTGTGCTGCTACCAGCCAGTTGGGCTTTGACAGACAAGCACTGGCAAATCTTGTGCTGCTGCTGCTGCATGACCTGCTCCCGCTCTTCTCTATTATTATTACTACAGTAAATAACCAAAGACACTCTCATTTCTCGTATGTAGCTTTAGGCTACAGCTTCTTAGCCTTTCATCCTGATAGGCTGTGCTGACTGGTAGCCAGCAGCTGATGGCAGGTTGAGCTGCCCTTTAACTGAGTTGAAGATGCTGTTGGGCACTGTGAGTTTTGGAGGCCTTCAGAGGCTAAGCACAACTTGACACAGCTGATACTGTCCAGCTCCTGGCAGGCTGGGGGGCTGGGCCATGGGCATCCCAAAAGTACCAGAGCAAAGCACACAGGGGTGATTGGTTGGAGGAGGACACTTATAAGGTGGAATGAGCCATTTCTCAACAAATGTACAGCAGCACTGACCTGCCAAAAGGCTACTTGAAGCTATTTGAAGCTTGAAGCTACTTGGAGCTACTTGAATGCATTGAATGAAAGAAACATATGGTTAAAGAACCTACCCTAACGAGCAATGGAAACTGCCTGTTGATGAGAGAAGGAAACCTCACTTACATTCTGCTTGCTGGGGCTGCAGGACTTTCCTATCTAGAGCAGGGCTTGCCTGCACAAGAATCCACTCTGTGCTACGAGGCTCCTTGCAAGGGCAAAGGCTGCTGAAACTGGGTCTCCAGGCTCTGGGTAAGAGCCTCCAAGTGTTTGCCACTTGTGAGACATCTGTGGATGTCTAACAGCACTTTAGCTGCATGTTGCACTGCAGCAAGAAACATGGAGCTCAAGGAGGCTCAGGAAAAACTCTCCCTCCCATAGGATCTGGGAGAAATGATGGCATTGTATTGGCTCTCCATCCACTTCTCATCAAATGCTGAAGGAGCTCAAGGGAGTCCAAATTGCACCGTCATTCATTACACAACTTCATCTCCTTCTGCATGTCTCTGTCCTTTCGCATCCATCCTCCACTGTTATCCAACAACAACCAACCTTTGTCAAGAGTTAATTCTTGTTTTCTCTTCTTCTTTTGCAACGTGAAGCTGGCAACATCCTGTGGTGCCCCGGCCAGAGAAAACCAAGAGAGTGTTTGCCTTGTGCCATAGAGATGCCTCGGGCACAGGGAAATGTGGGTGAGTCTGCACATCTTCCACTTACATGCTGTGTTCCTGCAGCTGTTCAGGAGAGGAGAAGGCAGAAGGCAAAGGCTTCATTGCATTTAAATTTGCAGTTATTAGAGGGAGACTGAAAAACTTTGATCCCAAATCTCTGCAGCTGTCACTTCACACATCCCAGTGCTTCTTACCAAGGCTGGGAGGAACGGATCCATCCTGCTCCAGGGACCAGGGAGGGCTGAGGACCAAAGCAGCTGCTCCCTCCCAGCACTGACCTGTGGTTCCTCTGTTACTGGTAAGCACCTGGCACCATGCTTGGGAAGAACCAGTTGAGTCCCATGTCTTGCTTGCCTCCTGGTTAAGATTGCAATGGGAGAATTAAATGAGACAAGGAATCCTCTAAAGCCTTTATGTTGTGTTTTGTCCTCCTGTGTATTATTAATCACACATTCTGTGACAGGAGTTAGCATGCCAGATTGCTTTTTCAAATAATTCTGCATGATACGTTCCTTCAGCCAGCCCTCTGATGACTCACCAGCAGGTAAAGCTTTGAACAGGGAAACAAAATCCTCAGGCACGTTTCCATGGACTCTGCACAGCCACAAAACAAACATTAAGTCTAGCCTCTTTGTACTGCTGTCTGGCTGCTGAATCCCACATCAGATGCAACAGAAGGAGTTTCATACAGAAGAAAGCTGTAGAAGACAGGCTTTGGAAAGTAGCAGAGATCTCAGAGATTTTGGAGTTATCTCCCATTTCCTGCTTTGCTTTGTTGCTCTGAGCCACCAGGTGTACCAGAACGACCCACAGGAAGAAAATTGACTTCTTCAAGGTGAGGCAAAGCTTTACAGCTGGGTTTGAAGTGTAATGTTGCATACCAGGGATCTTCCTGCCAACAAAGAGCATCATAAATGGTGAATTTCTTCCCCTCCATGTCTCTTCTCATCTGTGACCAAGGGCCCAGGAAGAAAGCCAAGGCACTGGTGAGCGCCAGGTGAGATCCCAGCTGTGCCACCATCACCAGGACCCAAGTGCCAGGGGCCAGGTAGTGGGAGCCAGGTGCCAGAAGCTAGCGGCATGCATGGCTGCTCTTCCAAAGAAAGGTTGTGTGTGGCAGGAGAGCTCACAATCAAGCAGCCAGCCTTTCATTTTCAGAGTATGGCTTGGGAGCAGCAGGGTTAAAGTTTACTTAAGCTGTAACCCACAGAGGAATGTCCCACCTAGAAACTTGCCATCAGAGATGGTTTCACAGGAGCCTGAGCACATGATTTCTTTTTAAGCATCCTAATTTTTGCACAGCTGATGGATGTGATGCTTTACAGAAAAGCAGACTCCCATCAGGAGAGACAGCAATATAAACTGTTTGTGGTGGCTGTTGGCAGCGGTCCTGCAAAAAGGATGGTGAAGATTCAGGCACCCAGAGCCAGCAGGTTGCATCCTGCCTCAGCCTCGTGGAGCCTGATGGCCTCTCCCACTCTTCTCTTGTGGGGCTGACGCCACAATGGGATGAGGTCAGGGCCATGGAGCCCCAGCCCTACACCCCAGGCCCAGAAACATCGCCTGGCTACCCTGTGTCCCTGTTGCCCACCAGACCCCAGCTGCTTTTGGTAACACCTCCCAGATGCTGAGTGCTGGAGGAAGTGGCAACTGTTTCCAGCAGCTGGAGCAGGAGGAGCTGTGGGCAGAATAACAGATTTCCCTAGGAAACCAGGACAACAAATCACTAGGAAAATTAACGAGCCAAAGCAAGTTCTCAATTCAGTAAGAGTACGCAGGCACAGAATGACAACGGGGCCAAATCACCCCAGGCTGTTTGGGTGCATAAATCCCTTCTCTTATTCATAGGAGCAAAGTGTCTGATGGCTTTGAAAATCTGGGTTATGGTATATCTTGTTACAAGACCTCCATCCTCCTTTGATGTCCAGAAAAATACAGTGCAGAGACACAAGTGCAGGAGGATTAGGAGCAAATTGAGAGGCAGAAGACTTTGGGAAATATGTAGGACTTAGAAGAAAAGAAAAACATGTTTAAATTTCTTTTTTCTGATATAGAAAACTGGATAATTGGAGAAGAAATGTAGAAGAAACATATCCCGTAAATCAGTTTTGCTCATAGTGAACAGTGAAGCAAGGTGAGAGAGATGTTTAACATGATATTACCTCTGCTATACTCAGCTCTTGAAAATGTTTGCTATAACTAAAGTATTTCAAATGAAGGTAATTTCTTTCCAAAATGAGCTTCAATACTCTCAGCCGAATTTAATGCTGGTCTTGTCTGCCCTGTCATGTTTCTACACTGCAGAGAATATAGAGAGGGAGAACAAATGCTAATTTTTCAAGCCTTTGCTGTATTTTGTTAAGTTGCTATTGATGTCCCATTGCTGAGCCATAGGATACAGTCTTCTCTCTCATTGAAAAAGTCAGCTAGATGGCTGCTTCTTGTTTCCAGTATTTTTTTGTCTCAAATTAGAAATATATTAGTGGGCAAAACCTGTGTAGGTACTTGAGCGTGCAGCAATGATCTCTCTCATCATGTGAAAGTGACGAACTGCTACTCAGCTTCATGCATGTATCCATTAGTTCCTTCACTGTGATAAATGCATAAAATGTTATTTACCCTTAAAGAACTAAAAATATGAGTTCTGGTAAGTGGTATAACTCCAGAAATTATTTAAATTTTCCCAATTTGAGGTTTTTTTAATAAAACCTCTTTTTTTTCCCCTGAAGCATTTGAAACATCCAGAAATCTTCCATCTCTAGGCAGAGATGGAAGTTCTCTGTCAGATCACCAGTGTCACATATTTATGTGCAACAGCACCTGCCAGATGTGCCATCTGTAGCACCAGCATCCACAAACCAGCTTTTTTCCTGAAGACAGGTGAGTATTTAAACTAATTGCCTTGTCCTAGCATCTCCTTATCCCACGGCTTTGCCGTGCCCCTACCCACTTGACCATGATCACTGCCTCCCTCCATCTCCTGGCACTCTGGGAAAAAGTTTGGTGTCAACATGAGGTGCTGGCTGCCCTCCTCTCCCAAGAAATTCAGCTGCAAACAAGATCCTCAAGCTCTGCTAAGAAATGCTGTGTTGCATGGGAGAGTTAAAAGGGGTTCATTCCCTCCAACCGATTATACCACAGGCTTTTTGGATAAAAATCAGTCACCCTGTGGAGCTATTTTGCAATATTTTAGTAGAAGAGACTATTGCAGTGAATGTCGTGCCTTCCCCAGCAAAAGATGGGAAAGTCATTCTCGTTTCCATGGATACCGTGTACTGGGAAATGAAAACGAAGCCAAAGCTGTACTTTCTGATATGGCTCCCTGAGCATCCCCCTATGTCCTTGTGCACAGGAAAAGGACAAACAGCCCCTGCAGAATGAGGAGTCCTGCACCGCAGCCTTGGCCACCCACCCCCAGGAGGATCACCATGGAAAAATCCACCTTTGTAGCTGAGCTGAACTGGAAACTTTGTGGAGGCTTCTTCTTCATCATGTGGAAACCTCGAGGGCTAGGGAGGTTGAGTAGCACAGGGCTCTTGGCTGTGTCCCCTCATGATTAAATCTGTCCAAGTACATGTTTTATATGTGGCCTTGTCGAGGTGTTTGATCCAACAGATTTTTATTTCATCTATCTGCAAATGTCAGTATTATGTGGCATATTGAGAAAACCACCCCACAGTAGACATTAAAGAATAGATAAGAATTTGTGACAGTATGTAAGTAGTGACGTAAATGCCAGTCCATTTGGCCCTGTGTGACCCCTCATGGTGGCACCAGCTGTGGGGAATCGCATCTGCTGCTGCGCTGCAGTGGGCACCGCCTCCTGCCTTCACTTCACACCCCCGTGATGCTGCTGCAGTAGGTGGGAGAGAGAGCAGGTGTGCCCCAATGTGCTCACAGGTGCTGTGCAGCCCAGCTCTGAGCTTCTCCTCCCACCAGAGACACAAAACCAGGCTCCCTGCCTGCTGGAGAGAGGTGGTGTCCAGCAGTCCTTGCTTTACCCACCCCTGCACTTGCTCCTTTACTGTATTTTCTTCCAGCTTCTGAGCACCAGTCACACTTTGGAGGGGCCACGCTGCCCTGTTGCTCTGGGCCAGGCTGCTTCCTGCTCTCTGCTTTCTCCTTCCAGAAGATGCAGAGCATCGAGAAAATGCTCCATCCACATTGATCCAACCTTCACACTGAAGGACACAACAGAGAGGGGATTAGCTATTTTATGCTTCAGGGTTCTCGTGTGGTCTCCATCCCAGAGACACTTCTTGCAGCAGTGTAACGAGCCATTTCCCAAACCAACTTGCCTCATTGTTTATCAATTCATCTCACGCAGAGGTGTTTGGAGGCCTGGAGAAGCCCAGGTTTCCATTGTGCCTGCTGCCAGTGAGCACAGAGCCAAACCTGCTGCTGCCCTGTGCTGGCCAACACCGCTGTGTTCCCAGTACTGCTCTGTCCTGTTTGTGATTTTATTTGCAAAATAAGATTAGAAAAGAAGGGATATATTCATGTTAAAGATGGTATACGTGACTATGGACGCTACTAGAGAATTTCAGTGATCCTTGAAAGCAGCTGCTTTTTGGGAGGAACTTTGATTGTCCCAGTGGATGGGAAGAAGCTTTGTGAGAAGGTTAGTAAGATCTGGCGGAGCTTGAGCCCTGGTTCAAGCCAGGGTTTCTGCTCCAAGATTGGAAGCTCGCCCTAGGGCTCTGAGGTCTTAATGCTTCTGTCTGGGAGTACTTTGGGAAACAGGAAGCCCAGTGAGGATGAGACCCACAATACTGCCACCATCCAGATCAACAACACCACTGCTTTACCGCAGTGCGGGGCCTGGACCTGCAGGAAACAAAAACACTTGATGAACAGAAGCCAGCACAAGGGAGGCAAACAGACAGTTAACTGAATATTCAAGATAGCATCAATATTAAAGTGTGGCTTGCTGAGATTTTCTTTCAATATTATCTAGTATAATTCAGTAATTGTATGTACACACATGCACGCACAAAATACGAGGTGGTGGGATGCAAAGTTTTCCTGGCATGGGCTTCAACAGATGAGTTCCTCACGGAGGGAAGAGGAGCAAGTAAGCTGCTCCGATCATCCCTCACGAGTGCCAATAAAATCTTTATGCCATGTCATTAAGCATTCACGATGCACCATCTGGACTGCAGAAAAGCTGATTTTGGAATGTATTAAACACAGCACTTTATGAACTCGGGTGCATTAGTTACCCAGTTACCCAGAGGGCAGTTTTGCAGGATTCCAGGAGAGATCCTGCAGATTCTGCAGGATTCAGAGAGAAATGGTAAAGGACGCATGGGTGGAGCACTGCAAAACAAACTGCATCTGCAACTGTGTGCTTTCAAAGTCTTCTGTCCTGGGCTCATGCAAAGTCCCTGAAGGCTCTGTCATGGGCTGGAAAGGCACAGACTGTCCTGTTCCCTGTGGATAAATGCTCCTTAGCCAGCCAAACATTGGAATATTTTTATTATTTTAATTCTTTTTACATTTAGCTGATGTTGGCCCAATTTCCCTGAGTGGGAGGGGTGGAGATGGGGAGCGGCAGCTACTGAACACTGAATGACAGAGAGGAGGAAGAAGAGAAAGAGGAGGAGGAGGAAGTGTCTGGCAGGTTGATGGGTTTGGCTCTTTGAACTGGTTTGAGGCTTGGTAGGCTCCAGTGGGTTGCTGGCTACTAGCCAGCACTGTGGTTGGGGTTATTTATTCCTCCCCTGCCATTGCAGGTGATCCCAATTTCCGTGTGTGCGGCCTGCACTTCCCCATGCGAGCACTGCCGTTTGTCCTCAGCCAAAACTTGAGATGTGGAGGAGATTTCCCAGACAGGTGAGCAGCCTGTGTAAATTGGATGCACTCAAACCAGAAAAGAAGCATATTTCTCTTTTCCTTCTGAGCATGAGGCAGAACTGCAAGGAGCTCCATTGCCATGCTTGTGCTTCTCTCTGCATCCGCTCAGCCCCGTGCTCACTGGCAGGACTGACCCTTCCAGCCCCTGCTCTGCTTTTGTAATCAGAAAAGCTCTTGTTAATCCACACAGTCTATCTCTGCTCTGGCCAGGTAGCCTAACGCCATCATTAAGTCTTTGTCTGCAGCTGGTTTCAATACCTAAAGGCATTTGGCTGCTCTTTCTGCTGGCTTAGACCCATGACCACCATGATGACCTGCAATTTTATGGGCCCTTCCTGGCTCAGTGATGGCCATTAACACCTTGCAGAGCTGTAACTGTGCACACAGCACTCATACATCTTTTGGGGAAAAAGGACTCGCCTGACAATATGGAACATATATATAAAATTGCCATGCCTCCAGAGAAAAAGTGTTTATTTCCACATATTAAATGGCTTTACTTACCAATAATGTTTTGAACAATAGTTTCTTCTATGGCAAAGCTATCTACATACTTTCATAGAAGTAGGAACACTTTAATGAAGTGGGAGTAGTTGTACAGCTATGATGTTATACCTTTCTCTTTATGCAACTTCTTTGCAACAGTGTATTTGCCTTTTCATACCTAGGGGAACTCAAATCTGCCTTTAGCTGAGGAAGGCCTCAGATTTTTATCCAGCTCTGAGTTATCATCTTGTGCTGACTGTTCCTCAGAAAGGCTCGGCACCTCCCTTCCACTTCAGAGACCTATTTCATTTTATAGGACTAGAAAAACTTTGCAAAGTGCTCGGCTGCTCTCACTGCCACAGGATGTGTCCTCCTTGATACACTGGTGTGGGAATACAAGGGAGGTTTCCTTCCAAAAGCTGGGATGCTACAGTGAGATAAATCCCTTGAGTGTGTGTCTATAGGTAAACATAAAAATAAACTCTCAGGAAAGATGGCTGCTAGAGGTGTGTAAGGAAGCAGCTATAAGAGACAGCTATAAGAGACAGCGATAAGCTGTTTCCTATTAGATCTGCTCCCATCCTAGAGTTATGATTTAATCATGCATAAGTAAGAAAACACCTCCTTATGAGATGTAATGTCAGGCTTCATCTGTGGATTCAGTTTTAACCTACACGGGCACTGGTCCCCTTGGCTGGATCTAGTGTGTTGGAGGAGGATGTGCAGCACACTGTCTCAGGCATTTATAGGTCCATGTCTGGGCTGGAGAGAGCTGGGGGCAAGTCCTGTAGTCAGGGCTGGTTGAGAACACCATGAGGGACTTCCAGCTCAACAAGTCAGAAATTTCATGGCAGAATCTAGAGTCTGGGCAACCACCCCAGGCTGTGAGATGTTCTTCAAGAAAGGAGATGCAGCTTTTTAATTTTAACAACAACAAAGATATCCTCGGCTTTCCTCTTCCCTAAACTCCCATAGGTCCCTCTGGCTCTTTTCTGCCTGCCTCAAAATACACCCCTGCAGCCACTTGCTCCCTACCCAGCACCAGTCACAGCCCAACAGGAACAACTCTGTGATTTCCAGGCCTCAACATTTTCATGGGTCTCACTAGTTCTTCCTGTGCTTTTCCCTTCCACCTGGAAATTGTGGAAAGAGAAGCAGAAGCAAGAAACTTTCAGTTAGCATTGTTAAAAAAAATACCCCAACAGGGATCATCAGCTAGAGAATGAGAGAGTTCCTGCAGTTCTCTGAGGTGAGCAATTTTTGCATCAGTCTTCTCAATAGCAAATGATGCCAGTCCTCAGCTGGTGTGAGCAGAGGTGTGGGATCTCCCTACTGTGAGATCTGCTGGAGCCCATGGCTGTAGGATGCCTCAAGCCTGACAGTTGTAAAAAACATCCACCAGTTTGATAACCACACAAGAAAAAGTGAGGAGAGACCACAGGTTTGACCAAAAGGGAACCTACAAGGGAGTACAGGGAGCATTTTGAAATCACCCTTGCTGTCTTCTTTCCTGCACTGTCAAAAGATGGGAGAACAATTGTTTCCAGAAGTTCTACTTTTATTTATTTTGAAATGGCCTCCCTCCCATCTAAACTCCATCTTTTGCTGAGACAAGGTAGGTATAAACAGCTCTTTTTCAGATGAGGCTTTCCAGTGACACTCAGGGATAATCTAACATTGCCCAGACTGAAAAGGGCAGATCTGGGCTTGTCTGCGCGAGGAACTGTGCTGCCTTAACTACATCAGTGCACTGGAAAGCATTCATCGTACAAGCACGGACATGCTTCCACCACTGCAAAGGTGCCTGAATGCCAGGCTAACATACAGAAAGGGGAATAGCTATGCTGAAATGTCTGTGTTTTATGCCTCAGGTGGATGGAGGAGCCCTCAGCTTCTGCAATAACTGGAAAAACTTGTGAAGACAAAGTGGAACAGAGACCTGGACCAGTTCACAGTGAGATCCCCACAGAGCATCAGCCCTTAGGTCACCTCTGCCTTTGAATCTCTGTCAGAGGTGGCAGATGCAAAGCCACTGTGCCTGGGCTAGGACTGAGCTGCATCCTGGGAAGGGCAGGCTGCTTCTCAGCTTCACCTTGCTTTGGTTGCAGCCCTCCTCTGCTTTCATCTCCTGGGATCACAGGTATGTGGGAAGTAGATGGCACAAGCCTTCAGGTTCAAGTAAATTACTTAGGAGATGCTGGAGCAGCAGCTGACCAAGGCTGCGAGGTTCAGAGAATGACCTTGCAAATGGAGGTATGGAGATGGGTCAAAATTTCCAGTACAGAAAATGATGCCTGAGTCTGTGGAGTGGTTTCTTTTTTTTTTTTTTCTGGATATGTAAATTCTGCCTAAGGAATGTGGAAGGTCTAGGGCAGAGCATTAGCACATTGTCAGTCTAATCACACAATAAAACCTGCCACAGCACAGCCAGAATAACCATTTATGGAGTGAGCCGATGCTGAAAAAAAAAAGATGTTGTTTACAGCTTAGCGTCTCCTCTGTCTGAAAATCACCCAGAGAGAGGAAGGAACTGGGATTCATTTGCTTTAAATAAGAGCATGAAATAGGCATTTCTGTCTCCACTCAAAAGGATTTGGAATCTGATTCTTCCAACTCGCTGCAGCCACTGTTGGGAGATGAACACATACGCTGCACAATGCCCTGGGTATCCCCCAAAATGGGTGCCAGCAGATGGGAAAAAGCCCATGGGAATGGGATGCTGTCACAGTTATAGCCAGTGGTGTAGAGGGGGAGAGGGAAGAACACATTTCTAATGGATTATTTCATCAGGACTGGTTTATTAGTGACTAGATAAGGAATGTGAGTCCACTCTGCAGACAGCTTTAGGAAGAGCATGCACTGTGCAAGGAGCAGATCTCCCTGCACTCCTGTTCTAGGAGTAGGGTGGTGGCAGGGCTGCACCTGTGCAGCTCCAGTGGCAGTGACATGCTGCCAGTCTGGATTTTACCAGGATCTCACCTATTGTCTGAGCTATCATTTAATTCCTGCAAAACCATGAGCTAAATCAACAGTCAAAGCAATTGCCTCCCATTTATTTTGGTTAGTTGAAAGACAGCTGTACCTTATCCCAACTAATAGAGCTAATGATGTTTAGCTCCCATATGACAAAACATTCCCCATTTCCCAAATGAATTGCACCCTTGGGCTAATTAACCCTCACATTTGAAAGGTAAATCATGATGATCACTGCAGAGTCAAAGGGAATACATAAAGGCAAAAAATATATAATTAGGATTAATATTTGTTTGGGCTCCAATGCCACCCACAGCACCATGCCCTTCCCAGAAAATCCCCATATAGGTGCCCTTTTCTGCTATACATGTATCTGCAACAAGCCAAAATGCTTATTTCTCAGGAGGCTATTTACAGTTAATGTGTTTATGTGCATCCTTGAGGCTGCATCTACTGCAGGACCTCAGCAGCCCTGTGGACTGGTGGCCCCAGGAGACTATTGCAAAAGACATGGAGAACCATGGTACCCTGCAGGAGCATGGCAGTGGCCCGAAACATTCCACCACACTGAGACAAACTTTTACCTGTCCCACTGCTGCACAGCAGTCTACACAACATAAAATGAAATATTGTTGCTGTTCATTTCTTTTAGACTGAAGTAAATAGTCACTGGATAAATCTGACCCTGGCTTTATCTGCTTTCCTATTTGTTGTGCAGCCTGCTGTGTCACTTCTCTTCCTTGTCATAGTGGCTGGAACATATTATTTCAAAAGTATTCTCCCTTAAGTGCTATTTTCAATAACACAGGCAACAGCAAGTATGGTCTTGAGACCTTTCAGCCACAGCATCTGCTCTAACATACTGCACAGCTGCCAGATTGCCATCTTCCAGTCTAGTCACTCAAGCAACAGAAACAAAGACTCACAGAATTGTTTTGGTTGGAAAAGACCTTTAAGATCATCAAGTCCAACCACTCACCTCACACTGCCAAGCCCACCGCTAAACCATGTCCCTCAGCACCTCATCTACACAGCTTTTAAATATCTCCAGGGATGGTGACTCCACCAAAAGTCTGCAGAAGGGCATCATATATAAAAAGAAACACATCTCTGTGTGGGAAAGTACCAACATAATGATGGAAGCTTTTTGAGCTGCCTCATGTAACTCTTCAGTAGGGTTCTTAGGTTTGGCTAACTTTCTAAAGACTTTCCTACAGGGGACATCAGCAGGGTGTTTTGCTGGTTCAGTATGCCAGTATTTAACAAAAATAATGAAAAGCATTTCAACACAATCCACACGGGACTGAGTGCAGAACTGGGCACGATCCAGACCTCCATACTGAGACGGCATAGCTGTCACCTGAGTAAGGCAAGAACACATGGATGTGGGTCAGGAAGAAGTTGAACTATATGTGGGAAGAAATGACCTAAGAACTGGAGGACGTGGTTATTGCTTTGGGGCATGGGCAGGAACACTTCCAGCAGAAACCCTTTAATGTGGTAGGAGACAAGAGCAGATCCAGGTCTCTCTCTGTTTCTTTTGAGGAAACGTAAGCACGAAATAGAAAAGACTATTAATTAATTACAAAAAGTTAATTAACACTCTGGCTTCATCGGAGCGCTCTGGGAGCATCAAAGCAGCCACATGCTTCCTGCCATGCCACCGTTCTTCCTTGGCAAGATGGCCTTTGCTGGCAACAGCAGATACATCCATAAATGGCTTTGTCCTCAGACGTGCTTCCTGAGCTCAGAAAAGCATTGGCTGAAGTAAGCTTCAGGAGGGGGTCTCTGGTTTATGGATGCTGCAGTGAGCTGGAGGCACAAGCCTTGCCCTTCCAGTCATGTGTGGACTCCCAGGTCATCTCTTCTGTGAATGAGACAGAAAGGCTCTGCACATGGCAGCTTTCAACAGCACTGTGCATGGCTGATTGCAAGGACCAGCCTGAGCACAGCTCCGGAGAGGGTGATTTATGAAACCCCCATAGGGACAGAGAGTATTTGGGAAACAGAAAGCTAAAAGCCATTATCTATATGCCTAATGCCTTTACTTAGGAGGCAGATTCCCTTCTTCCGATGCTATTAGCTTCCAGGTAGCACTGGGAGGATGAGACACCTTTTCACATGAGGTAATTAATCAGAATACTCGCATAAGCATGTGAAAGCACACAAAGCATGAGAAAAACCATAACTCCTGCTACACTCACATCCCTGCTTTCTCCTTGCCGAGGAGGAAATGCCATCTTGGACCATAGGGCAGACTCTGTAATTATAACTAGAAGCTTTTTCTTCATAAATGACTTTTTTTTCCAGATCCTATTTTTGCCTTTAATGCTACCATTACATTAATGCAGAAACTAACTTTGCTAGCCTTTTGTTGGCAAGAGGTAAGATGTGAGATATAGAAACACTGTGGAATTTGCAGGTTAGGTGGGGGGAGAGGTGGCATTTGAGTTAAAGTTAATAAAGATGAGTAAAATGACTAAAAGGAGATGCCTGCAGCTGTGGCAGCTGTTAGGTGGGGGATTTTGAGCCATGATTGTTCTCTCAAAAGCTTCCAGCTCTTCAGCTTTTGGTCTCCCCAATGAGTTCACCAGCAGTGAAATTATCTTAGGACACCTAACCCAAACACAGTATATGTAGTCAGAGGAAAAGCAGCTCTCCTTCAACAGACCTAAATGTTTTGCTCTGGGGTTTCCACAGGTGATTTTCTGTGTCTGTATTCCTGTGTCCTCTGCAGACTCTGCATTAGACCATGGAGAAGTGTTTGCAGGGGTGAGATGTCTAGGCTGTGTCCTGTGTCATTCTCAGCCTAGGGCATGGTCGTTGACCACAGGTTGTGCTGCACATGGCTGTGCCCAGAAATATCTGCTTTTGGACCTAGGCAACAAATCTTAAAGTGCAAGTAATCCCTGTGAGACGAATGAAAAATGGCCACAGGAAGAAAGATAATTCACTAACTAGTGAAGTGGTGGTTTTACATTAATAAATAATAGCACATTAGCTGGTGGAGGAACTCTCTTCTACTTTAATGGAATAATGTTGGTGTTTTAACAGGTGGAAAGCCCCACTTGCCCAGGGAGGCTGCAGATAGAGGGTCCATCTTCTTGTTTTCCCTCTGCTCAGAAGTTGTTTCTCCCTGAGCGCAGTGGGAAGACATCACAACAGTATGAAAACATGAACACTGCTGAGATGACACCCAGGAACTTGCACACCTTTTTAGCTACACTGTGGCTGTAGTTTATTGAAAGAGAGAGTGGCACTGTGCTTGTGGGGGCTAGGGGATGACAAAACCTCCCTAGCTCACTTCAGGGCTGCAATTGGAAAAGCGTGAGGAGACTGCAATTTAGCATCATCTGACATGAGCAGTCCTGGATTTGACGTGTAGCCCCAACAAAGCACTTGCCAGTACTGTGTGGCACCATCACAACCAGCACCGAGCATTTCTATGGGATGTGTGGCTGAAACTATAACCAGAAGACGTTCTCCACAGCACATTTACTAGAATGAACACTTCCAGGTAGCACAGTTGCCCACACTGCCCTCTGTGAGGTTCATGTTTATGTCTGTATCAGTGACACTCAACGAGATGCACATGAGGACACGCACCAGACACCAACTTCATCATCTCAGCCTCAAGAAACCACTAACAAACTCAATTCTAAATGTCTATCCATGCCCTAATTTCTAAGAGGAAAACTGCCCTTTTTTCAGGCTAAAGGGCTTGAAAAATATGAAGGAGGATTTATCAAGGTGGTCCTTTTCCATGGGGCTCTAAGGATCATTCTAATGATCTTAATTCTTAATTAACATTGGTATTTAATGATAACTGGGAGAAAAAGGCTAACTGACAATCATATGAATTTTGGCTGAAAAGTTACAGTGTGTGGCTGAACAATCTAGTTCCACTGAGTTGCACTATCTCCTGGGGGAACAGTAAATGCTAACACAAAAGCATTGTGATTTAGTTCAATTTTATGTCTCAGACCAGACCACCATTTTTATATTTACATTTATAAAGTTTACATTTCCTAAGTCAAGCACCTAAAAATAAAGAGAAGACTAATGAGAATTTAGTAAAACCAACACTTTCAGGGGAAATCACTTTTTTGAATGCTAAATTGTGTTATTGATGTTTCCCCCACTGCTGGAAGAAGCTACAAAGGGGATGCAGGAAGGAGTTGCTCCTTCCTCAGCTTACCTCCATGGTATAACCAGGATTTGCCAAGGACAGACCTCACTTATGCAGATACACTTCTGTAATTCATATGACACCATTTTGTCAGCTGAGATTTATCTTCTCCTTTCAGCGTTTTGTGTTAGCTCAAAGGTACTGCAGCACTCCTTGGGTCACTGTGCTGCACAGTGCAGGGAGGATGGGCAGAGTCTTCTGAGGACAAATATTAAAAATACATCTGACCTGCAATCTCTGCATCCAGAGATGAATTCAAACTCGCCAAAAGTTCAAGGATGCTCAGATCAGAGGATTTGGTTCAGGCATGTCTCTGGAGACCTTAGAAACCCATTTACTCTGTCAAGAGAAAAACAGGAAGCAGACACCATGTCAGCCCCCATGTCCTTTCCTCCAGCTGAGCTGGCATGGTCCGGGAGAGATTATTTTGGTTGCAGGCATAGACAGTAGGAACTTCGCTCTTTGGTTACGGCTTTGTCCATGGAGTATTAACACCCTGACAGGAGGCAGCACCTACTTGCAGGCTGTTTCTGAGTTGAGCTGATGGAAACAGAGGGAGCAGTGTTGTCTCAGGCTTATTGACACTGGGAGGTAGCTTGCTCAGAGCATCCTTTCAGTGTTGAGATTATTACCTGTGCTAAGCAAATGATCAAACGTTTTTTTAAGAGGAGAACTGAGTCTTGGTTTGCTGTGTTTTGGCTTACAGACGGCTTTCACATTCACGTGGTTGGGGTTTATCAGCAGGAAAGCACACAAAATAGCACAGCTTTTCAAAAGTGAATTTGTAAAATCCATATGTTTGTCAAAATTGCATGTGTAGTCTAGAAACCACAGCACACAAGTTGGGCAGCTAATCAGCAAAGCTATAATTGCAAAGCCTTACATCAGGCAGCTGAGTCACGAGATAAAGTGGGAGAATTGGGGATGAACAGCAAGAAAATCCACATTCTTGGCTTGGAGAGACACAGAGCATTTTTGGTTCCCTCCCTGGCTGCTGTCAAGGCTGTGCAAGTAAATAATCAGCGTGAATAATCTATGTATTTCATGTACGCTACTCACATAGAGCAGTCTTAATGTGAAGAGGGTTTAAGGGATTATGAGAAAGACTACTTGGAGCAGTTTCAAACAATTGTTAGGTATTAACGTCACATTTGCAAGTCCCAGTGTTTCCCTGATTTTAGCAGAACAACATTTTACGCTTATTAAGGGTTTATCTTCTTGCTGTAGCTGTAAAAATACCAGGGACAGACGGTAAATTGCAGGTAAATATGCTGCTGTGCTAGGGAATGGCCTTGTACCAGACACAATTGAGGCAAACACTTTGGAAAGCCAAGAGGTTAAAAATTTCTCATTCACTCCTCCGCTTAACAAGGGCTGGTGAATACAATTAGGTAAAATCAAAGCTGATTCATGGGATACATATTGGCCAGAAGTAAATACATGCTGAATACATTTTATAATAAGTAGTTCAACCGAGCCTAATTTCAGAATTGTTCACACCGTGATGATGTGCTTTTATTCTTGCTCTGCTTTTGAGATACCAGAGAGAAGATTTAGTTCTTCTCCCACCCTCTCCAGATAATATGCCAGGCAATGCTCACAATAACATATGTGTTAAATTTCCAGTGTGAACATCCTCACATAGGCAGAGCCCCATGTGTCTTACAGTTTCACAATATCAGGATTACATGGTTTTGAGAACCCTTTCTCAAACGTGCAATTTGAAGCAGTGGTTTTAACCATTATTCTGTGTAACTGAGCTGCTTGGTGGCCTGTGCTCTCCTGACAAATGAGACACAACCTACTTAAAGAAAATTGAAGCTTTGGTAGGGAAAATAAGTTAAATTCTCTTTAAGGAACTTCAGATAGTGCTTAGTGGATGACGGAAAGGCTGTGGATGTCTTCTACCTAGATTTTAGTAAAGCCTTTAATACCATTTCCCACCACATTCTCCTGGAAAAACTGGTTGCTCAAAGCCTGAGTGGACATACACACTCTTCCTTCACTGGTTAAAAACTGGCTCATGGCCCAGAGAGTCATAGTGAATGGAGTTAAATCCAGTTGGCAGCCGGTGGTGTTCCCCAGGGCACGGTGCTGGAGCCTGTTCTGTTTAACATATTCTGTTTATCAATGATCTGGATGAGGAGATTGAGTGCTCTCTCAGTAGGTCTGCAGATGCCACCAAGATGGACAGGTGTATAGATCTGCTTGAAGGCAGGAATGCTCTTCAGAGGGACCTGGACAGTTAAGTCTTTCCTGATTGCTCTGGCCATTTGTCTCAAGGCAGACAGGCTCCTCTCTGGTTCTCCCTGCTCTTCTGCAGATCCCTCAACAGTGGAGGAAACTGGAGTTGTTTAGTCTGGAGAAGAGGAAGCTGAGGGGAGACGTGATCACTCTCGACAACTACCTGAAAGGAGGTTCCAGCAGGGTGAGTGTTGGTATCTTCTTTCAAGAAGCAAGTGATAAGGCAAGAGGAAATGGCCTCAAATCATGCCAAGGAAGGCTTAGATTGGATATTAAGAAAAATTTCTTCACCGAAGAGGTTGTCAAACCTTGGAACAGGCTGCCCAGGGAAGTGGCTCAGTCTCCATCCCTGTAGATATCCAAAAACTATGTAGATGTGGCACTTAGGGACATAGCTTAGTGGTGGACTTGGCAGTGTTGGGTTAACAGTTAGACTCGATGATCTTAAAGGTCTTTTCCAATGTAAATGATTCTAGATGATCTCTAAAGGTCCCTTCCAACCCTTACCATTCTATGATTCTATGGTTTTATGAGATCTTTCGCAGGTAACTTTGGGCTGTGATTTGGTAAGCAGTGTAAGACAAGCATGGATTTAACTCCCATTTGTGTCTTTGTTAGCACTGCTTTGCTGGATCAGTGGAATTAATGACTGTAACTCCTCCAAAAGGCTTTTTTTGTAGATCACCTGGCTTTACAGCATGAGACAGAGAGAACCTTTCTCTGATGCTCCCCAGAAACTGGGAAGAGAGTGACCTGAATTAAAAGCAGCAATAAACCATCCCCTGGCAAGTCAAAATTGCAAGTTTAGACACATTTGGCTAATGGCCTTTGAGGCACAGCTTCATAGCACCTTCTGCCTTTTTCAATATGAAAGGCCTCTTCTGTCTCCTGCTAACAATGCTTGTGTCCATGATGCAGCTGTGCTTTGAAAGTCAAAGGAAGGTGTTTACCACAACTGAGACAAGCAGAGCAGAGCTCAGCCTGCTCTGACCCCCATCACCTCCACCACAAGCACATGTATGTTGCACACACATTCCCATGCCCCAGGCAAGGGCTGGCATTGTAAGATGTGAATCCAAAGCAAGCAGTGCAGCCACCTCTTGCAGAATGTTAAATCACAAAAGGTTGTCCTGTGTTCTCCACCAAAGCAAACATTGCTGTGATTCTCTGATGTCTCAAATGAGAGAAGCTCAGATAGAATCATGGAACCATAGAATGGTAGGGGTTGGAAGGGACTTTTATTGATCATCTAGTCCAACCCTCCTGCAGAAGCAGGTCAACCTAGATCAGGTCACATAGGAACATGTCCAGGCAGGTCTTGAAGACCTCCAAGGAAGGAGACTCCACAACCCCTCTGGGCAGCCTGTGCCAGGGCTCCCTCACCCTCACAGTGAATTAGCTTTTTCTTATATTTAAGTGGAACTTTTTGTGTTCCAGCTTCATCTTGTTACTCCTTGTCCTGTTGCTAGCTGCCTCTTCCTCAAGGTGTGTATTTGCTCCCTTTTGGCTGCATTTCTTTTTCAAGGTATCAAAGCTAGCAAAAGCACATAGAGCTGATAGTCACCAGGAAGATCCCAACACATCACAGCTGGCAGTGCACGGGTGACATTTTAAGGCAGACTAATCCAGATCAGTGACATCTCCTCTGCAAACCATTTTACCCTATAACTTTTATCTGAGAATGTAGCTTCATCCCTTTTAGGTTTATTTGCCAAGAATTCCCGAGAAAGGGTTGTGCTGCTGCAACATGCCTAAAAAGTCTTATATATGTTCACATTGGGAAATCAGTCACCAAAGCATTGAAAACTGATCCCAGGCTAGAAGTGATTCTGAAATATGATTAACAACTTTTTTTTAAGAAGTAGCTCAGCAGGGTCTTTACTTGACCCTTTTACCCCACGCCTCAAGAATTTCTGATTATGGAACAGCTCTTTTTTTCATTTCACGGGGGTTTTAAACTGCAAACCTCTTTCATTACTGAATGGACTGTGGTCTCCCACAGAGCTTGGATCCAAAATCTTTCCAGAGCAATTATGGAAAGCTTGTGATAGGGTTGTCAGCAGAATTATAGCCCAGCCAAACTTTCCAATATAGACTTTCATTCTCACTTCTTGGGGAACATTCTAGGCTGTTTTACTGTCACTTTATAGACATGTTCTTTCTAATTTTCCCTCATCGCACTCTAGTTGTTTGTGAACAGTTGGATTTAGCCTCACAGTAAAAGCCAAGAGCTGTGTATGATGTCCTCAGTTTCACCACAAAACCTTGATTTTCACCACAAAAAAGATCTGTCTTTCATTGTTGCAGTCCCTGCTTGCTCCCTGAGAATATATTAGCCCTTTCCTGTGTGCTCTAACCTATGATTTCAGGGTCCTGATTGCTTATGGGTAGAGGCTATCTTAATATTCACAGGCATACAGATAATTTCTGCATAAAAAACACAATTCATGTTTGTTCTTAAGAATGTAATTGTAAAATTTATGATATGTCACAGGTTTAAACCAGTGTAAGACTACTGAAATCACTGAGGTTATCTAAATTCACAGCACGTGGAAAGGCTCCATCTTTGCTTGGTCTAAAAAACTTCTTAGTTCAAGCAACAGTGCTTCTTCAGTTTTATTATCTTGGATCCAAATTTATTTAATATATTAAGGAACTACCTTGGCATGAAATGCAGTGGTGAGTCAATGACATTACAGAAGAGACAGTGCAAACCCAGTGGAGGGACTCCAAAGTGGACCAGGCCCAAGGAAGGGCTCTGAGGACTGACTGACACAAGGAAAACAAGCTTGATGCAGCCTAGTAAATTGGGGTAACAGTGGGGATGGTAGTGGTCTTCACTAGTGCAGCAAAAATCAGTGACAAGGATGATGATTAAGCTAAGGGGTCAGTTGTTGAGCTGCAGGAGCAAGCAAGCTGCTCTGCTCAGGAACAGCATCAGATTGAAAATGAAAAGGTGATTCTGGACTGTTAGAGCAGGCTGGATCTGGAAAGGCTCCCTGGGGGAGCAGAGCAGGGAAAAACACCTGAGTTTGACGATGGGTTTGGATTTGTCTGTGAGAGAGTAGAAGGGAGATGGTGACTGGCAGCGAAGTCCCTGCCCATCCTCTGTGTCTCACATGCTCCCTTGCACCTGCTATCAGGGACTGCTCTGCCTATAGGGCATTCAGTGTTCAACTCTGCTAAAGATCTTGTGCATTTTGCTGTTGGCCTAGAACTTAAACACTAACCTTCAGGCTGCTGGGCTCTACTGAGGAGCCATGTGTCGAGGTGGGTTCAGACCAGTCAAATCATAGAATCATTATGGTTGGAAAAGATCTTTAAGATCACCGAGTCCAACCAGTCACTTCACATTGTCAAGCCCATCACTAAACTAAACCATACCCCTCAGCACCTCATCTATGTGTCTTTTGAATATCTCTAGGGATGATGACTCCACCACCTCCCTGGGCCCATTCCAATGCTTAATAACCCTCTCGGTGAAAAAGTTCTTCCTAATGTCCAACCTAAACCTCCTGTAGAACAACTTGAACCCATTTCCTCATGTCTCATCATTCATTACTGGAGAGAAGAGGTTGACCTCCACCTCACTAAAACCCCCATTCAGGTAGTTGTAGAGAGTGATCATGTCTCCTCTCAGCCTCCTCAACTTTAGGCTAAACATCCCCAGCTCCCATAGTTGCTTCTCTTCAGACATTCTCCAGACCCTTCCCCAGCTTCATTGCCCATCTCTGGATACATTCCAGCACCTCAATGTCCTTGTAGTGAGGGGCCCATAACTGGACACAGTATTTGAGCTGCAGCCTCACCAGCGCAGAGTACAGTCCCCAAGGGAATAATCACTTTCCTGGTCCTGCTGGCCACACTATTTCTGATACAAGTCAGAATGCCATTGACCTTCTTGACCACTTGAGTACTTTGCTAGCTCATGTTCAGGTGGCTGTCAATTAACATTTCCAGGTCTTTTTCTGCAAGACAGTTTTCCAGCCCCTCTGTCCCAAGCCTGTAGTGTTGCCTGGGGTTGTTGTGGCCCAAGTGCAGGACCCGGCACCTGGCATTGTTGAACCTCATATAACTGGTCTCAGCCCATCACTCCAGCCTGTGCAGGTACCTCTGAAGAGCCTTCCTGTCCTCAGGCAGATCTTGGTATCATCTGCAAAGCTTGGTGTCATCTGTGAATTTACTGAGGGTGAACTCAATCCTCTCACTCAGATCATTGATAAAGATGTTAAACAGAACAGGCACCAGCACTGAGCCCTGGGGAACCCTGGGGGTTAGACTAGATGATCTATAAAGGTCCCTTCCAACCCTACCATTCTATGATTCTAACACCACTGGTGACCAGCCACGACTCTCTGTGCCCAGCTGTCCAGACATTTTTTCACCCATCTCAGAGTAGGCCCATCCAGGCCATGGCAGCCAGTTTCTCCAGGAGGATGCTGTAGGAGACTGTGTTGAAGGCCTTACTAAGGTCTAGGAAAACCATATCAACAGCTTTTCCTTTATCCACTAAGTGAGTCATCTTGTCATAGAAGAAGATCAAAGACAGAAAGAGATCATAGAAGGGGCTGTACTGTGATGCCAGTGCCCTGCATCGTCCATTTCCCACAAATCCACATCCTTTTTCATTCATGTGGACCTGGGTAGGTACAGCTTTTTCATGAACAACCTCTTTTTAGCTCTAGCTATTCTGCTTTTTCATTTATTGCTATGAACTGTTACCAGAGTCTGAAGGTACATATTAAACAGTCGTTCATCTAGCTGAGCCAGCAACAACAGATTATTTTTAATTTTCTCTTTCTTTACCCGAGAAAAGCCTCTTGTTATTCCCTCCTAAAGCACAGGGGAGATAAGCTAAATGAAAGTTAAATCAATGTCAAGAAAACAAGCCTATAGATAATGGAGTCCACAAAGTGGTCCTGGGGAGAGAGCAGCACTTAGAGGTCAGGTAGAGCTTGTGTTTCAATAACAAGTTCTTAGCTATAGCAAAACCAGCCCTCGTTTCCACTGAAGTGATTACTAGCTATTCCCAATTGATAAATACCTTATTAAAATGGGATACTCTTTAAATTATCTGCAGCAAAGCTCCAAGCACGCAGATTTTTGCACAATGAGTGCTTGGAAATAATTAGTATGTGTTTTTCTCTATTAACTACTTATAAAATTTGGATGTGTTGTGAAGCATGTTTGTTCTCAATATGACACCAGTATCATCTGAAGCTGTCTTTCTCTAAATGGACATTTGCAATTAACTGGGCAGTCACTATGATGAGACATTAGATGTTCATTAGCTGCCCATAAACAACTCACAATGGTATAGTGCCATGCTCTTACTATTACCAAGCATTATGTTAGCATATCAAGGAGAGAAAAGGCTTATTTCAACCTGTGTTTTAAGTACAAAAGCAAATGGCATTGCTTTACATTTCGTTCTGATGTAGGAAGTCTGGCTTGTAACTGAAAACAAGCAAGCAGAGAGATGGTGAATGGTACGGTGATGCTCCTGGTGTATCACTCCATCATTAGCCAGGATGAGGAGTAGAGTTGACACAATCAGGAGAAGGCTCTCTCATTCTGAACCTGGTTATTTAGAGAGAGTTGAGGCAGAAGCTCTTATAATCATAGAATCATTACCATTGGAAAAGGCCTTTAAGATCTTCCTGGCCTCTAATGTCTTCCCTCCCTATAGTACATGAGACACTGGGCTCCAGCCTGGCCAAAAATGTCTTGGTCTCAGCTCATGTATCCTACAGGAGCTCCTCCAGGGACCTGGGAGGATGCTGAAGGGACGCTGATATGGTGAACAAGCCAGCCGGCTCCTTGCAGGCCAGCAGTTACATGAGGGCTTTAGGCAAGGAATCTTGCAGGCAGAGACAGGCACCACTTTCTCTTGTCTGAACATCTTATCTTTCCTTCCTCTCTCCCTTCCTGAGACAGACAATATTAGGTAAAATGCCAGGGCCAGTGCTCTGCATGGGAGATCATTTCTGATTCACTTCTGCTTCCAGATTCCCATGTAAGCGATAGTCCTGGGTACTACCAGACTTCATTTTGTATAGGGTAATTTAACTGCCAACTTTTCATAGAATCATAGAATCACAGAATGCTAGGGGTTGGAAAGGACCTCTAAAGATCATCTAGTCCAACACTCCTGCCAGCCAGGACTCCCGGGTCTCTTCTCTGCAGAGCTGCTCTCCAGCATGATCTTCAACATGAAGATATTGTTACCTTGTTCTAGAGAAAAAGTCTGGATTTTAAAGGGATCCATTTCTTACTTAATCACACCCAATAATTAATTTTTTTCTTTAAACATGTTATGGGTTAATCATTCAGAATAGTATTTCTGTTATGTCCAGCACCACTTAAACAAGATGACGAAACCCTTCAGCAGCAATGCCACTGTAGAAAAACTAAAGAATAGATGCTTGTTAGCAGCATTATTCAGAGTAACACACACTAGAACATCCTGAGTTGAGTATAATCAGTCTAAACACAAGAGAGTGATTGGTGAGAACTAGGAAAACCAGAATACAAGTACATATTAATCAATCTGCCTTCAAAAAATATAAGGAAACTAAAATTAGCCCTTGGGAATACATTTTGTCATCAGGATCACCTTGAATTGCCTGTGGGCTCAGAGATGAATGTGGCCAGGGTATGTTTCAAAGGCCAGACTAACATGGACTCCAAAAACATAAGCACAGGTCTGGTGGCATTTAGCGCAGATGAGAAACCTGCTCGATGAATTCAGAGGAGAAGAAACTTGCAGGCAAACCCAATGTTTTCCCCAAGTGAACAATGCTCTTAGAGCAGCAGCATGTGCCTGTTTTCTGCTGATGTTATTTTTGGACACAGCCGCCCTTCTCCCCTGGAACTGACTCACCTCAGCAGGAAAGCCTCTTCCCCGTCATGCAGTTGTCTGCGTTTTCCTTCCACGGCTCCTGATTTCCTTCTAGGGGTGTGCATCGAACCTCTCTCACAAACAGTTTTAGAGCATGACCACTGTGACTGTTTCTACAGGGAGAAACCTGAGCCAAAGAAAACAATAAATGCTTGAACTTTGTCCCATTAATCAGATCCCAAAGAATGATTATAATAAATCTCGTAAACCCCAACAAATTAATTCCTTTTATCCTTACTTTCTGTACACAGAAGGTCAGGCACAGACAATTCAAATTATTTCCCCAAATTAATGCTGTGTGGTAGGGCCAGGACTAGATTTTATATCTAGAGATTCATAGGCAGCCCAAGATGGAAAAGATGTTTTCAATCAACATCAGATCAAAAGCTAGTCTGAGATGTCCCTTCTCAGGGACATTACTTAGATTGTACCATGAGATAAAGCAGAGCAGAAACCCTCTGAGCGCAGAGGAGATAGAAACCTTTCTCTCAGAAACACTGTAGCTACTATTTTTCTGATGAAAAACTGTTCTTTCATGTAAAAAATGAAACCTGGTGCTTCCTGATGAGGAAGTAAGCAGGCACCACATTCCACAGCCCCATGGGACTCTGCACCCCTAAAACACAGCCTGTTCAGAAGCTCCAGGGACCTTTTGCAAAAGATCCTTCAAATTCCCACACAAATTGGTTTTAAAAATAAAAGACAACTGATAAAAAAATAGCAAGCATCTTAGTAATCACTTTAAGTCTTTAAAAAATAAGGGGAGGGTAAGGGTGTCTCGTTAGAGCTCAGCAGTCGGGTGGACCTGCAGGTGCTCAGGAGTGTAAGCACAGAGCAAACCCTGCTGGGAACAGGACATACTGTGGTACCCCAAGCTGGATTTTTTGAGGCCTTTTTTTTGTTTCTTTTCCTGCCTGTTGAGCATCCTCTCAGGTAATGCATGAACTTCTTGTGCCTTGCAAAGGTTTACAGTGAACTGCCTTTTGATGAATGTTTCATTTTAGCAGATCCATCTCCCTCAGCGCTAGGCGTGCTGTAACATCCAAGAGGAAGGCCAAATCCTCAGCATCCTTCCTTCCTGAGCCACACCACTAGGTATCAGCCTACTGTGGCCAGAAAAGCCTTCCCTATTTGATCAGAAACCTTAACATCAACAAAAACTACAATTTCCTGGCTAAAAATCAGATATTAAATTTGTGTGCAGATGAGGCCTTGCAGAGTCATCTTATACTCTGGGCTGATCACGTTCCTCTGCCCACTTTCTCATCTGAAGTTTTTAATGGCTTAAATATGTGTTTGGTGCAGTCACTTTGTGTTTTAGAATAAATAGGAAGTAAGATTTGAGCAGCAGCAAGGTTGCCATAGCAATTGTTTGTTGGAGAACAGAAATCACAACAACAAAGCCCCAGAGAACATGTCACTGTGCCTCTACCTTTTGAATCACACCCACTTGGACTTTGGAGGGGACAGCTTGCACATGGGAGAAGAGGGCACTCTTGGCCTCCCTGCTGCCCTTCAGCAGGCTTTTTGGGGAAGCTGTCTGGAGGCATGGTCGAGGCAGCAGACACATGGGTACAGCCTCAAGTTTCACCAAGTCACACACGTGGGAACTTTGCACACACGTTAAATCACACATGAGTCATCAAGTGATACCATCATTAAATCAGTGCAAGTGCTTACTTATAAATCGTAGATGAATCATAGGGGATTAGTTTGACTCTTCAAACCACGGAGTATCAATCATATGTTTTGTCTCATATTAAAGCCTGCAATCACTTTGAAAACAAGCTGATCTTTAGTGTAGGAAGGTTATCTGCAGGGTGCTCTTGTGCTACTCAGCTGAACATTGATGGGGCACTACTTGGAGAAAGAGCTAAACAGAAAATAAATCTATATGCAATTTGGGAGATTTACTTTCACTTATGTGAGAGTGTCTCTGAGCACATCAGTACAGCAATACTTGTACTGCTGTTATCTAGGCGAAGCAATGGTAAGTTGACAGCATTTGTAGAGATTTTCACTTGTGGCTTCACGTTTGATGCTTTATGTATTTCATTTGCACCAGCCTTTCATGTCTGACATGCATTATTATTCTCATGTTTCAAAGGGAGTGAAAGGGACAGGGCCAGAATGTAAATGAGGGCCAAGGTAAGATAGACACAGCAGAGCTAGAAATAGATCTTGTTTCCAGGCTGTGTTTGACACAGACCTTGCCTAATAATATAAAGTCATGGTCGTTCTGCACCCATTACAGCAAACACTGCTGGCAGCTCCTAGATGCAAGGGTCACACCATGTCTGAGCATCAGTACTTCAGCAACAATGTTCAGAGTCACCTATGAGACATTTATATTCACATGTCAACATCATTGGCTCCGGAAATAATGTTTGCATAAACGGTTTAAAAATGCTGCCTGGAAAATCTTAACCACTGTAGGACAACCTTCTCCAAACCCATTAGCAAAGTGACCATTGTGCCTTAGGAAGAGGGATGGGGTGGCAGAGCAGTATCTCACTGGTCACCGGGCCAGCAGCCACCTATGCTAGGCACCAAACAGCACTTACACAATGGCTCTGGCCTTTTCACTCACAGGCAAGACAGCTCAGACTAGCTCAGTGCTTCTAGAGGAAGGATCTAAAAGGTCGCTAAACGACTGTGTCTGTACTAGACGATGCTGAAGCATGAATGCCTTAAGCTCTACTTATAAAATACATATGGGTGATGGCCTATCCAAACCGGGTCTGGTTACCCTATTGGGACTAGTTGGCCCAAAATCATCTTTTCTCTTGAAATATTCACCAGCCTTTCATCAGAAAGGGCTGATCCTGTCTTGGAGCAGCAGGGTGGACTAGGTGGAAGGGTGTGATCCCTTCCAGCTCTGTTTTCTTGGGATCTTCATTCTGAATAAAGTCAAATCCATAGCATCGGTTTTGATCCCTGCTTTGAACTACTAGAGCTTGTGAAGGAGAATAAACTGCTCTGATACTTATTCAAAGCAGAAAGTGTCCAGAGATACAGTTGTGTGAGGTATCCACCAAAAGTTGCATAAGAACACCAAGACTGCTTTCCTACAACAAACCAATGAGCCACGCAATCTAGGACAGTGGTCAGTTATGCCAAATTCAGAGCGAGATGCAAAGTAGCACTTGGTGTAAATTCATTCCTAGCATATCACACAGTGCTGACCATGAATGAATACCATTTAGTCTCAGAAAACAAAAAAATTAGCCATAGGGTAATTCACAGCTTTACATTGAACATGGCTTCCCCAGAATTGCCTCGTATTGGTAGTTGCCAAGAAGATTTTTCATATAGAAAGATCTTGCTGTTTTAAACAAAAAACAGCTTGTCATAAAGGAATGAAAATCTGAGACCTTTTAGATATGCCCAAGGCAGTTTCCAAGACAGGATATGCAAAGTTAAGACTGCACTTAAGATCTTGCATTAACTCAATGCTTCTGTTAGTGAAGGTTACAGAGTGAATAACCACCTTGCCCTCAGAAAAGACAGGAGAAAGTTTTGAGGTGGGAATTTGTTTCATCTGCTTGGACTAGCTCATGGGAAAATGTGGAGTGCTTAGCCCTGGCACTTTCCCCGAGGCTATTCCTTGGCACAGTGTCTGCTTTGTTCTCCCTGTAGGGAAAAATACTTCACCTGCTCACTGATACAAATCTTGATGGTTACCAGGTGCATGAAGAAGTGAAGGTCAGCGCAATAAATCCTACATGTTTGCCACTATTTGGAAACAAAACACCTCTCAGTCTGCAGAGCACACTTCTGAATAGTCTTCCTTTGCAGCTTGAAAACATGAGGTGTACTTCACATCTTGTTACCTCGATACAGTGTCATCAGAAGAAGCTACCTGCCTTGAATAATATACTGAATACAGAGGATCACAAACCATCCTATATGAGGAAATTCAGATTGTTTTAAGCAAGCTCAGCTACCAAATCCATGTCCTTTCTGCTATAGACAAGTTCAACAGAAAATATTTACGTAATATTACACTTTGGAGGGCTTAAACTGCAGGTTTGGCTTTCTCACTGACTGTGCTTCAATATACAAATGAAAGGTTTTTATTTTTCTATCTTCCTGTTTTTTACTTTGGTCAAAGATTGCTGCACTTGCCTGACAGCAAAGGACATCTTTCAAAGCCCAAGTCAGAGCACGTGCCATGTGTGCTGCCTCTCTGTCAGAGCTTGCACTGAACAATGTAGTTTCAGAGATGTAAATCTGAACGTGATATCAGCCAAGCACCATTTCTAGAGCAAATCTCAAAAGCAATTTACAGATTTTCTAAGCTAAGGAGCTACTACTGTCTTAAGAAAATACCAAGCAGAGTCAGGTCAGCTCATGAGTCAGTTCCGTCCCCTTGCTTTAATGCAGGCATTTACCTGAAAAAAGGTGCTTTGTTTGTGAAAGATCATCTATTCTTCTATATACTCCTCCACTAAAATCTAGGTTGTCTCAGTATCAAATGCAGAATTAGTAGGCTACATTAAGGAGATCAGAAAAAATACTTCAATTTTTTGAAGCATTCGGAGAAACAAGTCAACTATAGAGAGAAAAACACAAGTTTATACTGTCTCAGCAGGGCTATTTTCTACTGGAAAGCTTTCTGGTTTGTCAGCAGTTGATTATGGATTTCAGTTCATTTCTTAGCATCTCTCTTCAAGGTTATACATCCACTGTGACTCTTTAAAAGTCACTTTTTTTTTTTCCCTAGCACTGTCAGAAGGACTACCAGTGACTGAAACAAATTCCTGAGCAGGCCTAATTCTCTCCTGGATAGCAACCAGGCAGCTCTGAAGAGAGAAACTAGGACAAAATCTGTTCAACATATGGTCCATGAAGTGACTTGCTTGGCCCTGCAGCTGGTGAGGGGGAGTGGGTGCTGCACAGCCCCTCCAGAGGCCATGGGAAGCAGCCAAGTGGTCCCTCAGGCTGCAGGGACCCAAAGTCAGCTTCTTGGCCCACAGCAATGCACATACCATTTGACTGGCAAAGCAGCACATATGTCCTTCTGGTCAGAAGCCAAGCTGGCTCCGTTTTGGTTTACCCAGCCCAGAGGAGAAGTAGGAAGCTGGATGTCATCTGGAGAGAGACAGAGGGTGGCCATTGCAGTTGTGGAAGGGTTGGTGTCATGGAGGGCTCCAGGGATGCACATTCAGGGCCAAGCAGGAGATGTGGGAGGTGCTGCAGAGATAAGGGATGTGGAGACATCTGGGATCTCATGGAAAAGAAGGAAGGAAAATTGAGGAGTAGATATCATGGTTGCAGGGAGTTGTCACCCAGCAGTGTTACTTGGTGGTCTTTAAAAGCCAACACATGAGCTGGGTTGCTCTGGGCTGCCTCTCCAGGCTTCAGGAAGCCAGCTTCACCTCAGGGAGCACCTTTGCTGTTTGCATTTGTAAACACCAGACCTATTAAACAGGGCGTGGATCAGCACAGATTATTGGTGTCCTGTTCGGGTTGGGCAGTATTTATGCTTTCTGTTTTTTTCTTTTATTATGAGTGAGTTTTCTATTCCTCATGTTTGCAGGCAGTTTCCCCAATTTGCATAAGGCCCATCCAACCATGTAGCCTCAAGTTCTCATTTCACCATGGAATATAGTTAAAAGTGAAATCTTTCTCTTTCTTACATACATGTTCCTCTTGTGTGCCACGCAGGTTAGAAGTTTATACTCTCACATACATTTGAGCAGGCATACAGAAGGAAAGTGCTGGTGACACTGATTTCTGTAGCACCTTCCTTAGCTTTGACTGTGCTTGGGCTCCGGTTCTGCTTTGGCAGCTCATCTCTGGAGCAGAGAGCCCCTGACTCCATCAAAACTCGGTGCAACTGTACATGCCCACTAGATTAGACTGCTAAAGCAGAAGCTTACATATTAGATTATAGTCTCAGTATAAGCAACAAACTAAGTCTCAGCTAAAGAATAACCCAACATTCCCCACGGGAACAGTAGTCCCACAGGTTATCACCAAATGAAACAACTGGTATTCATTGCACTATCATATTGTTTAAAATAACATTGTTATTATCACAGGAAAAATATCATGACCACTTTCTTTGAGCAATGATGCTTTATTTCTGTATTAGTGTTCATTGGCAAATTTATTTTGTCAGAATGTGATGCTGGCAGGAACACAAGTATCCTATAGGCAAATAGGATTACATAAGCAAACATGATTCATTACCACTACCAGATAATGGAATTACCTATTCAAAGACATCTAAAGTCTTCACTATTCATTGAAAATGAACTACTATGTTTATTAACAAGAGGTATTTGTATGAGACAGCTTCTCCACAGTCTCAAGAGGGCATGAAGACACTACAGTGTGCCTCAGGCTATGTAAAGAAAATTAGACACATCAAGAAAAAATGAAAAGACTCAACTTCTCCAATTTTGTCTCTGAAGGGAAACAGAGTGAGAACTTGCTCTTCTCTCTGTTGCTACTAGAAAGTCCCAAAAGGGGCTTGCACTGACACATAGGTTTCTGGGACAGGAGCAGTCATCCATGGATGCACACTCTTCACCCAGCTCCAAGCAGTCACAGAGGAAAAAAGAACAGCAATCTTGGTGATAAAGGCTCTGTGATTGAGTTAACGTCACCTTACATGGGTGCAGGTTGCACTGCCTGTTTCCCTTGTTCCTCTGGGAGAACCTACAAGCTCTTCCCAGCAGACCTATAAGCAGCACCATCATCAAGCTCTCCTGATGAAATTTTCTCCTTCTCATTGTAAAACAGTGTGCTTTGTAGTACTGACAATGATGGGAAGGGGAGCAGACCTGCGGTTTTCCAGGCATCTGGCTTGTCATACCCAGGAATCAGCCTGCAAGAGTTTAATGTACATTCAGTCTTCTTTGGCCAGGTGCCCTTAGGTTAGGACAGGCTTTCAAGAATGAGGCCATGAGACCCCCAGTAAGCAGGCACAAACATCTCATGGTTATCTCTTTTTGTTCAAACAGTTAAATATCAAATCTTTTGAGGTTTCTGGCCTTGTACACTTGCTATTTCATCACATGGTGATGTTCTGCTACACGAAGCATGACCTGTGTAAGGCATGAGTAATATCCCATGTAGCTGACCTATTTATGTTCTCCTGTGTAGAGCAGACATGGTGCATTTTCTCTCATACTCACTAACAATCCTCACTCTCTTTGGGTAAGTCTGCAAGCTAGTCACCTTACAAACCTCCTGCGAAAGAAAAGCTTTGCATGAGCAACTAATCATTAGAAGACAGAATAAAGCAAGGTAGGAATAGGCAGGCAGTACTCTTGGACATGCATGATTACCAGTGAGGTCCCACAGTTACCTATTTCAGTTCTCAGATCATATGAATCATATGGATCATATGACAACATCTTCATAAATGGTCTGGAAAAATGTGGAACAGAAGTTGGTGGTGATATGAACTGATTCAGAGCAATAAAATCAAAACCTGACTGCACAAAGTTGTAGGACAATCTTGCAGTGGTAAGTGGCTGGATGACAAAAAGCCGAGAGAAAGATGATATTGATGAATGTGAAGTAATGCATAGTGGAAAGAGAACTGCAACTCCATGTATGCAGTGATGGGTTCTGGTCTGGTTGTTATCACTCAGGAAAGAGATCCTAGATAGGTCTGTCAAACTATCTACTCAAAGTTCATGAGCAGTTTAAAAAAGGCTAATTTTAATATTATTATTAGGAAATATGATAAAAGAAATCGAGAACAAAGCAGAAAATATTATAACACTGGTATGCCTGCATCCTACCAAACATAGCACAACAGTATATAGCATTGGCACCACTTTCCAAAGTGACAGGGGAGTAGTAGAAAAGTCACAAAACGAAGCAAAGCTGATCTTCCTATATAGAGATCAACCTGACAGAGATAATCTTCAACCTAAGGAAGAGAGTACCATGAGGAACAGACGTTGGGGTTTATAAACTCATGAAGGCATATGGCAAAGGCTAACAGGGAATAATGTTTCCATTTCTCATAATAAAACATAAAGCTGAGGACTTCACCTAAAACTTTTCTAGTGGCAGCTTTGAAAACACGAGGTGTATTCATTGTGTCATTAAACCACAGAACTTATGATTGTAGAATCATAGAATTGTTTTGGTTGGAAAAGACCTTTCAGATCATCGAGTCCAACTAATCACACTGCCAAGCTCACCACTAAACCATGTCCCTCAGTACCTCATCTATGTGTCTTTTAAATACCTCCAAGGATGGGGACTCCACTGCTTCCCTGGGCAGCCTGTGCCAGTGTCTAACAAACCTCTGAGTGAAGAATTTTTTTCCTAATCTACAATCTAAACCTCCCCTGGAGCAACTTGAGGCCATTTCCTCTTGTCCTGTCTGGAGACCAATCCCCGTCTTGCTACAGCCTCCTTTCAGGTAGTTGTAGAGAGTGATCTTGTCTCCCCTCAGCCTCTTCTCCAAACTTAAACACCCCCAGCTCCCTCAGCTGCTCCTCATAAGAATTGGTGGATGTCACAACTCCATGTGTTCATACAGTGAATGGAAAAAATTGAGGGAAGAGAGAATATATCAAGAATTATTAATCACAAAGATATCATACTTAACTCGGGAGTTCCTTGACTTCCTGGGGAAGTACTACATCTGTCATACTTCTGTACCCTTCCCTAAGCATCCGCTATCAGTTACCTTAATTTTTCTGTGCTTTAACTTCTTTATAGCTCTAAATATCAACTCCAGTCCTGTCAGAGGTGTGAAGATGCAGGAGTGAAACCTAGCAGAAATGTTAATTCAAGCTCATAGAGGGCTAAGTGACACCAGGGCATGCTAACCCAGGCCACAGAAGGAACAGGTACTTCTTAAAACAGGATTTCTATGGTAATGGTGAAAAGTTATGATCTGTGTGTTTGTCTGGACATCTTTTGACCTGCAGCAGCCTATGGCCTACACAATGTGCATCTTCTGGACAAGGGCAGAGACAACCTACTGACCAACCAACCATCTAGTCTCAGCAGTTCAGAGTTGGTCCTAATGCTCTCTGTCTGGTAGGGATCTTAATAAAGAAATTGGTAGTGTGTGGTGTCTGTAGTGTACTTAACACAGTGGAGGATTAAATGAACAAAGCTAGACAAAAAAGAACAGTATAAATTATTAACTATGAAGAAAATAACAAGACAAGCACTTTTTTGCATTGTCTTTTGGTTTTTTAAAGTATTTGAAATATTTGGAATACATTTGTCTAAGAGAGAAAAAGAGGTCTTTTTTGGTACTTGAACGATCTTTGTGGCTTTCTCTTATATGTTCCTTCTCAGTCAAATTGCCACAGGACAGCCTCTGTGAGTTTGGCAATAACCAGCAAAATTCCTGTGGAGGGATACTGTGCAAGCACATTTTCATGGGCTTTCTTTATGTCATGATGCTCATATTAGTGCAAAAGTGAGCTCCGAAACACAGTTCCTGGGACAAATCTCGGTCACCCCTTCCACTTGCCAGAGTTCATTTAAGATGCACAACACATATCTCAACAGAGGAGGGGCAGTCACTCAGACCTCTCAGGGTCTGAGAAAACAAGCCAGATAGCCTTTACTTTCTGCAAGTACACACACTTCATCCCTGCCTGCCTTCTAGCAGTTGAAGGCAGTTGGCAGTATAGACACTCTCTATAGAAACAAGACACATTTCTTATTCTGTGTGGTGGAGTAATCAAACTGCTGCTGCTTCACCTGAAAATGGTGAGCAGGTGTTGGGCATGATTTTGGAGCATCTGCAGTGTGTGAATGCAAGCTGTGCATTAAGTAAGCTTACTAAGTTTAAATGGAAGTGTTCAGCTAAGAACGGCCTAGCTCTGAACAAACACATGTTGAGCTTGGCTATTAACCTTGGGGGCTGTGCTCAGGAGAGTCATACCTAGATGAAGGAGCTTAAATAAAGTTGTACGTTCAAGAAGTATGAAAAACATCAACTTGGATAGACCCCACTGATGGCAAAACCTATGTGAGCAGGTTGCTGTGCTGGTGTGGGGCTGTGCAGTGTCCTCAAGGACACCCTCCTGTCCAGTGGGTGCTAGTGCCAACACTGTCACTACACGGCCACAGTTGAAATGCCCTTTAAATGTCAGTAAATAACTTAAGGAAGACATCAATTAGCTATTTACCTTGCCCCATTTTATGCCTTCTGTGGCATCAAAATCCAGTGTCACAAGATGCAGAAAATCTACAAAGAAAACTGAGCACTTAGAAGAAAAGTCATAGCTGGTAAGACAGATGACAATGAAAAGCTGAGATGTCCACTTTGCTGGTGCCATTAAATAAACCTCAGTGTCCCGAGCAGATCACAATATCTAGGAGAGGACTGTCATAGTACCAAATTAAAAACCAGTGGGATAGCACTCCCTCAGTGACAGAGGGACAGTGACAGAGTTGTGGTATTACACAAAAAAAGTTAAAAAGCTGATGAAGGACAAGAGTAGAAATACAATTATGGAAGGTAAGACCTGCCAAATTGATTTCATTCTTTGTAGATGCTATGTGTTTGATTTATAACCGATAAAACAGATTTTAGCAAGTTTTTTTGCTGAGCATCATATTGGCATTCTGAATTAAAATTATCAATATACAATATTAACGAAGCATTAAGTGGATTAAGAAGTGACTAATAAAGAGCTCAAAAAGTACTTTCTTCATCAAACAGATTAGGAAGATCAGCAGGAGCTTAGTACCTCTCCAAAATTTTTATCCATTTTATGTAAGACACAAAATGACTGTTGGTAACATTTCAAATGCAGCAAATGTTGGAGAGGTGTCATGAGTTTGTGTGGAGCCGTTTCTGGTAATGGGGAAGGGACTGTAAAGATAGTTCCTGTAAGAAGTTGCTCGAAACTCTCTCTGGCTCTGAGTCAGACCTACTTCTGGGGCTGAGCCAACTGGGCACTTCTATTATCACTTTTTAAGAAGAAGCAGCTGGAAGAGAAGGGTTCTTCCTGTTCTTTCCTCTTGTGCTTCATTCTTTTCTGGCTGATGGTGGTGGAAAGAGTTGGAGGGCAGAGAAGCGACCATGTGAACCCCAAGGTCAGTGAGGGAAGAGAGGAGGTATGCTAGAGCAGAGATCCTCCGGCATCTCGCGGTGAAATGGCAGCTGTCCCCCTGTCACCTATGGAGAGGAGTGGTCAAACAGAGCTTTATTGACAGTTCTTAAAAGGACCCCACAACAGGGGTAGCGACCATGTACAGAGGAAGCCATGAATTTGTGGGAGGGAGGCATTGCAGCAGGAAGTTGACTTCAGCAAGGCTTGTGATACTGTCTCACATAACATTCTCATCAGAAAGCCCAGACACTGTGCCTTGGATGAGTGGACAGTGAGGTGGATCAAGAAGTATCTGAATGACAAAGCCCAGAGAGTGGTGATCAAATGGCACAGAATTGAGTTGGAGGCCTGTGGCCAGTGGCGTTTCACAGGGATTGTTCTGGGGCCAGTCTTGTTCAACATCTTCATCAGCAACTTGGATGAAGAGACAGAGAGTACCCTCAGCAAGTTGGCTGATGACACCAAACTGGGAGGACTGGCTGATTCCCCAGAAGGCTGTGCTGCCATTTAGTGGGATCTTGACCAGCTTGAGAGTTGGGCAGAGAGGAACCTCATGAGGTTCAACAAGGACAAGTGCAGAGTCCTGCATCTGGGGAGAAACAACCCCATGTACCAGTACAGGTTGGGGATTGGCCTGCTGGAGAGCAGCTCTGTAGAGAGAGACCTGGGAGTGCTGGTTGATAATAAGCTAAATATGAGACAGCAATGTGCCCTCGTGGCCAAGAAGGCCAATGGCATCCTGGGGGCATCAAGATGATGTGTGGCCAGCAGGTCGAGGGAGGTTCTTCTCCCTCTCTACTCTGCCCTGGTGAGGCCTCATCTGGAGTCCTGTGTCCAGTTCTGGGCTCCTCAGCTCAAGAAGAACAGAGAATTTCTGGAGACAGTCCAGTGCAGGGTCACCAAAGATGATCAGATGACTGGAGCATCTTCCTTATGAGGAAAGGCTGTGGGATCTGGGGCCGTTCAGTCTGGAGGAGACAGAGGGGGAAACTTATTATTAGAAGTAAGTATTATTAGAAGTAAGTAATTATTGAAAGGTGCATGTCAAGAGGATGGGGTGACACTTTTTTCTGTAGTGTCCGGCGATAGGACAAGGGGTAATGGACAAAAGCTGGAACACAAGAAGTTCCACTTAAGGAAAAATTTCTTTACTGTAAGGGTGGTGGAACCCTGGCACAGGCTGCCCAGGGAGGTTTTCAAAACCTGCCTGGACATGTTCCTCTGTGACCTGATGTAGGTGGACCTTCTTGAGCAGAGGACTTGGACTAGATGATCTATAAATGTCCCTTCCAACTCCTACCGTTCTGTGATTCTGTGAAAACAAAGATTTTCCTGGCAGTTGAGAACAGCAGAGAGAGGATGGGACCACCAATGGTCATGCTACCACTAAGTGGCCAAGGGTGCTTCTATGGGGCATGCGTAAGAAACTGCACTGCTTTGTCAAAGGGCTCCATTTCTCCATAGTTTTGAACTATTTACGCTGTATACATGTCACTTTCTAATGTATTTTTGGCTAATGAAATTTCTGAGAAGCGAATCAGATTGCTATTGACACTGAATCTAATGCAGCTCCTTCTTTGTCACAGTCACTTTCTGAAATGAAGTTATAACAGTGCTGTAAAAGATACTTGATGTGACAGGCCTGGAAGATGAAGTAGTTTGTTGATGTCAGTCTGTGGTAAAGGAAGCTGAGCCAAATTGCTCAAGAGCAACAAATTATAGAGATTTAGAGCACAGAACAATTCCAGCTACATCACCTTAATGTCCTTTTTAATGAAAACAAATTGTTTTGTGTTATGTAAAGTGGTGCCAGTGGGAGCTGGAAAATCCAAAATGACACAAGGGCATTGGTAGAATCTCCATCCAGTTCAGTGGAAGCATGACGGAGTGAAAAACGAGAAAAGCTAAGAATCTATTCCCCAGTACATACTCTGGAGCCTCTATTTAGATCCTGAACTAAGCCAAATATGAACGAATATTCTTATTTTGTTCATAATAGTAATGCTTATCATTTGACTTAATCAATGTATCCATCAAACTTCAGTTAAATTTGCAATTTCAATCTATGTTTCCAAGTGTTTAGTCATTTTAACTACAGTGATATAATTCCAACAGAAAAAAAAAAAAAGCAGCTCCTAAAATAAGTGACTGTACCATGAAGATAAGTCTTTAATTGACACAGTACAAGCATATCTTCATTCTGAAGAAGAGGAAAACTGAAGTCAATTGAATTCTTTTTTTCTACCAAACAGAATGGTGGAAATAGAAAGATTTACTGATTTCCACAGAAGAGGCTTGACATGGCACTTTTGCTTGCAAAGATTTTGCATTGTTTATTCTAGGTCACATAATGAAGTGGGACTGAGTCCTTTCCTCGTTACTTACCCTGACCATAGAGAAGGTATTTTTTAGGAATAAACCTTTGCCTTTGTACATGTAAGTTCACAAATGCCTTGAGGCTAGCCTTTAAATTCAAATAGCCTTACTAGGTACAGACATTAGCTAGAGTCCATACCGGGAAAAAAATCATAGAATCATAGAATGGTAGGGGTTGGAAGGAACCTTTAGAGATCATCTAGTCCAACCCCCCTGCAGAAGCAGGTTCACCTAGATCAGGTCACATAGGAACATGTCCAGGTGGGTCTTGAAGACCTCCAAGGAAGGAGCCTCCACAACCCCTCTGGGCAGCCTGTGCCAGGGCTCCCTCACCTGAGCAGTGAAATAGTCTTTTCTTATATTTAAGTGGAACTTTTTGTGTTCCAGCTTCATCCCATTACCCCTTGTCCTGGTGCTAGCTACTATAGAAAAAAGAGATGTCCCAACCTCCTGACACCCACCCTTTAGATATGTGTAAATGTTAATAAGATCTCCCCTCAATCTCCTCTTCTCCAGACTAAACAGCCCCAGCTCCCGCAGCCTTTCCTCCTATGAAAGATGTTCCAGTCCCCTGATCATCTTAGTGACCCTGTGCTGGACTCTCTCCAGCAGTTCCCTGTCCCTTTTGAGCTGAGGAGCCCAGAACTGGACAGAGGACTCCAGATGAGGCCTCACGAGGGTAAAGGGGGAGAAGAACCTCCCTTGACCTGCTGGCCACACTCTTCTTGATGCATCCCAGGATGCCATTGGCCTTCTTGGCCTCGAGGGCACATTGCTGGCTCAATAAATGTTATACCTATGGTGTTATAAGGGGCCACCAAAAAGACTGACTTTTATCAAGTTGGCGAGACTAACGAAAGAGCTGTGGTGGTGTTCAACAGACACCACAGCTGTGCTGTGGCTGCACTGTGAGAGAGCTTTGGGAGTTCCCTGGTAGGGCTGAGCTCAGGGTAACCACATGGTCAGTGATGCCTTGTTCTGCAATAAAAGAGACCTTGTACAACTTTGACAGGTATGTAGTGCTTAGATCATATCCCATTTCCACTTTTTGATGCTTAGATAACATTAAAAAAAACTGTTTGCTTTTAATTAATGTTTCTAAAAACTATCTTTTTGGTAACTCATCCACAGAAAACTACCATATATATTTTTGGAGTCCAACGTTGATCATATCGTCTGCAGGAAGTTGCTGCTTGGCCAAACTGAAATACGTGAATGAATTGGCAGTCAGATATTCAGGAAGCAAAAAGTCTCATTGTATGAGCCGGGTGACTTTTTGTGTGGTATGAACAATATATTGTCTTGGGGAATATGAGCAAATTCCAGGAGGAAATCTATTTACTTAACCACTGGCCAAATAATTTGAATATATCAAGAACATTTGTAAAACATCAAGGTCTATTCAAAGATAACCAAAATGCTCTAATGTGGTGAAGCAAACAGCCAGAGAAAAAGTTTTCTCTTTGTGGCTCCATCAGAATTATACCCGTTTTCAAATGTCCTCTATTCCCTTGCACATATTATTAGTACTTTGGTTATTTGTGTTCAGATGTGCAGTCAATAAAACCATGAAGAAGCTATGTGAACCTGCTTATCTCAGTGCTGCCATTACCCATAGACCTTTCCACTCCCATGCAGAGTTAAGTTTATCCTAAAATGGCCTTGCCTGTGAAATAATTTGTTTCAAAATTTACTGTGCTAAGCAATGGCTATTATATTATTTGTCAGCATGGAGAGGATTTGTGAGGCAAAAACCAAGCTGTTGTTAACAGAACCTGGAAGCCGAGTCTCCATAATACAATGAGATTTGGACATGCTGGAGCAAGTCCAGTGTGGGCCAGAAAGGTGATGAAAAAAACTGGAGCATCTGTTGCACACAGAGAGGCTGAGAGGTAGGACTGTAAGAGAAGGCTCATCAGGATCTTATCAATGTGTTTAATACCTGCTAGGGGGGAGTAAAGAGGATAGAGCCAGGCTCTTCTCAGTGATGCTCTCTCTGTAAGAGGATCAGAGGCAATGGGCACAAACTGCAGCACAGGAAATTCTGCTTAAACATGAGAAAAAGGATATTTTTACTGTAAGGGTGGTTGAACATTGAAACAGGTTGACCAGAGGACTTGTGGAGTCTCCATCCATGGAGATACTCAGAATTCAACTGGACACAGTTGTAGGTGGTCTGCTGTGGGTGACCCTGCCTGAGAAGGGCTTGCACTCAATGCACTCCAGAGATCCGTCCCACTGGTCCCACAGCATCTTTGCCCCACTTGAAGGCCTGGTAGAAAACAGAAAACATTCTTGCAAAGTTCCATTACTTAGTTTCTTTCCCTTCTTCTACTTCACTCTTCTCATACTTTTAATTCTGATGAGTCTTTCTGACCTCTGGACTGCAGTTTTATGAGCCAGCTGGCTGAGCTTTGTTAGGGACTGGAATATGTCTGGACTGTGTCTTCAGAACCTAATGTTTTTAATTGGTCTAAAAGAACTGGAAATGTTATAGTAGGATGGAGCTGGACATTGTACACACTAAGGTCACTCTGTCAGGCTGCCACAGGGTATGCTACCATCCTTGTGTCAAACCCTTCAGCAAGAACTAATAATCCAATCTTCACTTAGATCACAGTGAGATGGCTTTATTTAGTCTTGTTTTAGAGTAGCTGTTATAACCACAGCAACAGTAGTGCTTCTCAGAGGATTGATGCAATATCTTGTGGGACAGGAGAAGTAAGGCCAGGCTTCATCTACACTATCAAGTTGGTAACCTCCTGACTTTACTGATCTTCCCATGTGGCACCACACGCTCCATGGAAGAAGAAGAGAAGGGGTAATCTGCAGGGCTGTAAACACCCATGGCATTGGTGAGGGAGGGTGCAAGGACTTGGAGCACCATTCCGTCTCACAGGAGGGCTGCCTTCCTGGTCAGTCTCCTACCGCCACGTGCTGGCAAGCAGAGCATGCATGGGCCTCAAGTATGGAAAATCATTCATCTTCACAACTAATGACATCATTAAAAATAAACAAAACCCTCACACTCTCCTTTTTTAATCATGATTGTCTTGCGGCTTTTAGTCCACATAGTTGTTCCAGCTCTCTCCTTGTCACAGAGCACCTACAATGAGAAAGGTAATCCCTCTCCTTCCATCAGGGAACACTATGTTGTGGTATGGGCTATCCTGGTGCCAAGGGCATCTCCTTCATTGGAGTAGCTCCTGGTGTTCTGTCTTAAAAAGACAGATAAAGATAATGAATAATGTGCAATCTGGCATGCTAAAATCAATCAATTCAATACAATGAATTTTGAGCCTCATCTCTTACATTTCCAAGGAATAAGCCCTCTCTCTAAGGACTGGGGCAGTTCTGGAGAAGATAAAAGTCAGAAAAACATGAAAAAAATAAATGTGAGGGCTGTGGTGTTTCTAGTTGTACACATACATATACATAGGTGCAGCCTCCAGTTCAGTTGTGATACTAAAAGCTTGCCTTAGTCTCTGTGACAACGAGGATAGTATATTGAGTTAGGAAACCAAAATGAAGAGGACATTCATAAGATATCAAGAGGCACAGTAAACCCTCAGGATCCAGGCAGAACAGGACAGTCAGGAATGCACCACTGTCCCAGGCAGCCCTTCTCCAGCACTGTGCTGCTGCTGAGACAGCCCCTGGCCTGGGAGGCTATCGCGCCTCTCCTGCGCTCACACAGGATGACAATGGGTTGGCTTGGATGACAGAAGAGCATTCTCATTAAATCTGCTACCTGGGCAGACAGCCTGCTGCCTGATGAAACCTGACATATGCAACTGGCTCAGCTTCACAAAAGGCAGAGATAGAGGAAATCCAGGGTAAGGAATAACTCATACTATAAGCAGACAGAAAAAAACAATAGGAAAAAGATTACTTAGGTGCAAACTCCTGCTAGGTAGACAGATGGTTTCCCAGGGCCAAGAGCCAAGATTTTTTTTTTTTGCATATTGGCCAGCAATTTCATTAGATCTTATTTATTTATTTACTTGGCCTTCAATTAAAAATACCACAGAAACAAATCTGATAGTGTTGAAATTCAGTTTGCTCCAGTCTCATTGTTTCATCTGCCAGCGGGTTCAACTCCTTTTGATCTTGGCTTTCAAGATGGTAAAGTTTAAAAACTGCTATATCAAATTTTTATGAGGGCTGCTGACATTTTCACTCTGCGTCAGTGCTTCCAAAACTTGCTGGCAGCAAGCTTGCTTGGGCAGGTATGGCACAAGCGAGCCTCGCTCTTCTTTCCCCTCTGCATCAGTGGATCTCCTGGAAGATGATGTTGTAGTGACTGCAATGATAACATCCATGTGCAGGGAGGGAAAAACAGTCCCACGTATCTCGAACCAGATCGAGGAGAAGGGGAAACCAAAGTCTCTGTGCATGGCAGGGTAGGTGCCAGCTGCCCATGCAGTGCCGTGACAGATTGGCAGCTTCCCTGCTGTGCAGCTGCTCTGTTTGCCCTCATGGAGGATCAAGCTGTCTGCAAGCACATGCTATGTTGAGACTGCGATTGCATTTCTGTAATTGGATGGCACCAAACTCTCCGCACAGGTTTACAGCATGATTGAGACTTCTGGGGGTCATCTGGTCCAAAAGTAGCTGTCTGCACTTGTGCAAATATTATTTGTGTTATTACATCCCTTCCAAACTGTGCAAGGTATGCTGAGATCCTTCAGTCCAGCTTTGCTTACTAGATTCTTAGGGAAAATTGGCATATGAAAGCTATTCATCTCTTTCTGTTGCAGTTTTTCAAAGTGCTGCCACAGGCATTTTGAAGTGATGTTCTGGCACAGCATCATACCCCAGCCAAGTTTGTCTGAAGGCAAGGATGGTCTGGTGGTAAAGTGATGAGACAAGCTGACAGCAGAGTTGTGCTTGGAGTAACACAGAGTATGAGAGAGACTGGCCTGCTCTCTGTGAGGTGGTCTCCTACCTATAATCTAGGCATAGCCAGAACAACCTCACCAGAGATACTGAGAAAAACAGGTAATATCAAGCAAATGTAAGATAGAAGGGAATAATCTACATGAACACCTCAAATTCCATGATGAGACCAAGGGAGAAGATGCCATGGCCATTGGGCAAGGAGCCATCAGCAAGCAAGGCACAGTACTGCCAGGCTTGGAGAGCTTCCACCTTCTTCCCCCCCAGCCACTGACTACAACTGAACCAGACACAGAAGGAGACGGGAAGCACCTCACGGCGCTGATGGGATGTGACAGACATGGTCTGGGAAAAAACCCAGTGCATTAGGTAAGCTTTCCTCTCAGGGCTGGCTTGAGATTTCAGCTAACAAGAAGAGCTTGTGTCACATAATTACTTTCAATAACAAAAGTAGTGGGATTTTTTTAGGTAAGAAAGGTCTAGTTATGTGATCCAGCTGGGGTTTTGTTTAAAATCCTCTCTCACTGTTGCATGTCATAACATTTCCTCAAAGCAAACTGCCCAATGAGTGAATTAGGATAAGTCAGAGCACTTCAAGAGTTTTTAATCTTGCTGTTTGTTTAATTCAGTGAAACTTCTTTTATAACACCCTAGAAGCGTTATTTAAAAGTTATTTTAGCATTTAGAAACAGGAGACAATACGTCGGGGCTTATGAATCAGATCATAAACGGTAAAGCAATGAAGCTCCACTAATCTCCACGAAGCTAAAGCCATTTTACATCACCTGAGCATCTGGTCTTTCAGCATCAACTCACCTTTACTGCCAAATCACTGTTGTGATAACGTCCTTCAATGGAGGACATCCATTAAAGAAAAAAAAGCAATAACAACATGATTTTTCTTCTCTTTCTGGGGTTCCAAAGATAATTACAACTAGAGAGTCCCTCAACACTGAGGGAACAGAGCCCCTTGAGCAACATTGTGCAGACTTACAGGTGTTCTGCCTCCCTCAGCTGGTGCAGGGGGAGAGCCTGCCTCTTCCAAGGTAGGTATAGGAGAGATCCCTGCCTACAGACCATCTGTCTGGCACTGGGTCCAGTTCTCCATACTCATGTGCATTTCGTGGTCCCTTATAAGGTGGGAGGGGCAGACATCACTTGCTTGTTTTGCAGATAAAATAAGTGAAATGCTAGAAAAGAGGCTCATAAGGGGACCAGTCCACAGACCTAGTTGGAGCAGGAGGGAAGGTGCAGAGAGAAGTGCCTTACACCACTGTAAAGGAAAACACAGCCCTTCAGGAGAGAGAATTTATTAATGCTTTATGAATCGTGTCTAGAGGCAAAACAGGTGTATGGGTCTCTCTGGGGATTTACACGACCATTTACTCCCAGATTTGCAGCCTACAGGTGACCCAAACAAATGCATCATTGCTCCTGGAAGTGTTTCAGCAGAAAGTCCCACTGTTCAAGCAGAGGCTGGGCCCAGCTGCCCCCATGCCTGGTACTCCCGTGCTGGTTCACAACTACACATAAGCCTTTTTTAGGGTCTGCTCTTCAAAATAGGATGAAAGCTATGGATCCATTTCTTGCTGTTAAGTATGCGGTCTGCAAAAGACAACACATTATGGACTGAATGTGCCACAGGAAAGATCTCCACAATCTGTCCTGTTGTGGAAGAGTGGAAGCCTTTCCTCAGCCTAAACCTTCATCGGCTTTAGGTTTAATACATTTATTTTTTCTGTGTAACAAGCTTCACTTCAAGAAGGATAACACAACACATAGCAAGGACCTGAACATCCCAGTGTGCTGTAAACCAGCCTCGGAGCCTGTAGATCAACCACACCAATCCCAGCACATTCACTTAGCATTAACAATCTTTCCAGTCCACTGCCTGTGCGATAAACCTGAGGTGAGATGAGACTCTGAGGAGTCCCACACTCTTTCCAAGTAACTCAGCCTCATACTTCAATGGTAAAGATCCTGCTGGTCAGTGATGAGGCAGGCTGCCAGCGGTGTGCAGAGAAGGTTTTTGCTTATCATTCCCTGGAGCAGGAGCAATAACTTCAGCTACCATAGCAGCACAAAATCTGTATTGTTTTTTAAAGACTGTGTATGGCTGTTAGCAAGTCAGTTCCAAGTCAGGAAAGAACATGCCTTGAAACCACACAAAAGGGCACAGCTTCCATGTGTTTAGTTCTCAGCCCTCCTGTGTGATGCCTGCTGAGGATGCCCATGTCCTTAGGGTGGTATCCCTGAAGCATCAGAGGGACTCCACTGCCTGCCCCAGCCTTGCAAGTATCAATCCCTCCAGAGAAAGATGCTCACTGTTATCAGGATTGGTCTCCCAGCTCAGCCCTAGGGTTCCCAACTGCAGCCTGGAAATGCAAATGGCAACAGAACATTCAGAGAGACTGTTAGCAGAGCAGTTTGGGATATGGATCCAGCAGGCAGATCCCAAATTATGCTGTGGGCTTGGGACAGCTGCCACAAAATACTGCATTTTACAGCAAACAGCCTGGCACTTGAGCCAAAGCGGCTAGGACAAAGGCTGGACTCAATGATCTTAAAGGTCCCTTCAAGCTGAAATGATCCTATGATTCTATGATTTCATGGTGTTTGGATTAGCTGACTCACCTTTGCCACAAAGCAGTGCTCTCTTGCTTTTATCTCAACCCACGAGATTCCCATCTTATTTTCTCCCCTTCCCTGGCTTGCTGAGGAGGTGGGGGGTAAAGCGGTGTGGTGGGCACCTGGCATCCAGCCAGGCTCAAACTACCACAATTAAAAAAAAACTCACAACATAAACATTCAGTAAAGGTACTGTTCTTTGAACTACAAGAGAAGTCCCACCAAAACCTCTTTCATCCCAGGACATCTCTGCATATTAGGCAAAAGAAACTATTATCTGCTACGAGGCAGGTATTTTGGCTGTTCTGGGGGTTAAAAATGACAGTCTTGCTAAAAACTAATTTGATTCAATGGGACGTTCTTTAACTTAACACACAAATTGATTTGCTTTGGATGATCAGTAGTGATAAAAATAGAAAGATATGCCTTGAAATAATTAAAGAAACATTTGGCTGGAATAAAATGTTGACTACAAATGCCTTCTAGATGAGTGTAATTTTGACTTCGGTTTTCTGAGAAGAGATTTAGAGCTGACAATGACCTGGACCACTTTTCTAATGTTAGGGTCCTTGGGAGGGTGGTTGGTTAGTTTCTCTTCAGTTAAAGACTACAAAAGCCACATGCTACATTTGAGAGTAATCATCTGACTTTATGATATGGCACTTAAATTGGTGCCATAATTTTTCAACACCACCTACTTGCTCATCTTGCTCAAAACCTTTTTCAGCAGGTAACCCAGCGCTCTTAAAAATTGGAAAACACACAGTAGGGAAAATGATGACTCGTAGTTTCTGCAGTTCCTTCTCATTTGTTCCTTCCTTGAGCTGTTCAAAAGCTGTAAAGATCCAGAAAATGCAGAAGCAACTTCCTCTAATTTTTAGAGGTACATAGTGTTTTGCACTATAATAAAGAAAATATCACATTATGGAGTGGTCTTTCAGCTCTGCAAGAAGACTAACTTGGGGCATCTCATGAGATGAAAATTAATTAACTTGACACCAAACTGGGAGGACTGGCTGATTCCCCAGAAGGCTGTGCTGCCATTCAGCGGGATCTCGACCAGATTGAGAGTTGGGCAGGGAGGAACCTCATGAGGTTCAACAGGGACAAGTGCAGAGTCCTGCATCTGGGAAGGAACAACCCCCTGCACCAGACCAGGCTGAGGATTGACCTGCTGGAGAGTAGGTCTGCAGAGAGAGACCTGGGAGTGCTGGCTGGTAATAAACTGAACATGAGCCAGCAAAATGCCCTCGTGGACAAGAAGGCCAATGGCATCCTGGGGGCATCAAGAAGAGTGTGGGCAGCAGGGAGAGAGAGGTTCTACTCCCCCTCTGCTCTGCCCCGGTGAGGCCTCATCTGGAGTCCTGTGTCCAGTTCTGGGCTCCTCAGCTCAAGAGGGACAGAGAACTTCTGTAGAGAGTCCAGTGCAGGGCCACCAAGATTATCAGGGGATTGGAACATCTTTCGTATGAGGAAAGGCTGTGGGAACTGGGGCTGTTTAGTCTGGAGAAGAGGAGACTGAGGGGAGATCTTATTAACATTTACACATATCTAAAGGGTGGGTGTCAGGAGGTTGGGACACCTCTTTTTTCTATGGTATCTAGTAACAGGACAAGGGGTGATGGGATGAAGCTGGAACACAAAAAGTTCCACTTAAATATAAGAAAAGACTATTTCACTGTTCAGCTGAGGGAGCCCTGGCACAGGCTGCTCAGAGGGATTGTGGAGGCTCCTTCCTTGGAGGTCTTCAAGACCCTCCTGGTCATGTTCCTATGCGACCTGATCTAGGTGAACCTGCTTCTGTAGGGGGGTTGGACTAGGTGATCTGTAAAGGTCCCTTCCAACCCTACCATTCTATGATTCTATGATAATTTCCTAAGAAAAGGTGGTTTAGGCAATATCCAGAAAGCTAATACCTGGCCTATCAGGGTGAAAAGCCCGTAGCGTCAATCAAAGCAAAGGTTCTGATTACTTTCAGGGTTTTTGTAAATTTCATGAGCTTGTCAGACCTGGAGCACTTCTTGACAAGCATTTACGTAATTTCCATCACAGAATGTATCAGAAAATGTTAATTAAAATAATTCCCAAATATTTGACAAGAAAAGGTGTTAGTAAAGTTTTTCTCTTGTTTTTGTAGCCACAAAGACAAGACTCTAACTGAGCCTTACAGTCAGACATTAGAGTGCAGTGGGCTGTGCTAATGTATATGGAAGTTCTTATAGGGTCAGTCCTGTATTGCCGTAGCCTGTGTGATTTGGTACGCATTCAGAATTATATCAAGCTTTTTTTAAAATAGCTTGAAAAAGGTTGTACAGAAGAAATAATATGGATAAAACACCCATATTTTTAATGTGTTATAACTCTCAAGAGACGTTGTTGTATGGAGCAAATGTCTTAAGTATTCTAGTGGGACACTGAGCAATGGAATTGGTGCATGGGCTGAGTGTGGACTTGGGAAGCAGGACTGACCTCCAAGGTTGTCCTCTTGCTTGTGCCACTGACCTGCAGGGTCATATTCTGTCAGATTTTCTGTAATACTTAGCATCATTCAGATACTTAACCTTTAGGATGCATGAGCACATCTGAAATATAGCTCCTCAGAGCCTGATGGGTTGAGGAGTGACATGCACTCTCAGATTTGGCAGAAGTTGATGAGTGTGAAGTGATGAGTGAAATTGATGTGCAGCATGTACATCCAAGCAGTTGCGTTAACCTTCCTGTGAGAACTGATATACGTGGATCTGCTTTAGCAGGTGGGTAGGACTAGATGATCTTTAGAGGTCCCTTACAACTCCTACCACCATGTGATTATGTGACTCCTGGGAAGTAAGACATGGGTCACATTTACTTCTGTGTAGCTGGAGAAGGCCATTTCCATCACCAGCTTCTAGCAGAAGTTTCTTTTCATTAGCTATCTCAGGGTGGGTGCAACCCTGCCTTGTTGCCATTAGCATTCTACACACGGACAGCCAGCTTGAGTTCACTATGCAAGGTAAGAATATTTTCTATTTTTATTATCCAATAAAGACAGTCTAAAAGTCAGGACATCACATTTGTACTTAATGTTTACAAGATGCCCTACAACTCTGGGATCACAACCTTATGCTGTGCAAGAGGAAAATATTGTCATAATCACCAACAGCAAAGGGTTGTTGCTCTGTTTCACACCACTTACCTTTTTCTAATTGTGATCTCTACTGAATTGTTTGTCAACAGAACCATTGTGCAGTTAATGTAGTCTTTGAATTAAATGTAAGCTCATGCTAGGCACCTATACTAAGAAGGGAATAGAAATCACATTGTTGAACCTTCCAATGGAAGAAGAAAAGCTGCAGAATGATCGCAGACTGTGCCAAGAAAGTCTCTGCCTATATGAATGCAAGCGCTTTAATCTGCATGACAAAGACTCCCCTCCACTTCCAAACTGCTGCTTCTTTCTGCATTGTGAAACCAGGAGAAATAGCATTCGCTATTCATTTCACGAAGTCTCCGTGCTGCAACGTGGAAAAAGAGGCTGGACCCGTGCAGGCAGTGCTGCGAGTAATTTTTGCGAGACACAGAACATCAAATTCTCATCAAATATGTGCATTCAATACCTCGCCTCTATGCAGGGCAGGACTGCACTCTGTCCTTCCTTTGTACGGCAGTCAATCCCTCTGCTACACCAGAGATTTTGCAAGCCTGACTCTAAAACACATTGCAGAGGTTCAGTTACTCGTTCAGTATAAAATTCTGCATGGTAATAAGATGTCCCTTAGATGCAACCACTGTGCTGCGGTTGACACAGCAGAAACAAAGGGAGGAGTGTGAATCACCGAATCCACAGTAAACCACGTCTCCGCAGTCTGAAACACGGCTTGCTCGTTGATCCTGACTTTTAGGGGGCGAGAGCGAGACTTTTCTGAGACCCCCTCCCCGGGAAGGTGATTCTTATCCAGCAAACTGCTGGCCGGTGGCAGACCCTTCCCCTGCCCTGGGGTGAGACCCTGCCTGGGGCCGGGGCAGCTCCTCGTCCGACCCGCTGCCTCCCCAAATGGTGACGGCGCTGGGGCAGGGACTCTTAACCAGGCAGATTTTTGGAATGGAGCAGTATGTGTCACTTTTGACTCATGCGTGCTTCTGCTCCCCAGGCGCACCCACTTGGCTACTCCGGCTGCTTACTGTGAGCTCTAACCGGACTGTGAAACTCCGCCTGCCAAGCTCTGCTCTGAGCTAGCTGCGTGGTGAAAGCTAAATTAACTCGAGTGAAGACAAAGCTTTGCACCTTGTAAATAAGCAGACGTTGGCCTTCCCCCCCCCCCCCCCCTTACTTCTTGCATTTCTTCCTAGTCAAATCTCTCCCATGTTTTTGCCAGGATCCCTGCTCTCTGATCAGACAGAGGTTCTGATCGATTTTGCTCAGAGCAGGATCCTACTAAAGACAAGGAGGGATTTGTTCAGAACATGATTTTTAAAAATTGTTTAGACCAAATGGCAACTGGTAGGAGAAGAAAACAATATATTTAAAGGCCATTTAAAAAAAAAAGTCTCTCCTTGCCCTACAGATCTATGTCCCCCCCAAATATTTTAGATGTTGAACTACAACAGTAACCCATCTGCTTACTTGCTGATACTGATAGCTCAGTAGGTTGGGATTGCAGAAACTTCTTACCATGGGGTAGAGACACTGTGCCAGATTCTGATCTCAAAGAGCAGGATGTGATTATGTTCATTTTTCACTAGAACAACTGGGAAGGAAGCAGTCTTCACCCTTCCCATCTTTTTACCTTTGGAGTTGAAGCAAAGGGAAGCTTTCCTTCAAAATGTAGGAACGGCAAAATGATTAACAAAATCTAAATAGGGCAGTTTCAGGCTGAAAAAATGTGTGATTCATATCAACTTGTTCAGACATATTCCTAAGTCATATACATTATGGCAATTTAATTATGTAATAGAAGGGATCATGTACTGTTGCGTGCCCACAGTTCCCACTCATATGACTATATGTAGATGGGCTTGTGCTACACAGAAAGTAACACACAAAAGACAGGGAGAGAGAGAACAGTGATGCTAGAACTTAGGGAAAAAAACACATACCGAAAAAAATACTCAAATGGCAAGTTTTGCATACCACAAAGTATTCATTTGTTCAACTGTAGCGAAAGGCTGGGCAGAAGAGCGTCCCAGCAACAAGCCAAGGCAATCCCAGCGTAGGATTAATGCCATTAGATGGAAGGGAAATGTCACAGCATGCATAAGAAATCTGAAGACTTCAGACAAGCAAGTACCACTGCTCTCGAGTGAATGTGGGTGTTTCTATTATAAAGTTAGATGTGGAATTTCACAGTCTTTCCAGTATGTTTCTCCACTTAAATCAGAGGTTTAAAGGCTAGCGAGTGTTGCTTCAGCTGGTTTAGTGTTCTGATAAAACCTAGCAGGTGATTTCAGGGTGCAGGTATTTTGTAGGCCACTCATACCTCATGATTGCATGTTCCATGTACCTACTTCATTCAAAGAGGCACCGTCTTCACAAAACTTCTCTGTCTTTGTGTTGCCTATGGGAACACGCATCCTCACAAACAAGTACCATATCAGTCTCTTTTGAAAGCAGTAGTGGAACATGGCAGCTGAACAGGAGGGATGCAATGGTATCTCACAGAGACAAATTACTGTTCGCAGCAGCGAGGAACTTCCGAACAACTCATTCAATCCTTCGAGATGACAAAAGTGATATCCTTCTTTTGACTGACCTTCCTATCGTGCAACTCCGTTGGCACCATCTCCTGTAGCCACCAGTCCTGGTGAGGACCATTTTATCTATGCGAACTTGCAGCTGCGGTTCTGCGACCGCCGACAGATTTGCACGATGAGAGATAAGCCGCTGGTACGTACGCAATCTGGATCTGACACCAACACGTCATTGCATTTATGTAGAACTAGTAGGATCAGATAACACCAAGTTTATGCTTGTTTTATAGCTATATGCCTGCTTTTGTCAGCTTTGGAAGAGCAGATAAGAACTGATCAGCCACCAGGTCCCCGGCATGCTCTGCATTTCCTGGGACAGGGGCATCCCCCAGCAGATCCTGCTGCAGGGGCTGCATGCTGCCAGAGTATCGCTCCCAGCCAGAGGGCAGGAGGGCTGGGAGCAATATAAAAAACACAAATATTTTATAAAATATATGATATAATACAAAATGCACACTTGAAAAGTAAATAAAACAATGCTTCGGTGGTCTGGCTGAGTACCTGATAATGACCCCCAGATGCGTGCTCTTTGTGCCAGCTCTAGCAGGGCTATAAGCACGCTGCTACACTGGGAGGAAACCTGCCTGTTCCATGTGAACAGCACTTGAGCCAAGGGCAATTTAATTAAAAAAAAAAGAGACAAATACATAGGACACACTGTGTGAATGGCCTCTGAGCAAACAGAGCGGGCACAGCCTCCAGCAAGTCCCACTTCATCAGATTTGGCTGCTTCCCAACAGGGAGAGGAGGAGCAGCAGGCTGCTCGGTGGACGGACACCTCGCTCTGGCTACCCACATGTGCAGAGGGACACAGAGGGATGTAGAGAGATGCAGAAGAAGGCAGAGGGATGTAGCCAAAGGCAGGAGGAGGCAGGTGCTTGCAGGAAGCAGAGACAGCATGAGCAGTCCCAGGGAAATGGGACATCCCTCTGGGATGGAGAAATGTGACAACTGGAGCTGCCACTGGCCAAAGCTTGCTGCTAGTGCATGGAGGGAGCTTAGAATTTGTGGACAGGACATGGAGGATCTGTTGCACAGGGAAGATAATTACATGCAATATGGAAACCTTGATTTACTAATCTGTGCCCCCATTAACTAGCAGAGCCAGGCTGAGGCATTTGCCTGCAGGCTGCACAGAGAAGAAAGCATAAAGAAAGCCTGAAGAAATAGGATTAATCGGTTTAACAAAATATAGGAAAGTGTAGTAGCCTCCTGCAGGAGGGCAGCCTGGAAGAAGATCCATGGCCTCCATGACCAGCTGCACCGTCTCTGGATCACCATTCCCACAGGGAGAGCAGCCACCACCACCCCAGCACATAGAGAAGCCATTAACAGTGTTACCTCCTCCCATGGAGTGACTCAGAGCAGCAGTCTCACCTCTGCATGCCAAACACATCAGGTCAATACAATTATTTCAAAGCATGAAGGAAGCAGGTCTAGCATGTAAGAATTCCTCAAGGGAAAAGGAACGGACACAAGCTGTAGGGAAAGGCACGTTATTGTACATTCCTATACACCATCTATCCATGCAGTTACATGCAGAGGTGACTGACATCCATCAGCTGTGATGCTGTTCCTTCTCTCCAGGGACAGCATGGCATATTGATGCTTCAGGTGTGTATCTTCCCCATCCCTGCTGTGCACTGTTACCAGTGAGGACAGGGTCTAAGAAGTTCAGCTGAGGCTAGAGCAGAAAGGCACATACTCCTAAAGACTTGTAGAGCTGGTTGCACAATGCTGACTTAGTCCCTGAAAAATCAGAGCTGCAGAAAGAGTCTGTATTGCATCAAACACATTCATCCTCAAGTTCACAGGTCAGCACTCACACAGCAAGAACTTTGGGCTCTGTTTGCAGAGTTACGGGTTTTTACACTTGCTGGAGGCTGAGAAAGAGGTGCAAGTCTGATCACAGAAACCATTATGGTCTGGATGCAAGTTGGCATGATATCTTCCTCTATGGGAAACTACTCTGTAGTGCTATCACATAAAAATGTGGATCTGTGCTTTGGGAGTGATGCAAGGAATATGCTTCATCTTGCCTCACCCTCTATGGCTTCAGGAGAGAGAAAGTTGTGTCAGTAGAGAGACAAAACCCAAGCCTGATCTCACTCTGATTTTCTATGTCAGCACCTCATCGAGCTGTGATCTGTACGTATGGCAACCAGTTCTAGGCTGGGACCATTCCTGCGCAGGCACCGTGTGCTGTCCTCCGCCAAAGAACCCAGAAGGGGATTTGAGGCACTTTATTACGGAGAAAGCAGGATTCGGGATTTTTTACATATAGTTAAGGCACTTGTCAAAATTGGCTTAGTGACAGTATAATTTAACATACTTTTCCATACAAAAAAATCCAACAAAGTACATCTCTCCTGTTCAATGATGGGCATTATCTTAGCTCTGATTTAAACCTACCAGAACCCTAGGGTTCAGGAGGCAGATTTCTGACCTCAGGTTTCAGCTGTTGAACCTTCATATAACCAACCAGTTGGAAGGCAGAAGCTACTTGTTGCTTCATCTTTACTCACAGTGTTTTCAGTATCTTTAAAAGACTCTCTGCACTGATTTCTAACCTAGGTTTGCACACACTAGAGGAGAACTGCGGGACTTCATTTTCTTGATGGAATAAAACCAGGAACACGTATATTTAATAATCACATGAAAAGCACCCATTTTATTTCAGAATGCCATTAAATAGATTTAAAAGGCATCACCTCTCCTGAAATGCAAGCACTGCCAACAGTAGGTTCTGTCTCTGGGACAGGTCCCTGCTGACAGCATGGTGTGCAGTGTCCTGCTGGACAAAGGGGATGTGCTGAAGAACAGCCCTTCTGGCACCAGGACTGCTGACTACAATGTTTGACAATATGGCATCTGTTTTTGCCAATAAGATAGATAAATAGAAGGGGGATCATTCTGGTTTTTAAGGTGTAGCAGGTCATGACAAACAACCAGAAGAAATAGCGCCAGGGCTAAAAATCAGTCCTTATTACCAGCCTGAGCTCATCCTCTGTGCTGAGACTTGAGTACACACGGTTACATCCTATTGGAGCTGATAAAACTGTCTCATGGAGAAAGACTTACTGAATTCACCATTTCTTTCTAGAAGAAAACTGTTGCTTTAGGAGAAAACCAGGACTGGGAATAGAGACGAAGGTAACCCCTGGAGAACTGCTCTGCGGTCTCTGGGCAAAACCCTGTCCCCCTGTGACCCTCTCCAATTTCTGCCATTGGCATTAGTGCAGCCAAGATTTCATTTTTGTACCAAGCACAAATAAACAAGGATGGGAAAACTGGGAACAGTAATGTTTGCTGGACGCTGTCCACTGCTTTGAGGTCTCAAGGACGTGATTACACCAGCCGGGCTTTGCCCAGCCCTGGTGCAGTAGCAGAAAGGACCTCCCTGTTAAAATGTCAGTAATAGGGTTCTCTGGACAGCTCGTTAGCAGCAGACTCTCAACAGAGGTTTTAAAAGGCTGCAAGGAGGATTAACACTGCCTTGAACCTGACACTAACCATGGATAAGGGGAATTACACCACTATAAAGGAAGGTGTGAATTTAATTAATCATGCTGACAACCTAATTCCCAAGGTGAGCAATTCTCTTCTAATATGAACCGTGGCCATTTTCCACACAGTTGATGTTTCTTAAGAGGTAGTTTAAACTAAGCTGCAAAAAAGTCACTCTTTATCCTGTAATAAGAGGATCCACATGGGAGATTATCTGGCATAACTGCAGCAATGTATCTGTAATTACAGTGGTCTGACTTTCCATGCAGATAACTCCTGACTTTGGTAGAATTATTGATTTGTGCTGCTGTGTGTGAGATGGGAACAAGCCTATTGTGTCTGAATCATCCTCTCTGTAGGGCCAAGAAGGAGGATAACAATTTTTGCTAAAGAAGAAAGAACAGAAATTTCCTTTCTGCCCTTTTCACTTCACAACTTGCAAAAAAATTGCTTGACATCAAACCCACTTACTCTGTAGGACTGTAATCCTCTCAACATAGCGTTTGATTTACAGAGGAAAAGAAACACAGAAACATTGGGGTTTCTGTCTTTGTTCTTTTTTTTCAGGCACTAATGCAGCCCTTTTAGATACTAAAACCACAGGAGAAGAGAGTCCATGCCCCCACCACTTCCCCCTGTAGCCAAAGGTTAGAAGAGCTGGCTCTGCAGGCTCAGCATGGTTTCATGACAACTTCTTCAAAAGCTCATTTTCAACCCTTGATTCATCTGTCCTTCATCACAGCTACATTGCAACACACCTACAAACTCACTGGCAATTTATCAGACCACAAAGAGCATTCCGTATTCCTACATTCTGCACTCTCTATGTGTAAATATCATCATGTATGTCACATGTAAATATCTGAGCATTTCAGCATTTACAGGCAAAATTATGTCAATGAATCAAACGCAATTTACCCCAAATAAAGATCTAATGCCGAGTGCTTGTGAAGTTCAGCACTGCCTTTGTTAGGAACAGGTTTCATTCCACATGCAGGGGACAGTCCATATAGCAACTTTTAAGTATTCACATAAAAAATCAGCCAAGACATTAGTGTTAACAGAATAACTTCTGCAAAAGAGTGCCAGGCACAATCTTTAAAGTCTATGGACTCGAGTCTTTCATCAGGCCACTAATACAAAAGTCAATTTATGAACGAGTTTCACAACTCTTCTGAACAGGGTCACAGCTAAGTAAATGTAATGACTTGATCTGAGAGACATTTTGTCTTGGCATAAGAATATTATATTTTCCCTCAAGCAATACTTTTCACCTAAGTTATTTTAAGTAAATAGCGGGTCAAACCAGGAGTGCCTGTTAATTTCCTTTATGAAATATTTAGTACATTTGTTAATTTAGAACATACATGCTCCTTATCTACTTAAAAGGAAAAAAAAAGGTTCTCTGTACAATGAATGAAAACGAGAAAAGGCAAATGGTGAAGTATCTAGGAAAGTTTTAGGAATGGAAAACACCTCATTCTTAAGATATTTAAGAACTTGGGTTCCTGTGTGAGGTGGAAATGCCTGGCCAAGGACTGCACTCCAACAACGCAGGACGCTGCCTTTGGAGAAGACCAGCTGTCTCTGCCTGGCCTCACACAGCACATGGGTCACACACAGCATCCATAGCGGGCAAGCAGCAACAGGAAAAACATGTCCCAGCTGAGATGCCAACCAATCCTATTTCCACAGGCATTACACAGGCACCCCACAACATGGATGGGCATCTGAACCATGGCAATGACCTGCTTTGGAGCAGAAAACACTATTAAGGGTCCTAGGGCAAAAGGACAGGAAGACTGAAACTCAACAGCAAAACACTTTGGAGCCAGGAATAAGAGCTGGGATGATCAGCTTATTGCATGGATCACCTGGGCCTTGTTAGCACATGAGGACACAGGCAAACCCAGGGGAGATGAGCTTTGGCATCATGATTTACTGAGAGGTGAATCCCATTCCTGTCATGGCAGCGGGCACCCACAAAAAACTCCCAGAAGGAGAATCTTGAGAGGCTTCTTTCTCACCACTTGATCCTCTCAGGTGTCTCTTGGGGAGAATATTCCTCCCTTTCTTGTTTGAGGGGAGTATATTGCTGATAGGAAAAGGCTAGCAGCGCCTGCAGCTCTCCCTATTGCATAGGAGAGAGAGCACACGTTGTGAACAGAGGTGCTTTGGGGACAGGCCAGGGCACTTGCTTTGCATGCACAGTTGTGTCAGTGACATGAAGCAGGTCTGCAACTTGAGATGGTCCACTGCCTTCCAAGGACCCATCTCTGAGGCCTCCTTGGAGCAGAGGACCTACAGCAGAGGCAGAGATGACTGTTATGTTTCCACAAATTTTGAACTGAAGACTAACAACAGTAAGCAATAAATGAGAATTTGGGCCACGTGGACACTGTCCTCCCTCCTGGAGGCTCAGCAGGGATGCTCAATGAGCAGAGAGGGTCGTATCCCTCTCCTGCTTAGGGTGGGTCTGCCAAGACTCACACTAAGCTCTGACCAAGTACAGCCACTTCAGCTCTCTCAGAAAACACAGTCTGCTTTCTGTCAGTCAATTGCTATGAATCTGCAGCTTCCACCAAGAAACCTTTTTTATTCAACACCACCAAAAATCAAAGTGATATGTAACCCTGCGGGCACACACATACTTCTCCAAGCATATTCCCTTACCTACATGTATCCTTTCTGTTCCAAGCCCAGGCAAGTCCCGTTTGCTAATCCTCAGGGGTCACAGAAGCAGTGGGCACGGCTCAAAGGCAGCTCCCTCCGTCTGCCTCTGGCTTTGCACTGACACATCCCAGTGGTCCCCAGCTCCCTCCCTTGCTGCAGGCTCCCATGCTCGCAGTTCAGCTTGCCTCCCTCTGCCCAGCTTTCCCAAAGCAGCCTCCCAGCCAGGGGCTGGAGCTCAGGGATCCCTCTGCAGCCCAGTTAGCCATTTTTGTCCGGGTGAATGGTTTTTATCCAAGCCATTGTTTTCTCTTTCCTGCCTAGCTTCTTTAGTAACTCCAGTACTGCCTCCTTTAACACAGCCTTTCCAGCTAGAAGCAGAGAACTGAGCTGGGAAAGCAAGTTCTAAGGAATATTCATTACAAAAAGCCCCAAACATTTATGTGTGCTTTCCCCCCCATTTGAAAAACTGCAGAAATTGGTGTCACAAAACCCCAGGAATGTCCTGCCAAGGTGCTGCAGCCCCACAGGGAGGGCATGGAGGCTCCATCGCTGAGCCACATTGCAGGCCTGGCACTGGGGAAGGAAGCCTCCCCTGAGGTCTGGGCTTCTCTATGTTCTCTGAATAATCAGACATATTGAATCCCACAAAGGGGTTAAGTTCAAACCTTAAGTCAGTGAGCTCCAGTGGGAATGAGTCGAAGGGTGTTTCACCATCCCTCTGCTCCTCCCTCGAAGCAAACTGGCAGACTGTTCAGCTTTTTTCCCTGCAAACTGCCAAACCACTATTAAACCTTAAACTCATGCCATTGGAGAGAGGAAACTATTTATAGAAGAAAAAATTGAATGAGTTTGCTGGACCTAGTTCATATTTGGTGACTTCAACAAGTTATATAAGGGCAGATTTCAAACCACCACCTTTGGAGAATTCTTCTCGGGCTTCTCCCAACTTTTCCTGTTGTTTTGCTTGCCTCTGCTGATTAAAGATGGGCACCATTCTTCAAGAGTATTTTAAGTGGTCTATTTTTTTATGTTTTCTTTAGGTAAGGGTTCTGTTGCTGTGGCCTGGCCTGGTCTGAGCATGTCACTGAGAGCCTTGCTGAAGGCAATGGGATCCAGCAGTCTCCAAAAGTCAAGGTGTAGATTCCCTTGTAATCTACTTGTAAGCCAGACAGTGTGGCGATGATCTTGGAAAGGATGAAAGATGTTTCCTTCGAATTGTTTAGCATTTATCAAAAGCAAGTTCTGAATAAAATATGTGGTGTATAAAGCACTGCAACTTAACAATACCAACAGTTAGCAAAAGAGCTTTATTTAAAAATATTTAATGGCTTGTGAAACAAACACAGGGTGAATAGCATAGTTAAACACATAAACTGAAACTCAGAACAGAAGCCCAGGAATCACAGATCGCCAGCACTTCTGAAATATTAGTTGTCCTCAAAACTGAGATGGAGACAGTTACGTTAATAAAATATTGTCCTTTCAGTAACACAACTCTGGATATGGACACCAAGCCGAGGACACAAGTTACAATCCATCTGATGAACAGAGAGACCTGTTGTCCCACTGAAAACTGCTCCTGCAAACTTTGGAGAATCTGTCACAGGATGATTTCAGCCTCACTTGCCACCAAAGCCAAAGTGCTTTAAGGGTTCATGCAGCATCTCCATGAAGCAGAGCTCTAGCTTGCAACTGCTGGTAAATGATCCACATTATAAATAGGGCAGTGCATCCATATCAGGAAGGAGGATTGCTTTTCTTATTTCAAGACACATTATAACAATCCATGACATGCAAGGGGCCGTGGTGGGATCTTCAAAAGCATTGCATTGCTTTTTTACATCTCAGTGTCCAGGAGCTCACATGCATTAACAAATTTGCAGCTTTTTACAAGATAGAGCAGCAGCCTAAGGATGGTTTCGGCATCACTGTCTACCTCAGGTCAGGGTGGCATGTTAGAAAGTAGTTTCTCTAGTCACATGGAAGGTGTGTCTTATTTCCTCTGGTTAATGGAGACAGGGAAGTGCCCCCTGGGGACTGTGTTTTAGTTGTAATATTTCCTTTGTTGTAAACAACAAGCTGTGCCCTAGGAAAGGACCTGCTGAAAGAATATGGGGGGTGAAATGTGCTTTGCTTTTAGCTTGGCTTAGCATGGCTTTCCCTCCTGGCATCAGAGTCCATCAGTCAGTGCACCTGAGTAGGTACCCATCTCCCACAGCCTTTAACGATGCTTCTGAGGTATTTAACAAGGAATTAAGAATCTACACTTCATGATATTTGTTCATATAATCTCTTTTTTTCTTTTTTTTTTTTGGTAAACCACAGCAGTTGGAACATTTAGGAACTTCATATCTGTGTGTGAAAGCTGAACTTGTAAACTGGAAAAGGAGCCGAGCAATGTGCCAACCCTGAGGCTCAATCAGGGTTCCTAATGGTTTCAGCTAAAATGATGAACTATAAACAACTCCTTAGCTTGCAATTTAAATATTTTAAATAGCTGTCACACAGCAATCTCAATCATTTAAATATTGTGTGGGCATAACACAGTAAAAAACAGGCAAAGAAGTGGACTTTAAACAAAAGCAAGATGACAGAATCTTAAGGGTTGGAAGGGACCTCAAAAGATTGTCTAATCCAAGCCCCCTGCCAAAGCGGGTTGTTTTCACTTGCAACATTTGTCTTTCTTATCTCAAATCCTTTGAGCTCCATACTGGGTGCCAAAAAGGACTGGTTCAACTCCAGCCAGCAGTGAAGCATCAAACCGTGATTTGCTCACTGATCCTCCCCAGCAGCATGGGGGAAGAAAAGTGAAATGGTAAAAGACAGAAAAGTTATAGATTGAGATAAGAATGATTTAGCAACTGAAATAATATAATAAATTGATTAAGTGCAAAAAGAATGAAATTAAATGAAGTATTGGAATTCAATGTTTAATGTTCAGCTTTAACAAGCTCTCAGGCAGTGCTTGAAGTAGGGGTTAAATCTAATTGATGAATCAGACAACGCGGAAAAACTCCATGAGAGAAACATGATACTTCTTTGGGCTGGAGGTTATTAGCAGCATGTAAGTGGCATCTAGGCAGTGGAAGAAGATGAGAGCAGGACTGTGTCCAACAGCCTCCTGTATCTGCAACTATTCAGAGTGAGCAATGCTTTCCTGTGTGCACAGATGAAGTGCTGTAATACGCTCCAGACACTTCTTCATTAGAGTCTAACATCTTCCTCAGCTTCTGTAACTCCGGAAAGGGCTGAGATGGAGGCAAGGAAGGGACTAAATAGCCAAATGCAGAAGTAAGCACATGCCTACAGGGATACTCTGATGTGCCAACTACAGTCACGATGACAAAGTCATAGGAGCTTCCCAAGGATACTATAGGCAGGGCATCACTGCCTGTTTCCCAGCAATGTGTGAAAACACACATGACTCCACCTCACATTATTACCTTTAAATTGCTTACAATCTCCTCAGAGTAAAGGGACAGGCCTGAGCAAGGCAGGCACACACCGCTGGACTGTGAGCTCTAACAGGGGCTCAGCCTCCCTCACAATGTAGAATGAGGAGGAAAACCACCAGAGTGCTTGTGGCAAGGGCAGGGCAAATTAGCGTGCAAGTTCTGTTACCAGAATTATAATGCCCTTAACAGGCATGATGCACATCTTGAAATGCTTTGACAGAGATTAGATTTCAGCTATAAATAAATCCAGATTGCCTGATGTCCTTCATTTTTCTGTCCAGTTATGTTGACACAAAAGGCTGTGAGGTTTCTGTTTCACTTTGCTTTCTCTGAGTAGGAAAAAAGTACGTTCCCAGCTTTACTTTCCCTAATGGTGGGATGCAGTGTCATAACCATATTTCTCCTTTCAGTTCAGAAGCTAGCTTGGAGCAGGTTGCTGTGGTTTCTCAAGCTGTCCTTTGCTGGGTATTACAAAGGAAGTGTTTCCTTTGGACAAATGCTTCAAAGCACAAATGCTTGGAAAAACCAAACATCATTTAGAGCAGATTCATCCTGACAGATGTATACCTGCATTACCATAGGAACTAAGCTACTCCCAAATATTTGGCAGAGAAAGCTTGCAACTGAAACAGGGGTAAGCCCATTGCTGTGTTTATAAGGCATATTGCCTGCAGTGTACCTTAAAATGCCTGTCACATCCCCCTGGAAGTGTCATAGGAAGCTTCTGTCCAGATCTGGGGGAACAGAATGGTAAAATTCACAGGGGAAAGTAGATAATATGATGTCCTAAGTTCAGTGTCTAAATCTGCTGCTGATCCTACCTTTTTCAACTGGGAGAGAGATGTCTTCCTTTCCCCATCATTGAAAGGGAACAGATTTGAACTGAAAATCAGTGCTCCATCTCCTTTGCAGAGACAGATCCCTAATCCTTCAGTGGAAAGAGAGAGATGCTCCAAAGGCACACCCCTCCTCCTGTAGGGGAACATTCCCTAAGGTTCATCCCTGTGCCTCCCCCTGGCTTTGCAGGAGGCTCATGGTCTGGCTGGTTCTCGCCCCAGATCTAGCCCCAACTGCGAAAGAATGCAAAGAATGTGGGGAAGTGGAACAAAAGTTATTTCCTATAGTAAGGGATGAGCCAGGAGAGGACTTTTTGTCTTTCCCTTTTCATGCCTAACTCCAGATAGATGGATGTCAGAAGGATAGGAGTTATGTGTAGTACATTTCACAAACTTGCTCTGAGTTTAATAGCATTGAGATACAATATAAAGTTAACAATAATAATCGTGTCTGGTTGGGAATGGCCAGTCCTTGCAGTTCTGTGTCTGCCTGCCCACGGGGTCAGCCTTGCTTTCACTGGAGAGTGTCAGAGCTTGCTGCCTGGGCTTTTTTGCCCTGTGAGTTACTGACTCAATCACAGAAGAACTGAGACCACTTAAGTCACCTCCCTCATTTGTTTTTCGTAAGTCACTCCACAGACAACAATCCAAGTCACATTCTCAGCTGGGAAGGTTTTAGTGTGGAACCCACCACCACTGCTTTGCTCATACTGACTGCCAGTGTACCCGGCTGATTCCCCAGAAGGCTGTGCTGCCATTCAGTAGGATCTTGACCAGCTTGAGAGTTGGGCAGAGAGGAACCTCATGAGGTTCAACAAGGACAAGTGCAGAGTTCTGCATCTGGGAAGGAACAACCCCATGCACCAGTACAGGCTGGGGGTCGAACTGCTGGGGTTGCTGTGGCCCAAGTGCAGGACCCGGCACTTGGCCTTGTTAAACCTCATATAATTGGCCTCAGCCCATGGATCCAGTCTGTCCAGGTCCCTCTGAAGAGCCTTCCTGTCCTCAAATAGATCAACATTCCCACTCCACTTAGTGTCATGTACAAACGAGGGACACTCAATTCCCTCATTCAGATCACTGATAAAGCTTGTTGCTTCCTCCTCCACTGTGCTGATTGCCCAGATGATGAGGTGTTACATCAGTTCAAGAAATCCACAGCTAACAGAAGACCATATCAGTTGGAAGGAAAAGGTCTTTTTTTCTATCAGTGATTACTGAAAAAGGGGGAATGAACTTCTAGAGACATGTTGCTGGCTTATAGTTTAATTGATGCCTTCAGCTTTGAGCTGGCATAAATTATTGTTATGAGGGAAATTGCTAAGCTCAGGCTATGTAGACACTTGCCAAAGGAAAGCAACTCTGACAGTTGCTATAGGGAATTGTCTGCAGCTTTCCTGTCATTTTACAGTGTACTTCATGCTGACCTGCTGCAATTAAATGAACTTATGCCAAAAGCAGTGTTCTCTCTTACTATGGAGATTGTGCATCAATACAGCTCTCTGGTGGTGCTCATACAGGGGGGGAGTGTGTTAGTGTCTAGCCTGGGCCAGTAGTCTGGAAGAATAGGATGTACTTATCCTCCTCTGTCCTTACACTCATTAAAAAAAAAAAATCTGTTTTTTCCTGTTGGTAACAAGTTTAATAGTGACCTACTTCAATGTGAGGACAGCACCACCCCATACTAAAAGCAGCCATCAACCCCCGCATCAGAGACACAAACAAGACACAAACACCCCCTGAAGCCTTTCTCCAGTTAATAGCCTTCTACCTTCCCACTTCTTCCCTAGATAACTGAAAATCCATGCTATGTTTAATAAATTCCTCCCTGAGTTACCAGAAAAGCACCATCTTTACACAAAGGGCCCAGGGGACCAGTAAAAAATTGGGAAGATGAAATCCTTGAACTTCTTATTTGTTTAGGTCTAGAAAGAATCTGCAAGAATGAAGAGCTCAACATGAGGAAAAGGCAAAAGGACATCTGCACTGAGTTAATGCCTGGAAGTTGGAAAGCAACTTCTTTGTGTTTCCCTAGAGCTTCAGTAAAATAAAGAGAAGCGAGGCAGAAGAGGGCAGGAAAAGGGCAGGTACACTATAGCACAACAGCTCTTGGGGATCACACAGGGGCAAATAACCCTCACGGAGTTTTAATACTCCTAACTGCTTTTCAGATTCTTAATAATGGGGGGGGGGGGGGGGGGGGGCTGGAGGGTCACAATGTTTAGTTCTATGTACTCCTTGCTATTTATTAAAAACAAATCATTGAAAATACATTCCCATTCCACAGGAAGTGTGATTAATTCTGTGCATAAAATAAGGTAAAAGGTACACATGAATCATAGTAATAGTATTCTATACACAAGGAAACACGCAATAAGCTTGACTAATGCTTTCTAGAAAGACATATCTGTTTTTCACAAGTGCCTGTTTGAGTCATGCCAGGAGCATAATGCATTTCTGAATGTACAGCACTTATGTGAAGGTCCTTACCTGGCTATTCAGGGCATTCAGGTCACTGCCTCTTCTCACATCTGCACAAGACTCTCTCAATTTTTGTTTTCTTTACAAAGCTGCAGCAAAATGCACTCAGCAGTAAGACACTGGTCTTTCTGTCCTGCCTTCACCTCAACAACACTGTTATCCATCCAACCATGCTTCTCCCAAATTATATTTCATTGTCCTTATGAAGATACTCAGGCCACAGGACAAGAGACTGTCTTGCTATGGGTATGCAGGACAGAAGACTGAAATGCAACAGCATCCTTGGAATAACCAGAATAACTCTACAGAAGTCACCAGGACTAGGCTGATTTGCTCCCACGAGGATCTGTATTATGTCCTTTGTTTACCTACAAAATGTACCCTGCACAATCAATTACAGTTTCTTCAAGCTTGGGGCCTTGCAAATGATCTTATTTAATACTTTCATTAATGACCTTGGCACCGGAAAATGAAAACATGCTAATGAAACTAGAGCATATCACAAGATTAAAAAGCTGTGTCAGTGTAGAGGAAGATCAGAGTATTGAGTTTTATACAGGTGGGCTAAAAGTAAAATAGACACAGTAAAACTGAACATCATGAAGCATAAAGTCATGTATTTAGGGATTAACACCAGAATTTCTGCTATAAACTTAGAAGACCATAACTTATCAGCAAAATAGGAGCACCTGATATTTCTAGCTAAGTACAATATGACAGTCCCTTGCTAATATGATGCAGGGCTAAGAAATTGCAGTGTGATGTCAAGAGGTATAAGGAGAATCCTTTTCACCAGTAATAAAGTGAATGTTCTAGAACCAAAAGTCCTACTGGAATCTTGCTTGGATACCCTAAGACACTGGGTTTTTTTGTGTCAGACAAATACAAATTCAGGCTTAAGAGGTACTGAGGCTGTTTTGGTGGAAGGAAAGAGGGAGATGCAAAGGGGAGAGATGCAAAGGGGGTAGCACACAGCAGGTTTAGGTTATGCTTGTGGAGGCAGTATGAATGAATTGTAAGGCAGGACTGCAGCATTTGAGGCAGACGCAGCACACTCCTGCCTTGAAACGTGCACAGAATTTGCTCTCGTGCTTCAGTGAACAAGCGCAAAGCCTTCCAGCATCCTTTGTACCACCTTCCCTAAGGTATCCCCAGCAGAATTCTACTGTTCATAATTAAAGACAAACCTGAGAAGGGAGATGGGCAAGCAGGAACAACTCCCTCAGAAGCTGTCTTGGCTAAATGTTGAAAAGTAAGTGGATATTCCTTGCCAAATTGGACTAGACATAACCATCTCCTTCCAACTAATGAAATGCTTCTTTTTGTTCAAATTTCTCATCTGGGCCTACTATCTTGGTGTTTTGATATCTGATCCTATTTTTCCCCATCTACTCACACATTCTCTCCCCCTATCCCTCACATTCCCTCCACATGCTGCCTACGTGCATCTGAGGGGTGAGATGAACTACAGAAGGGAATGTCTCACACTGGGCTCTTGCACTTAAACATGGGCATTAAGCAGGTCTTTTGCAATGAAGCAGCATCAATATTTCATCACCATAAGAGGAGTGGAAATTCCGTAGTGAGTAGGAGTCAGGCAATCATTTGGGTAAAAGATGCCAGGATGTGGTGGCTACACTCCAGAGAACAAGTGCATGGCCACAGGAAACACTCATCCATGGGCTTCACTCCTGTAACTCCTACAAGATTTCTTGGAACCACTCTGAGATTCTGATGCCACCACAGCTGCTCCCAGCATAACTTTTTATCCAAACTGGTTCAAACTGCAACCAATGCTAAAGTCTACTGGGACAAGAAGATTTTTTTTAGCCGCCTTCTCAGCTGCATCAAGTTCTGCTGTTGTCATTTATGGAGACAAAAAAGTGGGAAAAAAGTGGTTTTACTTTTCACTCAGGCCAAAGATTAACTGCACAGTGCCTAAAGATACAGGCTGCTGCTCCATGCCCTGACTAATGATCTGGAAAAAAGAGTGAGCAGGGCAAGTTTGCAAGTGACATAATGTTATTTGACAGTCAAAACAGAAGCCTGGGATAAGGCTGTGAAAAAACTGCATGCTGACCTTACAAATGCTGGTTGAATGGACAATACAAAACAGAGGAAAGGCCACGTTATGGAATACAGTCTTGGAAGAAATCACTTAAGTATTTATGTGGTCAGCAAAATAAGAACATTTGCACAATGTTCAGTGAGACTCTAAAAAGCTGACAGAATATGAGGAAGCACCAAACTGAGAAAAGTCCTGAAAGCATTAAAGCACAGGCTAAATCAATATAGTCTCACCTTGCAAGCAGCATTCAGGATTGAATCTCCCATCACAAAGATGTACGAGAAACAGAAAGTATCCACAAAGGTGTAATAAAAGAATTTCAGAAGCAAGGATGGACTAAATGAGATTGTACAAATCCCACAATGGGCTTACAAGAAAAATCTTTGAGCAATTAATTAAATACAAAAGACATACATTCACAACACACATTCGTTTGGTGATTTACACCAGGTGAAAATCTGGCCTTATCCTTTTAATATGAATCAGAGGGAGTTTGTGCTCTGTGAAAGCAAAACTCTAAATGACTCCAGATGACAATCATCCTACTTATCAGCAACTACTGTTTGTTCAAACCAATTAAATGGCTGTGTGCCAAGAATAACAATTAAAACCAATTGCATCAGCAATATAGAATATTCCACTCCACCTGAAAAAAAAGCACGACTTTCAATGAGAGTATGATGTAAAAGGGGAAAATCTAGAGGATTCAGCCCCTTAAAAAATTAATGCTTTAAACAGCATGAAATTTGGCCCTATGTACAGATTTGCTGCTTATGTGCCTCCTGAGTGAACATAACCTGCATGTAATTAATGTATGGTCTTGGTATTGGTCTGTTAGGAGTAAACTTCAGCCATTATGAGTATTAATTAAATTGCTTATATTTGTGGACTTCGGCTTATGTGCAATTTATTTAATTTCATTTAGTTGCTTAAGGATCTGGAAAGAGACAGCTCCAGAGGCTCAGTGGGATGGGAAGAATTGTCTCCTCAGAACGCTTTTCACAGGCTACAAATTGGTACCAAGGCTACTATACGCAAAAATTCAGCAACTTGGATCTATGACTCCAAGAGAGAAATCTGTGTCTGTCCTTCTGTGGAGAGTCCAAATAAAGTCTTGGGAAACAGAATTGACATTTCCAGAATACACTCTTCTCTTAATCTATAAGGGAGACATTATTGCAGCCTCTCACTATGTAAAGGAGGCTTATAAGAAAGATGGAGACGGATGTTATACCAGGGCCTGTAGTGACAGAAGGGACAATGGTCTTAAACCGAAAGAAGGTAGTTTTAGATTGGACAGGAGGAATAAATTATTTACAATGAGGGTGTTGAGACACTGGAACAGGTTGTCCAGAGAAGCTGCGGATGCCCCATCCCCAGAAGTGTTCAAGGCCAGGCTGAATGGAGGCTTTGAGCAATCTATTGGAAGGTGTCCTTGTCTGTAGCAGGGGGTGTGGACTAGATAATTTTTAAGGTCTCTTCCAACACAAACCATTCTATGATTGTATGATTTTGTAAGAATAAATACATATTCACTAAATATCCAATTAACTAGCTTTAATTATCCAATTAAACTGTTTCAAAAGACTCCAAAAAGGGTTCTCGACTCCTCTGTAAATTTATCATAAAGCTGGAGAATTAATTATTTCTCAAATTGTTGCTCATTGTATAAAGCCTTTGTTACTTTAAATCACTATTGTATGTGTTTGTCCCTGCCATGTCTAAATCTGATCTGGGCAGCTATCCAGCCAAGAAGACACCAGTTACAATACTCTCTTACAGACACAATCTTCTTCACTTAAGATTCTTCTGCCCTGCTCTACTAACTCATTAACAACAGAACATGAAACGAGGGAAAGAGAGGAAACCTCACTCATTTAGGTTTCTCCAGAAGGCAAAACCTTCCATTGGCAAGCTCATCCCACTGAAGTAGGAGGCAATCCATTGCTTAGATACTTTTCACTAGTCTGAACCTTTTCCTCCTTGCTTGTAGCTCCATAGACATTCATCCTGTGTATCTGAGGCCTCCTACATTAATGCAAGTAATTAAATGATACAATTTGCATTAGCACAGGCCATCATTAAGCAGCTTGCTCACAGTGATGGTAGATAGGTACATCGGTGATAAAATATTTCAATAAAGCAAACAAAGATGCAGTATGTTAACTGACAAAATGAACTTAGTTACTAAAGATGCATAGTATCCTGTTCTGGGCTAGTCAAAGAGCACTTCAGCCTATAATATCTATATATGTAAACTGTATATATATATATATGCGCATATGCAACCTCCTTCTACCACTAATCATAACTAGCTAGAGATTTGACATGCAGAGTCCTCAGATTTCTGATCTTTGTACAAGCAACATAGTACCGTGTCCTAGTTAAACCGAGAACTTTATCACTACAGACAGGAAGGAGAAACTCAATACACATTCTACTGATGGAAGAGCAAGGACTCTTCAGAACTGGGTTTGAAAAAACATCACACGTTGAAAAACTTCTGACGCTTACTACAAGGTTTACTTTAGCCTACAAAGTTCACATGCAAAGGGAGAGTTAAATCACACCTTCCCACAGCTATCTCTGGGTAACCACTTGACTACCTTCTTTCCATCTCTGTCTTTTCTGTCCTCCCTTTATTCTTACCATTTGTCTTCACTGGGAATAATCTCATAATTACAGTTTGTTGTTATTGCTCCTTTAGCAGGCTCTGTATTTCAGAATAAAAATTCTTTCTAGAACAGAGTTTCCATGTGGGAAATTACCCCAGCTTACCTACAGCACATAGGTATAGTGATTCAAGATTTCTGTACCAGTCAGTTTCCCCATACAGACAAACTCTTGGCCTTCAAATATCCCCCAGTCTTGATATAATAAGGCATAGAGCAAAAAGAAAGTAAGTGTAGATTACATAGAAAAACTACATTAGGTGTTTTCTAATTAAATGCTTGTCTGTTTTTTCAGATGTTAATTGAGATATAAGAGATATTGCCTGTCTGCACCAACTTTGATTGCCAGCTCCCTAGCCCATTACAGTTACACCAGTTTAGACAATCAGCTTAACAAAAGTAGCCTGGATCAACCTACCTGCAGGACTTCAGGTTTGCTTACAACCTCACCATGGTCCTAACTGCACCTTCAACACCCCCTCTCCAGCCCCTGTTGTGTAATCTGGTTGACTGACATCCCTCCTTCTGTTTGGATAACATACAGGAGCTGCAGGGGAAGGAGAAGGAGACAGTGATAAAAAGCAAGAAGTGCAGAGATCAAAGGCATAACAGAGAGAGCCCTCCTTTGAATAAAGATGAAATCTTTCCAAGCAGCAATGCACCTTTAGGCATGTTGGTCTTGTTCCCCAGTACCCCCTTCCCCTCAAATGCTTCTCACTCCCTTCTTAAAAACATGCTAAATACATGCAGGGTTTATGCTCTAACCTCATTTCATTTTTGCCTTGCACATCCATTCCCGCTACCTGCTTTCTCATTTGTCATGACCACTGACAAAACAGTAAAGGGCCAAAAATCTATACATATCTATTGCAATATAGACATTTTCTGAAATCAACCATCTCACAGCACCACGACAAACTGTTCATGGATGAGCAGCTTTAATGGTCCACTCCCATAAATTGGGTAATTTTTCTTAGACAAAACCAAGCTGTCTAATTACAAAAGGGAATTTGTTACTTGTAACGAAAGAATAATCAAATCACCATTAAAAGGAAATGAGCTGCATTTGTCTTAATTCTAGAGGCCCTCCTGTTGCCTCCTGATAGGAGGATAAAAAAATACTTGACAGTCTTAGTGAACCTTGCCACTCCTCTTTGCTCATAAAAAAGGGAGTTTTGTATCATGGTTTGGCAGAGCAAGTTGCATTTAACTGAACAAAAGCCATTCAAAGCCTACTTTACTGTAAAAAGAAGAAACACCTCAGCTTTCAGGGACACCATTGAGTTCCAGCTAGCTCCTCTGCCCTCCCACTTTTCAAGTCCCAGTCAATGGGACCTAGCCAGGCAAAAAAAACAGAGAGGCCCAAGGGAGATCTGCAAAGCTTTGTGTGCAACTAGACTGATGTGGGGTATCTGTGGAGAGAAGTCCCCTTAGGGGACACTTGCATAGGTGTCTCTGGGCAGCTGCAGCACAGTGAGGCTCCAGGGCTCTGGAGACATTTCACAAGAGGTTCACAGGACCTGCTTAGGGCCGGAACTGATGAATCTGTATTTTTATGCCAACAGCAGAAAGAATAGAATGGTCTGCTTTGGCCAGCATCCTCCTTAACAGGCCATCAGGAGGAAAGGAAAGCTGTGGAGAAAGAGGTGAGTAGATAGCTCACCCAGGTAACATAGGATTCACTCCACTCCCCAGAGCCTTTTCCACTCTTCACTGCCACTGAAGGAAAGGATGCAGAGAAACCTTGTTACATTCAATAAGGTGATACATATTACATTTTCTGACAGATGAGTCGAATTTAACATCAACTACTGTAACAGTAGGAGGGAAGAAAAATTGTCAAAGGCTGAGACTTTACTACCAAACATTATCAGTAGCTGCTTCAGTGTATCTGACTACAGCAGCATTTAGCCTGCAGCAGATATCAATATTCATCAATATCATCCTTTATCAGGAAAGACCAAACTACTCTCAGCATAGACGTATACTTCTCCCACAGCAAGTTAAACCAGACAAGTGGCACTCAGCAGCTGAGGTTCAGTACCACCCTCCCATGCTGACACTCATCTTCCTAACCCAAATATTCCTCGATTCCTCTTCTCCCAGCAGAAGAAAACAGTTTGCATAAAACAGCTCAACAGCTTCTCAGGGACTTGTCTTCCCTGAAGCAATTAGTTTTTATCCCAGTAATGAATGAGCCGTTGCAAGTATTTTCAAAAGTTTAGGAAGTCCTGTGGCCTTCCTCCCTACATGGTACAGATACCACATGGAATCAGGCTATATGATGTTTAAAGAGCTTGATCCCACTAGCTTGCATTTCACAGAATCACAGAATCTTAAGGGTTGGAAGAGACCTCAAAAGATCATCCAGTCCAACCCTCCTGCCCGAACAGCACCACCTAGAGTAGGTCACACAGGAACTCACCTTGGTGGGTTTTGAATGTCTCCAAAGAAGACTGCCCACAACCCATCTGAGCAGCCTGTTCCAGTGCTTGTACCTGTTGCCCCTTGTCCTACCACTGAGAAGAGAGAGCCTGGCTCCATCCTCCTGACACCTGCCCTTTACATATTTGTAACCATTAATGAGATCACCTATTGGTCTCCTCCAAGCTGAAGAGCCCCAGCTTCCTCAGTCTTTCATCATAAGGGAGATGCTCCACTCCCTTAATCATCTTTGTTATTTACTGGACTCTGATGATGCTTTAGCCTCTCACATGGGTAACTTCTTAATTTTAAATGTAAGTAGAAGAGAACTTCTGCTAAACTCTAGCACCATTACAACACGGATATAAAATACAATAGCATAACAAAAGATGTTCTCCTTATCTCTTCTTTCCCAAGTCCCCAAACCAAGTGTGACATAATCAAATCAAAGTAATATCTTACTTTATCTAGAGAAGTTGTGACCATCATTTTATTTCCTCTCCAAAGGCTTAAATAGAGATCAGTCTATATGAGCACATTTAGAATGTTTTTCATGTTTCAGCTAGAATGGTTGAGCTGCTTCTCTTGAAGAAAATCAGAGGCAATTCCAGTTTTGCCCAAGCTAACAAGCTTTATTACCATTTTGCTGAAGAATTACAACACTTACAAGCGCCAGAGAGGCACCTTTAAACTCATCAAGAAGCTGGCCACTTGGAAGCTTGGTGTTTTGCTGGTTTCATGGAAAGCTACACAAATATGGAAAATCTAATCTGAGTTCTAGTATGCTCAGATGACACCTCAAAATTTGCTAGCAGAATTTCCTTAAGACGCCAGCTCTCACCTAAAACTGCAAAATATCCAGTCATCTGTGCTCATAAGTTTTATTAGAAGCTGATACAACAAAAGGAGGACAGAAGGCACAGCTACAGAAAAAAATGTCAGCAAGAAGGACAAGATGGGGAGCGTCTGGGCAGGAGCTGAGCAGAAGGCAAGAATCAGAACACAGAGCCTTTATAAACATGAGATATATTCTCTTGCCATTAAGCCAACAGCCATTAAGTCCAGTTGCAAAGAATCTCCATCCCACTCAAGGCAGAACACAAAATGAGTAAGTTTTTCTCCTGCTACCCACAACAGGGCTATTTCAGATAGCTCAGGAGTACGCTGTGGATCCAAAGAGCTCAGACATACCGCTGTTCAGTGGCAGCCGGAGTAAATCCCATGACCAAAGTCTGACTTGTGAGGTTCCTTCTTTGTGTGTTTACTTCAATTCACTGTGATATGTGTTTGCTTTGTGAGATATACCTGCCACATACTCATTGTACCATCTCTACTTCATTTGCTACAGAGATTAAAAGCATGTGATAGAGGGGGCTGGTTCTGCTAGCAAAAAAAATAAAGAGAGCCTTATAGTTATGGCAAGTAACAAACAGCCTCTAGAAAACTGGATTCTAACTCTGTCATAAAGCTCACATATAAGTCTAAAGAATTTATATTATATATATTCCTTATTTTTCTCCCACACCTCAGTTGAGTAATTTGTGGTGTGAGCTGCTAAGATGCTGAATGTGAGTAGGTGCATCTGAAGTCGGTGGGAGGTGGACTTTCAGTACATACTGAGTAGCTTAAAGCATTTACCACCCTGGAAATGCAGGTCTTTGATTCAGTATTAACCACTCTAGAAATTAAGGTCTTATATTTCTCCACATAGGTATCCTTAAGTGTTGATGTTTTTCACTTCCCAGATGTAGGACAAGATCATGCCAACCATTTCATAATGGTGTGACAACTGTAAAGTCCTTAACAGTTAGTAGGATTTCCTCTAAAGGAAATTAATTTTAATTCAATGAAGACTAATGCTGTGTAGTAAACCACACATTAAAGTATATGCGGAATAAGCAATAAAAGAAACATTAAATAGAAACACAGAATTGGAAAGCTTCTTGAGTTTAGCCTCCCTCCCTCTCAGGCAACTCCATCACATAAGCACTTTTATAAATTGATCAGGCTCCACTTTCAAAGGGGGCAGGCTTCCTGCCCTCAGCACAGGGAAGTTGTTCCAGTCTCATTGCTCTGAAAAATCTCACTTTTCTAATTCACAGTCTAAATTCATTAATATCCATTTCACATTCATGTCGTTAACTCTCTTTACAACATCAAATCTCCTCTTAAACTTTACTTCGCTAAACTAAACAAAACAAATTCTTCCTCCTCTCATACAAGCTCCCCGAAGAACATCATTAGTACTTAGAGACAGGCTTCCTCTTGGAAAACGAGCCTATGGCTAGGTGATTAAAAACCATATCACAGTGCAGTCTTAAGGTACCTAAGCTCCAAACCTGAAAAGCAAGTAGCACATAGTAGGTCTGAAGCCAGACACTCAGGCCATGCAGCTGCTCTGCATATATGTCAGACTCTACATCATGCGTGTGGTTAAGTCTGGATCCATTACATAGCTCTATGCACACAGGGCTGCTATGCCCAGCACTTGATAGCTTTTAAGATGGTTCTGTATTTCCTAATGCAACCTCTTAGTAGATGGGAGAGAGATGTTACCAAAGTGATATAGGCTAATTCTAATTTCTTCCCCATTTTTTAGGGGAACTGGTGAAGGAAGTAGCCTTGATGAAGTCACCTGTCACCCAAATAAAACCCACTCAACTGCACCTCATAGGTGGAACAGCTAGTTTTATCTCTGATGGAGACATGATCTTAATCAAAAAAGGTTTTGCTGCACAACTGGTCAATTTTAGTCTTTTTGTCATGTGTAAATGAAGATAATCATTAGGCACTGTAATGAGAGAGTATCCTACCAACAAGGGAGAATAAAAATGCAACCTAGAACTGTAGCATGTTGCCAAGACAGTAGTTTCTGAGACAAAGTAATACATTTTTATAATGCTTTCTGAAAGAGTTTCATTAACTTTGAAAAGACTGTTACCAATAGATCTTTATATATTTATATATATATATATATATAATGGAATAAATGCTTCCCAAACTCAAACAACAAAAGCGAGTAATTTGTTCACACTGGACAGGTCAAATTTTCACATACATAATCCCAGTCTTAGTCCAAACACTGATCAAGAGCTTTACAAGTTGAGACAATAACATCCTGGGGTTGATTCAGACAATTCATCATCCCATCTGGATGCTGAAGTTCCTCAGCATGACTATATTTGGTGATGCTGAAACCAAAGGTGAGAGACCTCATCACTTCACGCAGAGACTGGGTCCTGCACAAAGACAGTGGTGAACCCGAACTGGCCTGAGCCCAGACAGACAAGACACATTTAATGCGCTCCTGGTTTTTATATCCTGAATGCCAATACAAACAGCACAAACCTACTGTCTCCTTATCACATCCCCTGCGGCTCGGGCAGTGTGAGTGCAGACAGTCACTCAACTAGCCGGCCACTGCCTTGGACGTACATACAGTATTAGGTGCCACATACATACATAGATGCCTTCATGTTTATCCGTTCACGGGCTGGTAACATTTTATTATTCACGTACTAGCATGGTCCTAAAATTCCAGTCCGTGCCCATCACATCTCTGACCTCTTGAAAATTAAGGAGAAATCAAGGGCGGGAATAAGTACATCTACTGATCGTTGCTGATGTGAAACCTTTTTGCCTCCTCCTGCGCGGGGCCTCAAGAACGCGGCCTCTGCAGAACACCCTCACCGCGGTCCCGGGACAGAGCGTGGCCACTCTCGCTTCAAAACGGGGTTTGAGAATCTGATACCAGGAACAAAAACGCGGCGGCAGTGAAGCTCTACGAGCCTTCTACTGCCGCCGCCGCCTGCGACCCCGGGGAAGGGCGACCGGCCGCGCCGAGCCCCGCTCATTCTCCGGCTGGGGAAGGCGGACTTTGTCCCAGCACAGCCATTCCGGAAAAGCCGCCGGGGCCCATTCCCGCTCGTGCTGCAGGCGCGCCCCGCCCCTCCCCGCCCCGCCCGAGCCACCTCAGCGGCAGCCGCGCCGAGCCGGACCGAGCTCGTCGTCCCGCTCCCGCCGGCTGAGGGGAAGAGGCGGGCCCAAGCCGCGGCAACCCAAGGGAGGATGAGCGGCCGCTGCCCCTTCGGGCTGCGCGGCGCGGACGCTTCCCCTCGCCCCCCCCTCGCCCCCCCCGCGCCCTGCGGCGCCCCTGCCCCGCCCCACCGTGGGCACCGCCTCGGCCGGCGCCTCCCACCAGGGAGCAGCTCCTGATGCTCCCGCCGCGCGCAGCTCGTCCCCTCGCGTTACCGGTGCCGTTACCGGCGCCCCTCCCGCACTGCCCCACGCCGCAGCCGAGCCCCGGCTGCCCGAGGAGTGGGAGGGGGCGGCGGGGGAGAGGATGGGGGAGGGGAGGTTGTAGCAGCATCACCATGGCGACAGTGACGTCATCTCACCCTGGATCTAATTGGAGGAAACCCCGTGGCCCCAGCCGCAGCCCACGGGCCAACCGAGCTTGTGCCCGGCCTGCGCTCGCCCCCGCGGCGGCGCGCTCTGCTCGGATTGGCTGTCGGGACGCAGAGGGGCGGGGCCTAAGGCGCAGGCCAGGCTGCGATTGGCCGCGTGGGCGCGGGCTGAGCAGCGGGTAGGCTTGCCTCTGCCAACGCCCTTTAGCGCTGGCTCTCGCCGGAGACGGGAGCGGCTCTTTCTCTCCGCCACAGCCCCAAGCGAGGCAGCCGATCGGGTGGCGCCCGCGGCCCGGCCCAGCGCAGCGGACTCAGGTGAGCGCGGCGCGGCGGCCCGGCGGCGGCTACTGGCGCCGCTCCTCCTCCGCCGTCACTGTCTGCCTCCGCGTCCTCCATTTTGTGATCGCGGCGTGGAGCGCTCGGCGGCCCCGGGGAGCGGGAGGCGCCGCCAGCGCCGCCATTTCGCACCCGGCGGGGCCACAGCCTTTCTCTTTCCGCCCCGCCACCGCGGGGGCAGCCCCGGTCGCCCGCCCGCGCGCCGCAGTTCTCCGCGCCGTCCCTGGGGACGCGGCCCCCTCTGCCCCCCGCCCTCACCGGGGCCGAGACCCCACCTCCTGCCGCGCCCCCTGCCGCGCTTCCCCGCCGGCAGCGCAGGGCTGCCGCACCGCGGGCCCGGGACCGGAGCTGCGGCCACTCCTGCGGCGGCTGCCGGGGGCAGGCGGGGAGCCCCAGGCCGGGCCGCGCCCTGCCGCCAGGAGGCGAAGCAGCCGTTGCCCGCGGCGGCCCCCGCCCTGCCCCGCCCGCCCCGGCCCGGCCGCTCAGAGCCCCACGGCCTCGCTCGGCCCGCGGGAGCCAGATGCTGGGCCCGCGCTGCCAGCCCGCCGGAGTTTAACTCTTTCCATGCCTCCCCTGGGACGAGCTCAACTCACTCCTTTGGTTATTTCTCTTCTCTCGCTTGTCTCGGTTTTGTCATCTGCCTTTCATTTCTCCCCCGCAGGGCTTGTAGCACGCAGGGGAAGGGCTTTGGGCAAGGCCGCCCAGGCATGGTGGTGCCTAGGTATCCTTTCCCAGGTCACTGTTAGAAAGCATATTAATATGTTCACGTAAGCCAGGGAAGAAAAGCAGGGTGAGGACAAAAAGTCCATTCTGATGGAAAAATAGCTATTTCCAGCTCTCGGTCTTCATGCTGCCGTCCCTTGGCTAGCACTGCACGTGCCTTCCCTGGTTGGGTTTCTAGGCCATAGTTTCCCTAGGGATGGACCCTTGAGACAAGTTCCTCTCCCCTTAGTCCTTTGTGGAATGGCAGGATGCTGCAGGCTGTCTCCACTAGAAGCACCTGGGGAAGGGGAGGCGAGGCTCACTGTGGTCCTTGGTTTTTGGTGGGTCTTGAGGGGTGGCCTAAGATGGTGTTCTGTAGCGTTTCATCTTAAGGTCAAAGTTACTGTCTTCTTTCCGGCAGGATTTGAGGTGCGTTCTCACGTCGGTAGTGTGCCATCCCCAGCTTCTCCTCCTTTTGCTACTACACTGCTCCTGTCCCGGTGCCAGCAACCATGGATAAGACCGAGTTGATCCAGAAAGCCAAGCTGGCTGAGCAAGCTGAGCGCTACGATGACATGGCCACCTGCATGAAGGCAGTAACTGAGCAAGGCGCAGAGCTGTCCAACGAGGAACGCAACCTGCTCTCAGTGGCCTACAAGAACGTGGTGGGGGGGCGGCGTTCTGCCTGGAGGGTCATCTCTAGCATTGAGCAGAAGACAGACACCAGTGACAAGAAGATGCAGCTTATCAAGGACTATCGGGAGAAGGTGGAGTCTGAGCTCAGGTCCATCTGCACCACTGTGCTGGTGAGTGGGGACTTTCTTTTTTTCTTCTATAAATACAGTACGTGTGCTACTGTGCTGGGAGACAAGACCAGGGGAACTTGACCGGGGGGATATTGTGTGAAGTATCATGCTGGGGTAGGGGAAGTCAGTGCAGTAACTTCTGCAACCATTATGTGGATTACTATGAGAAGGAAGATGATCTGCACTATGCTATGGGTGCCATGTGTGTAGAGGTATGTGAGATACTAAAAATACACCAGAAATTGAGTGTATGTTTTTTGATGGAGTAATCCGTGTGCAGTATTGGGCAGAGATGCAGAGATTTTTAGCCTTGTGGCTGTTTGTGCTGTGGATAGTAAGTTTATCTCTTCATAAGATAAGCTGAAAACAAAGTGAGAAAACCCCCTTTATTTTTTCTTCAGATCAGAGCTAATAACCTGTTAGAAGCATTTAAAGTAACTGAGTGTGCATTTTGTTCTCCTGAAGAAAAATGTCCTCAATGGGTCTTTTAAGAGACATTTTGAAGATATTTTTTTTTACTAATGTAAAATATGATTTTGTAAAGTAAGACATCTATACTGAAGAAAGGAAACAAAGTCACGTAGAATTTGGCTTTGTCAGATTCAGGCTGACTTCTAGGGGGAATCTTTAAGATGAATTTGCAGTAATCATGGAATAATACAAAACTAAGATGTGAAGAGTGGCATGACACTGCAAGCATGCATCAAAGCCCAGGAACACGTTTCTGTATGAGCAGCAGAATTCCAGATGCTATCAATAGTGGAACTGTGCCCCACTGTAGTGGGAGCTGAAGCGATGCATGTCAGCAGTGTGAAAGCTGCTGGATCCTATCCTGTGTGACCAGGAGTTGTGGCTGTGGGAAGCTGCATGTATGTGATGCAATAGTAGTTGTGTGGCAGATAACCTTCAGTGGTTTGTCTGCTCCTCTTAAATGTGGAGGGATTTTTTTTGGTATCTAGTGTTGCTAGCATGAGAACAGGAAGAAGCAAGTCTGTAAGGAAATGAACAATCTTGAGGTAAATGTATCCTAGATTGCTTTAGGTGACCTGAATTTAAAGCTGACTGGTTTGGAAGTAACTGAATTTGCTTCTTGATTAAGTGTTCTGGCTCAGGTACAAGAGAGCACTTCTGTGGACTGTGCTGAAAATACCTATGTGCTTCTTTGCATGCTACCACCTAGGTGTTTTTTTCCTAAATTGGTCAAAATGAATTACCTTTGTTTGAAAGTAATTTACAAATTTATTAGCTTAATGAGTCAGTTAATTCCTTAACACATTTTAGAGACCATGAAGCTGTTTGTACAGTTATAGCTGTAAAAAAAAGTTGTAAAACTTCTGCCTTTGTGAAAGTGATTTGATGTGTGTAGGGTGCTGACGCCTAGTTCCTGTGCCAAGAGTTTCGCTAGAACCTGCATGACAGGGTGCCAGCATCTGTGCTGTTGTCACTCCTTTCAATCTTTTCTGCGCAGTGCTCCACTTCAGAATTAACTTCTTGGAACCTTAACATAAAACTCACTCTTCAGACTTCTTTATCTCCCTCTGTCCTTCCACCAAATCTAGTTGCTAAGAGGAGGTTACTGATGAAATCTCACGCTGATTGCGGTGCCGTCTTGATTAGAAGCTTGTGCTTCCACGGGGAGATGGAGCGTCTGATAAAGAGAGCAGAGCCATCTCATGCAGTGTCCATGCTGAAGTTATTCCAGTCACATCCAATGACTACCAGCAGGTAGCCTGGTAGCTATGCTTCCACAAACCTCTGATGGAAGGGAAGCAAGCTCTCCCTATGCTAGCTGAGCTTTTCCCTGCGTTCTAGTCTTTCTCTGTTCTCTTGATTGACAACTCTCCCCTTCTCATAGTGAAGACTGAAAAATACACCTGCGAATGTTTTTCCTGTTCTGCCTTTGCTGGCAAAGATGTGGCCTCCTTTGGTAGAAGGAGGACATCAGCTGTCTACTGCAGGTCTTCTGATTTTTACTCTTTGAGGGTCACATGCAGTTTGGTTCTATTCTGCATCTCTCCCTTTCCTCCTCCATCTACCACTCCTGTGATCTATGAGTCAGCATCTAAGGGGTTGGAACCCACAATGTGCAGGCACTACAAAGGACCAATTTCTTAAAGCTGAGCCACAAAGTGGGTTTTGACTCCTCCTTTCAATAATTTCTTCTTTTCTAATAGTATAGTAACTACTTTTAGCTTTTTTTAAGATCTCTTAAGTTGAATCTCAGGGATGCTTTTGTAATTCTAGGAAGGCAGCTAAACTGAGACAACTGCTGGCAAGTAGTATGGAAAGCAGTATTTGGACTTAGCAGGGTGGATGTGTTGGGTGGGGTGTGACTGCTGTTAGTCATACTACTAACAGTTTTTTCAAAAGGCTTTTTTTTTTTAATACTGGTATGGCCCAGCTTTTCAGGTATATTTGCTGTTGTAGAAACACTTGGGCTAGCATTACAAAATACTGCTGATTTTTCATTAAAAAGGCAGCAACACTGAATCTGCAGTTACTTCTTTTTTTCCTGAAAGAATGCCTCAAGCCAGTTAGGTAAGGCATTGTTTTAGGGCATGGTGAATAAGGAAATTAAATTTAGTCACCACTAGAATACAAACATGCAAAATTGCATTGAGCTATCTATATATAGATAGATGCATAAATAAAAATGAGAACTTTAAATAATTAGTTAATGAACAACCATCATCAGTGGTCACAGTAAGATACTCTGGATACTCTACCTTATGCCAAGCAGTAAAGACAGTTCTGTGCCTGCCTTGCAGTTGGAATAGATGTGATATGAACCCTTTATGACTGTTAATTTTATGACTGGTCTTTCAGATGAGAGTGACACTTTAATGAAGAAATTATATGACTATGTCAAACAACTTGCACAAATGTTTTGTTTGAAAAGTATACTAGGAGATTTTTGTTGAAGTCATTGTATTGTCTGACTAATTCTTTGGTAGTGTTGAATTTATCCCATATGAATCATAGTCAAAACTGTTCTTGAAACTTGTTTATAACACTTTCGGAGCACAAAGTTCATGTTTCTTTACATGCTCTGAGACTGGGATACTAGATAATATATAAGTGATGGATGTAGTGGCAACTTGCACATAATTAGTGAAGTAACATATGAAACTTTGAAGATGGAATGTACAACATAAGAGTTGGGCTCTGTTGTTTATACACTCTGCTGTTCAGTGACATTAAGCTTTCAAAAAAGGTAACTTTTGAATGGAACCTCCTCTGGAGGAGCAGATCCAACTGCTGGGTCTTCAGACAGTCCCTTTGCATAGCAATAACATGTTGCAGTCAAGGTTCTTCATTCTTTAGAGAGACGTGGTGTAAAGGAGGCAAGACCTCAGCCATTTCCTGGAAGTAACTCCCTGTCCACGTACAGCTTTGGGGATTTTTGATGTGTGTTGAAAAACACAACTGAGAGTTCAGTTTCTAGGTCCCGATGTTGTTGGACCTCTTCATAATAGAGGTTTGATAACTTGTTTGCCTGCAGTTCAAGATGAAAATCATTAGGGTGTGGAAACAACTTGGGATTTTTCTTATTGAAAAGTTACAGATATGAGGCTTTTCACTTGCTGCAAATCTTCTATTTTTACAATGTCCTCTGCAAATGGTTTTCCATTACAATGTGTCAGGTGTGTGTGTATGCAGTGGTAGTGCTTGCAGTGAAATGGTCTTGAGCTGTAAAGTGTATCTTATTTCAATTTTACTGTCTTAAGGTTGAGAGGATGCTTGTAAATGTTTGATATTCTGTAAGATTGCAGTGTTAATTGTTGAAAGCATGTATTACTGTGCTGCTCTTGCCAGCTCCCCTTTCCTTCCTTCCTTCCCCCCCCCCCCAAGGTTGCACTGTTGTTACTACTACTTCGCATAATTAAGAAACAATACATGCTAATAAAACCAAGAGTAAAAATCTATGTCCACTTCTGATTTTTATCCATTTTGTAGATCTAGTTCTAAAGTTAATCACATTAAAATAAACAAAACAGAAACCCCCATACCAGAAGGTAACGCTCAAAGCAGTTTTTCTCAACAGTGCAAGTTTGTAGCTTTGTTGAAAATGAAGTAGCTATTTTCTTGCAGCAGCAAATAGATTCCTTGTGTCAGCTAAAATGCCTGATGTTTGATGATGAACTGGCTTTGACTATAGCCTTTTTTTCCCTACTGTTACTTTTGGCCTCCAGAAAGAAATCTTCATTTTTATTATATCTGCAGAAATTTGGCAGATTAAATAAGTATCGGCTTGATGCTGCTGTACAAGCAATTTAATAGTTTCATGTCTTGTGAATCTTTTTTCTCTCCTATTTTCAGTGAATGGACAGAGTTTATACATAAATATGTAGTGTCGTAGAGGTGAAACTCTGGCATCTGAGGAAAATGGTACTACTGTCTTTTGACACTGGGAGCTATGTAGGATGCAGTTTTATTCTGAAGACCAGGTGTACTAATCATGTAATACTACTTTTGGACTTGGTTTAGTTGTCCTGGTAGTGGTTGGGACAGTGTTTCAAGTATGATGCTTTTTACCATCTATAAATTAAAGCTAATGATATTGACTCATCATTTGACTGAAAGAACTAGCTACTTCATGACCCTAAGCCAGGCTTTTATACTGGGAGAGTTACTTCCTGGCAGATCAAAAGTTGTGGAATGAACACAATGGATGTTAACTGCTACTCCAAATCTAAACGTTCATTTATCTTTTTGATGAAAGGTAATATGTGGGGAGACATATTGTGAAAGGTTACATATGGAAAGATTCTCCTTTCAGTTTGTAGCACAACTTTTAGCAAATATTGTCACATCTGGGGTAAGAATTGTGGAACTTAATCCATAAATCTTATAGTTTAGTAGGCTTGAAACTTAAATTTGTGATCTGAACTTGACATAGTTGTACCTTCTCTTACCTTCGTTTTTGCCCTTTATTAGAATCTGCTGGTGGAGTACTATGCTTTTATGCAAGGAAAACTGGTTATAAGAAGGGACTGACATTTGCAGGAGCAAAACCTAGAAAGTGCTGAGATTCAAAGTAGCTGAAGGAATTCTGATGGTAGCTGAGGCCTCCATCCCATGCAGTCATTGCTTGCTGCCCCCTTGCAACTGGATATTAAGTTTCTAAAACATACAGGTGAGCTGGTGAAGGATACAAGCTAAATGGCAGCATCATATTCTGTCTGAGGTTCTGAAATGTTGCTGCAGTATGTTATTTGTGCATGCAGTGACATTTCCTTTTTCAGGCGCTACTGGAGGTAGTTTAGATGGGTGGTTTGCAGGCATATCTCCTTGAGGTAAAGCTGACAATAGGGTTAACTTGCATGTGTTGAAAGTAGGAAAACTTGAAGACCAATGGCTTGTCTGTTTTAAAAAGTTTAAGAAACTAGCACAAGAGAATTAGACTTCTGCAAAGTTCTAGCTCCCAGCAGCTCTGGAAGGCCTGTCCTGAATGTTAACACCCTGTGAGAAGCAGGATGTGAAGTAATTGAAAGTAGGAAGTCTTAGTACTGATGATGGTGACTAGCTGTTGAGAAAGACGAGACTCTGGCTACCCCATCTCCAGTGTCAAATCCATTTTTTAATGAAGTTATGCTATAGATTAACTAGCCTGGTTGTAGCCAAGGCTTTGGAAGGGGTTTTTTATGTTACACCTCAGTCAGCTTGTCTTCCCAGGAAATTAATTCTAGATTAACATTTCCTGATTTGGTAGAGAAAGTAGGTGCGCTCACCTGGTAGAACTGGACAACAAAGACACAAATTCTAATGCAGTGAAGCTTTAAACAGATTTTATAAATCATTGTCCTGCTTATGTGCTAGACAGTTGCTTCACAGGTGTTCATACTACCCTGTATGCAAATATGATAGATGCCTTTTTGAGGTAAAGTGTTGAAGGCTATCTGTCAGATAGATGAAACTTGATGTGGAAAGAACATACTCAAATTTGAAGGTTGCTAACAGTTTACTTCATTATGAAGTCATATTTGGACTGTTTAGCACTTTATTAAAGCTACAAAGCAGATCATAGCAATTTCTGTATGGGCACAGAAGCTTGGTACTCTGTTTTCAGAAATGAGGGATACCAGGTGTTTGGAGGAAAGTAGTGGGGAAAATGGGGGCGGGGAGGGCACCGATAAAAGTACATGGGTATTCTTTGTAAGTTTGGTAAGTGAAAGTATATGCTTGCTTACTCAATGTCTTCTTACTTGTGTAGACCTTGCCCCTTTTTTGTGCTCTTGGTCTTTCAGAATGGTGAGCCTAATGCCCTCAGATGTTACCTGCATATTGTGTAAAAGTATATTTGTATTTGACCATAATTTTATCAGTAAGTAAGGTAAGACTGTTCTTGATCACTGCATTTGTGGCACTTACACCATATATAGTTCCATGGAGTTCACTGGCCTGGTGTTTACTGGCTCCTCTTCATCAATTCTGCTTCTCATGGTGCCAGAACCAACATCAGACTGCTCCAGCTGAGCATACAGCTGATCTGTAAGCTTGTGATTTGTTAATTCATTCTCTACATCAGCATAACAGTTCATGTGAACTTGGCCCTTGGACATAGGAGGCAGTAAAAAAAATCTCTTGGCCCTTGGACATAGGAGGCAGTAAAAAAAATCTAAATGCCTAATTTCACATGTGCTGGTTCTGCTCATCCACTGGAACATCAGGTATAAAGACCATGGCCAAGTGCCATGTCCTGCACTTGGACCACAACAACCCCATGCAGTGCTACAGGCATGGGAATGTGTGGCTGGAAAGCTGTCCTGCAGAACAAGACCTGGAAATGTTAATTGACAGCTGGCTGAACATGAGCCAGCTGTGTGCCCAGGTGGCCAAGAAGGCCAATGGCATCCTGGCCTGTATAGTGTAGCCAGTAGGGACAAGGAAGTGTTTGTTGGTGCTGGTGAACCCACACCTCAAATACTGTGTCCAGTTCTGGGCTCCTCACTACAAAAAGGACGTCGAGGTGCTGGAGTGTGTGCAGAGACGAGTAATGGAGCTGGTGCAGGGACTAGAGTCTGATGAGGAGCAGCTGAGGGAGCTGGGGATGTTTATCCTAGAGAAGAAAAGGCTAAAAGGAGACATGATCACTCTCTAAAACTACCCGAAAGGATGTTGTATTTAGGTGAGGGTCAGTCTCTTCCCTGCAGTTACAAATAATAAGATGGAAGAAAATGTGTTCAAGTTGCTTCAGGGAAGGTTTAGGTTGGACATTAGGAAGAATTTTTTGCCGAGAGGGTTATTAAGCATTAGAACAGACTGCCCAGGGAGGTTGGAATCACCATCCCTAGATATTTTTAAAAAATGCATAGATGAGGTGCTGAGGGATATGGTTTAGTTTAGTGATGGGCCTGGCATTGTGACTTGAGTGATTGGACTTGATGATCATAATGGTCTTTTCCAACTGTAATGATTCTAAAGGAGTCATGATAGACTCTAGGAACGGAAAGCTTTCCATCTGCTCTGATAAGAGTGTATGTAGTGCATTTAGAAAATTTATTGTCAGACTGACAGCCTCATACTTCCTGCATAAAGCTTCTTCACGAAGTTCTGTTCTGAAGTTGAACACATTTTGCAAAGTTTTTGTAAGCAGAAATTGTTTTAAATGGAAATAGATATCAGGGCCTTAGTAAGTCAGGGTTCGCTTTCTGGGAGAAGTTGCTATAACAAGGTTATCTGAAATGTGGTCTTCTATTTTTAGTGACTTAAAGGTTAGACTTCATTGTTGTAGATTGTCTTATTGGAAGAATAACAAATTACTATCCCATTCCTAATAGACTGAATGAAGTAATGGATCGCTGGGTTTCATTCAAGGTGAAGCTGGATGGTGCAAAGGGCAGCTCCAGCTGCACTAAGCAATGGGAAAACGCATCTGTTCCGTTATCTGTCTGCATTTCAGTTATTGCAAGCCTCTGATCTAGAGCTCCCAAACAGGGAGCAAGTAAAACTTCTACGGCCTCTAGGGTTTATTTATTATTACAAAAGACTGGCTTTAAAAATCAGTTATTTGCACAAGGGAAGCATACATTAAACCCACATAACTCCTTCATGCAGCTAATTTTGAGTATCGTTAGTCTGGATATATCTCAGTCAATCATTTAACTGTACCTGCAGGGCTTCTGTAGCTCCAGAGCACAGAAATATTTTTAAAAGCAAATTTAGACTTTTTTGTTTGATTCTATCACGTTTGATAGATGATTGCAAATGAAAGATGCTGTAAGAAACTCTTAGCTACTCAAGATTCTGAAGGGAAGAATTTGATGTCAGTCAAGCGTGTTTACTAAGAGGAAAATAACACTTGAAATATTTTGAGGAATTAGAAATATGGAAAATGCAATCATGGAAGAATGTTAAAATCAATTTGAGATAAATCTGTCTGATACCAAGAAAATTTTCCCAAAAAGCTTTTTGGCTGTATTGTATGGTGGTTACTTCAGCACAAATTTATAATTATTGAAAAAAGGAATTAAATTTCTTTTGAGGATTCTTTTCTACATTTGGCAGGAGGAAAATGGAAAACTTCAGGCTCTTCCATAAAAACTTGAGTAGTTCTTTGACTTTAACTAGATTACTGGGTTTGTCTGGTTAAAACCTACAGGAAGGAGAACTTGCATTTCTACACACTTCTAGTTCTGGCTTACATTGTTCTTTGGGGAGCACAGAACCTCTTGTTTTAGGTGAAATATAAGCAGAGAATGTAAATTCTAGATGAGATTAATCTCAGCCTCAGGTGGGAATAGTGTGGGCTGACATGCTGCAGCTCAGGCTTCCAATGCGTCAGTTAAGTGGGATTCCAGATACTTCCATCTGAAGCCAGTCCTAACTATTGACTGCCAGTTTTTAAAACTATGTAGACAAAAGACTCAGAACCTAACGGAAAAGACGAATTAGGTCACCCTCTCCATTTCCATGCCAGGTACATTTGTCTCCACTTTTGACAATGCTTTGTCAGGTCATCTTAAGGCCATGCCGTTACTGGAAAGGCATACGTGTATTTTCCTCATTATATAAACTTAAATGCTAATGGTCTTAAGAGGCCTATATGAAAACTATTTCATGTTCTCCCAAAAGGACTTGATGTGTGGAGCTTGAATCCAGAACTATGAAGAACTTAGTTCTGCCTAATTACACTTTCTAAAGTAAAGTGATCTTGCTGTTGCAGCAGGGGACTCTCCCTTTCCTGTCAAGAAAACAACTGCTGAATGCTAAAACACACCTAGGTTGCAGTGAGTCATACTGTGGACTTTGGAATGACTGATTATACTTGAAAGTCTTCATACCAATTCTTCTTCTCGAGAAGTCTTCATACCAATTTACTAGACAATTCAAACTGGCAGTTATTTGTGAGTAGAAGCTTTATTGTAAGGTCTGAGCCTACGCTGATCATCTGCTGTCAAACACTTGGGAACATTTAATGTGTTTAAATTCACACTTAGCAGTCTTACGTTAAGGGAATATATTGGTCTGAGCTGCCTCACCAACTTCATAGCTTTATTTCTTGACTGCAACTTGGATGGAAACCATTTCCCTGCATGCTACTTGTAGGAGCTTTTTCTCATATTGGAGCTGGGTGGACCTTCAGAAACACTTGAGACTGAAGAATTTTTCCCAAGTAGTTTGAATGCTGCAGCCCTGGATGAATTTAGGTAGTGTCACACACTTCGCATAGTGCGCCTGTTGGATGCAAGCTGCTCATCTACATGGGACTGTGACATTGAATCTGCGTTTAGGGTGGTGAATTAACTTACTAAAAAAAGTGATGTTGGCATGCACTCTGCATTCTTTTTAAGGAACTCTGTCTCAAAAGAAGTTTATTTCAAAACAATTTCTTCACTTGCATGTGACAGTGTGGTTGTGGGATTTAGCTTGTAAGTGTATGCTGTTATAGGCAAGTACAACATTAACTTGCTGTCACACATATAACATCTGTTCTGGTGGATAGCTTCAATACTCCTTAAAAAAAAAAAAATCACTCCTGTGATGCGAGTTAAAGCCCAGCGGAGGACTTAGTTGTAAATTACCAAAACATAAAAAGAGAAAAGACTTTGCACAAACTGTTAAATTTGGGCTTAAAGAATAGTGTTTAAAATGTCCTAAAGGTAAAGATAATGTTGGAATAAGGTGTATATAGACTTTATTCACAAAACTCTATACCAGCAATTTTGAACATTGACACATCCCTTGCTGAAGATGATCCAGCAACTTAACCAGTTCATATTCCCGGGGACAAACTTCTGGAGAGCATTGCTGCTTGTGATGGTTACTTTTACATAGACTTTTTTTCCTTCTGGTGGAGCAAAAGTAATAATATATTATGCTTAGTTGTTGGGAAGTGCAAATAGTAATGTAGATCAGACTTTTAATAGCATAGCTTGATGTTGGTGATGACCCAAACATGTCATAGGTGTTGACATCTGAGTGATGATGGCATTGTACATATGTTGAGTTTACCACATTGAGAACTTCTGTCTCTACTTAAGCACATGGCATCTTTAGCTTGCTTTGGAAATTGACCTTAAACTACTTGTGATCGGTAGATAATCTCTGGAGCTGACCTGATTGATGTTTGGTCCTCTGATATTGAACAGGTAAGTGTGAAGAGTGTATTTGTTAGCTAATGGCTTTGGAATACATGAAGAGACGTATGTATTTACTTTTCTTTATTGAAGTCCAGCTCCAAATGACACAAGTGCTGAAGACATCCCAAAGGTCAGTTTAGTAATCAAAAATTTTTTAGTTAATCTTGCTGTGAAGATTCTTTATAACTGCGTATGTAGGAAGAGAGAACGGCACAGGTTAGAGAATGGTGGTATTTTTCTGCCACTGAAACCTACAACTTAGTTCAGTTGCAAAGAAAGTATTTAATATACACGGGTTTTAACATGATATCCATCAGACTTTCCTTTTAAAGTAGATTTAGATGGAGGGAGGTTGGTGGGACTTTCTGTTTTGATGCCACCTTTTAAAGGATTGTCCAGAAAACAGGTCAGAGAGAGCATATGTGGAATGGGACTGCTACATAAATTGCAGGGAATGTGTGTATCCTGTGTGTAAGTGAAGGATGACTAGATGCACACACAAGAAATAATTGTGAAGGAGCTGTGTCTTCAGGGAGCTTCTTTGTCTCTGTTGGGCACTTCAAGTAAAGATAGAGCTGGCATATTACTTCAGGCCTTGCTTTTCATAAAGCTGAAATAATGGGGAAGTGATGAGAGCAGATGAATGAAACTTAGTTTTCTGTCTGAGGTTAATTGCAGTGGTCTGATACTGCAGCCACAAGTTTAACCCTTGTTCCTGCTTAGAGAGGAAAAGAGACTAAGAAAAGGACACTTGCTCAGTTAGGGAAGAACAAAAGTACCACTGGAGAAGGATTGAAAAAAGCAATTGAAAAATAGCTTTTTCTAGCCACATGAAGAATTAAGTCTGCCAATGGAGAGTAGAAGGTAAAAATAAAATCAACTTTAAAGGGTGGGGAGAAGTGGCTCCTGGAAGGCTCTTAGCCTGCTCCCCAGGGCTTCTGCAGGCAGCTGTGAGTCTGTTCCAGGGACCAGTAGCCCTTTGTTGCTGGCATCTCTTTAATAGATAAATAAGCCTGCATTTTGTAGGAGGGGGAAAAAATCATATATGAGAATATGATGCTGTTAGGACAGCAAGAACATCAGCACACTGTGAAAGTAGAAATAGATTGAGATGGGTGAGCAACATTAAGGAGAAGGGGGTGGGAAGTCCTGTCACAACACAGGAGGACCAGCAGGCCACTTGAGAGTCATGTATCAATGTGAGGGAGGTGACAGAGACCAACCTCAAACTGTCACAGCACAAATCTGTCCTGATGCAGTCCCACCAGTCATGAAGGGCCTGACCTGAGGGCAGAGTTCCGATTCCTGCGTCTTTGTACTGCTCGTGGTTCTACGAGAGCCTGCCGCAGGGACAGTGGCTCAGACAGCCTGTGCCTCCGTGGAGAGGTGTCTGACATTGGAGGGCACGTCCTTGCTGGTTGTTCAGATCTTAGGTTAGAAGATGGTAAGAGCAGTTGTGGTTCTTAATGATGATGAGAGCTCTATTTTGATACATAACTTTTCCTGACGAAAGAACCCATCATGTTTGCTATGTGGATGGCAGTCTGCTGTCTTGGCAGACTTGATCACAGGATAATACCTGTGGCAGTGCCTGTCACTCTTTAGGAAAAACATATTATCCAATGTTCTGAGGTTGACTGAGGTCTGCTTTGTTGCTCAGACTGTGTTCATTTCATTTACTATCAACTGGTGTTTAAGGTGAGGGTTCCTGGGTGATTGCCAGGTGATGGAAAGTTAGAAGAGCCCAAATGGGAAAGACGGAGAACAGATGTAGGAACTGTTGAGTTTTCCTGGCTATTACTGACTCATAAGTGTAAGGTAAATTGTGTAGCTTATTGTGCTGCCTACTTTCACTGCCCCTCCAACATTTCATGTGCTAGAGGGAGGGTAAGATGCCTTCGAAGAAATGATGATGTCCTGAGATGAATGGCTTATTAAGTGTACCAAATATATTATTGATTTGGAAGACAACATCTGGATAGATAAATAATTAGCTTTACTCAAGGACTGTTTGTATTCTATCCTAAGTGATTCATAAATGAGATATTGTTCCACTGAAGGCTATTAAAACCAAAACCAGATATATAAAGTCCAGGAGGAGGATGTTCCACCCTGTCTGGCAGAGGCACACATCTCACCATGTGTAGACATTAATGCTGTAGGGAATACAGGTTGGAGGCTCGGCTTAGACACACTAAAGCTCTCCTGTAGACGTTATTTAACATATACAAGATACCAGGGTACTTTTAAGTCTTTTTTAAGTCACAACCAAGCCACATCAATTACACATGGTACTCTACTGCTAGAGCTAACCTCCAAACCCAGAGTTTTATCATAACATTAGTAATATTTTTTCTATGCTAAGTTTATAGTAAGTCTTTTGGTTTTGGAAGGCATAAAAGAACAATGCATTTCTTCTCTTGTTGGTGTATTTGTAACATCTTGAAAAGTTTTATTTCAGTGCTTGACAAAACACTATCTTTTATTTATTTCTTTTTTTCTCATTTAAAATCCCATACAACAGATTTTTCTTAGTTGTCTGATCAGTGCTCCGTAGGCCATGGCATAGTTTTTGACATCTAGTCTAGATAAATCACATCTCTGCTGCTTAATGCAGTCCCAACCTTAGAGAGGCCTTTAGTGGCTGGTAGTTACTCTTTGCTTGTGACTGATTTAAGGAACCTTTGTAAACATAGGTGTTCTACATGTTGACATTCATCAGTCTGGGTAGTCTCTTGTAAAGTCAAACCGCTGTGCTAAAGTTGAGGTTACTGCATTGTCATCTCTGAGACTTTGAAACTGGTTTGTGCCTTTATGGCTGGTGTCAACATCCGTTGTAGGAGGGAAATATCAGGAAGACTTTAAGCCAAAATGTGGAGTTTTTCTCATCATAGAAACCTATAGAGTGGGAATAACTCATTCAAATATGGAATGACTCATGCAAAATCACAGTATGAATGGGGTTGTATTACCCACCTGCCTACTCTTGTTTTGAAACACATCGAAGGTTTTGCAGCCTTTTCCATAACATGGGGGATGCACTTACTCAAGCCCTTGCATACCTCACTGTGCTCAAATGTTACACAAATTACCCACTATCCCTGTGCCATACTAGTCGGTGTGCAATCTTTCCTAGTGGTTTTCTAGCCTCACAGAAAGTCCTAAAAATGTATGTTTCTGGTTTGGTAAGTGGAAGGGTCTGTCAGGCTCGGTATCCCCTTACTCTCCCGCTGTTTTCTCTAGGGTGGTAATAGGAGTGCTTGCAAGTCTACTCTTCCTTAAAGCCTTGGGAGAGGGATCTCTGATGAAACGTGTCTATGGAGCTATATGCAGTATTGCATCCATGGAAGGCACACAGTGTGGATGCAAAAATGCTTTTTTTACCCCATTTGGAAGTACCTTACTACAAGTGTTGGTTTTAAATCATTGCCAAAATCTCAAATGGACTTGGAGTGAGTAAATGCTGTCAACCACGTTGCTCTGCTACTGTTGATTATTAAAGGAAGTAATAATGGGATGGTGGTATGCATAGCCGGTAGGATTGTGTCTAAAATTAGCTCAGTTTGATTATAGTGCTACAGTTTCTAATTAAAATGCTAAGGGTTTTCCCCCTGAAAGGTTACAGTTCCTTAAACATTTTCTTTGTAGTCGCCTCATGAATTTGGATATTTGTTCCTGAAACAAAAATCTTACTTAACTAGCCACAGTTTGCAAGCTTTGTGGAAACTTTCTGCTGCTCTTATGACCTGTTGATTTTCCAGGTAACTGAATGTAGATCTTTATCACTTAAATTCTTAGTATAAAGTTGCTCTGAGTATTGTGGGATTTCTTTGGGTCTACTGGAGCTTATTCATGTCTTCTGTCAGCTCCAGAGAACACAGGTGGGTTGTGGCAATTAGTGGGGAAAGTCACTGGGGCTCAGGGACCAGGAAGTCGGGAAGAAGCTGCTTTCCTCCTTGCCAGTTCTCTCAAGTGTGCTCCCTTTGCTGGAAGAATAAAAATCCTGTACCTCCTCTCTTCTTCACCTGTGTCTTGGAAGGATCAGGAGGCCTTGCAGCCTTGTCTAGTCTTCTCTTGCTGGAGGATTGCAAAGCTTTCCCCGTTCTTCTGGTTATGGGATGGGAGGGCTGTGAGCGAGGGGAGCTGGCTGCCGGCTAGGCAGCCTCAGTCCTTGGCTCTCTGGGGGAGATGGGCTGGAGATTCTTTATCGCAAGTTGAATGGACACAGTTTATACAAAATATAGTAGAGTTGTTTTTTTCCTGTGAAATGGGAATAAGTTCTTTTATAAATAGCTTTGCTACTTTCTTCATAGTCTTTAATTTTTCCAGTAAAAGCTTACTCATTTGCAACAATGTTTTTTGCCTGTCTGAAACTAAACTTGATCCTGAAACTGTATGCCAGTAAACCTTTTGTTGTTACTTTTTCTGCAGACTGATAGGATGTCTGACTGAAGATCTTAATGCAGTTTCTAGCTTTGTGCCTCTACACAGTTTAAGTAAGCATGTATCTCTCCAAAATGCCCTTAAAACTCTCTTTTTCTCTGTAGCAAACATTTGAGTCCATACAAACTTTCTGAAGAGAAGGAAAATAGATAGAACTTAATTGCAATGGTGTATGTAATATGTCAATGTCTCTTTTTTTGTTGCTGTTTCAGGAGCTGTTGGACAAATATTTAATAGCTAATGCAACTAATCCAGAGAGCAAGGTATTCTACCTGAAGATGAAGGGAGACTACTTCCGATACCTTGCTGAAGTTGCCTGTGGTGATGACAGAAAACGTAAGTACCTTGTGACCTTTGGGTCTTGAATGAACTTCAGTTTTGGGCTGTGGATGAAGGAACAGTAAATGTAGTCACTTCAGTTTATAAAGAAGCAGCACAATTAGTCAGTACATGATCTAAGCAAGTGTGAACTGTACTGTGGAGGGTTGATGTTCATGGGGATAATATTGTCCCTGTAATTTTAGTTTGCCCTTTTGGATCCATCAGGAGAGACATGGAAAACTTCACAGCTGGTACTGTCACTTGATACCAAGCATCCTGAGAATGTAGAACATTCAGAGAAGTTAGAACATGGGCATAGGTGGTCGTAAATACTTCAGGAAGCTCTTCTGGGGAGGATTTAAACCCTCTATTCAGAGAATGTATTGAATTAAGTATTATAACTATCTTGCAAGTTGCCCAGATGATCTTGTGATGTTGAAAACTCTTGGTATGGCATAAACTAGGGCCACATTTCTACATAATGAACTAAAATTAGTGTTGGAGTGATGCGGAAAGGAGGTGGAGTGTTGGAGCAGACAGAGCACAGTGACTTGCCCCTTGGGTCAGGACTGATAGGCCTGACTTGACAGTGTTGGCTTCTTTAAACCAATTGAATTGCAAAGTGAGAGGACAGGGCTGATTGTCACTTAGACAAAGGCTTTTTAGTCACCTCATTGTAAAGCTGAAAGATGAAAATACACAAAAAGGAGTAAAAATTTTTGCATTGATGAATGACCTTCAGAAATTCTTCACCCTTCACCTGATTCAAATGACAACAGTGAATCCAAATGCAGCAGAGAAAACCTGTCCCTGCCTATATTTTGTCTGCAGCAACAGATCTTTGGGCTTGTTTGAGCAGAGAAATACCAACTTACCTAGGCTAAAAAGACTGCATTTCAAGTGATAGGGGTGCTGATATGGGTGCTTACTGTACCAGTTGGTAACCTTATTAGCAGATCTTGGTGGTGTGCTGGGAAGTTACAGCTTATGAGTATCCTTGGGCATATATTTTATGCTTGACTCTGGTAGACTTTTGGAGTTGCCCTGGAAGCTTTTTTGATATTGCCTCTCAGCATCTGTTTATTTTCTCAGCTTCTATGTTATGTACTTACACATTAATTTATTTCCTGCATTTGCTAGATATTTTTGCCTCTTTTTCTCAACAAATTAATACTCATTAGCACTCCTGAAAAACCCAAGTCTGTGGTGTGACTCTGGAATATTTAACAGATTTTAGTTAGCACACTGCCTTTTCTCCAGCTCTTACTAGTGCAATTATGGTATTAGCTCCCTCAGGGAGTCATATTTTGATAACGGCCTTTCTTTTCCTGTGGTCTCTTTCCATTCTGCAGGCACGTTCAGGGCAGCTGTTGACCCTTTGGTTGCCTATTGGAATTGAATTTGGACTCAATTATGGGTAGTACTCTTAGTAAAGTGCTCCCTCTGGCCCAATAGCCTTTTTTCTTAGTGATGCTTGCCCCAGTTATTTTGGGCATGACCTTGGGGTTTTTTTATGTTGCTCAGTTGGTAGAAGCAGACTGTCGGTTTTTCAGGAGTTTGCAGTACTTGCCTTCCAAACTTCCTCAAGCAGAAAGAGTAGGGTCATACACAGCCTTCTTTCCTCTGCCATACAACTTGAGTGAGTGTGTCCATCCTGTGCAAGGAACAAAACTGGAATTCTGTATAAAAATAAGGCACAATTTTTCTTTTTTTCCCCGTATGTACAAAAGGCCACTGAGGTAAAATCACCTTGATGATTGCATTTATTGATTTCTGTGTGTTTATCTGTCCCTTGAATACTTTTGCTCTGTCATAGCTTAATTTGCTCCCAGTGTGGGTTTTTTTTTTTCAGTGTGGCAGCTGTACTTAAAATGGGTCTAAAATCATTACCTTGATTAAAGCAATTGCTGTGTTTTGCTAAGAGCAGGCTTAAATAGAGGACTGTTCAGGCTTCTGCTAATGGAGTGCTTTAAATAGTTGTCTCTTTAAAAAAAAAATACCAACAAACTAACTAAAAAAACCCTTAATATTTATCACTCTTTTAACAGAAACAATAGAAAACTCACAGGGAGCTTATCAGGAGGCATTTGATATCAGCAAGAAGGAGATGCAGCCAACACATCCAATTCGTTTGGGTCTAGCTCTTAACTTCTCTGTATTTTATTATGAGATTCTCAACAATCCTGAGCTTGCCTGCACACTGGCAAAGACAGTAAGTTTACTTATTTTCTTCTGTATGCTTGCAGGGATGGTAGAAGAGAGTTTATGCTTTAAATAATATAAAGTATTATTTCCTAGAGTTTGTGCAAGAAATGATCCTATTTATTTTATCTGGTTTCCAAGCTCATATTGTTAGTGGGGTTAAAGGGGTGTAAGCAGGATGTCTTTACAATATGCCTTCAATTTTCATCAACACAGCAAGCTTTTATTATGCCTCTGTTTCAAGTGCAGCAATTCAGGTCATTAAATTCTAACGCTGCTTTCTGTTTTTCAAGCTGCCTTTACTGATAGGTTTAGCTTCTGGCTGTTCAACTATCAGTTGCTAGAAAGACTGAAGATATTTTCATTATTCTAGGCGTTTGATGAGGCTATTGCAGAACTTGATACACTGAATGAAGACTCATACAAAGACAGTACTCTCATCATGCAGTTGCTTAGAGACAACCTAACAGTAAGTTGCCTTTTTATGTGCTATCTGATTCTGTAACCACATGTTTGCTTAATTGAATTGAAGGTGGGAAGAAGCAAAATCCTTCTTTCACTGTCACTTTATTAATTTTCCTGATTTTCACTTAAACGATCCATAAAATCAGTTGATGTTTGAGTACATATTTTAATGATTAACTGTTAGGAGAAGTGCTTAATGGAATCACTTGGTTATGTTAAAACATGTAACTAAGGCAATTGTTTAGGGAATATCATCTGGATATTCACTGCAGTTAAAATAGCACCGTTTATTATTTTGCAATACTCCTTCAGAAGAAATGTCTTCTATTAGCACTATAAAATGCTAGCTTGGGTGACCAAAATGTAATCTTGTCTGTCAGGACTCAGCCTGCACTGCTTTTGCAATGGCTGCTGCTCACAGCACCACCACACGTGCCCTGGGGATGGGGGGTGGCAGAGCAGAGAGATGATGCCTCCCCGGGTTGGGTAGGTGGCAGAGCGGCGCATACCCCAGGGTGGGTGGCAGAGCAGAATGGCAGATGCCCACTGGGGTGATGAGCAGAGCGTGCTCATGAGCAGTAGAGGCTATACCTCCTTGCAGTAGAGGCTATACCTCCTTACAGTGCTGGGTATGCCACTCTTGTACCCCCACAGCGTAGCCAGCTCCATCAGGAGCTGTTCCCAATGCTCTTTCTCTGAGCAGGTGCTGGAGGCTGGGGTTGTACAGCTTCTAGTGCTTTGTAGACATCCTGGAGTAAAATTCCTTGTGGCTTCCATGCAGTCAATGGTTGTTCTTGTTCGGAAGTAAAACTGACGCTATTTTTCTTTTCTTTCTAGTTATGGACATCAGACAGTGCAGGAGAAGAATGTGATGCTGCAGAAGGTGCAGAGAACTAAACTACACGTGGGGCATCATTCTCCCTTTCCTCCTCAAGAAACCTTTTTACACGTCTCCATTCCTTATAGCTCCACTCGGATTTCCTATAGCAAAGAAAACCCATCCATGTGTATGGAAATCAATTTATAGTCTTTTCACACTGCAGCTTTGGGAAAACTCCATTCCTTGATTTGTGTTTGTCCTGGCCTTCCTGGTGTGCGGTTACTGCTGTAGAAAAGTATTAATAGCTTCATTTCATATAAACATAAGTAACTTCCAAACACTTATGTAGCGGACTAAGGTGTACCTGGTATTTAAAAACCAATCTGAACCAGTTCCTGCCAGTCGACTGTGTTTTGTATTACAGTAAGATATGAAAATGTAGTTAATGGCAACTAAAGAGTGTTCCGCACAGCTTTTAATTCTCCACATTCCCTTCTTACTCCACAGGGTTTCCTTTCCATATTTGACTTTCACATGCTACAGTGCATTCTTTTCAGTAGGAATTCGGAAGTATCGGGCCAGATCAGGTTGAGCATTTCTAGCTTGGAAAATGACAAATTGAGTCACTTCCCATACCAATGTAGGAGACTGCCTGTTGGAAAACAGAGGCTTCTCTTTAATCATTATTCTGTTGCTGCTGTTTGAGTCGGTTCCCTTCCCAATCAAAAGTCACTTACACTCCTGCCTTTGTAGTTCTGGTATTCACTTTGCTATGTACTAGAAGCAGCATGTTACTGCCTGAGTACAGGCAGTGCTTTTTGGCAGACTAAAGTGCATGTCATTTCTTAATACACTGGAGTGGGAAAACCAATTGAAGTTCACATGTCCAAGTATAAAATTTAGTACTTTTCCATGCAGGTTTGTGCACATGTGAGAAGGTGTCAAGTTTGTCCAGTGATTGTTACTTAGAGAGTTTGGACCACTATTGTGTGTTGCTAATCATTGATTGTAGTCCCAAAAAAGCCTTGTGAAAATGTTATGCCCTCTGTAACAGCAAAGTAACATTAAATAAAATTACATTTTATAAACCACTTACTGTTGACTTGTAACAATTCCATGTAATCACTTAAGGGCTAAACTTAAATGTAAGTATCTCATGCTACAAGTGTCTTTCTCCAATTCAGTGCATACTTTTAAAAAGTCTGCTCTTAAGTGAACTCAGTTTCTGAAAATATCTTGGATAACTTTTCATAGTTAACCTGACATGTGGACTTCTTAATAACTGAATCTACTTGAGCTAATGGCTTCACCTTAATAATAACCTAAAGGGAAAAATACCCAGTTTCTTGATGTTCTTCCATGGCTTTCAAATCTTCTCACTGAAATTATGCAATTTTTTGTAATCTCTTGAAATTCGCTGCTCTGTCCTCCTGATGTGGTTTTTTTTTTTTCACTGGCGGTCATCATCATTATTATAGTATTCCAGCTACGCTTTTAGTAATGCAGAGGAATTTGTCCTGCTCTAGAACATTAGCTTGTGTGCTGCCAAATCATAATCTGCTTTCTGTTGTTTGTAGGCTGCTTTTAGCACTACTGTTTCCCCCCCAGTTTTGGAGCTTTTTGTAATAATATGTTCTGCTTTATTTCTTTTATTTCTTTGTCTCCCCTCGATCATGTGCGAGTGTTTTCCTAAACCTCTACCTCTTAGTTTCCCATGTTGGTGGGTTTTTGAGAATATTTAACTCCTCTGAGCATCCTGGCTAGGCAGGATATGACACGATGAAAAAGGATGTGTTGCTAGTCTCTGCAGGCTTCCGATGGTACATCTTCCACCTTCCATGTTTTTGTTCATTCTTTGAGTGTGCACAACGAGTGTTCCTGCAATAAAACTGTTCAGATTATGTGCTTCAATTGACATGCATTGCTTTTTAAAAAAACCAAATAATTGTATCAAGTCCATTTTCTTCATGCAGTCACTTTGAATTGCTGTCAAAGTATTGTGTGGCAGGATTCTACATAAACTCATGCTTCTTAATCGGTGTTTTGGTTTCATAATTTCTTCCCCTCCCCCACGCATTTCTTACTGAGCTTTTATTTGTTTCGTAAAGGTTTTAACTCCCAAGTGCTCTCATTCTCCAGGAAAAATGCTTTGCTGCTGACATGTTGGCAGTCAGCTTTATCTGCTCATGTAAGAGCTTGCTTTCTTTGCTGCCTTCCTGACCACTGCTGTGGTGTGCGTTACACTGTCAGCTAATGCCGTGTTCCTGTTGCTAGCCTTCTGCAGCTTGTCCAGCGGCCTGTCAGTTCTCCTCACAGCAGCAGTGTCTGGGCCTTTTATCTGCATTATAGCTTCATTTATTAAATGCTCTTTCTCATGTCTTATCAAGTTGGGCAAATTTGATCTGTCTCTTGTTCAGTGTGTCTACATGTTGTGCAAAAAAAAAGCATCTTCAAACTGCAGCTTCAGCCTGTGAACTTCAATGGCAATGAATGGCATCCTCATACTCTTGCTTCCAGAGTTTGGCTATTTGAGTGTGGTGTTTTGCAGGGGGGAGGGGAAGAAAGGTGTCGGGGAATAGGATGATGGTACAGAAAAGGAAGAGACCGTTATTAGTGTAAGAGAGTAATGATGGACCTTTAGGGAGTACTACAGTTTCCAGCTCCAGCACATCATTTGCACTTACTTACATGCTGCCCTACCTCCCATAAGAGGACCTGCCCACAACTTAGGAAACGCTGGACAAACAACCCAGAACTTGAACCATGCTTAGCCCTCACAATCTAGACCTACACCTGACAACGTGATCTAAGGCACCCTCCTCAAACAACAGTGTCTGGTGAAGCAAAGGGTGAGCTTGTTGTATGCTGAGTGCAGCTATAGCCAGTGGGGCAAGAGTTACTGTCTTCACCTCTAGACCACATTTCAGGTTAGCGCACTAGTCATCTCTGCTTCCTTCTTAGTATTTTCAGAATACTGAGGGGGTAAAAAACCTGAGCTGTAGAGTTATCCCTTCTCTGCCAGATAGGTAATGGTAGTAGAGGTGGTAACTCACACTAAGCTGCTTTGCATTTGAGATATTTGTGCTGTAACTGGTTCCAGCAGCAAACCAGTGAGTTTTGTACGTAGTCACTCAGGATCTGTGTTGACATCACTGATTTCAACACACGTTTTTTCTATCCCCTACTCTTAAGTCTGGTGGCAGTATTGGTGTGATAGTCGGCTCCTTGGTATACCAGGGACAAATTACTTTACAGTTCTGTAAAACAAACAGAGCACTTGATACTTTGCACCCGACTTCCTTTCGTGCAATACAAAGTGATGGGGAGAAATCAGAGTAAGTTTGGTGGGGTTTGGGGTTTTTTTGGTTGGTGTGGGGTGTGTTCTTTTAGTTTTTTTTAAAAAGCTTTTGACTTAGTTGTGTACTGTCATCATCATCCTTCCCCCCAAAAAAAAGCCAGTAGAAACGTTGGCTTGGGTAACCAGAATTGCTGTGAGCATACCAGAGAAACTATTTTTAAAAAAAATACTAATGTGTTTTTCAAAGAAATAACAACATCCTGAACATATCCAAGAATGGGCTGATGGCACATAAAAGTGTCTTTACTGTCAAGCCCAGGTGTAAATTGAGCAGCAAATTGTTGTATTATAGGAAAAGCATAGACCTCAAAAATTAACTTACAATTACTGTAGGACTGCAAACTTGAAATCTTAATTCTACAGCTGAAATCTCAGACCCCTGTAACAAGAGCTAACTGCCCTCCTTTGTGTGAGACAGATGACAGGACTGTGGAAAGCTCCAGCAATTACAGCTCAGCCAGCTTTCGGGTGAGTAAAATGCCAGTGTGGGAAGGGTGAAATGTTAGTACCAGCCTTGGCTTGCTGCCATGGTATTTCCACTACGCTGCAAAGACTCTGCTAGAGGAATGCCTCTGCTGGAGGAATGCCTCTGCTAGAGGAATGCCTTTGTCTTCTGCCAGGATCCTTACTGATGATCAGGCAGGACCAGATCTCTGGTGATGATGTGGAGCCTCAAACACTGCAGTCGAGTATTTCACAATTTAGGTTTCCACATGTGCAAACTCGCTTAAGGGAAGTCGGTCTGTAGTGGGGTATCTGTGAGGTGACAGCAGAGTCAAAATCCCTGAGCTGAGATTCTGCAAATGCCATTAGAAGTAGCTCATAAGCTCTTTTATTGCAAATGATATTCTCATTTGTCCAATCTCTTTGCTTAGTTAAATCCTCATTCCTACTGTTTCAGTCATTGCAACTGCAAAATCCTTCTGCTTTTGGAACAAAAGGACAGTTTGTAAAACCTGCTGGGGGGAGAAGGGTGGGGATTTTTTAGGTCTCAGTTTCAAATTAATATATGGCTGCTGACTGCTGATCCTGTTATGGCCGAGCAGATGCTGGGTATTTCAGGTTAGCTGTAAATCTGTTGCAAACAATAAAAGAGACTCATTACAGCCCTGGAAGAGGGAGGAGAAGGAGAAGAGATGTTTGTTTCTATGCACAAAATTACTTAAGTTGCATTCTCTGAGGAAAACTCCTGATGTGTTACAGCCAGGGAGCGATAAAGGTTGGCCTCAGCAGTGACAGCAATAACAAAGCTGTACATTGTAGCATTCTTCACATAACTCCGTCTTCCAAAGAGACTTAGTGCAAGTGTTGGAGATCCTACAGCCACGGTCGTGCGGGATGCAGAAATCAGGCCACTGAAGTTTAGAAAATACTTAATTTGCTCTGTGAGGAGGAACATTTTGCCAACGTGAACTGAGAGGCCAGGGAATGCTCTGGGACTCTCAAAAAAAAAAAAAAAAAGGCAAAATCAGAGTTTTACTGTTCTCTTGAACCTGAAGAATCCAGGTGGCCGTAAAATGCTGCTTTAGCTCTGTTGGCCTCATTGCTGTGGTTTCTGTGTCTAGTTGGTTTAAATTGCGTTCCTACAGCTAATTTGATTGGAATAAATGGTCTGAACAAGATCTTGCTATCTGCCTTCAAAGGTCTCAGTAGTTGGTGAACTTTATGCATCAATTCATTCACCTTTAATGTTAGCATTAGTCAGTTTAAATAGAGGACCTTGAGAATATAACTCCGTTTTCCTAGCTCAGGTCTTAGTAGAATTTTATGCAAACACTGTTAGTTTTAGAAGTACCCATGCAAAATGTATTTTTATTTTGAGGCTTCAAAGTACATATATTTGTTAATATGTAGCCAGGCCAAAATGTATTAAATAACTCAGTGCCCAGTAAATATGGTGTAAAGTGGAAACGCTGCTACTCTTATGTCAGGTTGTTGCTGTTCAGCTTTGTGCTTTAGAGATGGTTGATGTTTTTATCAAAAGGATAAAGCAGGAACAGGATGAACTTCTCAAAAAGTATGGAAGCATTGGCTGGAGAAGTTTGTGTGCAGCAGGATTTCAGCTAGAGGCAGTTTCACTGACTCCATGTTTCTGCTATTCCATTTCATTCCTCCCCTCAATTCTTATCCCATTTGTAACAGTTCCAATTGTGCTCAGTGGGAGATGAAATTATGGCTTTTTGATAGACCCACTCTTTAATTACTTACCAACTGAGCTCAAAACTACTTTGCTGTAAAACTTTTGTTCCTACAAGTGTGTTACTCGTTGTGGTTACTCTCCTGCTCTGCTTCACTGCAGCCATCCTTGGCCTTGCCCTTCCTTTTTACGCTGTCCCACTGAGGATCTGGAGCAAGGGCAGGGCACACTGCTCGTGGGCAGTTCTTGAAAGCGTAGATGGTTCTCATCTCTTGCAGCCTCATATGTGCAGGACGGGATGGTCTCAGCACCCAGGTGCAAGATGTTTAGGACCTTGGTGGGGAGAAGATAGAGCAAGATGTTTACTGCTTTAAGGCAAGAGAATAAAAAAAAAGCAAAAGAGCCCATAGATCAGAGTAGCACTGAATGGAAAGTTGCTGTATCTTCTTGTTACCTCCAAAGGGGAAAGGACTCGAAACATCATGTCACTAAGAACAGTAGTGCCTGGACATGCCTCCGGAGATCTCTGCAGTGGCTAAGGCTGAGAAGATGTTTCCATCCCCTCCCCAGGTATGGGGGGCTCCGTTCTTTGCACAGTGAGACAATACATTTCTGGCTGTTCTGGATTGAGTGCACCGTCACCTCTTGGGGAGCTGCAGGATGTGGGTCAAAAACAGCAGCATAAGTAAATAACAGAAAATATTAATTCATGGAAATAATAAGAAGGAAGCCTTAATTGTGCAAACCTAACCAATTAGACACTTTTGCTTCAAAGTGAGACAACATATGCCATGGTTCATGTCCTTAACACTGGAGGAGATGACCTAGATCATCTCATCCCACTCAGCACCATCACAGGCACTACACAGCATGTTTATCAAGCCTTACATTTAGATTCTTTTTCTCCTTTGCTCCTGGAAGCCCATTCCAGGTCCTTGCCCTGCAAATAGCTAGAAATCCAAATCAAAAGCTTCCTCTTGGCCAGTCTATACTCACTTAGTTTTGTGTCCATGCTGCCTGTTGGCTAGAATCTAGTTAAGTATTCTACCGTCAGGAGGGCTGCACAGAGAGAAATCTGGCATTAATAGATCAGAGTGTCTCAGGAACCTCTTTAACAATGCAGGGATGGTAGGAATTGCAGAGCTTTAATATATCTACCTACAATGGTGACTGATGTTCAGAGGCAGGTCCTGCTACTACATGTCCTTTGCTTAAAGTTGTGCTGATTTTCGCGGGAATTATTTTCCTAGATAACTTGCAACAGTTACATCTGTATCTTGTCAATGATTGTTTGCTCAGTCAAGGTAGGCATTTTCTTCTGGTGTGTATATGCCCTGAATCTATATTGCAAATGGAAAAAGAGACTGAGGAAGGAGGAATCTCTAAATTCTCATGTTGGTTGCCTAACAGCATGGACACTGACAGTTGAAAGAAATAAACACTTTCTTTTTCCAAATTGCTCCTCTCTAAAAAGGCATCTCACTCATTACTTCACTGGCTCAGAAGTTCTTAGTCATTGGCAGGAAATGCTGCTTATCTGGCTGCCTTGATTGATGGCTCAGCTGCAAATACTGTTTTTGGCTGATTAGAAGCAGAGGAGAAAAGGTGGATCATTCTCAAAGGCACTTCAATTTTCAAGCGATGCTCAAGCCTTCCAAAGGGAACAGCTGCTTTTTTTTATTATTATTTCTAGACAGATACAAATATGAGCTTGATATCAGCATCCTAGAACTTCTTACTTTATTCTTTGGCTTTCTGCATTTTGTTTATTGAGACAAGTAGGCAGGTCTCATTACTAATTAATAGATCAGTAGAATGAAGCAGTGCAATAGGAACAATAATGGGAAAGAAAACAAGTTGCCTGTTCAGTGGATTTGTACTACTGCAATGTTTTTTGGTTTCCTCTAACAATATGAAATTGCTACACCCACAAAAGCACTATAATTTAGTGTGTTCTGTTAGTAATCACATTGTTCCTCATCAAGGGGAATCTAGAAACCTGTTATTTGAAGAAAAGCAATGAAAGTTGTCATGTCAGAGTGGATCTGATCATTTTTATTTGAGTAGAGCTTCACAATCACACATTGCAAACACATATCCAGAAAAGCTGTGTCCATAGGAACCCACACCTGGAATGCTAACCTTGTTTTCATGACTGATAACGTTGTGAGAACCTTTGGTAACTAGCTGAGGGCTTCAATGACTACCTAAAAACACAGAGTAAAGCCCTGAAGCCTGTTTAAATTAACACAAGGTCAAGCATTATTTATGTGAAGGAATGAATTGGAGGCTGCTGTCATACACTTTAAACGATAAGTAGCACAAGTGCTTGACAGTGACTTCTGGGTTTATAGGAGAGACAGAATAACCCTGTCATCTGTTTGCAGTCTTGAGTCTAATTTGCTGGAGATGAAAGGAAAAGCTATGTGGATTAATTACAGATTTAGTAAGACAGCTGTAGAGAGCAGCCTGTTTAAGTCCTGAACTCAGAAGCACCAGAGAACACTCTTATTTCTCTGATTGGAGAAATTAAAAAGGCATCTTTCACCAAGAAAATCTTATGGTTCCTCTGATGGGACATAAAAAGCAAGCCCTTGTACTTGAGGTTTCAGTGGTGGTTATCTTTTCAGAGAAGTTCTAGAGAAGAAGTTACTCATTTTGTCATGATGAGCTTGTTTCTGAACTGCTGTGTTTCTGCTCAAGTTCCTTAAATACTCTTGGGTCCTTTCCAGCAAAAATGTTGGGGCACAGTGCTGATAAAATTCTCCAGTGGAAGATGATGGTCTAAAAAACATCACTACAAACACCAATGGAGCTAACAATATGAAAGCAGAGAAAGATGAGAATTTGATGGCAATAGGAAATGCTATAGTGAAGATGAGCAGACTTTGGAGAATCCCTGCCTAACTTAAAGTGAGTCCTTAAACTGCACTACACAGTGGCACCTCCTGGTAACACTGAGCAAAAGGGTGCCTTGAGAAAGGAGAGCAACCCTTGGGAAATATTTGGATTTCCACCTACTAATTAGACTTACTCAATGAGCATGGGGATGTAGTCAGGGCATAAAAGATAGGGGTTATTCTCATTTGCAGGCAGTGTGGCAGTCAGTAATGCTAAAGCTGCTGAAAGGGAATTAGTTTGTCATTTCCTTACACTAGAACTGTTTTTCCATTTGTGTCTGTTCAATGTTTTTTGTTTTATAACTCAACCTTGGTCTGTACTGTCTGAGTGTTTGCACACTGAGTTGTTCTTCTGAAGGATGGAGGTCCAGGCACTTGGGCTAATTTACCAAGGCAACCTGGAATACCTACAGTCAGCACAGCGCTGGGTCTCCTGATCAGAGTCTACTCAGAGTGCCACGAGTACTGGCTACTTCCTAAACTACTTAGTGAATTAGCTGTTTGATTCTTTAGCAGGAAACCTATTGTTTAATTTGTAGAATTGAGTCATAGAAACTATTTCCTGTCTGAATGAAAACAGTGTCCACAATATTCTCAAATATTGCACCATTTTTCTATTAAGTTTTTACTTGGAATAAAATTCTGAGATTTGCGCTTTTTTTCTTCAAAATGCATTTAAAATTGTTAGCTTTGAGTCTCTCACTATTTTTGTCCATACAAAAAGTCCTCAAAAGCTCTGGTAGTCATAGCCAAATGGGACTCTGAATTGCATTTCCATCTTACAAAAGACAGTTTGAAAGATAACTGTGTGGGAAGTGATACACTGCAGGGAACAGTCATGCCCTGGCAGTGAGGATGGACCAGATGACCTAATTTCTCTTTTCCATTAGAACTGTCTCTGATTCCTCAGCTAGTCATGCAAGCACATGACTGACAATAAGGATAAAGAAAGAAAGAAAACGTATCTCCCAGTGTAGCAAAGCAAGCCTGATAGTCTTGACTCCGTCACCTTGCAGGTGCTGATTAATTGAACACCAAATAATCATCTCTCCTTATATGGATCTTTACATGAAACCTTCAGAACTGACTTGCCATCTGCTCTGCCTGGAATTCAGAACTGCTTTCTCAGGTGCATGAGATATCTGTTTGATGCAAGACTGGAGAAGAAGCAGCTCACAGAAGTTGCAGAGGTAGTACACTCTATGCCTTGTTTTAATAATATCCCACAGAACTGACCCACAACACCATTTTGGAAGTGCAGTGCTGCACTCATTGCTTCTATATTGTTGTGCCTTATACACAAATGCTAGGGGCTTGCTGTGCCAGCTCTCACCAAGGTGTGAAATCACTGCCTGCATAGTTAGTTAAACTGGTGTTAAGATGGCTTTTTACTGCTGTTAATAAATTGGCCATGACCTGGCTGTTGTGATCCAAAGGGATACTTGGTTTTTGTTTATTTGTTTTGGCAAGGAAGATTTTCCCTGACCATTTGCCAAATTTTCCTTTCCCATCACTTCTCCAGTCAGCTTCTTGCTGACCAACTGCTTCCCTCAGCCAGGGTATCTGTGGTCATGCGGTGTCAGACCTTATCTGGGATATTAAGGATTTTGGATTCTGCATTTAGATAATGCACGTTATCACTGGACATGTCTTTGCAATGCATGTCATTAACACATCCTCATGCTGCTAGGTTTGTACGTGAAATTTTATTCCCACCTGTTGTATCCCATCTGTATCATTCTCCGTTAACATCATTCAGGTTGTAGCTACACAGTCACCTACCCGAGGCCAAAGAATCCTGAATGTAGCACGAAGATGAGAAGTGATGAGAAGAATGTCCTCAGAAAGACTCACATCTCGGAAGAGAGGTGAGGGTGTGCAAAACAAAGAACTTTAAAAATCAGAATACATTGATTAAATAACATCATTGCTGTTTTGATGGAAAACTATACACAGCCACCACAGTCTGAACATAGGTGCTTACCCTTGAGATTCCTCACGGTCTGACCTGCAAATTTTAGATGGATGCTGATCTGACCGACTGAGACCTGGGAGGAATTTGACTCTCAGATCCATTTTGGAAGAACTGTTCTAAGTTTTATTTCCTTCTTTGTAAGACAGAGTACAGTAGAGTAGATTGCTTCTTAATGGAACTTTATGTTCTATACCTTCTCCTACTGCAGTGCGCAATCTCTCCTGACCTCTTCTTGTGGCTTATTATTATTAGTTGTGGCTTTCGTTCTGCAGGTGTTTTATGTTACAGGATTTTGAAAATATGTTTTGTAGCCCAGATTTATGGACTAAATGTTTTGTGAAGTAGATGTCTACTACACACTTACTTGGACGTAAAGAGTTGGAGCAGTCCCATGCTCCTTTGTCACTGGTGGTAAACGGCTCTTTTCTCCTCTTGTGGGTCGAAGGTGGAGCTCTCTTCACCCTGCTGCCTGTGAAGCCAGAGACAAGGACAAAGTACAAGATGCCAACTATTTTCCATGCCCTGCATGCCTCTTCCTAGAGTATTTTCCTATGCAGAGCAATCCGAATTTCTAAAACAGACATTGAGAAAAAAATTGTCAAGCTCTTAAGAAATATGTAAATAAATACATATGGGTGATAAAAATCTTATTGGTTAATAAGAAAAGTACTCTGATAGGAAGAAAGTTTAACTTCAGCATTTAGAAATGAGGAATGTCTGACTTCTGAGGGCCCTTTGTGGAAGAAATGACCAAAATTCAAAATCCTACATTTAACAGCATATTTCCTGTCTGTTGCTATTTGTTTTTTTTTCCTTTGACTTGTGAAGTTTTTCCATGTTTTCCTTTTCCAAATGCAATTGATAGATCGCTGCTGTTCGGGGAAACTGCCTCAGAGAGCTACCTCATTGAGACAAAAGTAATGAGTAGTTTGTGTTTTTCTTTGTTTTTCTTCCTTGTCACTCAGCTTTCACATTCACTTGCATCCACCCACTCCCAAAACTCTTACTTGGTATTACTAATTTGTTTACTTGTTTTCTTATTTCAAAGATCCTTGGCTTAAAAGCACTACATGTCGCTTTTAAACAATGTTATAGGATGAAATGTATGAGCCTGAGTCTTATAAATTACAACACAAAGGCTGTGCTGACTTGTACTTGCTGCCAGTGGTGTCTGAGGACAGTTTCATTAGATGGGAATTGCTGTGGTACAAAGTGCCAGCAGCAGCCTCTCCTCTGGGGCTGTGCCTCCCATGCTGACAACTAGTTCCTGCACTGGGTACATGCTCTGGAAGATCCCTCTGAGGCTGCAGTTACACGGTCAATTTAGTCCAATACAAATTTGTGCTGCCTCTGTAACCTCCTGCTGTCTCATCTGTGCCTGTCTCCAGTATCTCCCTTAGGCTGACCCCAGGCAGCCCGATTGCAAAGCTGAGTAAGAAGATGGACACCATTCACTTATTGCTTCCCTAGCCCTGTGCTGACCCTACACAGCCTAGTTCTGCCACCAGAGAAATGCAGGGGAGGAGAGGCCAGGACAACCCTCCCCTGGCAATGCAAATGATGTTGGACTGAGGTGGCTACATAGCAAAAACCTGAGTAGAAGGACTTCTGGGACACCTGTATTTATCAGACTCAAGGCAGGTTTATTTGTCTGTTTTGGACTGGATTCTGGGTCTGGTCCTGTAATGTTTATGTTGGCTTAAAGTAAGTGGTACCAGATTTGTACCAATGAGGGCTTATAAAGTCACTTTATACTTTCCAGTAGTGAAAGCCTCCAAGACATAAAATCAAAATGCATAAAAAGAAGAGTTATATCTAAAAGACAAAAATGATGATCTTTACTGAGGAAGGAATCTTGGTATCCTTAGCAGAGCCATGAATCTGAATGACACCCCAGAAGAACGCCGTCGGGGTAAGCGAACATGTCTTACTACAATTTTCATGTGTTCTAGATGATCCAAATGTCTTCCTACATTTGTAGTTGGGTTTAGAGTTAAAAAACAATTTTAAGTATCAAAAGACAAACCTTGTTTTCAGTCTTCCTGTGCTTCATTGCATGGGAGGTTGTTTCTATAGTGTTCCAGAATGAAATGTCCTGGTACTGACGCCTGTAATCAAGGAAATGAGAAAATATGGGATTAATACAACAAACAAGATGATCTGATAATTATCCACAGAAAATTAGCTGGCTAAAAAAGTTACACTGATTAAAAGTAAGGCAAGACTCCTGTTTATTTCAGTTGGGAAGCCAAGAGTACTTGGAATCCCCGCTTTAAAATGTTACCCTAAAAGATGCACCACATTCATGGGGAGTAAAAGGGTGGGAAAGTAATCAGTAGTATGCCAACTAGTTTCAGTTGTGCTGGTGTGTGTACACTGAAATATAGATTTTATATGTATTTGTGCCTATATTTTGATTGATTTACTTATGTATTTATGAGATGTGACCCTGTCTGCTTGCAGAAGACTGAGTCACTTCATTTTGGAAATGAGTTATACTCGGATGGTAACAACTTTTGGTTACCAAGGGCCTAGGCTGAACTCACGCCAGGAACTACGCATCATCAGCTGGAAGTCTGCAGTCCTCTGAGCGACTCATGCCTTTGCATAACTCAGACTTCTGGACTCAAATGGGGACAGAAAAATGTTGTCAAAATTAAAAGCTTCCACCAAATACATTACTTTTATTGGGGTGTCTTAGGTGAAGACTATTTAGAAACCACATTAGATAGAGTCGTTACTGGCCATATTGTCTGGAAAAACAAAAGCATAAATCTTTAAAGATAAGAAGTAAACTCCTACTTTCTTTATGTTCTCGTAGACTTACATAATAATAGCCAGTGAAATACCTATTTTTAAGTAAATTTAACTTCTCAAACAGCTCATTTGAACATTATTTAAGTCATTATAGGAAATACAAGAGGCTTGCAAAGTAACGACAACAATGTAAAAGTCTAATAAACTCACACAAGGTAAAAAACTGCTCAGGTTTACTTACTATCATATATGGAATGTCTTTGCATTGATAGGAGCAAGACAAATAACGTACAGTTAGACACCTTACGAAAACGTCTCATATTTAAACTGTTTCTCTACATTGCATAAATTGCACATGCATTTATAAAATACAGCCTTTGGTTTATGTCTTTATTTACTGATTATAACTTTTTAATGGCTTAACATGACAGCTGCATTGCTCATCATTAGACAACGTTGTCAGGCACTAACAGGGCAAACGTTTTAATCAAAAAGCAGCCTACTTTCCCTATTTCTTTAAGGTCATGAAATCGTTAAGGCTGGAAGGGATCTCTGGAAATAACCTGGTTCATCTGCCCTCTCAGAGCAGGTCCAGCTTCAAAGTTACAAGTTCCTCAGGGCCTTGTCTTTGGCACACACGTAAAGCTAAGTAGTCCTAATACTCTACATAGCATTAAAAACATGAACACAGTTGTGCTCCACTAACAAACAGATACATTAGACTTTATCCCGTGTTAAAACTCAGCCACTATATTTATTTCATCTTAGGCAACCAGCAATTTTACTGTTTCTTGCTCAAGATCTTAACTGCATTTATTTTTATATCATCTTATTTTTATTTTAGATCCCATATTGCACAATGCTGGTAAGTACAAATATGTTAGTATAGTCAGTGGTGGTATTTTCATTCTTGGTGAACTGTCCTTGTGTTCTGAAGAGTGAGGCTCGGTGAACTGAGCTTTAGGCTGCTATTACTCAGCTACTAATAAAAGCCAATAATCTGTATTCCCAAGGGAAAAAGTGCTCGATATTTATCAGCTGTTCAAAATGAGAAAAACATGTCCATCAGTGACACACTAAAACTCAACTGGTTTAATTTTGTTCTTATCACTTTATTGTTTGTAAAAGATCTTGAAAAGTGATGTTTTCTTTAATCTCAGTTGTATCAAAAAAGTAGCAGCATATCCTTGCTTACTCTGTGCCTTTGTTCTAGCAATGTTTCTCATCAAAAGACTTAGAAAAACTGGGGTCTGGACAAAAAAGGTAGTTTAATCGGCAGAAGACAGTGTGCTGACCTTACTAATTCCTGCTGGGAAATAACTCCTACAGCTGGAAGATGCTGCTGTACATCCCATGATGACTCTGCTGAGTCTCTAATCCTGCTGAAGACACCCAACAGGGATGACCATGGTTAGAAGAGTTTAGAGGCCTTGTGAAGCAGACACTGCTGTCCAGAAAGCTGTATGGACAGCACCAACTCCTACATAAAAGGTAAGTGGAGGCCCAAGGTATCCCATCACAAGTGTTAGCAGCTGGGTATGATTTGTCTCAGTCTTTGGGGAGTCTTCCACACAACTGAAACAATTGTAGAGCATGATTTTGCATAACTGTTTACACCTTTCCCTCCTTTTTGTTACCCATATTTGTAACAAACATGATGAAGAAAAAACCCTGAACAACCAGCCAATGAAATAAACTGTGAGTGTATCTAAGAGTTCAGTGCAGTTCAATTACAAATACATACAAGGACAAACCATATTCAGAACTGTTCAGCTGGCTGAACCTCAACAGTTTTTGCAAAGCTTAAAGGGAAAAAAAGGCAGATGAGAAGAAGTATCAATGGAACAAGTGAAAGAGCAAAAGCTCTGATGGCACTACAGAGTATGATTTTTTTTTTCTCTTAAAAATTTCTTGGTCACTTGTTGATCTCCTTACCTTCCATGACCTTGTTTAGGGTGTATTTTAGAGTCCTTCTTTGCCCTGGTCTCATAGGGTCAGCTTTTTTTAGCATCCCAGAGAAAGCAGCAACAGTCACCCACCACTGGTTTCTGACAGCAAAGTTTGATTCAGCTGAAGCCAGGTATACAAGTAGCATAAGATGAGGATCGGGTTTTCTATGCATGTCTTGGAGATACGAACTGTGTCCTTTGAACTGTGTTCTTGGTGATATTTGTCACACACTTCCTCAGCAACTTCAAAAGAGTTTGAGTCCTTTGATTAAAGTGCTGTTTACCTACTATCTTAACTAGCAAGCATTTGCTTAGAACAGACATTCACTCAAACAGTCCCTTTATTACCTCATTTACCAACAGCTTTATTAACATCCCTAGTTAAATATAAAGCAGTATTCTTTTGAGATCAAAAACGTTTAAAGAGTGATAACAGAGTATGAGTTTCTGTCCTAGATTTGCAGTAAACGCTGCCTGTGCTTTCTGCTTTAGGGACCTTAGAAACTTCCTGCCTACCAGTTCTTCACCATTAACAGCAAGCAGTCACATGACAAACAAGAGCTCTTAAGTATCAATCTTACTTTTCATAAAGGAAAATGCTTCTTGTCTCTATGATAATCACTTACAAATGTGCCTAGCACTGTCCTTATTTTCAGGTTACTTCCCAGTCTTTTTAAATTGGTGCTTTAAGTCAGCAGGTGTGTAATACCTATGAATACTTGGCACTTACATGGCATACTTAATGTATATCAATACCCACCTACCACTGGAAAAGTAACGTATAGAAAGATTAAGGACTTAGCTGAAGGTTTCCCCCCTTCTTCAGCTCCTTACAGTTGAAGAAGTGTTTCAGCCAGTGGTTTCCTTCCTGTGCCCCATGAGCCACTGCTATGGGCTCCATGGAACCACGTGAAAACACATTTTCAGGTACAATATTAATAACAGGGCACAATAAGTTTTGAGTGTTGACTACACTCCAGTGGTCCAAGCTGTCTGAAGACTCCTGACCTACTTTGACATTTGTAATTACAGAGTCACCAGAGTGCTGCCAGATGATAGTATGGCTGTGTTACCAGTGCAGTCTAAGTCACAGCTCAATTAATAAGCTATCTCAGTGGCATATCTGCTGACCAGGGAGGCAGATCTCTCAAGGTTTTTTTACTACCACTGTGCAGAGTACACTTCCAACCAAACCTCTGGATGTATAAGCAGGCCAAGGAGAAGAATGAGAGCCTACACAAGCATAGCAGGGGAATATGCCTTCTAGCAGCACTCTCTTGAGGAAGAGATGTCTCTTGGAAGTCTGCTTGTCTTTGTCTTCCTGTTGTGTGTTCCACATCAGATCTAGCTGGTGAGCAAATCACAGAGGACTGTAATCAGGTAGGGCTGGGGAGTGGTAATCGTGTGACTCACATTTTCAGCATAGGGAACTGAAAAGCCTGCAGAGGGGGTAGAAATAAGGCACCATGAAAATGAGAGATCAAAGGCATATAAATACAAAGACGTATACAAATAAAAGTATCTCAGCTCTCAGCTGATGGGCAGGTGACTCTTGAATCAGCTGGAAGTTTTAAGCAGTTCAACCGTGGGTCCCGCATCAAAGCTCCATCGTAAGGATGGCCAGTTTGGGTAATCTGAACAGCAGCTGTTGGATGAAGTGAGCTGCTGCTCCAAGCCTGTCATCAGTAGGGTCTCTGCAAGTCAAAGACACATGCAGTCCTGTTTGGCAGTGGTGAACCACTGTTCCTGATGCAGGCTGTTCACAAAGATTCATGGTTCTCTTTGGAAATAGGTGGCACATGTGGATTCTGGACACATGCAGATGTTGGTATAATCTTACAGACCCAAGGCATTTGGTGAATTTATTTTCTTTGCAAAAAAGTGACTGAAAATTAAGTCCTCTTGGTCTCACGTAGTTAGCAGCGGAGTTTTGTCTGAGAAAGAACTGCAAGGAGCTGGATCCAGATTCCATGCTCATTGCAGTCACACCTATTCAGAGTATGAAGTACTCGTGGGCCTGGAGCAGTAATGCTTCAAGCTTACTTTGCTCAGGTACCAATGAGCTGACAGGGTAAAGAATGAAACCTCTGTACAAATTGATAGCCTGTTGACACTGAGTGCTGCAGCAACTCACTCCTGCATTTCTTCAGTTCTAGGGCAAATAGGTTCATTCAGCCAGTGGTGCAAGTAAGGGTAAATCTGCTCTGTCCAGCTGCAAAGCTACCAGGTCTCTACAGGAGATCTGAATTTCTTCTTCCTCTTGCTGTGGTCCTTTCCCTCCATTGAGGCTTTGAGTTAGTACCCAGAGGAGCATTACAACAGACACACAATTTCTTATTATATGGGAGAAGAATCACGGCCCTGTCCCATTGCAGCAGATTTTTTTCAAGAACACTTGATTCTGCAAGAGTCTATGGGCTCCTGTTCTCACCACAGAGCCCAAGGAAAATGCATGGTCTTTTTCGCTTGGGTGAGGCATTTGCCTCTTTTCAAGCAACTTTCAGCGATGCCATATTCACAAATGTGGTCTACTACAGCTCTAATGAGGAGCACCAAGCAAAGTGTAATGCTACATTCCATGTATTCCATGAATCGCTCTCTTTTTGAGATCTTGCCAAAACAACTAGAAGACATTAAGGTATTGCAGCACAGCCTCCTTTTAGTCCATTCCTCTGGTTCTTTGTAATGAAGATTGTACAGCATTCAATACATTATTTTTTCATAGCATGTTCAAGTCTCTGTTTGCACTTAAATCTCATATTGCCAACGTAGCCTGTGAGAAAAGAAATTACCCAGGAGTTCCAACTTGCAGCTCTCCCTCATGAGAATAAAACTCACTTGTGAAGCCACTGAATACTGATCTCGGAGTTTGCCTAAAAGAATTTCATTTGTCTTTTACAAAGCTTCCCACACAGTCCTAGGCCTCTGTAGGGACTGTTCATATGGATACATAGACACAGTGAAACTGGCTGCTCAGGGAGGTGGTGGAGTCCCCATTCCTAGAGATATTTAAAAGCTGTGCAAATGAGGTTCTGAGGGACATGGTTGAATGATGGACTTGGCAGTCATAGGTTAGTGGTTGGACTCAATGATCTGGAAGGTCTTTTCAAACAAAAACAATTCTATAATTCTATAGATACGTATACATACACACAAGTATACAGCCAAAGCAGCCAGCATCAGATAGATTCCTAGCAGATCTTCCCAAATCCAAATATGTGCACATTTAATCAGTTACAATTTCTACTCTTTTTTATTCTTTTTTTTTTTTTTTTTGCACAGTTCAGTAGATGTTCAGTTGTCCAGCTGCCAGGTTTTGCTTGGGTTGCTGGACTATATTGCCAATCTGTTCCCTCTGTGTCTCATACACCAAAATCGTATAGCTAGAGACTAGCCCACGTTACCTCCCAAAAACTCCACATTAGCTGCCATTATAGTAACAATGCTTCTTGGACATATATTAACTTGATAAAAAATACTGCCCAGAAGAAGTACATTTTATCTTACTGAATACTTAGATTATCTTTTCTTCTATTATATTTCAAAACTGAGAAGCTTTTTCTTGGCCGAGAAAGGAGAACCGATAAAAATATCTGACGTCCTCTGGAAAGGAGAAGATTGGTACCAGAGACGTTAACTTTTACCAGTGTCTGTGACAGCTGTTCTGTGGGCAAGAGATATCACCAAGATGTATGTTAAACCACCAGCATACATTTTAGAACCAGAACACAACAAAATCAAGCAATTTGAAATTAGGTCTTGTTCTTTTGTTATATTTACTGTAGTCATGACCATTACCAAACAATCTCATGCTGAAATGGCTGGTGAAAAGAAAATCTGGCACCAAACAATGCTGAAAAGAGAATACTTTGAACTTAGAAGGAAGTAGGTTGCTCTGTGACTTTTATACATATTTATAAATGGAACCATAGTGCTGACAATAGATTAAAAATCATAAATCAACTATCATAATGATCAAACAGAATAGAATGTGTCCCTCCATTACATATTCCAACATCTTTTCAAGGCCAAAACACATCACATCAGCATTAATGCTAAGAGAACTGCCTAAATTGCCTAAATTACTTAGGATGAGATATAAAACCCTGTCTTGTTTCCATTTAAGGCAGCGTCAAAGCTCTAGCTCTCTGGATAGGGCTGGGATGCCTGCGAAAATATGAACCATCTTGCCAGAGGGCATCCAGAGATGGCCGTAAAGGTAAGAAAGGCAAGTGTGAAACTACCCAGCAAATCATAAAGATGAGTGGTTTATATTTATCATCCTGTCATGGGCCACTAAAAAACTCTGGAAGACTCCCAGATGGCTTTGCCATTGACATATGATGGATCATAAATACAGAATCATTGAATGGTAGGGGCTGGAAGGGACCTTTAGAAATCATCCAGTCCAACCCCCCTGCAGAAGCAGGTCAACCTAGATTAGGTCGCATAGGAACATGTCCAGGCGGGTTTTGAAGACCTCCAAGGAAGGAGACTCCACAACCCCTCTGGGCAGCCTGTGCCACTGCTCCCTCACCCTCACAGTGAAATAGCTTTTTCTTATATTTAAATGGAACTTTTTGTGTTCCAGCTTCATCCCATTACCCCCTGATACACACGTCCAGTTCTAAGACAGTGGCGAGCTTTTTGCTTTCTGTTTCCCTTAAGATCGCTGTTAGGACAAAATCACACCAGTCAGATGGCAGAAGTATTTACACGTGTAATTGTACACAAACATCTGCCACGTTTCCTAAGAACCGGAAAGGAACAGATGGAAGACTGGCAGCACCATCTCCTGGCAGATATATGAAATAGGGGCCACTTTGTGTCACAAAGTAGGGCCAAGTAATTTTGTTGTGGATTTTTAAAAGACTGTAACAGGAAGTAACTTTAAAAAGTTTATTACCTCCCTCAGACGATTAACTTTGATATGCTTCAGGGGAGATAAGCATTATGTGTTTGTATAATCATGGAGAACACATACTCACAACTATGGAGAACAAATTCAGGTTGTTTCTGCCTTTAAAGGTCTTTCTCATGTTGGCCTCTCTGCTTTCCCTCATACTGTAGGAACAACCGATTTCAAAACTAGCACAACAAGTAAGTAAGTCCAGTCATGGTGTATAACTGTAGGCTTGGAAGACCACAGGAGATGACAGAAGTTCCCTGTAGTAAAAAACCAAAAAAATCTCACATACGTTAATCCCAGAGGTGTTACCTCCATCACTAATTGGCCAGGCCTTGGTCAGTGGCAGGTCCATCTTAGAGCTGACAGGCACTGGCCCTGTCAGCTACAGGGGAAGCATGAGGCAGCTCTTTGTGTAAAGAAGCCATCCTTGTAGTACCACCTTCAACTACCAAAACCTGGCCTAGACAGAACCACTACAAATCTATACATTTCAAGAGTTGTAGCCAAGTTTCTGTCTTGCTGAGTGTAGGTAGAGGAAATAGCGGGAAGAGACTATTAATACCGTAAACTGCTGGATCATTCATGCGGAATGTTATTATACACCTTTAGAAGGTGACAGCAGCCCAAACAGCACTAAGCAAGGGTGAGGCCTTCAGAGTAATGACAGGCTGTATGGGAAAAACAATATCTGTGGAGATAAAAAAGAGGAGACTAAGTCAGGTGATTTGGTGAAAGACAGCTATGGAAGAGAAAACAAAAAGAAGAAGGTGAGGAAGAGGGGAATTGAGATATTTGTAAATATTAGATCTCATTAACATTTACAAATATCTAAATAGTGGATGTCAGGAGGCTGGGGCATCTCTTTTTTCTATGGTATCTAGTAACAGGACAAGGGGTAATGGGATGAAGCTGAAACACAAAAAGTTCCATTTAAACATAAGGAAAACCTATTTTACTGTTCAGGTGATGGAACTGTGGCACAGGCTGCCCAGGGAGGGTGTGGAGTCTCCTTCCTTGGAGGTCTTCAAGACCTGACTGGACACATTTCTATGTGACCTGATCTAGGTGACCCTGCTTCTGCTGGGGGGTTGGACTAGATGATCTCTAAATGTCCCTTCCAACCTCTACCACTCTGTGATTCAGTGGTTCCCTTTAACAGTACAGAACTGGTATGCTACAGGAGTCCAGATCTCATTTATCATAACAGTCTCAATGGGGAAGAAGGAGAAGGCAAACTCAGTGACCAAGATTGAAGTATAACATCATTTCTTTTGTCTGCTAACTCTTGCAGATCTGTTCTTGTTATTAGGTCTTATGTTCCATAGTATTAAAAAAACACAAAGCCCTCCTTGTGTTACAAACATGGATGATGATTTGCTGTTGGTTTTGGTTTTGGTTTTTTTTTTGTATGTTTAAACATGGAAATTCCCAAGTGCTTTTAACGATTTTGTGTGTGTGTGTTTGTAGATGATCATGAAAGTGAGGGAGACTTAAGAACTCAATCATTCCATCTCTCTCACAATAAAAGAACACTCCTTAGAAGACACCATGCTTCCCAAGAACCCCACAGGGGTTCCAATTCCCATGGGAAAATGGCAGCTTTGTGCAGCCTGCCCTCTCCCACATGGGTGGGGTGGGGCTCTGCTTATCTCTCTAGTACAGCACCAAGATCGGGCCTTTTTCCTCAGGGCATCATTTACTATTCAAACATTCACAAAACAAAGGTAATCCTCCTCCAGGGCCTGCCACAAAATCTACCTTCCTTTCTAAGTGAATTATGAAACTGTATTTTAGGAATCATATCAGTTAGTGGGCTAACCTCTTGTATCAAACATTTGTTCTTAAAGGAACTCTTCCTCTGAACAGGGTTAGCTGCTCAGTTAGCTATCTCCACACTTCTCTAGCTTTTATTGTCATAGAATCACAGAATCACAAAATGGTAGGTGTTGGAAGAGACATTTAGGGATCATCTAGCCCAACCTCCCAGCAGAAGCAGGTCGACCTAGATCAGGTCACACAGAAACTCATCCAGGCGGGTCTTGAAGACCGCCAAGAGAAGGAGACTCCACACCCTCCCTGGGCAGCCTGTGCCACTGCTCCCTCACCTGAACAGTGAAATAGATTTTTCTTATGTTTAAATGGAACTTTCTGTATTCCAGCTTCATCCCACTATCCCTTGTCCTGTCATTAGATGCCATAGAAAAAAAGGGATGTCCTAACCTCCTGATACCCACCATTTAGATATTTGTAAATATTGAGATTCCCCCCTCAGTCTCCTCCAGACTAAACAGCCCCAGTTCTCACAGCCTTTCCCCTGATCATCTTGGTGGCCCTGTGCTGGACTCTCTCCACAAGTTCTCTGTCCCTCTTGAGCTGAGGAGCCCAGAACTGGACACAGGACTCCAGATGAGGCCTCACCAGGGCAGAGCAGAGGGGGAGCAGAACCTCCCTCGACCTGCTGGCCACACTCTTCTTGATGCATCCCAGGATGCCATTGGCCTTCTTGGCCACGAGGGCACATTGCTGGCTCATGGTTAATTTATTATCAGCCAGGACTCCCAGGTCTCTCTCTGCAGAGCTGGTCTCCAGCAGGTCAACCCCTAGCCTGTACTTGGTGCATGGGGTTGTTCCTCCCCAGATGCAGGACTCTGCACTTGTCCTTGTTGAACCTCATGAGGTTCCTCTCTAAATAAAAAAATAAAATATAAAAATAAATAATAAATATATAAAAAATAAATAAAATATAAATAAATAATAAATGGGAAAGAGTCTGTAATATGTTTTGATGTTAAAATATGTTTTCCTGTGTTAATAATAAAAGGAAAACATTTTACTAGCTATACATATGCAGTTCTTTTGTTTCTGTTTTCTCAATTCAATCACATTAAGAAACTGGCTGAAATTCCTTAACGAGGGAAGGGAAGGATGCATTCCTGTCAACATATGAGTAGCAACACACTCCCAAAGTGCTCTTCAACTTGTGTTTCTATAAATAATCTTCTTTTAAAAAAATCACAGCCAGACATGCCATCAAACTGATCTACTGATACAAAACAACTTGTTGTTAATGTGGAATGAACAATATTGCTAAATCAATTACAGTTTTCCTAATGGCTACTTACTGCTTTGCTAGTATATTGTCTAAACACCTTAATCTACCAGCTCCATTGTGATGGGCTCTGCCAAAACACAAATCACAAACAGTATCTAACCCTAGAAATATTTACAAGCAATCAACTTTTACTGTTAAGGTATCCTTGTGAGGTGAGAAGTAAATGGAGGAAACAAACATATTCAGTGTGAAAACTCAAGTAGTAACAGAAAAGGAAACCTTTTACCTGGCTTTCTGTACCTGGCTTTGCCACTTAAAAATAGTGAAAGTAAGTCCACCCATGGATCTGTACTGAGACCTCTGCAGTTCACTATATTCCTGAAAACAGGACTAAACAGTTTGCAGATAAAACAAAAATATTCCAAAAAGTTCCACCTAAAGTTGACTCTAAGAGTTGCAGATCCTGCAATATTAAATGCCATCTGATAAAATGTCAAGTGAAACCAAGTATAACCTCCAGCAAATACTCACAATAATGAGCACTTTCACTTGCTGTTACACTTCTAGTAGTTGTTACTACTCTGGAAAGAGATCTTGGAAAGCTGGCAAAGCGGCAGCTAACTGATATCTTGACTTTGTACTCGGCACCAGATAAAACATGGGAAATTTGCTAAAATCAAGACATGAGCAGAAGAAAAGGATGCATTATGTACCTCAGAGGGGGTATATTGTATCTAAAACAAATACAGAAAGAGATAACTAGAATAGACACAAATACAAAATAATTCCACAGAGAGCAAGACTAACCAAAATAAGACTTCATTTACAGGGGGAAAAAGCCTCAGAAGGTTACAATAGATCTCATGACTGACATCAAAAGAGTTATAAAAGGTATAAAACTCAACAATTTGAGAGCATTTCAATAATCTTTTGTAGTAAGAGCCAGACACTTGCTAGGTTTGGAAATCCAACAACTGAACTGGGCATAAAAGCAGCACTCAGGCACAATGAGGGCATCTAAGAGACTTTCCTGTGCCTGTGTTCCTCTGCTGGAACACTTCAGTATTGGCCTTCTCTTCGATTCATTTCAAATTGAGATGTTGACTTTAAAAAAGGTTAATTAATTCAGATCTGACAAAATGAACAGTAGTATATTCTCAACAGATTCTCTCTGTTCATCCAAGAAACTCAAGGAAGCCACAATTGAAATTCTAATTGTGCTCTAAATTCCTGCTTAAAACTTTCGTGGCATCTAAAGGAGTGGATTGTATAAATGTTACATTATTTTTAAAGAATGTTTCTAGGGGAAAGCTGCACTACTGACTACTGAAACTACTCTGCACAGATTGGTAGCACCTAGAATTGGTGCATACATGGACAGATACGATTTACTTGGGAAAGGTCATTGTGGGTTTTGTCGTCACAGGTTTTGTCATCATAGGTTTTGCAAAGAGAACTGTTGCCTTATAAACTTGGCATGACATTTTCTGAATATGTCAGCAAGCACTTGGATAAGAGGGACTAGAGAGACATCATTTGCTGAGATTTCTGAAAAACTTTCAGCACTCTTTTTTTTTCCAAAGACTCTTAAGCAACTATGGGATAAGAGAGAAGATCGGTGTATGGAATTAGAATGTGGTTAAAATTCTAAGAGTAGAGGATTAGTTTTCACAGTGAAAAGAAGTCACTAATGCACCTTCATGTCTCTATACTTATTCATAAATAATTTGAATAAGGAGGTGAGTAGTGATGAGACAAAGCTTACTGATGATATCATGTTATTCATAGAAGGAAAGAAAAGGTGTGTCTGAGAAGAATTGCAGACAGACCTTTCAATACGCAAGACTCAATTAGCTGCACTCACGCTCTCTGGTATGGGAGACACCTTAGTGGAGACCTAATGCTCTTCTGAAGCCTTGGTAAGACACCTTGTGTCATCTGAAATAGCACCAGACACCTACATATGGGCAACTGAATTGAGCCTTTGGTGACTAGCAGTAAAACGGTACATGATCGTAAACAAAGATAGACGCAAAGTAATGCTCATGGGAAAAACACAGTCCTACATTACACATAGAATAATGTCTGAACTGACCATTACCCTTCACAGAATCACACAGTCACAGAATCTTAAGGGTTGGAAGTGACCTCGAAAGATCATCTAGTCCAAACCCTCTGCCAGAGCAGGGCCACCTAGAGTAGGTCACACAGGAACTCATCCAGATGTGTTTTGAATGGCCCCAGAGAAGGAGACTCCACAACCCATGTAGGCAGCCTGTCCCAGTGCTCCATCATCCTCACAGTGAAGAAATTCTTCCTTGCGTTTCTTTGGAACCTCTTGTGTTCCAGTTTATACCCATTGCCCTTTCATTGAGAAGAGCAAGATCATAGAAATTTAACATTATTTGTAGGACAATGTCAGCTCAGTGGAGATGAATAGCACACTGAATGTTAGAAATACTTAAGAACATAACTAAGAACAAGACAGGGAATATTGTTATGCCACTTTATAAATCTACTGTATGCCCCTACCTTGAATAGTGTATACAGTATCAGTCCCCCCACTCATAGGAAAAACAGAATTAATAAAGTTCATAGGATAGCAACAAGCACCTTTAATCAAAAGAACTGCATTTCTCTTGAACTTTTCCATCCGCAAGAAAAGACTTGCCAGACTGAAAGGGGATTCATGGAAGCTATGAAGTGATGACTAGCATACAGAAAGCAATATTATTTACTGTCCTTCCCAAAGCAAGAAGCTGGGGTCATCAAATGGTGCCACGAAATGCCAGGTTGAAGGCAAAGAGGGTCTTCACACATACAATTTCCCTGCAGAACTCTCTGCTGCAGGATGTTACTGATGCTGCAAGAGTACAAGCCAACTGGACAGATGTCTGGAAGAGATATATTGAGAAGACACGACCTCTGACATAGCCAGTCAATAGATGCAAATTGTAGGAAATTTAAAGTGGACCCATTAGAAGCTTCAACAGTGGGGTAGCCTCTTACAATCTTCCATCTTTGGAGATTAGAAACTGGGAGACATACACTTTTGGTTTAAGCACTATGGCTGTCCTAATATTCTTATGAATACTTGAGTAAGGAATAACTTTATTCATGCTATAGCTACTTAAGCACTTCAGGTTAACAAATGAGCAGTGTGCCAAAACAAAGCAGGGTGGGTGCCAGTGACCGTTTTCCTCCAGTTTTATTGTGTACATCACTTTCAACCAGCTTTGCTAGGAGGCATCTGCAAATAGGTAACCCGGAGCTCCCGGAGACAGCGGCGGCGACCCAGCCTCCCACGCTGCACCGAGGCCGCGCCGCCCCGCAGGGACCGGGACCAGGGCCGGAGCCGGAGGCCGCCCCGCCTCCCCTCAGCGCCCGCCCGCGCCGCCCGAGGTGGCGGCCCCGCCCGCGCCCACAGTGCTCCGCGCGCAGCTGCCGCGCTTCCGGGTGCGGGCCCAGGAGGGCGGCGGGCCCGGCACGGTACGCGGGGGTCTTTGGGCGGGCGAAGTTCCTCCGGCCGGATGTGAAGGAGCGGGCGGACGGAGCAGGACGGAGCTGCGTCCGGACCATGAGGCTCCGACGGTGGCTGGTCCCTGCCCTGCTGTTGCTGTGGGGGCCGGGCTGGCTGGAGGCGCTGGGGCGCCTGCCGCGCCGGCAGCGCTACGGTAAGGGGCAGCGCAGGACCGCAGCGGCCGCGGGAGGGGGTGTGAGGGAGAGACCGCTGCTGTGGGGCAGGAGGAGAGCGGCACGCTCGCCTGCGCACTGGCGTAGTGGAGGGGCGTGTAGGGTGGTGAGAGACCACTGCCTAGGGATGCGGAGGGGGACAAGGAGAGACGCCAGCCGCGGGGCAGGGGCAGGACAGGAGCTCCCAACTACCGAAATCTAACAGTGGGGTGAGGGAGGGAGCACTGAGCGATGTAGGGGGCGGCACTGGGGAAGGGGTAGAGTGGCATGTCCGCCTTTGCTGGCACATTAATGTGGGATGAGGAGCGAGACCCCCGCCGCGGGGCCGGGGACGGCACATGCACTTATACCGAGCGGGGAATGGAAAGAGAGGTGCGGGGTAGCGCCGATGCTGAGGCGTCCGGGAAGGCGCTGGGGACCTCATGGCCTGGCCCGGCACTCACCTGAATGAAGGAAGGGCGGCCCGTGGCGGTGGGCAAAGCCGCAGCCGGCTCCCCGCCCGCCTCCGAGTGGGTGGGTGGGTGCATGTATGCCAGGGAGCGCCCGGGGCACCGAGGACCCTGGAGATCCGCGTAGGCCCTGATCCCTCCGATGTGGTGGTCTGCCTTTTTCTGAAGGTATCACGAATGAGCCGTGTTTGGGGGTCATTACTGACTGTATAGAATGATGAGACCACTTTATGTTGCACTCTCGAGGTCTACTAAAGCATCTTCTCAGGAGTTTGTGTTATATTAAGGCAGGGTGATCGTATCAATGGCTTTCCTTCTTAGTTTTCGTTGGAGAGTTACTGCTGCAGAGAGAGCCCTAAGCTATTGGAGCTGAATGTGACCTCTAGAAAGCTTAACGCAGAGGAGGACCGTTGCTTTATTTAATTTCCATAAACTTAGTTTTCCATCTGAAGTTTGACTTTGGAGTGAAGAAGTTGCAAACTTCTGCTCAATGAGCAGAAGCTTATCACGGAAGTAGCAGATGAGCTTTTGTGAGAGAAAGTGGTCATGTTATAGTGAGATACCTTGTCTCCAGCTGGCCGGTGATGGCTGCTTCAAGTCCCCTTTCGTTGCTTAGATCTCGGCATATTTCCCAACATGTGTCCAAGGCTGTGCCTCTGTCTTCCTCTCCCAAGTCTGAGATGGACTTGTGGTTCTGTGTAGACCTCAGCAGTTGGTGACTGTAGGAAGCTGGAAAGGGTAAGGTTGAGTGGTGAATGAAACAGAAGGAGGACGGCATCTCCTTCCATACAGGTTAGGGGGCTCCTCAAACAGCGATTGCATCTTGGACTGTCAGATTTTTATGCCTTTTAAAGGACCTATCTGCTCTGAATTTGTGTAATCTTTATCTGGTACCTTTTGTGTTCTTGTCCTCTGGGGCCTAATGTGCCTGGACTAAGAGCTCAATTTTATGAAATACTGCCTTGAGGAAAAGCTCTTTCCTACTCTTTCTAATATTTAACTATTTCTGTTGTCAGAAATGGTAAATATGGAAGAATTATTTATTTTCTTCACACCTCGAGTGTTACATATATGTGCAATTTGTCATCTCTTTCTTTTGGGTGGAAAAATCTGAGCATGTATGAAAGTTCTTAGTATGGGAAAAAATGACTTTATTGGTCCTTGTTGCTTTTGTCTATACCCTTTGTATTGGAATTTATTTTTTTTATTCATTTGAGATGTATGACCAGACAGTTTTTGTGATGCAAAGGTACCAAGGATTTATAGTGATGGGTACTTTTGGGTTTGTTTTCTTGCCAAGTAGTTGTTTGACTTTTTTTTTTTTTTAGTCTAACAGTCACTCCAAGGTCTCTTTTCAAATTTTTAAGTGGTAATAACTAGGCTTAAATACTTTCTGTGCACATATAGTGAAGATTTCGTTTTTCTCCTCTTGTTTCACACTTACTCACACACTGAATTGCATCGAGCACTTCTGTCAGTCAGTAAACTACATCTGTGAAAGCATTCTGTAAGGGAACTTGAAGAAATCCAGGTGTGCCCCCCTGTGTTACATTTATTGATAACATTTTGTCCTTTCAGAATGCTAATGTACATAAGGCACTACTTCCCTAGTACTTTATTTAGCCACAGGTCTAGTAATTCAAACTTTGTTGGTGGTATTACTACCTGTTTGTCAGGCGGGGATGTTAAGCATATTTGTTGATTAGGCCTCTAGATAATACCTGGAGCCGAAATTGGTCCTGCACTTACCACCTTTCAGGCTACTCACAGCATGAGCAGGATTAGTAGTTGACCAGTTTCATTTTTTCTCTTAATAACTCTTGGGTTAATACCTTTGTGCCCTGTTGCCTTATTGCTTATTTTGTTGTTTTGTTCTAAACTTTCTTCTTTTCAAATCTTTAGCTAGAGGCAGATCTTTAGATTCATCCTATCAAGGTAAGCTGTTGGGGACTTTGTTAGTCCCCACCATAGTAAATGCTAAGGTTAATTGTTCTCTAGCCTTCTGATATTGGCCTTTAGCATCTGTTCTTGGGATCATCTTGGCAGCTTACTTGTTTTACAAGACCCTTTGATTATTTGGCTGAGTTGTCTGTTTTTATATAATAAAGTGTTAGCTTTATGCCTTTTACAAGCTTCTCTTTAAAATATCTTTGCCTACAGTGGTTTTATGTTCATCTTTTGCTAGAGTTCTGTTATCTGAATCTTACACACAACTTGTTCTGAAATATCATCTTTTCCTTCTAATAACTTCAACTTCACTATTTTGAGAGTGGTGCTTGACCACAGAGCTTGAGTTTTGTGAAATGAAATCGGATTTCTGGTGAGAAGTATCTTTAAGGAAGTTTCAAGGATTACTGTTTTGTGATTTCTATGAAGAACTTCTTGCTTGGTTCTCTAAAAGGTCTCTTTTTTTCAGGAAGAAAAAAAAAATGATTATAGAGTGAAAAATTGAATTTGACATAATAGAATAAGTAGATAAAAGGCCATGGGTAATTTCCCAGCATTTTTTGGCTGAAGTAATCTTAGGGTGTGGTGCTCTAGCAGTCTAAACTGATCTAAATTGGGACTGCTACAATCCTGGCCTCAGCTTTCTGATCTCTTCCCCATTCCTGTGAGTACATTCATGGAGCTAAGCCGCCTGGAAACTAATGGCACTTTTTTTTTCTTTTTGGTAAGGGAGAGGGTGTCTGCGTTTGGGTGTTCTCTGTTTGTGGATCCACTCCCTGGAAGAGCTCACTGCATGACTGCCCAAGTAGGTGGCAGTGGTTGTGCATCCACCCCAGTTTGTTGCCTTTAGGTGATCTGGAAACAGTGCTCTTTTTAATAACTTTGACAGCAGGGACTAATTTCTCAGGGACTCTACTAGTCAATACAACGGCTGTTATTACAGTTTTGCCCCTTAAAAGTTAATGTCCACTCTTTTACAGTTTTTCTCTCCCTTTGCCTCTGAAGATAACCTTTTATAATTATTAAATATTAATGCTGTTTGTCTTGGGGCCTCAGACATATCTGAACAACAGTCCTTAATGTACTTGAAAGAAGAACAATGCAACATTCAGCTTCAGTGCTGTTGAATTTATGACTGAAAGTATTCAAGAACTGCTTGAATCTGTTTTGCAGCACAGCAGTGTTAGTGGCTGCCACTAAGCAGCACATATCAAGGATCACCCAGAACAGTCTGTATGTAAAATGTGTCTTACTCTGCTGCTAGCTGTTTCGAATGAGATCTTTTTATCACAAGCTAGGCAGGCAACCAAAGGAAATAAGAGAGCTGCTCCTATCGTGGGCAGATGTTGCGTTAAATCACTTGCTGGTGGTCTTTTTTTCTACCTACTTGTTGTGGTTAAACTCCAGCCAGCAACTAAGCACCATGCAGCTGCTTTGCTCACCCCCTCAGCCCCCAGAGGGATGGGGAGGAGAATCACGGGGGGAGGAAAAAGTACAACTCGTGGGTTGAGATAAGAACAGTTTAATAAATAAAATATAAAAAAACAACTAATAACTAAACATAACAACATTTAAATGAAAAGGACTATAAGCAGGAAAAGAGAGAAAAAAAAATCCAAGAAAAACCCAAGTTATGCATAAGTCAGTTGCTCACCACCCACTGACTGAGCAGTGACCTGCCCCTCCTGGCCACCTTCCCTCAGTTTCTATACTGGGCGTGATGTCCTGTGGTGTGGAATAGCCCTGTGGCTAGTTGGGGTCAGCTGTCCTGTACCTCCTTGCTGAAGCTGAAAAGTCTTTGACTTAGAATAAGCACTAACTAGTGCATCAGTGTATCAACATTATTATCACACTAAATCCAAAACAGCACTAAACCAGCTACTAGGAAGAAACTAAACTCTGTCCCAACCAAAACCAGGGCACTGCTGTATTGCAGTAGTAACATCTGAGGCAGGTAACCTGAGCTTGGATTTTTTTTTTTTTTTTTTCTCCACACTACTCAAATACTGTGCAGAGCTCAAAATGATGTGCATGAGCTGAAGAAATAACCTGTTATAAAGGGTTTGGTACAAACCTGTATAATGTACATCGAAAGCCTGGGATTTACAGGTTGTTGAGTGAAAAAAAAAAAAACCAAAAGAGAGTGGTGTTGATGAATAAATTGGGGGAGCTGAGTGATGCAGAGGACAGCATAGAATTTCAAAAACCCTTGCAGATGCAGGGTTTCCATATAGGAAATTGTAGGTGTGATGTTTCCATAGGTGGTGTTACAGACTAAGTAATAAAGGTACAGCATTCTGTACACTTTGTCTCTATCTAAGCAGCAAATACTTCATGCAGATGTGGCCTTGTTGAATGCAAATTATCAATGTGATTTTTGTATTGTGCATTGACAGCCTGTTCTGTGGAGGTACTCAATATCAACTATTGCTATTCTGGAGGTTGTTTTCTGGAGGTTGTTTTCTGTTGTTCATAAAGTAAAATTCAGGTTTGCATTCAGGATTTGGAGTGGGTTTATTTTCTTTCCCCCCCACCATAAAGTCTGGGAACTTCCCCACTGTTGTTCATTGCTGATAGCAGCACTGCCTCATCCCAGTTTCACGCTTCTGCTCTGGAGTTTTTTTTCTGTGCGTGTGCAGAAGCTGTGGTGTGGCTTTCTGCTCTGCGGCTGGAGGAAGCACAGCCAGCCAGCTAGCTTTTCAGTGCAGACTTCTCCTGATTGCACTCTAATGTTACACCAGGATTTAATTATGTGTTTAGTAGTCAGTAGAGATTTATCTTTGGGATAGCAGTTTATATTTAACTTCTGTTACAAACAGGTGCACTTTTTTTTTCCTCCTCCCTGCCGCCCAAGCTTTCTTATAAATTGCAAGAGTAAAGTTTGAGTTTCCCAAAGTGATCAAGTAAAGTCCTTTGCTGTATGTAATAAAAGGTTAACCAAGAACCAGGTTTCTTCAACAAAGAACACTATATCCTGTAGTCTTCTAAAGATTTCATATGCCACACTCAAAATTGCTTGTTTTGGGGGCATCCTCCAACATTCTCAATGGTTCTGATGGTCTTCCTCATGTCTTTTATTCCTGCAAATGTATGTGACCATACTGCCTGTGTTTGTCACTTGTGCCCTGCGTCTCTTCATAGTATCCATCTTTGTCTTTCAGTGCTTCTCTTAAAATGCATTGGTTTTACTTCTTTTTTTATACTTATGTTTTTAACCTACATAGGTACAAGGACAGGGGGTTAGGAAGGGGACTCTGTTATGCAGGAAGGCACCTATAGCTGCCACCCATTCCATGTTGATCTGTAATTACTGAGGTGTTAAACAAACAAATGGTATACCTTGCATTACTTGGTTTCCTTTCTCACCTTTTCAGATTGTTACTGAAATCATACAATTCTGCTGCTCAGTACCTGTGACATGCCTTGAATTTTGGAGGGATGTATCTGAGAGTCCAAAGATTTGTCCAGAAGGAGAAGAGGTGCTGTGAGATGGGGAGACAGGGTTGGACTCAAGTGTAGTCCAGACAACAATTAGTTTCTACCTAGACTCTACCTAGACTCTCTCTGTTGCACTCGACACTTATTTTGTGACACAGCAGGATTTTGTGATGTAGTACCTAAGCTCGCTAGTGAAGCTGACTGTTTTTGAAAAGCCAAACAAATTATCTGTTTCCAGAAAACACTGCATCCTGTGACTTGGCTGGTCTTGTCTGCAGGATATGTGAAAGCATGTGATTTTGGGGGTTGGTTTATTTGTTTTTTTGATTACTGAGTCATATGACACTGTTCTGGTTTAAGATGAGACAGCTGTATTCCTCCTGTTTCACTGTGAATACGAGGATGTTAATTCAGTGGGCTTCCTTGTTTTTTTATGATGTCAGTGTTTAATTCAAAAAGTGCTTTCTGCTCTCACTAATAAGACAACCTGAGTTATTAAATTAAGTAGATCCTACGGAATAAATTTTGTTCCTTGCTGGTCCCTATTTAAGATATGTTAAGTGAGGAGAAAATTTGCAGGGTTGAAAGTGTGTGAGATGGCATGATGTAGGTACCATTGAGGGTATTCACTTGTATTCAAATCCACCAGAAACAGCAGTTTGATTATGTGTATTGCTTCTGCTAAACAGAATTTACACTCTTAAGGAAACATTTGCATGGTCCACAAACAGATGTCTGCTTTGCTGTAGGGAAAAACCCCTTTGTATTACTGTAAGGGTGCAACTATATGGACAAGTTTTTTCTGAGATGAACTAGAGCCTTCTGTAAGTTGTTAGCTTTTCCATGGTATCCCTCACTGAGCACTTCTGAATGTGTGCTAAGTAGAGAGTAGCTTACCCTGTGTAACTGCAGGAGTAGCATACCATAGAGTAGCTGGTAGCCGAAGAGCCTGCCTTGTCTCTTGCTGCGAGGTCTGTGTAACCGTGCCCCAAGGCTTTATCTGCACTGCACTGGTGACTAACTGAATTCAGATTTGGGCACCTTGTTTTCTCACGTGGTTTAGCAAGTTTGGTGCAGCTGGGATCAAGTCAAAACCATTTCTTTTATAATATTCAGCGATGCTGACGTGACTGGCAGTTCTTACTAACAGGTTTCTCTAGAAATGTGTTTGAACAGAGTGTTAACCTTTATTGTGTTACAGTTTATGAGCTGATTGACATACACTTGGTTCTTACTTTGAACCCGTTTCTTGCACCGGTTCCTCTGCTCGCATATGCTCCATGAGCAAAACAACAGCCACTCTTTGGTAGAAACAAGTAAACATGATTTATCTGAACTGTTAAAAGCGTGGGCTGATTCACATAGGCTAAGTGTTTCAATTCACTTTGTTTTCTGTCTTTGGCAATGGCTCTGTACCAGATGTACCGGAGAAAGATGTAACAGCACATGTAATGAGCTGCTAGGGAACAGCTTTCCCACAGATGGATCTTCTCAACACATCCTCTTGATCAACAGCCTCCTAAAAGCAGTGTAAACTGTTAAGAGAAAGCACCCGTAAACATTTAGGCATGACTGCATCACCTCCTGCCTGGTGAAGACCATTTGTGTGTGCAGTTGAGAGATGAATATATTGGCCTTTGTTAGCACTCCCTGGACTGGTACTCCAGTTAAAGGATCCCACTGTATTTCATCCAATGAACGGCTGTTACCACAAACACGAGGGCAGCTGTTTTATGTAGGGTAATGGAGATCTGCTTTAGCTCGTAGGATTAAGGTTGGAAAGACGCCAGTCTGTGTTTCCTGGTCCAAATTCTGTCTTAGGCTGTGAATTATAATTGAAGTGACTACATTTGATTACTTCAATGAAAATATTTTAGTGTATGAAGAAGAGCATAATTTGGAGAATAAAAAATAAATAGTGGCAATAAAGAATATGGAGCTCTTCAACTGTTCTGTCACTCCCTAGCTGAACTAGAAAAATTGTTATTACTTAGCTACTCACAAGCTTTTCGTAGGTGTTTGATAACCATGGGAAATCAACTCAAGACCAGTACCCAGGTTGTAGTCAATGAGTGTCACACAACTTCACAGACTGAAACCCTTTTTCCAGTCTTGGGATGCCAATGATTTGACTGTCACACTGCAAAATCCTCCCCGAGTGTGTTTGCGGTGCTTGTTTAAGGACTATTCTCTGTAGACTTACCTTTTGGCAGATTTGTTGCTGCTTTTATTCCGTTTGGGAATGGTTGCAGAAATAACTGCAATCATTCTTGCAAACCTCTCTGATGCTTTTGTGGTCATTTTTAAATCTTGAAAGTAGTGTTTTAAAACTATTAATGTATCGATGTAAAACACAAGATTCAACTTGTACCATGGGGTAATTGTGAAGAGAGTTTTAAGAAGTATTAATTATATCTTCTGGGTTAGATAAGCTTAACCTTTCTATAAATAATGCAGTGCAAAAGAATACTTATGAAATGTCTGACTTGCCACAGTTACTTTCTGGGCAATAGATTGGGCATGAGATCATGGGAATTTACTCGTCTGCTGATGAAAGCAGAGCTGGTTGGAGGAGGATGCTGTTGGTATTTGAATTGGTTGCTGAGCACTTGGAGAAACCTCTTCTTTTGAAATATGTGCAGTAGCCTCCAACTCAAGAGAGCTAAGCTGTTGTCCAGCACATTCTGGAGCTCTTTGCTGCTGGAGTAGTCTGCTGCAATGTGTATTGGCCCGTAAGTTATTTAAAAGATACTTGTCTATCTTAAGTTGCAATGCCTAGTGGCAGTAGGCTTTTTGCCTTGAAACAAGGTGAAAGAAAAGGACGAAACAGTTTCTCAGTTCAAAGTTAGGAGCAGAGGACAAGTCCCTGCTGTGAATTTCTTCTCAAGAACTTTGGGCTATCATCTTTGTCACTTGTGTTCCTTCCCTGTTTCTCTTGCAAGCATACAAATGTGTATATGCTTGGAAGATGCATAGGAGAGAAAGTGCAATGAGATGAGAGCTGGTGATCATAAATAAATAAATATTTGAGATAACAAAACGAAATTATTCTGTCCTTCTGCAAAAAGGAGGAATGCAGAAATCTAGGAGAGGCCGGAAGGGAAGGAACCGCAGGAAAGCAGCTTGGGAAAACCTGAGCCTGTTCGGTGCCGTTGAAGCCAATGGGAAATGGCTCTTGGACAGCAGCAAAGAACATGAGGAAGGCATGCCAGAAAGATTATTAAACTTGAATAAAAAGTAGTCAAGGATATGCTTGCTGCCTCTCCTGTCTGCAAACTGCAGTACAGCTAGGCTCTGCACAGTTCTGTGTTTTGTTTAAAATAGTGACATGTCATTTTAAAAACTTTCAATAAGCCACGACTGTGGAATCATTTTGTTGTATGAAAAGTGGATTAATTACTCAGTGTGCAACTTGCCAATAAGTATTTCAGGTTTGCACAATCCCAGGTGCTCGGTGGTCTCCTACAAATCAAGCCCACTCGATGGAGTTTTCTACCTGATATTTACACAAAAAAACCTGTTCGTAATATTTCAAATCTGCCCCCTCTACAATGGTTCTAATATTGCTTGCCCCAGCATTTTACTACTATTCATGCTGTGGAGAAGGATCTTCATCTGGGCAAGGGTCTTTTTGGCCTGTGGGTGTGATTTTTATTTTTGTTTGCTACTGTGATGAGGGTAGTTCTGTTAAGGATACACGGACCCGAGTTTTCTTGCCAAGTTTTGGCAATATATACAAAATATCCTTAAAACATCTTGATTTACTGTCTCTGTTCTCTCTAGGCCTAATTATCTCAGAGTGTCCTTGGTTAGAGGATACTAACTACATAGTTTTCTGGTTGCAAATCATTAAACAATATTTTGCACAGAGCAGGCAAGAAAACTGTTGTCCTACAAATCACCTCACTTTTAACCCTCAACAACACACAACATGTTTCTGAGTTAACTCTCAACATTTTGACAGTAAGAAAATTTTACAGAGAAAATTTGGTTTGATTGTGTTACCAATACGATTTTCCACATTTGTCGGACACCTGAATTATTTAACAGATTTATGCCTGGCAGCAGCATGTCTTAAGTCTTATGTTGCAAGTAAAATTAAAAACAAATTTAGGAAGGGTAAGAGGAAATACAAACAAGTTCATTCTTGTATCTGGGTTACAGGAACTAGGAGTGTCCTGTGTTTCGTTTGTTACTTCAACAGAATCACCTTACTCATCTTCAGCTCTGTAGGTCTTGCTCTTGCTACCCTCCCCATGTTTCTGTGAGGCATTTCCCAGAAGGATGTTTGTGTGTGCTGAGGTGGAGCAAGACTTCTGAAGTTCTCCTTGCCTACCAAATAAAACCCCCCAATTTTCTTATCGCGCTTCTCAGTTCTTTTGCCATAAAACTGAGACATTTTGTCTGGCCATAGCAGCAGCTGCATCTTGCTCTTTGCCGTGACCTTCCACTGATTCTGTGCTTTGCAGAGGTGCAAAGGAGTGGAAAGAGTTGGGATTGCAGCTAGGGTTGTGCCTCTTGGGCAGACCTTGTGTTTGGCAGACCCCAATGGCAGTAAGTCCCTGAGCAGCACCACAGTGGTATGACAAGTCTATTGCTTCTTGGCCCACCCTTGCTCTGGATCAGGAACCAGCGCTTGGTATCTTCTGTATCAACAGTCATGTCAGTTGAGGGGTCAGCTCTAGCTGCATTGAAAGAATCTCAAGTTTACTTAGAAGAATTAAGGACTAGAGAGTTTCATGAGTCTTTTTGAGAATTGATTTTCCCTGTCTGTCCCTACCTTTCTCCCTAGTGGGTCTGAATGAAGTCAAATGCCAGACCGTAAGCTTTGCTGATGGTGTGGCTGTAGTGAACCAGCTCTGCAGCATGTGGCAAGCTGAGGATGAAGGTGCTTCCTGGCTTGCAGCAACTGGACACGTAATGGGAAAAAAAACCACTGTGACAAAGGAAGGTGGTGGAAACTTGCCTTTGCGTATAACCTGAAACACAGGCCAATCAATTGCAGATGCTGTCGACCTCTGGGTTGTAAACAGAAACGAGGAAATTGCAACTGCACTGCTCTTCCTGTGTTGCTCAATGGCAGGGGAGGGGCAGTTAGGGAGGGAGAAGCCTGGGAGCTGCTGCTTTGCCCGCTGGCTTTTGCTGCAGTCGTGTCATCTAGCGATCACTTTGCTAGTAGGTCTGGTGCAGGAGCAAGAGGACTGTGAAGGGTCATCTTCATTTCTGCAGCTCCCTCACTTCCAGTGTGCACAAGCATAGGTGTGTGTATACACTGGTGGTTAATTCTTCTTACATGCCCCCTCACAAAAGTAAAAGCAAGGTGCTTGCCTTGCCGTGAGCAGTGTACCTGTTCGTCAAGGCTTCTTTGGACTCTAGGGGCGTGTATTTGGGGATAAATGATGGTACTGAATGTCAGGTTTAAGAAAACCCAAAAACAACCTAACACTTAATTATTCCAGGAGCTGCACCAATCTAGATTTCAAGTCAGCAGACTTGGCTTGGTGGTGTAAGCTACTGACCAGGGGCTCCGAAGAAGTGGAAGGCAGCCTTTGTTAAGGAAAGCCCTCTTTTGTAGCTGTCATGTCTGGTTTAGAAGCACAGCTGGAAACGGACAGAGAGGGGAAAAAGGGTGAAGTGTTGGGGAAACATCATCAAGATACAGAGCTGAATTGGTAATTTGTGTGCTGCTCCCCATAGGGAAATCAGATGAGTTTTGCGTGATGGTAGGGTATTGGGAAACCAGGATACCTGTAGATGCCTCATTGGTTGTTTCTGATTAAGCTATGCAGCCATCTGTTTTCTGGCTAGTTAGGAAATAAATGCAGTCCTGATCTGCAGTGAGGCTGGTGTAAGTTTCCTAGGTTGAGTTGTTTTCTTTCTTGGATTCAGATGGGGATCAGGAGGTGAGGAGGAGAGTGATTCATCTGGAGAAGTGAGGCTATTCTTCCCCATTGAGTTTTCAAGGAGGCAGCCAGAGGGGCGTTGGGTCTGTGGAGGTAAAAATGATGGCTTGGTTGCTCTGAAGTTGTTATAAAGAAGTGAACTAAATCTTTTTGCCTCTCAGATGATGTCCTGTTTTGCACTACAAATCTTTATTTACCTACACAAAAAGCACCTTTTACAGAAATGTATAATACTTACCCTAAAGTTGGAGCAAACTGATGAAGTGGAAGGCTCTGGTTTGCTGTTTCACGTGTGCAATTGTGAAAGAGAGAATCCCTTGAAACTAAAACTCTCCTTATTGCTCTTCCAGACACAGTTGAGTCCATGCTTTCAGATTACGACATCCTTTCTCACTCCAGCATCCAGCAACACTCGCTAAAGAAGAGGGACCTCCAGCCCGAGACACATGTAGAGCGGCTCTTAAGTTTTTCAGCCCTGCAAAGGTAATTAAACCATGAGCAATGAAACAGCATAATGTTTCCATTCAGCTTGTGATGAATAATACGCAGCTCCAAACCCAGAGATAGTTGTCTTATTTTCTGTCATGACTGACCAGTTCTTGTAAGTTAGTAGTATGACTTCAGAGAGGCTCAGAAGAAACAGAAGAATCGGTTGCACTGCAGTGTTCTGTTTGCTGAAGTGGCAGTGAGTTAAGATGTTTTTTTTTAATGGAAATTTAATCTTGTTCCTACTGAGTATAAATTTCCTTTTTGGTAAAACACTTAAATAATTTTTTTACAAGATGGGAAATAGAAGCTCAAGTGAATGGGGGAGGAGAGGCAGAAGGGAGGTATGAAGGTTGTAGGGATGCTTTTCTGTAAGAATAATGCCTTAAAAGGTAGTCGAGAGCTGAAATGGGGAAGCAAGGTTAGAATAACGTGTGATGTTAACAGGTTGATTAACTGGTGTTAAATCAGTTTTGTTCATCTGACACCTTTGTCTACTGTATTCTCCTGCCCGCCCCATCCGTCAGCTCTAACAACTGCCACACCAGTTGTGTGCATTTTTTTAATCTCGAAATGTTTGGGGGATAATTGTTACATAGCAAGTATAAAAGGTTAATGTGATCAAATGTCTGGCTGTCCTTGTCTTGCACTGGCTCATACACTCTGACTTTATGGTGAGGTTTCAATACTGCCTGGGGTAATTGCAGTGGGGCATACCAAAAATTTTTGACCCAAAGCCCACATAAAACCACGAGCCCATCTGCCTCCATCCAGAGAAGCTTCTCTACTTACTTCTTGGGTTAGCCTTTAGATTTTACAACATGATGCATGAAAATCTACAGAGTTCAGAATTCTGTTTGTGGTCTTCTGACTGTATTATTTCAGTAAATTAAGAACTTTAGGCAACTTAACTTAAAACAGCTGACAATTCCTCGGTCTGATTTTCCTTAAGTATTTACCAACAACTGTTTTTGCTTGACTGCATATGGGGAAGGTGCATCATGAGCAAACTGTGACTGTTTGGCCAGTAGTTTGTTGATTTGGATTTTTTCATTTTTTTTTTTTTTTTAGATTAAATTGCTGACTCTTTAAAAAATGTTTACAGTTCTAAATTACACAGTGTTTGTTTTTGTAGCCTGCTTCTCAGAGTTAATGGTCTTCAACTTCTTTGGGACCCTCAATTAAAATGGAGACTGGATGTGTCTGCTGTGTGTATACTTTGCTTAAAAATAAATGGAAGTAAATTCTCTTACAGGCACTTTAAATTATACTTAACTGCAACTGCTGAACACTTTTCAGAAAGATTTCAAGCATTGATTTTGGATGGTGAAGGCAAGGAAAAGGAGTATCGTGTGCAATGGCAAGAGTTTTTCACTGGACATGTCGTTGGTTAGTATGGACTAGACTGTGTGTCGCTGCTGAGAAAGCACAGCTTTGAATGAGTCTCTTGGCCAAAGTAAATGGTATATTGCCAGTGTTTTCATCAGGTAGAGTTAGGATGAACACGTAAACTTAATTCTCATGCCTCTCAAGCTTTATGATTTGTTTTTGCAGTGGTTTGAGTTTTGGTTATTTAGGTTTGATTGGTGGGATTTGAGGGGTTTTTTGAGCTATTGCACCAAGGCTCTGAGACAGGACTCATGTTTAATTTGACAGAACACAAAGGTATCATTTACTCAAGCAGCAGCTTGGGATTTTTTTTTTTTTTAATTTGCAAAAGATGCTGGTAGGTTTTGTTCCACCTGGAATGTGGGACTCGAATGTTCCTTGTCCCAGAACACAAAGCACAGGTAGTGGTGTTGCAGCGTGGCCCAAATTGTTCTGTTAAAAGACTTTCACGGTAATTCATTGCAGTTGACTTTTCTGTAAAGAAAAGGTGTCTTGCCCCACTTCAGCACTAATGCTTCCACTAAGTTGTTATAATTTTTGTGTTGCCTGTGTGATGTGGTGAAAGTCATTTCCACTGGAGTGATGCCATGAAGCTGCTGTGTGACAGCAGTAAGATACAAGCTGCTTTTGCTGGTAGAAATGTTTGATGTCCTGTTACTAATGCCGAGAGCTATCTCAACACCTCCTACAAAATGGTCAATTAAATGGGAGGGTAGATAACTAGGACCATTGGGAAGTTAAGACTGGGGGAAGTTCTGGCTCATTTATCATTTTTTTTAAACTGAGCAGTATAGTATTCTTTAGAGAATAAGGAAGGTAATGTGTGAAGTTTAGAAACAATTAAACAAAAAAGTGTCTGTGCAGGATTGCATGCAAATAGAGGTGAATTTATATTTTTTTCCCCTCATGTTAAAGGAGAGCATAATTCCAAGGTTGTGGCACATATTGGGGATGAAGATTTTACAGTGAGAATCAATACTGATGGAGAAGAATACAATATTGAGGTATGCTTTACTGTTAAAAGCTGTATTTAAACAATCATCTCTTTTGTCCTGTGAGTATTGCTCTGTCTAGTTAGTCACACAGCTCAAAACAGATTTAGCGGTAGTGTTTGATTTGGGGTGAGTAAGAAGAAGGGAGAGAATTGACCTTTGCAAGTGTTGAGTTTTATTAGTGAGTGACATTGTCTGACATTTTAATGTTTTAGGTAAATCAGGGAAAAGGTATGTTTTAAAAAAGGAAAGGTTTTTGGAAACAGAAATGGACGATGTTAGTGGTGATCTCGTCCTCTTGAATAACAAACTCTGCAGCCTTCTGAGCAGACTTGGAGGCCTGTTGAGCTTTCTAGAATGTTGGCTTTGTTACATCTTGGAATTTTACCCATTCTCAGAGCTTTGTTTGAAAATCCAATATTTTTCCCTGCTCCTTTGTTTCTGTTTTTCACTATTTTTACTGCTATTGGTTTAAAAACATACTCAACAAATATATAATAAGAACCTGTTCTGATAAGTTGTTCCCAGTATATTCCCAGACACAAGCTGTATGAGAATGGTGAATAACAGTAATTAAGTCTGAGTATTATATGGATATTGTAATTGTCTCTCAACCCAAGGATATGCGGAAATATGGATAAGCCTGGGAAATACAATGATGTTAAAGTATGAGAATGTGATCAGAATACCCAAACCACTATACTTGTGATTTATGTTAAGGGCATTTGGTAGCTAGTTTTGTGTTTGTGGTCCAGAGTAATGTGAGCATGTCTTGGTTCTCTGTGCAGCCATCCCCCTGGCTGATAAAGGCAAGCCATGATTTGGAGGCTCCAGCTTGCCCGTACTGCCTAGCTGTTGGCATCCACAGGTCTACTTTAGCCCCTAACCAGCTGTGGAAGAGACTGTGCCCATGTACAGTCAGAGATGGTGCATACCAGAGACAGTTCCCAAAAGGCAGCATAGCAAATACCACCCTTTCATTGCCAGCCTTAGCTTTCATGGTCCTCCTGTGCTGTTTGGAAAGGCTGTGGATCTTTGTAAAACCCCCAGTGCTCTCATACCTTGCCCTAGGTTGCAAAGCGTGTGCCCTTGATGTTGTGCTGCAGACACGTGATACAGCCTTCACATTTTGGGACCTTTCTGCTGTGAACTGAAACCACAGTGTGCAGAATTACAGTTGTATGAAGTTGGGCCAGAGGAGACCCAAGCCCAGTTGCTCTGTGCCGTGGATGTGGGCAGTCTGTGTTGCTCGGCCTTGCTCAAAGAGCAGACCCTCTCTGTGTTGTATTTGGTGGTGTGACTGTAGCAGCAACAGATACGTCATTATCTACAGACAATAATAGAGCCATGACTGTAAAGAAAAAAGATTGTTAGTTAGCATCTGCTGTGGGAAATGCTGTGTCTTATGGTAGGATTTCATGGTTCTCTTTGGTTTTGGTGAACTTCTCTGGCTTGTGACTTGGGTAGCTATTGAACATTGAAGAGCCTGCCTTCTGCTGTGCACTTACTCAGCTGTCTGCCAGCTTCTATGCTTCTAGGCAGCATGTTTGTTAGCACAGTCCTTGCTTGTGCCAGTGTCCTACTGTTAATTGAGGGAGTGGAGCCTCAGATGCCTTCTGAGCTTGCTCATATTCTAGAGAGGAAGAAAATTCTGTCCCATCTACAAGCCTTACTAGGTGATTGCCACTGCTCTGTTGAGATGATCTGAGATTTTCAGATGCCTGTGTATCATAAAAGGGATGAATTCTGTTGACTTTCTTGGGGATGTCATTTTATCAGTGGAATTATTGCTGTGAGTGAAATCATTGTAGTCCAGTGCATTTGTGTGTATGTGTACACATAAAGCTGTGGAGATTTGATGGTACATACATAAAGCTTTTTTACTAACACATATTCAGTCTTTGCATTCACTGTGTTCCTAATTAATTGTGCTTCTGTTATTTGGTCCTGTCAGCCACTATGGAGATTTGTAGATAATGAGCAAGATGAAAGGCTGTTGGTCTACAGATCTGAAGATATTAAAGATTTCTCAAGATTGCAGTCTCCCAAAGTCTGTGGTTATTTAAAGCTGAACGAAGAGGAGTTGGTGCCAAAAGGACTGGAAGACAGGAAGCAAAATGAAGGTGAGTACCTTGTGAAAGCAGCATCTTTGAAACGACTGTTTGAGTTCTGACTGTGTAGGCAAGTCATATCAGAACCTGGGCAACCGTCTGTGTCTATTTCTAGTTTCACTATTAAAGCAGCATTCCTCTTCGTCCCCGCTCCCCATCCAAGAAAACCCCAACAACTGACAAAAAGGAAGAAGCCTTCACTTCTGTTTCTTCCTGGCTTGTTGAAAGGGTATTTGGCCATACCAAAGTGTGGGCCAAGGAGAGGAAGCCATTTTGCAAGGCCTAAGCAGTGTGTATTGTGGTAGCTGACCCGTTAAAACAACTTCATCCTCCCGTGCACTGTGCAGCAGGACCTCTTTGGTCTCAGTCGTTCTATAAATCCATCTTGAACTGTGATGGGGTTTTGAGAGTTTTGGGTCTTTCTTCAGCTACCGCAGCTGAGGACAAAGGAGAGGGTGGAGATAATGACTAGGAACAGAAAAAGAAGTGTTAGGGTTAAATGATGACCATAAAAGCTCTGCAGGTAAATCTGTTGAGTAGCTCAACTTCACCACTATATATTCCTTTCCTTACAACAAGTTTAAGGACTGCTATGGTGACAAAGTGTAAGAAGAATTATTTATGACAAAAAACAAACCCAAACATCCCCCATCCCCTGAAAGGCCACCCAAACTCTCATTCTTGTCTTAAGTAGGGCGGGAGACACAGCAGTGGCAGTTTCATTATTTGTTTAATTGTATTTAATATGTTCACAGTAGCAAGCATCCATCTGAAGAAAAGGGCCATTCCAGATAACTCCAAAAACACGTGCAAGATGTTGGTAGTGGCAGATCATCGTTTTTTCAAATATATGGGCCGTGGGGAAGAGAGCACTACTATAAACTACTTGGTAAGTAAATATACTCTGTTACACTTTACCAGAGTAAATGGGGGAAAAAATAGTGATTCAGCAGTTAAAACAACATACAGCTTACACTATTATATATGTTTACATCAAGCGTGTGCTTTCTACCTAGAAAAGTGCTAAATCATGCTTAAATTGTTTTCTAACGGTGATAATGTAGTGGACACTGTAGACGATTTAGGTCTTCAAGTTTCATTTATCGACAAATCAGTTCCCTTCATGTGTTTCTTGTGGCTGTGCTTATTTTCTGCTTAAGAAATGTTATTTTTCCAGTTTGAGCTTTAGACTTTGAATTCCACTGCAAATGATCTTGAAAGTTCAAGCATGTTTAAAGCTCAGAGGAGAGATAAAAGGGACTTCTGTGTCACAGAAAAATAAAATTGAAGCAAGCATGGTAAACTGTTTCTTTGATTGTCCATGGATGTTGTGGGTTAACCCTGGCAGACTTCTCAGCCCCACCCAGCCATTTGCTTGATCCTTGGTGGGATTAGGGAGAGAATTGGAAGGATAAAGGTGAGACAATTTGTAGATTGAGATAAAACTAGTTTAAAGCAAAGCAAATAAGGAGTTAATTCACTGTTTCACATCAGCTGGCAGGAAAGCAGCACTTCATCACTCCACCTGGTTGCCAAGCAGTCAAACCAAAGCTAGTACAATGGGGTTGTCTACCTGATAAGTTTCTGTGAAACAGAATGCCTGCCCACAGCTTTTCAGCAGAAGTATGGATTTGGGGACTAAAGACAAAAACAAATGAAACCACTTTTGAAGACTTGTTGTCTACAAGTCACTTTCTGAGCCCGAGTCTTTTTGAAATACTAACGACTGTCTCATCTTTGCTGGCTTTTTGACCTTTCTGCCCCATAAATGTTTATATTACCCAGGTAGGGGAGAACAGATTCCTGTATTCCTGTATCTGCAGAGATGCTGTTATCTCAGCATCTGACAGATGTCTTTTCCAGGCTAACCTACTGTTGTGTTTCCTGGGTAGATATGTACTGTAAACAACACAGTGATTGGAAAAGCATAAACTACTCTGGAGTGGCTCTGAATGCCACTTTTCATTCTGAGCAAGTTTGATGGTTTATACTTAGAAGACGAAAACAGCATGAAAAGGGAAGATGTTGATAGTGAGCACTGAGAGACTTTCTGGAACCTTGTGCTTGAAAAATGATGAGGAAAATCATAGGGGTTTTGGCTGTAAGAGGGAGGCAGGCCTAAGGGGTCAGGTAAACTAGTGTGGTAAAAACAACTTCCCCCCCCGCCCCCACTTTTATCCTGCAAAGAAACCTGGGAAACTGAGATATGAACAAAGCTTCTCCCAAGGTGTATTGTCACTCTTCCTCGTCACAACTGGAAGGGATAAATGCAAAAGTTTGTGCTGCTTTCTTACAATGGAAAATTTTCAGGGCTGCTTGATGATAGTCCCTGGATCCAAGTGCGATTGGCTTTGGATCAGTGAGTATGTCTGTTATGTTACATGAGGTTAAGTTTTAATTTCAGGTTAGTGTTTCTAGGTGAGTAAACAGCTTCTCTGAGTGTCTTGAACTTGTATTACATGAAAGCTCAGAGGTAAACAATTTTCTGTTCTTTTCTTTTTAGATTGAATTGATAGACAGAGTAGATGACATCTACCGAAACACTTCCTGGGACAATGGAGCCTTCAATGGGTACGGCATACAGATAGAGCAGGTATTCACCGAACTATGCAAAGGGTTTCTCATGTAAAGGATAACAACATGGTTTGGGTATCAAGGTTTCTGATTATTTTATCTGGATTAGAGCTAAAATAATCAAATCCTATGTTATTAACTACAACCAGGAGCATGCAGAAATAGCATCTTGGCAGAGGTGGTGTTAATAATTTGACACAGCATGTCCGTTTTCAGTTCCTCAGCGCTTTGAAGCTGGGAATTTTCAGGGATCTGTATTTAACCTCTTCCAGAACACGAGCAATTCTTGTTTCTATTACTCTTATGCATATATTTCATGTTTATGTCTTTGGCTAGTGCTTAGCTTACAAAGCCAGAGTCATTTCCAGATGCAGATGAATAAAAACAAAGATCCTGTTGAAGAGCTTTAATAACTCCCCTTAGACATGGTGATGTTGTGATAGTGTAGAAGCTGACATAGGGGAGGCATGTGGAACATAGTGACGGCGTTTATATGATGGCTCCTGAAAGCCGGTGCACAGAAATGTGGAAAAGGGTATTAGGAAGAGGAGGAATCCTTTGGCTCAGAGTACTGCAAGAGCTGTGATGTGGAACACAGGGACCCTTGGTACAAGCTAACTGCCCCTTCGCAGGGCAAAGGTCTACAGGAACAGGGAAGGAGAATCAGTTGGGCATGGAGGGGGAAAGTGGGTGATATACTAATTTTAGGTTACTGGGAAAGCAGCCATTCTTTAAAATATGTTTTGATTGGCTAGAACTCTGAAATGGTTTGGGGTTATTTATGCTACTTTTAAATTCTGGTTATATTTGAGTGGGTTTTTTTGATTGGTAAAATAACATGCATCTCAAAGCAGAATGTCACAGTGAAAACTGTTCATGTTGCTCTATAAAATGGCTTCATAGTTGCTTGTGATGTCAGTGTATCTTAACTAGCAGAGGCTGAAAAATGAACTTCAGAAGCATGCTGAGTCTGAATTTTTCTTCTTACAGATCTATTGAGACATTTAAGATTACATTGAAATGTAATCTTAATTTTCTGTAGCTGTAAAATTGATCAAACTTCCTCTACATTGTTGTTGCCCTTTTTGAAATGTAGATTATCATCCACAATGAGCCAAATCTTGTAAAACCTGGAGAAAAGCACTACAATATGGCAAAAAGTTACCCAGATGATAAGAAAGATGCCTGGGATGTGAAAATGCTGCTAGAGGTAGGTTGCAACCCTTGGAAAATTGTGCCCCATACAGAGAATTACTGGTTCATACAGCTGCTCTGTAGTAACAGATTAAACTCCACTACTTCCTTCACATGATGTGTAGATGGTACGCAGAGCTGAACTGTCTGATGTGCCCTGTAGCCCACGGTGAAGGGCTCAATTGCATAATTACAGAGCACACACCAATTAGAGTTGTTAATGAGGGGCCTGAGCCAGAAGAGCAGTCCTGATGTGTCTGGCCCTGAGACTGGCTTCCTTCTGACCTTCATCAAAGTATTGTCCTGGGTTTTTCCCTCTGTGAAGTGGGGAAATGACTAGGCGAGTTATGGAAAAGAATATGTACTGTGTGCTTGGAGAGTCATTTAATTCCCTACAGCTCTGTAGGACAGATACCAGCTGCTTTATTCTGATCCAGAGAAATCCAGAAGGCACATGTCTGGCTCATTAAGTAAATGTTCTTACCTATAGACTTGCTAATATGCACCGAGAAGTGTCTTACAATGATTTGACTTTTGTTTTTTTTCTTGAAAGCAATTTAGCTTTGATATTGCTGAGAAAGCAGCTCATGTGTGCCTTGCTCATCTCTTCACCTATCAAGATTTTGACATGGGAACGCTTGGATTGGCTTATGTTGGTTCTCCCAGACCAAACAGCCACGGTGGCATTTGTCCTAAAGGCAAGGCTTCCTTTTCTTCCCTCTCAGTGGTGGATTGAAAGCTAGTTTCTGTTACTTGCCTTTGTCTTCTCCAACTTTTATGAAGTGTGATGTGTTACTTGCAGAGACTGGTAGCTAGTTGTCAGATAGGATAGATGGCTGTTTTCTTGGCTGGAGCTGGGAAAAGAAGGGAGGAAAGGATAGAAGTCAGTAAGCTGTCTGCTGTGAATGAGCTGGCCAGCCCAAGCCCCAGCCCAAGGGCTGCTTTGTGTGGGTGCATCTTGCAGCGGTTCTGGAATAGCAGATGCTGTTGTCTTGGAAATTTCTTATATTTTGGCCTTTACTGCAATACATAAGCTGTTTGTGCTGTGCTGGAAAGATTCTCCACTCCAAAAACTGGCAAGAGAGAGGGTCTCACTGGTGAGCCTGCGAGAACAATAAAGCCATTCATATCCCCAGACAAGCATCCCTCTCTCATCCCCCAAGAATCACTGAAAGCCAAGAAAAATGTTTGGCAATTCTGATTTGTTTCTTTCTTGCTTTTATAGCTTATTATAGTCAAAATGCAAAGAAGGACATCTATCTAAACAGTGGCTTAACCAGCACCAAGAACTATGGGAAGACCATCCTCACAAAGGTAGGAGAGTGCTCAGTGTATGTACATGTGTGGTGCTGATGTGTGCCATGGGACTGTGACAAGCCCTGTGGTTGCTCAGAAACAAGCTGCCGCCTTTCCCATTGAGTCAGATCCGTGGAGACAGGGATGTAGCTCTGCAAAATAAAATCATAGTTTTTGTCCTTGCTGATGAGGGGAGTCGGGGCTAAGTGGAACTGAAGACTGAATTCCCTGGGGAACAGTAGTGAGGAGACATAGCCAGTGTCTGATAGGAGCTGTAGGTGTTTGGGCACAAACAGAATTGTGGTACCCAAACGTGAATTTAAATGTACTTTGCATCCTTTAAAAAAAACCCAAATGAACAAAAACACCAACAAAACAGAACTCTTAAGAGAACAAGCAATTATTAGACAACAAGTAGACTTAGAACAGAATTATTACTCTGCTGACTCAAGATAAAACTTAACCTGTTGGCTGTTACCTCCATCTGCCTGCTGCAGATGGATGCTTGTGCATGCAAAGCAGTGCAGGCAAAGCAGGCAGTTTGCGCCCTTCAGTGAAAAGTTCTTTACCTGATTTGTGTGTGTGTATGTCATAAACAGAGCAGAGAACAGTGTAATAGATGGGGCTTATTAGTGCTTGTAGTAAGCCTAATGTAAATTGATCGTGTCTGGAATTTTCCTACTTAATGAGACAGTAAACACACAAAGACCTGAATATGAGCTTTATCTCCCTTAGTAAAGATACCAGACCAGTGTCTGTGTTGGCATCTGCCAAATCTTTGCAGTTGGGTGTGTTCGTCTTCTGCTGACTTCTGGGCTGTGCTTTTCTGCAGCCCGATCATAAAGGGAATTCATAATTGATGCGTGGGCTAGAACTTGGCACAGAAGCTGTCAAGAAGCTAGGAAATAAAAAAAGACAGTGAAGCTTTGTGTGAGAGGGATGTTGACAAGGAGCTGCAGCCATTGCCACGCTGTGTGCGCTTGTTCAGTCTCCGAGCTGGAGCCCTGCCTTGGGTCATGCCGGAAATGGCATTTGCTGCCTTCCCCGTGGGGTCGCAAAGCTCAGGCTGGGGCAGTGGGGGGGGCACTGTGGATTGCTTCCACAAGGACACTGTCCTGTGGTGTCCTCTTGACTTTTGAAAGACAAAAAACCTCTCCTTGAAAACCCTTCCTCAGATGAAACCCGGTGCAGCACAGGAGTGATCTCTGAGTGGACTTGACTCCTGCCTTACAGGCACTACTCATTGCAGGGCCTGGTCCTCCCTGTGCTGACATGACAGCTGAAGTGATGGTTACCACCTCAAACCTGCCGACTTCTTGTCTCCCAGCTGCTCTGTCTTCTTACTAACTTCTGTTTCTGTGCATGTTTTATTTGTGGCCATTACCCTGTGAACTTGACACTGTCCAGTGGCTGAGGCAGTGCAGGGAGGTGCAGTGACGCAGAGCCCCTTTGGGATCCTCAGCAGAGGGATTCCCTTCTTGCATAAATGATGTTGGAAATCTGTCCCTGTTGGGCCATGTTGATAGATGTCTTTCCTTGTAATCATGCAATAGAAGAGCTTAGTCGGCAATCTTATGTCATCATGCATTTAGAGGAAATCATTCCAATGGCAAGATAAGTTAAACAAGAGATTGGGTAATCCTAGTAGCTGGTGTTTGTTTGGATTTTTTCTTGTTTCAACTTTTTTATCCCTTCCAGCTATTAAAAAGCAAATTTCGCTATTTTAAGTATCTACATTGCATTGAAAACAAGATCAAATTTATATTCTAGGACAACACTTTGCCTTTAACAGTGATTTAGTATTCAAACCTAGTCCTAGGACTTGTCTTTGTAAATGGAATATAATTTTACTTGCCTTTAGTTGCCCACTTCTAAAAGCAAAGCTCGTAGGGAAATCCCTTCCCGTCTCAGTGTATCTTGGCATTGCTGGTGGCCTGGAAGTAGCTGAGTTCTTTCTTCTGTCCTGTCCTGCTCATGCTAATTTTTTTCAGCATTGCTTTTTTTGATGTTCAAAAAAGGAGGCTGACCTGGTTACAACACACGAACTCGGGCATAACTTTGGAGCAGAGCACGATCCCGATAGCCTGCCAGAATGTGCCCCCACTGAAGACCAAGGAGGGAAATACGTTATGTACCCAATCGCTGTCAGCGGAGATCATGAAAACAACAAGGTATCGTTGCAGAGTTCTACTTCCACATACAAGTTTCTGCTGTGGCCAGTGACCCTTTGCACAAGAAGTCTATTTGGTTAATGATTCCTATAGCCTGAAACCACCAGGAATGTAGTGGATTGGCCATGGGAAGGGAACATACTGGCATGCCCTGGGGTTCTCTGCAAGATAAGCCTGTCTTTGGATTTGGACTTTCACTGGAGTTGATAGCACATCCAGGGGTTTTCTTAATTAGTTATTTGTAATTACGTATGGCCACATGCTGCTAAAAGCAGACCATCAGCAAGAGTCAAACACAGAACCTTGAGTATCGAAGAGCACTTGGGTGGCCTGTAGCTGCTCCTGGCAGACACTGCTGGGTGTATGGCCATGGTGCTCTCCTCCAGGATCTCGCACTGGCAGCACAGCCTTGGCCCAGGGCCTGCCCTCAGGTGAGAGGCTGAGATGGTCCAGGGAATCGTTAGTCTTCAGCCTGGTGGAACTCGCTTGGGGTCCCACCAAGTCCCACTGTTCAGAGGCAGCACCGTCCCTCCGCTAGCTGCAACTGGGCAGCCTGGGGGTGGGAGTTAGTGCTCCTGGAGCCATGGGAGAGTGAGCTGGCATTGGCTCTGCGAGTCAGGCCATTACTTTCCCATCTTAATGTTTCCAAGGTATCAGATGGGCAAGTCTAGAGGGAAAAACTGCTTTCTCAGCACCAGAACTTTAGGGTGTAAGGAGGCTGAGGCTGTCATAAGTGCCGCTGTTACCACAAGGGTACGCTCCCTCCTCAGTGCTGCTCTTTCCCCTCGTGACTCTCTAGATGTTCTCAAGCTGCAGCAAAAAATCCATCCATAGGACCATAGAGATCAAGGCCCAGGAGTGCTTCAAAGAGCGCAACAACAAAGTGTGTGGGAACTCCCGAGTGGACGAAGGGGAGGAATGCGATCCCGGCCTCCTGTACCAACAGGCTGATCCCTGCTGCACTGCGGACTGTAAGCTGAAAGATGGTGCCAAATGCAGGTAAAGGCAAAGAAGCTGCAGCTTCTCTTAACAGGGGAGAGAACAGAGGGCTGGGCTGAAAGCCCTTAAAACCAGCTGCAGCGTCACAGACCCATTTCCCAGCTTTAAGGCTAAACGTGTGAGCTGAAGAGAGAGGGTTTCAGGAGAGGCTGCTGTGTGCTTGCACTGTTTGCATGTGTTACTTCTTAGAGCATTCTGTTGCTTTTTCTGAGATTTGCCAAGACCTACAGAATTGAAGGTGGTTGTGGTGGTTGTTATATTCTAGGGAAATCAGGCATTCAGAAAATGAGTATTAACAAATTTCCTGTGCAAGTGCAATGTTTGCTTGTCTTGCAAGGTGGCTCTAAGCTGGAATCACGCACTGAGGTTTTCAAGACTGTTGCAAATTGTGTTTGCACAGATGACACAGTGACTGCACTAAATGAGCCTTCTCTCTGTTCTTGCTCTTTGGGGTGTTTGTGGCCCTGTTGCAATGCAGTGTCCAGTCTGGTTTCTCAGAGTTTCTAACAGTAGAGAGCTCATGCAGCTCCTTTTGTTTAGCAAGAACTCTCTTTGACTTAGATCACAGTGTATGTACTGAGGGCCTTCTTGCATTAGATACAAAACAAACAAGATAAAGGGAGTGCAGGAGAAAGAGCGGTAAACCTTTGGGACACATGGGGGGAAAGTGCATGGGGAAGGAAACAGTCTTGTCCAGAGCTGCACAGCACGTGACAAGAGGATCCAGGCACCTTGAAGCAACATAAAGATCCCTGTGTTGTGTATCTATATGTTGTGCTTTCCACATGCTTTTACCTTTGGTAAATGAAGAGTGAGTGGGTGTATAGAAAGATGGTGGTGGGAGGGGTAATGAGGGTAAGGGTTTTGAGTTCTGGGGTCAGTCTCCAAGAATCAGCTTTTCTTTTTTTCCCTAAATGTCATTTTTTCCTGGCTTTGCCAATGCTTCTGCTTCTTTTAAAGAAGAATAATAAATTGCTTAATAATTCTTCCTTTTGTTTTGATCTTTCCACAGTGATCGGAACAGTCCCTGCTGTAAAGGCTGCCAGTTTGAAAGTGCACAGAAGAAATGCCAGGAAGCCATAAATGCCACTTGTAAAGGAGAGTCTTTTTGCACTGGTAGGAGGTGGTTCTGTGCCCTTAAGCCAGTGAGCTGAGCACTCTGGTCTCACTGTCCTGTTCCATCCGCTTTCAGACCAGTGCCCTTTGTTCAGTGGGACATGTCATTTTAGAGACCAGTTAAGCAGCACGCAATTGCCTTATAATGGGTTCCATTGTAGTTCAGGAGTCACTTGGTGATTTACTGCCCAGAAAAACACGAAAAATGTTGCTTTTTAAAATTTTTGCTTTTATTTTTCCTTCCTACTTTGTTTCTTTCCCTTAAAAAGAAAAATCAAAGTACAGTGTGTCACTGGGAGGGGACAAAAATGAGCTGAGTCTTGCCATAGAAAGGGTGGAATTACTGCAACTCTCACTTCCCCACTTGTTTACTTCCTCCTCATCATCTTTCCTAGAGGCAAGGAGTCAGGTCAGAGGTGCTACTGCTTTGCCAGTGGCTGCTCTGCTCACTGATTGGTTGAAGGCTCCAGAGCTTCTGCTGCCTCTGCAGGCAACTGCAGATGAAAGCCAAGAGCAAGCTATTGAGGTCCCCGCCCCGGGATGAGTCTGGATTTCCTTTATTGTCCTTTTTTATTCTCCTGCACACCTCAGTGCTCTGCCATTTGCTCTAACACAACCCTCCCACCCTGTTGACCCCCATCTGTAGGGAACAGCAGCGAGTGCCCCCCTCCAGGGAATGCTCCGGATGACACGGTCTGCGTGGACATGGGGAAGTGCAAGGATGGGGAGTGCGTCCCTTTCTGCGAGAGGGAGAAGAACCTGCGGTCGTGTGCGTGCAATGGTGGGTGACACGGGACTGAACTGGAATCACAGAATGGTTTGGGTTGGAAGGGACCTTAAAGATCATCTAGTTCAGCTCTGCTCCTGGGAGAGTGCTGGCTTTGCCCTGGGGTTGCCTGTTGGAAGGCTGAGTTTACGGTTTCTGAAAAAGTTTAAGCTGTTGTTTATTTAGTGCTAGTGTTTTCCATTTAGAAAAGGGAATGTGAATGCCCTCCTGTCTCCTGATGGTCTGGGCTGAAGACATGAAAGGTGAGACTTAGGCTCTGGCACCCCAGTTAAAGGAGAGGGCATCCTCCTACCTTCCACCTGTTCTGCCACAGGTGGACAAGGGAGATGGCAAGGAGATGCCAGCCAACCTCTAGACCAGGCATCAAGGCAGAGGACTAGTGGCCTCCAACAAGTGCTTAAAGAGAGATTTCAAAGAGGTTAAAGTGCCTGGACAACACAGGATCACTGAGTCCTGTCCCCTGCTGCCTGGTCTTGACTTCTGTTGATAGGTTTTACTACTCACTTGCTCTCCATAATGTCTCTTAAAGCTGGTAAAGCAGGTGGGAGTAGGATAAAAACTTCAAGGGACAGTGCAAGGAAGTTGTAGAAGGAGGACTTTTGAGTGTGTTTGGAACCTCTTTACTGGCCTGGGGATTCCTGCAATGTTGGGGTATCGACTTGGAGTGAGGGGACACAGTGGGACCAAGCTCATGTTGCACAGGGCCTCTGGTTGAATTTCAGGCTTGGTCATCAGAGTACCCAAAACTGGGTGACATGTGTGGCCCTGCCTTCCCTAGGGGGTGGGCAGCTGGGCAAGAGCACGGTCAGCTGGGGGCCACACTGGGTCATGGGTCGCTCGGTGCTTCTGAGGAAGGAGTTTGTTGTTGTCTCACAGAAACGGATAACTCGTGCAAGGTGTGCTGCCGGGATGAGCAGGACCGCTGTGTCCCGTACATGGACGCGAAGCAGCAGTTCCTGTTCCTGCGCAAGGGGAAGCCGTGCACCGTGGGCTTCTGCGACACCAACGTACGTGTTCCCCCGCTCTGCCTTCTGAGCCCTCGCAGCCAGGGCTGTGCTGGTAGGGAAGCCAAAGCTTCACGTGCTGCTGAGCAGGGTCATCCTGTGTAAGCACCTCTCCACAGGGTGAAAAAAGGGTGTCAAGGCTGCAGGTGGAGGTTAGTTCTGCAGAGTCCTGTGTGAGCTGAAGCTTTTGCCTTCTGCTGTGGCTCATAGCCTCACCTGCTGCTCCCCACGGCCCAGCCAGCTGACAGGCTGTGAAGGAGTGCTGCCCTAAGCCCAGCCAGGTTTGCAGTGCTTGCTATTGCAGTCTTTCACTTTAGTACAATTAATTTTGACAAATAATCCAGATTGGGGAACAATTGTATGAAAATGAGCTGGCAGGATCTGGAAGGGACAGGGAGGCTGGTGGGCTCCTGATGTCACTCAGGGCCCATTTCTCTGACAGCTGCATGGACAGCCGTGGCACCTGCAGAAACCGGTGGTTGAAGCTAAATTGGGTGTTGAGATAAGTGAATTTTAGAGAGCATATCCCAGCCCTTCCACTGGTAAAACCAACAGACTGACAATCTGCTGTGCTAAACTGGCACAACCAGGGCTGGGAGTCTGTCTGTCTGTAGCTCTGGGTTCCCAAGAGCTCCAGCCTTCTCAGTGGGTAGTGGGAACCTAGGCTTCTAGTGCTTTTAGGCACTCTCCTCCACAGAGACTTCAGTTTTATCTCCCTTAACACAGGGTGAGGGTGGGGTAGGTTTTGCACATTTCAGGCATTAAAACTAAATCTGTTTCAGACAGCAATAGAGTTGAAACTCAGTAAAGATGGACTGCTGGTAGCAGGCATGAATGGAAGTCTGTGTTCACAATGTGAGTCGAGTGCTGCTGTATCTGTAGTTTTCATTTCATCAGCCTTGATGAAAGCCATCTTCTTCCCTCTCCAAGAAGGCTTAGGAAGGGTAAGGGTATTTTGTAAATAAGTGCTTTATTTTTGCAGGGCAAATGCGAGAAGCAAGTGCAGGATGTGATTGAACGATTTTGGGATTTCATAGACCAGCTCAGCATCAACACTTTTGGTAAGATACGTAACTAAATCCTTCAGGTATTTTCAGGTTATGACGTGAACCTCTGAAGCATCGCAGGGAGATAGCTGGCTGGTTTTATTCAGCTGTATGCAAGGGCAGCTAGCAGCTGGGCTTCTGATTATGTAGAAAAACATACATTTCTACCTGATATTTAACAATACTGATCTTGCCTTTTAAAGCTGAAAGGATGGGGGATCATTTTGCATTTTTCCTCTCCATTATTTTCTAGACATCTTCCAAACTTGTGAAGGAGATGGTAGCTTCTTGTCTGAATACCAAGAAGCAGGTCAATTAGAGAAAAGGAAATAACAGTCTTTTTAGAGGTCAACTAGTTCTGGTGTAGTATGAAGTGGGGCCTCTCAGTGGGATTTAAATGTCAACAGACTGGGAGAGGAAAACCTCATTTCGCTCTCATTTAAACAAACCACTGAGATCATGCAGCCCCAGCTGTGTGCCTGCACTGAGTCACTGCCTCATGGGGGATGGGGGTTGCGGTCAGTTCATCACAGATGGACTTTGCCACTGCTTCCTCTCAGGAGAAGGCCTCTTCACACTTCCCACTACACTTCCCGCTACACTGAGGGTTCCCTCCCACGGGAGACAATCCCTCACAAACTTCTCCAATGTGGGTCCTTAGTTCTTCAGGAACTGCTCCAGTGTAGGTCACTTCCACAGGATAAACAGCCCATCAGGAATGAACTGCTCCAGCATGGGTCCCCCATGGAGTCACAAGTCCTGCCAGAAAGCCTGGTCTGGTGTAGGTTTCTCTCTGCCCACATGTCCTGCCAGGAGGCTATTCCAGTGTGGGCTTCCCACAGGGTCACAGCCTCCCTCAGGCATCCACCTGTGGGGTCTTCCCTGGGGTTGCAGGTGGATCTCTGCTCCCTCCATGGCTACAGGGAAAGGCCTACCTCACCTACACCACAGGCTGCAGGAACATCTCTGTTCCAGGCCTGGACCAGCACCTCCTTCTCCACTGACCTTGGTGTCTGCGGAGATGTTTTCACATTCTCACTCTCTGTTGCTGCTGCAGTTTAGAAACTGCCCAGGAACTTCTTCCACTTCTCACATACATTAATCCCAGAGGTGTTGCCTCTGTTGGTAATTGGCTCAGCCTTGATCAGTGGAGGTTCCATCTTAGAGCTCATAGGTGCTGGCCCTATGAGATACAGGGGAAGCTTCCAGTAGCTGTTTTTAAGGAAGCCACTGCTGTAGCCCTCTGCTACCAAAACCTGGGCACACAAGCCCACTACAAGTGTTTGGGCCTTTCCATCTTGAGTTTTAGGGTCAGAAAAATATTTCTTAGGTAATTGTTAAAGCTATTTAGCCTGCTCAAGTAGAGACAACTTATATATCTTTGATGTTGAAATAGTTAGTTTGTGAAGGCAGGTGATTATTGTATGGTTGTAAAACCAGATGTCTGTAACAGTTGTGTCACTTCTAAGGGCAGGTTGACTAACTTTGGGTAGCTTCTTCCCAACTCCTCTTCAATGCTACATCTGGTCAGCATTTCTTGTCAGAGAACGGGGCAGGGGGGGAACCCCATGTTCCTATTTTGTACAATGGTATAATTTTTTTATCTGTGCCTAGTCCTGCAGCCTGGGCTTCTCTGATGAGTTCTGAGGCTTGATGTGCATGAGCAGTGGCTGCAGAACGGGGATATCACAGAATGGTAGGGATTGGAAGGGACCTGTAGAGATCATCCAGCCCAACCCCCTTGTCAAAGTAGGTCCACCTAGATCAGGTCTCATAGGAACGCGTCCAGGTGGGTTTGGAAACCTCCAGAGAAGGAGACTCCACACCCTTCCTGGGCAGCCTGTGCCAGGGCTCCCTCACTCTCGTGTGTGTGTGTTCATGAAACAGCATTTGGTAGGTAACTGATGGATTTGACTTGATTCCACAGGGAAGTTCCTGGCAGATAATATAGTGGGTTCTGTGCTTGTCTTCTCCTTACTGTTTTGGATTCCTCTCAGCATCCTTGTGCACTGTGTGGTGAGTAAGGTGTCTCGGGGTTGACTGCTCTCAAACTAAGCTGTAAGAGAACACTCCTCTTGTGTGAAATGGCAGGTGTCAGTGATAGAAGGTGATGGGAAGCTTTCAGCAAACCCCAGGGGGAAACCCAGTGTGCTGCTGGACTTACTGCTCGCTCAATGGACTAAACTCCTGCTCAACAGCCAGGGTCTGGCAGGCCCACTGCTCTCAGGACTGCTCCCTAGAGCTCTTCTCGTTCTTTCCTCATCAGATTTTCTTCCTCAGCCCCCTGAATTCTACCTAAGTATAATTTTGGTAACTTTCATTAGAGCCAAAGTTTTCTAAAGCCTTGCTAAGAAATTAGACACTCACATTTTCTGGGGAGACCCGGAATGGGAAGTGCTCAGGGTCAAGCTTGGGTGGATGGGTTAAGAGAGAAAGAGCTCATGGTAACTGGGAGTGTGGGCCTGTGCAGGGTTAGAGCAGAGGGCTGCTGTGCCCAGGAGCACCCCCAGGGGAGGATGGGCAGGCCCAGGGGGCCAGGAAGGGAAAAGAGCCCCACGTGCTGTTGTGTCCCTGCGGGGAGACCGGAACCTGGCAGCTGGGAAACTAACTTGCTTATTGTGTGTGTGTGTATGTGTGTGTGTTGGTTTGCTTTTGTTTGTTTTCCAACAGGACAAGAAATTGGACAAGCAGTATGAAGAGAACACCAAGTCTCTGTTTTGCCCCAGTGTAAGTTACTGTGTGCGTATGCAGTGGCAGAGCTATCCATGTGTGTTAGACAATAGGGGCCCAAGGTGTTAGCTGGGTATGTATCAGAGAAGGGATAACAGTGACACCTGGAGCCCCACAGCCTCGTGTTACAGAGGGGTGAATCAGTTTGAGAGGAAAACTGTTTCTTTACCAAGCCTGTGTTGGCTATGTGAGGCCGTGCAGCTCAGCAGGTGTGAGCCCTGATTCCCATGGGTGCCCTGCCCTGACCTCAGTGGCATAGTAGCTCTGGGGCAGGAAGTGGCTCCTGCTGTGTGTGTGCTTTGTCCAGGGACCCCTCAGCACAAGTGTCTGCAAAACACAGTGTGCTTGCTGCAGAACAGCTGCTTGCAGGAGTCAGCTTCTAGTGCCTCCCAGGCACTGGAGCCTCCCAGGGGCTGGGGGAGAGTGGCCGTGGGGTGCGGGGACCTGGCAGGGACACTTCTCACCTTCTGTCTTCTGAGATGCCAGAGGGGACGAGCAAAAGGGTGCTGAGATTCATTATAATTACAGGGCATCTTTGGGTACCCTGCTCAGTACTTTGGCAACCCAATTCTTATAAATAACTGAAACATGCAGTTAATGAAATGGGATTTTGTAACGGGAGGGTAAAACAGGCCTCACAGAACTCTTCCCTGTATAGGCACTGGGGAAGCGTGCTGGGGTCGGGGACCACCAAGGCAGATCATCTCTGTTATCTGCTCTGACCTTCCTGAAGGTGATCTTAGCTCCAGTGCCCCACAGTTGGTCTTGAATACCAAGATGAAAGTCACCTCAGAGCTTTACACTTGAATTCAGTCAAAAACATCCCAGAAGCAGCTGTGGCAGGAGAGTGCTGGTATAGTTAACAGGCTCCTTGCCCCAGCAACAGTCTAACAAACAAATCACGAGTCTTTGGGATCTGCTGAGGATTGAGTGTCTGGGAAATGCAGTTAGACACCTCATCCTGCTCAGCATTAGCATTTATGAGGTTTGTGGAGGCTTTTTTTTTTTATGCTCAGCAATCTCTGGATATGTTCCAAACTGCCCACACAGAAGCAGAAATCAGTGGCCTTTAAGTGGCCTTTAACCTTAATCCAGGTTGCAGTACTTGGAAGTGATCACAGCCAGACCCTGCCTTTAGTGCAGCCACTTGCACATGTGAAGGAACTCCTTCAGGTTGGACAAGTGGAAGAAGCTGTGCCTTCGACTGTTTCCCCATGCTAAGCTTGCCTGGCTTGACCTGGCATTTCCAGCCCTGCGTGTTGCCGAGGCAATGCTGGCCCATGGGGAGGTGGGGCTGGGGCTGCTGGGCAGCTCTGTCCCAGGGAGGCTGTGCCCGTGGGGAAGCTGGGGCCCTTCTGCCTTTGGCCCTTAGAGGGTAGCTGATCTCCTGGGCAAAACCCAGCACGACAGATTGTTTCTGTTGGATGTTGCCTCTCTCCTAGGGAAGCAGAGATGTTCTGCGAGGAAAAGGAGTTAGTTAGTATCGTGCAGTGCAGTGTGCTCAGGCTGGGCAGCAGGGCAGCTGGCGCCCTGCAGGGCGCGGAGGTGCGGCCGCGGTAGCCTTCCAGCCGCTGTGACAGGAGTGCGGGTGCCCCTCAGCGGCTGCCTGGCGCCCCTTCCCTTTGCAAACGGTGCAGAAAACCCAGAACCCCGGCCTGGGTCCCGGTTGCTTTTCCTAGTGACGCGGCTGCTTGTGTCTCGTAGAACGTGGAGATGCTGAGCAGCCTGGACTCCGCCTCCGTGCGCATCATCAAGCCGTTCCCGGCGGCGCCGGCGACGAGCCGGCACCAGCCGCTGCAGCCCCCGGCCGTGCCCGCCGCCGCGCCCCCCGCTGCCCCCGCGCCCAAGCTGGACCCCCAGCGCATGGACACCATTCAGGAGGACCCCAGCACCGACTCGCACATCGACGAGGACGGCTTCGAGAAGGACCCCTTCCCCAACAGCAGCTCGGCTGCCAAATCTTTCGAGGACTTGACGGACCATCCCGTCATTAGGAGCGAGAAAGCTTCGTCCTTTAAACTACAGCGCCAGAACCGGGTGGACAGCAAAGAAACAGAATGCTAGTGCCTGGCTGCCTTCTGGATGTATGACTCCCGTCTGCAACACGAGGATCTAAAACCATTTCATTTATAGAAATATATGTGTATATATTTTTTGCGAGGGAGTGGGAGAAATAAGGAAGTGACCTCCTGCAGATGCTGGTCATGTGTATGACCTTCCTTAAATTTACATTTATTAGAGCGTTATATCTTTTTAAAAGGAAAATCCAAACTAAAACCAGCTTGTTTTTGAAGCTTTTTGGATTTGTTTTTCGATTTCCTTGACCTTTAACATTTCCTCCGACCTGTGGTGCAAAACCAAATATCCTCCTGGATACTGGATCATGTATATTAGCGTTTTTTTTAATAACTTAATATTTTGTAGTCTGACAGCACTGAGAGACAAAATTAAAGGGCTTTTAAAAGCAGGAGAACACCATAGTATGTTCCCTAGAGTAGATCATTTAGCAGTTTAAGGTACATGCAAGCAAAAGCCAAAGCAGATGCCTTGAGAACAGAATGAAAGTAACAAAGCAGAGAAAAATACGGCCTCGGCCTCGCAGCCCTGAAGGAAGATGCAGAATTCGAATCACAAAGCTATACAGCTTTGAAATAAACACAAGGATCATTGGGAGCCTGTCAAGCCTTAAGGGACTGGCCCTGATCCCTGAGGCTGCCTTGTCTTGAGGGCAGAGAAAGGCTTTTGTTGGGAGTTTCCCACACGAGGTCTGTCATGTGTCTGGGAGGAGAAAGAAACCTAAGGGGGGAGAAAATAGCAGCCGAGGGCCCTCATAAGCAGCTGTTTACAGCAATTGTTTGGGTGCAGAAATGTTTCTCCAATTGTTATTTTGATATAGGTAACACTGCTGTTGAGGTGGCTGAAGAGCCGAGCCTCAGCTTTCTGTGGCCTGTGGGGCATAAAGAAATGGGAGGGGGGCAGGGGTGGAAATTCACTCCGTTGCAGGGAGGGCATTTGTTTAACAACAATGGTGAAGTTAACCAAAAGAGCTAAACCTTTGTTAAACTTACAGGGCATGTGTAAGGAGGAGACTTCGTGAATTCCAGTTCCCACACCTGCAGTAGGATGTCAAAAGCTGGCGATTGCCTGGTGTCCTCTGCCAGGTGAGCAGGGCAGCAGCCACACACGGCGCGGCCGCGGAGCGACTGACCCGGCAGGAAAGCAGCTCTTGCTGCTGCCCCGCTGCTCTCGCTGGGGATGAAACTGACACAAAAGGTGGCTGAGGGAGGAATCGTGAACTGTTACCGCCCGCGCCCAGCCCCGCGGGGTGCGGGATGGGGGGCTGGGGGCAGGAACCAAAGCTGTGCAGGGCTGGGGGAGTGTCCCCGCTGCCCCCGCCCCCGGGGGCGTGTTACACTAATACTTGAACGTGTGTGCCTTATGGTATTCCTGGCTGACGAGCTGTTCTGTTTTATACACCGGGTTTGGACTTTTGGGGTGTTTTGTTGTTTTTTTTTTTTGATTCAGTGCAAGGAATTATGTGTGAGGAGTTAATTTAATTCCCAATACAATAAAAGCTTTTTATATTAAAAACCCAACCCACCTCAGTCAAACAAGAGCTGTTTCTGTGCAGTCCTCTAGAAAAGAGCTGAATGGTGTAGTTGTGAAAGCCCAACTGAAGTCTCTGGCATGCAGCCTGACTTGAGCCAACTCTATCTCCTCCCTCCTGGGGATGGAACTGGTCTCACCCTGTGTCCTGTGGGCCAGTTCGCACAGTGAAATTCACAGCTAAGGTTGGGTGGGGGAGGTGCTCAGCTGCCTTCTCAGGTAGCAAATCTACAAGTGTATGTTCTTGGCAATAACACCATTACTGCCAAGGTGGAAAGACAACAGTGGCAGGAAAAGGTTTAAGGGCAGGCCTCAGAGATCACAGAACCCACCTCCCACCATGAGCTGCATTCGAGAAACCACCTGTGCTTCCAGGGTTGGTTTGTAACATCTAAGAAGGCAGGGAGAGACACAGCTTCCCTGGGGAGCCCCTTCCACTGTTTGGCCTTCACCCATTCTGCTGTTCTGTCTTTATAATAGGTATTTATTACAGAAAGGAGGCTCCAGTGTAATAGCCAGAAATGTTTATAAATCAAAAGGGCTTGTGGTGAGAAACAACTAGTCAGGCTTCAATTCTAACATTAGGACAAGAGAGTTGGCCAACTTGCCTTAGTCACCAAAGGCAGCCTCGTGGCACCAGCGAAGGCAGGAGGGCTCAACACTCTCATTGCTGTTCCACCCCACGTGCCATAGGCAGCATTCCCAGCCTTGGCTGTCTGTTTATACAGCCTAGAATTAGGTAGGGGGATATTTGCAGTGCTCTGCTCTTTATTTGGGTGTAATTCATGGTCCAGTAATATCCTTATTTCTGCCCCTGTCTAACTTGTTAAACCCCTTTTTTTCCCCATGCTTGTTGAATTTCATCTAGGTTGCAGGCAGTCTTCTGCAGCTTGTACCAGTAGTTTTCTTGTTGAATTTTTTTCTCTTGGCCAAAAACTCCAGCTAGTTAGTGTGCAGCACTCATCTGTTATATCCGTTGTTAAATTACGGATGAATGCCAAAGCTCCCTTGAAAGGTCTCCTTAGCTTGATGGCAAATGCAATGGTGCAGCTTTGTCAGCAGAGGCCAGCTCTTTCCAGTAGTTTCTCCAAGCTCTCAAAATGAGGATGTGCATCACCAGTTTTATGCTATCCCAGGTCAGGTGCTGCTTTGACATCTGTGTCTGTATACAAGAGCCAGGGGTCAAGAAGCTGCTGTTGGTGCCAAAGAACATCACACTCTGAAACTCCTGCTCTGAACTCCAGTGTATTGCTATCAGAAGCCTGGCTGAAGTACAGCTAAGAGCTTTTCCTGGCATCCAAAGAAATGACTCTGGACTGACGTTAAGGGCTTTTGACAAGCTCCGTGCTCCTGCCTCTTACCAGCCCCATGGTGTCTGAGAGGAGCAGCTTTAGCAGAGAGTGTGGTCCCCTGGGCCAGGCACTCCATGGGCAGCTCACAGCAGACTGGCCTCGGGCTGCATGTGGTCCACTTCACGCCAGTAAGGCAGGAGAGAAGGAAGGGCAGACAGCTTCTTATCCAGGCGTGACCAGAGCTGTGCTGCCACAAAGCTGTTGCCTTCTCTTGATAAATGAAGGCCATCAGACAAATAGGAAGAGAAATCCTAGAGGGGAAGTTAAAACCACATGTTACTAATGTAGCTGCTGGTTGCAAATAGGTTTTCAGTAATTTATAAGTAAGTTCTTCAAAGCCTTTGGGTGTATATACTAGTTCTGTTGTTTACCATTGTAGTAAAACAGTGAGAGAACGTTCTGGTGGCTTAACTTGCCGCTATTTGTCAGGAAAAGGTCACACTATGAACTGATGTAATCAAAATACTGAGTCTACTGCACTATCCAACAGTCCTGCTGCAGCAAGGGGTGCAGGAGGGAGAAAGGATTTGGTGTCTGAACAGGAGGTACCTGCTGATGGGAGGAGTTTGGGATACCTGTCACAGGGATGAGTCTGGATCTTGGGCCAGAAGCAGCAGTAGGTACCTGTGCAACCTGATCTAACCTTGGAGCTGCTCCAACACTGCACAGGGGGTGCTGCATCAGATGCTTCCAGAGGCCCCTTCCCACCTGAGCTGGTCCACGGTGTGCCCAGCACCATGAAGGGCCCAAGACTCCCTCTGCTGGAGTACTGCACCCAGCTCTGGAGTCTTCAGCAGAGGAAAGACCTGTTGGAGGTCCAGAGGCCACGAAGATGATGGCTGGAGCACCACTCCTGGGAGGAAAGGCTGAGAGCTGGGATTGCTCAGCCTGGAGAAGCAAAGGCTCTGGGGAGACCTTATAGCAGCCTTCCAGAACCTAAAAGGGCCTACAAGAAAGCTGGAGAGGTCCTTTTTAGGAAGCCAGGTAGTGACAGGACAAGGGCTAACGGCTTTAAACTGAAAGAGGGCAGATTTAGGTTATATATAAGAAGTTCTTCCCTATGAGTGGGGTGAGTCACTGGAACAGGTTGCCCAGAGAGGCTGTAGATGCCCCATCACTGGAAGTGGCTTTGGGCCACCTGGTCTAGTGGAAGGTGTCCCTGCCCATGGCAAGGGGGTTGGAACTAGGTGATCTTTAAGGTATCTTCCAACCCAAACCATTCTATGACTCAAAGTCCAAGGAAAAGGTTATTTACATGTTATGGACACAAGGCCATTTGCCAACCACATACAATGGCCAGGCTGTACTAAGCCACTGTTTCTCACAGCCCACTACAAAACATTCTGGATTACTTCCTTTCTTCCCCAAAGTGCAGTTTAGCTCTGTCTTGTACCATTTCAGCATTGCACAATCCTGACAGCTTCCAAGTCTTTCTCGTGCCCTCCTTCGTACCTGCTTTCTCTGCATCAGTGTCCAGAGGTCGAGCACGTCCGTGCCGCAGTCCTGAGCCACCCGCGCGCAGGCCTGCGCGTACTGCCCGGTGGTGGCGTTGCGGCGGTTTAACTGGTCACCTGTCAGGCAGGAGCAAAGGAGAAACCTTGAGCCACGGCACCTGGCACAGCTGATTGCAGTCTCCTGTGGCACATGTGACACCCACCCGCTTGTTAAACCTGCCCATGTAACCAGCTGCCAAGGAGATCTGAAGCACCTCAAGAGAGGCTTCTGGCAGCTCTGGCTCCTTTCGTCTCTTTCAGGGCACCTTTTGTTTTTGAGGCATTTGGAAATATGTTTCTTGTTAACAAATGTGCAGCAGGTGAGAGAGAGGCAACAGCAACAAGCACACAGCAGAATGCTCAGTGTGCAGCTCTGTAGGAGCATGTGCTGGATCTAGAAGACAGGAGCAGCAGCCAAAGGAAGCTCAGAGAATATGGGGGTCTCCTCAAGGACCAAGGAGGCAACCTAATGCCTCATCCTGACCTGCATCTCCCCCCAGTTTGGGGAGGAAGACAGCCAATAGTGGGGAGCAATGAGTATGGAGATGCATCTGTGTGCCAGGGGACTGACCTGAAGGAGCTGCCTGTGGCATTGGCCAGGCCAATATCTGCCACCTGCAAACATCCACAGATAATGGGAGGCCCCTGGCAGCTGGAAGAGGGTCAACATCACACCCATTTTTAAGAAGGGTAAAAGAAGAGACCTGGGTTGATCACTCAACCTCACTTGAGTGGCAGGAAAGCTAGTGGGGTGACCTCATCTTGGGATTCATTTCCAAAGCCATGAAGGACAAGAAGGAAGCCAGGTAGTGCTTGACCGACCCAGTCGCCTCCTGTGATGAAACGATGGCTACACAGATGATGAAAAGCAGCTCTGGCTCAAGTAAGGGCTGGGACTCGTCTCCCACAACACTCTCATTGGGAAGCTGCGTTTCTTTTCAAGTCTCGTCTCGTGCCTGGATGAATGTTCTTGTGAACATGCTCCTCACATTTCACATCTCTCCTTTGCTCTGACATCCACCTCATAAGGCTATAAATAAGCAGAACGTTTCTCCTGGATGCTTGCTGAGGGCAAATGATCTGATATTGCTGCTTACTGTGTCCACAGCACTTTATTTGTAGTATGCAGTCTGACATCACCCAGGCTTTTGTTCCATCCCTAGGCAGCAATCTCTTTTAGACAGATGCTGGCAGCTTCAACACTGTAAATGCAAGTTTGCTCCCTCCATACTCTATAAAAAGAAATCCACATTTTGGAGGTGTCACCTGAGAGCTAGGAGCCACACCAGCAGCAGTCACGGTCTGCTCACTTAAGGGACCTTTAAAAGGACAACCCAGATGCCTGTTTTGCAGACTGGGACTGCAGCAGCTGTGGTGGGAGCTGGGCACATGCAAGGAAGGCTGCTTCATGCCTGACCTATCCCTCACCCCCTGTCCAAGGAGCTGCAACTGCCACGTGTCAGGCATGGCCAGTACTGTGCATTTGATCTGTCCTGCAGCTCCAGATACTGCTGTCTAACACCAGTTGTGAGTATTGCTCCTTTTCCAGACTAAATATAAAAAGCTCCCTTGGTGGGTGAGACCCACAGCCCACATAGTGCAAAATCTGTTTTTGACAGTGATCACTGCCACACACCCAAGCCCCCTAATGCAAAGTCATGCAATAGCACAGGCTCCTTTAACGCAGTTCAAACGTGAGGAGTACACAACTCGGGATACACAATGCCACCCCAGTGAGAGAAAGCCCTGTGTTTAATCTAACCCTGTGAATCTAACTCAAAAGTCTTTTCTAAATGTACAAGCAGGGGGCAAGCTGTCTCAATGAAAAAAGACACGCTCTCAGGAGGTGTAAACTGTTGCTGCTCGAGTCAATTTCTGCCAGGGAAGTAACAGGCAGACAGCAGTGCCGACTGCCTCTCTTTTTAGAGTCAGCTTCAACAACAAAATGCGAAATCACTGCTGCTTTTGCAGGCACTTGTACTGGCATCCTTAGAATATGATATTCTCTGGGTTTGGGTTTTTTCTTAAGTTAAAAGAAACTTGGCCAGGCTATTAACTGCTTATCCAAATGGAAGAGAAATATGCTGTGACTATTATGAAATTCTCTAAGGCCAAACTTCGTTTCATTACTGGTGTTATTTTGGAAGGTGTTAGGACATGCCACAGTCGGCCCAGGCCAGCTCAGCAAAACCTGCGTTCTGAAGGGCAGCCACCTGCATCAGTTCTGTGCCCGAACAGATCAATCAACACTTCTGGAAGGACAACAGTAATTAATTAGTCCCTGAGTTTACCCAAAAGCTGTTGATCAAAACAGCAGCAGTCCTTTTCCATCAAGGTGCCAGCATCACCATGATCTGGCACAAGCCCCGTCAGCCTGGTGTCACTACCTCAGGCTGCTGGTGAGACACACAACTTCAGCCCATCTGTGTGACCCTCTTACCTTTGGCAAGACAATGCTTTTCCCAGGCTGATTCCTGGAGGGGTGGCGGTGTTATCAGAATAATCCTGTCTTCAGTAATACCGACTGACTTCAGGTACTGTACCATGGCCTTTAAGTTCGCAGCATACTCCTCCAACGGGACGTGCTGCTTGGGGTTCAGATCTGCGAGGGGAGGGAGCACATGCCTCAGCCACGTCAGACTGCTCCCTGTGTTTATTACACAAGCCCAGGTGCTTTCTACACATCGTTTCTATGCTGGGCAAAGCACTTTCAGTACACAGTTCACCTCGGCCATTGATTCGAGAGGCGTACGAGGAAGATGCTGTTCCTCAATAACCAAAGCAGGCAAATCAAGAGTCCAAACACAGCACTTCCACATAACACATGTAAGGCACAGAGGGGAAAAAAGAAATACCAACTTTGGCTTTTTAAGGTACTTTCTCTTACAGCTGCGTATCTTCGTATCAGATGCCACAATCCCCTCAAACTTCACCCAAAACCAAAGCTATGATTTATAACTCTCTTGGATGGAGAGAAAATTTGGGGAAATCCCCATGGACCTAGAGGCAGTCTTTCATGTGCTGATGGGATCATTCTCATTAGATTAGCTCTGCCTTCCACTATGCTTACCTTGGAGAGAACCCAAACACTACCTTCCCTCCTTTCCTCGACCTATCTGCCAAGGACTCTTTTGAGGCAGAAAAATCAGCTAGATGCCCAACTCCCATTTTATGGAACGAATATACTACTAATACTTGAGCACCTTGAAATTTACTTTTAACATTAAAACTTGGTGGGAGGGAGAGAAACAGAAGGCACTGCATGGTTTAAATGCAAATAAACAAAATGACTGAAAACAATCCACTGTGAAAATGAAAAGAGTGTTCACAGAGAAGTGGCAGGAAAAACCTGTGTCACGTTCAGTCTTTTCTGCTGAACTGTGAAACCACGTTAAGAAAACAGGTCATGGAAAGAAAAAAACAAAAGCAAGCTACTGTACCTTTCAAAGCACTGTCATTAGCTCCAAAGAAAATGGTAACTGCAACAGTACTCTCAGCACTATCACTTTTAGGGATCAGTCTTGGGAGGATCAGTTTAGCCCATCTGGTGTTGTACCCTGAGAGCCCACGGTTCACAACATCACATTTTCTGAAACAGAGACACATATCAAAAGGAACATCCCTCCTCTGCCCACCAAAATAAAACCTGGGAAGGTTTGAACCATTCTGTCAGGCTCCTTGCCTCTGCCTCTCTCAGAAACAATGAGACATGAGAACAGTTCTCGGTGGGATTGTAACTCTAGGTTGTGAAAGTGCAGGCACAGATTGCATGTGTACTACTTGTCACTTAGACTAAGAAACCAGAACGACAATCTCGACAGTCCCTAAAGGGTTTTTTTCCCTTCATTCTGCTCCAGCTTTGAGTGGGAATAAACATTCAGTATTTCCATCAGTACTGGGCACGTTACCACTCAGGCTGTTCCACTTATTATAAATCAATAAATGTTAATAAGTGAAAATACACATCCAATATGAACTTGTGTTGGTTTTCTTTTAAAAGAAAGCTGCATGATTTCTCGCATGCTAGAAATTACTTTTGAAACTTAAGCTCTTACCTGACCAGTCTCTCAGCAAGGTACGCCCCCCAGCCATTCTCCTGGAAGGAGAACTGAAAGCAAGGAAAAGGGTTAGACCCTCACTGGAAGATGTTGCTCCCGAGCAGGTCAGTCCCACCACCAGCACCTTCCATCCTCAAAAGGTTTTTGTATGTGACCTCGATCACTGCTGCAGCAGCGCTCCTCCCTGCCAGCCTGCCCTGTTCCTGCCAGGGTCACGCAGCCCTGGTCTTACCCAGACGCACAGCTGGCATCAGCAGCAACGCCGGACTGTAGCTGCAGAGGGTACCCCTGTGGCCCCTCTGGAATCAAAACTGACTGGTGTCAGGCGGTAGGTTCGTTTTGGCCAGTGAGGTGTTCTGGTGTTTGATTTTTTTAAAAATAAGCTTTTTCTGCTTTATTTCTAAGGTCCTTTCACACCTGAGGTAGCCTCTCAAATCACATGCTGCTATGGAGTACAGTTTGATAACCTACCTCTTCTAACTGCAGAAAAATGAGTCCCTTCTTACTCCTGCTGCTGCACCATCCTCCCCTACACACACAAGGCTGCACACCGAGTCAGTTTAGGCGACAACTGTCTCCCACTAAAGATTAACTCTGTCTTCAGACAAATCTTTTTTCACCAGAGCGCCTGTGACCCACTGAACCCCCACAACTCGTGGCAGTGACCCAAAACCAACACCCGAAGGCGGATATTGCCTCAAAGGAGAAGTTCAGTCGATCACGGTCTGGTCATGCAGAACGCGTCCCCAGGGCAGGACAGCTCAACGCAGGGAGCCGCGGGGAAGGGACACAGGAGTGGGGAGAGCGCCGACCGCAGGCAGCGCTCCCTGGCTGCAGAACGCGCCTGCCGACGCCGCGCTGAGCACAGCGCACCTCCCGCATCGGCGCTTTACGAATCCCTGCAAAAAAGGCTCTACACCTGATAAAGGAACACTCTGACGGCAGGCGCAATAGAGACGTCACTCTGCGGGCCGCACTCCGCATTCGCCGCCCGCCCCAGGGGCTGCGGCTGCGGGAGGGGTCAGGCGGCGGGGCTCACACCGCCCTGCGCCGCGGCCGCCGCCCGCGCGCGCTGCCCCAGCCACTGCGCGGAGCCCCGCGCTCGGACGGGACGGACGCCCGCGGGAAACCCCCGCGCAGCCCCCGCACGAGGAACGGGGATGTTTATGGGGCTCGGGAGCGGGAGCCGGCGGGACCCTGACGGGCTGCCGCGAGGCCGTTACCTCAGTGATGGAGTCTCCGAAGAGGACGACGCGGGGCCAGAGCAGCGCCCGCCCGCGGGCACCCGCCTCCGCCAGCGCCATGGCCGTGGCCGGACGTCCGCCGGCAGGAGGAGGAGAAGCAGGCGGCGGCCCCGCCGCTTCCTCTGCGGCGGGAAAGGCGGCGGCTGCGGCGCGGGCGGGTGCGCGTTAGGAAACAGTCAAGGGCCGCCCTCGGGAAAAGGCTCATTCCCGCAGGTGAATACGTCCCGCCGCGGAGCAGGGCCCGGATGCGCCCGGCGGCGGGAGAGGCCGGGAGGGTGGCAAAGGCCGACCCCCGGCTCCTGTAACCCACAGCCCCTCCCTACCTGAAAGCTCATTTACAAAACCAGGCGTCGTTTTAAAAGCAAGATTTTCATCCGTTCCAAAGAGAAACTTCGCTTTAAGAAAAGGCAGTTATCTCCTTTAGAAGACTTGAGACGTGTGTAGTTAGCTGTAGGGAAAGCTGTCGCTACTTGTGCTAATACCAATACCCCGATGCACCTGCAGAGATTATCAGGTGCAAATTTAATCAGTCGAAAAAAAGGAGGGAAAAAAAAGTTGCATTTACAGCAGAACTATAAAGTTCTTGTGTAGAGAGTTCAATTTCTGTGGGCATTTTTAATGATTTACTGTTTGGCAACAAGCCCAGCTCACATGTGTATTTGGAATTCTTCCCTCTATGCTGCAGCTGCCACTCCCTCGTGTCACTTTGCCCAGGCAGCAGCAGCAGTGAGGGACAGTGCTGGCAGCCCGAGTAGAAACCCTGACAGGAGCCCTTTGTGCTGGAGGCTGTAACAGCCCATAAGCACTGCCTGCGCCTGCTGCTGGTTTGGTTCATCCAGTCCAGTCACAGCAGTGCCTGCAGACATGGTTTTAAAGCTCCAATTAACCCCAGTATGTGAGCGTGGATTCCATTTGAAATGTGTTCAAGCCTTCTTTGATTCCAGGCAGACACAAGCATGAAGGCAACTGCTGCCTGGGAAGGAAGAGAATTATATACAAGCCTGATTCTGAGCACATGCAAAGCAAATACATCCAATTTATCCTCCAACTGATCTTTAATCTTCAAAAATATACAAGTCTCCATTTCATTTTTGTGATCCTGCATTTAGATAGGTTAAGGATTTTTTTCCTAATTTCTGGTATGTGCACATAAGAAAAAAAGAACAGATGCACACTCCCTCTGATTTTATTACGACCTATATGTGCACAGATATAGTTGCTATAAGGTTGCTCATCCATTATCTGAAGTAACTCAGCACTTGCACAGTCACAGCATTGATGCGTTTGACTTAAAGGAAAAAAATATTTATTCTTATAAAACAGTTCAAATAAATTGAACATTTAAAAGATCTTTTTTGGATGTGTGCTAGGTATCTACAGAGGTTAGTACACGGGGCTGAGGGCATCATAAAGCCTCTGTGCAGCCAGTTCCACCATTTCACGGAGGGATTCGTCATCTTCGCTTCCCGGCTCACAGTCCACTGTCTGGGAACAGGAAAAGATGTATGTTAGAACAACCAGCACTTCATGTTCCTTTTCAGCTTCAACGATGCTCGTGAGGGGAAAGGAAAAAGTCAAAACAAATTGAAGAGAAAGCAATCAGGAGCAGCACTGTGTGCTTTCAAGTGATCTGCCAACACGCAAAATTCAGAGAATTATAAAAGTCCTGCTGAGGAAGCAGCAGCTTAATCTCGAGTTTAATGTTTGGTTAATCATTTTTTTCAAAACTGCCATGTAAAATGCATTAAGTTCTACAAATTACACTTAATTTTGAATTGAATCAAACCAGACAATTTCAGTCCTACGAGATTTTGTTGGATCTGTGAATTCACTCACCCTGCATTTGGTTAATACTGTCAAATACGTGCATTGGCCACAGAGGTACAGGCACCTGCACTCTGGGAGTCTCCACAGTCCTCTTCCCACACCCACAAACATCAAAATAAAACCCTGAGGAGATCCATTTATCACTAAAATAAGTCTTCCAGAGAAAGATGTCCACCCCAAACATGCAAGCTGATCAGCTTTCAACCCAATCCCTTGACTGCTCTACCTCACAGTTGCTGTTCTTGACCCTGCAGACTTTGCAGGCTGTGAGACTGTACCTTCTGTAAGGCAGTATTAACTTGTTACTCTCTGAGCAATCAACTCCTTTCAACCATTAAGGGTTTTTTATTAGGGAGGGAAGCATTCAAAAGAGCAAACATGCCTTTAATGTTCTCTAACAGCTGTTACAAGCATGTTAACTGCAAGAGCCTTAATGTGGAAAAACCAAAGCCACATCCCACCATGTTGTCACATCTGTACGAAGCAGATGGGGGTTTTTTTGTTTTTAAATCTCTTGCAGTTTTACATGAAGACACATGTGCACATACAGAAGGACAGATCTTGTAAAACCTGGTTTGCAGTGGCACAAGCTTGCCTTTGCCAACACCGCGTGTCACATGGGTATTACAAAGACGTGTGCTGTTGTAGTTGAGTTGCCGTTAGGGTTTCTGACAGTGGACAAGTCTTTGAACACCAAATGGCAGATATCAGTGTAATATATGAAAACAAAACCTAACTTCTTCATCAAGCAGTATGCAGGTTTTTTTCCAGACTTATTACTTCTTCTCTCTATTGCAAGAGCTCCTTTCATTAGTCCTGGATTCTCCTGTACTTGGGCTACATTGAAACGTAGCACGTGTTTATTAAAAATACTGAGAAAAGGTGACACAGCTTGTTTTGGTTCAATAGGTAACAAATTTTGGGTAGGGATCAACCTTTCTTTCTGGGTTTCCAGAACACTTGGAAGATTTGTTGTGGTCCCCAAGACAGCATCTGGAAGCAGTGGGATGTGTTACTACTAGAGACAGTGGCGATACATGCCGTATTTGTCACTTGTTATCACTAAGGACAGAAAGTCAACACCTTAAAATGCTGAAGGACGTGACAAACGCGGTTTTAACCATTCTTTAAGAGTTCCAAATGGTTCAAACAGCTACGTGTGGCAGCTTCTTAAAGCAGCCTTCTGACACACATGCCATCCAGTTGTGGACCTGGCCAGTAAATTAATGATTTCTTTCTGTGAGTATTTCAGGTTTCAGTTTAGCTACAAAAGGATCAAGGTGACAAAACGCCATTATTGGCATCATTCCTACTCTGGATTGTTCAATTGTTCAGACCATAAACTATGTTTTAAGATCTTCATCAGAAAGCTCAGGCAGTGTGCTTGGATGAGTGGACAGTGAGGTGGATCGAGAGCTGGCTGAATGACAGAGCCCAGAGGGTGGTGATCAATGGCACAGAATCGAGTTGGAGGCCTGTGGCCAGTGGAGTTCCACAGGGATCGATTCTGGGGCCAGTCTTGTTCAACATCTTCAGCAACGACCAGGCTGAGGGGACAGGGTGTACCCTCAGCAAGTTGGCTGATGACACCAAACTGGGAGGACTGGCTGATTCCCCAGAAGGCTGTGCTGCCATTCAGTGGGATCTTGACCAGCTTGAGAGTTGGGCAGAGAGGAACCTCATGAGGTTCAACAAGGACAACTGCAGAGTCCCGCATCTGGGAAGGAACAACCAGATGCACCAGTACAGGCTGAGGGTCGAACTGCTGGAGAGCAGCTCTGCAGAGAGAGACCTGGGAGTATTGGTTGATAATAAGCTAAATATGAGCCAGCAACATGCCCTCGTGGCCAAAAAGGCCAATGGCATCCTGGGATGCATCAAGAGTGTGGGCAGTAGGTCAAGGGAGGCTCTTCTCCCTCTCTAATCTGCCCTGGTGAGGCCTCATCTGGAGTCCTATGTCCAGTTCTGGGCTCCTCAGCTCAAGAGGGACAGAGAACTTCTGGAGAGAGTCCTGCACAGGGCCACCAAGATGATCAGGGGACTGGCACATCTTTCATACGAGGAAAGGCTGCAGGAACTGGGGCTGTTTAGTCTGGAGGAGACTGAGGGGAGATCTTATTAACATTTAGATGTACATGTAGATATTTATATCTACAGGGTGGGTGTCAGGAGGTTGGGGCATCTCTTTTTTTCTATAGTAGCTAGCAACAGGACAAGGGGTAGTGGGATGAAGCTGGAACACAAAAAGTTCCACTTAAGAAAAAACTATTTCACTGTTCAGGTGAGGGAGCCCTGGCACAGGCTGTCCAGAGGGGTTGTGGAGTCTCCTTCCTTGGAGGTCTTCAAGACCTGCCTGGACATATTCCTATGTGACCTGATCTAGGTGAACCTGCTTCTGCAGGGGGGTTGGACTAGATGATCTCTAAAGGTCCCTTCCAACCCCTACCATTCCATGATTCTATGATTCTAAATCAGTTTCTCCTTTGCAACCTTTCTTTTTTCATTCCTTATAAAGGAGAGAGGTGCTGAAAATAGTAAGTTTTCTTCCAGATCTCCTGTGTTTGTCACATAAACACTGCTAGCATTTTTTTTAAGGAAGAAAACTCTCTAGGAAATGCTTCTACAACAGTCCAGTCCACCCAGCTTGCAGGCTGAATCAGTATCTCTCCCAGAATGGCTGGACATTGATGGACTGACGGCAACCCCAATGAAAGGAACAGAAAGTGAACAGGCTCAAGCTGTTTGATACCATTTCCTTTGCAAACAGTACATGATATTCTGGGTAGCACTATGCTGGTTGTGAGACTCACCTCTGCTGAACACGGTGCACACAATAGCAAGTGCTTTGCTGTACGTACCCGAGTCTCCAGGGAGATGTTTGCAGTCTTTCCATCGACCGTGATGCACAGAACAGAGCCATCCTTTGAGCTCACACAGTCTTCTCCAAACATGTCCCTACAATAAAGACCTTTGTGTGTTAAGACATGGCCAAACTGCAGACTTCGGGTTTTCTTTCTATTAACCTGAGGGTTTCATGGGCATTTGGTCAGCAGAGTATCTCCTTTCAGCAACTACTATTTAACCCCCTCTGATAGAATTAATAACTAACAATCTAAATGATTCTGAGAGTGGGTGTCACATAACAGTAAGTATTTTATTGAAGGAAACCTTACCATAAGTGAAGGAAAGGATTCCTTTGATTTCAAAAAAGCCAGATTTCTGTGTCAACAGCACAATATACATAAGTCTTAAAAGAAATGTGATCCAAAAAGGTATTTTCATAACTATTTGTAGCATAACTTTGGGAGCCAGCTGAAAAAAGTATGCTCCTGGAGAAAATAACTGGGCCCTGTATTCACAATGTTAATGATGCTGAGAACTTTTTACTGTGCCTCTTCCTTTACTTAACTCCTGGCCTTCACAGAAATTAGAATGAAGTAGATTTGCATAAAGTACTGAAAAATAACTGTATCTTTAAACTGCAGTATCCTAAAATTGTTGTATTTGCATGATTAACAGTGATCATGTTCCCTTTAGAATAAAACATCTGCCAACTTACTGTAGCATGATTTCCATTCTCTTCCTATACACATCCATATCCACCTTTTTGGGAACTTTATGTACCGCAGCTGAAAAGAAAAAGTCATTTTACTTTCACAGACCTTCGCTGGGAGGGAAAATTGGGTAATGTATACATCCTGGTTCCCAACTGACCTTCATGAAAAACAATCCAAAAGCTACAGGACAGATATATATTGTTCAAACAATGTATAAAGAAAACAGATTAGAACAGCCAGAAGAGCCACGGAAGGACACACATTTGAGACACACGTTCCCTGTACCACTCACATTTTAAACCAGAAAGCATTTTTAGTCAAATTATCTTTTTTTAATGCTCCTTTTATTGTTAATCTTCATGACCTCTCATGGTTCCTTTAGTTAAAAGTCAAAGTAATCTACTTTCATCATTTGTTTACAATCCCTCCATTTTTCTCCTGTTGTAGGAAAATGCTCTGTCACGGAGGCCAGGAGCACGCCAAGAGTACAGCCAGTAAAACTGTACAGCAAACATGAAGAGCAGTAACAGGCAGATATTCTTGGAACACGTTTTAGCATAGAGAGGCTGAGATAAAATCAATGACACTGGTTTTACACTTTGTTTTGAAATCAAGAAGTAGGTTAAAAGAAGTAATTTTGTTTTGAAGAAAAAAAGTCTGAGGGAGCTGGGGCTCTTCAGCTTGGAGAAGAGGAGACTGAGGGGTGACCTCATTCACGGTTACAAATATGTAAAGGGTGGGTGTCAGGAGGATGGAGCCAGGCTGTTCTCAGTGATGTCCAACGATAGGACAAGGGGCAATGGGTACAAGCTGGAACATAAGAGGCTCCAAAGAAATACAAGGAAGAATTTCTTCACTGTGAGGGTGATGGAGCACTGGAACAGGCTGCCCAGATGGGTTGTGGAGTCTCCTTCTCTGGGGACATTCAAAACACACCTGTATGAGTTCTTGTGTGACCTACTCTAGGTGGCCCTGCTGTGGCAGGTGGTCCTGCTCTGGGTTGGACTAGGTGATCTCTCAAGGTCCCTTCCAACCCTTAAGATTCTGTGAACAACATTCTGTGAAATTTAAGTATCTGATCGTTAAAGGAGTCAGGAGTCTACAGGATGAGCTAATTGTGAAAATCCCTGTTTCACTGATGGATAAACAAAACAGACAAGGCTTTTGAAAGAGTAGTTTTAATACTTCTGAATCAGCTAAAGAATTCAGAGAACTGAACACAATGGTAGGTAGAATTTCTTGGAATTTTTTTAAAGAACTTCATAATTTTCAGAGAACAAGCAAGTGTATCTTAAAAATTGACCATCCCTTAGATAAGATGCAGTGGCCGGATGTATTACATAAAATAACTTCATACTGGAATAAGGTAAGAGGGCATGGTCAGAGGAGCAACAAAACAGATATTTTAATTCAATCATTGGTGATCCTATGAACATATTCTAAAATACACAAGTGAAAGAACTATTTGGAATGTGGTTTTACCCCAAATAAGGGCCAAAAAAATTCCTGCAAGAAGCCACATCTAAGATTAGCCAACAGAATCACCACCATGAAACCACATAAGAAGTAACACTAAAAGGCACACAAAGAGGGATGAACTGGGGGTGGTTCACAGGATTGCACAGCTGAGGAAGCTAGATATTGTCATGAACAAATTATATAGTGGAAGTCTGAGCTACAAAAAGTCATGTCAAGTCAGATATTACAATGAAAGATGTAACCAAATAGCAACATTTTTGTCAGGCCAGATAAAGATAGGGAGCCTGGGGGACAGGGAGAGGTCAAAGTACCACCCAAAACTAACGTTTCCTTTTTTTTGGTTAGTTTCAGTAGAGTAGAACAAGAGTGTGTGGCTGGAAGGGCTGACATTCTGAAAGCGATCACAATCAATGTAAGACAATTTCACTCTGAATTTGCTTACATTAAGGTGACTGAAGAACTTTTCATAGAATCACAGAATGGTAGGGGTTGGAAGGGACCTTTAGAGATCATCTAGTCCAACCCCCCTGCAGAAGCAGGGTCACCTAGATCAGGTCGCACAGGAACATGTCCAGGCGGGTCTTGAAGACCTCCAAGGAAGGAGACTCCACAACCCCTCTGGGCAGCCTGTGCCACTGCTCCCTCACCTGAGCAGTGAAATAGTTTTTCTTATGTTTAAGTGGAACTTTTTGTGTTCCAGCTTCATCCCATTCTAAAGCAAGAACTGCTATCTGAACTGACAAACTCAGAAGAAAGGACTTTTAGCAAATTTGGGTCTAAGCACCCGAAGAACACCGATTGCTATTTTATATCAAATCACCAGGATATACAATAAAAAGACAAGGGAAGTAACCCAGGGAAAATAAACACCTACTTGCCCATAGGTCTCTAGTGCTCTCCGTACTGCTTTGGAAGGAAAAACCCCTGTTGTGAGGGAGACATCTCGTGGGGCTCATGGAAACAGATGAAGCCAGACCCCTCACTATCAGTGTCTGGTAATATGCAATCCTCGTTTATGTTGTGGACACATTGTGGACCTTGACCACCAGACTCCAGCACAGCATCAGATACAGAATGGCATGAAAAACTCTTAGGTAAGATGAGAAGATGTGGAACAGTACAGAGTTTTTAACATTGGTTAGGAGGTTAAGAACTGGTTAAGAGGCAGATGGTCTCAGAATGAATTGATAGGGAAGTCGGAGGCCAAGGGGGTGGTATGTACAGGATATGGCACAGGGTCTGAGACCACTTTGAAGGCTTCCAGATTCAAGCCACATCAGGTGTGGCTTGGGTTCCTGTCTAAAGGACCTCTTCACCTCCTCCATAGTACTTCAGCCACTCCTCAAAAGAAAAATGGGCACTAAGGTCACATGTGCCACTGGTTCCCTAAGTAAAGGTCACAGAACATATCTGCTGGGCATTACACACAGAGCTCAGGAGTTTTTAAGGTTGAGATTTATCTAAAAAGATCTCTACTCGTGTTGCCCTTTTGCTGAAAAAAACCCAATGAAACCAACCACCAAATGGTACTACTTGTATGTAATACCCCAAGAAAAGAATTCTGTGTTCTGCTTGCCTAACCACATCCAAACTGGAGATGAAGAACCCTCCAAGTTGGATAGCCAGCTGTCACTTATTTCACTAGCTGTGCAAGGGTATGCAAAGGCAGAACTTCACTAAGATCTTTTTAAGTAAAATAATAATGTATATTGCAGCCAGTGATGCAGGTACTGGCAGAAAAAAGTGATTTAAAACCCTAGAAATAATAATAAAAATTCAAAATCCTTATTTAATTGTGCTAAATGGATTGTCACTACATTATCTGTGTTACTGCATTGCCAAGCTGCCAACACGTATCCTCAGTGGCCAACTTGATAATACTCACTCCAGATTCTCTGCAGAATGACATATATGTTCAAAAGCAAAACAGTGAGATGGAAAATATAAACTACCATCACTAGTAACGCCGAACAGCAGTGTCAAATCTGCTGTCTTATGATGTTATCACTACCCAATAAAATGATTTGGTTCCAGGGTCTCCACAAGTGCAATTCTCCAGCTGGTCTGATTCCTTTTCAGCATTGCCTATCTATCTCTTTCTGATGTACAGTCATAGGAACACCACTCATGAATAGTAACCACAACTTTCAAATGAGAAACTGAAATAGCTAAATGAGGCATGGTACACTGTTATCTGAAGTGGGTAACATTTAACTCGCTTGACATAAAAAATGAAGAAAAATGACTCTGAAATAAGCGTATGTGAGACTTCCTACCTTTCTGGATTTTGGGATTTGACTGAACTTCCAGTATCACTGTTGTCACAGTGTCTGCATACATATCATTAGCAGGATTTGCCACCCACTGGAAGATTGAAAAAAAACCAAAACATTACCATTTGAGTCTGTTATTTGACCTGAGTGAAAGCAATGTAGCATTCTCCTTAATCGCTCTTCTCTGAGTCCTAGCTTCAAGTAACTGTCATACGTTTTACACCGAATTAACAACTACTTTTAACTTGGTATATTCCAGTAACTTCCTAGGCAAAATTCAAACTGTTGAATGTTTCTGAGCACATTTATGAAATAGCTACTGATTACCACAACTGTATGGAAGCGAGGGAGCAGAGGGAACACCATTGGACAGTATTTCCAGTTACTATTTGCCAAATAAAAAAGGGCACCAAATCTGTCATTATACTTGACTCACAACAAAAGGAAACTAGCAGTGGCTAAATGAACCTCAACATAGGACCATAGCTCAAGGGGAGCTTGATCCCAGCTTTCATTCTAGTTACCATCCAACAGAAAACAAGACTGATACTATGATACTATTTTTCAGAACCTGGAGAACAAAATACTTCATTCTCTGTTACCAATGCCCACCTCAAGGACTACCATGCCTGGCTCCTGGATCACAGTAATATTTCTGAAGACCTTCAGGGCTGGTTTTTGTTGGATTTCTATTTCTTCTACATCACCTAAGAAGTGACAACAAATGGTCAGCAAGAATAAAATTGCACTGAAAAGCAAGACTAACCTCATCTGCATAAGAAAACAGGTCGTTGTAAAAACAAGAAGGGTTGTCTGTGATTATCACAAGTGCTCAGAGCAGCTCACAAAATGGAAGCAAACACCCTCTTCTCTTCCCTTCCCTGACGTGATTTCCTTTGTTCTGGATTGCATGGGAATTTTTAATATGCAATATTGGCCATTTCATTTGTTTTCAATTCTCATATTTGACTGGCTTAGTAGACTGATGTGAGCACACCTATCAAAGGCGAAATTTAGTGCTCCATTTGCAGAACTAACCAGCTCTTATACCCTTAAAGGACAATTGCTCATGTACGCACTGAGATTAAGGCAAAAGCGTTTGTGTGCCAGGTAGCACTTGGGTTATGAGAACTGAACACAACTGAATACAAGTTTTCTCTCCACTAGTGATATGTTAGATTCTGACACTGGAGAAGAAAAACAATTCTTGAGCTTGAAATCTGGGCAGGGATGCTGCCAAGTGTGTGTGCCTTTAATGAACTAAGAAAGGAGTTGCCCCTCACCTTTAAGAAAGTTGAACAGAGGCACGGTGGATCACACACATGGCAGATTTAAACACCTTCTGACTCAGGCAAAACCTACAGGGTCAGAGTCTTGCCTCCTGGGGAGAGACAGAAGAGGCTGTCTGTCACAAAGGAGGACAGAGCTTTTGTTTTTATTAATTGGATGGCACTACTGGTTCTATTTTTGAGCTGGAGATAAAAGATCAAATAATCATATCAAAGCAGCTAGAGCACCTAGTTTGGGTGCTGACAGCAGACAAAAGCCAGTCTAGGCTCTATCTTGCTATATGCTTATGACTTTGTAAGGCAGCTACCGTAGAATCCCCCCAAAAAGGATGTCTCATACTCATGAACTGGATCTGGCAGAAGCTGCACAACGTAATCAAAGTTGTAAAATACAAAACAAACTGTAGCACCTTCAGATACTGGCAAAGAAACTTCGACTCAGAATCCCTGTGATGACTGAAAGTTGTTTTAAAAGTTGAGCACTCTAAATCGTGACTGTGTCTTCCCAAATACGTACCAGTCAGCTTTTGTAGCTGGTAATACAGCAGATTAAAAGGGCCTGTGTAAGGAATGGCTTGTGTCTGGGTTACAGTGCTCATTGCCAAGTCTGTGTAATCTGAAACAATTTTAAGAAGAACATGTTAAGAATGATCCCTTTGAATTTCTTTCTCAAAAACCAAAAACTGCCACTATAGATAAACAATGGCATTGATACATTTAAGGCAGAGGGCTGAAAAGGACGATTTGCAGAGGAAGTTGAAACATCTATTGCATGATAAATAATATACTTGTGGTTAAGAAACCAGTAAGAGCTTCTTATTTTATTGTACACATTAGAGGTGAACAATGAACTAGGATAGCAGAACTGCTTTAACATTGAATTATTCTTCTGAGAATAGATCAGTTTCATTAGGAATAAATACCACAGGAGCCATACGCAAATATTTTCACTGTACTGTAGCTTTTACACTAAAACCTAACGACATTTGAGATCTGGCAGGAAACTTGATGCTCTTCTGTTCTCACCAGCATGCTTTATGCATATTTGTACAGAGGAAGAACTTTTAAGCAACGAGAAGGGAAATGGAATTTCACTTCTTTTCTTTGACAGAAAGGAAAGATTTTAAACTTCAGTGGACATTGATTGAATTGAATGCCTTTCTTCTCACTACAACAGTTCAGAACTTGAGCAAAGCTAAACCAAAATCAAATCAAGATGTTCACTGATAACTTATTGAACACAAAATTATGGTATTTTATGTGTTTTAATGATGAATGATGCAGTAAGTTTCAACTACCTACTGAGCACATCACTGTCTTTACTTACTGGAGAGGTCACACGGAGAAAGGATGTGATAATTAAAATTTCTTTTAACTAGGATTCCAGAAATTCTCTGTCCTTGCTCTGGTTTCTTATCTGCTAAAGAACCCATCACCTGGTAAGAAAATACACACATAGTGCAACAATGCAATCTAAAGTATTCACAGTTTAAGGGCAACTATGAAGATGAAATAGAACTTTCTCAGAAAAATCAAGCCTAGTGTCAAATTTAGTCTACAAATAGAAATTCAGAGTAACCAATTACCATTCAGAGAAATAAAGAAAGAAAAAGTTGGAAGAGTGAAGAGCAAAGAAAAATAAACCCACTAATGTCCCCTCTCCAAAACCAGGTGCCAAATACAACACTAAACACAAAACATTCACATACTTTTGAGTCCCTGGAAAACATACACAATCTGAAATCCATTAAAAATAGAGGCTTGGAAGAAAACATTGTGGGTTTTATCCTAGAGGAACATACAGTTGTACAGATAACAAAAGACTGTATACCTTGGCAAGTTTTTCTCCTCTGAAGTTTAACGTCACAGCTTCAGTATTCCTGGGGTTATGAACTTCTATATGAACTTCATCATTATCCTCATATTCTCGTATCAATGCTGCTTTCAATCTGGCCATTTCATTCTGCTCACCGTGAACTAAAATCTACAGGAAAGACAGCTTTCAGGTTGAACAGTTAATTTGTCCAACCAAACATGTTTAGTAAACAAATTATCTAAGAAAATTTCCATGCCCTGTTCTTATAAAAATGGAATTTCATGAGGCCACGGTACACAAAATATTAGCTCAATTATATTCTGTATAGCTCTATATGTGTCTTTGAATTCTCTGCATCACTCAAAGGCTGAGATTTCACCACTCTGAGTGTTAGTAGAAAAATACATGTAAATAAGGAGAATGCATGGCAGAGATTCCATTTAACTTTTCATGCATAAACACATTCTTACATTGTGAAAAGGAAGTACTGAGTTCAACAAAAGTTAGTTGGCTTTACCTTTTTGTGTCTGTGTGTATGTAAGCACAACAAACATGCTCCTAGCTAAAAATTCACAATTTTCTTTGTGAAATTAAATCCTCTTTTTCTTCTGCTATAATTTATTTTCTTTCTTATCTATGCTTGCACACTGATTCTCCTTCAGTCTCCGCAAGTTTCAGATCCTAGTCCCAATTTCATATTCTGGTCTTTCAAACCTCCCGTTCCTTGTGATTTGCTCATGCTTCTCCCCTCAAGTTCTGCCCTTGTCTTTTGCTGCCTGCTACACACCTTCAATCTGTTTTCTTGTTTACTGTGGGGCCAATTCCACTGAATTATTCCAATACCAGTGTCCCCAACTTACTGGCATCCTATATTGTATCTTACTAGTGCAAATCACTGCTGAACGAGGTTACAGATCACACCACTTTCCTTGAAGGTCATCCCCAGATATCCCATATGCAGACAGTCAAGAGCAAGTTCATCTTTACTTTGTTAAGGTAAGATGAAAAATGGTTAAAACCTCCATCTTCTATTATTCAAAGCTGCTAGACACCAGCACCTGCTTTGAGGACTCACGGCTGTGAACTGGTTTGATGAATTCCATTCTGGAGAAATGGGCAGCATGTATACTAACCACATGTGGAGGTTTCAGGGCTCGGATAAATTCACTAGTTTGTTGATAATCTGTGTGAGCAGAGAAAGAAATGTAATCCACAGACATCTTCAGTGGGAGTTTTTGTCCTGACATAGTTGTGATCTCTTCAGGTTCAGACATGATGTGCTAGAAAGAAAGAGCACTTAAAATAAGAAAGTGAAAGCCTCCTACAGGCACCACATAACTAATTCTTTAAATTTCAAAAATCAATGAAATGATACTGGCAGTCTGGATAAATGTGAAGAACTGAAAAAAATCTCTAATTTCCCAACACACACACTCACAAATGAAAAGAGTGTACGACACACACCATTTCATCTTTGCATGCTCAGCTACTGTGGGAGCTCATTTCTCTTCTAGATACATCTCTCTCTCAAACGTGCACTGAAATTACAACAAGTGGGCGACTTCTATCTCTAAAGGCAAAACCGGATGTTCTGGATGCCCTTAGCTGTTGACACCTGGAAGGATTTCATCCCCTACAACTGGACAGTCGCAAATATGTGTGCAAGGCAGTCTGTTATCTGACACATGAGCAGTGTTAGATTTAATATTGACTCCTCTACCATGAGGGTTAGGACTCCCCTCTTGAGTCTAGTCATCTTCCTCATGACAAGATAACTACTCCTAGAAAAGATTGTATAGCACCACTGGAAACAGCCGTATGTAAATTCTCTGTACTTTTCATTAGTATCAGCCAGAAGGAATTAGTTTTGATTACATAATTACATAATTAGACATACATGACAACAATCTTCTCAGTAAATCCAAATAAAGACACTTCCTACTGACCAATTCTTTTTAAACATAACGTGAAAATTACTTCATATTAAGAAGCTGTGGTGCATAAGCAACTCACCTTAGCAAGCGTTCCTTCAACACAGTACCCTGCTATAATTACTCCATTTCTCTTATCTGTGCACCAGCTCTCAAACAACTCTCTGGATAAGCCACTCTGCATCATACCTGGGGACGCCATCACCACGCTTGAGCCAATGTCATCAAAATGATCCATACTCTAAATGGAACAGCAGGAACATCAGTTACCACAGCTCGCTTCAGTGGAAGACAGCCTAGCTGCACCCTTCGATAACATGTAAGTAGAGCCTGACGTTCTCAGACTATACCCCACCCTCATAAAAAGTGCCCTTTGCAGGGCAGTTCCTCCTACTGATGCCCATAAGGAGAAAACTATAAGCATGGAGATCTATAGTGGAAGAAAAGCTGTGGCAGAAGTTCTCCCCGACCGTCTCTCTGAACACTGGGATAGCAGACAACTCAGATACAAGGCTGTACCTGATCAATCTATTTGGATAGCAAACACGCTATTCGGCAATATTAACTCTTCTGCCACCCTTGCTCTATAGGAAAACAACCATATCTCCAGTTTACCTTCAAGTTGCTAATGTGCTTGAAAACAAACGGATTGTTGATGTTAATTTGCTTGCGGATTTTGTCGTTCATGGCATTGACATAGGTCTGGTAAACTGCCATACATTTCTTTGCCAGAGAGGAGGCATAGTAGATTGGGATATCGTGAAGCTCGGGATGATTCTGCCAGTATTCATCTAAAAAGAGCAAAAACCATGAAAAAGAACAACAAAAAAAATCCAAAACCCAATCCCCAACAAAAAACTGCATTACCTCACCCCAGCATTACCTCCAAAAGGCATGCTTCTCAGAAATGGTAATGCTTCTTGTAAAACAGATCTAGCACTGTGGGGGATTTTTTTCATTCTTATTGCAGAAAAACACAGTTTTGGCTTTTTTTTGGTGCTCTATTAAAGAAAAAGCAATTACCAGCTAAACCAGAACACAACTAGTACAAACGAACAAGAAAAAGATGAACTTCAGATATTTTTGGCAGGCCAAATTACAATCAGTTGGTATCAAAAGTTCTGTAAAACAGATCCACAGAGTTCAAGGTGTGAAGGGATCACACAGTTATCAAGCCTGGCTTCCCATAGATCATCAAGTTTTATTTTACAAGCTTAACTGAAACAAAACCACAAAAAAGCCTCCACTAACCACAACTTATTTTATCACTGATGACAGCAGTCATGGCCTTTACTAAACACAAAGAAGATTTCTGAATGAAGCTATACAAACACAACATTCATTTTCCTGCTTGGATACAGTTCAGCCAGTCTAAAACACATTTACATTGCATAAGTGAGGAACAATCATTCAAAAATAGAGGTATGCTCTTCTGGCTGTATTTGTACCTTTATAATGATGTGGCTTTAAGCTAACTTTTCTGATTTGCAGACAAGTGTTTCAGAACATGTCAGAGAGGCTCACTGCCATGACTATGTGAATAAGCTCAAGTGTAAGGTGAAAACAGTCAATAAAAGATAACCAATAGCAGGACTTAAGAGTGACCTTAAAAGACTGCACTTGCTAACAATTTTCTATAGTCCAACACAGTACTTTTGGTCATGCACTTATGGAAAGCAGAAAAACAAGTCCGCAGGCTTGACTGTGTCAGCACACGAGATGCAATTGTATTTTCTACCTAATTAAGCATCCAAATGCATGTCTAGCTTTCACAGAATCACAGAATGTTAGGGGTTAGAAGGGACCTTTAGAGTTCATCTAGTCCACACCCTCCCTGGGCAGCCTGTGCCAGGGCTCCCTCACCTGAACATAAAAGTAGTTTTTCCTTACGTTTAAATGGAACTTTTTGCGTCCAGCTTCATCCCATTACCCCTTGTCCTGTTGCTAGATATAACAGAAAAAAGTGACACCCCAACCTCCTGACACTCACCATTTATACACTTGTAAATATTAATGAGATCCCTCCCTCACTCTTCTCTTCTCTAGACTAAACAGCCCCAGTTCCCGCAGCCTTTCCTAGATGCATTTTCACTAGATGCATTTTCAAGCTTATCTTTAGAAACCCACTTCAAGATCTACACACAGCAAGGAGAGGCGAACAAATTACAACCTAACAGCTACAGAGGATTTTAAATGCTCAGGTTTTGCTCTCTAAAATAAGAAACCCCACAATTAATATGCAGTAAATAGTCCTGCAACACTAAATACTACTCCATGCAATTCTCTTATTAACATTTGAATACACTAGTAACACAGCTTGAAACAAAATAGTTTCTAATGTTAAGCTAAGCTGAATTTAAGAATAATTTCAAGTATTTTAGGTAACCCTTTATCTTGAGCACCCCTAAAAATAAGTTTCTTAATTTTGTGATAGTTATCTTTGATCTTGCCAGCATTTACATAAGCAAAACGACTAACAAAAAAGTTACACAGTATAAATTAATTGTGCTAGAAGGACACAAAGAAACCTGCAAATAAGTTATCTTAAAAGTTTTATCTGAAGTACTTGTAACAACTACCTATACATTTTATGTGAAGTGGCTTATAGAACTGTTGTTGTGATTGCTTACTTTTCAGACTCTATCGTTAGTCGCTATTTGACAAAATCCTCATGCAATAGGATTCAAAAGCCAAGCAGATATTGCCATGTCATTACCCTTTCCTTTCCAGGTCTCCATCCTGCTTCCCAAAGCAGAGCTGCTTCTGCTGGTTTAGGATTTTTTCTGCATTTGACCATGTGTAGTGGGTCTGGGATGGTAGTGATTTTCCACAGCAGCTCTTGCAGTGCTGTGCTTACAGCTGGCATCAATATTATGACTACCGCTTGCACAGCACCAGGGCTGCCCCTCCAGCATTCCTTCCCCCACCTTCACCAATAGCTGTGGGTGAGCACAATCTTGGGAGGGACCATGGCCAGGACAGCTGACCCAGGCTGAGCAAGGAGATATTCCATACCATATGACATCAGCTCAGTAATATAAACTGAGAGAGAGGAGCAGGAAGGGGAGGCAAGATTCATTTCTGGCCTTCCAAAAGCAACTGCTACGCGTACTGAAGCCCTGCTTCTCGGGAGGTGGCTGGACATCACTGCTGATGGGAAGTAGAGAGTAACAGCTTTACCTGCTTTTGCTTCACTTCCCGCATGCTGCTTTGCTGTTTTTCTATTAAACTGCTTTTATCTCAACCCACGAGACTCATCTTATTTTCTCCCCTTCCCTGGCTTGCTGAGGAGGTGGGGGATAGAGCAGTGTGGTGGGCACCTGGTATCCAGCCAGGGTCAAACTACCACACCATGCATTACACATTCTCAGGTAATTAACATGCTGGGAAATGGCTGAATAGTTGTTTAAAACACGTACACAAAAACATTCTCATTTAACTTTACAGGCCTTTTATGAAGAAGAGCTGGGAAGGTACATACCTAAAATCAGAAGGAGCTCTTGAGCTCGACCCAGGGCAAACACAGGAATAAGGCCTCTGCCCCCTCTATTGACAATGTCGTGCACAGTATTACAGAATCTTGCCTCTCGCTCTTCCCTTTTCTCATGAATGTGAGTGCCGTAGGTGGACTCCTACGTATAGAGAAACCAAGTGTTAAAAGCACTGACACAGAGACTAATTGTAGATCTTCTCCTCTGAATCCAACAGGAAAATGCAGAAAAATGTACTGCTGTTAACAAGGCCGGTAGGAGAGGCATGGGGTGAAGGGAAAAATCAAAACCACCCCCAAATTCCCATGACCACTTTCACCAAAATAACTAACTAAAACTCCCTCCATCCCAAGCCCCTCCGAGCAACTTGGAAAGACAGATCCTGTTAAACCAAAAGAACAACCAAAAACTCCAACCAACCAACCAACCAATTAAAACTACTAATTTTGATGCTTAACAGGTTTCAAATTTAACATACTTCTTTTCCTAACTGGAAATGTTGCCACTGCTTTGATGAAGGGAATATCATGTTAACATGGCTCACTAGTGGTACATGTGCCACAGCTTAGAAACACTTAGCCTAAAATATAGGAATTACACAAAAATAAGACTTTGATGTGACTCAAAATGAAATGATCAGTTACAGAAAGCAGGCAGAAAGGACACAATGAATGAAATAATCTTAAGTTTTACTCTGAAAGATCCCACTGCTTGTTTCCAAATGGAACTGTTGAGTTTCCCCTGAGCTTATGATTTTCCAAATACAGATTCAGAATAAAACCATTTTGCGTAGAAAACAAAGCAAAACAAAAATATGGAACAGCTCTCGGGGCACCTCCATCCAAGACAAATTCTCAATACAGTTGAAAGTAGGTTAGGATCTACTAAGGAAAGCTATCTGTCTAAACTGCGGCTTGTACAATACTTCTAGTAAACACAAGTCAAAAACTAAATAATCTCCCATCTTGAAAAATTCATCTAGAGGCCTAAAGAACTTGATCAGAAGACTTATAAAATGAAAATGAAACTGTTCAAGACAGTGAATAGAAATCCTGGAGTGTACTGAACACATAAGTGTTTGGATATTTAACACAAATCACATGCAATCATTAAATCTTCACTGACTCTCATTCTGGTTTAGAATCACATAAGGGTAGGGGTTGGAAGGGATCTTTAGAGATCACCTAGTCCAACCTCTCTGCAGAAGCAGGTTCACCTGAAGACCTCCAAGGAAGGAGCCTCCACAACCCCTCTGGGCAGCCTGTGCCAGGGCTTCCTCACCTGAACAGTAAAATAGTTTTTTCTTATGTTTAAGTGGAATTTTTTGTGTTCCAGCTTCATCCCATTACCCCTTGTCCTGTTGCTATCTACTATAGAAAAAAGGGATGTCCCAACCTCCTGACACCCACCCTTTAGATATTTGTAAATGTTAATAAGATCCCTCCTCAGTCTCCTCTTCTCCAGATTAAACAGCCCCAGATTTAATCACCAATAGAAATAAATAATTTTGTAAAACTTACAATTATAAGAATATCAGGTTTAATATTGGGAATCTCAGCTGCCATCAGATGTCTGTCTTCCTGTCTTGAGAAATCACCTGTATACAGAAGCTATTTGAGATAAAGAGAAGCAGTTATTCCGGTTACAGATTTTCTGTTCTACCAGGTCAGCAGCCTTTAAAAAACCGTTGTGTGGAAATGATAGTTTTAAGCAAAGATGATTTTAAGGAATTTATGACAAAAAGGTCACTTGTACTTTACCTAAAGACGCTTCTGATGTAGACAGGGCTTATTACATCAACAGCACTACCACACAAATATTTTAACCACAAGCAGTAAAGGTATTTCAAGAAGTACTATAATTTCAACAGAACTAGGTAAACAATCATTAAGATTTTATTTTGTGTTTGGGATACAAAGGTTCCATTTTCAGCCTTTTGCATACATGCACTGACCACTAAGAAGTAAAAACTGACATAACAGAAAATAAAGCAGTTCCTAAGTGGAAGTAAAAAGTAGATAAAATAGCATTTACTTATCAGAATGAAAATATAATGGGTAATCTAATAAAGTTACTTATTAAAAATGATTTTAAGATTTTTCTGATACCAAAAAAGCCTTTAATCTAGCACACTTTTCAAATGGAACTGTCTTGTTCCCCATTACATCAAGGAGTAATTTGTAACTGTTAGCAGTTTTTAACTGATTCTTGCATGCTGGAATGTGCCCAAAAATAATTGTTTTAAAACCTAACATTTTTTACTTGATAATCGTTCCATTAATGAAAAGGTGAATAACAACAAAACATATAGTCAGCAACAGCAGATAACTGGTCTACAGGTAACCTACTATAACATTCCTCATGTGCTTCACATGGAATTAAGAGAAAATAGTAGCTATTAAAGGCCAATCCATTTGAGTCATGCAGAGTTAAAAGCAAAATCTGTCCTCATCACGCCTTAATCAGAACAAAAACTATAACCAAAAGAGACGGGAAGGTATCTGAATTTTATGGTAGTAATTGTAAATTCAGTTCTATATCTATACTTTTTAAAAGCTTTACAAATTCTCATTCATTATACACTACAAACAAAGTCCTACTAGTAAGCCTCAGGACCACCACCTCTCCTCCCTCTTCAAGATTGTATGAAACTTTTCTTGGGCGGTGATTATCCTACTGAGCTCCACGAGATCAGTTTCAAGTATATGGTTTTGACAGCATGATGCCTGTGATTATATGATGACTTATTTAATCTTTCTTTACCTAGAATTAATAATAATCCTATTTCTTTAGGCTCTTTAACATAAGAATGTTATGAAAAAAATGTAACCCAAAGACTTTGACAAATGCCATTTAAGCACTCGAGACAGGCAGACATGGGAAATCTGAATTGCAAAGCCAAACCTTTGTTCACAGATTTTTACTAAAACGCAGCTTCTGTAAGACTGCTTCAGCTATCAGCTACCTCTGAGTGGACTAACAAAGAATACTACATGTTTACTTGTTCCAAGTCTGAGTCGTAACTCATTCCTATAAAATCCAAACACGCTACCTGGTTCAACAGAGGTGTCACTTGCTAGTTCTAATCAGTGAGATAATAAGTCCTCTAAGTCAAGGCTTCCCACCTTGATTCAAGTTCAAGTCTATTTGACACCTCCAGCCACAATGGTGTGGATTAATAGACAATAATAAATACTTCATGACCACATTAGAAATCAGGCTCTATTTCAATCGTAATTGAATACTAAATAATTTATAATTGATAACAAAAAGAAAATACCTTCACACCAGCTATTTCAATCATAAACATGGCTGCTCCCAGGACGTGGCCCGCGTGGTAACACCAGAATTTGATTCCTGCCACCTCTTTCACTTCATGGAAGTTGATGGTCTCAATCTTGTCCATGCTTTCTTCAAGGTCTGTTTCTGTATATAGCATGTCATCCGCTGATATATTACTGGATACAAGTGAAATGGCTACATATCAGCTCATCTTTCCATCTTAGATTGTAGAACAGTAGGAAAAAGACACTTCCTGGATTTTTTCCCCACTGACTGTAAGACTTTCAGTCAGTAACGCTACATCTCCCTTGTTGGAAAACAAGTACAAGTACCCTAATGCACTTCACCTAAGCAGAGTTAAAGCATCTTTCTTTTGAAAGGCCACCCTAGAATAGTCTTTTCAGTTCAGAATCTGCTCTGTATTTGTCTAAAAGTACCAGGAGATTCCCAGCCCTGGACAAAGATCTGCCACTTTGTTTGTAACAGTTCTCAAAAACCAAAACTAAACCACACTCTTCCCATCAGCCCAGAACAAACAAGTTAAAAGAGGGCTGTTTATCAGGTTTCTGACACAAGCTAGAATCTGCTGAGTTGAGATATGCTCAGGACCACTGCATTCACAAAGAAAAGATGTGTCAAGCCACGTTCACAGGAATAAAAAAAAAGGAGCGGAAAAAAAAGCCCAACAATATGTAAGTAACAGAGCACTCTGTATATTTAATCTGACCTTGTCTTGAACAGTGTCTTGTATCTTTAGGGGCTTAAAATTCACTACTAGCTGTGAAGCTTAGGAAAAAGAAAGACATTAAAAAGTATGAGAACAAAGGAGCGTCTTAAGAGATAAAGATGGGAGGAAAAGGCGATATTACTAAAGGTCCAAATAAGGCAAATGAAAAGAGCAAGAGGAAAGAAGGAAAAACTTTTTCTTTTTAATTGATAGGAAATTATTTGAGAGATATTACCCATGAGGCAGTAAGATGATTTATTACTTCTAACTTGGTTATAATGTTGCTACCTGTGACAGCATCCAGGTTCATCCAGCCACCTCTGGTGGCTTCACCTTAACTCTCCTATGGGACACATAGGTGAAATAATTCAGGACTTGAAGACACAACTCATGGGTCAGCTTACCTGACTTTCACATAGTCTGAAAGAAGCCATCTGTAAATAGCTTTTGTGGCATGAGTCATAAATGTCCTTCCTTTAAAACTTGTTTTCTGCAAAAACCATGGTAAAGCGCCACAGTGATCTAAATGGAAACTTGAGACACATAAAAATCCAATTAATACATTAACAGTACACAATATTAATATAATATATACAATTTAAATCACTACTTCACTGGATTAGCATTTCAAACTTGTTCATTATGCTGGTCTGTATTCTGTACACTAGTGACTGGAAATGCAGCCAAGAAAAGTTAATAATAATTCAGGAAAATCCCCATTAATTGCAAAGGTTTTATCCACATAATTTCAGCATTAACTTTTCTGTAATTTAATATACATTTGGAAATATTAATTTAGAGGGAAAAAATTAACAGGAACATGAACATAATTAATTTTAAAGATACAGGAGCGGTAACAAATATGATCCTAAATTTGCATGTTGGACACGATAGATTAAAACATGAACTACAAAAATAACATTATTTGGCCACACTTCTTGGTTTAATCTATCTCAAGGAAGAACTTTTGAAATATATGTATGTCGTGGTTTAACCCCAGACAGCAACTAAACACCACACTTGCTCACTCCTCCCGCCACCTCCCATGGGGTGAGGAGAGCTGGAAAAGAAAACAAAACATGTGGGTTGAGAAAAGAACAGTCTAATAAGTAAACAAAATATAGAAATAATAATTGTAATTAAAAGGACAGTAACAAAGAGAGAGAAACAAAACCCAAGAAAAGACAAATGATGCTCAACACAACCGTTCCTCACCTGCTGACCAATGCTTGAGCTGCAATCTGCCCCTCCCCGCCAACTCTCCCCAATTTATACACTTGGCATGGTATTCTATGGCATGGAACAGCCCTTTGGCTAGTTCAGGTAGCTGTCCTGGCATTGCTCCTTCCCAGCTTCTTGTGCCACCCTGCCCTCGCTGGCAGGGTAAGGTGAGAAGCAGAAAAGGCCTTAACACTGTCAAGCTGAGCAAGCACTGCTGAGCAATAACCAAAACATTCCTGTATTATCAAATCCAAAATACAGCCCTGTACCAGCAAATAGGAAGACAATTAACTCTGTTCCAGGTGAAACCAGGACAAGATGGTACAAGCACATACCACGAAACCTCAGGATTTTACAGAGACCCTGTTATGACTGGTAAAATCATCTAGAAATGTCTTTCCTTGTCTCCAGCCACTAAGCAATATTTAAACCACATCCAAAGCTTGTGTAAGTCTCTGAACACCTTTTTAATTCAAAGTCAATACTGCAACTTTTTAACAGTCTTAATGTAGCAAACACCTTCTAGAAGCTGTCACAATGCTGTTAAGGCAGAATAGCTGAAACTTCAAATGTCACAGCAAGCTCAGTGGAGAGTTGCAATGTCAAAAGTGACTGAACATGCCTAATTTAAACAGTTGGAAACTAAAAATTTGGCATGCCACTACCAGCTATGTAACATCTATTTTCAACCTCTCTTAATAACCTACAAGTGAACACAGCTCAGTACATTTACTCTTTTAGGTGCAACTTACTGACTAATTAGGAGGAGATCAATCTCAGCAGGATCTATCAAATCAATGTAAGGAAGAGCATCCATTCCTTCCAATCCAGGATGGATTCCACAATCGAGCTAAAAAAGAAAGTAAGTTAAAGCTTCTAACAGAACATATTAAAAAAACCCTTTTCCACTTTAGTCTAAAACACAGTTACTAAGAACTTTTAGCACTATGTAAAAAGAGAGGTATTTGTTTCCTTAAACACTGCTCTTCACATTGGATTTCAGGTATCAGGCTTCTGTCTAAACAACTTCACTCTACTAGGAGACTGAGCACCTGTCGGAAGATCTCAGTCTTTTTTAACAACTTTGTACCTCTATCAACCTTCCTTCACAGTTTGACAATACCCAAATATACAGAACCAACATATGCAAGTCATTTCAGCCCCTACCTGAGAAGACAGTTGGATGAAGGAAAGAGAATATGTGTGTTTATATATATTACTCTTTACAAATAACTGTTGGTAAACATTAGCCTTAGGTTCCACTGAAAGCTAGTATGTTCAGACTCCACATGTCATACACATACATTCTCCTTGGGGAAAGGGATTTCTTTTACAAGACAGCCACTGTAATGCCCACCATCACATATGCCATATTGTTCCAGAAGGCTACAAAATGTGTCTCTTCCAGCATGGTGGCTGATTTCAGTGCAGAGGCCGAATTTAATCCATAACATCTTTTGATAATCTGAAGGATCATAATGAGATGGCATACAAATACATTCATGCAATAATTACCATTATTTTTCTTCCTTTAAACTCCAGAATAATGCATGACCTTCCCACTTCTTGGCCAGCACCTCTGCAAAAGGATATGAAAGTCACCAAAATTAAAACAGTCTATGCCATACAGATGTAACTGCATACTGGATACCTTCAGAAGGATTATTCTTCTGTGTAGAAATAACAACTGCACAGACCTGTCAAGCTCTGATATTTAAAGTAACCGAGTAGTTATATTTATTTCAATGGAAACGAGACTGCACTTCATGCAAAAGAAACGATCTATTTGGGGAAATTATTTTGGTCTCTTCTGTTTTTTATTGCATGCCTGCACACTCCAGTCTCAAAGTAGTGAGGTGTTTAATGAATTGAACATTTACTTAAATAACAAATTATCTTGGGCTGAATAAGCTTGAAGTAACATCTTTGAACTATCCAGAAGAGACTTCTTGTGATGCTACCAGAAACACCTTCAAATGGCATTGGTATCTCTACCGAGGAAACAGATTCAATTTAAAATACTAGAAAACCCACAACGCTGTTAAAAGTGCAAAAGGCAAAAAAAGAAAATTGAAAAGTTTTTTGGCTGCGTGACCAGTTGCACAGCGCATAAGGAGAGGAAGCGGCCCTTCCAACTGAGCGTGCCAGCGCCAGGCTACCCGCCCACCCCGACAGCGAGCGACGAGAAACTGGAGAGGGAGCGGGCGGGGGTACAGGGGGAAAACCAGGCGGGATTCTAGTGGCTAGAATGCTTCGCTGGGGCCGGCTGCCGCCTCTCCTGCCGCGACAGCGCAGCCCGGAGCGAGCGGCGGCCCTCCCCGGGGGCCCCACAGCCCCACAGCACGGGGCTCCGTGCCGCCCGCCGGCCCCGCCGCCTCGCCATCCGCCCCCCGGCCAGAGGCGCGGCTCCCGCTGTCGCGCCCGCGCCCAGCGCTCACAGGGGCCGGATGAGCAGCTGATCGCTCTCCTCCGCCGGGATGAGGGCCTCGGCTTTCCGCTTCGCCGACATGCTGCCGCTAGTCCACCCTCAGCCCGCCCGGCCCCCGCCGTCCGGTTTCCGCTTCCTGCCCGCCGTGCCTGCGCCTGCGCCCGCCGGCCGCGGACACGGAAGTGGGGCGGCGCGCGCGGGCGGCGGGCGGCAGGCGGAGGTGAGCGGCGGCGGCGGCCAGCGGGAGACCCTCGCCCGGCGGGCGGGCTCGGGAGGAGCCCGGGGGGTTGCGGGGGAGCAGGCCTCCGCTCGGTGCTGCCGGCTGTGAGAGGGGCCGCGCTCCTGCCTTCCCCAGCCGGCGGCCAGCCGGGACCCCGCCCCGGCCCTTTCTGCGGGGAGTGGGTTTATCGGTTGATGGCGTTGGCGCCGGGGGATAGCGGTGTAGCGGGAGGGAGGAGAGCAAAGGCCGGGATGCGGCGCTCGGCTGCCCGGCGTCTCCCGCCGCAGAGCCTGGGCTGCCGCGAGACTCGGTGCGTCCTGCGTCCGTGCTGGCAGAGATGCACCGCAGAAAATGCCTGTGCTGAGTAACGAGCTGCCAAGAGATGCTTAACCATCTAATGTATTTACAAAAAGCTTGTGAGGTAGCGTATATTAAGTTGTGCTTTTCTCAGAGACTACCATCAGAAGCAGCAAGCTTGCCTGGCTTCCAGCAGCTGCTGCTCTGAAAGAGAGGTTGCTAGGTCCGTGCTGGTGGCTGTTAGGAGCGTCCTTCCTGCATTCTGTGTGGCCAAGCGTGGCTTTTGGTCTGCCAAGGACCGAGTGTTTGCTTAATAACAAACACAGCAGCGACCTGGGGACTGGAATCTCTACCACATCAAGGATCTAATCTCCTCCTTATTCATCTTCCATTATTTTCTGCGGCAGGACCTCTCTTCAATAGGCTCCTCCTTTGTCTTCTTTCCCAAAAATTCTGAAGCTTTGTAATTAAAACATTCTTCTCAGAAGCTGATATATAGGGTTTCAGCCCTCCCTGACTGGGAGCCAGCATCCTGCTTCTTGACACTGGCCGGGCAGACGTTAAGTTAAGCAATTGTAGTAGGGCAAATACAAGAAAGTGTTTCTGGAATACTCTCAGAATTCCCAGTAACTCGGTTCTAAGGCAGTAAATGTACGTGATTCTTGCTTTAATTTTCTGGAACATGTTAGGTAGTAACGTCCGCTTCTAGAAGTACTACAACCACTAGCTCTTCAACAGTAGTGTTTTAATGGGAGTATAATAGTTGGAGCAGGGATTGCACTTTGTAGAGGCACTTAAGAGTTACAAATAAAAACAATCTTATGCTTTTCAGTGGTGATAGAAATTTTAAATTCTGTCCTGTTTCTAAATCTATGTATGCATTAGAAACTGACTGTTGCAGCAGTCTGTAAACTAGGTAGCAACTTGTCTTGTGGTAAATCAGAAGGGTAAGGAAGATTTCTATTTAGAAGAGAGCTTGAGTGACCTCTAGTCACACATGAAGAGCACCAAAGGAACATTCCTGCTTCTGTTCTCAGTTCTTCACAAGTTTCCAGTTTTTTGTCCTCTTTGAATGTAGTCACTCTGGTGTTTGCCAGAAGCTCCCTCCCTTGACCTTATGACAGCTTTAATTTTTATTTTTCCTATCTAGAAGATCTTCCTTGATCCAATTATGAAAAAATGTTTAGAAAAGGAAAGAAACGACACAGTAGCAGCAGCTCACAAAGCAGTGAAATCAGTACTAAAAGCAAGGTAAGCTCCAATTGGTTTATACTCTGTTCATGGGAGCACTTCCATTTGTTATGAGTTGACAGTTCAGTGGTTTGCTTGCACTGGTGGTAGGATGTGATGCCCAGAAAAATGCCATGTTCCACAAGGAGAACTTACTACTGCTCTTCCTTAGGGTGTGTTAGGAGAGTTAAAAAACACTGTATCCATTATAAAGCCCTTGTACCCCGAGATGAATGCTCAACCACTTCCATAGTGAAAGCTCACAAACACAAGAGTTTCTGGCAGCACGCAGCAGATTTGGAGGAAAGAGTAGTTAGTACATTTGTTCTGTCCTGATAAATACTGGCTCTGAGAAGGTGCCTGGTAATGAGTTTACTCTTCAGTACCAGTTGGTTACTCAGTATCTCTAAAAAGTATTCTTCATTTTTAATAATGTGTCCATTTTGTCTGATAGGTTTTGGAATGATCAGTTGAATATTCTGGGCTTTCCAAGGTGCTGTTTCACTTCCCTTGCACTGCTGTGTCATTTCAAGCACTGGTGACAAGCGTGTAGTTGTCCATTTCTTCAGGTTAAGATGCAGTACCAGAAAAGTCTGGACATAAACTTAAGGTTCATTTTCTCTTTTTATTTCCTCCTTCTTTCAGACTTTTTTTGCAGACTTTTCAAGAATTCCTGTTGAATTTATATCAGTCTAACCTACATTGAGGGAGAAAAGTAACTTCAGGAAAGAAATAGGTGTTGGTGTGTTTTTTCTCCCCATTCTGTACTGCTGCTTAAGTAATTAGAGCATTAACTCTGGTGTCTTGTTTTTAAAAAAAAAACAGAGGCAGGGCATGTAAAAGTGAATTGTTAATATGTTCTCTATAACATTCTGATGATACCAATCTCTTTCTTAGTCTGTAGATTCCAGCCTTGGGGGACTTTCCAGATCTAGTACTGTGGCTAGTCTAGATACAGACTCCACTAAAAGTTCAGGTATGTAATTATAGTTTAAGCTGGTATGCATGGGGCAGGATTAACTTTATGTGTGTTGTATAAAAAAGCAGAAGTTGCAAAAAGTTAAAATGCATATTTTTTATATTTGTGAGTTAACCTGTTAGCCTGTTGACTAATGCCTGCATAGCTCCAGGCTTCTAAAGTATTATTAATGATTCACCTAGGATTAATTCACTGAGTTTGAAGTGAAGTTTCTGTGTAAGAAAAACTTGGTTGCATTACCAGTCTGTTAGACAGCATAAATCCAGTATCAGTTTTTGGAAGCTGTATTTCCTGCTTTTACGAGTTTACATTTGCACTGAAATAATGGAAATTTTGGACCAAACAGTTTTAAACAAATATATACAGAAAAGCAGAACCAGCTTTTCTGTGTTTTCCGATTTGAGGCTGTTAATCACAAAATCGAATTGCTACAAACGGTGCTGTTTCGTGGATTTATATGAAACTGCTGCCTCTGCCAAGGGCTGTTCCGAGTCAACACAACTGTTGTGAATTCCCAAGAGAGGAGTTAATATACTGTGGTAAGGTTATGTATTTGATGAAAGTCTGCAAATATTAGGGAATTTAGTAAGTTAGCCGCGTTAACACCAACTGGAATAGCCCTGCTGTTCCGGAATTCTTCAGAATGACTTTGGTTTGTTTTGTTGCAGGACAAAGCAATAGTAATTCTGATACATGCGCAGAATTCAGAGTTAAATATGTTGGTGCCATTGAAAAACTGAAGTACAGTGAGAGCAAAAGTCTCGAAGGACCACTGGACTTGATAAACTACATAGATGTCGCCCAGGTAAGCGGGTCACAAAAGACAATACCAATGGCATCAGAACATCTTAAGCTTTGGTGTATTTCTTTCATATTATCACGTGATGTGACAGCTTGCTTTGTGACTTTTAGATGAACTAGAATAAAGTAGCTTACTTTAAAAGAAGGTTTATCTGTGATTCTCAAGAGCTGTCACACTGAATCCCATCCTACTGAGTAACAGGAGAAGATGCACCCAAAAAGCAATAGTTATTTGGGTCATCCTTGCCAAACTGTGGTTGCATGTAATTATTTTTATACTGAAGCAGTACCTGGTTGTTCTCATTAGATAGGTGATCGTTTTTATCTTTAAAAGCAAATTTATCTTACAGCAACGTGACATTTCCAGTACCTGAATATATGCTAAAACTATTTTTATAGACAAATAACAGAAATTGCTCTCAACCTGGAACACAGATCACCCAGGGTCAGTGCCACATGACAGGGCATGCGTTGTTTTTCAGCCCATCTGATTTGACCACAGGGCCAAACTCCTCCTGAGATGAAAAATTCCTTTCTGAAATCATGTTATATTTAGAGTAGGACAGAACAGACTACTTCAGTTGGAAAGGACCTACAATGATCATCTAGTCCAACTGCCTGGTCACTTCAGGGCAGACCAAAAGTTACAGCATGTTACTAAGGGCATTGACAAAATGCCCATTAAACACTGACCTTGGGGCAGCAAATGCCTCTCTAGGAAGCCTGTTACAGTGTTAGACCACCCTCTCGGTAAAGAAATGCTTCCTAATGTCCAGCCTGAACTTCCCCTGATTAGATTTCACATAAAGTTGGATGGGATGAGTTATTAAGCATTGGAACGGGCTGCCCAAGGAGGAGTCACCATCCCTAAAGATATTCAAAAGACATGTAGGTGAAGGTCCTGAGGGATATGGTTTAGTTTAGTGATGGGCTTGGCAGTGTGAGTTGAGTGGTTGGTCTTGATGATCTTAAAAGGTCTTTTCCAACTGTAACAATTCTGTGAGTGCAGCAGTGGCAGGCAGACGCCACACAGCAAGATACCAGCAAGGCTGGTGATAATCCGGTGGGCTGAAGTAGACATAACCACATCTACCGTTATGTATCTTTGTTGTTTGTATTCTTCTGACTGCACTAAAGGCTTTTGTTTGTTTCCCTCCAAAGCAAGATGGAAAGTTACCTTTTGTTCCAGGTGAAGAGGAGTTTATTATGGGAGTTTCCAAATACGGCATTAAAGTTTCAACGTCTGATCAGTATGTAAGTGATTCACAACAAACTGTCTTTCTAGTGAGAGTTGAAAAATGCTTTCACTTGTTTCTCCAGTAGATGACTGGTGTGACCAAATTGTCATTTCTGGCTTTAAGCAAAAGTCAAACAAACAGAAAAACCTCTCACAGCAGCGCTGCTCCATGTCATACCTCCTCAGGGCTCTCTGCGTTTTCCTGGTTGGATTGGTTGCATTTATGACAAAAATGCATTCCTTTTGAGATGGAGCACCAGTCAAAAGGCAAGCAATCCTTTGTGCTCTGTGGGCACATCTTCCTTTCACTGTGGCCATCCTGCCACTCTCTCACATGAAAAAGTAGCACGACCAAGACCATAGGCTCCTCAGCCTGAGTCAGTAATGCAGTTCCTACTGAAGTTATTGTGGAGAGGAAAAAACAAAGGATGGAGTTATTATTATTCTAGAATACTTCACTTGTCTTCCTCTTGAAAGTTCCAGCCTTGTACTCCTAATCCAAGAGTGTGAGCTCACTCCGGCCTTAAAGCCTCACAACTCCACTTTATTGATCAAGCCTACTTTTTGTTTGCATCATTTCCTACATGTACTTTATTTTCCTTTAGTGCACTTCAAATAGCTTTTTTGCTAAAAATGAAAATCCGGTCTCTTCCCCAGAGCCCTGCAGTTGCCTTTGTGTAGTTCTGTGTTGCAGCCATGTGGTTTCCTTCTGGTTACCCTCAGAGCCCCAGATGCCATAAATACTTGGCCTTACAAAGTCATGACCTGTCAATAACCCAGCAGTGCCTCTTCAGAAAAGCTTTGACTATGAGGAGAGCACATAGCATTGCTCAGTAACTAAATGATCTGAGAGAGAGACAAAACATTTCCTTTGGTCCCTTCAGAAAATACTTGTTTTCAGTGCTTGGGAGGAGGTGCATTAGTTGTCACTTAAATGTTGCATTTCTTTGGCTTCTGTGTTTTTGCTATCAGCCTAAATTCTTAATTCTCATTAAGAACATAGAATAAATACACCATTACTTAAATTCCTTTGTACTTTGATACAGATCAGATAGCTAATTTTAAGACTTTTGTCCATCGTTCTTCTGTCTTCAAGCTGAAAGCGTGTACAAGCTGATAAAGCCTCCTGTGGTTAAGCTAGCTTGCACTGGAATTTTATTGCATTGCATCCCGCTTCCCAAGTCCTGGCTTTCTGCACCTGTGTCATTGTTTTAGTGTGTTGGTCTCCCAACACTTTTCATAGAGTTCCATCTTGAAAAGTCCTCTGCATTCATACAAAGAGTTCAGCCTTTTGGCTTTGGGAGAAAGGTGACAGTTCTGTGATTAGTAGATACCTTTGCAGGTGAACAGGCAGCTATTGTACTTCAGACGCTGAAAAGAGAACTGACTGCAGGATACAGAAGTTTCCCTCAGGGATTTCAGTCAGCACTTGAGAAATTATTTCCCTGGTGACTGAAACGTACAGATACCTAATTCATGGACATATTTCCATTGTTTGTGGCAACCCCTAAAAACCAAAGGCTTTTCTATTTGTAGCAGCCAGGTCAAGGCTTTGGCCTTCTTCATATTCCATGTGCATGTACTTGCACATTATATATACGTACATACACATATGGCAGGGTTTGTCCTTCACCATCTTATTTCTTCCTCAACCACAGAATTCTCTCTTGGCCAAATACTGGAAGGAGGGGAGGACATGAATGCACAGGGGGACAGGCTACTTCAAAGAACATGATCTTCCCCTCCTCATGATAATCTATGTGCACATTAGGACTGTAGCAAGTTCTGAGCAAGTAACACTAGAAAGTGACAAGTAATTTGGAGGGACCTTTTGGCATCTTTCATCCAGAGGCTGGAGGGTTGATGCAGGAAGTTCTATGTGATGTGAGGGCAGGTGCTGACAGGAGTAGCTGTGAGTGACTCCCAGGACAAAGATGTTTTTCAGGGAGGTGATCTTAGGAGCTTTAGTTGAGGGCTGTCACTCGGAGGTTTCACAGGAGGCATTGAGCTCACTGTCCAGTTTCACAGCTTCTGTGTCAATGCACACCTTTCTTTAAGAGCCTTGAGCTGCTGAGAGGGACAAGATCTGTGGTGCCATGAATACAGAAAAAGAGCTGACTTGAAGCTGTGAGACCCTGGAGGTGGTATGACTGGAAGAAAGCAGATGAGCATTTGTCAGTTGAGTAGGATGGCTTGAGAAGAAAGGCTTTGTGGAGGGTAGGCCTGCAGACACCTTGTGCTGGATGACATCAACTACTCTTTGGAACACCCAAGATGTGAACTGCTGGGACTATGGCAAAACCCTGTGATGGCAGTGGGGAGTAGGTCTCAGACTAGATCTCTGCAAGAGTCAGGACCCATGCTGTGCCTCAGGCCACAAGGGGCCTGGCTCTAGCCCCCTCCACCCTAAAGCAACTGTTTCCTCTTCTGGGAGCAGTTTCTGGTGTGTACCCTTCCTGGAACAGAGACAGGGGTCTGTCTGGAAAAATACTGGAAAAGTAAAAAGCTCTTTCAAGTTCCCTCTTTGCCAGATGTACAGAGCATACCCCTGTCCTGCTCCCAGAAGGCAAGTCAGGATAGTTGGGAAATGTACAGGTGCTTTTGTGGTATGGCCAGGAATACATTACACATATGAATGCAATTCTAAAATAGAAGCAAAAACCAAAGCTAAAATTGTGTTAAACCACCACTTTTTGTAAATCTCGACTAAGCTCTCAAGTAAAGAATTTGTAACTTCACCAAGGAATGCTTTTCTGAATAAGTCTTAAGTATTCTTTTGTAAGAGAGACAATCAAAAGAGGTAGAAAAGTGAAACAGCTGTTGCACTGTGCCAGAGTAACTTTTATTTGCCACACGGTTTCAGGATGTGTTGCATAGGCATGCTCTCTATTTAATTGTACGGATGGTCTGCTATGATGATGGTCTGGGAGCAGGAAAAAGTTTACTGGCTTTGAAGACAACAGATGCAGCCTCTGAAGAATGCAGCCTCTGGGTATATCAGTGCAATAGTTTGGTAAGAGTTTATGTTTACAGCTTTTAATTTAGGTCTCAGTGTTTTGACTGTAAAGGGAGATTCTAAAACCCAAGGCACTTGTGAAGGCCTTTTGGCAGAAGGAGGATTGCTCAATTAAATGAAGAGTATAAATGTGCCTGGCTGAGGAGGGGAGAAGAGCCTTGCTGACAGCATTCCAGCAGTTCTGAGGAAACATGCCTCCATTCCCTCAATGGATGTGCACGCCTGAGAGAGCTCTTTGCAACCTAAACTGTGCCTTGTAGCTGCCAAAGACAATCCTCGTTTGTATTTGAAAAGACAAAACCCTCTTAAGATCAGGGAGGGATTGAGTTCTGGTAAGGGTGCACACAGTCATATTCTGGAGAGCAGGACAATTCATTGTCAGGATACCATGCTGTGAGAGTCACCCAGAGCAGCACTAGGGGAACACAAGACCTAACTGTGGATGCTGGTGTCATGCTATGATGAAAGCTAACAACTCTGGCTTGTTTTGCAAGAGCTCACTTAGAATGGCTTCCCCCATGTCACTTCAGACCATGGAAATCAAAGTACGGCTTTTTTGTGCTACTCTGTTTTGCATGTCTGCCAAAAGAACGACAAAGGCCACGTTCTGCTTTCAGGGAGTTTAGAGATGGTTAGAAGTTCTTTGGGAAGTGTTAATTGCCTGTGTTTGAATGTTTTCTAGGAACAAGCACAAGCGATTTGCAAAGTGCTATCTACAGCCTTTGATTCCGTTCTAATGTCGGAGAAGTCTTGATTTTCTTCAGCAGTGCACAACTGTGTAGCACAAGAGGCCTTTGTGTGAGGAGGAAATGGAGCTCCTTCATGGTGCTGTGGGCTGGCTGCAGCTACACAAACCCAGAAAAGACTTGCTGTGCAAAGAACAGCCATGCAACCTTGCACATGGTACTTTGTCATTCCCCAGACATCGTGACTTGAAGAACTTATTCCAGCTTCGGTTTCCAGGACAATACACAATTTTATATTTAACATGATTTTTTCCCCTTAATCCCGTTTTGTATATTGATGTCAATATTGTAGAAATGTAAAATAAAACTGACACTTGCTTCTTCCTCTGTCTGAAAAGCAATTTGTTAACATCAACTTACATTCCACTTAACCTAAGATAACAGAACAAAGCACGAGCAAGGAGATAACAAGTAGTCATTTGTTGCTTTACACCTCTAATATAACCTTAGGTCTGCCATCTACAGAGTTTCTCCATTCAATTAAAAGTCCCCCAGATGTACATTGTGTTTACTCAAAGTGCCACCACTTGTTTACATTTCTCGGTTTACATGTGGAAAAGAAGAATATTGCCTGAGCGACACACAGTAGGAGAAGCAGCCACAGTGATTTTAAAAGTAGTTTTATTTTTCCAGACATTTGACTGGTTAACAAGAGTAAAATTTATTAATCATGCTCTAATTATAAATCACTGCATTCAGGACATTGAAAATAAGAGTTGATTTTCGGTTATACAATATATACAGTTGCTCTGCAACTAAACAAAATAAAAACAACTGAATTGAATATTATACATCTCATAGCACTCTAAGCTGCATTTTAAGTGTCACTTGCTCCTTTTTAAACAGTTAACACAGCAACCTAATAGTCTGTCTATTAACAGGTTTTTTGAATCATCATTTTGATCAGGTTTGAAAAGTTGTACGAAATATGCCAAAATTTTGGACTTAAAATTCTTAATTTTATAATATAAATAGATATCTACAGGCTCTGGAATTTCTTTTTCCTCTGCCAGAGGAGCAAAGTTTGAGAAACATGGAAAACCTAGGGATAAATTTTGCTTAGCTGCTTGTTGTTGGTCCTCGAGATTTCATCTGCCTGCACTGTTCATGCTGTTGAGTTCTGTTCCACAAGTTTCCTTGTTTCCAAGTGACCGAAGAAAAGGGTTGTGATGGGATTTTAAAGCCTATCCCTCTGCTAGCAGAACTCAAGGAAAACCTGCGTCACTGTTTACATGTTGTTACATACACTATAAGATTCTGTGTTAAAAATACTGTACATTAGGAGATCTGTGCAAAATAATATGCCCATTTACTCTCTAGACTCTATCAGGGATAGAAACATACAAAATAGTGTTGCAAACTGAAAGTATCAGTAAGTGAATAAAACTAGTGCTAAACTATTACTCTATCGTTTTACTGGGGACTTTGAAAATACGGATTTATTTGCTTCAACTTGCAACAAAAATATCTTGAAACATTCCAGTTTGTTCCCCGTTGATACTGCAGCAGCAGCGTGTGGGCAGTGAGAGCTGGGCAGGCACGTGGCTGTCCCCACACACGGAGGGAGGTTGCCCACCCGCCCACGGTACCATTTCGGAGAGGCCCCAAAGGCGAGAGCGAGCGGCGGTGTCCACCCGGCACCGACCCCGGGCCCTTTTTCCCCGCGGCAGCCTGTCGGGTGCTCGCCTGTTTCCCTCCCCATTCCACGTGAAACGGCCGATTTCAACATCATCTGTCAGAAATTCAAAGTTCTCTGGATAAATCTAGAGATACGATAGTCACGAAACGTGATCAAAGCCAATGTGACCTAGACATTGATTTTTCTTATCCTATGCCACCAGTTGTTGCCCGTAGCATAAGCAAAACCTGGTACGACTTCACAATATACAAACACCAAAGTGACGTCAGATTTACGGGGGTGTTTTGTATTCCATCAACTGACTGGGAACTACCCCTGGCCTGGCCATTGTTCCCGAATTAGTAAAACAAATTTAACAACAGTGTAGCTACCATACATGTGGGTATATTATATAAATACAGAGTGAGTTTGCAAACCTTCCTCGTTCGCAAGGTAGTGGCACATAACTTTTATAAACCAGAAGGTAATGTAGTGTACTCGTGAGGTTTCAGATACCTTATTCACTGACGATCACGATGATCTGTGTTCCACCAAATATGTTCTCTCTGTGAACACGTTGCTGGATGATTTCAGAGAATTCAGGAACTTGAAAACTAAACTAGCTAGCATGAGACAAGTATAAGAAACTCTCTGCAATCCGTCATCATAGTTACACACATTTCAGGAAGTGCAGTTCTCATATCCTTGAGTTAATGTAGTAACTCATTAATATTGCCATAGTTTAGATAACCAGCAGTAGTCACATAAAATGACCAAAAATGGATGTAACGTACATAAAGAACATTCAAAAAACAGGTTCTACATGCGTGCAGCGTAGAAAAATGAACCAGTCTCAAGCTCACAAACTTGGAAGTTCAACAACTAACACAGATCTCAGATAACTTTAAGCAAATATCTACATCCATTCCAAACAAAAGAAGTTTCTCCTGTGGTAAACTGAAATACTTTTTCGCTTTTACCTGGCCAAAGACAGCCGAGTAAAATCTTCTCCTCAGTTAAGTGTTGATGTCCTGGATGACGGCCAGTACGGCAAGATGCTGAAGGAGTCCAATTCAGAACTACGCAGCAGCTTGCACGTTTTGATTCCAACACTTCAGACGGTATGGAGCATCAGATCAGTTCCCTGCCCTGCCAGATGCACGCTGTTTCTTTGACCGGGGAAGCAGCACCAAACCGTGGCATTGTCGGGTTACAAAAAGGACAGTAAAATTACAGCAAATTGATTGAAAAGAACAGTCCTACGGTGATGTTCACACACTCTATGGATTTTGATTGTTAAAGCTTTTCAGTTCACCTTGAAAATACAGGAAGAGGAGTTTTTTGTGTTTTTTGAAGTGTAAACGGCTCATGAGAAGTTTTAACGTAGAAAAAAGTTTTAGAAGTTCCCAAATCAGAACAATGGCAATAAAAAAGTAAGCTACGGTACCTGGGACTTGGGCAGTGCTCAGGTGTGCTGTCTGCGGATAGGTAGATGAAATGAAATAGAGCAAAAACTTATTTCTGTGACCGCTGGAAATGAGAAATGTCTCCACTTATCAGTAGCAATTTAGTCAACAATAAAGTGCACAAATGATACAGGGAAAGCTCCTTTCCGACTGGGATCTCCATCAATGTGGCCGATCTGCAAGAGTCCAGATATTTTTCCAGTTAGACTCAAAATGGCATTTCAGTATCCCCAAAATGAATACCAATCACCTTCCTGCCTGCAGGATGACGAGCCTCTCCCTACATCTATTCTGCTGCAGTGGTGGTCTTTTGCAGATGGGAAAATTTAGTCCTACAGAGTGCATCTGATTTTCAGCTACAGACTTATTTTTTTTCCCAAAAAATGTTTTATCCAGTTCCTTTGCAAGCAACACCTCTTAACGCAGCACCGCCGCTGCCTCATTGCAGCGCGTTCTCTCACGCCTGGCAGCCCATTTTCTGCTTCTGTTCTGTGGCTTCTGCTTCCCCTTGTTAAGAAGCACCAGAAGGTGAAAGGATGGATCCAGCTTCGGCAGTTTTGGGGTTTTACATGAATCTATTTGTGTTTATACAGCATTACTGGCAATTTAGATGCAATCTGAAGGTTCTGTTCTTCGCTAGCTAACACAATAAGGCAATTGTTTCATGCACAACAATTTCCCAAGGCTTTGCTTTAAAAGCTGTCGAGGCTCTGGAATGTGAAGAGCTGAGACGGTCTCCCGGCTCAAATAGACCATTTCTCAATCTCAGACAGCTGAAGAATTAGGACACTACAAAGCTGTCTTCTGAGGCCCACCACATCGCATCTGAAACAGCAGACTCTTAAAGTGCTGATATCCCCCAAGAATTTCCCGAATCACACAGACCATGTCCCCTGTGTATTGTGTTAACCCTACAAGTCAGATTTTTGTTTTGTCTTGTTTGTTTTCTGAATGACAAAAGCTAAAAATTTAACTGAAGATTGGTTTTTTTGAACAAAAGAAATTTCTGGACTCGAGTTTCTCCCAGATGAAACTTTTCTTGTCTTTTGGAAACCCACTGGGGGATCTTCTGAAGTCAATGTCAACCTCTACATTTCCTTTATTTATTTCAAAGTGTTTTGATATAAAATGCAAAATACTCACCCACCACTCCTGATCTTCTTCACCATCGACTACAATAATATCTCCCTCTGAAAAAGTTAGCTCATCTGGGTTGTCAGCTACACAGTTGTAAATTGCTTTTACTCTCTTGGGTTTAGTTTTTGACTGAAATATAAAAATAAGTAAATATAAATAATACAGCACAGAAGAGACACAGGAGATTTGGAATGATCTAAAGAAAGCTTCAGAACTGCTTCCAAGCATTGTTTTTCACAGGTTAGAGTTCAGCTACATCTTTTATGCTGGGTGCTCATGCTTCAGGCTGAGTTTAGCAGCATCCAAAGCCTTTTGGAACAACTGTGCCATCATCATGGGCCAGGTTCCCCTTAGCAATCTTCCATTTTGACTCATCCAAAGCTATCTTCAGGGCTCCACACCATTACAGTGAGTAGAATTTTCTTCAGAAGATTGGGTGATCGAGAGCAAATGCTACACAGCAAATATAACAGCAGCAGCAGTATCAGCAAAAGGCCTGAGCCACATGCCAATATATCCACCTTCTTGATTTGTTAAACCCACCTGAGCAGTGTACAAACACCCTGAAATGTCCTCTGCCTCTAGCACTTTAAGATCTGCAAGCCAGAGGAGAGCTTTGGCAACGCTCCCAATAGGAAAGTTTAGTAAGGAGCTGCAATTGTCCAATATTGCAGCAGGACTCTAATCCTAGTTGTGCTCTGTTTGAAGCAGTGCCAAAATTGTTTTCTCTGGCATCACAACACCCACCATTCTAACCTCCTACCTCTCCCAGTACAACCTGGCCTGCTGCTGCATTAGTTTTCAGCCTTTTCATTCTCTGCTGCAGACCAACAAAATGCTACTTACATAGTGTTTCCATGCAAAGAGTGGGGAAGCACAGAACCTGGAGGCAGAACATAAGCTTTCTGCCATGAGTCCACTCTCTTCCCCAGTTTGTCCAGCCACAGCCAGCAAAATCTCTCTAAGATGCCAGAGCAGAGCTCTAAGTGCCATTTAGGTCAAGAGATGTCTGACAAAGCAGTGAGTGTTTGGGACAGAAGCTCCAGGTGAGGTAAGGAAAAGAAGGTCTGATCCCCATCCTGGAGTCCCCCAGGTACTGGTCCCAGTCTCTAATTAGGTCAGCCACGGAGCAGGAAGCTTGTAAGGGGAGAAGAGACTCCCTCACAAGGCTACTTCTCTCCAGTACTGCCCAACAGTAACCCGCCATGGTGTTACAGCTGAACACCCTGCAGAAAAAGGGTGAAGTGGATGGGGAAGAAGGGAGATATGATCATTAGGCTCCTCTCTAAGCACCCATTTATTTGCATTTCAGTACTTAAAACCTGACCTGCCCAGACCAAGCAAACCCTTAGGCTCTCTCTTCAGACACACATTGTGAGCTGGAAGCCTTGCACTGAATCATAGCAATTTTGCCAGATGTCCCATCTCAGTCAAGCTACAGCCTGAACCACGACCACCTTTTAGGTCAAGAGGGAAAAGCCTCACATCAGTAGAACAGTGACATAATTTCTAACTTCAAAGTGCAGTAATTACTGGTATTTCTTGTTCTTTAGAAGGCAAAGAAATTAAAATAGATCCCGTTCCCAGACAACTGAAGCCTTCCAGGAAAGTTTCCCATGTATCTACAGTCTAAAAGATACATGGGGGGTGGGTAATCACCAAGAATGTAAATCTGGAAAATATGCTATGGGGCAAATGCACTGTGTAGGAGACAAGCCACTGGCCACATGTGCATGTACAACTAGATGTCTTCTTCCTTTACTCAAGGAGCACTTCTGCAATCATTTCCTAAATCTGGTCAGGCCTCTGGATTCTCTGGCAGGATAAAGACTTAGCAAAAAAGACTGGAGTATAAGGCTAAATGGAGCAATTTAGCTAAAGTACTTTAGCTAAAGTATTGATCTAGCTAAAGCTCTTTAGCTGAGGGGTTGACTAAATCTCAGCTAAAGATGCTTTAGGTAGATTGATTTAGCTGAAGAAAGAACCTTACCTAGCACACACTCCCTGAGCCAGGTTCCCCTTACTTCTCTGTTTCCAGAAGAAAACAATCCATCTGCTTTTCTCAGTGTTACAAAATTCTGAAGCCCTAGAGACACCTGGAGATTCAGATTTGTTCCTCATATTATGTGCACTTAATACTAAACAGTGGAGACACCGACTCTTCCTACAAACTAGCCAAGATAGCCCATTCCCTCATAATTAAAGCAGTTTGTCCTACAAAATAAAATGGGAGAGTGTAAGACAGAGAGACTACTACTACTTTGTACAGAAAGCAATGTAAGGAGCTTCTTCAGAATTGACAAATATGTTAAAAGGATGTAGTCAGTGCTCACACCTGAATCCCAGAACACACAATAGAAACGGCCATAAGTGTCCAACAGCCTCACAAAGTAAATATGGCAATTTCCTCGGTGCCCGTAAGCAAAAGGGACAGACATCCCATTTTACACTACTGAGACCATTTAATTGTGCTGTGGCCTAAAGCATGACAGTTATTTTGATGCAAGATAGTAACTTGGTTGAACAAGAGTGGGGGAGGCAAGACAGCAGAAGATTTTACACTCTCGACTAATGTAAGATGAACTCCAGATGTCTCTGTGGCTTCTCATCATTACCAGATGAGAGACAGCTAAAGGAGTTCTAAGAGCTCAAGACAAAATGTGCAAGGCTATGCCCACAGACACACTGAAGTCTGGCCTGGAGAGTTACTATTTCTGTAGATATGGTTAAGGAAAATTAAAGGGAGAGGCCCAGAAGACTGAAGAAGGCAGGTTTTTTCATTAAAGCCCATTAATAAAACAATTGCAGAGCCAGGAACAGCATGTCTCTGTCTCCTACCCCTCTGTTTATCATTTAACTACAGAACCACTCTCCTACATAGAATGCAAAGCATTAAACAGCCCAGACCTAGTTACATGAAGCATCTTGGAAAGTATGGGCTATGTTGTGATTCACTCACTGTGGAGAAATACTGCCATGATCAAGCATACAGATGTTTTATGTCTATCACACAGGAGAACAACATAAAATTAAAGGAAGGACCGAAGACCTCGCTGAACTACACATAATCTACAGCTTGACTGGCATCTGGAAATACTTCCCTTTACCTACATCAGTATAAGAACACAGGTATTGACACTAATATGTGCATTACTGCTCATGAGTGTAGATTACAAATAATTAATAAGAGCATAAAAAGGCTACAAAATCAGGAGTCCATCTACATCCAGTACCTCTTTTCTAACAGTCACTGTAAGGCTGGGGAAGGGTGGAGAAGAATATACAATACTTCCACCCCAAAAAACTTCCAGCCTTCCCCTTCACCCTTCAACCACCTTCGGGATGGAGATGTCTCAAGCCTGTTGTAGTTTCTCTGTACTTACCAAGAGACTTCTCTACCGTCACACAGTGAATGCACAACAAAGAGATGTAAATCAAGTTGTTTTGTTTTGAGCCTGACTCCTACTAGTCTTGTCTGAAGCCATTTGATCTACCTATGTGAATAGCTATATCTGCTTCCATTAAGAAAGTAAGCACAAAAGCTCCCTCACTGCTTACTTCATTGAAGTTTAAGAATGAATTCACATATGATCTACAAGTGACTCGCTCACCTACAAGTGACTGATTTATTACAGTTACCCGCCTTCTCTAAGTGAAATTGTATGTTCTGTGGACTGTGTTGGGTTTTTTAATTTAAAATCACATACTATCACATAGGAAATTCAAGAAAAGCAAAGCTTTCGTAAATGTTTAGTACAAGTCAGGCACAAATTTAACACAGGATACAGGTCTTGTACTTTTCATGATTCTTACCCCTTCTCCATAACAGGATATGCTATTACGTCAACAGTGTGTTTGACAGAATGCAGAAGACTTAATAAAATCAAACCCTAGTTGGCTGTTAGAAAGTAGACAAACCCAGTTTACTTACTATTTGTGATTTCCTTGGCATTGGTGCTGGTGGCTGGACCTGTGCCAAAGTATTTGTTGTAGAGCCAGTCTGTGTTACTGGAATCTCACTTATAGAAGATGACTCTCCTGCTGCTAAGGTAAGTGAAACAAGCACATTTCAAGCATGCTTTAAAAAAAAAGAGTGATGATACAAACTGAAACCAAACCAATTATTTTTTTAAAGGATACATGTCATTTTCTCTGCCATAAGTATTTCATTTTTAAATAAACTGTATTTTGCTATAGTTTTCCTTACAAAAAACCCACCCTCTCTTCCCAAAGAAAAACTATGTAAGACTTTCAATACTACTGACATGCTAAAAGAGTTTTAAAAAAGCCTGTGAAACAGATGAGAGCAGAACCAAATATTCCATTTCTCTATTCATTTACTACAGGCTGTGTGCTTTTAGAACCTACTTTTCCTAGCAAAGACCATCACCATCAATATGCTGTATCCTTCACAAGAGACTCCAAACACAGACGGCAGAGTCATCATCAAATTCCCCTTGGATATGTCAAGGGGAAATAAAAAAGAATCACTGCAAGAACCAACGAACGTAATATATACAGTGGAAGGGGAAACTGGGTAGGAGAAATTTAACTACAATCACCACAGATTCCACACAAACTTTGGACATTTTATTGAGATATTATTCTAACGTCCCAAGGTAGCAGTTACTTTGAACAATGAAAGTGCAGAATGAATAATGAACTCTGTTCATTATCATGAAAAGAGCAATATCAATTTGCAATTTAAAGTGACACTATATGAGCTTTAGGTTTTCAAACTAGAAACGTCTTTTTCTCTTCTAGACTGTGTAACTGTCACCTTGTTTATTACATGTGCAAGCAACAGAGTAAAGCCACAAAAAGTATGCAACCTTTGCTTGAATGGGGCTTAGGTGAGGTTAGTAAAGATAAAGCCCAAACAGAATTGAATCTGGTGAGGGATGTCAAAGACAACAAAAAGGGCCTCTGTAAATACACAGGTAAGAAAAGGAAAATTAGGGAAAACGTAGGCCCATTGCTTGACAAGATGGGGAATCTGGTAACACAGGACATGGAAAAGGCTGAGGTACTGAATGCCTTTACTCAGCCTTTACTAGTGAGGCTGCTCTTCAGCCTAGGTCCATGAGACCAAGGGAAAATCTGGAACAAGGATGTGTGAAGTCCTGCACCTGGGGATGAACAAGCCCATGCATCAATATATGCTGGTGGCCCGCAGCTGGAAAGCGGGACTGGAGGCAATGGGCACAAATTGAAATACCGGAGGTGCCCTCTGAACATCACAAAGCACTTGGTTATTGTGAGGGTGACCCAGAACTAGCACAGGTTGCCCAGCAAGGCTGTGGAGTCTCCCTCTTCAAAGATATTTATCAAATCATAGAATTATTTTGGTTGGAAAAGACTTTTAAGATCATCAAGTCCAATCATTCACCTAACGCTGCCAAGCCCACCACTAAGCCATGTCCCTCAGCACCTCACCTACACGGCTTTTAAATACATCCAGGGATGAGGACTCCATCACCTCCCTGGGCAGCCAGTGCCAGGGTTTAACAGCTCTCTTAGTGAAAAACTTCTTCCTAATCTCCAATCTAAACCTCCCCTGGTGCAATTTGAGGCCTTTTCCTCTTGTCCTATCACTTGTTACTTGTGAGAAGAGACCAGCTTCCACCCTGCTACAGCCTCCTTTCAGGTAGCTGTAGAGCGTGATCACATCTCCCCTCAGCCTCCTCTCCTCCAGAATTAAACAACCCAAGTTCCTTCACCTTCTCCTCATCAGACTTGTTTTCTTATGAGGAAATCTTCCAGATTTGTTTTCTTCTTATCTCAAAAGCTATCTGGATGTGGCCTAGGGAAAATGTGTTTAAGTAGCCCTGCTAGAGCTGGGGAGTTGGACCAGACTACCTCCTGAGCTCGCTCTCAATCATTCTTTGAATCTGTCCCTTATTGCATGGACCCTTTATTTACATTAATTGGCCTGTAACCCTGTTCATGCAAACAGAGCTTGAGGCATCAGGGCGTACACAATCAAGAAGAGAATCACAATTACCAGTTTGTTGTAGAGACCCAAGTCCTCTGGACTGCCCTTTGTTAGTTAAGCCAGACAACTTCTCAGTCCTGTGCAGAAAGTTAGAAATTCATCCATTTAAGAAACCAAACAAGCACTTGAAATGCAACAATACAGAGTATTTTCCAAATGGTTAAATTCTTATCATGTCTTTGGTACATTCTGGTGATGGCTATTTTGCTTTTACAGATACTACTTGGCTCCTGTATTTTTGATTATGACAAATCTAAGTTGAACTCAATTCCAAATCGTAAGGCAGCAGAATAATACAGGTTAAATTACTGCAATTTGTGACCACCAGATTTTCTTTTCCTAAGTTGTGAAGTTATTTTTGCTGCTACTTTAAAATTATTTGTTAAAATTATATATCTATATGAGTCTGTACATGACAGCAAGCTGCTTCTCCCTTTTACAATGAGCAAAGGTTGTTGACTACTTTCATTCACAAAGGATCAACTATGTATATTATTTTATCTCACACATACACATCCATATCCCTGTATCTTCTAACTCTGCCAAATTTTCAGTGTTGGAGAATCCAAGAACATCCCAGAGAAGTAACTATGATACTTCCCTATGCTTACTTTTGGAAAACTTTCCCTAGTGTCTAACTAAATAATTGTTGCCATAACTTAAGTCTGCTTTCTTAGAGCCATCATGACATGTAAAAAAGAACAATGTAATTCAACACTTGGGACACAGTGTATCTATGGCTATGATTTCTCTTTTTGTTCAACATACTGGAATCTTTATTCTTCCAAGGTTTTCTGACTGGTTACATTTTCTAGACTTCTCATTGTTCTTATTGATCTAGACCTTACTGATCTCCCCTGGTTTCTGCCTCACTATTTTGTATCTTTTTACTGTGGTGTATCTTTTTACTGTGGTATCTTTTTACTAGCTGAAGCACTACTGATGTTGAGTCCATTGGAAGGGCTAATTTATAGTTTGCAAGCTGTAATTAATTTATCTTTGACTTTTCTAAAAGAGAATAAGTCATGTGATTTACTTTTCTTTATGATCCACTATGTCCCTGAAAATTCTTCTCTTAAGGACTTTTATTTAACCATATTCTACTGTTCTCTTTGTTTTTGTAGTTGACTTAAGTACTTAGTGTTCCTTACTGAATGACATCCCTCTTCTCCTCTGACTACTGCTCCAGCTTCTCAAGGCTGCTTTGAATATAATCCCATTTGCCAGACTCCTCTGTTTCCTGCAAGTTTAAAAATGATAGTTTCTATTCCAGATCTCTCTATTCCTGCCATGAATGAAAATATTGAATGGAGCTGAACCTATGCAAATCATGCGAACAATGAGACTAAGATCCCACTATCTCTCCTTTGTTACTAGACAAGAATTAGAAACGGATTATTCTTTTTGGTTTCTTATTTCCATCATGTGTAAGCATCCTGTAGATATTCCACAAGTCATTCAACGGTAAATAACTAGACTCTTGATTCTTCTGAGAATGCATGTAAACTCCTTTAGTGTCTGCATTCCGCTCACTCCCATGCTCTAGAAGACATCACTAGCAAAAGTATGCATGCTTTATAGATGACTTGCACATTATATACCATAAAACCAAAAAGTTATTAATAAATATGAAGTATATTAAACACTAAATGGCATCAGTTACCCAGGAATAGGCTTTCTTTGAGAGATTCTACTAGGAGGTTGTGGAGGCAGTGGTGGTGGGGTTGGCTTAGTTTGTGGAGGAGCTGGTTGCTGTTTAGATTGCTGGTTCAAAGCTTCTATAATGCTGGCTGTCTTTGCCACTGGAGGTGGTGGTGCTGGAGAAAGCACATCTATAGAAGAAAGTCAGACATTGAAATGGAATTAAATTTCTGTTTACTCCTTGGTTCTCATCCACAGGTTTTTCTGTTGCTGGATTTACTCCATCTAAGAAAAATGCTTTACTACACATAATAACTTAAACAGAAAGCAAACCTTCCATTGGAAGAAGGATCTCCTTGCAAAGAGGTTTAGCTTAAGTTTCACCTAGACAAGGTCAGAAAGCTCACAAGTACTTCAATTAATTCAGGCATTAAAGTACAAGCAAGGAAAATTCTTACCCAAGTCAGTCATATTCTTGAAAATGGAGATCCGAATTTATTTACTATGGTGCTAATATTGTTTGCTCAATCAAGGCCCTCAGTCTGTGTTTTATGGAAAAGTAACTGAGTGAATAATATCTGAGAAATTTTATTTAGAGGAACATACTTTCTTAAAATTCTGTTCAGATTAACATCCAACTAAATTCCCATTAGGTTTAGCAACTAATTCAAATTTCTGTTGAATTCTTGAAACCACCACAACAGCAGCTGGCAATGCATTAACGCATCTCTTTGCATTCCTATGGTCTGCAAGAACCAAGCACAACGTGGACGTACAGCCCCAGGCTAACACACAAGACTCACCTTTACAACTAGTGAGAAATACAGCATTGAAAGTACATGTACAAATTGAAGAGCTCTTTAGCTCTAGTAAGGGATAGTACTTCCTACCGACCCTGCGCTATACCATATGGTCCTCACGGGAACATCAGAGAAGATAGTTCGTACAAAGTTACTGGATGAGAACGATAGGCCAAAGCTACAGTCACCATAAGAGGAAGTATGAATTGTGGAAATGGAAAAATAAGCCAACCATGATTAGATACAGCAGAAGGGAAAACAGGGGAAAGTGGAAACATACTTGTAGATGTTACACGCAATGGCGGCACAGGGGGATGAATAGCTGGTGGATCTGATGAAGACCTCTGCCTGCTTATATTTTCCACTCCTAAAGAATTTGTCTTCCACATTGCATTAGATGAAGAAATTGTCTGAATACCACTGCCAAGAACTGAGGGCTGTACTAAAAAGAGAGGAAAATACTGTATTACTATTATTACTTACCCTAAGCACAAAGTGTTAATATTCACATCCGTGCTTTTAAAATTAGTGCAGCTAGACCACTATATTCAGTAACAGGAACCACGACCATCCTGCTGGAATGCTGGAGCAGAAATCAGAGTCTGGAGTAAAAAGTTATGTAAAAGTTTCTGGGTGAAGTCTTACTGGCACTTTAGAGTAAAATTTGTCTCCAGTCATTATTTTAAAATATGTCAACACTTGAAAACGCTGAAATTTCTCAATAAGAAGACAGAAGACAAGTCTTGCTACCTTCTTTAATCCCTGACCCATAGCTGCAATCTTCTCGGGTACTGCAAGAGAAGGTCCTCACTCCTGCATGAGCATTAGCAGACACTGATGACCCAAAGTGAAACATTACTTTTGGCCCAGAAGTGACATAAAACTGTTACATAAAACTGATTTTCACACAAACAAAAAGCTGTACCAAATAATCATGAAACAGTTACAAAGTATGACTTCTTCAGGGCCTCCCTAAATGCCTCAATTACTTTGGCTGAAGAGTCATCTCCTCATTTTGTGTAGAAACACTACAGGTTTTCCTCACAAAGCCAATATTTCATACATACTGTGCCGCTTCTCCCTACTCAGCCCATCGGCATCATATTCAGAAAAGATGAAACAGAGTAAGGTATGAATAAATACAAAGTTGCAGCGAAAAGCATAAAAGGCTCAGAAGACTTAGGAGAGCAGCCTAAAGCTAAGAGTATAAAGGAGTAATAACACACCATAAGCATAACATCAGCAACATCAGCAATCAACAAGAAGCTAAGATTGATGATACTATTATAGCTTTTAACCAAGCATATAAAACAACAGGCTAATACATCGCTAGAATAAAGGATGTGAACTCATAATCTAAGCCAGGCAGCATGCTCTCTTGGCATGGGTTGCACTATACCGGTGCCAAGAAGTCTGGGGTTGGGAATAAAATTAAAATGACAGTCTTTAAAAAGTGTCATTTAATCAAGTGCAAACACTGGGTAACATAGTATGGTTGGGCACTATTAAAATAAAACCAAAGGGCAAAACAATGTTTTTAACTGTGCAATTGTATTACTAATTTAGAGATAGTATCTAACAGTTAAACAGACTACACAAGCTCCTTGGGTTAATTTTCCTGTTTGGTGGGGGAAACACTCCTTTCCATCAAGTAAAAAAAAAAGTCTAGATATTAAGCTTAATTTCATGCAAAAATGTTAGATGAAAGATAACCCACTATGATTAAGTTTTATATGCTGCTACACGTTCTCCACTCTCATGTTACCCTTTTTGAGTAGCACAATACCATGCTATTCCATTGTGTTCTGTTTTTCTGATATATTTTAGTTTGACTTCTATGTTGCAGTCATTCTTGTGGTATCAATAACTGACTTTTCATATTACACAGATGCTCAATTTGCCATCTCAGGCACAATCACTGGTGTATGGAGTTTTGCATTGACCTTTGCACAGTGCTCCCAAAGGCAGAGGCCACTCATGTATGCTGAGAACATTCCCTGCTCATACCTCCTCTTAGGGAATCTGAACAATAGCACCATAGAAAATCATGTGTTTGCATAATCATTTTTCTTGAATTGAATTTTACATCAGTTTAGTATCCATTAAAGCTGCTGGATTAATAAAGGTATGAAACACACCAAATATATACCATTCAAAGAGAACCTATACAGATTTTTCTACTCTTCTTTAATATGATACAGATTATATACAAAGGTAGAACACAGTTCATAGCATCAGCTTTAATTGTAGATTTGGCAAGCACACAACCCTTCTGAACCAGGATTAGACGTGCATTTTGCATTGTTCTCTTGACTGGGGTGTAACCAATAACTGGAAATTCCCTTTTCAGTCAGAGACCAGTTCTTTAAAATCATCCAGTTTTCTAAAATGACCCTGTTCTACACATCATGACACTTAAACCTTTACTTCAATAACCTTGAAGCATATATTTATTAAGAAAAGACTTTGCTAGGTTAAAAATCTCATTCTGTGTACACCCTGTTTTCCCAGGTCTTACAGAGTTTTGCACAGCAGCCAAATGATAGAAGTACCCAAAAGAGATGGTCAATCTTCAAGTTCCACTTCCTCCAAGCCCAGGATCAGTGTATCCCCACATGTAGAAAAGTGGGAAAAGGAGGCAGGAGGCCTCCATGGATGAGCAAAGATTTGCTGGGACAATTCAGGGAGAAAGCAGCCATCTATGAGAGGGGGGAAAAAGGACCTGATTTCTGGGAAAGAGTATAGGAACTTTGCCAGAGCATGCAGAGAGGCAAGCAGGAAGGCTAAAGTCGGTGTAGAATTAAACCTGGCCAGGAAAGTAAAGGAAAACAAGAACAGTTTTTTCAGGTACATCAGCAGCAAAAGGAAGATTAGGGGAAATGTGGCCACACTGCTGAAAACAGAGGGTGCCCTAGTGACAGAGGATGCAGAGAAGGCTGAACTACTGAATGCCTTCGTTGCTTCAGTCCTTACAACAAAGGCCGGCCCTCAGGAAGCCCAGTCCAGCAAGGATAGTAGGACAGTCTGGACAACAAAGGACTTGCTCTTGATTAAAAATGTTAAAGACTTGTTGGTCAAGCTTAACACTCTTAAGTCAATGGGATCTGATGGGATGCATCCAACACTGCTGAGAGAGCTGGCTGATGTAGTCGCTAAGCCATTCTCCATAATTTTTGAACATTCATGGAGGACAGGTGAGGTGCCTGAGGACTGGAGAAAGGCCAATGTCACACCAGTCTTCAAAAAGGGCAGGAAGGACAACCCAGAAAACTACAGGCTAGTCAGCCTCACCTCCATCTCTGGAAAAGTGATGGAACAACTCATCCTGAATGTTATCACTGAACATATGAAGAAAAAGATGGTTATAAGAGGGAGTCAACATGGATTCACCAAGGGGAAATCCTGTTTGACCAACCCGATAGCCTTTTACGAGGGCACTGGTTGGCTAGATGAGGGGAGAGCAGTGGATGTCATCTATCTTGACTTCAGCAAGGCTTTTGACACTGTCTCCCATAACATCCTGATCAGAAAGCTCAAGCAGTGTGGCTTGGATAAGTGGACAGTGAGGTGGATCGAGAGCTGGCTGAATGACAGAGCCCAGAGGGTGGTGATCAATGGCACAGAATCGAGTTGTAGACCTGTGGCCAATAGAGTTCCACAGGGATCGATTCTGGGGCCAGTCTTGTTCAACATCTTCATCAGTGACCTGGATGAGAGGACAGAGTGTACCCTCAGCAAGTTCCCTGATGGCACCACACTGGGAGGACTGGCTGATTCCCCAGAAGGCTGTGCTGACATTCAGCAGGGTCTCGACCAGCTTGAGAGTTGGGCAGAGAGGAACCTCATGCAGTGAAGTGCAGAGTCCTGCAGATGGGGAGCAGCTCTGCAGAGAGACCTGGTTGATAACAGACTGAACATGAGCCAGCAGTGAGCCCTCGTGACCAAGAAGGCCAATGGCATCCTGGGATGCATCAAGAAGAGTGTGGCCAGCAGGTCAAGGGAGGTTCTTCTCCCCCTCTGCTTTGCCCTGGTGAGGCCTCATCTGGAGTCCTGTGTCCAGCTCTGGGCTCCCAAGCTCAAGAGGGACAGAAAACTTTCTGAGAGTCCAGTGCAGGGCCACCAAGATGATCACGGGACTGGAGCATCTTCCTTATGAGGAAAGGCTAGAGGAGACTGAGGGGGGAACTCATTAATATTTACAAATATCTGAACAGTGGATGTCAGGAGGTTGGGGCATCACTTCTTTCTTTTGTATCTAGTGACAGGGTAATGGAAAGAAGCTGGAACATAAGAAGTTCCATTTAAACATAAGGAAAAATTACCTTACTGTTCAGGTGAGGGAGCCCTAGCACAGGCTGCCCAGGAAGGGTGTGGAGTCTCCTTCCTTGGAGGTCTTCAAAACACACCTGGATGCATTCCTTTGTGACCTGATCTAGGTGGACCTGTTTTGGTAGGGGGGTTGGACTAGATGATCTCTAGAGGTCCCTTCCAATCCTTACCATTCTGTGATTCTATCAATCTATCAAATGCTACTGAAATGGTACCTTTAAATTGGATAATGACATCTTTAAGAAACGGAAGTATGAAAAGATAGAGTATATAACAATAATAAAACAAAAAGTGCTAAACTAAATTGACAGCAGCTCTTTTTTTAACAAAATTGTTTAACTCTGTTGAAGTTGCCTGGGCATTATTTTCCCAAACAATATTCAGTAAAACTGAAAATCAAACTCAAGTTGTGCAGATTTACTTCAAGTATATAAAATGTCATCATCATTAAACTGTTCCAACACTTACCTGTGTGAAATAACTGAAAAAGAAAACTTAAACATGTAATAATAATTAAAAAATGCTAAGACCTCATTCTTCTAACATATAATGATGTTTTCTGGAGTTTGTACCTTTGCCAATATTCCTTGGAGGTAGAGGAGGTGCACTACTTGTAACAGGTACTGCAGGCTGAGTGGAAGGTGGGCTGCCACTGAGTATTGCTCCGTATGTTTCATTCTGTAATATACTTGGCATAAATCCTCTTTGCTTATCTTTAGCAATGTTTGCTGCATCTCTTGCCAAGGATGCTACATTAGGCTGAAGCTGGTTTGACCCAAGTTGATAGAAGCTGACAGGCCTGTCCTCTCTCCGATTGGGACTGGGTTGCTTAAATACAAAAAGAAAAGTACTCACTTATACCACATTAGTTGTACTCATTTTATTTATTACTTGATAGAAAGTTATTAGCTTCTAGAAAGAAAAAAAATACTTCTAAAATGCACTTTTTTTGCTTTTAATATGTAATCCAGAACCTATATTCTGCCTTCCTCATGACAAAGTAACATTAACAAAAAGGAGATGAAACGTGAACTATATTTCAAAACAATTATCATCTTCTCATCTTCTCCAGCAATATACTTCTACAGAATAATACTGTAATTTACATACACAGGACTTTATTTGTATAGATAGCAAATATTCAGTCTGGATCAGGTAATGTTTCCCTGAAACAAAATAACAGGCAATTTTTTCAAAAGAAGATGAAACGACTGAAGATCCTAAGCTTCATCGGAAGTTCATCTGTGTTAGATCCCAAATAGATGATCATGATCTCAAAAACGAGACACACTTGTAACTCAGTGTTCCACCTGTAGCCCAGCCTACAACAAATTAGGAGCCAAAACTTCTCACAAACTCTTTGTATCTGACTAATATTACTGGACAAGTTTGGGAGATTACTTCAATTGGCAGCTGGGACAGAACGTTGCTCATCCCATGCACATTATCAAATGAGATCTAATTAGTTGTCTTTGAGATTTACAGCGAGTCATCTGCTCACTATGAACACTTAGTATTATTTTTCCTGTTTCAACAGCAAGCATAGTAATTATTTTTATCAAATGATAATTAAAATAGCTGGAGTCATAAATCCATGTGGTTAGTACAAGAACGGCTCGCAACAATTCACAGCTCAGAAAGCATAAATGTGCCTTTAAAAACAGTGTTAGATAAACATGTTACTGACCTACTGTCTGTACAAAACTAATATAAACATTTATAGTAATAGCATTCAGACAGAATCAAGATTCACACCAACTGTATCACAAATAAGCAATTGATTTTCCTCTGAATATATTCAATGCTTTCTCTGGATTGATCATGTAGGGCCATTAGACAAGTTATAGCACAGCATTACAGATCAAAGATCTATCAGAATGTTGTATGTGACAGCCAGACTCCTTAATCTCTACCTTTACTTTGGCTTAGCAGTCTTACTCTCCACTAGCTGACATTCTCCATTCCCTGAGCTCTCCATTCTCCTGGTTCTGGTACTTGTCCACACTTGCCTCTGCTTTCTAAACCAGCACAAAATTCTTTTTTGTGTTGCTGATTTAGCTTTTCTCTGGTTTACCAAACTGAAACAGCTCAATACGGCAACGAATGTATGCCAGAATGGAGGCAAAAGATGAGGTAGGAACAGGCAGCTGAGATGCGAAACAGCAGCAGAAACCAGTTGGATCAGCTTCACTTTCCTTTAGGTTGGACTCTCTTTTATGTGAAAACTTCTGGACTACAAGAACTTTCATTTCAGACATGACCTTTTCTAACAAAGACTACAAAATCCATGCCATTGCTTTATCAGAAATAAAGACAAGGCCAGTAGCTTGACATCTATAAACAGAACTCAAACGTGATCATAAGCAACAGTAGCATTCACCAGTGCATTCAAAGTAGTTACAGACACTAGTCTGTGATTAAAAGCCCTTAATTGCCTTTCAAAAGTCCCTGTAGTATAATCCTATTGACAGTGGGCAGTGAAGGAACAATTTCATTACTTCAACTTCATTGCTGAATAGCAGATAACCCTATATGAGATGGAGCTCAGGGACTAGCCAAAAAGAGAATGCTCAACTGCAAAGGGCAACTGGCAATAAAGGAAGTGAAGGTAAAAACAGATGAAAAGTAATAATTTAGAGTGTCCCATTACAAGATTTGCTAGATATCTAGTTGTAAATTACCCAAAAGGTTTTATGTCTGGTAAAAAAGAAATCTCTCAAGCAAAGTTTCAAGGTGCTTATCAAAAAGCTCATAATTACTGCTATCTGAATGGTGATACATTAATAGAATCACTCGATTGTTTAGGTTGGAAAAGACTTTTAAGATCATCAAGTCCAACCGCTAACCCAGCACTGCCATGTCCATCACTAACCCGTGTCTGTAAGTGCCAAACGATGTTTTTAAAATACCTCCAAGAACGGTGACTCCACCACCTCCCTGGGCAACCTGTTCCAACACTTGATAACCGGTTCGGTGAAAAATGCTTTCCTAATATCCAACATAAACCTCCCCTTGTGCAAATTGAGGACATTTCCTCTGTCACTTGTAACTTGGGAGAAGACAAATAGGAATACAGAATACTGGGATAAAATATGAAAGCTCACCCAGAAGGACTGTATTTCGCAGCTCACAGATTCTAGATTCTTGCACAGGTAACAAAATTCTCAAGAAAAACCTTAAGAAAAGTCTCAGAAGACAGCGATTCTGCTTCAAAAGAGATGGCTTGTGACATTCTTATTTTTATCTTTGTTGGTAAGTAGTTAAATACTAAAAGTAACAGATATCTTGGACTAAAGTGAAAGGACATGGGAAGAAGAATCCTACGCAGACAGGGTTTTGGAAAAATGATATTCTGCAACAGAGGAAACTTATTGATGTCAAAATCAGTCTCCAAAACATTAAGCTAATTCAATGATGTTGTGGTTTATGCACAGTTGGCAACAAAGAAACAGGCAGCCACCCACTCACTCCTTTCAGCTCCTAGCTGGGATGGGGAGCCGAACTGGAAGAAAATGGTAGAAATCTCATGGATCACAGAATCACAGAATGGTAGGGGTTGAAAAGGAGCTCTAGAGATCATCTAGTCCACGCCTCCTGCTACAGCAGGTTCTCCTCGATCAGGTCACAGAAGAACGTGTCCACGTGGGTTTGGAAACCTCCAAAGGAAGAGACTCCATATCGTCCCTGGGCAGCCTGTGGCAGAGATCCCTCATCCTCACAGGAAAGAAGTTTCTTTTCATGTTGAAGTGGAACTGCCCGTGTTCCTAGCATTTTTTAAGACATTCCGTAAAAGTAAAGAAAAGGAACCTATGATCGTCAGATTTGAATATTTCTGAACGTAAAACCCTCTGAAGCATAGGAGATTTGGGTTTACATTACTAATTAAGTATTAGCAATTCATGACCTAGCTGAGATGGGGGACTTGGTAAGAGAAGTACTGAAATTCTAAAACTTGAAAAAAAAAAAGTCATATTTCATTATCTGGGAGAGAAAGGGGTTTTTGTTCACTGCTTGCAACAGAAGAAAAGGTTCTGCAAACATCTGAAGTTTAACTGATATAAAGTGTATCATATATTCCTTGCACTTTATAAAGGAAACAGAAAAGGCGTAAGTGTAACACCACACACACAAAAAGAACAAAAAAAGTGTTCAATATTTATATGGAATATTTCAAATTACAAAATTTTCAAAATAGCATTAGCATTTAAGAGGTTATGTGTCATCTCAAATTTACCCTAGAAATCCAAGTCACTTTTAAGTGTTGTTTAGGTATCAAAACACAGTAGTTCATTCCCTGTCTGTACATTCAGGTGCTTAAATATTTTTCCAAGTTGGTCCCTAATTGGGGAAACAAAATTTTGAAAATGCTATGAAGTTCCCATGCTATCAAGATATTTTGAAATGCCTGTAATATAACCATCCTTGTAAATATTAAGAAGCCACATGGACATGGTCCTGGGCAACTGGCTCTAGGGCCACCTGCATTAGTGGAGGCAGTTGGCTCAGATGATCTCCAGAAGTCCCTTCTAACCTCAACCACTCTATGATTCTGGACCCAAAAGCACCACAGCAACACTGCAGATTTCAGGCATGAAAAGTCAGTAAACCAAAAAAAACCATTTTTACATGAAGATATGTTCCAAAAGTAAAGCCACTGACTGGAGATGTTTCACAAACATAAGGAGATACTATATAGTGCTTCTCTTTGTAATGGCAATTTTCCTAGGTCACATTAGTTCTGTCTCATTATCAGCAGATCTAAAGATTCCTGATGTTTTGAAACAAACTATTGAGTCCATTATAAAAAATTTATCACATTTGACTAATCATAATTTGATCACCACTACACAGTCATATGCTTTGTACATTATATCAAAGAGGAAAAAGACATCAAACTATAAGAAACTAAAACTTAAGCTACTACATTTTACTGTAGAAATTGCTATGGAATTTCACAGTGTCTTCGTATCCACAGTAAAAAGCAGTGTTACTGAAACAATGATGAACATTGTGCTTACACATCTATGTATACAGAAATATAATAATGTATTGATACAAACCTGAAGCTTTTCATCCACATCATCATCACTTTCATCCAAATCTTCATGGAGTAACCGCCATTCATATTCTACATGAACATGAGAATTAAATCTTCCAGACAGTGCTTGAGTAAGCTACAGGAGAAAAGGTGACTGTTGACATCTATGTTATGTGCAGTACTTATTTTGAGAAAATATATTTCAAAACAAACAAAAAACACACATAGAAAGAACTTTGCTTTCTAACTAAAAAGTATTGCTTTTATTTTATAAATATATTTTAGTCACCTGAAAAGTTAACTCCACTGGAGTAAGTTTAAAGAATTAAGCTCGGTGACCAAATACAACACAAATAAATCAAAAGCAACCAGGCTTTTCATTAACCATTGCAGGTTCACTCTCCACTTTCTCACAATAAGCACAACGTTTTTGCATTGATTTAGAAATTGCAAGTCAAATAGATTAAATGCAATGACAGGTTTTTTTTAATCAGACTCACCAAGAAGCCTTTATCCTGCAAATGCCCTTTTTTTCTTACTAAAAGTAGTGATGGTTGCCAGCTTCTCTTCATAGAATCACAAAATGGCTTAGGTTGAGGTAGATGATCTTTAAAGGTCCATTCTAACCCTCCATCATAGGCAGGGACATCTGCCACTAGATCAGGTTGCTCAGAGTTCCATCCAGCCTGACATTGAGAATTTTCAGTGATGGGAGATCTACAACTGCTCTGGGCAACAAGCAAATGGCCTTCATCCATGGACTCCACAAATAAAAAGCACTTTAGTGATTAGATTTCTGTGATGTGTCACACAGTTAGAATAACAGAATCATTTAGGTTGGAAAAGACCTTTAAGATCATCAAATCCAAGTGTTAACCTACCACTGCCATGTCCACCATGTCTACCATGTCCCTATGCACCACATGTCTTCATCTCCAGAAACAGTGACTCAACCAACCCTCTGGGCAGCCTGTTCCAAGGCTTGAGGAACTATCAGCAAAGTTTTTCCTAATGTCCAATCTAAACCTTCCCTGATGCACCCTGAGCCCATTTCCTTTTGTCCCTTTGCTTGTTAATTGGGAGACCTATCCCCATCTCCTTTCAGGTAGTTGTAGAGAATGACTTGGTCTCCCCTCAGCTTTCTCATCTCCAGACTAAACAACCCCAGTTCCTTCAGCTGGTCTTCACAGAACTTGTGCTCCAGACCCTTCACCAGCTTCCTTGCTCACTTCTAGACACACTCCTGCACTGCAATGTCCTTCCTGTAATGATGGCTCAAAACTGAACACCGAACTTGAGATGCAAGCTCAGAGCGCCAAGTACAAGAGAACAACCACTTTCCTGGTTCTGCTGGCCACACTATTTCTGATACAAGCCAGGATGCCATTGGCCTCCTTTTTTATCAACATCCGCAGGTTCTTTTCCTCCAGGCAGTTTTCCAGCCACTCTGCCCCAAGCCTATAGCGCTGTCTGGGGTTGTTGTGGCCGGTGCAGGACCAGGCACTTGACCTTGTTGAACCTCACACAATTGGCCTTGGCCTATGGCTCCAGCCTGTCCAGGTCCCTCTGTAGAGCCTTCCTGTCCTCAAGCAGATCAACACCCCTGCCCAACTTAGTGTCATCTGCAAACTTAATGAAGGGAGCTTACTTGTGGAACCGGGCCTAATACCTCAAACAGAACCATTCCCTGTCTCCTGAAGTTTAGCATTTCCAAAGCATCTAAAAAAAAATACAATGTTCTTCTTAAATGCATTAACGTGATATAAGCATGTAATCATTTCAAAACATACAAATATTCCACATCTGGAATATATTCATTGAGTATTCAACTGCAAACTATGAAGTATTAACACATGATTTTGCTTGTAAATGCCCACAGAAAAAGATGCAACACTTACCAGCTCTTCACAGTGAGTGTGTTTTAAACGTTTAGCTATATCAAGTGGCGTTTCTCCTGATTCATTAGCTATATGACAGCAAGAGAATAAAGTTATGGTGTTAGATATCACTACTACCACGTTCATTATTAAACATAAAGACGAATCTGCAGATACATAGCGAAGTACTAAACATTCATCTCTTCCCTTCATATGTATGTTCAACTCATACCAACAGTCTGAATATGACAAGCAATAGCAATTCAATATGCAATATTTATATGGAGTGATAGCCAGGAAATGGCAAAATATAACTAGGCAACCAGTTATCAGTTAAAAGTCTTGGCACTTACTTATCTAAATTTGTTTAAAAAAAGAAGTGTAATGTATAAGTCCATTTTAAACAGTATTGATTTCTTTATGACGAAGATTTTATTCACAGAATTATGATAAATAATTGAGGAGAAAATGCACTTACTCCACTTTCACTGCTTCTCATCCGAAGCAGTGACAAATATGAAATTGAGGTACACATTACCCTTTTACCTATTTCAATAGAAGCCTTCCCTCTCAGCAGCAGTTTGAGGCACTCAACGTTGTCTGTCAGACAGCAGTAATGCAGGGCTGTGCTACCTTTACATGTTTGCTTATCTAGATTGCCACTATTGGAATACAAGAAAGAAGAATAAAGCTGATGACATTTACATTTCGTACCTTATATTAACAAACCACTCTCATTACAAGATTTTCAAAGAATAAAATTAAACTTGCAAATACTAGAATTCCTTTCAGTACTTTATTTAGTATTTGTGTTACCTGCACAAAAGCACTATCGATAATATTTTAACAGTTTTCCATACACTTACCTGTTCTGCACCAAAAAGTCAACTATATGAAGGGATGTTCGATCAACTGACCTAACAGCAAGGTGAAGTGCTGTTTCATCTTGTTCCTAAGAATAAAACAAAGGAACACATTTCTTTCTTATGATCTATAGAGAAGCAAAAATTTTAAAGATATAAATTAGATTAAAACAATTCATTTCAAACTACTGAGACATCCTAGCAATAAAATATCTCTTGTAAGACTTTTATTTCTTCCCTTTCATTGCTTTAAAGTAAACAAACAAATGGGATGGAAACAAATAGATTATTGAATTATTTAATGCTTTAATTTATAATATGATAGTATTTGAAACAATTTTAGATTAAAAGGTTTAATATCTTCTTTGGTTATTGTTAAATGACATCATTAAAAGGATATGTTCAGACAAAAGTATATTGCACTTATAATAATTTATCTAACAAAATTTACACTTACGTGGCCATTAGCCAGTGGAATTTTTTCTGTGAGATCCACACCGTCAGCATATACTTGGACTAATCCAAGAATGTCTCTTGATTTGACTGCTTCACAAAGAGCATGTAATTTAGCTGCATTGTCAGCATGCTTTTTTCTTGCATATTTTCTCTCAATATACTTGGCTGTAATATAATCTTTTCTTGCATTCCTGAAATTGAATATAATTTACTTCTGTAACTTTTAGCAGAAGACACACATTAAAATGTCCATAAATGCATGCAAGTAATTTGAAAGAAAATCTGGGAAAGGCTATTTCTCAGTAATTATGATAATTTTTCTTTTAAAATATGCATGTAAGACATGCAGTCTTGCATTTCCAGTACGAAAAGGAACTACAAAAGATGAATCAACTACCCAAAATTAAGACAGAACATGAATTTTCCCCTCTGAACTCTGTTATGAAGTTGAGATCAAGACTACCCAGCCCTATGCACATAAGATATATCAAAGCTTCATAATGCTGGTTTGCTAAGAGCAGCCTTTCAGGTTTATGTTTACTTGACTTGCACTACTACACATGCTGGAAAGGGATAGAAGGCATAAGATACAAAAATCTGTCTTATATATCTGCATAGACTATCCAGGCCTTGGACCAGCGTTTGCAACAGTGAATTTGTTCTGTAAAGCAGCTTTTCACCACAACTGTAACAGGTAGGATATAGTGGAGTTTTTAAGTTGCACTTCTAAACTGAGGTGAAAAGTTAGTACTTGAATCAGCACGTGTTATCACTTTTGCTCCTGATATCCAAGTAACAAATGACTATTCTTCCCAGGAGCTTGTATGCCTCCCCTTACCAGCTCTTGAGACATACACAATATTGCACAGAAGATACAACAAAGCCATACTTTATCATCTAGATACTATAAAATGGGCAAAAAGAAAATAAAAAATTGAATGAATTGATACATCTTGTTCCTAAAGCATACAGCAGTATTCCTTCATAGTATTTAAAAAGTATCTGTCATCCAATTCTCATTTAAATAAAACAGCTCAAACTTGATAGGTAGATGCATCAAACTAAATGATTGTTATAAATATCAATTTTTAGAAAACTTCTTATGCTATTATTTTATCACCCAGTAAAAGTATTAGCAATTTTAATTATTCATAATATGTAGTATCATTACTAGTGGCAGCAAAAAATTATTTTTACTGCATCGTTTACCATTGGTTCTGTCAGAATGGTCAAAGTCCAAATACTGTAAAATCAGCTTCATTCAAAGCCAGTTATTCTGGGCTTGTTTCTGCATCATTTACTAGCTCTTTTATGATGGAGTAGTATCCAGCCAAGTAGGCAACTGTGCTCGTTGTCTCTCTGCCATCACTGTTCAGTGTTTTCGAGGAATTCAAGTAAATCTCTTTATTCCACATAGATACAAACTTAAGTCCTAGCTACAGTTTCTAATCACTAGGTGTTCAGTATCATTCAGGTAAAATGTGCACCCGACTCCAATTTTAATTTTGTGTTTAAATAGTACAAAATTTGTAGTTTGAGTTTTAATCTCTACCCTTTTGTGTCTTTAGAAATCCCAACAAGTCATGTTTAGTTTGTTTCCGTCCCATAAATCATGATTCAGAGAGTTGGTAAAATAGTTCTTGCTGTTAAGGAAGATACAGTCAGATAAAATGCAATAAAACAGATAAACAAAGCATCAGAATGCTATATGTAAGACATTACAATGTTTCCATATTCTGGTGATGCAAAATGTAACAGCACACCCCATCAGCAATATTAAACTAAATGCCTGCCTTTTTCAGAAGTAGTGTCTCTTTACTTACATATCACTGCTTGGATTAGGTTTGACCATCTCATCTACTGGCAGACAGAATTCCATAATCTCATTAAACCCAGCATTCCCAATATTTTTTGCAAGCTGTTAAAAAAAAATCCACAGCTGACTTAACAAACAGATTCAGTTATTGGCCACGCACATATTACTGGTGGGACAAGTGAAAATGGGAGTTGAAGCTTTATTTCTGATTCCTAGTTCTGCTACTATGTTGCTGATCATCTACAGATTAGGTACCTTTTTGGATGTCAGTTTTCAACTGAGATTTAATACATATCAAGTAATTACAGAATAATCCATCAAGACACCAGCTCATACAATCAATGCAAAATATTTTGTGCTGGATAAGAACACAGATATGAACTGACAGAGCAGCTGATACGTGGTAATTTCTTTGTGCAGTCAAGCTGAATACATTTTCTTCCTTTGCGGATTAAAATTCTCTTAGAGAATAATGTTAAATAATTAATAGGATAAGTATTTGTGAAGTCCTTCAATTTTTAATCTGAGAGGCACATTTATATGCCAAACTGCTGTGTTCTTTTAAAAAGCAACCAAGGGTAAAAAGACTTGAAAACACAAAACATATGAGGCCGATTTGAATTTTAAGATCAGGCAAAGTTCCAGGAGGCTCCCTTAACCTTGAATAATTAATCTTTCTTAAATTACGTTTACAGAGAGGCAACTTTCAAGATTACAACAATGTATCACCAAAGTGACAAAGAGATATTTCTGTTGGAACTATTTCATAGCAATATTTTTAAGTTAATAGAAGCAATTTCATTACCAAAAGTTCAGATGTTCCCAGCACATCTAATGTAAGTGATTGCATTCTGGAATAGTGAACACCAAGTTCTCTATGGATTCCTGAGCATTCAATGCAAGTTAGAATTCCCAAATTTGTTGAAAGCCAGGTAGGATCTGAAACAGAAGGAACACACAGAATTAAAATTCCTTCAGGTAATCATTTCTTTCTAGAAAATATATTACACAGAACCAAAAATTCTGTAAAACTAAGATCTTTGTATGTGAATTATCAGGTTTTTCTTTAATTTGTGTCTTCATATTTACTGTATTGGGAATTACAAACCCAGTATTTTTTACAGTGGTGAAAGAAGTGAAGATGTTTTCTTCTTTTTCTTTCTTTTTTTTTTTCATAAAGGACATTGCTTTCCAAGGGAGTTGCTCAAACAGTAGTTTGTCATTCTCCAAATGCCTTTCAGTAACTGTATTTTTCCATCACCAATATAATGGTATCACATTCTAAATTGGGAATATAGATGCAGTTCAAACTGAAATAACATTGCCTACAGGGCTAGTTTTTAATATATTTCAAGTATAGACTTCAGATTAAATGAGGGAGCAGTGACTCTGAAGTATACACACAGCATCACACTACAACAGATTCTCACTCGACTATTTGAAAGATGTTAAGGCTCATGCCTCTCCTTTTGTTACCCTTGCTTGCCTTTTCTCCTGGTATTTTGCATTCTTGCTATAACATTCCCTCATCTTCCAGATAAATATTTAATTTCTGAAGATTTAGACAGCTTAGAAATTTATTTATTTTATGAAGGTTATCAGTAGCTATTTAGAGTCTTCTCCTTTAAAGACAGCAGGACTCACTCTTCCCATATATACACTATCTGTTGCTGGAAGGTACTATTGACTTATAAAGTGCATACAGCTTCAGATCTGATGTTTTCAGCTACAACTTCAGAACAAAAACCCCTAAGTCCTGCAGTGCCTCTGTAACATAAAAGAACACAAGGAACAGCAGGATTTTAAAAATAATTTCAAGAAGATTAAAGTAGAAATTCATTGACAAAGAAAACCAATACTGCAAACCATAGTCAGCAGGTGCATTCTTTTCCAAATGAGCACACTCTTACACATAGTCCCTAGCTCACACTCAAAGTCAAAAAAAAAAAAAAAGAAAAAAAGAGAGGTGTTATTAGGAAAAAGCTTCAAGTATCACACTACTGTCCAGTTTTACCTAAATCTTATGTAAAATATGGGATAATAAAATAACTGCAACTGACTTATATAAGCAAAAGTAAGTTCCAATTAGCAAAATACATGGCAGAATCAAAACTTTTGTCCCCACTGGCAATATATATATAGCAAATCAACCTTGCTAAAGTAGTGCAAAATTGGATTGTTATTACATTCTCCATGTATAATCTTTGTGAGATAAGGAGTAAAAGTGAAATAATAAAACAGCAGGTTGAATACTCCCATGAGACACGGAATTTTCACCAATTAGAAATATGCTTAATTGAGTCACCTTGTGCTCCACAGTCACAACACACATCATTTCCAGTCATCCTCTGGACTTCAGATATAATTTCTTTTGTCAGTTCCTGGACAATATTATTTTCTCCAGTGTTATCATCTCCTTTGAATGCATTATTTAAAGCTTCCTCTTTGCTGTTTTGTAGCACAGATGTCCATCTAAAATGGCAGTAATATTTTGCTATTAAACATTTCAGCATTTTCTGAAGTTCAAGGTAACATCTCAGTAGAACACCAGTATCAAAAATAAAATTAGGAAAGTAACTCACATTTGACACTCCTGTTCATCCTCTGCTTGAAAGTGGTATGTTCTGTCGTCTGCACAATAAATAATTCACATACTGATTAAAAAAAATGATTTAAAAACTGATTTTGCAGAAAACTTAAAATTAATTGATGTATGATTTCTAAGGTCTCTAGTCTCATCACTGGAGCGCTGACAGGCAAAAAAGTCTATTTAACAAGCTTCACTCTTACTAAGTACAATTAGGTTTAGAGTCACGTTTAGACAAGGTGGCTTGTGCTCTTTAAACACGAATTGTTTTCTGCACTGCTGTGCTTCTAATGCATAAACAGCAGGAGTATAGTAATTATCTCATCGTCTAGATACAACATTAGTAATCACAAGTTTAAAGTTCTGCTGCGTGAGTGTGAGGTGTGTGTGAGAGTCCACATTTGAGTTTATCTATGTATATAAGAAAGATTTGAAGTTTTCAAGATCTTAAAAGTCACAGAAATCCAGAACACCAAAACAAACTCGCTAGACAAGCAAAAGAAATTTGTCCAAACTACAACCAGAATAAGCTCTAAGATATTTCAATTAAATCAAGCTAAAAATTTTCAATTTACTAGTACTTTTGAAATTCCAAGCATTGTTATTATAGTGAACTACTAAAGACAAGATCATAATACATTTTCAGTCTATGAAACAAATGAGATATGATATAGTTTAATGATTAAGTTGGAGTTAATATTAGAAAAGATGATGAGATCTCATTAATATGTACAGATCTCATTAATATTTACAAATATCTAAATAGTGTGTGCCAGGAGGTTGGGGCATCACTATTGTTTCTAGTGACAGGACAAGGGGTAATGGGAAGAAGGTGGAACACAAAAAGTTCCATTTAAACATAAGAAATAACTGTTTTCCTGTTCAGATGAGGGAACCTTGGCACAGGCTGCCCAGGGAGGGTGTGGAGTCTCCTTCTCTGGAGGTTTTTAAAGCCTGCCTGGATGCGTTCCTCTGTGACCTGATCTAGGTGGACCTGCTTCTGCAGGGGGGTTGGATTGGATGATCTCTAAAGGTCCCTCCCATCCTCTACCATTATATATTCTTTCATTCTATGAAGAACAGAGGTAAAGCTACTGGCAAAAAGATATTCTAGGCCAAAAATTCCTTAATTTCTAAAAATATTCAGGCAAAAACGTATTAAAAATGTAGTTTCAAACATGAAAAATATTAAGACAGTGAGGACACATGAAAGGACACAAAGGAAAGTGTTAGATAAAGAATACAAGTTTTTATCTTGCCAAGATACAGTGGTTTGCCATTTTCAAAAAATATGGAATGTTTTAAAACTCTACAGCAAAACAGACTGAAAACGTGATCTGGAGGAGGCAAAGAAGCTGGTTATGCCTTGTCATATGTGCAACGGGACAAATGAAAATGTTGTGATATGCTGATATTAGGCAAAACATGACACGGTCTTCAGCAAAGAAACAAAGTGCAAAAGTAAACAGGGAAGAACACTTGCTCGTGCAGAAATGGTAAAGCTGTACACTGCACATGTACGCACTAATCTGTTAATGTAAGCAGTATATCTTACATTTTTAAACGTAAAAAGGAATACAAATATAGTTTTAAAACTAAAAATTCCTCCAGTAAAGCAATTCCTCCAATGAGTAATAGATTTACATGCATCTCCCTGAATAATCTGAGGTGTATGTTTTAGTAATGTATTTTTCCTGAGCCTGTAAGTATAATATTGAAGTGTCCCAGTGAGACAACTAAGGACACATTCTACTCTACAATTTTGTATCATCCTGTTCAGTTCCCCAAATTATTAATTTTGTAATGGTTGTAATATGCACATTTTTAATATCATTTTTATATCTAATAAAATAACAAAAATAAAATGTCACTGTTTTCCTCACGGTTACATAGCAAACACTATGCTTAAATGTTAACAAGTTTTCTCAAAGATTAAAAGCTTCTTTTGATCTTATATGAAAGTTGTAACTTTGGATGATGATCAGTTGTAACATTTTCAATGTGAAGAGTGACGTCACAATCAATAATATTATCACTCTACTGCAAGGTGGCACAATATAATATAGAAAGAAGTAAAGACAGCTTTAAAAATGAGTACTTTTCCAAAGAAACAGGTATAGTTAGTTGCATGATGCTAAAATAAGTGATATGGTAAGTTCTCATAGGAAGGGCATTTTATAAAGAGAAGAATTCCACAACTTTGAAAACGTAAGTGAATTGCTGACCCATCTACAGAAATAATGCAAAACTCTCTGATATTATCTTCAAGTTAAAAGACCTGAACAACAAACCTACGTGATATGAGGTCAAAACATTTTTTCTCCTCTGGGTTTGTTTTCACTTGGCAGGTTAACAGATTGAGCTTTGCTGGAGGTCGGTTAGCCTATTTGAAGATAAAACACACATGTTTTAGTATATTTACGCTGACTGAGTCTTGCAGTCTAGAGGCACACGACAACATCCACCAGCCAAAAAGACTTGGCAAACGGCTGTTACTTTAATTTTTAAGGCAGCCAGGTTTTCATTTACATTTTTTTCTGCATCATGGTTTGTAAAAGACATTTTCTTATTTTTAGCTACTTTGCTTTTGGGTAACGGGATAGACACTACAATTTTAAAAGGGGATAGGGGTAAAAATCACTTTCATTACCACTACTCTGATCGCCTTGCAGCACTTATCTGAAGGAATCAGATTTGACAAAGAGACAGAGTAACTTTATGTTAACATTTAGACCATTGGTTTAAAAAGAAACTTAGTTATCTAGGTTTTCAATAATCAAATAATTTGACTCCTGCTAATGTCTTTAAAGAAAGTCTACATAATCAGCTTAGAAAAAACAATTTTTAAGATCAGTAAAGGGACACAACGAAGTAAAGTAAGAAGTCTGCACAGAGAAGTCTTGCAACAAATATATGCAAAACTAAACTGAGATAGCTCATTACTAAAAAATGTAGTGAAACAAAATATATTCTATAATGCTGTATGTTTTCTAGTCCAGTTCTTCTCTGTGGTTTTAGATCCTTACTGAATAAAAAGTCGCAATGTTCTACTAAAAACAAAATGTGCAAACAAACATTTTGAAAAAAGTCTCACAAAGGCTACAATGACTTTCCCAATATCATTTCTGCATTAATGACTCCCTTACTTTAACCTGCTTGTCCTACAGACCTGAGGTAGGCCCTACAAAGATGTTATGTTTGCAACCCTATCTTGAGAAATAGCTTGCACTTGCTACAATGGATAACTAGTTTCACACTTCTTTTAGAATAATTAGGTCAAAAAGCAGGTTTCAGTACAAAGATTCCGCTTTAGACAATATCTGAAAAGTAATAATTTTAATAATTAGGAAAATACTATTATAAAGATAGTAATATACATAAACACATTGCTGCACTTGTGTTCTAATAATTGGAATCCAGTTGCTAAAACACAATTTAATCATCTAAACAAGAACTATTATCAAACAAAGCTTAACTACGACATAATGTAATTAATTTGAAATGAATCATAAGAAACATAGATCTTCTCAATTTCTTATAAATTTATTGATGAAAACATTCAAAAAAGAACAGATAACAAGCCTGGAGAGTCTAGATTTCCTTGAAACAATCTAATAAAATGAAGTAGCTGGCCAAAAAAGAACATCAGTATTTTATCTAAAGACCAGTAAAAAAATCAAAACCCTGGAGAAACCTAAAAAAAGAAACAACTACATTTTTCTTTTCCTGCTTGTTTCTTGTAAAAAAGAAAGCAAGTTGTCCCCCAAAACAGCATGCTCATGCTTTGCCCAACATAAGTTGCAGGCGTGACAAAGTTATGCAGTCTTTTAACAACAAAGCTGCAGGTCACTTGCTGGGCAACATAAAACAAAACCGTACTCAAGAGATGTTTTGAAGGCAGCAAGATGACAATTAATTGACAACCACATTGTATTCTCTGCCTTGTAAATAGCTTTTCAAATTCCACACATTCCTTTTAGTAGTAAAAACACATGCGCTTTTCATTATTTTAGTCCATTTAACAATAGTTCTTTGTAACTAGAAGTATGCAAGAAGACAGATTGAAAATGCTAGCTTGGGCCTGCTTTCTCAGTTATATTTAAATATACTTCATATCCATAGCACTAAAGTTTCCAGTGTTTACGTTTTTAATGCAACTCTTTGTCCAAGAACTGTCTAGAAGCTGTCTATGATGAAAACAATGCCCATAATGAAAAGAAAGAAAAAAAAAATCAAAATGTAAGTATACGGTGAACACACCACTGGGCAATTCATGCATATCTTTCTCACAGGCTCTATCAGAATATCAAAATACAAGTAAATGGACGTAAATTTAGGTTAAGAAAGAATCCACTTGCCCCGGGTCTTTGGATCTGAAGCACATTCAAGGCCTAACCATTTCTCTATAACTTGAAATATGAAGTTGTAAATGGATCCACTAAAACGTTTCAGAGAGGCTCAAAGGTCCAATATACACAGCACTCATCTCTCTGGATAGGAGAACGCAGTGTAAGAACTCCATTTAAGGATCTGAGAACCCCAAAAACTGTCTCCAACAACCTAAAACATTAGGCCAATATGCTGATGTTGGAATCCAAATATATTCCAAAGCTTTTAATGGAGGATCTTGTAACCTAAAGCCTGCATTAACTCAAACTCATTACACAAGGGTATTAAAAACCCCTGACATCTTTGCATGTGGCTGATACCACCTCATTCACATTTCTATCCTGCAGCCAAACAACAGCCTCCTCCCACCCACCTCTGCAACATATGCCTGTTACTTGGCAGACAACACGCTCCCATCACATGGCAAGTGCTGCTTGGGGAGAAGTTAGAGCTGCAAGCCAAAGGGAGGTAAGGCTTGTAAATTCCTTAGCCACATTAGGCTGTAGTGGATCCAGACATTTGACAGGATTAGGAGACACTCAAAATCAGAAGCAGTAACTAAAGAGTCATTGAACTGCTATTACACTATTTGTTTGAAACCACTGAGCTACATTTTCCTGCTGAAGCCTCTTACTAGAAAATTACATTTCAGACTACTGTTGAATTTTTGGACACCCATGTCAACACACCAACATCCTGCAAAGATATGCTGCCACCTCTCATACTGTATCTGCAGACTTTAGCAACAACTCATCTTCCTTCTTGTAGAGACAGCAACTCTCTGTCCAGCAAAACTGGACATCATCTATCCCAGCAACAAACACTAAGAGTAGCAATTAAAAGGTTAGGCCTTTAAGAAAGTGCCAAGGAATGCCATGATATAGAGCTGATTTTTAACAAAGGCACGGTCAAATATGTCCACTTACTTAATAGACTGTTTGGTTGATTTCCTTGTGCATTTTTGTTGTGTATCACAGTGATTTACTTAAGAATAAAAAGATTAAATGATGTTTCCAGCAGTAAAGAAAGAACAACAAAAAAGTTTCCTTAATAATGAGTCTCTCCTTCCTTTTTTGCAGACAACCACCAAATTCCATTTAAAGAGGATTCCATCCTCTTTAAAAACAAATCATCTTTGAGGAATCTCAAGTTACTCAAATTTAAGCTTTTCAGTTGTGAGTTCTTGATCTGGAAACCACTTAGGAATTCCTGTTTACCTGGTTCAATCTGCTTCTATCATTGTTTATTCATCCACATGCATTACATTGCAGTCAGGTAGATGTCAGAAAATTTGCAACACTTTGTGTAATACTTACACAAAGAAGCAGTGTCTGGTTTTCCATCAATCATTACATTGGCATGAATGCCAAGTTCTTTGAAGCTTTTAAGTTGTCTAAAACTACAACTTCTGCACATGCCAATGCAGACACATATACTGAGCGTTACAGCTGGTTGACTTACAGAGAAGCAACCATGTTCTCCCCATCCATATCAGGAGAGTACTTGGCAATCAAGTTTAAGTCTGATTATAGCATCTGCGACTGCCTGAAGACAGATGTTCTAGAAGCTAACCAAAATAATAGTCCCACATAACAGGAAGCTACATGACCAAAGAACAAAAATCCATGAAGAATACTTAGCCTTTAAAGGAAAAGCATTTACAAATTTCTATTTGATAAAGCAAATAAAACTGACAACTGAATTTGAGAGATGGTTCACTTTGACAGACAGCTGGGAAGAGAGAATACACATCATATTTTAGAGACCAAGAGATATCAACCCCCAGAAAGCTTGGGAATCAATGTTGTTACTTCAAAAGTCTCAGAAGACGTTCAGAGCAGCCCAGAAAATTGTTAAACAGAAATTGCCTCTACTCATTTCAACATCTATGAAACAAGCATTAATTTTTTTACACAAAACTGCCCTCAATGCATAAGTGGAAAGTGAACAAATAAGTAAAAATACTTTATAGGGGTGCAATTTAAAACAAGAAGGTACACTTTTTATATTACAAAATTAAAAATATCAATATCAAACTTGTGAAAGGCACACATCAAAATTCACATTCACATTCATAACGTAGATACCTTAGCAACTCATTTTCAACTGCAGCTCCATGGCTTTCAGTGGGAACTTACTGCTTCTAAAAATGTTAGACCATCTGGTAGACAGCTTATTAAAAGAGAACCATAGTATTGTGACAGACTCAGTAACTGTACTTGCATGTAAATGTTTTAAAATTCTGCTCCACAAGTGGATTTTGTGGCCTCTGTCAGCCATGAGTTGCCCTAGTTGCACTCCTACCATTACTGCAGGCCAATGCCAAGTGCATTTACAGCACATAGAGATAGTGGTATAGAAACACTGGAGAGACTTTTCTTTGAGAAAGGCACACTTGTACACTCTCAAATGAGAACAGAGAGAAACTAGTGGACAATTCCAAAGCCATAGTAACCACTGTACTTCGCAGGCCTGGTTTTGCACTCCTCCTTAACTTCTAATTGTGAGTTCAGAAGGCAACAGCTTGTGGTCAGATGCACAAATAAGAGATTGATTCACTTTTGCTGCTAGGGTCAACATGTAGTCATAGCAACAGGCATAACAGGATGAAGAACAGGATGGTTCATAACAGGATCAAGAAATAGGACTGTTTATTCGACCAGGGATGGGAAATACTGTCACTGAGTTCCTTTTGCCTTAAAAAACTTTCTTAAAAGTTTTGAGAAAGCAATATAAAAAGAGAAAAAGGGAAAGCAAAACCAGTTGAGTTCAAAGTCAAATGTAAAAGGTTTAAAGTATGAAAGTATAAAGTTTTAAAACATTAAGTATAAATACTAGAAGTTTGTTATGTGTTTCAAATATTGGTAGCAAATAAAGGGATTTCCAACTTTATATCTCTGGTTATTCTGGTAGAAGTTGCATTCGGAGTTGATCTTCCCCAACAACTACTCCCCAGAAAAGCTACTTTCATAACTGGTAACCATATAGCAATAAATCTGATTCAGCATTCTCTCAGTTTGTCTTGTAAATAGAAAAGTTGTTTAATCCATATCTAAAAGATGACTTCATGTCCAATCATATCTTTCAAAAAAACCCCCAAAAAAGTCACATGAAGTTAAGTTAAGAGTTTGTACTTTTAGATAGTCTGATAAAGTATGAACAGTCTACATGAACTAAATGAGTCATTAAGAAAGCCATTTTTTTCCCATTAGAAGTCATGAGCATTAGAACGGTTGTATTTTTAGAGACTCCGTATGTCTTGATATTTCTGAAAGACTGCCTTAAAAAAAAAGTATCCATCATATTTAAAACCCTGCATCAGCAATCTAGCTAATTCCAAATTATAAATATAGACCAGCATGGCTTGCCTTTCTGTATTAGCAACCATGTACATAAAATACAGTAAACAAATACTTACTGTACCATGGGAAATGGTAAGAAAACCATTTTTAACCGAGCACTTTCTTTTCTGCCACACTTTTCTGATTCTAGGGGAAAAAAAAAAGGTGCCTCAGTTTTTAATATATTTAGTATTGCACTGCTTCAGCTCTTGGGCCTAACCTTTTTTCAGTAGAACCCAGCAGTACTTACCCATCACTTTTTTTGTACAGACTACCATTTCGTTCAGTGCCATGTTCCTTGTTTCCCTGAGGCTGATGTAAACTGTAAGCTGTACTCTGACGGATCTGAGAATCCTGAAATATACAGAATAGCAATTTCTAATGCATTCCACACCTTTAATGAAAATATGCCCCCTATTAATGAGTTACAGAGCCTTTATGTCCTGCTTTAGTCTCATAGGCCAAATGAAGCACATTTTTCCTCAGTAAGAAAAAATAAAATCCATTTCTTTTTTCAGAGGGCACAAAAGACATTTGACAAGTAGTCACTATCAGCATCTTCCAAAATATCTTACTTGCTTTTATTTATACTATTGTCCTTAATATATGGGGGTTTTAACCCAAAAATTAATTGAGTAGCAGGCTTGCAAATACTCTTGCAAAGACTGCAGTGTACAAACACTAAAGATTGTTACCTGTAACTCTTACTGAACACTTCCATTGCAAAAAAATTACATCTATAAATTTGAATAAGTGGTTTTCCTTGTGGAAACTGAAAGACGTTATTGCCTGAAAAGCAGAAGAGACCTCCTGGAAACGTAGCTCAGAAGTACAAAAGAAAACTGAAAAGCTATTTCCGTAAGAAGAATAATTTAAACTAAAACATCTTGAACAAAGCAAAATTCTGGGATGGGAAATGACAAAGATTAAGTAAACCCAACTCATTGCTTTCAGAACTACATAGAGTCAGGATCTACTGCAGATAATGAGGAAACTGATGTGTCATTAGCAGTAGCTAACATGATGGGATGGACTTTTCAACGCATTCAGTAATAACTACTTCTACTTATAATGTTTATTTTCTTTTCTATCATCTTTGCTCAATGGCCATAATAAACTTCTCTTATATATGGTGGATAATACAAGTACAGTGAGGAAAAAGATCGCAAAGCATTTCACTTAAATGACTGAGCTACTCTAGGCAAAATCTTAAGAAAAACTAAGAAAGTTATTAATTTTGATAAAGAGATGAGCTAGTTTGTCTAAGATATACTAACAGTACAATCACAAGATACATCAGTTTGGGTTTTCAGATTGTACATGTGCTAAATTACACAGTGAATTAAAAAGCAAGAATTAGGAAGATAGTTCATCTGTAATTAAAATTAGCTTCACACACTTAATTAGCCTAAGTATGAGACATTTTTGGATATAAGCAGGGGAAAAAGACAAACTAAACCTAAGAATACATACGGACTGCTCTTTTCCCCAAAGAATGACAGCTCAAATGGAATCCTTTACAAGCTCCAGTAGCACATTCTGCTACCAAAGCTACCAGTGCAATCAAAGTTATTCAGGATTCTGTTCAACAGTAGCAGCAACACATAACAGGTCCAAGATATGATGGTAGGGACAGAGTTTCCACCTATTCCATTCCTATTCTCCTGTGCAGTGCACTTCAGATGCCACACCTCCAGGCTGCAGGATTCCTGGCTCATCCTGAACGCACTGTTGGAGCTCAGTAGTCCTGAGAATTGTCAGCTGAGCTCAAGACAGACTGCAGCACTCCTTGGTGCTCCTTTTCAGGTGAAGCAGCCTGTGCCCACTTCCCTGTCTCTCAGCTAGCAATCTAGGCAACCGTGTCAGGTAGCTACAACATTCATCTGAGGCTTTTAAAGGCACTACAAAACCACCACTTAAATGTCTGTGCCTGCCAAGCATCCCTTCGGATTTAAACCAGTTTGTTTACCATTCCTCTCCAGCCTGTTTACACAGGTTTATTTGGTTTTGTACTCTGGCTGCCCAACATAAAAACAGAACAACATTTAAAAAGAAATCACTCATTAAGAATCGCTGCATGCATACATTTACTGACTTCTGAAGAAAATCTGATCTGAGGCTGCCTATCGCCTTGATCTCTGACTCCCATTTGTCAGTAAAGGAACTCCATTCCCGTGAAGATTAGAGGTCTTACAGGAAATTAATTTCAGTTCTCCACATCCTCAATTATGTAAAGACTTCAGATGACCTCAAACACCTGCCCATAGCACCATTCCCATTACTCAAGATTGTGCTGTTACTTTTTGTGCACTATTTTCTGCTGCATTTCAGCTACCTCACTTCAGCTGTTGTTTACATTCAGCTGCTGTGTTTGGCTACACTGGCAAGGCAATAATACAAGCTTCCTGCCTTATTTCAACCAGAGAGGAAGCTGCTGTAGCTGACGTGTATTTCCACACATTCATTACTATGAACAGTATCTTTAAAAAATTTAGTGCTATTTCATGAAAACAATTTAAGTATAATAGAAGAGAGTTTCAATTTTAAATCCTTGGTTCAGACCACTTCCGAATCAAGTGTCCTGTGTGGTTGTCAAGTGATGGTTTTCCACAGCTCTCTGACAAGCAAGCCCATGATTCTGATCTAGCTCCTAACAGGCGGGATGCCGTACCGAAAATCACCACAACAATTAACATCCTTCCGGGCAATTTTTTCATGCCTTTTCCATATGCAGGATCCCCAAAGGATCTTCCCTTATTTCTGGTTCATATATTGCACATAACAGGCACCAAAATCACAGATAACAGGGTCAGACCCAACGGCCTCATCAGAGGAGCAGGAACAATGTACATTACCTGTGGGAGGAAACGGATCACCACAGGATACAGGACATACCTAGTGCGGAGTATTGTCATTTTAAATACCTCTTGAACATAAGATCAGAACAGACTGAAGTACAAGAAATTGAAAGCCTAAGAAATTGAACTTTGCCCACTTTATCAGCTTTGAAATACAGACAGGCATACAAAAAAACCCACGTGAGTCACTTCGTTGCAGCATGTTTATAGCGAATCACTGCACTGACCATAAAGAGGTTTGAAATTATTTCTTCCACAGCCTTATAAAGACCAACTGACTTCCAAATCAAGCTGAACAGCACAGGTAAAAGTGAAAGAAATGTGAAAACAGCATTCTGTAGAGATGGTCTGTAGCTACTGTTAAGAGATATTCTAAAAACTCATGTATCAGACCCAACACAATAGAACTTGCCATACAAGGTGCTTTAACTTACATACAGTAAATTTTGGCTAGTAATTCCACAGCTTCCAGAGAGATGCATTTTAGACTGTTCAGATCAGATGTATAAAGCTGCCAAAATCCCTTACAGCTCTCCAGGAACCTGAGCTTCTCATGTAATTGCAGGATCAAGAGAATGTTTCAGAGATCTGTCTCTTATCTATTACAGTTCCAAAGATCCTCCAACAGATTTATCTGTTGGAATCTCCTTCAGTCATTCTCTCCTATAGTAAAGCTACTGGTTTGTGGTTTGTTTTTTTTGTCAAGAAGTACAATATTTAACGTATTTTGCAGTGGTCAAAATAGATTAAAGGTTCTACCAAACATGCAGAAGAAGTAGAAGCAAATCTACACACTAGAGTAAGGTCACCTTCAGAGAAGACAAGGAGAGTGAGATATTAAGGCTATGCAACCCTAAGGTTGATCTCAAAATTGTAGGAGCTCTGGATTTTGAAAAATAAATGTTTTAAAATTAGAAATTATAGAGGTGTACACATAATAACATTTCAAAAAGATGACTCAGTACAAATCAGGTTTGAGATAGTCTGTGCAGGAGGGAACTATATATACAGGCACAACAAAAAAGATTTGTGTCTTTTCTTTTTTAAGCACAACAGAAACAGTACTTGTCAATGTTCTATTATTTCAGACATGAAATCCATTTTAATCTAAAGTACATATATCTTAAAAATCTTGCAAGAACATCAAATCAAGCAACTGGATTTAGTTCCCAAAATAGAGTGCAACGGAAATCACCAATTTGTCTTACAGCAATTTTCTTGCTCAAGGACAATCTGATAACTTTTTTTTTTGGTAACACAACAAACAGAAGATGAGGGGAAAAAAAAGAACCATTCTTTTCATATCAACAGAAAAAAGCTCACAAGGAAAATCCAGTTTCTTGTAATCTGAATGGAAATCATGCCAATTATTTTCATTAAAACATAGTAACACTTACTCTCCTAGACTTCGGTCACAAAACGTAAATGCATTTCAGGAAGGAAAAAGAAATCAGTTATAGTAAAGGAAATTACAATGCAACAAGGATAATATTAGTGGGTCATACAGTAAATTATACCAGGATTGTTTGGCATTGCACTGATAACTGATGTTTTCAAAACCACTTTAAAAATAATTGTAGTACCTCTCACACTCTGCAGGTAAGTGCCTATATCTAAATTTGCAGAGTTAATAAATAGTGAATATAGCATAAAGCACTTCACATTCGTATTTTTAAATGCAACAAAAACAAGTACAAACAATAAATTCCTGCGCGTTGTAAGATTATCCAGTCTGTGCAAAGATGCGTGTGCTCATTGCATTGGCCATACACATTCTATATCAGTATCACTGATAAGCACGTAAACAGAGAGAAGCGACATTCCCAGCAACCATGAAACCCAACTGCTTCTATTGCCCTCTAGAACAAAGACCAGAATAAAATAACAAGCCTGCTAACACATCCTAAATAACAAAGACTCCCTATTGAGAGTGGGTAATCAATGGTGAATCCAAAGTAGTTACCATTTCCACTAGGATCACAAGTCTTTCACTCCACAGAGCTCAAATTTGGACATTTTAATCAAATGCACTCCTTTGTGAGTTCCAAATGCCAGGTGCAATCGACCAAAGTGCCTGCAAACTGTTTGGGACTTCAAATACCATGGCCACAAACTCCACATCATAACAAACAGCACCTCAAAGCGAAGAGCGTTTTACGACTGTACCGATGACTAAAGCAAATCATAGAATAACAGACTGGTTTGGCTTGAAAGAGACCTTTAAAAGTCATCTATAGTCCAGCCCTCAGGACATGGGCAGAAATGTCTTTCACTAGATTAGGTTGCTCAACAGCCACTCTCAGGCCACCGGTAGGAGCCAGGAATCACCATAAACTTTTACAGGAAGATGAAATCAAGAGTGGAAAAGATCGAAAAAGTCTCTGAGCTCTGCAGACTAAACTATTTCATTGTGGTCCCTCTCACAAAGAGAATCTGAAAAGGAGGGTGGTTCATTAATTGCTTAGTCATAGTTCAGCATGCACACAGAGGAAGCTGGCTGTCATTTATTTACATGAAGAGGAAGCACTAGCAATCTGAAACAAAAGCAGACCTGGTATTTAGGACTAGATAATATAAAAGATGTTTGCTTCCAGATCAGAGTTTGCCAAATACAACCACTCTCACATTTTTGAAACCTAACAGCAACAGTAACCAAAACTCAAAAAAATACTTCTTTATATGGTTTGGAATACTATTGTGTGATAAGATTGTACTGTAAGATTGTGCCCCTGTAGTCAAGAAGGCCAATGGCATTCTGGGATGCATTAAGAAGAGTGTGGCCAACAGCTCAAGGGATGTTCTGCTCCCTCTCTACTCTGCCCTGGTGAGGCCTCATCTGGAGTCCTGTGTCCAGCTCTGGGCTCCTCAGCTCAAGAGGGATAGAGAACTTCTGGAGAGAGTCCAGCACAGGATCATCAAGATGATCACGGGGCTGGAGCATCTTCCTTATGAGGAAAGGCTGCGGGAACTGGGCTGCTTAGTCTATAGAAAAGGAGACTGAGGGGAGAACTCATGAATATTTACAAACATCTAAATGGCAGATGTCAGAAGATTGGGACATCCCTTTTCTGTCCTGTATCTAGCAACAGAGCAGGGGGTAATGGGAAGAAGCTGGAACACAAAAAGTTCCATTTAAACATAAGAAAAAACTATTTTTCCTGTTCAGGTGAGGAAGCCCTGGCACAGGCTGTCCAGGGAGGGTGTGGAGACTCCTTCTCTGGAGGTTTTCAAAACCAACCTGGACACATTCCTCTGTGACCTAATCTAGGTGGATTTGCTTGAGCAGGGGGGTTGGACTAGATGATCTCTAGAGGTCCCTTACCAATCCCTACCATTCTATGATTCTAATCAAATCTCCTTCATACTGCCAAAGTTCTTCCATTATCAGTTTGAGCAACACACACACCATTGGCTGTTAGTTCACAGATAGTGCACCATCTCAAATATTTTGCATTATTGGTAACAAAACCCCTCTGTTTTGCAATGAAGTCTTACCCATTTTTACCGGAAATTAATTATTTTTAATAAAAAAAGATAAACAAAATTAGATGGCTGAAAAAGTTTAAAAATAGCTTGATTCCAAATACTAACATTACTTCAGAAGTATTAAAATGAGTACTTCACAGTTAAATCACCTTATATACTCACCTCTTTCTGATCAACCTGGAGTGCTGATTTTAAAATATCTCTAAGCTGAGTTAACTGTCTTCTTTCCTCATCTTGTGCTTGTTTAATCTTGAATGAAGAAAAACATGGATAAAAATAACAGTATTGTTTCTTTTCAAGGCAATTCTTCCAATTTTGCTACTTAATTTTTCTGAGAAACGTTCAACAAGAATGACAACACAAAGAGAAAAGATAACACGACAATTTAACTTTATATCTTCATAAAACTTGACAATGGCAAGGACACTGCTGGCTTAAAGCTTTAATATTACCTCACACTGTTCTTGCTTCCTTGTGTTCAATTTGAAAACACATGGTATTTTCCACTTAGTAAAACATTTTAGAACAAAGGTTGGTTTCCTAACATTTTGCACAGTGGCGTGTTGAACTGAAAATAAGGCTTCTAGATATGACACTAAACTAAAGTTTTAGTCAAAACCTTAACATGTTGACTATTAAAATAATCAGCCAATCACAACCAAAATGATCACTTATACTGAAAAAACTAAGATTACAACCCAAATGTGAAGGGTTGCTACTCACTGTATAAAGATCTGTCGAGAGTGTCTCAATTGAAGGCTTAAGACTTTCAACTGCTTTTAACCCATCCTGAAAGAAACTTTAAAAGAAAAAACAGAAGGCAAACTTATTAAACTTTACTTTTACATTTTCTGTTTCAGGAAGTTGGAAAGGAAGATGTGCATATTATTATACCATGCCATAAACTTCAAAACATTAAACATTTATTATTATGCATCTTTGATTGATCCACCTCTTTATTTCCATCATAACTTATTCTAATATGCAAAATTCCCAATTAAATTCAGAACTGCAACAATCCTCTGCCATAGAAGTTTTCCTCCTTCTCACCTCAAATACAAGTTCTCATCCCACTTTTTGAAGTGAACAAGAATCATTTGTAGAACAGAAAAAGCTGTAGTAGATATAAAATAATTGTGACTTCTTGGAGCCAAATGATTTCACATCTGATGCAATTGTCCTACTAAAGGAGAATTTCTTTGTTTCCCAAGCATTAATTATGGCCTACATACAAACTGAATATATCACATCTTACTGTATCGTATGTATTTTTGTATTGGCACAGTAATGTTACCTATGCCAAGAAGTCCAGCTCTCATAAAGAAAAAAAAGAAAGAAAGAAATCATAACTACAAGCATGTTTGATTAAAAATTGCTGTCCTATTTGTAACAAAAAATATTTTTGTTCTGGAAAGTAGACATGAAAGTGACAACAGAACACAGCATTTATGTTGTTCAAATTTTATTACATGAAAAGAGCAGATGAATGACAAACTACAAGGGAAACTGGTTTTCAAAGCATCATAGCTATGTAGGGAAAAAACTGACACAGATGCAGTCTGGCCTTTTCAAATGAAAATGATTTGAAAAGGTTAACAGTGGCTCTTTCAAGTTCATAGCTATGACTTTATTGCTGTATTAGTAATCTGTAAGACTACCATAAAGAGGTACACCATTCCAATAGGAGCTTTGTGTTTTATGATCCAGTCCTCCAATTAATTAGAAAAAGAATGATTCTTTCAATATAATTTTATCCCACTGCTTACGCATTTTCCTGAGCATAGAATGAATTTAGATTATTGGATACACTCAAAAAAGCCTGTCAAAGCTAATGGACCACTAACTAATAGACCAAATTAATAGCTCTGTTTCAGGAACAGTTTATGAAATATGCCAAACTACTACATAGCACTCCTTGGGAACAGACAATTACATTTTATAGGACTAGCTCAACTTCATTACATGTTTTGAAATATAGTAACAAAAGCAATGGCTAATCTATGACAAGAGCAATTTGTCAAAAGTATTCAGTGAGAACAGTTAAATCTTAATTTATTTTGAAAAATATACAAAAGTGTTATGGTTATGTCAGAAGTTTAAAACAAAATATTGTTCTGGTTATTATATGGATATAAAGAAATCTAAAACATACTTGCACTGAGCATGAAAATACTTGATCAAGTTCTGAAGCAAATCCACTCCTTTTTTAATCTTGATTTCATTGACTTTTAGGAGGTACTGTTAAAACAATAATTCACAAAAGAAATGAGTTATTACTGCTACTATAATTCTTTAACATTTTCTTTTCAGTTATTTCAGCAAGCTTTGACAGATGCAGATTCAGGAGACCTAAAAGAGAATGCATCTTACAGTGGCTTCAAGGGTAACCACACAAAAGTAACTGTCACAGCTGATTTTTTGATACCCTGTAGAGATACTTCGCTATGATTAGTTCAAATTCTTTAAAATATCTTTCATGGCACCTAGTGGAAACCTGTTGTTAAAGGAAACATAAAATGGCTTGTGTAGTAAATTTAGGAACTCATTCTTAAACTTAGCAGTCCATCTAGGTATCTATCTTACTAACTATAAATTCCTTGCAAAACAGATGTCATGAATGAAGAAAGCAGTTTACTCAAAAAAAGTGAGGGGATTTTGACCATTTTTTAAATTTGCCTTCTGATTTTATTTTTTCTCTAACAATTCCTTATACACAGTAATTACAGTAAATTACAGTTTAGCCAGAAATTTTTAAAATCTACTGTCAAGCTAAGAAGTGCAATTAATGTCCCATTTCATTATGCACAATCTTAGTCCATATTAAGTGACAGCTCCTCCCCCGAACTCCACAGCACAAAAGATGTCAGCCGTGCAAGCAGAAGTAAGATTGACCAAATATTTACAGGACTCCTTAAGTGTCCTTAAAATGACAACAACTTTTAATCCCTGCTTAGACAGTGATCTCCAAGCAAAGAAGTGAATGTCTTCTTAGTAATGTTCTAATGAATCTGATCTTCCCCTACTCGCAGTACACCTTAAATCTACTAAAATAAAGCAGTATCCAAGTGATAGTTTTCGATGCTGCAGCTTTTCATGCCGGTTCAAGTAAATGTAGCCTAAATGTAGATATGTGCACTGGATAGTATTACTTAGAAGAAGCAAGTCTCTAGCTCCTGTTAATTTAAAATGGAGCTCTAGGTATTTGGTATTCAGTTCACTTTACAGTACAGTTTACAGAGGACTAGTCTGTACTTACAACTTCATTATGTCAAATCGATGATTTACTAACAAAACCAAAACAAAGTATCCTTTTATGACTATTCGGAGGCATTTAAGAATACACTTCTTTTCCCAAAAATCAGAAGAAATACAGGACTCCACATTTAAGATAACTTGATTCAATTTCACAGACTTCATCCTTCACTTTGTTATCACTACAACTAAAGTGAACTCCTCCTTCACTGTGACACAGGAAAATAGAAGCATCTGTTCCTAGTTGTTGCTTAGGAAGGATGCAGATGGGCAATTTGCTGGCAACATCCATATGTTTATTGGGTACTCAAATTCCTTCATCAGTTTTCAATACTTCAGTCTGACTCCATATAGGAATGTGAAGATTTTCTACTAAGTATCACTGCACGCAGTTACTAAAAGTGGCATTCAAGACAACTGCTGTTAAACTATGTTAGCATATGAGTCCAATTAGCTCTAATCATTGTAGTACAAACTGATGAAACATCTATGATATATTTGAGTTAATGTATAGAAAGAACAAACACAACAACTTGAATTCCCAACCACGGAACGTGAGACGTCCTTAAACGAATTCAAGCAAAAATATTCATATCAGATACAGCATACTGCAAAAATCATAAAGATTTCAAAGTAGACACATTCTGAAACATCTTGAAAGACAACTGGACTCCATCCTTAGCAATTTTTTTCCGTACCAGCCTGTATGCTAGACTGGAGTCTCTCCTCATAATAACGTAACAGCTGTGACCATAGGAACAATTCAGAGAATGAGATAAGGCTTAACATACAATGAAGTAGTAGTGTAAAGGCTTATTTAGTATCATCTCTTAGTGTTTAATTGAGCTTTGTAATTTTTTTTTTTAACAATTTATTTGCTAAGTGAAATTAGAAAAGATGGAAACTGCCTGCAAAGTTACTACATCAGTATTTTAAAAATGCATTTTGGCAAATGGAATCCCCTAATAACTTGTAATTTCCCTTTAACATCACAGTTCTCACTAAACAATTGTGTTTTTCATAGTTTTCTTAAAAACATTAGCAGAATAATATGAATTTCACATTGAGTCTTACCTCACACATCTGTAATTGGAAGAATCTTCTTTCTTTCTCCATCTCTTCAGCAATTTCAGCTCCACTTATTTCTGTACGGATCATCCCATGCAGCTTAGCATGCTCTTTTTTTTCCTTCTCTATTTTTGTTCTATAAGGCAAAGGATCAGTTGATGATGTGAGAAATCCACAGCCTCTCAGGAAACATGGTTATTCACGAAGTCTACTAACAGATGCAGATCCAAACTCTTGTAGCTTTGCATATGACTTGCTTCCAGATGACATTTCAATTGAAAATTGACAATGACTAAAGAACAGCAGTGCCACGCAGTAGCTGAAATCTAATTCAATCATCTGTTAAACTGATGTCCTGACAGATATTCCAAAAGAAGATACTGAATGAGAAGATATTAATTTCTTGTACTGAAGAAAAAAAATGCAGAAACAAAATAATGAATTTTACCTACAAATATAGGGAGTTGTTTAATCCTAAGTGACCAAACACTGCTTAACAGAGTTCAATTATGTCACTAGATTTATTGAGTCTTGCCTGTCATCAAGTCATCTTCTGTATATACAGGGTTTCCTAAGCCAAAATCACAGTTGCCATCTCCACTTGCTACTGAGCCAGTTGGCACTGGGAATGCAGGCCAGCTGGCTGTGTTGCAGACTTCAAAGTCTGCTAGACCAGCTGTCCTAATTCCCTAAAAGTTTCCATGAACATTTTCCAACAGCTCTGAATAAAACAGGTTCTCCTGCAGAATATAAATGAAAAACCAATGCCTGCCATACCATATAACTCTCCTAAACACACTTGTTTCACATTTGTTTCAGCTATTCTCCATATTATTCCTAAGGGCAGCAGCATAATTATACTATCCAGTTAGACAAACAAGCCTGTTATGAAAAGAATATTAACAAAGAAAATACATTAGGGTGTTTACTTTTTGGAGAAAGACTTCACTTTGCCACTTGCACCATTTAAAAGCTGAAAAAATTCTGGAAATATTTTTCTGAAGGAATACTATACCGCTTTTGTACCAGAGGAAGCATTATATAGGAATACGGGAAGCAGATGAGAGGAAAAAATAACACAACTGTCACATCTCCTCCTCACGGGCAGTCAAGTGTCTCTCAGCTCTCTCTCTGTAAAGATGCCATGTCTCAAGTGCTCTCTTAACCTGATGTTAACATTATCCTAAATAGATAATGGGAAAACACCCTAGATGGTCTAAGGACTTCCACTCAACAATATGTTCTGTATTCCTACTTCTCAAGAATGAAAAATTGCCTCCTCTTACATCTCAAAAAGCAAGGAGAAACTAGAATTAATCCCATTAATCCCATCCTGTAACATTCCCACAAGGAAACACTTTGAGCAGCAATTCAAAAAGCCCCACTGCGCTCTGGGTACTGGCAGGCAGGGCAGAGCCAGCCCATGCAGTGTGCCAGCAGCCAGCACACTTAGCCAGCACTGTACTCTGCCACAGCCCAGTACCTCCCACCAGAGGAAAACGTTCAGAGAAAAGCTCCTCTCCTTTGAAATAAATATTCTGAAAGTCTTCACTTGCCCAAGTAAAAATTCAATTCCAGAACATTCTCTTTTCATCAAAAGTAAGACTGTATTCCTACCCACTTACTGCCAATTGTGCCTTTTTGTAGTGATACAGTCCAAACACAAGAATCAACCAGACATCAACTGTAAACAGGGAATATAAACCATTACAAAAAAGATTCACAAAAAGTGATGAACATACAGTTCCTCTCTAGCACACACACTAGGAGAGTTTACATCATATCAGACTTGATAGTACCAAAAAAGTCAAACCTCAGATCAAAGATCCAGGACAGTTGTAGCTCTCTCAACATTAATCTAACAATTCATGAGGCGAGAGAATTCACTGAAATGTGAGACGAGTCTAATAACTACCAGTTGCTACTGTATTTTCATGGTTTGCAAAGAACAATACTAGAACACAGGATGACATAACCACCTCTAAAATGTTATGAGCTTATTAATACGTCATAAGTTGTCCCTAAATGATAGTTAAGTCAAATCTTATGCACAATATTACAACATATATTAAGAAATTTAATTCCCTTTAGGTTTTGGTTTCTTCTCTTTAAAGGATAATACATAATCCACAGGTAAAAAGAAGTTAAACCAAGACTAAAACATACCAACATCTATCAAGTAATTCACAGACGTAAGACATCCTTCAAGCCATTTGCTAGAGCTTCCAGCTTCATGGCTTAAAAAACTTCAGAGATGATTTACAAAATCTGACCATTTCTCAGTGACAAAGTACCAGAGATACATGATGGTGCATTTCACATTCCTATTTCCTTATTCTTTATGCTTTTAGTCTCCAACTAAATTTTCAGCTTTGTAATTCAGAATTTAACCTGTTGTTTTCTACAGTAATATCCTACTTTCTATCTGACTGATACTACAAGGCACTTAGTTTCTAGGGAAACAAAGAGATGACTATAGCAGTGTTGCATACAAATCTTCTGAGTACTAAAGGCCAGTTGTGTCTCCTATGCATGGGTCAACTCAGCAAGCAATAGTAATATGAAAAAATCAGGAAAACTCTAGAAAAATCCTCCAGAAGCAATAAGAAGGAAACAAATGTTTTGTAAAGCTGCTGTTCTTAAAGCTCGTGCAACACATAGCACATATATAGACTTTGCTGACTAAGACTAAAATCTCTCCCCTCTACAATGCAGCTGCACATGACTAATATATGAGCTCAGATTTGTGTAACAGACAAGTAAAGCTGAAACAACGGGATGAAGAATTAAAACAGAAACTTTTATAAGATAAGAAAAGAAATGACTTTGCCCATTCAATTTCTACTACATTACTATTTTTACAACTCCAATTTGAAAAGCAACTGTTTTTTCAATATAAATTTTAATTTGTACTTCAAATAAATGAATTTTGTTATAAAGATCATGGAAGAAATAAACATCAAAGTAGGTGTTTTTATTTTTTTAAACTTTAAAAAGATCAGGATCCAATTTACTGTTTAACATGCCAAAGACTGGTATGTATTTTCAGCCAGAGAACAAGCATAAACAACTAGAACATCTTTGTACGTGCAGCAGTAGTGATCTGGCTGGCTGGGCAGTAACTCAAGTCTACCTTTCTTTCCCACGCAGTAATAAGCCAGGTTTAGTTTGTCTATACACATGAGAAGGTGCAGAAACTGAGAATAGCACCTGGGAGGCACAGACACTTCAATCGAGAACAATCTGGAAAATTGAGTTCTTCCAAGGACTATTTTTTTTGACAAAGCAGTATGATACTTTCTTTGTCTAGTCTTCCTTTTCAGACTAAGACTTCAACTACAGCTCTGGCATCTTAGCCTTTCAGTGAAAGGACCTCCATCCTACTTTATCCTACTGTCTGTCAAGGCTGAGAGTAAAGCATGACTCACTCTCTTATCGCCCAAGTCCCGAATGCAGAAGTCATTTTTTCCCTTTGTAAATGTTGGAAAGCTTTTCTCTTTCAGTCATCCTGCACTGGAGGATGGAGAAGAAAAAGGTAGAATGAGCAAAACGTGTCCAGACCTTTCCAGTATTTCATCCATAATATCTGCAGGTTCATTCAAAGCTTTCTCCATTTAAATTATGGGTAATTTCTTTCAACATAAAAATACCTACTATGAAATCTCAGGCTCAAAGCAATGTTTTGCAGATGTTGTTTACCTGAACTTCAGTCATTTGACATTGTTTCCCACAGAAGCCTCGTGGAGAAACTGGTTACCCATGGCTTGGACAATCGTACCCTGTATTGGCTGGAAAACTGTCTGGATGCCTGGGCCCAGAGAGTGGTGGTGAATGGAGTTATAGCCAGTTAGTAGCTGGTAACCAGTGGTGTTCCCCAGGGCTCAGTGCTGGAGCCTGTTTTGTTTAACATCTTTATCAATGATCTGCATGAGGGGATCTAGTGCACTTTCAGTAAGTTTGCAGACACCAAGTTGGGCAGGAGTGTTGATCTGCTTCCGGGCAGGAAGGCTCTACAGATGGACCTGGACAGGCTGAAACCATGGGCTGAAGCCAATGGTATGAAGTTCAACAAGGCTATGTGCCAAGTCCTGCACTTGGGCCACAGCAACCCCAGGCGATACTACAGGCTTGGGGCTATGCAGCTGGAAAGTTGCCTAGTGGAAAAGGATCTAGAGGTGTTGGTCAACAGCCAGCTGAACATGAGCCAGTAGTGTGCCCAACTGGCCAAGAAGGCCAATGGCGTCCTGGCTTGTATCAGAAATAGTGTGATCAGCAGGACAAGGGAAGTGATTGTCGCCCTGTACTCGGCACTGGTCAGGCCACACATATATGTCTTGAATACTGTGTTCAGTTTTGGGTCTCACTATAAGAAAAGACACTGACGTGCTGGAGTGTGTCCAGAGATGGGTAATGGAGCTGGTGAAGAGTCTGGAGAATAAGTCAGATGAGGGGCAGCAGAGAGAGCTTGGAAGTGTTTAGTCTGGAGAAGAGGAGGCTGAGGGGAGATATGATCACTCTACAACTACCTGAAAGGAGGTTGTAGTGAGGTGGGTGGTGAGTCTCTTCTCCCAATTAACAAGTGATGAGAAAAGAGGAAATGGCCTCAAATTGTGCCAGAGGAGGTTTAGAACTGGATAAAAGGAAAAATGTATTCACTAAAAGTGTTGTCAGGCATTGGAACAGGCTGCACAGGGAAGAAGCGGATTCATCATCCCTGGAGGCATTTAAAAGACATGTAGATGTGGCACTTTGGGACATGGTTAAGCAGTGGACATGGTAGTGTTAACGACTGAACTTGACCTTAAAGGTCTGTTCCAATCTGAATGATTCTATTATTCTATTCTATAATTCTATATCAAAGCTACCTTCTTTAGCATTTTCATTCTATGCTATCATTTTCAAGATGTGACCTTCACTTTCTCTTACATACATGCTTTAAAAGGAAACACGGCAGAAATATCTAGGATCTGTAAATATAAATGATCTACTGAGTCAAGTAAGAACTCTGAAGAAGTAATTTGAGAAAAGTTGCAGAATTTTCTTTTTTTTTTTTTTAAGGTATTGTTTAAAAAACAAGTTTATCAAATTGGAAACATCAATTAGAATCACAGAATGGTAGGGGTTGGAAGGGACATTTACAGATCATCTAGTCCAATACCTCTGCCAAAGCAGGTCCGCCTATATCAAGTTGTACAGGAATGCTTCCAGGCAGGTCTTGAAGACCTCCAAGGAAGGAGACTCCACACCCTCCCTGGGCAGCCTGTGCCAGGGCTCCCTCACCTGAACATTAAAGTAATTTTCCCTTATGTTTAAATGGAACTTTGTGTATTCCAGCTTCATCCCATTATCCCCTGTATAGGAGAAAAAAAGAGATGCGCCAACCTCCTGACATCCACCATTTAGATATTTGTAAATATTAATGAGATTCCCCATCAGTCTCCAGACTAAACAGCCCCAGTTCCCGCAGCCTTTCCTCATAAGGAAGATGCTTCAGTCCCCTGATCATCTTGGTGGCCCTGCGCTGGACTCTCTCCAGAACTTCCCTGTCCCTCTTGAGCTGGGCAGCCCAGAACTGGACATAGGACTCCAGATGAGGCCTCACCAGGGCAGAGTAGAGGGGGAGAAGAACTTCCCTTGACCTGCTGGTCACACTCTTCTTGATGCATCCCAGGCTGCCACTGGCCTTCTTGGCCATGAGGGCACGTTGCTGGCTCATAGTTAGTTTATTGTCGACCAGGGCTCTAAAGGGGTGCCCACTTAATCGAATAGCTACACAGACATCTTTAGAGATGATTGTAATAAGAATTTGTTCATTCTTCCATTGATTTCAAATGGTTTAGAAACAAATAATTAATGACAGTTTTATCTAAAAATGAGTGCCCGCGTTCCTGCACTGTATTGTAATGCTCCTCAGCCTACTGCCTTGATCTTATAATTCCATAAGCATACTGAAACAACTTGTTCTTTTCACTCACTTGTGCATAACAGATCTCATGTCTGACTTTCAGAGGAAGAATGGCAAAGGAGGAAAAGGAGACAGCATTCACAGGAAAAACTTGCTATTTTTCATTAAGCATTTATGCTTCATAGCATTAGCACAACACGTATTAGCAGAGGACTTCTGAAGATAATATATATTTACAAGACTAAAAATAAGACAGCTTTATTTAAAAAAATTAACATTTCTTTCTCTTCAGGAAAGACATGTTTATGTCTGGAATACAGACACTACTACTCAGCTAAAAAGTGAGTAAATAACATGCTTCAGTAGGTTTATGCTTTTATTTCCTGTGCAAAATTGACACCATGTCTTTACCTCAAAATCCTCCATAACAGTATCAATTAAACTGGAGAAGGTGGGTGAAATCTGGCTTGCTGCCTTGTTGAATACTGTCTGCCTGCTGAGAGAATGAGCAGTTTTTATGACATGTGTACTCTTTCCCCATATGGTCCCTCAGCACGTCTGCCATTAGTGTTTAAGTACATGGGGGAAAGCAACTGCCTCATAACAAAAAGAGCCCAGTCTGCACCAATTCTACCCAAAAGACAGAGGCAGACTAGTCCTGCTGCAGTGCTGTGGTGGCAGACAGCACCGCTCAGCGCTTATATCAGAAACAAGGACTGTAACTGAGGTCCTAAGAGAAATGCACTGCTTTTAACTACGTTAAAGCTTTAAAAACATTTTTAAATCTTTATATCTTCAATTGAAGCATGCTAATGACTGATGGTGAGAAAAGATGAATTATTCATGAATGTCACCTCAGGACATTCCCCATTTTTGATGGAGGTAGGCTGGCATAAAGCTATGGTTACTTACTTCTATTACTCATTTATTCAAGAATAGTCCCTGAATATAAAGAAAAATGGATCCAGCCTCCCTCAGTTACTTCTGCTAAGTAACTGAGGGTGATCTTCAGGAAAATATTCTGAGAAGTTAGTTAGCTACAGGGTGAAGAAGTTGCATAATAATCAACACTGATGGATGATGATCCAAAAGCATAGAACAGATCTTAACATCTCTCTCCCCAACAAGACTAGATACTTAGTAATTTTTAAACACACTTCATTACGTACAGAACTCAATGTAGCAGTTGAGATATTATTATGGGGGAAAAAAACCACAAATGTCTTTTTTTTAATTAACTGAATTTGTTCTCAAATAGGTCACACAGGTATGTAAGTATCTGACATGTGACCACAAAGGTGCAAGAGAGATGAGATATTGAGGCAAATAAGCTCCAATTCTTCATCATAAGGACAGCCTATCAAGACAGAAATTAGGATGAAGAAACTGTCACTTCTCCACAGGCTACAAAAATATCACTTCGATATCTAGCACTTAGCTTCACAGCTCTGCACTTGTGACTGGAAAATGCAGATTAATGGTATGATTTGAAGCATATGATACAGAGAAGTATGCAGATAAAGAGCAGCCCAGCCGCCTTGAATGGTTTGTTAGCCCAAGGGGAAAAGAAAATGAAATTAAAAATAAAAAGAGATAGTCACACAATAATACATAGGAAAAAGAGCTAACTGAGCATAAACCTAGGACTGGTTTTAGGCACAGTCCAAACAAGGAGCCATCTAAGGTAACAGACTGAAGAAGGCTGAGCAAACCTCTGTGTAGCAACACCTACATCCACCATCCACCATCCCACTCTGGCATCGTAAGCTGTGGGTGAGACTGAGTCTAGCTCTTGCAGTCTCTTTGCCCTTTTTGTTGAGGCAGAGACTGTGAAGATACTACAACACAGAAATTCAGTTCACGATCAAGAATTCCTGAGATGACTCTGAATTCTCCCACTGCTAGAGATGACCAAAATGCACAGCTGTAAGGAAGTTCAGTTCCACTGTGAACAGTCATAGAATCAAAATAGTTATTCTCTCAAGAAACCTCTGTGACAGATGCAATAGCAATCCAAGAAAAACTTCACTGGTTATGTCCAAAATTTAGTAGATGATAAAACTGATCTGAACAGATTCAAGCTCCAATTAATACTCTATACCTGTCTTTAAAATCACATCATTAAACTTCCCATCTCTGATTTGCAAAGACCAATACTGACAATATTGCTCAATACTGGCAGCTGACATCATCTCAACTAATCTGGGAACTGATCTCACGCATAAGGCCTGCCAAATCCTAGTCTTACAGCAAGGGCGGGAGCCTTGGGAAGTTTCAGTCTGAACTTAACTTGACAGAACCATGGAAAATTGGTCTGCTCTTTTATATAAGTGAGGCAACTTGCACTGAAGAACAATATTCCCCGATTGCCAAGCTTAAGCCACAGTAAGTAATTTCTGCTTTGTAAAATAACCACCAAAAAAACCCCCACCAAACAACAGTCTTTGTTTTAAAGAATTTTCTTGCACATTAAATTCCCAGGCTCTCTATCTAAAGCCTCAAGCAGATGATCCTTTGGTCTTGATCAAACTGAAGGAGTCCAACAGGTGTGGTGGTTTAGCCCTGGCTGGGGGCCAGGTGCCCACCAAGTCATCACTCCTTCTCCTAAACTGAACAGGAAAGAGAGAAATATAACAAGAGGTTCAGGAGTCAAGGACAGGGAGATCGCTCAGCAATTAGCGACACTGACAAAATAGACTCAACGTGGGGATAAAAGGTTTGATTTATTAATGAACAATCAAAACAGAGCAGGGAAATGAGAAATAAAATAATATCTTAAAACATCTCCCCACCACTGCTACCCCTCCTTCTTCCCCGGACTCTCCTTCCTTCCCCTCCAGCAATGCAGGGGATGGGGAATGGGGGTTGTTGTTAGTTCATTACAGATGGCCTTTGCTGTTCCTTCTTCTCAGGGGGAGACCTCCTCACACTTCCCACTGCTACACTGTGGGGTCCCTCCCCACGGGAGACAGTCCCTCATGAACTTCTCCAACGTGCATCCTTCCCATGGGATACAGCTCCTCACGAACTGCCCCAGCGTGGGTCATCCACTGGGAGAACAGTCCTTCACATACTGACTGCTCCAGCCTGAGTTCCTCACAGGTCCTGACAGTAAACCTGCTCTGGCGTGGGCTCATCTCTCCCCAAGGGCTACCAGGTCCTGCCAGGAATTTGCTCCAGGGTGGGATGCCCACGGAGTGACAGCCTCTTTCAGGCATCCACCCAGTCTAGCAAGGGGTCCTCCACAGGCTGTGAGTGGGTCTCTGCTCCCCAGTGGCCTCCATGGGCTGCAGGGGCACAGCTGCCTCACCATGTTCTTCACCACAGGTCACAGAGGAGTCTCTCTTCCAGGGTCTAGCACCCTCATCCCCCTCTTTCTCCACTGACCTTGGTGTCTGCAGAGATGTTTTCACATTCTCACTCCTTGTTGCTGCTGCAGTTTAGTAATTGTGCAGCAACTTCTTCTCAAATTCACAGAGGTGTTACCTCAGCCACTAATTGGTCAGGCCTAGGTCAGCCGCGGGTCCATCTTAGAACTGACTGGCAATGGCCCTCTGAGGTACAGTGGAAGCTTCTGGTAGATCTTTGTTTAAAGAAGCCACCTCTGTAGCCCCCTGCTACCAAAACCTGGCTCAGGCAAAACCACTGCAACAGGTTAGACTAAGAGCTTTAAACTCTAGAATCTTGACATGAACTATGTAAAAAGCTAGCAAACAGCAATTGTACTAGCCCACCCCCTGGAAATGTCACAGCAAGTAGTAATGGATCTGAAAGAACTTCCCTATCAACATGTGCTACCTTCAGTTTTCACATGTTGAAAAACTTGACACATAATGGCTTATACATAAGCATTGTCAAGGAAGTGTACTTCATTTGTTAAAAGATCTTGCAGAAACTCAGAGGCAACTTGGAAAGAGGTACCTCCTTACAGTGGAAAAAGGAACCTGTTTCAGATCAAAAGTCGTGTGTCTTATTTGAAAGCAAAGTCATAAAAAGCAGACTTTCTAAAGGATTGCTGGTGAAAAGGGAAAAAAATAAAAAAAAAAACATGACATCATACAAGCAACACTAGATTCATTCCCACAGACAGAATATAAACATAATGTCAACATCACATTTCCAAGTCCTGAATGAAAAGTGATTCACATCAATGCTTTCAGGTATCTACTGTCCTTAAACACAATGAGGACACCGAATACACACATCCAAAGACATTTTCTATGGATATTTTTACTTCAAGTACTTAACTAAATCAAAAAGCATAGGAAAATATTTCTAGGGTACCTGACTCTGACCAAACTGAGGATCAAAGTACAAATCTTTACATCATGGCAATGTACTAATCCAGGTGAATATTCTATCGGAAATTATAAAAGCATCAGAGATCTTGGTCCAGTAGTAACAATGTTCTTGGTACATGTCCCAGCAGCATACAAACATATTTTAAATTCCGCACATAAACTTTGTGTGATGTCACTATGCATAAGTTATGTACAAGTAAACAAGTTTCCAGATCCAGCAATCAAGCACCAGCAGACAACAGCAGACTAAATTACAGGACCATTCTTTATGTGCCATCTTCAGATATCCACTGCTACCGTGGACAATGATTAGAAATGTTGTTACTTCAACACCTGGTAACTGGCACGACACAAAGGGAGACTGTTTACTTGCATTAAGAACACTAAATACTAGAGCCATCACAATCTTCCAAGGATTGAAACTGTCAGACTGGAGGTTTTCCTCAGTATTTCAGAATGTTGTGTTATGAAAATCCAGCTATAGTTAGGCAGTTTGAAAAATCAACAGTCATCCTCACAAACTGAGTCTGGAAAGCACAATTAGATCATTCCCAATGTTATTCACAAAAAGAATAATGAAATTTAGCTAACTTGCTAAACTTGTTGCCTTTGTGAGTAAATCACATACAAGAATAATTTCTGAAGACCATTTGAACATGACTTCAGATTGGCCAAGTCAGCAGGCACCAGAATATCATTATAGATTTATACAACTAAAGTAATAGAAAAAAAATGGTGCTAGATTCCCAACCAATCTAGGTAGCCAGAGATCCGCAAACTACTCATGTTAGACAGCGTCATCATATGCAATTCTTCTGGACCTGTGTCATCAGAAATGGCCTGATACGTGCAGCATTATCTTAGAAGATTGAAGACGCTGGATGTGACATGAAACTCAATCAACAGTCACAATCCAGGTAATATTGGAATAGGAATAGAAGCCAATATGAAAGTCTGCTTCAGAGACTATCAGCTGTACTGATAAAATTGACCTGGCCAACTGAGGAAGATACTCTTCCTCATGTAGGACACTAAACCATTTGAAGATTTACAAGGTAACAAAACTAATTCTGCTTGATTTTAAGTGCTGAGCTTTGTTGATTCACCTGATTCATTCAGTCAAATATAAAATTCTGTAACCAAAACCGATTTTGTATCTGTTTATATTGGGTACCAGGCACCTTCAAACAAGTGGCTGATGTTAAGCTAGGCTAGACGCACAACATAAGACACAGTTGACAAGTTTCAGATAGGTGTTCTTTTACTTCTAGTACACAATATAACAGCTGAGAGCATCCAGTTTTGACATTAACTGAAGAAAACATCTGTATCTTTAAACAAACTGCACTAATTAAATATGATTTACTAAAGTTCCTGGTACTGGATCAATCTGGAATCATGTCTCATAACATGTGCTAGTGCCAGAAACATTATAGAGTCATTAAAGGATTCAAGGCTAACAAATCCAGAACTAAATCTTGACCTGCATACTCTTGATATAAAGTGTGTAATTTCTTCTATGCATTTCAACTAAAAAAACTTGCTAATTATAGAGAATTACTCACTAATGAGGAGAACACCACCACCATCACATGCTTAAAAGGAAATCAAGTGGCTAATTAATTAGTTTATATTGTACTATCTTCCAAAAGTAAAGACAAACAGACAAGGAAGTGGACTTTCGCATATAGCAGATTACAGGGTAGTAATAGGGATGCTACCTTTTCCTTTAAGGAAACCCCAAACTTTCCCAATTAAAGCAGAAATTTCTCAATTCAAGTGGAAGAACACACACTGGAAAACTGGGAGATTATGCTTGTTACTTAGAATTTCATTATGCAGTGATATCCATCACAGATACTAACTATCATGGCACATATACAAACACACAATTTACTCATGAGATAAGCTGCACATTACAGAATTTGCAATGTACTTGTATTTTCACACAGTCTCTACATGTTAAGGAAAAAAAAAGCTCAACCTCCTAGGTTGGACTTCTGGGTACAACTTTAATAAATAATGACCCCTACAGATTTCAGTTACACTTCTCTTTTATTTAAAAGTTTAAAAGATACATACACTTTTGTTTCATAGTCCTTCCAAGCTTTATCAAAGGGTTTTTTCAGGTCCTGTCAAGAAAAAAGTAGTTGGTTATCTATATGAAAAATACTGTGGGTCTAACAATGAAGACAGACCTTGGCCATTTGTAGCAGCTACTAGAATAAGGGACTCCACTCTCTTGAATAGCTCACCAGAAGATTGTGTAAAAGCAATTTTGCACAGAGGAAAAACAATCTTGCACACAGAATTAGAACATCTGTGGTTTTAAAAGCATCTCTAGGACACTTTTAACTATGCTTTTTTACAGTTCCATTCTACTCCTTAAATGGTTATGTAGAACCACCTCCAAAGCACATTACGTAATTAGTCAAATCATCTATTTTCTCATCATTCCATCTCTGGCTCCTCTGGAAAGAAGTGCCTGTCTTGAGGCTGTGGCATAGACTTGGCTGAGGATTTGATTCATCCCACTAAAGTTAAAGAAATCAATTTCACACTGACTTAATGGGAACAGTATGGGACATACTGATCAACGTAACTAATTCTGTGAGAACTTTGAATTACTCATGTTCAAAATTCCTTTATTTTTTCCCTCTGTGAAGCCAATTTTGATAAAATTATCTTAAGGTGTAAAACTATGTCGGTCAGGAGGTTGTGGCATCCCTTTTTTCTACTGTATCTAGCAACAGAACAAGGGGTAATGAGATTAAGCTGGAACACAAGTAGTTCCATTTAAATACAAGAAAAAACTATTTTACTGTGAGGGTGACAGAGCCCTGGCACAGGCTGCCCCAGAGAGGGTGTGGAGTCTCCTTCCTTGGAGGTCTTCAAGACCCGCCTGGACGCGTTCCTGTGTGACCTGATCTAGGTGAACCTGCTTCTGCAGGGGTGTTGGACTAGATGATCTCTAAAGGTCCCTTCCAACCCCTACCATTCTACGATTCTACTATGTCTAAAAATACAGCAGTTAAAATTCTGCTGGAGCTCAAGAGATCAGCCAACTACAAAAAAAATACTGTTAACTGTCAGACTCTGGAAAAAGCTGCAACTACAGATTAGGAACTAATTCTTATATGTCAACTAGTTATTTCAATAATTATAAAATTAATTAAAGCAGCATTTGATTATTTTCTCAAGTAGGGAACACAGGGTAATACTGTATTGTAATAAATTTATATTTCTATTATTTAATTTATATTTATCTAAATATAAAAAAAAGACAAGAAGAAGAAGTGTGAAATATGGTAAGCAAGCAACCCAAAGATTATATGCTTATCTTACTAAATAATTTATTTATCCTCTAGTAATTTACAGAGGCCATTTTTAGTCTATGTACACTTTTCTTCTTCCTTCGATGTCCTAGAACAATAGCTGCCAGTCACTTCCTGTTTCCTCAGTAGTAAACAAAGCATAAGCCAAATAATTTTGTTGGCTATAGGGTTTGAAATTTATTACAAACATATCATCATTTGAGTCCTAAGTTACTATTTCTATTTCAAGTAGAAAATTTCCTCAGGGTACAAACATATTTCAGTTTTCTTAAGAAAAAACTTACATTCATGCAGTCTAACATGTTTTTCTTAATAATTCATATAGTGCCAGGTAGGTTTAGAATGCTAACTAAATATATTGATAATACTCTTTTAAAATAAAGTACTAGTCCCTCCTAAACTAAATATCTAAATTCTTACATCTCTTTCCCCACTCACCTTCCATATCTCAGGGCTGCTTTTAAAGCTTCTAAATGTTGTTTTGTATACATAATGAAGGGCATGCTCTATGCAAAATTACAAGTCTTATTAAGCTAAGACATTACTCCAGCATTCCATGCTTTTCATCAAGTAAGACTGATACACTAGCTAAACGTGCTTATTGTACTAACAATTATTTTTATATATAAATAAGATCAACATACCCCTTTCACTCCTTTCAGGTCTCCCTTCAGCAAACTGTCCAATGGAAAAGTGATTATGTTGTTCATATTCTGAATCTGTAACAAGGAAATGACACATTTAATATATTAAATTAATATTAATGTATAAAAACATTTAATATGTTTTAACATAGAACCTATACTGTCTCAATCAACACATTTCAGCAAATTTCACAAGGAAATCTTACATATTGTCTTCCTAACCCTGCTTTATGAATATGTTTATCAGTACAGTCAGTGATCAAAGATGGAGGCAGCATCAGTTAATTAAACTTGCCCTGGAAACACTAAAACCCAAGCCAGCAGGAAACCTGCAGAATTACTGTGGATAATAAAGATATCATCTAACAGTGACTGCAAAATAAAATCCCTAATTTTCACAATGCTCAGTTTCATAGTTTAAATTCTATGAAAACAATCATTCAACTCTTTCAGCACTTACATAATTTCAGTTAATCAGTAGATTTTAAATTAATCTTAATTTTCCAGCCTCTTGGCACCCATTCCAAAAAATATATCTGCTATTCTCATAAATACAATAGAAATTCTGTCACATAACTCTGACAGATGTAATAAAGACAAAGAATGCTGGCCTGTAAAAAAGCCACTATTCAAGTATTTTCCATGTATTTTTTAGTACACCTGCCTTATTTATGGCACACAAACTTCGAAATAACAATTTTATGAGGTCTTGAGTATGAAAGTAATTCAAGAGAATCATAGAATGGTAGGGGTTGGAAGGGACCTTTAGAGATCATCTAGTCCAATCCCCCTGCAGAAGCAGGTCCAACGAGTAATTCAAGAAGAAAAAAAAAATAATTTCAAATTAAGACAACAGTAAAATAACCATGGTTTTAGCTAAGTATCTGTATGATAATATTTCGACAAGGAAAAAGAATGAAGAAAGACACTAGGAATAAGATAGTAAGTAGCATACACCAGGAAATGAAAGATTTCTTGGTCAATCCTTTACGGAACAGGGAAAATGTTCAAGGTGTGGACCATGATGTCTAGGCAGAGTTTAAACTGTAACAATTCAAATGGATTGCACAGAAGAATAAAAATCATAGTATTTTAGAACCACCTGATGGAAAAAAATCAGAATAACTTATGCAGCAGTCTGGTGAAGGTTGCCTTGGATGCGTTTTTTTATGTTATTGTTAGGGATTCTTTTAAAGTGTGATTTTTCTCAAGAAATGCTGAGTGCATAAATGAAGACAGATTTCAAATATTCAAAGTACAGAGAGAATTTTGCATCACGTAGCAACAAATGCTCCCGTTTCTTCAGGAACAGTAACAGGAAGGTCTAAGTCCCTTTTAGTGTAACTCATCCAGAGAAGAAAAGACACTATCAGGGACTCAAATCATGCTGAAAGTTAGTTAAGTAATATGTTGTAGGTATAGGAGAATAAGTTTAAATATCACAAAGCTTAGGTTAAAAATAAAGAACTTACAGCATATGACAGGTGGAACACATATACCTACGGACATCCAGCCAGAATGGCTATTCAGGTGAGAGGCAAAAGTAGTCTCACCTAAGATACAATCCTATACAATGTTTCCTACTTTATTATTCTGTTCTATTAGTATGATGTAGTAAAATGTCTAATCTAAAGATCAATACTTTCATATCCTCTGTTTAATTCGGTTCAAATCCAGATAAATACACACAATGCAATAATAAAGCACTTCTCACCAGAAAACTAAAACAACTGTTTTTCCTCAAGTCAGAAAAGAAAAAAATGGCACATCCTGAAGTATTATTTCAGACATATGCATATAAATGTCAATCAACCTCCAAAACAGTTCTGGATGTTTCCTAGAACTTCAAGTCATGGGGCACAAAGTCCAAAGCAAGTTTAAAAAAAGGACAGGAGAAAAAAACCACAACATTCTTTTTAAAAGTTTGAGGAATGTTTGCCTAGTCAAATTAATTCCTTCTGTATGCTATCACCTGTATATTACTGTCAGTCTATTGTAGTCCCGATGCTCTCATTTTATTTGCAACAAATGTAAACATACATAATGCATGAACTTGTCGTTATTAACCTGGTTAGATGAATCGTACTTGCTCATATCTATAAATCAGCAAGCAATATACAGGTGAAAGATCGTATGTGTTTTTCTGCTCTTTCTTGAGAAGCTTACGCTGAACTACCTAAAAATATAGATCCATTTTTAGCAAGCAGGAAAGTATTAATATGCTGTAGCTTCTCTTCTGTATACAGCGAGCTAAAATGTACACAACTGACTCTACATTTTGAGTATTTTGTTTTAAAATATTTTTTAAAAACAAATATGCACAAAGGTGCAGAAAAGCTTCACAGAAATTAAAGTCATCCTATGTCAGAGGAACACCAGCAAGTTCCATGTGTTTTGGAAAAAAGAAAGGGAAAAAGATAGTTGACCTGGTTTCCACTTCTCCCTTGGCAGACTCACAATTTTCCCCTGACAGCTTCCAACACGATAAGATGACAGAGAGAGGGCAATAAATTAAAACATCTGAAGTTGGAGAAGGCTCAGAGAAGAAATGGCAGGAGTGAGAACATAAAACTAAACAAACACATAGCTGCCAAAAGTGATGGTAAAGGCAATCAGCAAGCCAACATTTGCGAAGGGGAAAGACTTTCAAGTAGTTTAAGAGCTTATAGCTAAACATTGAAGTTCTTTGTTTGCCAGCCCTCCTGATTACTTTAATGAGTCTCTTCCAGAATAGCTTTGGATACTGGTGCCTGCAGTACTTCAATACATTTTGTTTTCTAAATCTAAGCCAAGGAAAAAAAAAAGTCTTTTCACTACTTAAGTATTTAACTTCTGAACACAGAGATAAACAGAGTGGACCTTAAAACATTTCCAATTTACACTAAAATGCAGGTTGTCAAACAGAGCACCGTATGACTTCTACTGTCATTACTAACTTCTTGATGGAGTCCATAAACTTTGCTGTGGGCTTCTCAACCCCCGGTGAACTTGAGCGTGTGCAAGTGACAGTACTACTGTGTCACAGGTTTGTGTGGAGCCACTTTTTGCTTGGTAACACGGGGAGGGAGCTGCAGTGCTGGTCCCAGTACTTGAGACATCCCCTGGCTCTGAAGTGGACATGCCTCCAACCTGGCTGGGGCAAGCTGGCATCTCTGCCATTACTATTTAAGATGAGAAATCTGCAGATGGAAGTGGAGGTGGAAGAGTGGTAGAAAATGGAGATGACCACGCAGACTCCACAGTCAGAGAAGGAGGAAGGAAAGAGGAGTGCTGGACCACTGCAACCCATGGTGAGAATGCAGGCTGTGCCCCTGCAACCCATGGAGGGCAGTGGCAGGGCTGAGAGCCACCAGCAGCTCCAGGTGAGTGAGCCCAGACAGGCAGGAACCTGTGTGAGGAGACAGCCATGGCACAGATTGTGATGGAGAGCCTGCAAGCCGCAGAGCAGACCCACACAAGAGGCAGAGAGAAGCTGCACATCAGGATGAATGCACATTGAAGTAGCCCATGCAGGGCTGCCTGGTACGTAAGGGATCCTGCACTGGAGCAGGGAGGACTGGCAAGGAGTTTGTCTGCCTCAACTGACAAGCAGCAGAAGCCATGAGGAAGGATTGACTGAAATCTCCATTCCCTGTCCCCCTGAGTCGTTCATGGGGGGAAGGAGACAAAGACATCCAAGATCAGGGCCCTGAGCCCAGGAAGAGAGGAGGGGTGGGGAGAAGGTAGTCTGACAGGGCTGGTTGTTCTCTTCATGATCGTCTCACTTTGTTGTTTTCTGTTTGTTATGTTTCAAGGTTTTATGGTTTTGGTTGGTGGTAGATAAAATGAATTTCTGTTTTCTTCCCTAAACTAAGTAGTGTCGCATTAAAAGGGTACAGAATGGTTTGGCAGAACATAAATCCCCATGCATTCTAACTCTTCCCACCAAGGTGGGAGGTTAGGTGTGGCTAGGTTTAAATTCTGAGTGATGCCCAATTTGCCACGACCAGTCCAGCCACGTACACCTCCTGTGAACTATCATGACTCCAGATGCACTGATAGTGGACCGCACCTTCAGTCCAGTCATGCTCATGAACTAGCACAGCCACACTCCAGGCTTTGGCCACGTTCAGTGAGAGACTATGACGACAGGCTACTTAAACACCGCAGTTTTATTCATGTAACAGATCTACAGGTTCTTATGGATTGCTAGTGATAGTGACTGTCTGCAGAAGAAAGCATGTGCAAAAATAGATATATAAGCAATACAGCACATGAAGTTACAAAGTACAGCCTGGCTACAAAAAGTTAAAGAGTAATTACTCAGTTTAATTCTTACCCAAGGTGTCCAAAGGAGGGGAGGAAGAGAGGCTCAGTCTGCCAGGGAGCTTCCCTGACTTGTTTGTGATGGTGTCTTCCCCCAACACCCTGCTTTTCTTTAACCCTTTTATACATTTTTTCACCTTCAAGGTGGAGTTTGAGTGATGCTGGTCATTAATACCTTTATTACAATTGGTGTAAAATCCTCTCGTCTCACATTTAAAGGTAGAGCTTACAAACAATTCAGGGCACAGACTCAAGGAAGAGTGGTGGCAGCTTGGAGGCAAGTAGCCTTTGGGATGGAGGTGTGTTTTGGTATTAAAATGACACTAAAATGAGCAAAGTTCACACTAAGGACAGGATTTTGTCAAGATTTGACGGACCACTGGCTCACGGTACCAAAAGTGCTGCTTATCAGTTCTAGAGTACCATCTCATTCCTGTGTATCGTCACAGAGTCTGACCGCAGAGCCTCTACTCTGCTCCACACTCCATGGTATTTGCAGGGAATTGCTCTCTTGTGGATTCCTCACATACCAGCAGCAAGTTGTATCCATCCTGTAAGCCTTCTTGATTTTATACCTTTCCTTAATTGGTGAGCAATGCCAATTTTTAATCAAAGCTTTAATTTCTAGGCCACTTTAATTATGCCACATATAGTCTTGTCTGTTTTGCCTGGAACCATGAGTGGCTACTTAGCCTTCTCTGTTCTTAAGGGGTTCCAAAGGCTCTTGGTACTTATGGCTGGTTGTGGTCCTTTGTTCCTGGATGGGCCTAAACCATGACATATTGCCTGCTGAAATTTTTTTTCTTTTTTAATGGCAAGTACCATTGGATCTAACACTTCTGAAGAGTTTTCCAAGTGATGTGAGCTTTAGTGGAACAAGGCCAAACAACACAGCAGGGAGCAAGTGGGTATTATAACATAGAATCATTTTGTCTGGAAGAGACCTTTAAGATGATCGAGTCTAGCCTTTGTCCCAGCCCTATCAAGCACTGGGTCATTTCCCTAAGTACAACATCCAATCCTCTCTTAAACACCTCAAAAAAAGGTGACTCCCCCATCTCCCTGGGCAGCCCATTCCACTGCCTGACAACCCTTACAGTAAAGAAATTCCTCATCATGTCCAGCCTGAACCTCCCCTGGAGCAACTTGAGGCCATTTCCACTTGTTCTATTGCTTGTTACGAGGGAGAACAGACTGACCTCCACCTCGCTACAAATTTCCTTTCAGGTAGTTGTAGAGAGTGATAAGGTCTGCCCTGACCTTTCTTTTCTCCAGGCTGAACAGCCCCAGATCCCTCAACCATTCCTCACATCAAAAAGTGCTTAAAATCCTTTCCTAGCTTGGTAGCCTGCCGATGTATCCTCTCCAGCACCTCCATGTCCTTCTTGTAGAGAAGGGTCCAAAACTAGACACAATATTCAAGGTGCGGCCTCAACAAAGCTGAGTACAGGAGAATGATCACCTCCCTCCTCGTGCTGACAACACTGTTCCTTATACAGGCCAGGATGCCATCAGCCTTCTTGGTCACCTGGGCACACTGCTGGCTCATGTTCAGCTGCTGTCAACTAACGCTCCCAGGTCCCTCTGTGCCTGGCAGCTTTCCAGCCACTCCTCCCCAAGCCTGTAGCGCTTCTAGGGGTTGTTGTGGCCTAAACGCAGGACCCAGCACTTGGCCTTATTGAAACTCATGGAGCTGGCCTTGGCCCAGCCATCCAGCCTCTCTAGATCTCTCTGTAAAGCTTCCCTACTCTTAAGCAGATCGACACTTCCACCCAGCTTGGTGTCATCTGCAAACTTACTAAGGGTGCACTCTATCCCCTCATACAGATCATTAATAAAGATGTTAAACAGGAGTGGCCCTAGTACTGAGCCCTGGGGGACACCACCTGTGACCAGTTGCCAACTGGATTTAACTCCATTGACCACGACTTTGGATGCAACCATCTAACCGGTTTTTCACCCAGGACAGTGTATGCCCATCCAAGCCAAGAACAGTCAATTTCCCTAAGAGAACGTGGTGGGAAAGTGTCAAATGCTTTACTAAAGCCAAGATAGACATCACCCACAGCCTTTCCTTCATCCAACAAGCAGGTGACCCTGTCATAGAAGGAGATCAGGTTTGTTAAACAGGACCTGTCCCTCATAAACCCATGCTGACTGGGCCTGATCACTTGGTTGTCCTGCATGTGCTGCATAATAGAACTTTGGACAATCTGTTCCATCAGATTCCCAGGCACTGAACTCAAATTGACAGGCCTGTAATTTTCCAGATCATCCTTTCATCCCTTCTTATATATGGGTGTTACAGTGGCTGATTTCCAATCAGATGGGATCTCCCTAGTCAACCAGGACTGCTGATAAATGATCAACAGTGGCTTGGTGAGCACCCCTGCTAATTCCCTTAGTACTCTAGGATGTACCCCATCCGACCCCATAGATTTGTACATATCAGTGTGGAGGAGAAGGTCACTGACCATCCCCTCCTGAATTGTAAGGAGGACATTTTGCTCCTTGCCCCCGTCTCTTGGCTTGAGGGGCTGACTTTTCCCAGTGGAAATGCTGCTATTACTGAAGACTGAGGCAAAGAAGGCATTAAGCACCTCAGTCTTATCCTCACTTTTCATTAAAAATTGCCTTCTGGATCTAATAGGGGATAGAGGCTTTCCCTGGTCTTTCTTTTTTTGTTAATGTATTTATAGAAACTTTCCTTATTACCCTGTACCTCTAAAGCCAGTTTGACTTCTAGCTGGGCTTTTGACTTTCTAATTATCTCCCCACATAACAACATTCTTGTACTCAGTATGAGTGGTCTGCCCCTTCTTCCAGAGGCCATAAACTCTCTTTTTTTCCCTCAATTTTAAGTCAAATCTCTCTACTCAGCCAGGCCAGTCTTCTTTGCCTCCCGCTCATCTTACGGCACGTGGGGATGGCCTGTTCCTGGGCCTTTAAGATTTCCTTCTTAAAAAGTACCCAGGCTACCTGGACTCTTATACCCTTCAAAACTGACTCCCAAGGGATTCTATCAAGTAACCTCCTGAACAAGTCAAAGTCTGCCCTTTGGAAGTCCAGAGTGTCAGATTTGCTGCCCTGCCTCCTAACATCTCTATGAATAGAGAACTTAACAATTTCACGATCATTGTTCCCCAGATGACATCCAACTACCACATCCTCCAGACCTTCTCTGTTCACAAACAAGAGGTCAAGCAGGACACCCTCCCTGGTCAGTTCACTTACCAGCTGTGTGAGGAAGTTATCCTCCACACATTCCAAGAACCTCCTGGCTTGTTCCCTCTCTGCTGTGCTGCATTTCCAGCAGATATCTGGGAAGTTGAAGTCCCCACCAATGGCAAGTGACCATGAGATTTCTCCCAAATGCTTATAGAACGTTTAATCTCCTTCACTACTCTGACTGGGAGGTCTTCAGCAGACTCCCACAGCAATATCAGCTTTATTGGCCTTGCCTCTTAACCTAATCCAAACACTCAACCTCATCATCACTATACTTAGGTTCTGAACAGTCATAACAGTTCCTAACATACACAGTCATCCCACCAACTCTCCTTCCCTGTCTATCCCTCCTGAAGAGCTTGTAGCCATCCACTGTGACACTCCAGTTGTGTGAGGTATCCCACCATGTTTCTGTGATAGCCACTGTGCCATGGTTTTCCTGTTGCATCATGGCTTCAAGCTCCCCATTTGTTGCTCATACTCCGTGCACTGGCAGAGATGCACTTCAGATGAGCTAATGATACCAACACCTTTTACTGAGTGTAAGGGCTTACTACCAGATGTTTCTCAGGTGTTTCTTTGACTTGTAAATCATTAATAGTTCTTGGCTCTTCATTTCTCATTATATGTCTATCCCTTGTATCCACTGAGAAGGCAATCTTCACCAGCACACCATCCTACTAGTGCCAGCATGCTTCCCTTGGGCTCATTCACAGCAGGCGCAGTTATATCACCTTCCCCCTTCAAAACAGTCCCTGTGTCACATCCAATACACAAACTACAGTCTAGAAACTTCTGTATTAGGAACTGTAAGCATGAAACAATAGGAAATACATCTTTAGAAGTATTTTTAAAAGCCTAAAGTGAAGAATTTTAAGTGTAATGGAGGAAAGAGACTTGGGTTTATTCCAGACTACCTTTCTTGTGAATGCAGAATTCCCAATTTCACTTTTTCTAACTCTGGTTATAAGTTTCTGTCACTTTCTCTGTGACGCTTCATCTAGTATTTTCACCGTAAGATACCATTCATATGAAATGTATTATTTTCCTCTTCCATAATCACAGTTATCTGTGAGGCAAACTATATATTTCCAGTTCTTCTAAGCTTTCTTCATAAATCAATCTATTCAAGTTCTAACCATTTTTTTTATTGTTCTCTCAATTTCTTCCGGGTGGATCAATATCTTTGTGGCAAAGAAATAAAGGTAAGATTCCAAGTGGAGCTGAACCCATGCCACTAAGGAGGAATTATTACATATTGGTTTCTATCTTTAGAAGCATAAATCAAACAGTACTCATTTTTTTCCTCTTATCATTAAGTCAATTTTCCTCAAGTGTACCAGAGGAAAACAGAACACAACTTAGAACAGTAAGTTTCACATGGAACATTCCAACCTCAAGTATATTTATCTATAGCTTTTTTAACACATGTAACTGAGTCATTCTAAACAAAGTATGTTTGTAAAGGTTCAGGCACCAAACACTTTTTTAAAGCCTTAATCTGAACTCTTACTCTGGAAAGAAAATTCTGGGCATAAATGTCTTAAGTTCCTTATATAATGCAGAAAAGATACTTCCTTCAGTTTTGTTATTTGTTAACTTCATATTTAGGCAACTCTCATTTCTTCTTACATTTAAAAAGAAAAAGAAGTGGAAGAGGAACATATGGTCAGAAAAATATTGTTACTGTTCTTCCATTTCTCCTAACAATCCAAGTATTATTAATAAAAAAATGTCTCACGTGGAACCTCTTCCCCCTGTACCTTCCACAGAGTGGAAACATCAGGTCCCAGTCCCCTCAATCCAGCATGTTTCATTAACTTTAAAAACTTAAATAAATGAAAAAGAAAGGATAAGAGCACGTAGAAGAACAATAAATTCAGCGGGATCTCGACCGGCTTGAGAGTTGGGCAGAGAGGAACCTCATGAGGTCCAACAAGGACAAGTGCAGAGTCCTATATCTGGGAAAGAACAACCTCATGCACCAGTACAGGCTGGGGATTGACCTGTTGGAGAGCAGCTCTGCAGACAGACACCTCAGAGTCCCGGCTGATTATAAACTAAACATGAGCAAGCAATGTTCACTCGTGGCCAAGGCGGCCAATGGCAGCCTGGGATGCATCAAGAAGAGTGTGGCCAGCAGGTCAAGGGAGGTTCTGCTCCCCCTCTACTCTGCCCTGGTGAGGCCTCATCTGGAGTCCTGTGTCCAGTTCTGGGCTCCTCAGCTCAAGGAGGACAGAGAACTTCTGGAGGGAGTCCAGTGCAGGGCCACCAAGATGATCAGGGGATTGGAGCATCTTCCTTATGAGGAAAGGCTGCAGGACCTGGGGCTGTTTAGTCTAGAAAAGAGAAGACTGAGGGGATGATCTCGTTAATATTTACAAATATCTAAACAGTGAATTTCAGGAGGTTGGGGCATCCCTTTTTCTATTGTATCTAGCAACGGATGAAGCTGGAACACAAGTAGTTCCATTTAAATATAAGAAAAAACTAGTTTCCTGTTCAGGTGAGGAAGCCCTGGCACAGGCTGCCCAGGGAGGGTGTGGAGTCTCCTTCCTCGGAGGTCTTCAGGACCCACCTGTACACATTCCTGTGTGACCTGATCTAGGTGAACCTGCTCCTGCAGGGGGTTTGGATCTTGAAAGATCCCTTCTAACCCTTACCATTCTACGAAACGCAAAAAATGGAATTTGCTAAATAGCAGTTTGCTCTACACAGATCAAATCCCTTTTCTCGGAGTGCTAACAAAGATTACAGACAATTGTAGATTGTATTTCTTCTTAGTGTAACAATCTAAGAGTAGGATTTAAAGGAAAAAATATTTACATGCAGACACATTGCAATGAACTTTTCCTTCTAACGTTTTTCATATTAACACAACTTTACCACCTCACAATAAGTTTATTATGAAGACAGAGTAACTAACACTATAAGCAAGTGGTATACAGACCTAACTCACCCAAGGACTGTCAGAGCTAACATTCTTTCAGTCATTAGTAGTGAGGTTACCATCAAGAAGGATTACTGTACATAGCACAAAAGATATCATATTACCTCTGAAAATGCCTCCAGCATTTTCTGACAGTTCACTACCAAAGGAGACATGCTGATTGATCAATCTCATTAAAAATAGTTCTAATCCAGAAAAGGTTGAAGAAAAATTTATAGCTTGATATTAGAGCTATAGCAAGAGTGTCAAACTGATCCAAAAAATGCAAACAACATGTGAGAAATGTTAAAATGAGTAATTACAAGGACCTGATATACAGTAAATGTCAATTTACTTATCTTAAAGAGAATTCCTTCCAAGTTTGAGTTTTATGCTCTATTTAAAAGTGCACACATAAAGCAGCACAACAAAACACACATTCAAAAGCAAGACTCGAACTTTAACTTGAATAATTTGTAATTGAATAACTTGATTCCAAGAAAAAAAAAACTTCAGTTGTTAAGGAAATATTTTAAAACACTCATGCCTTAAGTCCATGAAAACATCAAAGTCTTTTCAGAAACCTTTAAAAACATTAGAGAAAATAAGAACCTAAAACTGTTAAAATAGAATAATTTTATAACGGCTTTCCTTTACATTACTAAAGACAAGTTTAAGGTAAATCTTTTTGCAGAAGCACTTTAAAGCTACAGTTCTAAATGCCACCCAGGCCAAGGGCTGACAGAACACATCAGCTTCTAGAAACAAAAGTAAAATATATGACAAAGCAAAGCTTGACAGCAGACCTAAAGCTTTGCCAGCGTTAATAGCTTTGGCATCTGCTCCCGTCTGAACATGTCCTCTTACTTCCTTGCACATTCCACACTCATTTCAGCTAAAATGTTCTGTGGAAATTCAGTACCTTGTGAAACTCCAGGGATAGGTCTATTTAAAAACAGTACCTTTCACAATGTTTGGCCTTTTTTTTTTTTTTAACAGCAGCAGGTTGCATGGCCCTGGCTACATTTTTGATAAACCAAATTATTTACACCTAAAATATGTTAGGTGCTACAAGGCAACACCAGAGGAGAGGGATGTTTTTACTGCCAACATGCTTAAAGCATTCAGACCTGGGTACGTTACTATATTGTGAGAATGCATGGGGTTTGTTTCACTTATGGCCATGACTACAAAAAAATAGCACTGTAAATTATTTCCACCTACTGTATAGGACTTTTCACACTAGTCAAGACCACTGTAACCTCTTAAAAAAACTAGACTTCCATCAATGAACCTATGAACAGAATTTCAAAATGACTAGTTACCAACAATTTCTTCTAGTGGTATTAACTTCTAGTAGGCGAAGTTACATAGAACTGTATTTTTTATTTCTAATTCTTTTATAATTCTCACAGGATCACAGAATGGTAGGGGCTGGAAGGGACCTCTAAAGATCATCCAGTCCAATCCCCCTGCTAAATCAGGTCTACCTACATCAGAGGTCACACAACAACACATCCAGGCAGGTTTGGAAAACCTCCAGAGAAGGAGACTCCACAACCTCCCTGGGCAGCCTGTGCTCTCACCTGAACAGGAAAGAAGTTTTTCTTTAAGTTTATGTGAAATGTTTTGTGTTCCAGCTTTTGTCCATTACTCGTTGTACTGTCACTAGACACTATAGAACAAAATGTTGTCCCATGCTCTTGACATCTACCTTTCAAATACCTGTATGTATTAATGAGGTCCCATCTCAGTCTCCTCTTCTCTAGGCTAAACAGCCCCAGTTCCTGCAGCCTTTCCTCATAAGGAAGATGTTCCAGTTCCTTGATCATCTTAGTGGCCCTGTGCTGGACCCTCTCTAGAAGTTCCCTGTCTCTTGAGCTGAGGAGTCCAGAACTGGACGCAGTACTCCAGATGAGGCCTAGAATTCTTCTTTATAAATATGACATTTTCAAGCAGTAGTGAAGCTTCCATATTCTTTCATATGTATTTCTTTCTGGAGGAAACTATTTTCCTACACAGACACCAAATTCAAGGAACATTAGGGTTCCTCTATTTCTTCAGTTTTCCTTTGCCAGTCAGGAAAAAACAAAAGACTTCAAATCTCAACAATATGAAGCGTATTAGGAAACTACATAAACTTACAGAAATCCATCCTTCACCAGAAAGCATTAAAGAGGAAAGGTGTTTATACTATTGCAATATTAAAAATAAAATTACGTTTATGTCCACGCAGAATTACTGTTTGCTTCAAAAACAGATAAAATCAGAACCACAAGCTAAGGACTTGGCTACAATCCCATGACATATCCTACTCTTACAAAAACTGAAGCAAAAATACATGGTTACTAGTGAGAACGCGGTACACAGAAAAAAAGGTTTAGAAATAGTGTTTGAAGAAGACACACAAAACATATGGATAAGAAAAGGTATCCCATTAACATGCATCCCATTAACTATAAAGATTCATTATGGTTTTATTTTCCTCTCCAGTACATGGAAGAAAAGTTATTCTTGTCAAAAACATTTTCTGAAGACACTAATTATTGTTTCTAAGAGAATAGCTAAGATTTTTGGGTAAATGGATACATTTTTTAGCTTTTAAAAGTCTTCTTGAAATGTAATACATTAAAAGGTTTTTCTGGGGAGGGGTACAGCTTTTAGTAGATTGCTTTTTAAAACCACCAAAACACCACATTTCCCAATCCATTTGCCTAATGAAGACACCATATTGCAATTAATATATGATAGAGAGCGTTCTTTAGTCAACAGAAGGTATCAATTAGAAGATTCATTCTATTTTCCCTTCCATATGAGCAGTTTACCTCTGCATGGGAGACTCAGGATAACTGACACACTCAATAAGGATGCCTCTTTTGATACATATTCTCAGATAATATTTGTACATCCAGAGATATTCAAATCAATATGACCAACACAAAATACATTTCACTGTTGATAAATACACTTGGGGCTGGAATCCCTCTCATCAATATCACAACTGAGTAAAAAGAGAGGACAGCATCAGGGAGTGAATGGGACTGCCCTAAATCCCATCAGCTGGAAATATTCCCCAAAGACCCAATTATGGCCAGCTGGCTGCGAACTACAGACATTTGGTCTGGACTCACAAAAGCATTTGACATGTCTCCATCTCATTGATTTTAGCAGGGACAGACTTTTAAATACTTGTAGGAATGTGGGTCATCTCCCCTTACTAGCCCCTGTTTAAAGAGTTCTATGGCTTCAAGTGAATTTGGGACTTACTCAGACATGGGAAAGCTCTAGCTAGTAGGACGTAGTCAGAATCGGCTCTTTTTGTGCCCTCTGATTAATGTGAAATTGAGGCTGAAAATTCTCCATTCATAATTAAACCTCCCGTTCTTCCAGTTGGCTCCATCCCATTTGGCTCACTGAAGAGTGCTTTTAAGCTCTACTGGCTTCAGTTGCAGGCTTGGTCCCTAGTGGCCACTATTGTCACTATAGCATTAGATTTGATTTTGTTTCCCTGACTCTCTTCCCTGAGAAGTAAGAGACTCTCTCTTGCAGGGACGTAAAAATCTCCTTCTATAAATACAAACTGAGAAAAAGTAAAGTAAAAGCAACATTAACACTGAGTAAAGCAATTTGGGTTTTCCCAGTTTCACAATTGTAAACCAAAAGGATGTGTGTTACAACAGGAGTTATAACTACTTGCCTTGTCAGAAGAATGTGTTTTGTTGGTTTTGTTTCGGGTTTGTGGTGGTTTATTTTTTGTGGGGTTTTTTTGTTTTGTGGATTTTGGTCGGTTTTTTTTGGTTTTGGGTCATTTTGAGTTTTGCCAGGGGAAAGGCTAGGGCATGAGACATTCCCTCAAGCAGAGAGTGTTATAAGAACATTGGTTGCTAAAACACAAATTGTCTTCAGCATAAAGTGTTGCTATTACTCAGAAATACAGACTTTGTAATGGACTTAAAACTTCAACATGTTTTTCTTAAGTAATTCTTACCAAATTTTTGAAGAGTGCAGTTAGTTCCTTTGTAAACACAGAAAATTTTAAAAACGCTGTTCCTAAATCTGGGTCATCCCTGCAAACACAGTTGCCTCCGAATTTCTCCAGTGCTTGTGTATACTGTTCTTCATTTTCCACATGAGCTTCAAAAAGAGCAAAACATGAAAATATCGTCAGTAGATAAAAGGTTTTTTAAAAAAACTCACAACTTTTCAGAAGATTTCTTGCTAAAGATGTTTACTTGACACAATAAACATTTATTATTTATATTTTAAGACTGATATGCCACAAGTATGACGTATCTCACTAATTCTGGTTTATTTGAATCTATCCACATGCTGTACAAAGGACTATGTCTCATCAAGACAAGACAATCATCTGACAGGTATCTACTCTAGAAAGATCCACCATATTTCTGCACCATAACAAAGACCACATAACAATCATCAATTCCTGTAATGAACAAAATTTTAGAGTTTTTCATCAGTGCTCTCTAACTTAAACTTTGTGCTGTTATGTTTAACTGTGTGCTAAACAAAGAAATAGAGGAGATCAAGTATGTTGGCAGAACGCTGGATCTCTACAAGAGATCAAGTAAGACTTTCAGGCCACCTTAGGAAATGAGGCTGCAATCTATATTTTACATAAGGCTAAAGCCCACATCTGTGTTAGCTCTCCAATTCAGAGCAGCAGTGGGGATCTCAAGTAGATCTTAGCAGTCTGCATTTACCACAGACCAGTTCAGTTCTCAAAACAGATCTGGTTAACAACAACCAGATTCCCTCCTGAGACAATGAAAGCAGAAGCTCTGCCACAGAATTGGTCCAGTGCTTTACAGAGACAGAAGGTTCTGAAACATGGTGTGGGCTGCACCAGTGCAAGTCATCCAGCACACAACTACTGTTTCTGTCCTTTGGAATACTTTGATCTGCGCATTTTGAGGGGCTATTCAGGGGGGAGATGAAATCTAAGCGTAAAGCAACTTCTCCTGATTCAAATATAAAGGATACCTGAGGGGCCCCAGTGTTAAGTACTCTGAACTACTGATTTACTCGTAGAATATCAGTTTACTTGCTTGTATAGACAGACATAAAAAGTCCCTGTCAATTTGATCTGTGGAATAAAACAAAGTCTTTCTGAACCCAAGTTTAGCGACCATGTCAAGCGTGAGCACACGGACAAAGCACACCAAGTTGGCACCTGAGAAAGTTAAAGTTGCCTATTTCTTATTCAGACATCGCCAATTTCTAACACTTCAAAGGCAGCCAGGAAAAAAAGCCCACAACCAAGAAAGCAAATTACGCATTAAATAAGAACAAAAGCCCTTCCTTGATCACTACAGGAGACCAGCATAAATCCTGAAGATTATATTTAGAGGATTAATCTCTTCAAACAGGCAATGATCCAGTTTCATTTGAGTCCATTTATATACATGCACATATTTAATATTCAAAGGGTTCTGGGTGCAATGTTCTTTCTCCAAATCTCTATGGATTAGTTATACAACCTGTTCAATAAGCCTAGTATGCTACAACTTAAAAACAAACCTGTCTGTTCCCATTCCTGTTCAGACAGTCATTCAATAAGTTTATTTCTCAAGTAGGTACAAATTTTCTTAAATTCACAATATTCAAAACTAAATCCCTATGGAGTAGTGGTATAATATGGCGTACTCAAAGACTGTCATAATGTACACGCCAAATTAAAGTTACACAAATGATATTAATTCTACAAGTTTCTACCTTGAGCACTTGAATTTACAACCTGTATAAGAGTCTGCATATAGCCATTCAATTTATAAACTAAGTCCTGGCACGGAACTGTACCCGTTTTTCCTCAGCACCAATAGCAGAGGCTGGGCACTTGTCAAGCTTTTTTCTACCTGAGCTGAAGGTTGAAGTAAGAATGTTTAACACTACTGTGTGATGTACATACAGCTGAACAAGTTTCAAATGAACTGGCACAGACAGCAAAAAAAGAAAAAGAAAGTAGCAGGTGGTAACTCTTCTAGTTCCCACAACTACTCAGTAAGATGAATTATTTCCACATTGCTTTCTGCACTCTTACTGCTTCCTGTATCCAGCTGAGCATATCTGAACACAGGTGAGGGTAGAGGTCTGGGCACAATTCATACAGCAGAAAGAGAAGGCTGCCACTGCATGAAAACAAGGTGAAAAGGCTGGTACCATTAATGGCTGGAGTTACACGTGAAATCAGCAGCTGAATGATGCTGACTTTTTACCTTAGGAAACAAGAGCTTTCTATTTCATATAGCACCCTCAGGAGTTTTCTATTAACCAGCATCCTAGGAACTGTTCTTATGGACCTATGTATCAGATGAAACAGAGCCAACAAACCAGGAGCTCAACAGCAGTTATTGCAGCAATACTGTTAGTTGAGCTGGTATTCCACAAGTGCTCCTAAATAATACAAAAACGATGTATTTTTTTTTCATTGAACCCTCAAAAATACCCTCCTCACTCCATGTATTTTTTCTGACAGATTTTAAAAGCTTCTCTACAAACAAAAGGCTTGGAATCTATTTAAAAAAAAAAAAGAAACCTGAGACAGGTTTGTCTGAGGCTTTACAAAAAACTAATTATGTACAAATTGGAGTCAACTATCTTATCTTCCATAACAGTTTCTAATTTCACATATTAAAAGAGAAAGCCAAAACATATATACTAAATACTGAGGGAACACATACTAAAAACTCAGAAACTGTGTTCTTAAGAGTGCAGGGCCACAGTTTTTGTTTTGTCAAAAGAAACCCCACGGGCTGTCAAGTGGCTGAGTTAGTTATATTTCTGCTGGTAGAAGAGAAATACCTCAGTCTTTCATGTCAAGAATGGGCAGCATGAACCAAAATGGTTAAAAAACAAGTGAGGTACTGATTTATGCAAAAATTGCAGTGATTTGCTACAATTCTTCAGCAAGTACATTGGTTACAAGACATAGTCAAGCACTCAAAAACTTAAAAAAACCCAACACCAAAACCAAACACCAAAAAACCCTGAAGAAATGGGGCCAAATAAATATGTAACAGATGACACAGCTCCAGATGATCTTACACTGGATACTCCATGATCCAAAGATAACAGGTCCATTACATTAGGCAAGAAGGAACTTTCTTTCAATTAGCTGATAAGGATTACACTACAACAGCAGTTCTTGTTATAACCTTGTATCAGAACACCAACACGCCCACAAGTTCTGTCACATACTGGTGGCTCTCCACCAACAGATAGGCTCATCAGACCTATCTATTTTGCATATAATTTAGGCTTTGTTAGCTCTAATTGCTATGAACTGCAAAGCAAGAACAAAAGCCAGCAAAATTATGTTTCTTAGCCACAAAACCAAACGCTATTTCTTATTCACAAACTGCTGCTGACACACCAAAACGAAAGCTTCAGTCATTGTTTCAAAGAAGATAAACACAAAAAACTTTGAGAGATTGGCACACATAAAAAAAAAATGTATGCAGTAACAATTCTTTGTATTTTTATTAGTGTTGTAAGATAAATATCTGACTTTGTGCAACATGACAATAAAAAATTGCAGGTCATCAGCCCTCTTGTCGTGAGGTTCTAAATATGCAAAACTGGAAGCCACCAGGAAGGGTGAGGTTTCACAAAGCAGTAGAGTCAATGTAGCTTCTCACTGCTGCCAAAGAGGGTAATTTCACTCCTCCCATGCCCCTAGCTCTCAATGATACGAATACCTTACCATCTAAGGTGCTCATCTAATCCAAATTAAGATGATTTCACTGCACATGCACCACAAAAAAACCCCAACTCATCTAGGTTCTGCCAAACTCTAGGGGTGGCAGAAGGAGCAGGCAGCCCAGACCCAGTGGAAAGAGAAGAGCATGGTGTTCCAATTTGGAACAGTGGTCTTGCACTAGCTGCTAAAATGTCTATTTTTCTCGTCTCACAGTTACCCATAGAAACCTTTCTGATTCATTAAGATTTCAATCCTCCAATTTCACCACCATAAAATACCAGGAATTATTACATACTTACCCAGACCAGATATGTTGATGGCTTTAACAGATTTCTTCATTTTATAGAGAACAGTTCGGTCAACATCCAGAGCCTAAAACAAGAGAGAGAAATTAAATGTAAAATTAAAATTAAATACTGGATTGTTCTCTGGTAAACCCGTGCCCTGGAAACCTTCTGTAATTAGAACACTATTACGTTAGTTAACTTCATTTCTGTAATTAATAAATTACTTCTGAGTTTCTCCCACCCCCATTCAAACAACTTATTCTGTTCCCCTGTCCACAAAAAACGCATCTTCCGTCTTTTGATGGTGACCAGCATCATGTATATCCAGCACCATCTAAAATTAAACTACCTATGCAATATCTTCTTCCTATGTTAAATTACCAAAGAAGCTTAAAACAATTTCAAGTCATTGTATGTTCTGACACTGCTGAAGACATGAGCAATAATACTTTCCCAAGTAGAATATTAAAAATGGAAATTTCAGTTTTCCTGGATAAATTAGTTAATTAATTGCACTCCCAATCAGATGAACTTTCTCATTGCTATGCTGAACAAAATAAATTGCATAGTTCTTATATCTTTCACACATTTTATCACTAGGTAAAGCTTTTACCAACAGAACATACAATTCAAGTTTAACTCCTGTATAGAATGCTCAAGAACTTATAATCAAAGAAAAAAGTGGAAGCAGGCAACCATTTTATTTACGAAAACGAAATATGGGCAGACCCAAAAAAAGTACAATTGTTCCAGAATGGAGAAGTAGAATTATGACTACACAAATTATTTTTAAAAACTCAAAAACCCCAAACCTCGAACAACAAAAACTCCATCCTTCAGTTTATGAAACTGAAGGAAAATTTGAGTTCCGGAGACTTTAGAGTCCACCGAAGAACAATACTGAACAATACAAACTGTATTACATCATGAGCTGTTTAACATGATACAAGCTAAAAAAGCAAATACAAAAAATCAACTAAATTCATTCCAGTCTTCACACAAAATATTTCAGTGAATCGTAGCAGCTACACATCTGACCTACCATTATTTTACTTTTAATAATTTGTGCAAGAGAAACGATGCAGAAAAGTCAGTTCCTAGGACCCTATCCAATTATTTTAACATGCTGAATGCAAAAAAGAAATATTACCCCTCATATTTACAGAAGTATTCTTAAACTGAATCCATTCAGACCACAAATAACTGTGCAAAATCTTTGCAGCATTCCACTGAAACCATTAGATTTAGATGTTGCTTTAACGTCAATGTTATGCTGTCACGGTATTGCTTTATCCATTGGAAGTTTTGCCGCCAGCATCTCTATAGTTCACCTTCACTCTTTATTCACCCTCTTCAGCAATTTGTAAAACATCCAATAGAACAAACCTGTACATGGTGTGATCTCAAAGGTTAGATTAGTCACCTGTCTGGATGGGAGTACACTTAGTAAACTCTCTCACTGTGTACTCAATGATTTCTAAAAATAACCTCAGAAAAGCACCATCTGATCAGCTGATTACAGAGGAATGATAATTTCATCTACCACTGCATCAAAGGGCAATTACCCTCTTGGAGACAAAGTTAAAGGAATGTCTCAAACTACAAGCATCACAAGTAACAGTCTAAAGAGAAAGCCAATTGGCCAGAGACTTAAAAGTTATAGGTCAGTTCCTAGCTAAGCCTCAGATTTGTGTATGTTTAGTCTCTACACCTTAGCTTAGGAGATGGAGAGAGACAAAAAAAAAGAAGATACTATTTCTTAAAGAAAAAGCCCTGGAAGGATAAACATCACTGCTGTTGCAGGGATCCAGACAGACCTATGGATTCACAGAATCTTCTGTCCCATGACTGCCTCAGTCAGAAGGCATAGACTCTCAGTAAGATAAAAACTTCCTTTTCCCCAACCAAAGATATAATTTTTGTTTGCACCTTCTTTCAACCAACTCCTGCTTTCTCTGAGATTAGGCATTAGAAGAGCAAACCCATGAGGCACACCACAGCCAGGGGCCAACAGAAACAGTAATGAATGCTCCCAACATGCCACTGATGACAATTCCATCATCTAGCTGTCTCAGCCTGTCTGTCCACATAGAAACTCAAAACAAAGATGACAGGAACACCCGTTCACCCTCCTAGACAATACTGAGGGCAACAGAAGAAGGAAAACCTAAAGCCCTAGTGTGGTGAAAATGTATAGGACTGCCAGGTCAGGTTTTCATGAGTCCTCCCTTCTTCCTCCACCTATCTTTTCAGCTGTGCCACTGCAAGTGCTTGCAGGGACATGTCATAAACCACAGGACAGAAATGATCCATGTTTAAAATGATGCAAGGGTAACAAGAAAGCTACTTTTCAACTGTATCAACTTTCCATCCCTGGCTATCAAGAAGCCCCTTAGCACAACATGACCATGAGAAAATGAGGGGCAGGTAGGAAGACCAACATACCTAGGTGCTCCTGTTGAAGAATCCTTCAGGGACATTTCAGAACAAGGATTTGGTAGCCAAATGAGTGTGGCGAGCACTCTTCCTATACACTGTTATCTCCACCACTGTTATCTCAGTTATTTCAGCATAAAACTTGAAAATGTCAGCTCTTTGTCTTTAGTACTGTTCTTTGTATTTTCTCATCCTTTTCTTCATCCAAATCTTAGCACTTAGAAACCCATTTAAATACAGCTGTAGCTGTATTCTACTTTGAATTTTTAATCCTGTATTTGTTTCATAAATATACATGCACTATACTGATGCAGACACACATGCCAAAACGCTACCCTACCCTAATTCAACTGTTTTGTGCACTTCAGTGGGATCATTTGACCTCTCATTTGTTCTGGTTTTGACACAAAAAAACATTGCAAGACTGTTTAGTGCTGATTATTCCAGCACAATGTAGTCAAAAAGGCCATACAAATCCCTTCCATAGTTCCACTCACTTTCTATTGATGAGCGCTCAGACTTCCCTCATTAAAAATAGAAAATAATAGTTTTGACTTAGTGGGGGAAAAAAAATCAAAAAAAACTCCTTAAATTCTATACAGTACTCTAGAAAAGAAGATACAGTATTGTAGAAGTGGTGCTATTCTGAAACAAACTCAAAAGTGACCTTCGGGAGCGTGCCCTTGTCAGTGCAAACATGGTACTTAAGTCTTCTGTTCATTTACTTTTATGTGACTTCTAGTGTTTATCTTGTACAACTGTTTTTAAGGTAAATTACTTTTTACACCTGAAACTATTTGGTACTGCTGTAGCACATCTAGAGATCATAGAGATCATTTCTCTGACAACTTTAAGACAAATACACTATAATCAGCCTGGTAACAATCTTATTCTCTTGATATGAAATTCAAGGCTTCTAAATAAACCACTAATAACAGATTAAAATACCTGCATGTTTGCAAACTTATATTGGTGCTCATACCAGCATTATTCCTCAAAATGCATAGCTACTCTCTCTTAAAATAGCATAGAAACATTTACTCTGACAACGGTTTTACCTCACAACCTAAGGCTACACAGCAAAAACGACTACAAAGGATGCCTATTTGTTATGCTTGAAAAATCTGTAACTTTTCATTTTACATCTTCCATTAGTCTATCTCTCTCTGCAGCTATCACACATAATAATATACACCACAAAAAAACCCAACTATAAAACTACCTGCAATACGCCATTGTTTCAAAAAATGTAATTCATATTGGGTTATTTCTAGCAAGATAAGGATAACATTTTTGCACCCACCACAAATATCCTTTGGACACACTGCTAATGTATTTTTCACACGGTATTCAGTAATATAAAGGTGGTGGAACACCACCAATGTCACACCAGTCTTCAAAAAGGGCAGGAAGGACAACCCAGAAAACTACAGGCTGATCAGCCTCACCTCCATCTCTGGAAAAGCGATGGAACAACTCCTCCTGAATGTTATCATTGAACATATGAAGAAAAAAATGGTTATCAGGGGGAGTCAACATGGATTCACCAAGGGGAAATCCTGTTTCACCAACCTGATAGCCTTCTATGAGGGCAAAACCAGCTGGCTAGATGAGGGGAGAGCAGCGGATGTCATCTACCTTGACTTCAGCAAGGCTTTTGACACTCTCTCCCATAACATCCTGATCAAAAAGCTCAGGCAGTGTGGCTTGGATGAGTGGACAGTGAGGTGGATCGAGAGCTGGCTGAATGACAGAGCCCAGAGGGTGGTGATCAATGGCACAGAATCGAGTTGGAGGCCTGTGGCCAGTGGAGTTCCACGGGGATCATCTCTGGGGCCAGTCTTGTTTAACATCTTCATCAACGACCTGGATGAGGGGACAGAGTGTACCCTCAGCAAGTTGGCTGATGACACCAAACTGGGAGGACTGGCTGATTCCCCAGAAGGCTGTGCTGCCATTCAGTGGGATCTCAACCAGTCTGAGAGTTGGGCAGAGAGGAATCTCATGAGGTTCAACAAGGACAACTGCAGGAACTGGGGCTGTTTACTCTAGAGGAGACTGAGGGGGGATCTTATTAACATTTACATATATCTAAGTGGTGGGTGTCAGGAGATTGGGACATCCCTTTTTTCTATAGTAGCCAGTAACAAGACAAGGGGTAATGGGATGAAGTTGGAACACAAAAAGTTGCACTTAAACATAAGAAAAAACTATTTTACTCTGAGAGTGATGAAGCAGTGGCACAGGCTGCCCAGAGGGGTTGTGGAGTCTCCTTCCTTGGAGGTCTTCAAGATCTGCCTGGACTTGTTCCTATGCAACCTGATCTAGGTTGACCTGCTTCTGCAGGGGGGTTGGACTAGATGATGTCTAAAGGTCCCTTCCAACCCCTACCATTCTATGATTTGGGGTGTCACAGGCTGAAAATTTCAAAGTTACAATAATGAAGTAAGTGTATTTCTTAAAAGCCCACACAGAGTGTAAGAGGCAGCAATTCAAACCATTACATAAAGTATTTTCAAATTCTATATACCTGAAGAGAACTTAAGCAACAAACATGTCCATAATAAGTACAACAGGGAGAGGAACAAGCCTACCAAAATAAATCGAAGCAAGCACAACTTCTATAATGAGCACTAGAGAGAGGACTCAACTACTAGTAATCAGTACGAAAGCATCTTTCCTCATGTAGAAATAAGGTCCAGTTTCACTTGCCAAAGGCCAATCTCTATTTTAACTGCTTTAAAGTTTTCTGCTCTGAATGATAAAGTGTGCCAACTCATTAGAAACAAATCACCTTACCAGGAAGAAATCAGTCCAAGGTTACTGAGACTTCCTGAAATGTTACTCAACATCCTACTTTGTATAACACAATCTACCCTGACACTTTAAAATAACAATAATAATAAAGTTGTTCAAGCCTCCTTCACATTGCCTAGCAAGATTTAAGCCCACTGGGAAATAAAATCTTCAAACATTTCATTGCTGCTTGCCAAAAAAAAACCCAACAAATAAAACAAAACACTCTCAAAACTAGCATCAATCAAAAAATTATATTGTCTAAATAGATTGGTGCAAAATATGCAGGCTTCTTTCTTCCGGAAGTAGTACTGGATCAAGTTTAATACATTTCACGTTGTCTCAAAAAATGAATGCATTATTTGCTCTTTTCAGGGGAATGGGGGGGAACCAAACTGTTCTATTTTCATAATATTTAATTAGGGGAGGAAAAAACCCAGGAAGGCATAAACTGAATAGCTCAACATCTCAAAGATGGTTTTACTGCCTTTTACAAAACCAAAAGGTATGGGAGAAAAAAGGGCAATAGTACCAATAGAGTCCTCAGGCTCGAGTGGTTTAATGTTCATTAAACATCTTCTGTGCCCAATTTACAGCAGAAGTCTGGGTCTTTATCTTACGTGAGTCCCCTTGCACCAGTGCCTTATCTCTTTGTGTCTGTAGAGGAACAGAAAAACAGTCACACTGGGTCAGGTCAACACCTCATTCAACCTGATATCCTCTATCAATAGTAGCCAATAGCAGATGTTTAGGGCAGCAAGCAAAGGAAACCATATAGACATTCTTCCTCAGGATAATTTCCCACTTCCCAGTAATCTGTTTAAAAAGAAAAGGCTGAGACTCTTAAGCAGAAACACTACATAACCCAACAGGCTATTCTCAAGAGAAATAAGAAGCCCAAGTTTTCTAACTACAGACAAAGGGGAAAAAAAACCCTAAACTTGACTTCTCACAGCTTACGGGAGAGCCTTCGCAACTACAGCACGGCCAACTGCGGGAAGTAGTGAGGGAGAAAGGGGAAGGAGTCAGCTATCATTTTTGCTCTATTTTTTATTTAAAATAGTTGAAAGTCTTAGTGCCTTCCCTTCTTCTTACCCATAGCAGCTTCTAATATTAACTGTTTCACCTTTTTTTTGTTGTTTGGATTAGAGTTTTGCTGAGAGTATTCACAAAAATGACTCTGAATTTGTGAGAAGTTTCAAGGTAACCCTTTTTTTCAGAAATAGTCTATTGGAATAACAACAACAAAAACCCTTGGAAGTACTACTAAAGCAGTAACAAAATTTTGATAAATAAATCCTCAAGTGATTTGAAAAATAATCCTGGAGCCAGGAATCTACGTGTTCTTCCCAATATCGTGCTTCTAGCTGACAAAGATACAACTAAAACATTAACGTATTGACTCTGGATCTAATATAAACAATGATCTTAACCATTATATCTTTAAAACAAAATCCCATCTCACTATTTTAGCAATTTGCTATTCAATAGCCAGAAATCCTTGTGTACTTCACCCACTTCAGAATAAGTAATAATGCCAGAGTCAGCTGTAGATGCTGAACAAAAAAACAAAAGTATGCATGAAGAAACTTGGTCAGTTCGGAAGGAAAAGAGAAGTGATCAAATAAATACTGTAGACACAGCAGAACAAGAATTATCTCTGGTGTGTTACTAACTGGTCTTGCTTTAAAACTAAGAAAAGCAAGCATGCTCGTTTGGCTTTTCTGGTGTATCTTTACAGGCAATCTGATACTTGCTGTAATTGATCCTCTCTGACTCAAAAGATCAGAGATATCCACAGACATTCTATCTCGGTTTGTTATTTTTCTTTTAGAAATTAACCATCAATATAGCCTCAATCCACTCTTCTGTTACAGAAGCTGGTAAAACACTTCCTAAATTATGTTATCCCCCTCCAAAACCTTCTTTCCATTCTCCTACTGTTAGGTCATTTCCTCTCTCCATGTATTTGTTTTCTAAAGCCTCTTCAGTTTCCTTCCACTGATCACCTGGAACATTCAGGGAGGGAATGATATAAAGGATGGAAAAAACGTCATAGGCATAGCCTGGAACAAGGCATTCTAGACCCTGATGTATTCTAGAAAAATAGTAAGGTAAAAAACTTTATTTTGGGATAATTGCTTTATTTGGAGTACGTACAAGAAGAAGTATTCCAGGACATTATACTCTGTAGTAGCTAAGACAGTTAATTTCTATAAAAATGTTCTTGGGCACGAGATATGTTCACTGAAGAGACTGAAGGTACAGGCATGCAATAAAAAGGACAGTTTATGGTAGAATTGTCTCTGCAAAGTCCCTTTCAACAAAAGCATTAGTTCTCCAGCATCTGAGTTTGTGACTCTTGTGGGCCCAATGCCAAGGCAGTTTGTTTGAACAGGCACTGGCAGAAAAATGTAGTGAACATTTCAGCTCTAAACTATTGTGCATGCAACTAAGGGAAAGAGATGCATGGTGGAAAGAGGTCATACCACTGCTTTGGGAAATTAATGCTGTTAAGTCTATTGCAAAGATAATATATGAGAAAATTTGACGCTGCTTTATGTTAAATACAAAAACATACATGATGACTTTGTACAATGACTTCACTTTATTAAAACAAAGACATGATGTCTAAAAATTACATTTCTCTAAGAAACTATTTCTATCAGTAAAGAGAAATCCCGAAGCAGTGGTTTAGAGCCCACAAAAATGTTACCTCTTTAATACAAGTCACTACATGATACTGTTGCACACTGAACAGAAAAGGTGCTATATCTGTCAATCATTAAAAAAAAAAAATCTGTCATCAAAAATCATTCAAAACTTTATTAATCCTTCAATTTCCACATGCTCCCCTCGCTACAAAAAGTTGGAAATGCAAGGGATCCTTGACCAGGAGGCAGGCACAAAGCATTTTTGTGTAATAAAACCTCTTGCCTAAGAGAAAAGAATGGAGGAAGCTTATGCTTGTTTCATGAGAACACATCCACCATTAACCAATTTTTATACAGAGAAATATGTTTTCCTTCTCTTTTCATAATTTCACCAACATTGCAGCTACCTGCTTTCAAAGACAAAATGACTGGACTTTAAATAGAGATCTCATAAGCAATATAATAGACTTGATGGCCTTACTCTTTACAGTGGCTCACTTTTAAATCCTAGTATTAAACCCTTCTGTGTACCCCCAGAACCAACAAGAATTAATCTCTGCAGAATATAATGCCCTTTTATTCTGCACATGGCAAGCTTTTTGAATACAGAACTTAGTTGAGGGAGTAATCAACAAATGAGACACTTTCCAGATATTCAAAAATTCTCCTATCAATGGTCTAATTTGATTTTAGTAGTCTTCAAACCCTCTAATTGAGCCAGGCAGATATCCCAGTTGTAATCTCTATTAAATGGTGAAAAACTATACAGTAAGTTTTCGTATATATGATGCACCCATTCTACCCTAAAAATTAAAACCTTTGTGGTGTCTGTGCACAGATCAACTGGATGTCACAATCTGACCTATCCTCATTCAGTACTCTGACTTTTTCTTCAATTATCTTCTTCGTTTATCGAATAATTCTCGGAAACTGAAAGCAATTGAGAAAAGACTATAACAATAATCAAACCTCCGCCTTAACAGGCCTCTGAGACCTTATTAACAGAAATAAATAAGAAGACCTGTATTAAAAATACCTTGGATAGACATATATATTATATACATGAGATGGCTATTCTGAAAGGGAATAAAAGGCACATAAACTTCATCTAGTTCATGACACACCTGGAATTTGTCAGATACCATACTTCCACAACAAACAATGTTAGGTAACTGGAGGGGATTCCTGAAGAGACAAGACAAATCATCTCAAACGTATCAAGTGTTACTAGGGAAACACTGAACTAGGTGTCAAAATTAGGATAAGGAGAGGTAAAGCAATACATCAGATATCACCTCTATTATTAGGGCAGAAATTTATCAAAGGCATTTACCTATAATACTGGTGTCACATTAATTACTACAGCTTAGGTTTCTTCAGTGGAGAGTTGTTCCATTTTACAATTGAATACATTTTGTATAGTTAACCTTTCAGTTTTGTTCCCCAGTTCTCACATAAAAGCCCAGTGTCAAACGACAAAACTCATTTTCTCTTGAAACACTGTAAAAATATTTCTATCTTATAGCAGATTCTAGACTTCAGCCTGTGATTTTTACTCCAACGCCTCTATAATTCAGCATGACGCCTTTGAAAATGTCTGCATGGTCTCTCAGTATTAATACATTTTTTTTCTCCATTAAAAGTTAACTGCATGATAGCATACTAAACATCAGCCAATACAAATATAAGATTAGCCAACTTTTGTCAATCAATTATTTGATAAAAATCAGTATCTTTCTCTTTTGGCTAAATAGAAAAAAAAAGAAATTGCATTAATTGAAATTTTGTTGATGCTTTGTCACGCTGCAGCTATCAGTAAAAAACTTGAGTTCTTCTTGTATAAATGCAAAACCACAATTTTCTGTGAATTTTCATTTGTGACTTTAGTTTTTGAATTAAAGGATGCATACAAACTGTCATTAACTTTAGGTGTCCAACCAGAGAAATCTCAAGATACTGTTACAGTCTTGAAAACAACAGAATTTAAATAGCTTTAAATATAACTGAAACTAACAATTCAGGCATTTCTGTCACTACAGACAGCTTCCTAAAAGTGTAAATGAATCTTAAATCACACAATTATTAGTGTACTAAAGAGTAGATACAAAACACTCATTTACATCATATTTCATGTAAAAATAAAAGCTTTCCCCCCAGGGCGACCTTTGCTTAAATAATTAGGGAGATAATTTACATATAAGTTATCTATAAGGTGGCATAAACAGAATTCCCCTGTAGCCCTAAGCATTAGTAAATTAGGTAAATTCATGCACAGCTGCTACCAAAGACAAAACTTCTGCATTTAAAATTTAAGCAGTTTAGAACACAGAAGCATGTCCAGGCCTATCAGCACTTTTGCTGTATTCTTAGGATAAATAGGAAACAGCTACTGAATCATTTGACTGCAACTGAAGTGATAAATGCAAGAAAGTATATGCCACCAAGCACCATTCGTCCTTGCACATTCACCAATAAGGGTTGAGGGACAGAAAATAGTGGCAAACACTGAAAATACTTACACGAAAAGCTTGTCATCCTCATTCATGGTAGTTAAGCAACAGAACAGAATGAACTAAGCAAAAAAATGGACAAATGAAACCAAACAAAAAGCAGCTTACAAAAGATATACTACATCATTGCTTCTTCAATGTTACTCTCTTCAGCACAGCTAGCATCTAGTCTACATGGAGCTCAAAGTGTAGGAGGACTCTGCTGTTATTTTTTCCTGTTGTTTTGTAACATACACCTACAGTTCTGGAAAATAAACAAATGATTAAAAACATGTGCTTTCCACAACACTATACTGCATGTTTTGGATGTGACAACAGAGCAAGGGCTCTGTGCTTGTATGTTATTAAGGAAATTTCCACTCCTATTGCTATAGCCAAACAGTAATCCTGTTTGATTGAAGAGGCTTAAAATGATTAGTAAATGCATTTGCTTCTAAGTTGACTTCCCTAGAACACAGTCTAAGTCTCCTTGAAACTGAATATGCCAAGAAATAAACCTTTCACTAACGAAGAACAGAAACCATAAAACACGAGAAAATAATCCATATGAATTTTCACATGGCTTCACTGCTTTTTTTCCTCTTCTTATATGCCCTCTGAATGTAGAACAAAGCTTTCAGGAACATAAAAGTAATTTGTTCAGCTCTAATCACTTCAGCTGTTTTGATGTATCTACACGCATACTTAGCATAATGCCTAGACAGAATTATAGATTTCAGACTACAACTACATTGATAATCTGATCTTTAATCAGGGATAGTTGAGAAGTCCACAAACAGCAGATGGTTCCATACACCATACTGCTCCAAGACAATGAGAAGCAGTTTCAGTCTTCCCTCTCAAGTCTCTATTTCTTCTAGGTTTAAATGAGATGCAAGAATTTATACTTGCATGTTAACTTTTACAGCTATATCTTAAAAAAACATACTCCAAGGAAATATACTTCACTGCACAATATCTCACATCCATAGTAAATATTTTTGTGAAACAGAGTTCACAAAGAGGCAAATTTTTCAAATTCCACCCAACACCTACTCACTCACAAACAATGCCTACTACTCTAGATGAAAAGTACTGAATCACACTACCCAAGCTTATTTTCTGCAAAGCAGCACTACTCTTAAGTAAAAATCTAGTCAGTTACAGTGCTGCATCTCAGTTCCTCCACCAATAAACTCTTCCCTCCTAAATAAATTGTTTTCTCTTGCCAAAAGAAACTGACACATGTACAACAGGTAATAAGGTCTGCATGCTACTTACTACTATGTCCCATTTTCCAGATACACAACATGCAGAAGACTTCTTGCATTCTCCTAAACTATAAGGTAAGATGTAGCTATAATATCACATTACTCACTTTCCTCCATCACTTTCCCTTCCGACTCCTTACTATAGTGATCCTTTTCACATTATCCCTTCTTCCACATTCCCTGCTTGGGAACGCTTTCATCCTACTTCCTGCATAAATACTGTGGCACTCTCTCTTTTTTCACAGTTCCTGTCAACTTTGATTCCCCTGAACTTCCTTAGACTTCTGATGCATTTCCTTATCCCCTCCTTAGCGCTTCTGCCTATCTGCCTATTCCTGATCCTCCACTCCTCATATGCCATCACAGTACTTTCTCGATGACTCTCTTGACTCCCACTTTGCCTTGGATTCAGATTCCATTTTCTTCCTCTTCTGACTGATCTTCATTTTACCTCTTAGACATTTCAGCTGTGTAGTACTTTCTCAGTCTTGCTACTTGTGTTCCCCATTTTTGCTGTTTTGTAGTCAAATTTATTCCTCATCTAGTTAATCTACACTGATGTGAAAACGTCAAAGTAGTCTGGATTTAATCCAAATAGAAGCTGGTGATCATCTTCATCACAGGAAATCTCATACCCAATACCTCATATCTAATATCTCAAACACTGAGTTTATGTCTGTCCCCACCAAGAGCAACTATAGACAGCAAGGCTTTTGCATACAGAAGAATCTGAGCTTGGTGTTAACAAACATAAGGCTGCAGGGAAAATTCTAGGAAAAAAAAGAGAAACAATCCCACCATCAGCTTGCACTAAAACCAATAGCTACAAACATTGATTTTATTTTTGTCCGATACTTGATCTACATTTTCCAGGTGGATTTAAAAGTGGTGCAAAAGAAAAAAAAAAAAAAAGATATCTGTCTCAGTTAAAATGGACCAAAGCAGAGATTTTAACCTTCCATGAAATCTGGGTATATAATTACCCTCTACAGATTTACAAGCACAATTCTCAGGAATTCCCTTTTTCTGTAAACAATTGCTAGCATCAATTCAAGAGTAAACAAGGAGTCACACAATTTCTCTTGATGTGAAGTTCTTGCACATTTGACCATGCTACAACTTAAAGAAAGAAAGCAAATGTGAAAGTACTATCTTCTTGCACAACTTTGGCAATTGATATAAACAGTTGTGTACAGTATTTTTCAGGCATTTCTGGAAGCAAGAAGGAGAACTGGTTACACTGTTAGGCTGCCATTCGTCCAAGGTTTCCAGTCTTTCAGTAAGAACACCTCTCCTCCTCTAAACAGCCATGGTCTGCATTTCTGCACCCACTGCAATCATTTTTACTAGCTATAAATACTTCTTTCTGTCCCTGTTTTCATAACCCTCTGTGTTTAAATTAGCTATCATTCTAGCTTCCAGAGGATTTGTTAGGAGTATTTGCTACTTATCATCCTAGTTCTTTCAAAATACTAGAAAAATAAGTTAACTAGCTCCAACTAATTGTGAGTGCTTTAAGCTCAGTTTATTTCTTTGCTTATTTGCATCTCTATTCCTGCTATCCATTCTACCTTCTCCCACATTTTGGGCTCAAAAATTGCAACAGAGTACTCATTTGCATTTGTAACACCTGTATTGTCTTTAACACTACTACAGTCTAATGGTGCTCCTTTTCTCCTCACAACTCTCTGTGCTTAAAAGACTGATTTTGGCATCTTCACTGCTTGCTATAACTCCTAAAGAAATCTGACTGGTGAAAATTTGTCTTTTATCTTTATGTGTAACTTTAATGCAAAACTTTCCTCTGACTACCTGAATTTTCTTTTTGTCCCATTTCTGACAGGCTCTGTTCATTTGTGACAATTTTCTTGGGGTGTTTCAAGTCTGTTGTTTTTCCCATAATTTTCTCTTTTCTTGGAATACTTCATGACCATTCCTCATGCTTTATTACATAAACTTTTCATTTCTGTTCACCTCACCAGCTCTCAGTTAAATGATTTTTTCCTTATTTTTTTTGCTTGTTTTGCTTTTGTTTAGCTTTAAATTTCTTTTCATTTTAGTACATAAGGAATTGTCCCCCAAACATTCAACAAACATTTCACTTGTTTGCGGTCTCATCCACAACATCCACTTGATTAAATCGTCAATACTCACATGAGCTTCTCCTTCTTTTGTTTCCTTCTGTAAAAGCATCCTGACTTCTTGTCACAAATGTCTGACCATAATGTGGCTGAAATCCTGCTCTTGCTTTTGCACTCGTTCTTCGACATTTGCAATGTTAGCAGACAGCCCACTTGACCAGCAATCTCCTAAAGTGAACCTGTCCATCATAAACCATGCAGATCCCTTATGCATAGTATCTCTAAAACAGAGCCTTTAATTTCCCCATATAATTTCGATTATTTCAGCATTCTGGCCTTTACAAATAGAGTCTTCCTCAGTCACATCCACTCATACTAAACCTTTCAGTTTGTCTCCTATGCAATGACTCTCCCTTCATACTTGTAGCTACTCTCCTTTGCATCAAATCTAAGACAATTGTCTTTGATTCTAATACTTGGCAACACCAATAATCTCTTGTTCACTTATCACTCCCCCTCCCTTTGATCAGACTAATCCTGGCTTGTTGAGTCTCCTTCTCTGGAGACATTCAAAACCTGTATGACTTCCTGTGTGACCTACTCCAGGTGGAAAGATCCAAGTCCCCTGCCAGAGCAGGACCAGGTCCCTTCCAACCCTTAACATTCTATTATTTGTTTTTTTCAGAATCTAGCATTCATGCTTTCCTACCAATACTTAGTTGGTATTTGTCCTACCAATGACTATAATGTTTTATAGCATCCACAACTTCTTCTGAGCTATACAGGTCACTAAACATAAAACGGAAAGGGGAAAGAGGATGGAAGATATGCTGGAGAAGCTACAGAAAGATTTCCCCTGAAGAACATCTCTTCTTCCCTCTCTAGCAACTTCATGAAGAGTATGGCATTTATTTAGAGACAGTGAGGACTGAGGGCAAGTGAAGCCTCCTGCTGATAGGATAGCCCACCTATGAGAGACATCCCAGCCCAGCATGAAATCAGTCCCAGCCCCACCAACAGGGCCAGGCCCAGGCTGCCACAGAGGGGCAGGGCCACAGGGACCTGGGGAGGCGAGGCAGGGAAAAGCACCAACAACCTCCATAGCTGAGGCATTTCAAAAATTAAGAGATAAGAAGACTGCAAACATCAAGAAAGTACAGAGAAGCTTGATACGAGAAACAATAGAGGTCATAGCTAACCTAAATAGAGCAAGGCCCAATTTTTCTGGAGCTTCGGGTAAACACAGACATTTTGTGGAGCTGGGGCAGCCAGATGGTGTGGGCTGTTAAGAGAGAGGCTCAGAAGCTGGGATGCAGGAGTTGAGATGGGGAATGGTTGTATGTAATACATATACATACACACACGTATGGAAGGTGCAAGAAAAACATTTTAGGTCAACTCTTAAATCTTCTATTTCGTTAAGAATGACTAAGACATATTAATAAGAATAAACCTCTTCACAGTGGTGCAGACAAACACAGTTCACTCATCAGATGTACCAAGTTGTCTTGGATTCCTCCACTTGCATTCATCAGCCATGCCCACTTGACATGTGCGCAATAAGCGCTTTGGAGCAGGAATCGCGCTTTTGTCCCATGGCTCTGCAATGCCTTTCAGAACAAAGGCCTCACCTGTTCCTAGCACTGCTGTACGCTGTAGTAGACAGAGACCAAGGTGGGAAGAGGAAGTGAAGGTGGGTTAAATCTAAGCAGAATTGGCCACTTCAACTTCCATTCTTTTTCAACATTCACACAAAGTGTGCTAAATATGGGTAAGTTGATTCTGAAAAATGCAGTAGCACAAGGGAAAAATCAAAATACGAAAGCCACAGTTGGTAAAATTCTTCAGAAATGTACTTATTTTCCATTGATCTGCCTATGGGAAACTGGGCCTTTTGTTAACAGGAAGCAAGTGCATCATCAGATAAACCAAGGTAAGGTTCACAGTACCCTACTTGTATGGCTTGATATTGTTCTAACTGACTGCACATTGTATTTTAAAGGTTTAAGGTTTCAATTCTCTATTTTAAAACACACAAAGCTCTAGCTGAAGACCTACAGTTTAGGTCCTGTATTTCTACAACTTCCACCCTCCACATTCCTCTCAAAAAGAAAAAAAAAAATCCCACACTATTTTTGAAATTATCCTACCATTTGTGTCATAATGACTTTTCCAGAAACCTCTTTGGATGCTGATGATAGAGAATCACGATTCCAGAAAGGAAGCAGAAGTGGAACACAAAAGAATTTTTAAACAACGTGTATTTATGGAACTGTATTTAGTAATGAATTAAGAAACATGTGCAAAAAATGGTCTGCCAAAGAGCACGTTACAGTGAGCACGAGAACATATTTTATTAAAAGGAAATATACAAATAGCAGTAAATATCCCAAAACACACTACAATATATGACATTTCCTACTGCTTCTCAAAGTATATGAAAAAACCTTCCTCACATGCCTTTCAAAAGCATGTCCCAAAGGCCTAATGATCAATTGATATACATACTTGTGTACGAGGAAAATATACATTTTGAAGACACACACATGTATGCATGTATCCAGCCTCACATCTGCCTACTCTATCAAGGTGCTACTGCTTGTTGCCCTTGTTAGCTTTGCAGAACCAAAATGAAGCAGAATTAGAGAATTTGAGCATACAAGAGGGAATGAAATTCCATAAGCACTGATCCCTTATGTCTCTTCAAGGCAGCTGAAAACCGGGGGTTTGCCTTAGGTAGCAAGAAGCTGTTACCATTTCTGATAGAAGAAACTTGTGTTATGAGTGACAGTGAGGAAGAAAAGGATTTGATACTGAAATGGTAGGTTGCATTACTAGGGGTAGAAATGATCATAAAGTATTTTATAGAAAATCTTTTAAACTGTAAAAAACCATAATCACTGAGGTGCAATAATCATGGAATAGGATCTGTAGAACAATGGCACGTAGAGACCTGAAATCACAAGTTATGGCTTTAGTTTCACAGGTTTTACATAAATTCCTGGAGAACAGCTCTTTAATAGACACCAAACAATTAAAATCTATTTCTATCCAGAGAACTAAGACCATTTTTGCTACTCCTACATATTGTTTCTTTTGGTTGTACGTTTGACATCTTTCCACCACGTTTGTCCTGTCTACTTCTTACAACACATTGATGCTACTCCACTACATAGGGTGTTCCAGTAACCTATTAAACTTCTCTCAGTGTTTCCACCCTCCTCTCTTTATAGAGAAATCTGAGCATGCAGTGAAGTTTAAGTGGGCAAGGTAATACACTTCAAAATGAAACTTAGATGGAAACACCTTGAGCACATGAACTCTCTGTTTACAAGCCAGCCTGCACAACAGCTCCCTGTCCTTCTTTCTTGGTCCACAAGCCCTGGACCACAATAAACAAGTAGAATTAGAAATAAATAGAAAGGACTTTCATGGGCTTCAGTTCCAGTCATTTTTTTCAAACTTAACCCAGGCTTCAAAAAAAGTGGCACACTTGGATTCTAGTCATTAAACTACTCTACAAAATAATTTCTAAAAATCTTAAATCACAGCTGTTAGGGCCATTTTGTGGGGTCCATTATAGTTTAGGGACTATTTTATGTAACTTACAGCACATAAAAGACAGAAGCGTATGTTCAAAATAATAACAGCAGTACTAAAATCAGATTTTAAAGCGCTCATAGATTAAGAACAGCCACCACATATTTTTAGATCCTGGGACCTTTAATTGAAAGAGTCAACTAAAGAGACTGCATTTGTCAGACTAGATTACTGATTTCAAGCAGCCCCTCCTCCAGTCATGTGACTCTGCTCTGCACGCTCAATTAAAACTTGTTTAAGCTTAGTCACTATCATACATGCAAAGATTAAACAGTAACTTGTAAGGGCCTGTGACATAGATTGCTCACTTGTAATTTTGTTGTAGCAGAAGCTAAAGATTTCAAATATTTTGCTAAGCAACATCTTAATCTGAGAACAATGCAGAAATTACATGATTCCTTTTCCTTTGAAATCACATTGTGTTCCAAGAGCATGCCTTTCCTAATCCCTTTTCACTACCTAGAGCAAAGGATAAGATTCTTTCTCCAACTGTTTGAATAGACACCAGTTCCCAAACTGTAATGCATGCACTTCTGGTGATCTCAAAGGCCACAGTCTGAGGTCTACCATCAGTGCATACAACCACATAAAATGGTATTTTCAAATCATACTAAAAATCAATCATTCTGTAGCTGACAGATGTCACTTAATCTAAGAAAACACTGTTTTATGGCAATATCATTGCCTACAGAGACACATCAGTAAATGATACACTTAAAATTGTCCAACGTCTTATTGATCTCCTCTCCTAACAAGCCTCTTCCACTCCATCACTTAAAGCAAGGCCTCCTTAACTTAACTTTTAAGACACTATTAGATATCTGCTAATTAACTAAGACAAAATTAAAAAACTGGTAGGCAGTAGTATTAATAAGTGCAACAGACTTCCCAGTGGGATCTGGAAACAAGTATCTGTGCTTGCACAGAGCTGAGCTCAGTTGAACAGGCCACAGCAGCCCCCATCTCCTGCACCTGTGCCCTGCATTCCTGTGTGCCACAGCTTCCAGGGGAACATGGGGCTTGGGAGACTCAGGCTGGCTTTATCTGTAGTCCAATCCAGAACCAAATTAGCCAGGAAAAGCAGTTAAGAGACATCCTGAAAGTACCAGTATTAACCAGTTAATTTGTTGATTTAATGCATGCATAGAATATCCTGGAAAAGCAAAGCTTACCTGTCTTCAGTTAATAAACTAGCTCTTACAGTCACTTGTTAAAATCAACGCACACATGAAGTCAGCAGCCAGCATGGTTTCAACTTACCTATTAACTGTTCTGAGTAACACATTCCCTAAATCATACATATCCTAGTTTTCAGAATTGTACTGTCTACTACAACAGAGCTGTGCACACTGAAAACTGATGCTTCACAGCACTTGTAACATTGGCAATGCACAGGTCTTCTGTATTACCTGTACATTTTTAGATGCACTCTTTACCAAGACTCAGTTCCTAACAAGCTGATGAACTAATTCTTGCCTCGCCTTTTTTAAAAAAAAGGTGCTGAACACTGACTTCTCGATTACACAATTTATAAACAGCTTTTTATCAAAGGATCACATTTAACCTGAAAAACCAGGCACATAATGCTAAAAGGACTTCAGTATTTCCAAACCAAAGAAGTCTAAGTCTGAATAAAGATTTCACAGTTTTGAAACAATAAAAATTTGTTTGCTGCTCTTAACAAAAATAAGGAAAAAAACCCCTCAGCAATCATTTCAACAGATGCTTTAGCACAGCAGCACATCCAGGAAGCAAAAGCTTATGTTCTGCCAAAAGTGCTAGATAGATCAATACTATGAAGAACACCAGTCCCATCTCACCTCCTGCCTTGCAAACTTTACCTAGATCTACAAAACACTTGGCACATTCTTTATTGCCATTATCATAAAAGCCTTCTTTCTGTACCTAAGCAAGCAGACGATGTCTAACATCTGAAACATGCAGATACAAAGATTTAACATACCGATTTTCTTTAAAAATCTAACAGCAGTGCAGCAGACATGCACAAAAAGAAATGCCAAAAAGATTAAATATTAAATGAATCCCTCATATTCAAATTTTTAAATGTGCATCAGACTTTAAGATACGTGTGTTACAAATTTCCTGCCACCGTATATAAATTCAGTATAATCAGACAAGTAAACAGAAACCAAAACTTTTTTGCATTTTTTTCTGAGAAATTACATGACATATTTTGCAACCATACAGCTTTAGAGAAAGACCAATTTTTGTGAGACTTGTGACAAAAAAATCTCTAAATGTAGCAAAACTGCTTTTGACCCAAATACTTATACTAACTTCAATTTTGTGTTAATCAATTATTAGGGAGCTCTACCTTACAACTAAAATGATTCACTATCATAAATATTTTTTTAAGAATAAGTTTCCTTTGACACAGAATTGTTGATCTTAAGACTATCAGGTTAATAAAGTATAATTAAATCCAGGCATTTAAGTGCAAGCTTGCAAGGAATAAAGTTACCTCAGGAACAAAATAGTAATTCCTTTTGTGCAGATTATTTTGAATTCAGCTCCTTTCTTTAGTGGTTTTGGGAACTGGCAAAACAGGAAAATCTTGAAAAGGGTGTTTAAACACATAACCTGGGTTATGTTCACTTATGACACGTTAATAATCCATTGCTAGTGGCAGCTCTTTTGTAAGAAGGGACATCAACTACTGGCAGGATTCTATTTGCTGGAGTGGCTCTTTTTAAAATATATGCTCCCTGCAAAACAAACCAACTAAGTACACATTGTAAGAATCCATGTAACAGGTAGATGGAGCAAATTAATCTGCATTACAAGTGTAAGCTTTCCCTCACCATACACAAGTTACTTCAGAGAAGCTGCTTGAGGATCAAGACACACAGATGCCTCTCGTTTCATTGTGTGTATATGCCTGGGATGTGGAATGCTTCCTCACTGTGTTCAGACCTGTCCCAGATTTCCCTCCGATTTGAAACAGGAGGGAAATCTCTCTCTCATGCTGGCAGCCACCCTTCATAGTACGAAGAGCTCCCTGCATGAGGTTCAATTATATGTTTCAAGTCTCTCGAAGGAAAGAAAACCAAACCGCTCTCTTTGCGAGACAAAAGCAGCTCACACCAAGTATCCGCAGCCCAGGCTGCCCAAGACAAGGCAAAATCAGAGCGGGTTCAGACTCCCGCGCACGGAAAGGAAGCAGAACCAGCGGCGTGTTCTCCCCTCAGGACCACGGTGAAGCAGTACCTGAAAGAAGGCTACCTTAAAGCATATGCCCGAGGTGGGGAGAGTGTTTAAATGTCTATGTGCAGGGACTGGAAAGATGACTAAAGCCCACCTGTGCCAGAAGGTAGGCGAACACCCCCACATACACACCTATACAGAGGAAAGGACACTCCAACCTCTCGTACTGCCATGGCCGAAGCCCCAGCTGTTGAGGCGGGAGAAAGAGGCCACGCGTCGAGATGGTTCAGGTGGCAACAGGCAGCGGCTAGAGAGTTCAAGCCCTTGTGCAGGTAGGAGGGCAGCCCAACTGGAACCGACGGGCTCGGGGCTCCATGGGCACCAGGAGGAGAGAGAAACGCGGACTCCCCTGCCCCCAGGCTGAGGGAAGCGGCGAGGGGGGAAGTCAGCACTCCTGCCCCGCCATGGGCTGAGGGGCAAGCTCAGAGCGGAGCGGCAAGCAGAGCGGGAACCCCGCGGGCAAGGGGGCAGCAGCGCCTCAGCCCTTCCCCCCTCTCCTTTTCTTTAGCCTCTCCAGCCCCATTTCCTCTAAGCGGCAGCCGAGGGCGCTCCTCGGGGCCGGGTGTGGAGAGGGAGCGGCAGGAGCCAGCACCGGTAGCGCCTTGTTCTCTGCTGCCGCGGCGGCGGGCAGCCAGGCCGGAGGGGGCTGCGCAGCCCGCTCCCCGCCCCGCCGCACCTCCCCTCCCGGGGCTCACCTCCTCGATGGCCGCCACCGTGTTCCTGCACTGGGCCATCCGGGTGGTGAAGTTGGAGGCGGTAGGTGACTTGTAATCCTCATTGGTCTCGGACACGAATTCCGACACGGAGATCTGGTCCGGCATGGCGGGGCGGGGATGAGTGAGGGAGGGGGGGGGAAACAGGCGGCTCCGGGGGGAGGGGAGGACCCAGGGGGTGCTCCCCCCTCACATCGCTCGGCAACCGGCGGCGGCAGCGCCCTCCTCGCACCCTCGCCGTCTGGAGCGGTGTTGTTCCTCCGTCGCTACACAAGGAAATTCCCCGCACCCACACTCCTCCTCCCCGCGCGGTCACGCAGCACCGGGGGCCGGGCACACGCCCAGCGGCGAGGGGGAGGGAGAGAGGGAGGCGGCGGCGGGAGCTGCCTCTACACCCCGCCCTCCCTCTCGCTTTCTCCCTCACACACAGGGCAGAGGCGGGCCGAGGCGCGGTCGCATGACCCCCACGCCCCCCGCCTTTACAGAGGAAACCTGCCGCCTTTCCCTCGCCCCCCGGCGCCCGCCCGGAGAAGATGGCGCCCCCCTCCCTCCTTTGCGAACCCCGCCGGGGAGAGAGGAGCGGGCAGAGGGCGCGGCGGGGAGTGTGTGTGTCTGCGTGTGAAGCGGCGCGGCTCTAACGGCACCGGCTGGGTGATCCAAAGGACCAGCAGGACAAATCTAGACGAGCAATTAAGATCGTGTTTAACAATAACAACAAAAACCCAAGGGCAGGGGAAGGTGAGGTGTAAAGCCTACCTGATGCATAGAGGGACAGGCAGAAGCCCGCAGGACAGGTCTCCGCACTGACCCTGCCTGCCCAGAGGTGGCAAGGACCATCCGTTGCCTCACAGTGTATAAATCTGTATTTCGACAGTTTAATCAGTTCTGCGAGTTCGATGCCTAGTTTCAAGGGAGCTAAAGTTGAGAAATACTGTGGTTCTCAAGAGGTCTGTGCAAAAATATTTTAGGCAAAGTAACATATCTAAATTCTTAGAAAGCATGTTCTGTACTCAAAAGGAAGTGGTGGTGTCAGAGGAGGAGGCGCTTTGTTCTGTAATACTAAGATTAGCTGAGCACAAAGGGCAAAACTTAGCATGTGTGACTGACACAGTAAGGTGTCACCCATTGGGCATGGTGCTTGTTTGTGTTGGGAATATGGGGATGTGATCCACAGCAGTGGTTTCTCTTGGCCTCAAAAGCCGTTAGGACTTCCAGCCTATTAGTGCAGAAAGCTTTGGAAGGCTGTATTTTGGCCCAGAAACTCTCCTGTGGCTCTTTCACTCCCCTCCGGTAATGAAGTTATTAGCTTTCTATAAGTGATTCTTTATTACTGGGATTTAAAACTCTTCAGGGACTTCAGATGAGGAAGCAGGTACTCTTGCTGTAGTTTGTAAGATGTCCAAATAAATCACTGCAGGCCTACCCAGATGTTACTGCCCATTGCAATCCTTGTGAGAAGGTCTCCTTTAACATAGAAGATGAAGCTTGTGACTTGAGCATCTGTGTGTCCTTTCTCTTTTCAAACTCTTTCTAGGTTTTCCATTCTAACTATTCCTTTTTTTTTCTTGTAAAAATCACCACCACTGTTTTGGTTTTAACTTGTGTCTCCATATAATTTTCTATTATAAACAGCTCTCCTTGTTAAGATGTGCATGTTTCAGTTAATTGAGAAAGTATAGGTATAATCTGTTCTGATGCTAGTGCATTGAACTTCTTGTCTGTATTTCTGTGTCACATAATAAATGAGTATAACTGTGATCATGTTCAGTATGAAAAAGTGTACATCTTCATTTTTGCATCAGCTGATGGTGATACCTTTAGTGTGATACCACTGTTACCCAGACTTAGTAAACGCTAGCATTCTTAAACTGTTTGTCATATCCTCTAATGTGACATATTAATTTAAAAGTCTTGAAGGGGATTAAAGTTTTGGGGTCTGAAAGGTAAGTAATACTAGATTTTAACTCTTTGCAACAGCTTTTCTATCGGGTGTAGTCAAAATCAGTTTGGAGAATCTGTTAGTGTTTTGTGACAATGGCTAGTCATAATTAACGTGTCTTTCAGCTATGGCTTGGTATTACCATTTTTTCAGTAGGTTAAGGGTGCACAGACTTTTCTCCTTATGAGCATTCATGTACACTGTAATGAAATAATTTCTCAGTTTTGTTTCTTGATAAACCAAGCTGATCAACTCTCTTCTTTTAAAGAGGAAAGAGCTAATTTGAATTGCTTTGTATTGGCTGTAAACCAAGACTGAGTACACAGATGGTAGCTGTGGGTCAACTGACATGTGGCAACTTGTTACTCTGCAGCAACACTTTTATTAATGCATGCGAGTTCTGTGTCTCTTGCTGAAAGGATATTTTCTCAGCCCTTCCATAATTTTTAGTAGTTCTAACACCTCAATAAATTTTTATTGTGGTTCTCTACTCCCTCACTGTTTACACTCAAGAATGTTGCTAAACTTTCTGGCCCCGGTATCCTACTGGCTTTTCTATAATGTCCACTCTGGCCTCTAGGTATTTATGAATGACATTTAATTTAAGCATCCAGCCTCATTCTTTGAATCTATGAATAATTGTTGCAGTGTAATGGCTCAACAGTGAGACAGCTGTGAACAAGGATCTGGTACTCCTATTTTGTCTCTAGTACCACCCCTCTTGTTTGCTCACCACTGCTCCCACTCCTCTGGCTTTGGACACCCCTTCTCCCCTTCTCCCCTTTTCCCCTCCTTGACACAGTCATGCACTTACAGGTCTTCTACTAAAGACAAATAACTAACAAAATCACTTTCCAAAGATCCAAGCTCTGCACATTGATGAAAAGCTTGAGCTTTTGTGGATATGCATAGACTACAACTCCATAGTGAGCTATCAAAGTTGAGGTCTCTTTCTCATGCAGAAGATAATGAAAATCAGAAGACTTCATTAGTACTAACATTTCTTTCTACACTGTTTTTAAACCAGCATTAATGATTTCATCAGTCAGTGTTGTTAAACGTTAGACCTTCAAAATTATAAGACAAATTTAAAAATAACTATTTTCCTTCTCTTTTTCGTTTTGAGCCTTTAGAAATCTTATCAATATGTCAAGATATTTATTTGCATCACTGCCAGTAAGTAAGAATGCAAACCAAGGGCCAGGTGCTATACAAACACAGAACAATAAGGCAGCCTCTGGAGATCTGAGGATCTAAATTTAGCTAATGGAAAGGCAATTGAGTGAATATAAGGAAATACTGGACCATTATTGGTCTGTATGACAGCCTGTGATCTTTGCATATTCTTGCCCAAATGTTTCTTAAGACACTTTAAGTGGAGTTTTCAAGAATTATGAGATAGATTAGGATGTTTAAGGGGAAATTGTTGCAAGAATGAGGGTCAGCGTGAGAGAAAGCACACAAGACCTTGTCTTTTTGAAATGTAGCAGTTCAGAGTTGGAGGTTAACATCATGGACCAAACACAAGTGAAAGCTAGTGTCTGTTTAATGAAAGGACATGCTAAAGGAGTTGTGAGAATAGCCGGGAGAGAACATGATGAGCTGGTGAGCATATTTGATGATCCGTCAAGCAGCTGCCTGGGATAGAACTTGAAACGTGTAAGGAATTTTTTTTCCACAGAAGTCAAGTCATTATTGCCCTTCACTGACTGGCTCAATAACATTGTTTCATTGTATTTGCTCTGTCTATCTTTGGTAACAGCAGTTTTTCCTCGGAATTACTTTGTTTGATGGCTTCAGATAGTTTGAGGATTTTTTTTTTCCTGGCTTTCTTTATATGTACTCTTTGTATGTATGTATGTATTTACAAGGATCCTGAGGTATATTTGTTAATTCTATTAAAGGTAATTTGAGGTAGTTAATAGAAAAATCTCATTAGCCTCATTACTTATCTTTGAACTTAAAAAATAAGCATGCAAATAAATGTAGCCTATTGGCTGCTAATTACTGGATGCCAGTTTTCAGGCAGGTAGGTGTAAACTCAGAAACTTTAGTACATATAAGTCACAGCAGAGAAATAAAATGCTGTGTGATAAACCCTGATACTGGATCCTGTTGTTTTATCCCAAGTATTACAATTTTTAAAGTATCAGTCCCTGGTGTTCAGCATTCACTTTCAAAAGAGATTCTGCTTTTGCAAATTGATTCCCACAGTTTCAGAGAAAGACTTCTCATGATTTCTAAAGGAACAGACCCCCAAAAAACCAGATAATTGGTTATTTTAAAGTCTCTCCTAAGATTTTGGAGGTCTAACTCAGGTTTTAATTATACTGATTACAGTATGTAGCAGCTTTAGAATAGCAAGTGTGCCTGCTGTTTAAGAACGGACATTTGGCATTATTTTATTGAAAGTAATTCCTATTTGAAAATATACTTGATCTCATAGATATATTTCTAAAGATGTCCTTCTAAAAATAAGTGCTAATTGTGCAAATTTAAAGAATTAGTTTACAAAAAAAATTTTTTTTTTCAGGTCTTTTTGCATTTGAAGCAACTACTTGGGAACTTCAGTTTGAAGCACAGGTGATTGTATGCTTTTCCCACTCTCAACAGTGTAGTTGTGTTTCTTTGCATTGCTCTTGGAATTTCTGTAGAGAATTTACAAAGATCTTTTTTCCCTAGTCTTAAGAGTAACAACAGCACCTGCAACTGTAGTGGTTGCATGTAGACAAAGGCAAGAAATAAAACACGGAGAAGCATGTTGGTATTTTGTGCTCTTTCCTTCAAAACTCTCAAAAGATGTTATTTTCACCAGTAGTGGGAAGTATGCTACTTAAAAGGTGAAACTGGACAGGTACACTGAGTTTTTCAGTGTACCTTTTAATGTAATAGGATTTTTGCTTACTGAGGTTTGGCAGAACTGCACCATATTTGTAAATCTGAATTTGGTAATAGTATCTTATGTGTACTCCTGTGTGTTCTATCGGATTGTTCCATGTTTTTTGGAATCCATTGTTTGCTTCAGCAGGTCAGGCTGGATTTGCCCGCGCTGCTTTTTCAGGATGCCCTCAAGTGCTGCACCTTTCGTGGTGCCTCAGGCTGGATTGTGTTGTTGTGGATCAAGCTGCAGGCCCCTGGGCCATCTCAAGAGTGCACGTCAGGTGGGAAGCCCTTGGGGATACTGACTGCTGAAGAGTTATCTTACTACAGTCCCAGAAAGATCCCTCTAATATTAATACTGTAGAGATTGCATTTTCCCTGGATGGCCTGCTACCTCACCTTTTGTCATTGTCCGTAACTGCCACAATCTTACATCCCTGCACTGGTTACATAAACCAACCTACTAACACAAAGGGAGGAGATTAACATCAGGAGAGGGAAACTCAGTCTTTCTGGTACCAGTGCAATCGTAAACTCCGCTGCAATCACAATATTCATAAGAAAAGGTCACTTCTCAAGCTTCATGTAACTCTGTACCACATCCTACCTGTTGGCAGCTCAGCTATGCTTGCAGGAGCTAACACAATGGAGGTAGACTGCCTTTCCATAGATATGCCTTTTTGATCTTACTCCAGTCCTACAGCTCCAGGTCACCAATGAAATAGTCAGAATCAGCAGTCTGTGGGCCACTTTTGCACTCATCAGACCGTGTTCAGTACACTGTGCTCTGTTGCATCAGCTCCCTGATATATTACTTGGGATAAAGTGATTTCTTTTCTGAGAAATTGCAGAATTATGTTTCAGTCCCAGAATCAGCAAAGAAGTTTCAAGTGATAGGACTTACATGGATGACAACTGAATCATATTTAAGAATGGAGAGACATTAGTTCCCATGGGCACAAAGCAAAGAGGCAAGAAGAATGTTCTTGGATTCAAGACATTCTAGAAGAGGGAGAAAAAAAGCTTATATTGCTGTGAAACACAAAGCAACTTTATTTCCCTTATAAATTTGCTGTCAAGGAGACTCCTGAAAGTCATTTCAGAAAACAACAGTGCTCCATCACCCCAGTGGAATTTGTAGACTAAAAAGTGATCTCTCTTCAAAAAGACAACTTTGAATACTATGAAACCCTAAGAAATTAAATGCATTTTCATCTGACTAGAGCCTGAGCAGAGTAAAGAAGGAAAGACTGACAAAAAAGGGAACTAAGACTTAAGTCCACCTGGTTTTAACATGGAAAATAAGCATAGAAATTCAGAGTTTCCCCACTGCAATGAAATGTGGCTCAAAACAAAGTAGAATTTGACAAAAGAATGTAACTATTTAATTTCCTGGAGTCAGGCTTCCAATCAAGAGTGAAGCATATGCGATCATGTACTTCACAAATATCTGTTAAATAACATATGATGACCTTTAAAGTGAAGAATACATTTAGAAACAAAAATAAGGCTTCTAGCTTGAAGTCTTCTAGCCTTGTACGGCAAAGTCCTCACCTCACCTATTCAAATTCATGCTAGGTCACGTGTCTTGACTGGGAATATCTGTCAGTGATGAACTTACAGACTTAGATACCTTTTAGGGGCCATCCTTTGCTGAACTGGTTGCTTGCTTGCAATAATGATCTCAAATGCATGAAAAGTGATAGGAAATATTAGTTTACTTGGTGATGGGGGACATGGCAGGCCCTAGGAAGTGCAGAAAGGAACTCCCTTCAGAGGTCGTGGTTCTGCTCTTGAATTCTGCCTGAGCAAAGTCCTGCTCTGCAGGTGCTCTTGACACTTGTACTCAGTAGTTTGGCATTTCAGACCTGCAAAGGGCCTGCAGGCTCCCGAAGGAAGTGCTTATAGCACTCTGAGAACTTATACAATCTATACAACTTGGAATAACCCATGACTCAGGAGGGCAGGAAGGATTCTGTGGAGAAGGTAATTTCCTCAGGTTATACCAAGAGAACATATTTCGTATAGTACAGCATCATGAATAGAATAGAATAGAATAGAATAGAATAGAATAGAATAGAATAGAATAGAATAGAATAGAATAATGTTTCAGTTGGAAAGAACCTACAATGATCATATAGTCTGACTGCCTGACCACTTCAGGGCTGACCAAAAGTTACAGCATGTTGTTAAGGGCATTGACCAAATGCTGGTTGAACACTGACAGGCTTTAGGCATCAATCACCTCTCTAGGAAGCCTGTTCCAGTGTTTGACCACCCTCTTAGTAAAGAAATACTTTTTAATGTCCAGCCTGAACCTCCTCTGATGCAGATTTAAACCATTCCCATGCATCCCGTCACTGGATACCAGGGAGAAGGGATCAGCATCCCCCTCTTCACTTGCACTCCTCAGGAAGCTGTAGAGAATAATGAGTTTGCCCCTCAGCTTCCTTTTCTCCAAACTAGATAAACCCGAAGTCCTTAGCTGCTCCTCACAGAAGATATCTTCCAGCTTTGTTGCCCTCCTCTAGATGCATGCCAGGACTTTCACATCCTTAAATTGTTGGTCCTAGAACTGCACACAGTATTCAAGGTGAGGGCTCACCAACACTAGATACAGCAGGATCACCTTTTTGAGGGGCTGGCTATACTGTGTTTGATGCACCCCAGAGTGTAGTTTGCCCTCTTGACTGCTGGGTCACACTACTGACAAACACCAAGAGCAGGCTCCATGGATATGGATAGTGACAGAGAAAAAAAGTTTATAATCAGAAACTGTGTTTTTCTTGGGAATTATGAAGATGTACCCAGAATATTAGGGGAGAAATTTTACATAATTTCCATGAATTTGTACAAAATAGTAGGACAACTGTAGGTGAAAACTTCTGTAGGGTATGAGAGTGGTGCAAGAAAAATCTTGTCTCAGAGCAGAGCTCTTCCTTTTATAGTCAGTGAGGAAACACTGCCTTATCTAGGCAGGTTATTGTGGGAAAGCCACATAACACAAATGTCTACTGGTTATGCACAGTCAAATTGACTGCCGACTTTTGTCAATAGAAAGCCCCAGTTCTCCCTTTTGACTCTAATTACCACAAACCTTTTTTGGCTATCTTTTGAGGGTTTATTCATACTTTTTCCATCCATGTTTGTTTTTTCTTCTAGTGCTTGGCATACTGAAATGTGAATCTAGTATGAGGTGTCTTAATTCTACAAACTTCAACCCAAGACTTAACTGCCAGAGAAAGTGGAACTGATAATGAAGGCTGTAAGTGAACAAAAACAAGAGTTAGATTGGCCTTAGGGATTAGTGCTGTCTGCAGTATTGCCAATGTGGCCTACCCTGGGCTTCTAAGGCATCCCTGGTAGGGCATTTCCTTGCTGGGAAAATGCTTTACCACGCATCACAGTGGCAGAATGACAATGACACCTGGTTTATTATACCATGTTGCCATGAGACTGTGGAGTGTGAGACGTTAGCTTGAGGCAAAAAACCAAACCTGCTTCTCCTGCCTTGGCCAGTGTCCCAAGCATCACACGACAACCCAAGCATCAGGCTCTCACATGGATTTCCAGCCTGACTGCACAGCTTCTTCTTGTGTGATCTAAAGGACCTCACAGAAATTGTAGCAATTTGAGGGTTAATAGCTGGTAGCATTAAATGGTGTAATAGTAATGGAGTGGTCTTTCAGAAAAGTAGGAAGGTGTGAAAAAGAAGTGAAGATAGAGAATGAAGATGAAGGTGCAGTGTATCACATCTCTTCCATCTTAAAGGATGAGTCATGCTAATGCAGAACCACCTGATAACCTATATTTGCAGCATCTGATTAAAACTTAGAGCGGAGCTGCCCATAGAGTTTGGCAGCTCTTGGGAGGACAAAGGAAAATATCTCATCTCTACAGGTATTGCAGGTCCATCCCTGTTGGAGAGTGGCAGTCTAGATAAGACTCAGAGACAGATCAGCTCTAGGCCATGCGGTGCATTCCACTTGCAGTACAGAGAATGTTAAATCTCAATATAATATTTTTGCTTATGTGCTCTTATGTTCTAGTGTACTGGCCACAGGCAGAAGTAGTGGTTATTTAAGAGTGTGATCATTACCTATTTCAGTTGTTCCTGCTTGGGAAAAGGGAATTAAGGCAGCACATCGCAACAGACATGCAGTATAGAAGGCAGGTTTTGAGTAGCTAGCAACCTTGGGCTGAGAGGAGTGTGAGTGTGTCTGACACTTCATGTAAGGGTATTTTCTCACTGGGTTAGTCAGAGTTGGCAGGTTTGTCCTTGATGCTGTCTTTGAGGATGATTTTACAGGGCACTATTGGTGTAGCCATTCAATTTTCCATTTCTGACTGTGTTTTGTGTATCAGAATTTTAGTTACAAAACTTCAATTCAATTTTGGGTCTGATTTTATGGAGTTACCAAACAGGAAGCACTTCCAGACTGATGTATTTAGAATTGTGAATATGTTTGTCTTAAGTTTCCATTGTAGCCAGTAAACTTCTAGAGAGTTGGAAAATTTTTTATTCTGCATCAAGGAGTTTTTCTTATGATACAGAAGTCAACAACTCAAATCTATGGTTTAGGTGATTTCACTGCCTTCCAGACTTGTTATCCCTCTTTGTCAGAATGTGGTTGATACAACTGAACATAATCAGCAGGTGAGACTGAGAACAATCCCACTGAAAAACAGAGCATGGTGCATCTTCATTGAGAGAGACAGCTTTTTACATCTGTAGTGGTAAGTACAGAAATATAGCATGAGTCCTGAGTGCAATCAGCCATACTGCTAAGTGGTTACAACAGTCACTGGCATAGGTTTTAAGTTCTTGAAGTCTTCCAGATATGTTAACACACTGAGAAATAGGACAGTATACTAACACACACTAAAATACACTGCTAGATGTACCCTGTGTTTTAAAATCTCTTAAGACAGATATCAAATTCGAGAAAGACTATAAAAATGTTGTAATCATTGGACTTGAAAAACAGAAATGTTTTCTGCATGAGTTTCATGAGTCTAATGTCTCTTTCTTGGTATTTAGCTTCTGAAAGTGAAACATTCTGATTCCAATTTGAAAACAAAGTTAATCTAAGGAGATATTTTTAATTTCCTTTGAGAGAAATGAAACAAAAAATACTTTGGTTAATACGATATCCATTATCATGTAGTTTAGTTTAACTGTTGATATGCTTACCCATCTCTTTATGTCTGATAAAGGAATGAGACTGCTGTACAGAGATTAGTTCTTCATCCTTTCCCTCATGACATCATGTTTAGAAGCCTATTTTTGAACATGGATCTCTCCCAAACTGTCAGACTCATCCTAGATATGTTAACTAATGCTACGGCTGGCACCTCGCTTTGCTAAATCTGTCTGCTTCAGTCACAGTGGCCTTGCACTCTTTAGGTTTGAATTAAGCATTTTGTGGGGTTTAAGCACACCATTGTAATTCCTACACTGTCGTGTAAACAGTTACGCAGTCTGCTCTGATCGCACTTATCACAGTGCTACAGTCTTAACTTTGCTTACGTCTTACCTTTTTATGCACAGCCTATTACTAAATCATTACCCTCCAACACTAGTGAGCTACTCATTTTAAAATGCAGTCCTATGTATGAAATTGCTGCCAGGCACTTTTAGAATTCATGAGAGGGTCTGGCAGGGTTCCTGCAGTTGCAGGACATTCAATGCAAGGACTCTACTTGGATAATGCTGTTCAGTGTTAGGTTAGACTTGGTATGATAATGGCGTTTCTTGAGTACGGTTATAATGATTTGAAGAACGTAATAAAATTATGTGGGAAATGGTAAACATCTGAAAAAGCAAAGCATAAGGATTTAAATAATCTCTGAGGCTGTTTCAGGAACAGCAGAGGCTCTTAGGCAGTGGAAAGATGTGCATGTCAGAAACGACTAGATTAGCTAGGACCTGAAGGCTTATAGACTTCAGAGACAAAACAGAATGAACTAAAACTAAATCAATACAGCAAGATGTATATTAATTTTCTGGGCTCCCTTATTACTTATTAAACACAATTTAAGGAAACAAAATAATTTCATTAAATAAGGAGAACTGGGATAACTAACTAACTTTAACTCTTTGAAGATAACGTTTATAATGGTAATAATAAATCCACTACAGGCAAAACATTCCAGCTTTGAACATTATCAATGAAATCATTATTTTGCCACTAAAGAGAGGGGGGAAAAAATCAAATGTTTATTTATGAGACATGTATTGTGGATAGATAATTAAATCATAAGTATGAATTGTAAATAAAAACATTTGTGGTTAATATAAATAACAGCAAAAAACAAAGGAAAAAATACAGATTTGTTAGAAGCACTGAATTTTATACACTGTTGATGTTTGCTAAGTAACAGACAATCAGAATGAGGCTTACAACGCCTTCAATATGTACAAAAACCCAAGAGTGATACTACAAAGACCTTCTTTCATTGGTGTTATCAGCAGCTGATCCCTACCAGGCATTGTAGGATTAGCAGCAGACAGTGACGAGCTTCAGCAGAAATGTACAGACTTGTGGATGCCACAAAGTTCAGTCCTTTTATATCAGCTTCATTTGTGTCTGAGCAGAGCTGCACTAACTCTCTTAAGATATCTGCCAGTCTTTCTTTTGACATCACTATCTAATGACTAAAAGGTAGCTAAAAAAGTGGTAAAGCCACACTTCTCAATGGCTAAAAGAATGTGTCATCAGTACCCAGTGGAAAAAGAGAAAAAACATTTGTTGTTCAAGTTGAGATAGGAAGAAAAAGGGACACAAATATTATGTGCCTTAAAATAACAGCAACAATAACAAAAGATTGCTGCCTCAAAAAATGGTCTGAACGATCCATCAAGAAAATATAGACACTTAGAGTCCAAGGAGATGTAATACCCTGTGCTGAAAGTAACGAACTTTTCATGCCTTGGAATAAAAAACTATAAGCATGTTATCAATGAAGAGAACAAGTGACATACCAGCATGTTGCTTGGTGGTTAGTAGCTAGTAAGTTTATCTGATTAAAAAGAATAATTAAAAAAATCCTTCATTTCTGTTAGCATTTACAGTATCTGATGAAGGAAGTAAGCAATTAAATACTAGCGTCTGCCTCTCTGTTAAGGACAGAGAGTAGTGCTTGTACAAGGTGCAGTTGCTTACTCTAATGCATATAAGAAGCCTAAGGCAGCCCCTTAATTCCTCTGCATTAGCATCCCAAGTATAGGTAGATGAAGAAAATCTGACTCCACAGAACTAGGCTCTCAATATGGGTCAGAGTAAGCTGAGCAGGAGAATTTGCTCCACAATTACAGTGTGCGTGAATTGTGTATCATGGAAAGTACCTCCACCAGATTGAGAGCTGATGCAATCCACTTCCTCCTGGGACCAACAACGGGGCTGCCCAAGAGATTCAAGCTGTCTGAGCTCAGCTTATCAATTGACTGTTAGCTTTTCCTAGCCTAAATTAAAAATGTCTGAAAGGTATTTTTATTAAACATACAGATCTAAATCTAAATCTTTTCCACTTTGTTATCCATATGGCCAGTCTTGCTCATCTGGATTAGATTGTCTGAATGAATTAAAAAAGCAAAATTCTATCATTATTTCTGTGTGATTTATTTAGATTTAGGTTAACAGTATGTATAAATAATGTAACACAGTCCATTTCAGAGAAACAGAGCCACCCGTTTTCACAGTTGTGAATGGAGTGTGTGGTTTCTGAACACCTCTGAAATGAGGCTACTCTGGTGCAAACTGCAAGCAACCTAATTTGACATTTTTGGCTTTATGACCTAATTTTGTCCTGTAAGGGAATAATAGATTCTGAAAAATCTTCAAATGAGTTCCAGTACATGCTTCAAAGCCATTATGCCATTTTCAAAGCAACTCAGACTTTTTTGGAAGTGTTTTTTGAATGTTGGAAAACTTCTTCAGTAAATACTACATTATTTAATCTCTAGCTGAGGGAAAAGAATTGGTGCAGTAATTCGAAAGAAGTTTAAGAGAGTCAATCAAGAGATTTGATATAACATTCCAAGGCAGTCACATGATTTCCATTCACATATTTTCTTTATCTTTACAATAACAGACAACACAGCACTTTATTTTCAAAGCTATTGTCTTATAATAGCTCTCATAACAGAGCTATTACAATGCACAGTTGGTTTTGGCCAAAGTTAGAGACGATTTGCTTTATGATACTTATCTTTTTGAGGAAAAAAAAATATTGGAGGAAGTTCTTTAATGCAGGATGTGTGATAATTTGATCAGAGTGGTCCATGATGCTTATGGCTTGAGTTGCCCTGTATTTACTTTTCCACAGGTACATCTACAAAATCAAAATAGGGTAGATACACTTTGCCGATGAAAATTCTTACTTTCTTGCACTTATTAAAAAAGCAATCTGGATATTGACAGCTCCTTTTAAAAAAATGGAGAGATACCACGTTCCCCAAGTAGGAGAAGGATAAATATAGCTGCAGTTTTTTTGGCTTCTATGAATGTACTCCAAGAAAATAGAAAATTAAAATAAAAATACTTAGCCCATATTGAAAACCCAGTTAGACAAGGCAATTTATGAAAACCTAGAAAGCGGAGTTATTTTCCACATACATATATAATGACATTTAAAGTGAATGTATGTTAAATATGTATCATACTGCTGGATTCTTTATAAATACGTAAGAGAAAGATTTATTATTTATATTGCTCCAGGACTGTGCTAAGTTCTTTTCAGTAAAAAGCCAGATGACGTGTTTCCTTCCTCAAAGTACAGAAAACTCCATTTAAGCAAATAAATTTGAAACAAGCTATTTTGTGGGGATGGGGTGGTGTGCAAAATGAAATGTGGCCATAATTGTTAAAGTTTGTGACATAGTGTGTATGGCTTAAGCTGTTATATCTATTCCTATATGCATTCAATTAAAGAACTCGTCTTCAATGATGTATTCTAGCGTGCTCCTGGGAACTAATCCAATGTCTTTAGCTATCTCTTTTACATGAAACCAATTATTGTGCTATCTCTAATGTCTAAGTGGTATTGTCATGAGTGCCATTTTAGCATGGTCGAAAGTATTTATTTCTAAGAGATTATCTATCTGCTCTTCAAATTTATTATGCTTTCAAGAGTATCCACAGAGTCACATTAGCATTTTTGTATCCCACAGCCAAATGTTCAAGCAAAATTTAATATGAGGTAAATAATCAGCTGACTAAACTCAGTGTTCTTCACTTGTATTTGTTCTGACTTCCTATTTGCATGAAAAGTACTGCTTTTGTGGAAAGCTCCAAACAACTTTGAGGTAGCTAAGCATCATTGTCACTACTGTTGCCATTGTCATGGTTTGTTACTGGTAGCTCACATATATTAGCTGACATTGTGTAACAGGCGCTCTATGAGCCCTTGGGTGACCTAATATAGTGGTCCTTTATTGGCCTCATTTTCTAACAAAACTTTCATTTCTGCCAAGAAGTTATAAAATTTATTATCAGAACAAGGGGAGAACTTTGATTTGGTGAAGCTTGGACTCAGTTTTTAAAAGGAAACTAGCAAAAATGCAATGGAGTAGCAAACCCCAGTACTTACATCTGAAGCACAGGAATGAGAGTTAAGCAATGATTCAGTGGCAACGTACAGTGGGATGACCTGCTTTTTCATCTGAGTGAATTTACTGTATGTCTCATGAGGTACCTACCAACAAAGGTTTAAAGAAATACCGTGTGTTAGAGTCTGTCCTGTTAAGGAGGTTCCAGGATGATTACAACTTTTTGGATGAGGCCTGTACAGGTGGCAAAGTGTGCTATTTCAAAGGAAGAAAGTTCTTGATATGACGATGGGGAGGCAGTAGTAAAACTACATCGATGGATGGACACACCTGCTTGAGTAGCGTATTAAAGGTGGACTATAGCAAGACTGAATATCTGTCTGGAAGCTCGTCTTCTAAGCTATTCTTGTCACCTGCTAGGCAAGACATTATATGCCACAGTCTAGTACAAAATTGTAGTACAAATTTCTTGGACAAAATTCTAGGAGAAAAATCTCTCAATACACTTTTATTTTCAGTTTGAGTAAAGGAAAGAACAATTCTGCCTGATGACTGCTAAGAAATCTTAGGTCTTTTGAATGAGCAGGACACAGTATTTTTTTTAAGATCTCAAAAATCCTGAGATCTTGTCTGTTCTTTCCAAGGAGTTTTGTGTTGGAAAACCATGCAGTTAGCGTGTCTTTCACCAGGACTGGAAGCCTATTGAGTCTGCAAAATGGAAATCAGGTGAATCAGACTTACTGACTCAACGTCACTAGGAAATACACTTCTGTTGGCTTCTTCTGTCATATGTTTATTAAAAAAAACACTATAGTAAGATTATTTTGATTGTGTGCCATGTGTAACATAATAAATAATAATATATAATAGAATAATAGAATATATAATAGAATAATATTAATAGAATAGATTCTTTGACTTTCACTTCATGCAGGGTTGTGTATATTACATAACTGAACTGTAGCTGTGCTTACTTTCATGTTCCTAATTTCCGTGAGTTAATTTCTTAATCGGTATCCTGCACTAACAACTTCTTAAATTAAGCTTCCTCAGACTGCTAACAATGGGGATTTTTAGCTAATACAGCAGTAAACATGCATTGGAGTAAATGTTATACAATGGTAGATGGTAGATTTTAACAGAAAGGAAATGATTATTTATTGAGTGTATCTGGAGGGGCTAAAATAGTATAAATAAACAGGAGAGAAGACAAAGACCAAGGGAAGTAGAGTCTGCAAAGCTAATTTAAGCATATTTGAAACCTCTGCAAAATTCAGATGAAAAATGAAAGGATTGCTGTATGGTATTTTTTTTTACTTGTCCCAAAGTCCTATAATACAGTAAAAACTCAGGATTTCTCAACACATTCAGCAAGGATGAGCATTTCGTTATGTATAGAGCATTACAGAATTCCTAATTTAAGATTAACTCTTAGAAATTACTAAACACTTCAATGGGAAAAAGCAGCTGAAACAACAGAAGTCTCCACCCAAAAGAAAGGATATATCATCAGAGGACTTTGTTGGGTATCACTTTGTTCTTTTTTGCTTGTCTTTACAAAAGGAGCCATCACTTAGATAAATAAATATGGAAGAGGTTACACCCACAGATGTCTGGTACTGTATCATGAGAAAAAGCTGGGAAAGAAAAAGATTTTAAAACAGGTTTTAGATGGGAGATGTAGAATTAGGTACTATTATTTTGTTTTTTCTTGTATTTAGATGAAGAGAACCAATTTTTAAGTGAAATCAAAAAATATAGTAATTGCCCTATCAGCTTCTCCTTCTCCCTGCAACAACTAATCTAGAACCCAGAAAACTGGATAACTTTTCGGATTATAGGAGTGGCAATAAGGAGCGTGTTTAAAAACAGGGAACAGGAAATATTAATAGGATCTGGGATAAACCTGCCATGAGCCAGGATGTCTGTTCTCCTAGAATCCATTTTGTCACCAAAAAATCTAGAATGAAATGATCATAACTTGTATTCTATATTGTAACTCAGCACTGAAGTATAAGCTATAGCAAAGCATGAAACATTTCAGCCTGTTCTTTTGGAAACAACCTGGACTGCATATGGGCTTCCTCCTCCTTGTAGCACTGTGTGAGAACAGCCAGACTAATGAAATTAAAGAAGCAATGAAATTCAGGTACACAGGTACAGCAGCAAAAGGAGCAGATAGCTGCTAAAGGCTGAGCAAAAGGGAGAGAAGCTTAGCAAAATGAACATTTCCACAGAGGGATTTAAGTGAGGAGTTGAGGACTATTGAAGCAGTCCTTTGTTGATCTTCTGTTTCACTGTTATCATTACTTTGCATAGTCAAATCAGATCGTAGAATCACAGAATCATTTAGGTTAGCTTTAAGATCATCAAATCCAACTGCTAACCCAGCACTGCCACGTCCACCACTAAACTGTGTCCCTTAGCACATCTACACGGCTTTTGAGTATCTCTGGGGATGGTGACTCCACCACTTCCCCAGGCAGCCTGTGCCAATACTTGACAAGTCTTTTTGTGAAAAAAAAAATTCCAAATATCTGATATATGATGCAGGTAGTTCAGTAAAATGAATTTGAATGACAACTACTGTAACCACTGTGATGATGTGTTAAAAGACAGGAGGTGATTCCAGAAGTATTTCTCCAGAGCATACGTTTTAGTGCAATACACTGAAGGACTTAAGAAGAGCTTTATGGAGAACTTGGCAAATATGAGTAAAATGAATTAAAACAAATTAAAGGTAATTAATAAGCAATTGAATAACAACTTGAAGACTGAAGAGGAACGGCATTGGTAGTATGGCTTGCAGAGTTGCTTGGGCCTCTGATTTCTGAGCAAGAATCCTGTAAGTGTAATAGGAGGGGACTCTGATTACAGCAATATTCTTAATTAAATGCCTGTAATACTCTTCCATATCTAATTAATATCTTTATTATTTTGTCTACTCTAGGATGCAAGTGCAACCATGTGTATTAATTATAAAATCATAAAAATTTAGTCAGAGGTGGCACAGCCGACCAATTAATCTCAACATTGTACCACCATATTCCTCACAGCACCTTGTCCGAGCAGCAACTGAAGACTTAGAGTGAGTATAATCACTGCAAACAGTTTATTCTGGTGCTCTGCTTCCCACCACTGGAAATTTCTGAAGACTACTATAAGGCTTTCCTGTGGTTTTCCTACACAGAATAAATAACACTTATTCTTCTAATATTTCTTTATGTTTCTAGACCTCCAATTGGTGTTATTGTTCCCTTATGGATTCTGTGCAGGCAATCGTGTCTTCTGTGCTTTTTGTTGAAGTGAGAGCAGATGATGGAGAGCTACTGCCATTGGGCAAGTGACTGCTGCATTGCCTGACACATCCTGCATAATAGCAGCTTCCTCTGCCATGCCACGCTCAGCATTTGTGCCCGAAGTTCAGCAGTAGGTATGTTTCCCCAGAAGATCAAGATTCTTTCTAGGGCTGAAAAACATCTTCTGTTCAGGAACAGCAGACTGTAGGGTCACTAGATGAGATGGATGCAGCAGGACATATGATGCAACACACCAGATCTGGGATTTAAACCATTGCAGTTGATCACACACCTTCTGTCTTTCAGAATGGTAATTGTCTTTGGGTAGCTTAGCCCTTTGTTACATTTTAACAAAGTCTGTTACACTTTAACAGATTTGGATTGTACTTGCACTTTTCTTTCACCAAGCAGAACAGTTGCAATAATAATTTAGGGGACTATGAAGACAATGTTGGTCACTATATTGTCAAAGAAATAACGGCCTCTGGGATATAGGCTGTGTCTGGCCTGGTGTTAGGCTGAGGCTCCAGAATGCAAAGCAGGGCAAGTACCATTAAAAAAAACCTGTAAGCAAGACTTGCAGGAAGCAATTGTTTATTGCTTTCACTTTGGCATATGCATAATTTCACAGCACAGCAAGCAGCAGTCAGGGATTTTGCATAAAATTATCAGTCAGGGCATTCGGCACTATTTGCCCCTCCCAATTATCCCGGGTGAGTGAACAAGCTGTGGCAGGCACAGGTGGTGACCGTGGCTCCATTTGGGCTTCTCCCTCTCTGCCTTGTTCCATCTGCTCCTCTTTCCTCCTGCACATAACACACAGGAGACAGCAAAGGAGCAGAATCCCGTTAAGGTTAGCCTGGGATCTGACTCTCTTCCCTTTAAGGGCTGTTTCTCTGGCCTCCAGATGATTAAGCACATATTCTACATTCAATCCCGCCATATTTGGAGTTCATCTCACAGCTATGAGACATGTTGTTTCTCATGGAACAAAGTTTTGGTGAGAGAATCCCTGTATCTTCCTGGCTAGAATGAATTCTGCAGAGAAGTCTTAGTTGAGTCCCCTCTGTTTTTTTTACAATGCTATGGTACCTGAAGCTGATTGCATCTGGGCTGCTGTGGTCCTGCTGTCCCCCACAACCCCAGGTGCATGTTCCCATCCCTTGCATTGCACAAGCTCATATGAGCTGATGCAATGAGCTGGATGATGAGCTGGCTCTGGGAGCTGCTATGGCTGAGAAATAATCACTTTCTTGGTGGAACCAGTTGTCAGCCCCCAGAAATGTCTCAGTGTGTGATTGCATTACAAGCAGTCCTAACAAAAAGAAAAGGCTGGGAATGTAGTTGGGAAGCCCTGTGTATGGCAAGACTACAGCAGCCCAGATTTAGTGCCATTGATTCCTGTGCAATTGCACTGTTTCTGTCTGCATATACTCACCTCAGTGTGTGTGATGTACTTCAAATGGGTCCGTGCCTCTTCACCCAGCTCTCTCTCAATTGTCAAAACTTGGCCTAAGTGTACAGCTTTGCATCACTTCCTCTGAATTCCCTCTCATACCTTCTGAATATTCCTCCAGTATGTCAAAATCACTTTGAACTCTAATCCTGGCAGCCAATATCTTTTCAGTCCCCCACAATTTTGTGTTGTCTACAAATTTTATAGAAATGTTCTCTAGTCCATCATCCAGGTAGCAAGTGAAACTGAATGAAACTGAACCTGGGCCAGATTCCTATAGCCCTAAGCTTGATAGAAAAATGTCACTTGATCAGTCCCTCAATTTTTATAGTGGTCTATTAATAATTACTGGTAGCATATTAGTGTAAAATTAGATTTAGTACCCATGTTCCAGTAGTTTCAATTAAATATCTTCAAAAATTCCTCCCTCCCAACTGCAGTGGCTCTAGAAATGGGAAGAGTGACTGAATTAGAACAATAAAGCAAAAGACAGACACTGCTAATGCTATACTGGGCTGTGGTTAAAGACAGAGCTCATGGAAAAGCAAAGTACTCACACAAATACCATCATCATGTCATCAATTAATTATTATTCAGAATGTTTTCCACCAAACTCTTAATACTGACAAATGAAAACAAATACTGAAACCATCCCTGCTGACATACCTTTGCCCTTCTGAAGGGATATGCAGCTTTATTACAACTGCTGAAGACAGAAATGCAGAAAACTCTTACATTTGGTCTGTTTTGAGGGTGGCTTGATCATTTGCCACAGTGGCAAACAGTTATACAAGGATATAAGGCTGCCCAGAGGGGTTGTGGAGTCTCCTTCCTTGGAGGTCTTCAAGACCCGCCTGGACATGTTCCTATGCGACCTGATCTAGGTGAACCTGCTTCTGCAGGGGGGTTGGACTAGATGATCTCTAAAGATCCCTTCCAACCCCTACCATTCCATGATTCTATGATTCTATGACATCAGGAACTTTTAGCCACTTGAGGCCAAAAGAACAGCAGGACTTTAAAAGGAAGACAAACCCCAAGTCTCACAGGGATAATTGAAGCTTTCACAGGCACTGGATGTGGATACTAAAAGAATGTACATCACCCCTTCATGTCCTGAGCACCTGTGGAGCGTGCAACGTGCTGAAGTGCTTTTTGGCTCCTTGTTATCACGCACTGCTGTATTGTTACAGTCATAGCTTGTCTTTCTTGATCTCTGGTCGCAGTGCCCTTGAGCTCTTTCATTTCTCTTTTTGGAAAGCACAATTTGCTGGAGGACAGTGAGTCTCTCCTGAGGACCTGGGCATGACCTGTGGATCAGTCCCCTCTCCCTGCAGCCCTGTTTCCAGCTGTGGCATTGGGAGCTGGAACAGGCATCTTGTTGGCATGTCTTCGTAATCTGCTTTACAGGTCTGAAGAGCAGATAGAGTAATTCAGAAGTCCAAAGAGGTCCCTTGATCATTGGTGGGATGCTGATGTAGCAAAAGAATCTGGAATAGATATAAAATTCTCAGCGTCCTGTGGTTTTTCCTTTTTCTTAAAGTTAAAAGTATTCCACTTTCACTGTTTGAATGGGTTCTCATATACCAAGATGATGGGCACTTTCAGGACCAGTTTAATTGATCTCTGAAGGCAGCATATTTCTACATCTAAGGCCACCCGAATGTGTAGTATCTAATCCTTCCATAATGGTAGGAAATTTATATGATGATCTCACAACAGAATGACAATAAATAACGTACTTGTCACTGGACTACATTTTCTGTTAGCATTTGCAGAGTCTGAAAGTTGGCATCTTCCCCTACCCTTTCTTTTGTGCCTGTGCATTAAAAAGATCTGACTTTTTTCACAGAAAAGCAAAAGAAGCAAGGCCCCATTAGTGGTGACTGTTCTCCATAGTTTTGCAACCAGCAATGCTGTTTTTCCTTTTTTCATGGAAGTGGAACACGTTCATGGTGTCCCCATGGCATCAAAGCTCACACATTGTTTAAAACGATAGCTCTTTGCACACATCAGCAAGCAGTTGGTGATTCAAAGCCAGCTGCTCCCAAAGTAGGCCTTTATATCTGCATGCTATGTTGTAGCATCTTCAGCGTTGTTCTTTAAAATACTATTTTGTTCTTTTTTCTCACTGTTTTACAGTTTGCTAAAGTGAAGGAGATGACAAGTAATCCCTGCCTCATGGGTACTCTCTGTTTAGCCATTCCTCTCACTGGTAAACTCAAAGCAAAAGAAAAAGGTGCTTGGTAATGGAACTATAGAAATAATGTCAATTACTAATAGGTAAAGAAAGAAAAAAGGCCACTCAATGCTTCCTTCCACAATTTTCAGAGGAAAGCTTAATTGAAGGCTTAAGACAATAGAGTTGGCTTCAATACGCAAACCAGTTGCTGCCTCCATTTTTGCCTGAAGGCCAATGCTTGCAGTCGGGCAGCGGGAGGTTGTGCCTAGAGGCAGCTTTAGGGGTGCTTGGTGAGAAGGCATTATTTGAAGTGTGCACATGTATGCTGCTAACCTTGAAGACACAAAGACTCCTTTACACCTAAGCAGACAGTCATCTAACAGTATAAAACAATTAGCCTATTGCAATCACTTTAAGGTGAGTGAGGAAAGGTTTTCTGCCACTGGATAGTATTCATGTGGTGATACAAGTTCACTGCAGTGATGGTAGTCAGCTCAGAGATGTTGTTTTCTTTCTTCTTATACAAGAGATAAATTGTAGCAATCACCAGATTTTTTCCATTCTAATGGAATAATTTTGCTGGTTATGATAAAGAAGTCTCTGTAGTAAATTGGGTAGAATTAGGTCACAGCAACATGCAGTCAGTCTCTAAGTCTGCCAGATATTTGAGTTTTGACCTTTGCTGTCCACAGAACTGGAGTTAATTATGTCTAGGGAGTGCTTACTGGTTTTGGTCTTCACAGAAGTCTCTTAGCCAAATTGCTTACTAATGATAACGTAGTGTCTGTTGGTAGCTTCTTGTATTTTTTTTTTAAGACAGTATGGCATCTGCCACCATTGTAGCAGACCATGGTAATGACATTCAAAAGTGGATTACATTTAGGTGTTACATCTGGAAATCGTTTAGCACAATGATACTATGCCTCTATGGAATAGGGAACGTGAATTACTTTTGCCCTGCACTTTGCTAGGTAATACATATTGCTATAAATTCAAGGTAAATATGATACCTCTTTGATACTTGGTATTTTGTATTCACTTTCTGGGATACAAATTAGTACTTGGTTCAGGACAGTGATGAAAACACCTACAGGCAGAAAGACGTTAAGTCTGTATCTTCCCCTACTGCTGGCAGAAAATCTATGATGTGTGGTACTGCATGTCTAAGTGTGACTTAGCACTTGTGGAAACTGCTGGAGAACTTCCAGAAAGATGTTGATCCTGTCCTGCTACTTGTAAGTAGCAGGAGAAAAATAGCAGGAAGGGCAGGAAAGCCCCAGTCACCCACAGAAAACTGCAATCTTGAAATAGAGAAACTTCATCTTTCAGCACCGAAAAGGAACAGATCTTTCCGAAAAAGGTTGAGGGTCTCTCTCAAGGGTATATGTATTGGAAAAGCCTGGAGTTATTGTTCTCAGCAAGTAGCAAAAGGTCATGGTAACAGTAAGAGCTATGTGGGGGAACCTTCACAATGTGCCTTGATTAAAGAAAGATAAGTACATTTTTAATTTTAATTTGGCTGTCTGAAAAACAGATATTAAATGAGTAAGAAAAATGTATTCCTAAACTCAGTGAAATCCATTACAGCCTAGTAGATTTAGTGCCAAGATATCTGCCCACAGTCTAACAAGAGTGATGTTTTATGAAGTAGACAGCTTCTGACACTACTATGGCACCCGTCAGACAGCACTTGCTCCAATAAAGCAACACAGTATGTGAAAGAACCTGCCTGGACACATTCCCATGCAACCTGTTCTAGGTGAACCTGCTTCTGCAGGGGGCTTGGACTAGATGATCTCTAAAGGTGCCTTCCATTCTATGATTCTATGATTTAAGAATCTTCTAAGCTGCCACTTTCACAATTCTGGAGATATTGCTCCTTAAGGCAAAGCAAGTAGGAATATTAGTAAGCGCTATTGTAGGTTACCATCCTTCAGACTTTTTAAGACTGAAACCTAACATTTCAAGCTTTAAGAACTCATTTTAACTTTTTTTTTCAGCTATGAGGAACTACAGTACTCATTTCATTATAAAACTTTTGAAGCTACTCAGCAAATTTCCTCATAAAATCCAGCTAGTTAATTCTGGTACAATTAGATTTTTTCCCCTCTTCCTTAAGGATTTGCTATTCTTTATCAGTTCAGGTAAAAATCTAATTGACCTGAAGCATCACAATAATGCAATAGTGTATCCCAGATGAAACATTGAAGTGTAGAGAAGAACTATAAGGGAGAGAAGTAATTTCCACCATCATAGTTCCCTCCCCCAACCAATTCATATTCTATTTGTTTAAACATTGAAGGTATTCTTGCTTTTTAAAAGGCCACTTTTTTTTCCCCCCAAAGTTCAGGCCTTAAGAGGATAAATGTACGAATTATGTCAAGGTAGCAAATGTACTTCAGCTACAAGTTTCCAAGGAGATGTTATAAACAGTTGTCTGCAGAAATGTTGTTTTAACACCTCTTCCTCACAGACATCCTGGATACTCATGTCACATATTTATTGTCAGCAAATGTTTGCAACTACTTGCAAAAAGATTTGGGCATTTGCCCACAGCCTAAATTTAATGCATCTCAAGTTATAAATATCACAGGTTTGAGCCTTTTCAGTGTGTTAGAGACAGCAACTAGGTTTTCAGCGTTTATATATATTTATATATAGGATTCCCTACAGAGACTGAAGAGACTAATTTCTTTACCCAAACACAGGAATAACAGATGGTGCCAGTCAGGTAGACCTGCTAGAGTGTATGTGAACTGGTAATCAAGAGATAAGGAGATTTACTTTGGAAACACAATAGAGGACAACAGACAAAACACCCCTTTTCATAATTACTTGGTCAAGCAACTTCTTCTCCTGAGCATGGGACAGCAGTAGTGGAATCAATTCAGAGGTGTTTGGATACAGCTTGAAACATAATAAGGGAGGCTGAAGCAGGGACCAGACTGAAGGTCCTGCAGAAAGGGCTTGAATTCTGAATTGTTGAGCAGAAGGGACTCTCACAAGCTATGTAAACTTTGCTTTTCCGAAAGGCTGCTAATGGATGGGTAGTCAGAAGAGCAGACATAAGGCCTTTCTGTCTCTAAAATCTGAAAATATATTCCAGTGCTGGCTTGCAAAACCACTTTTCTGTGTTGCAGCAAGCTTCTATGTTTATGTAGTTTTATGTCCAAGTAGGATTTGTAGTCCACTAACAAGGTCTCTGTGGGAGCTTTGGCTCAGTGAGAAGCTGCCCATCAAGCCAGTCACCATTTTCCAGTACAGGAGGGTTACACTACAAAGTAGTGGCTCAGGCTCTTGTGCTGAGAAAGAATAATGCTGGAAAACAGGTTCAAAGGTGGAATAGTTGCCTGGAACTGAGGCAGCATCTTACAGTTCCTGACAGAAGAGGTTATGTGGAAAAAACATGTACTCCAAGGCATCAGTTCATAGAAAATAATAAAAGATTGCAATATGCAGATCATCCACATAGCTTTTCTCAATTAAATGTTTGTTGTATTTCTGTTCATAGAGCATTTTGAGCAAGAGAGGAAGGCAGCTTACCCTGATCTGGCAAAGCCCATTTCATATTGGTATGACACGTTCTTGATGCACAAAAAAGGATGTGATTTCTTGTCATGATAGCTCAAGCCATGGCATATGTATTTGTGCAGGTGTAGACAACAGCCATACAAAGTCCCTGATAAGAGCCCAGCATGGTGACTGCATGGTGATGGTGTTTGCAACAGGTTGCTTTGTTTCAATACTCTCCCTCTTAAATGGAGTAACGTCAGGTTAAAAAAAAGAAAAAGATACCAGTGAAAAGTTAAAAAAAAAAAAAAATCAAGCAAATATTGTTTTGTTCTGCATCCTTAAAAGGTTAATGCATTGAGGAAGGAAATGTTTCACTTCTATGTTACAATGACTTTTTATAACTTTTATATTTATAATTACAATTCAGATATTTTTGAATTTCTCATTTTAGAAAAAGCTGCTACTTTTTGTCCTGGTTTAGGGCAAAATATTTAAAAAGTCACACTGCTTTTGTTTTTGACCACCCCTAATTAATTATGACATTATCAACATCTACAGATGGGCAAAGCTTCTTTTTTTCAAGCAATTTTGTCAGCTCTCTGAGGAAACTGTGAAGTGTTGAGTGAGTGAGGAGGGTGTAAGAGGGATATATTTATAGAGCTCATTTCCCAGTCATCTTGAGCCTCTGACAGCAGAGCACAAGACAGCCTGGCCCTGAAATGCTTCCACAGGACAGCTGCTCTGTTGTCTGCCTGGAGCACTGTATTCTGACACTTGAGATCATGGGATATTGAAAACAAAACTTTCAGCTGGATATGGTTCCCAGTGACCCACATGACAGTGGTTCTCTTCACACAGCTATTAGCCTTGAGATTCCTGTCTCCTGCTCAGTTCCCTCTCCCCTGAGAGAAAGAGCAAAGGCACTAAGTGTCTATTTCATAGCCTGGGTAACTGCCAGGATATTGGGAAAAGAGAGTGCTTGAGGCAGAAAGTCAGGTAATAGCTAGCCTTTGTGGCAATCTTCACAGTTTTGCTGCAGGGATTCCAAGGAGACTTAGGTTGAGGTTAATTGAGACCGCTGGCTGTAGCTCAGCTTTACGCTAGGCTGGTTCCTCTTCTCCCTGGCTGCTGCAGGAAGAATATAGCTCTTTCCACGTTGCTGCTTTAAAGACCCCTGCAGCTCTTCCCAGAGGCCATAGTATCCTGTTTGTTATTGCAAGAAATTATATTCTAGAGTGCACAGGCACATGTATGGAAGTATAACTACTTTTCCAGCAAATGTGAGAAAGACAGCCCTTTCTGAGCAGGAACACATCTTCCATTCACAGCTGTTTCTTTTCCTCTTGGAGTTTACTCTGTTCCAGCTCACCCAGAAAATTTTCTCAAACTCCTGAGTCAGCAACACCCCCCCTTCAAACTGCTGAGGGAAGCAAACTTATTCATCTCATTCTGAAAATCACCTAATGTGTTGGTATTAAGCAGTGGCATGCGGGAAGTGGGAGCTGAGGACCTTTCAGGAAGCTGCACGTATACCTGGTCTCTGTTTCCATTGCTTTTTGAGAAGTCCAGCACTCATGGAGACACTATTAAAATTCTAGTTTCTTAGGGATAAAAAGGTAAATTTTTTTAGACCTTAGCTTTTGTTGTCATGATGATTTGTAGCTCAGTCTGTAGCATTAGTCACAATATTTGTAATTTATTTCTGTAACTGTTAAGAGTTCTGCTTTCAGGTCTGAAGTGCAGTTCTAAAACACCGCTGTAATGAATGGTTTTAGGGATAGGTAAGAACAGCAGAGATCACCCAGGCTACTGGAAAAACTTACTCCAGCCTGCAGTCAAGGAGTATAAATGAGCATGGCAACAATAACTTTAGTTATGATAAGTCCATTTCATCCTTTCTTTCTGAAAGTCAATTCAACTTTCTTTTGAGAGATGTGTATTAAAGATTTTAAAAACAATTCCACATCTCATTTCCTGTGTGGGACCTTAATCTTGTAAAAAATATTCATTGCACTCAAAGGTTATTTGTGTCTTGTTTTGATGCTACAGATTTAAAGAATGAGATAATTTCTGTGGGCTGCCCAGCTGTTTAAGAATGTGCATCTCTTTTTAAGAAGTGCAAGAGGAAAACACAGTGTCCTTGCCAGAAAAAAAAATCAGATAATAAGATTGCATTTTTTATAACTGGGGAAAAAAAGAGTCAGACATAATGTGTTGTGTGGATGAATCAGCACAGACCCAAAAAATGTTTAGTCTTGAAGTGGCTGCCATACTGCGTGTAGAATTACTTTAACCTCTTGCACTGTAGTTTTCCGTCTTTGCTGCATAATATTTCTAATATGCTACATATCTATGCTGTGCTAATTCTGATGGGTTTATTAGAAGGCTTAGGACCATTGTTTATCTTCTTAAGACCTAGTTCTACAAGTAACACAGGAGGAAATTTGGATATCATATTATTTAAAGGTTAGTTTCTAATCACTCTGGCTACAAAAAAAAATCATAACCATGGTGAAAATGAACCTGGAGTTTCTACAGTATTTCTCTGTTGCTCATGTCTTTATATTTTTTTAGCTGGTATCTAGTAGAAGAGCTTATATGTTTTAGATCCCTACACAATTTAAAACACCAGTGAAAGTTAAGTAGGAGTTGCAGCATGCAGCAAGAGCATTATTCCAAATTTTATACCAGGAGAAGGTGACAGAGAAATGCTATGTGGTTTGCTCAGTGGTTAATATATAGTCACTGTCTTGCTGTTGCTAGACATTTTGGATGGAATACAATATGGTCACTCCGTTTCTAGAGACATTGTCTTTTCTCCTCCTCTTTACCATTCCTTTTGATTAATTCTTATTTAAGCATTGTTTATGGATGTTGAATTTAAAGGACCATTATCAGAGTTTGTGATACAAGAATTATAGTAATTTAAACAATTTTTGGCATATTGATTGATTTATTATGATGTTTGCAGCACAGAGAGAGTGTTTAATTATAGCAGAAGGCACTTTTCCTTTACATGGAGTTGTTCAATTATGAATTCTGTGGTGGCTCTAGAAATGGGAAGAGTGACTGAATTAGAACAATAAAGCAAAAGACAGACACTGCTAATGCTATACTGGGCTGTGGTTAAAGACAGAGCTCATGGAAAAGCAAAGTACTCACACAAATACCATCATCATGTCATCAATTAATTATTATTCAGAATGTTTTCCACCAAACTCTTAATACTGACAAATGAAAACAAATACTGAAACCATCCCTGCTGATATACCTTTGCCCTTCTGAAGGGATATGCAGCTTTATTACAACTACTGAAGACAGAAATGCAGAAAACTCTTACATTTGGTCTGTTTTGAGGGTGGCTTGATCATTTGCCACAGTGGCAAACAGTTATACAAGGATATAAGGCTGCCCAGAGGGGTTGTGGAGTCTCCTTCCTTGGAGGTCTTCAAGACCTGCCTGGACATGTTCCTATGCAACCTGATCTAGGTGAACCTGCTTCTGCAGGGGGTTTGGACTAGATGATCTCTAAAGGTCCCTTCCAACCCCTACCGTTCCATGATTCTATGATTCTACGACATCAGGAACTTTTAGCCACTTGAGGCCAAAAGAACAGCAGGACTTTAAAAGGAAGACAAACCCCAAGTCTCACAGGGATAACTGAAGCTTTCACAGGCACTGGATGTGGATACTAAAAGAATATACATCACCCCTTCATGTCCTGAGCACCTGTGGAGCGTGCAACGTGCTGAAGTGCTTTTCGGCTCCTTGTTATCACGCACTGCTGTATTGTTACAGTCATAGCTTGTCTTTCTTGATCTCTGGTCGCAGTGCCCTTGAGCTCTTTCATTTCTCTTTTTGGCAAGCACAATTTGCTGGAGGACAGTGAGTCTCTCCTGAGGACCTGGGCATGACCTGTGGATCAGTCCCCTCTCCCTGCAGCCCTGTCTCCAGCTGTGGCATTGGGAGCTGGAACAGGCATCTTGTTGGCATGTCTTCGTAATCTGCTTTACAGGTCTGAAGAGCAAATAGAGTAATTCAGAAGTCAAAAGAGGTCCCTTGATCATTGGTGGGATGCTGATGTAGCAAAAGAATCTGGAATAGATATAAAATTCTCAGCGTCCTTTGATTGAAACTGTGGTTTTTCCTTTTTCTTAAAGTTAGCTAGCAAAAATTGCATTGGAAACAACACTAAATCTTCCAATTGAGGATAGCTAAGTATAGTCAGGTGGGATAATATTTTATGTCTGAAGACGAGCTTAATCACAGAGACAAAACTTAAAAGATTCTGCATCCACAAGAAAAAAAGCTTTACAAAAATCAGTCACAAATGGGAAATGGAAGACAGAAAGGCATAAGTTTCAATTTGATGATCTGCATAAGCTGAGGCAGCAGCTGCTGCTAAAATAGACATCCTTACTTGATCCCACCCCAAGGCTGCAGCTGGCTGTTCTCATGCCCTCCCTTGCACTGGTGCTTGCCTGACCGCACAGGACATGAGCTAAGGGATTTGAACTAGCAAAAACACATTGACTTGTATTTTTTTAACTGGCAGCGTGTTTTTTGTTAGTCTAGACTTTTTAAACTGGCCTGTGATAGCATCAGGGAGGCATCAGCACAAGGGCTAAGGCCAAGGGTGGGGAAAGGGGACTGCATTTTGGCAGCAGCTTGCTATTGACATGGCTTTGCTGTGTTTAAAACCATGCCCTTAATCTGACTTCTTTGGAAAGTGTTTTGCTTTATAGTTCCAACATCACTGACCACAAAAGAACACTTCTCTGACTTTATTGTTAAATAATCTGCAAGCAGTGGGAAGTGGTAAACATTGCTGTGCTTGTAGCTATTGCTTTCTCCTGTGTTAGTTTGCTTTATTTCTTCCTGAAGCAAACAACATGAAGAGTCTGTAGGTACAACAGCCTTTACAAATGTATTTTATCCCTTTTCTGTCTTACAGTTTGTGCTGGTTTTTGTATACAGTTTCAAAAGACACAGCTGTTAAGTTAGCTTTTAACAGGAGAATGTTAGATGGATAGTTTTCTGTTTAATTAGTACTTACAGCCATAAATTGTTCTCTGCAGTTTTTCAAGGAGAGAAGCAGTGTTTGTGTTTCCCTTCCTCCTTTAAAAAAACATTTTGGAAGAGCCCTAAAACCCCCTTATCCTCTTATAATCTAATATTTTTGTCTCTGGGATTGCCAATCTGTACACACCAAAGATGGAAAGAGAAAACGAAATCAAATATACTAAGCCCAACTTGTACTTCCCATGGCCAGCTGCACCCTGGAGCTGTGGTCATTTTAGTCTTGTAGTGATAATGAGTTTTATGGGTGCATTCATCCTCCTCACCTGCAAATCTTTCCTGAGATTCCTATCCTGTCCAATCCTCATCCACACCCATCTTGCTGTGAACTCTACAAAACTCCTTGCCAAATGAGAACAAATTGTACCAGCTGGTAAAAGTCACCTTACCTATATAAACAATTTTAACAATATTTGTGGTTTCTGGCTTAGCTATGGCCCTAGCTGAAAATCCCATCTCTACAAATGACAGAGTAAATTATTGTTTGACCTGGTATGTGTGTCATAGTGTAAAAGCAATGTGAGGCTGTCCTTAGGTCCTCTCATGAAAATGAGACTCCGCAGTTGTAAAATTCTTTTTTATGTAAATTGCCAGTTTAATGACTTTCATGGGTTCAGACACAAAGAATTTCTTGTCCATATCATCATTACTTTCAGAACGATTTCTGAGATTTCAAGTCCAGCACAAACCTTCCCATAACTGAATGAAAGCAAGGACATTTCCGAAGCAAGAAACAGCAACTGCTCAGAGAAAATGTATTTTTTAAGCTGATAGATTTTTGTTGTTGAAAGAAAAATAGTAATTCAGGCATATATCTATATATAGATAATACATACAGCTTCCAGCATTAAAAAAACCCCATTTCTGTATGGCTGGTATTTACTCTTGGCTGAACCTCACAGTGTGGTGAGCAGGTGCAGACCATGGATCTTATGCAGCAGCGCCTCTTAGTGATCGAAGGAAATTCTGCACTTAGTTAGTAGAGCAGAAATATTTTTGCTTGCCTTTCTTTTTGCTAGATTCCAGAGTCACTAACACAGCAGACAGACTTTTAAACTTTCAATAACTTACATCTGAGAGTTATTATTACTATTCAAGCTATAGTTCTTGTGACATTTATGGCTATGTATGGACTTGTACTGCAGTCTCCCCTTCAGATGGTGGGTTGACATTTATATTTTTTCTAGCTAAGATATAATTTTAACATCTGAGAAAATTTTATTATGTTATTTTTTAAAAATATCAGCTTAAATGTACTAAAGGTGCTTTTTGATTATGAGATATTCAATTTGCTAACTTAGAATTTCAAAAGAGATTGCAGTCTGAATTCTTCTTTAGTCAGGAATTTTATACCATCTAAGCTGGCTGAAATTCAATGGAAGCCTGTTATTCATACACAACTATTGATATCACAGTATAACTTCTCAAGCAACTTATGCAACCCACTGGGGTTCAATCTGATGACATCCTTGGAAGGTATGACAGAGTCCTGCTGCTCGGTGGGATACCTGATTGACATGTGTTTAAAAGGTTTGTGACAATTAAAACAAAAATGAGAGCAAGAACAATGGAAGGTGCTATGTGAAAGTCATTCAATCCAACAATAAAGGTTGATTCTATGTTCTTAATACAGATTACTCCAGTTAACAGAAGAAAAAGGGCATGTTTATTATTTGTAAACTCACAACTGTAAAAAATTTTTTAACATCCTGAACATTTTTGTTGGGAAAAAGTGGTACCTTAGGTATCTTTTTTCCTATGTCCAGAAATACTTCACTGTATGCCAAATATATTGGGGGGGTGGGGGAGAAGGCAATATTCAACAGGTCAAATGGCAGAGTGTGATAATGAAATCAGTATATAGTTCTGTATGCATGTGGCACTAATCCCTGACCATATCTAAAGGCCTAAATAGTTAATTCTGGCTTTCTTTTATGCTTTTCAAACAAGTGCATTAGAAGCTTCATAATGGGTAGCTTTAGAGTTTTCTGTGGTTCTTTCTCTTCTTTGTGAGACACATTTTCTATCCGTCTTTTTTCTTCCCACCCTAAAGTTGGTGCTGCTTCTCACATAAGCTGAGCCACGTCCTTCTCTGCAAAACTGAGGAGAAGCCCCTGCTGTTGCGGGGCACTGCTTGTCTGGCAGCCCCTGGGCCCACGTCCAGGGCATAGAAAGAGCTTCATTTTCTTCCTGCTTTTCCATTTGGAGTGTCTGTCCATGAACTTTTGGAGCTGCTGGCACATTGCCACCACATTTGGCAGAAGCGTTGGGGTTGTAAGGCAAATCAGAAAGCAAAGACATACAGTCTGGGATGATCCAGTGTGGTTCGCAGCAGCATTTTCTCTTTTTCAAGGCTCTTCCGCCGCAGGTCGATGTGAAACCAAGGCCAAGGGAGAGAGGCAGTTGCAGCTGAAGGCCTCCAGAGGGAGATCCTGCCCATCTAAACCCGAGTGCTGAGCTGCGGCCCCGTAATTCCACCCTGAATCCCTGAAAGTTTCATGAAACTAGACGGCCAGGGCGTGGAGAAGGAAGCTATAAATACCATGTCTGAAGGAGCAGCTGCAGCATGAGCTCACCTGTAATCAGTGGCTAGAGAGTCCCTCTTGGAAAACCCACCCTAATCCCTCCAGTTTGAGGAAGCACTCTAAGCTGAGTCCACAGACCTCATAACCCCAGTCATCTGGAGAACCCTTTGTTAAGTCCAGTAATCACTTTTTACATGAGAAAGCAATGTTGAATTATCAGGCTGGATACGTAGACCTTATTGAGTGTTAGCTTCACATAGCTCAAAGCCACATACAGAGACACAGCAGAACAGCTGTGGTCACTAAGGGCTGGTACAAACCAGAAGCAAATCTCTGGCAAAGCCAGAAATAGTGTGCTTTGAATTCAGGGAGTTAAATGCACCAGGGTGTGGTTAAACCTGTTTAAACTGAAATATGTTATCACACTGTTTTTGAGGTGCCATTCCCTTGAGGTGAGCACTGGTAAACAACTATTGTCTTTTCCAGATTGTTACTTGTGTTAATTGTACTGGACTGGCTTAGCAATGGTATAAATTGCAGCAGTTTGAAGATCACAAGTAGGAGGGGATGTTGAGGAGAGCAGGCTGCCCATGGCAGATGTGATAAAGCTCTGACTGGGCAGAACCATAGTTCTGTATAACGCTTGAGCATTTATGGCAAGCAGAAAACTTCAGAAAAGATGGTCACTCAAGAATGACAACAAACGTGATTCTTCTATATCATAGAGCAATACCAGAAGCAAAGAGCCTTAGTCTTCCTTAGAGATGAGTAAGAACTGATCAAATTTGCACTCAATAGTAGGTGTAGTAATCAAAGTGTTAATCTATCTGGTAGTTGTTGACTGTTGTCACTAGTAAGTTGTGTGTGTGTTGCTGTATTTGTGCTTTGGAGCTGAAACAGCTACTGGTTCTGACTGAGAGTCCCTTTCCCACCGTTACCATGAGGATTAGGTGGTGAGTGAACCAAGAAGTATTCCTGAATAGCCTTGCCCTGACTGTGTGGCAGCAGTCCTCAGCTGGTGCTCATTAAATGAGCACTCTTGAAAGTTTGTCAGCTAAAAATGTTGAAGAAAATGAACATGAGGAGAAGGTGCTAAACCCTGCTCTGTGTGCTCCAAAGGGCACCCTAATGCTCTGCTCCTGTCAAGGGCAAGGGTGATCTTAACCTGATGGATTTTCCTTAGAGCATTCTGGAGACACTTTACTTCTAAATGAAAATATCCAGGTCTTCAGCAAGTTTATATGCATGGCTTCATGCTCTCAGTTGCTATGCCCTGTCTCTCTCTTTCCTAAGTGTTGGTGAAACTCCATCTGAAATACAGTTTGCAGGAGGGGAGCATGCCAGGATTGCTAGGGGCTTGCAGCATATGGCCTGCAAAGAAGGGTTAAGGGAGCTGCACTGGTTTTACCTAATGAGAAGAGGCTGAGAAGAGACCTAGTGAACAGTGGGTAAAAGGGTATATTCAGGGAGAAAGAGAGAGAATTAGTATCACATGAAGTCCCAGGCATCTCCACAGAGTACATATACACAGCTATAAAGTACATGTGAAATAAATCCACCGTGGTCACTGACATGACACAGTAGGTACACAACTACAACAATACATCAGGCAAACTGTTAATATCATGCTCAACTGTAACACACTTCAACAGGAAGACCAGCACGTCCCAGAGATTACAGCATACACACAGACCAATTTTTGCCCAATTTCAAACCAACTTCTTGAGATTTCAGTAGAAAAATGTATGTCCAATATATGTATATAATCATGCAAGTACATCAAGAGCATACTGCTGAGTCATAAGGAGCTTGTGGCTTTGTATGTCTGTACTGATTCAATTAAAAATATTTTTCATTTTTCTAATACAACAACACATAAGGCAGCATATGGCACTTCAGAAAGAATAGAATTATCAATTATCAAATGAAAATAGTGTGGAAAACCTGCTACATTCACCCAAAAGCTAAAGCAGAATGCAAAGTCTGGTAAATAATGCTCAAATTCGGATTGGAAATAGAAAATGGCAAGTATTAATTATAACTTTAAAAAAAAAAAAAGCTCTGCTTTGTGGAAATATTTTTTTCAACAGTTTTATCATGAAAAATATTTGATATGGATTGCAGCTTCAGTCTTGTCCTAAACACAGCAAAACTCAAAGTGAGGCTATTCTGATCTTTGCAAAGGCTGAATGCATCAAATATGTTCTTCATGAGTTATTCTGATTTATCTCTGATCATCTGGTTTAAGGCAAAGTCAGGTTATATAAATTCCTTAACTAGTCTTCCATCTAAAATTCTTTGTTATCTTTATTTTTCCATAAACCACCATGTTTATGTCAGCCAGGTCACAGCTGGGTTTTACCTGTTAGCAGCTTCCTGTATCAGAGAATAGTTGTACTGCTTTGGCTTCTGGCTTTGATACTTCTTTCTTTTCTGAGCAGATGATCCCTTACTCATGCTGACAGTTAAAGCGGGTTTGAGTCATGCTCTTGAGAGAATCTTTCTTGAAGATTTGAATATTACTACAAGATCTGTCACAGTGTGAAACATGGTGTATCAAAATCACAGAATCTCAAGGGCTGCAAGGGACCTTGAAAGATCATCTAGTCCAACCCCCATGCAAGAGCAGGGCCACCTAGAGTAGGTCACATAGGAACTCATCCAAGTGGGTTTTGAATGTCTCCAGAGAAGGAGACTCCACAACTCTTCTGGGCAGTGTGTTCCAGTGCTCCATCACCCTCACAGTGAAGAAATTCTTCCTTGTATTTCTTTGGAACCTCTTATGTTCCAGCTTATACCCATTGCCCTTTGTCCTATCATTGGCCATCATTGGAAACAGCCTGGCTCCATCCTCCTGACGTCCATCCTTTACATATTTGTAACCATTAATGAGGTCACCCCTCAGTCTCCTCCAAGCTGAAGAGCCCCAGCTCCCTCAGCCTTTCATCATAAGGGAGATGCTCCACTCCCTTCATCATCTTAGTGGCCGTGCGCTGAACTGTCTTGAGCAGCTCCCTGTCCTTCTTGAACTGAGAGGCCCAGAACTGGACACAATATTCCAGATGCAGTCTCACAATGTTCCTGTCTAGAAATGACTTCCCAGAAAGCTGTGATCCTTATCCTGCATATACAAACACATATGAAGATACTGATACTTGAATAAACCCCAAAACCATTGTAAATATCTCAAACACAAAGCTATTTATATAAGCATATGCTTGTAAGTTGCTGACTACTACAGACATGTGTACTAAGATGATTATAATACAATTGAATATATAATTGAATACAATCTGGCTTTGGTTTAAGTAGTTGAATACAAATACATGAACAAGGTTATTTTATTCATGATCTCAGCACGTATGAGTTGGTTTAGAGTGGGGTACCTGGCCCAAGTGTTTTATAGCTTCAAAAGGGAAGTGAAGGACAGAAAACCAAGAGTGAAGTGCATCAGAGCACTGAAACTGATAGGAACAGAGGCAATATTTTTCTCTCTTCCTCGTGTACAAAAATAGCCTGAACTGAATGGGCAAATGCAGATGCTTGTCACCATCTTAGCCCAAGATAGGCAATACATTCAGTGATCAAGAAAAGAGTAAGATCAAGTAAAAGATCAAGTAAAAGTAAGTAAAAGATCTACTAATCTTACTTTTGTTGTGTTGGTAGACAGATAAAAATGATCTAAATGAATAAAAGTAATAAACTTCAAGACTTTAATATTATTTGATCTGCAATTTCTAGATCTGTTTTGGAAAAAAATTGTCAGACGCTACATCAGACTGGTAGAGACTGTGAACTGCAGTGTCTTGCTTGTGACAGAGGCCCATTTTGCCATGTGGTAATAAATCAAGCTGAGGGTTGACTGCTTTGGACAATTTTTCTCCTGGTAGCAAGTGGTATGTATGAAATACTTGAGCTTAATATTTCTAAGTAAAGTACCACATTTAAGTTCATAAGAACAATGAAATACTGTAAAGTGTTATTTAGTTTTGAAACTTTGGTAGTATGATTTTTTTAAAGTACTCGAGAAAAAAAATTAATTGCAATGTTGAATTTCACTTCCTTGGTCTAAATAAATGTACTTTTCTATGAAGTGATGAAAAAACCAGATATTTAAACCCACTCTGGTTTATGTCCATCAACTATTTCACCTTCTTCTGACCCAAGAACAGTCACTAAGCTCAGGGCACTTACCCTCAGTTACCTTGTGGCAAGAATGATACAGGCCAAGCATCACTGTTTGGTGAAATAGAAAAAGAAGAAGGTGAGGAAAGGGGAATCTCTGCATAGGAAAATAAAGTCCTGAGATTATACTGGTCTGAAAGTGCAAGTTTCAGTTACTGAAACTGCAGCCAATGGCCTGGAGCTCATCCTGACCAACTTCACGCAGGGAAAACACAACTCTTCTGAGAGTTAAAGCAGCGTTGCACTGCAGAGTCATAGAATAATAGAATCATAGAATGGTAGAGGTTGGAAGAGACCTTTAGAGATCATCTAGTCCAACCCCCCTGCAGAAGCAGGTTCACCTAGATCAGGTCACATAGGAACGTGTCCAGACGGGTCGTGAAGACCTCCAAGGAAGGAGACTCCACAACCCCTCTGGGCAGCCTGTGCCAGGGCTCCATCACTCTCACAGTGAAATAGTTTTTTCTTATATTTAAGTGGAACTTCTTGTGTCCAGCTTCATCCCATTACCCCTTGTCCTGTTGCTAGCTACTATAGAATAAAGGGATGTCCCAGCCTCCTGACACCCACCCTTTAGATATTTATACATGTTAATAAGATCTCCCCTCAGTCTCCTCCAGACTAAGCAGCCCCAGTTCCCACAGCCTTTCCTTCTATGAAAGATGTTCCATTCCCCTGATCATCTTGGTGGCAATCTGTTGTCTTGGCACAGTTTCTGTGTGATACAGCAGATCAATCAATCAAACAAGCAATCCACCCATCCTGAGTTAATAATAAAAAATCTCTAAGAACTGACCTATTGAATCAGGCCAGAAGTCTGCCTAGTTCATGAATCTTTCCTTGAAATTGGCTGATACAACATGTTTGGGAAGCAGTGGGTGAGGAAGGAAGGCATGTGATGACTCTGCCTTGGTTCACCACCCGTCCTTCAGTGATCTGCATCTAACTGACTTGCTGAGAAATGACATCTTTCTGTTTTGAAGCACTTGAGGCAGTTTTCTTTCATAAATGTAATTGCTTCCTGGACATGTATAGAATTTTACTATCTGTAACATCCTCTGGAATTGTTCCACAGCTTTGTGCTTTCAAGGCTTGCTTAATTTTGCTTATTTTTGTCTTAACCTTCCTAGCCTTATTTTCTTAATTGTAAACCTGTTTCAGAAAGTTATGGTGTGGAATTTAAGGAAGGTAAAGTGGATACTGAGGGATTTAACCAGCAAAGAAGTACTAGAAAGGGTGCTAACACCCATGACGCTGAAAAATATTGTGCAGTATTGAGAAAAGACATGAGGAGAGGAAACTGAGGAGAATCCTGCTTTGACTGTGATGGAATTTTTTTTCCAACAGTGTAATGCATTCTTATCTAAAATATCTAGTGAGAGATGGTGTCTAAAAATGAACTGGACAAAAATCCTTAGGAAAGAATGAGTAAGGGTACTTCTGCATTGGCATGAAATAGCTACTAGGTGCTTTCTTCATGTCTGCAGTGAGCTTTTTCACATTGTTCCTTATATGTGAACCAAACTGTGCTTGTGTCACTGCTCTTTGTGCTCTGGCGTCTGACCTAGTTTGGATTTTGCTCCATGAGTTTCTCATCAGGGTTATAATTAGATTTTATGATGGTTTCATCTAATCAACATTACACTTTGGAGGAGGAAGTTATAAATCCAGGTATTTCCTTGTCCATTTTATGTCCCGGTGTCTAATAAAGATACAACTCACTTGAGAAATAGTACAAGTACTCTGGGCAATAGGTGCAGAGTGTTAGCTCCATCTGCTCCAGGTACCTCTCGTCACAGGCAGATAATTGTCCTTCTTTGTGTCTCCTGGTTGTTCTAGGCCCTGGACAGACACACTATGAGGCTTTGCCTCTGGGTGGATTTACTGCTTGTTAAAACACCAACCAGCATTTCTGGAACTTGGGTGCCCAGACTGGAAATCTAAATAAGTTGGTAAAAATAAACCAGGCAGACAGACTCAGTGCATTAAGTCTAATCCTGATGATAGCATGGCGTGGCCTCATTTAGTACTGGGAACTGGCAGAGGTAGCAGATAAGGAGAGCGTGGTGACAGATGCCAGTTGGCACCAGATGAGGAAGCCTGGGTTTATAGCCCACGCTGCGAGTTCATAATGGCTACAAAAGAGGACACACAGACCAAATTGTATGCACTGGTGAAAAAGCTTCTTAAAAGTCAGTCTCAACAAATGAAAGCTGGGGCTTTGTGTGCTCCAGTGTAATGGCTGTGCTGAACAGAATACATGTACCACTGAGGAGGTCATTGTGGAAAACTTTTCTCAAGGTTCTTTTAAACTTTCTCTTCTTTAAAAAAAACCTCATAAAGTAGAGCTGAAAAAAATTAAACCCAAAAGAGAAAGGAACTTTTCTGAATGACTGTGGCTTATGAATGCAACTTTTCAGTCCTTCATTATAACAAAGAGCGGTGACTGGAGAGCAAACTGCCTTGAGATTCATCAGCCATAGACTTTTAAAAATTACTTAAGCTCTACATGCATCATTTTGTATTTACTCAGAGAAGGAGTGTGTTTACAAATAACTGCCTGGGAGAAATGAAATATCAACGTACATCTGTTTGGTTTGGGTTTTCTTCCTGGTTTATCAAAGTAAACAGAAAAAATGTCGAAGTTTTCATTACTTACTTTGAGAGGATGAGGTGCCCCATGGGGCACATTGCTTTGCTGCTGTTGCTGTGTGGCTGTGCCTTACCCTCTGCAGTGAGTTGTCTGGTGTAAAGGCCTAGCATGGAGTTTACTTGGAAAGAAATACTTGGAAGTAAGATGTGAGGCACAGTTAGCATGTGGAACTAACTGTGACAAGGTATTACTAAAAGAAATACATTAGTAGGATTTTTATAAATATAAAAGCACATATAAAAATGGTTTGGGGTGAGATGTTGAGCAAATCGTTTCATTGTCTTATGATGGTTCAAAATGAGGATAATTATACTTACCCTATTGAGTAAACTAATTAGAGATCTAAACATAGAAAGCACAGTATGCTCCTAATGTGATTATCCTCAGCTCAAGGAAGAGACCATAACAAAGAGATAACAGGAAGGGGAACAAAGGGAATGTCAGCTCTCACTCTGGTGCTGGAGGGGTGGAAATGCCTCCATGGCATTTAGCTGAGGATGGTGATGAGGAGTGCAGCTCTTCACAGCGCTCTTCATCAGCACGGATTCATATATTGGGAGTGGTTCAGGGGCCAGTGGACTAAGTAGAAATGGCATCTTCTTCATTTTGACTGCTTCCTAACTCCAGAATAAGTTGAACAACTTCATCTTTTGATCTGCTCTTCTTCAATGGGCAGCACATGCGAAGACACAGTTTATCACTAACATCGGATATCATATGGAAGGGGAATATTTGGTATATTTGATACCAGTGGTAAGTCCAAGGACAATACAGAGAGAAATCTGAAGATAATGTGCATGTTGGGTCTTTTATTTTCAATCGCCTTCAAAATACAGTGCAATATCGATACAGGGAGGGGTATGTGTTGTGTGAAGAAGTTGGTACCAAGCTACTGCCCACACTTGATGCTGATCAGATGTCCCATACGGACAATCAGTGCCCTTCAGATACCGGACTTCATAGTAGAGCTCAAACAGAAAAGCGGGGATCAAAAGAAAACCAACCGTTCTGCAAATGCAGGCTTAAACACTATACCCTCTGTAATACTCTTTGATTCATTTCTGCAGATTGAAACAGATTTAATCAAAATCTTTGGGTTTTCTCCATGTAGTGTGTAGCATACTAGTCTCAAAAACTCTAAAAAGGAGAGTAGCTTCACATCCTCCTGATTTGGCTCTGACTGGCCTAGTCTTTTAATTCCTTTTCAGACACATTACATTTAGGTGAGAAAGACTGATGGTAAGGTCTTGGAAGGCATTACAATGAAACCATGCTGGTAGCCCCTGTCAGTAGAGTGCTCATGATAAGTACCTGGCTCATGTGGATAAAATTATTTTTATTAACATGTCGGAATTTCATCTCTCCTCATAATTTCAGTGAAATAAGTGATTTGAGTGTTTCTGTTTTATATAACCACATCTATTTAGTCAGTATAAATTTAACTGCTTCATTTCGATTGTCACTTTGTTCTGGCAAACTTCTGGCAATAATATAGGTGTTGGCTCAGGTAAATTGGGCTCCATCCCACCAACTCCTAGCTGTTAATACTATTTCTTTGCACTATGTCTGCAGGTGTCTCCAGAAAAGAAGACAAACCTCTGTGAAAGGAGATTTTCTCCATCTCTGTTCCCTCCTCAAAAACAGGAGTGAACTTTGAGGTCAGTTCCCTAATGATTCATAGTCTTCGTCAGAATACATGGAGAAGGTCCTAACTTTAAACCATTTCTTGCATCATTTTTTAATTCCAGGGTAAAAATCACCATTCAATATGTTAAGAGAAACAAGTAACAGCATTCTGGGCAGAGTTTTCTGAGTGGTGATAAATATCCTCAGACTGCTAAATGCAAGACTGACCTATTTTCTTTACTGCTTTCTTAAAATTACATTAGTTTCATTTTTTTCAACAAGGTGGACAGGAGATTTGTTTTCAGAGGTTTCTTGGTAGCTGAAATGCCTTGCTTTTTATTTTATGTTTTATTAAAGGCATGCAGTAATCCCCCAACAATGCACGGCCTGTCATGTTTGATTGCCTAATCGAGTTACTGTGGTGAACTCATTAGGACTATAAGAGTTTAAATCTATTATGCGTAGCCAGCCCAACATTAGCAATAAAGTGTTAGTATCTTGTTTTGGAGTCTGGATGCTACCTTTCTGCTAGAAGGCAGAAATAGCAAACTGACCATATAATTGAAAATGTTGGCTTCTTTTTATAGAACAGAGTCACTCTCTTCTCTCAGTGAGTCCACATAGGAATGTCCCTGCTTAACTGTTTAACAGTGAATTGTTTAAACATAAACTAATAAATAGTAAAACTTGTCAGCAGTAAACTACATAATGTGGTGAATAACAGAAAGTTGGTGAATTACAAAGAGTAAACCCATATGATTGCCAAACAAAGCATGATCTGAACTGAATATGGAGATCTCCACAAATCCCAACATTTATTCAGAATCATTCCAAGTTTGCTTCTGGCAGAATGGATTTATTCAGGAGTGTAGCTAATTTTGAAATGAACAAAGAATGAACAAAAAAGGTTAATAGAAAAAAATCTTGGTAGGTGCATTGTTAATCAGATCATTAGTATTAGAACAAGAATGGTGTGTGTTAAGACTTTATAAAAGCTCAAGGAAATAAAACTTAAACATTGATACTAATAATTTAGTCCTAAATAATTGAGCTCTCTACCCACTGTAGCTGTAGCACAGAGAATTCTCTCAAACAAGCTGGAGCACTTCTTTGATAGTGAGATGAGCTTCAGGACCAGAAAGAGAATATTCAGCATTTGGATGACCTTTGCATGTATTTAATATCTTTATTAAAATTTAGACAAATAACAGTTTCCACGAAGCAGTGGCACAGGCTGCCCAGAGGGGTTGTGGAGTCTCCTTCCTTGGAGGTCTTCAAGACCCGCCTGGACATGTTCCTATGCAACCTTATCTAGGTGACCCTGCTTCTGCAGAGGGGTTGGACTAGATGATCTCTAAAGGTCCCTTCCAACTCTACCTTTCTATGATTCTATGAAACAGTTTGTATAGGTAGACACTCCCATTAATAGATCAGCTCTATCAAGTTAATTAGGTGATACATATAAAGTTCTGGACAGTGTTTTGCATTTCTCATTTTACTACCAAACTTACTGCACTTAATATAAGCACTCTCACTGCCACAGTGTTTATTTGATGAGATTAGATTCTCTTTGAATTAAGAGGATGTGGGTGCTGAATATAACAAAATATTTCCTGAGTGCTCTGAGAAAGCATAAAACAGACCTACAGCTTCCAGTATTGTTCAGTAATCTGCTGTCTTTGTGATGGCCGATATGCTACTTTTCTTGCTTCAGTTCATGAGTATAATCACTTGAAGGAAAAAAAATTAAGTTGCTGAATGACATATCCATCTAGTTTTTCAAGTATGAAATCAGCGACCTTGTTCTATGGGATGTGAAAGTTCCCAGTCAAGAGTTCTCTACTCCGTGACTCAGGCAGCTCAGCTAACCCAGAGAGTGGCGTTATTGTGGTGCTTCTGTGGTTATGAGTAGCAAATTGCAGACAAATTCTACTTTTCTGTGCGGATCTGGTCCTCACCAGCCGTTGAACTGGCTGAGAAATGATATGCACTGCAGTGCTGGTACATGGCTGGAGGGAACTGGTGGATCCTGGAGAGAGCTGGGAGCATGGGTTTGTTCGACAACATGAGCTTGTAGTGGGTTAATGGCTCATGACTTTGACACCTCTGCAACAGCACAAAGCTGATGGGATGGAAATTCAAAATGCAAATCCAACAAGTATAGGAAAACATCTGCGGATGCAAAGAAGCATCCCAGACTTTAATACTGACAGATAGTTTAAGAGAATGAAAGGTTGTACTTGTACATAAGTGAACAGCAGCCTTGAAAATGCTGACCTTGGAAGTGCCTGCAAAGCAGCAGTTATAGTGAATAATAGTTGAACATCCTCTTCTGCAGAGGTGCTGTGACTCAAAGTGTGCAGACACCAAATATATCAATAGATGCAGGAACAGGCATTGTATTTGCTAGGCCATGACTGGAATAATGGGCTAAATACTTCCTTACATCACACTACAAGCAGCTCATGTCATGTGTCTAAGCATGAAAAGCTCAGAATAGTTGCAAATATCTGCCCAAACTATCCATCTACCTCAGGTTGTCCCTCAATTAAAGACTAATATAACACCAGTCTATAACAATAATTGCTTTCTTCATCTACTTGACATGAAAAGAATGTGGGCATACAAGTGCTGAATATATGATTTGATAAGGTGTATTATGATTTTCCCTTCAAATACACAGTAAGTTTCCTTTGAACTCTCTGTGTTTATATTTTGTCATTGAACTGAAGTTCATTTTTACAAGACTGCTTTGCTCTTCAAGTGTATGATCCATGAATGAACTGCAACTTCCATTGATTATGATCTCAACCATGTAAACTGGTATCTGAAACGGTAGATACATGGCCACGTTAATAATTTATATCACATTATTTTGATTAAGGATAACTGAGTTGATTAATCCTTGCAGCACATGACAACAAAGTGCTTACAATACACGAAGGAGCTACTATAAAATATTAATTTTAGGCTCTGAGCCACAGAAATGCATAAAGGATGTTGACGAAGAATTGCAGGGGTGTAAAACGAATGGGGAATTTTACATCTTATTAGAGAACCTATCAAAAGATTTTTAATGCCAGATTTTATCTACAGTGGACAGGGATTTGTGCTTGCCACTCTCTTCCAGCAACTGCAATCAGTGGTGCAATGAGCCATGACTCCTGTGAAATCTGCCTCCTCCTCCCACCTCTGCCAGCCATCCTTCTCAGGTTAGCCTGCTGCATCCCCCTTTCGCTGGCTGTGCTGGCTGCCGCTATGCATCAGTTGGTGATTTCAAGGAGTGGCATTCATCCCAATGTCTTTCCAAGAATCTAACCTATTTTTCAAATCTCTGGCAGTAGTGGCTACAAGCTGATAGTCCACCAGCACTGCCCAAAGTGAATGTGAAGATTCAAGGACATGGAGCTGCTGGAAAAATGTTCAATGCAGGGCCACCAAGATGATTAGGGGAGTGGAACATCTCCCTTGCGGTGAAAGGCTGTGGGAGCTGGGGCTCTTTAGCTTGGAGAAGAGGAGACTGAGAGGTGACCTCATTAATGTTTACTAATATGTAAAGGGTGGGTGTCAGGAGGATGGAGCCAGGCTGTTCTCAGTGATGTCCAACGACAGGACAAGGGGCAATGGGTATAAACTAGAACGCAAGAGGTTCCAAAGAAATACAAGGAAGAATTTCTTCACTGTGAGGGTGATGGAGCACTGGGACAGGCTGCCCAGGTGGATTGTTGAGTCTCCTTCTCTGGGGACATTCAGAACCCACCTGTATGAGTTCCTGTGTGACCTACTCTAGGTGCCCCTGCTCTGGCAGGGGGATTGGACTAGATGACCTTTCAAAGTCCCTTCCAATCCTTAAGATTCTGTGATTCCTATTTGAAATTGTTAAGAAATGCACACAGAATTTGAAGCATCTGTTTAAGTTCTGTTATAAAGAAATCACTATCTTTTTTCTCATGGAATGTGCGAGTAAAACTACACCAAAGTATGAATGTAACCTATATAATTCCCCATTGTCAGTGGGCTTCACTGCATCACTGGGAGATAAATATAACTTTGACAATTAACTGGAAAAAGCTAACGTGAACAGATGAATGATCAGTATTAAATAGCATTTGCCTTCTGTATATATTGTTATATTGCTATCCCCTGGACATCTGTGATGATTGAAGCATAACTATGTTTTACAATTGTGCCAGAAGTAAAGAGTTTGTGTTAATACATACTTCTGAAAGAGTTTTCATACAACCAGAAAGACACAAACAAGAGTTTTCATTATTTAGGAGACTAAGATAGAAGGTTTATTTCTGTAGATGAATAGTTGCATTGAACTTGGAAAGATTATTTATCTGCACACAGATATCCTGCAAACACACAGGCAGCTTTAAGTATGCCCTCAGCTGCGGGCTGTGCGAGCTGAGTGCAGCGCTGTGCTGCTGATAGTGAAGTTCCAATATTAATCACATTTATGTAACATCTAAGTTGCCCAAGTACCTCCAAGCACTTTATGAACGTTAACTAACGAGAAGCCCGCCCATGCTCTTTCTGAAGTCAGTGGCAGCATTCCAGTTGTCCTCAAAGGGAGCAGGCACAGCCTCTGAGCCTCATAATAATGTAAAAGTAGGTTAGGGATCTCTGTGTTCACTGGAGAAGGGAGGGACAGCGGAGCTGAGGAACGGAACCCAAAAGGCTTTTCTCTAACTGTAGAGCTGCCTTTCCCTGGAAGAAAAAGTAATGTAATTTACTGGTGAGATCACAAAATGAGCTATAAAGAAGGAACTGCTCACAAAGGCTTAAACTATTGTTGCCTCAGACTGGGACCTTTTTCTTATTCTGAAAACAACAACCAGAGACAAAGCTGGGCTTCCCAGGATGTTCCTCTCCAGAGGCTGCAATGGCCTTACAAATAGCTGCTCCTTGGAAGGTTGTTTTTCTCTGAGGCTTTCTTTAGAAAGGCATATGAGGTTTCTAGGAGTCTATTTTGTATGCAAAGTTAATCCAAAGTTCTGCTTTGCTTTTAAGTTTTGACTCTAAGTTTTCTGTGTCCATGATTGATGTGTTTTCCAATCAATGCTCTTGACTTCTTGAGCCACGGTAAGCAGTCTTAGGAGGAACAGAAATCAATATATGTTTGCACTTTCACTCTGAAGTGCTTTCCTTGTAGCCAGCCTCAGCACTGATTCGCGTTTCAATCAAGTGCTCTTGCATCTCTTCTTCATTTGAATTCTCACAGGCAGCCAGCGGTGCCTCTTTTATATCACGTCCCTGCACACAGAGGTCCATGACTCTGTCAGAAGCTGTAGGCTTGATTGTCCCGTGTGCAAAGACAAATAGCGTTTAGTTAAGTATCATAATTTCAACAGTAACTGGAACAGTTGTTCAGAGGACATTATTGGAGACAATAAATGAAACGGGGGCTTTCACAGCCTATGTCAATGTTGTTCCAAAACAAACAAAGCCCCAACAATGTATCAAAAAAGGAAGAACCAGAAAATAGGCTGTAGTAATTTTCCTCTAGTCAGCTTATACTTTAGGAGACTGAATGTAGGCACTGAAAGTTCCTGTGATGCTAGTGATTCACATTGTTTGGTTCAGCAAGGAGAACTGCTGCAGCAGGTGGAACCAAGATAGATCGGATTCTCTGGATTTTAGAGAAGATATCCTCACAGAAACTTGCTCCTGCTCAGCAGGGCTGCAAAGGGAAGCAGTGTTCCTAAGGATTAAGCGTCATATTATGATTCATCTGCACAAGGAGGTTTAAATGGGCATTTTTTGTGGGCACAGACAGGACCACCTTCCTGCTTTGCCAGTCACTTCATCCCTTTTCTTTAAATGTATTCTAAATGGCCTCAGCTTTAGAGACATACAGGTGTTGTTTATCTCCACAGCATGATCCCACCTCAATTTATGGCCACGTTTTCTGCCTGCTTCCCAGTTTGTATTCTGCTCACCATCCATCTTTGTTGACTTTTCTCCTACACCAACGCGAGACTAGAACACCCTGGGAAATTAAACACAGTGTATATAAATCATGTTTATTGTTGCCTCGGATACAGGAAGATAACAAGAATCAATAAGGAAGGCACAATGACTCACAGTTTTATTAGTATTCTCAGTTTTTCATGAGCTGAGTCTTTAAAAGAAAACAGTTTAATTGGACTGCTGAGATCCTGAAAAATTCATCTATTCCTGACTATTTATCTTCTGAAACCTCAGTTTCTGATCTTACAATCATGAGGGAAGGAACACTTACAACCATGAGGGAAAGAACTTTGCTTCTCACACAGAACCTGAGACATTTCTAAAAGCTAGAGGGGTTTGTGAAGGCAGAGTCCATCTTAGTACCTGAAGCAGAAAGGTGGTGCTCAGGTCTCTGAGCAGCCTTGACTGGGGAGGAAGCTGACTGCCAAAACAACAGAACTGGAGGTTCAGATGACTGAAGCATTGTCCTTCCACCTACTACACTCACAAAGCATAAAAACCAGATTGTTAGCAGAACTGCAACTTCTCTCTGCTTAATTACACGATCAATGGACCAGGAGAACCTTGACTATTCCTCGTGATTGTTGGTGTTTTATCCCAGTGTTCAGTAACTTTATTTCTATGAAAGATTTGTTGTCTTATTTAAATTTGTTGCTACTATTTTTCTGGAAAATGTTATTAGAACACAGTTTAACCTATGCAGATCACAACATGGAATCTGTGTGATTATCCCTAATAAAATCTGATACACATGTTTCCTTGCTTACAGCATAGACTTTAACCATGCTTTACTTTTGGCAGCAAATGGAGGATTTGTTTCCTTGACTGCTTCATACATTTCATCTGCATCCTCTGAGTTGTTCAGATGGTCCCTGGCTTTTACCCTGCTCTCAGAAGTAATCTTTTGGACTCTCCAGTGTTATACAATGGCACATCGTGATGCAAAGGCCAAGGCCAATCTTTAGCCTTCTTGACATTGTTTCTCTTTCAGGTTTTCAAAAGACCACCCCATAGACATTCAACACTCCCCTAGGTTATGGCTAAGTACTTTTCTCATGAGCTGTCGCCACCTATGGAAGCAAAATATCCCCAAATAAGAGAATATTCCAGTAACATCCCCCATAGCCTAAGTTGTTGCTTCCACACAACTTGTTAGCAGTGATCTTTTGACATTGTTCCCGCCTGAGTATTGGGTCTGTCTTTCCACACAGCCAATCATGAGCAACATGCCTGGATTTTCCAGGCTGCTGACAGGAAAACTGTGCTGAAAACCTCTACCCTACTGCCATGGCAATGGGTTGACCGTGGCTGAACTTAAGTGCCAACAGAAGCAGTCATCAGTGGTGGGTGTGAGCACACAGGTCATGTTGTCAGGGTGCCTAGCCACTGGGTTGGTCTGTCACTGCCTTTCTCTACTTTTTTCTGGGAAGACAGCTTTTATTACCCAAGCTTCCTGGTTGTCTCTTTAGTGCCTCATTCCTTGCCTTCACCTGCTCAACACTGCAAGCTGACTAGCATTAAGGACTGATAATCCTTTATCTTGTTAAGATGCTCTAGGTATGCTCTCTCCAGAAGTGACTTCTTCATTACCTTCTCTATTCCTTGTAGAAGCTTCAGAGGTTAGTAGCCAGGGAACAAAATGAGGATTCTTAGTCCATAACTGACCTTGTCAAGAAAGGCTGATGACTTTAAAAGCTACTAAGTCAAACTCATTTTAAGAAGAATATGTACTGTCCTTTGTACAAAACCAGTAGTGATTTCCTAGCAACTGTGTGCCATGTAACTACTATTTTTCACTGAAATTTGTTATTTTCCAAATTTAGAGAACAATAATATGTTTGGAAATCATAATGGAAGTTCACGTTAGTTCTGCTGAAGAATCTAATTTTCATGACAACCAAGCTCATGAAGAATAGAAGGAGGTAAGATTCATACACAGGATAACTCAGTAGCTATAGTCTTTACTTACACCTGGAGGGTTCCTTATTCAGTCCACAGTTTGTTTTTTTATCTGACGTGAAGGGGAACTTATTACACTGATCAAGAAAAATACCTGCTAGATGCCTGTGGATATTCTGCTGATGTGGAGAAACAGTGCAACGGTAATTTACCAGCCGTGAGAGTCAGCTTTCTAGGTCAAACATCAGCACAGCTGCTCTCATTGGAACCCTTCTGGCAAATGTCAGAGCAGTGGCTAAACTGGCCAAAAATACATGTTTCTTTGGAAAGTCAGAATTTTCTCAGAACCTCACAGTGAAGCTTCAATTGCTATGATGGTACAACACTCTACTGACCATGGAAGAAAACGTGTTACCACTCTGAGGTTTTGCAGCTGAGGCTTTTGCCTGCCCGGCAGCATTCGCTGAAACAGAGCCCAGCTCTCTGGGTTGGAAGCTGGTGGTGACAAGTCTGCTGGCACCTAGGCAGCACTGCAGAGCAAGGATGAACAATGCTTTGCAAGGCAGCGAATGGACACTGCAGCTGGGGTGGCTCACAGTACTTATTCTGTACAATGCACACATCATTGGAAATGCAGAAGGCCCTAAAACAGACACAAAAACAGCCCACTGGCAGCTTCTATAAAGCCTGCTATCTGTGCTAAAACTGGTCCAAGCTATTCGGCAACTGAAGCTGCAACATCATTCAATGTCTGTCTCAACAGGGCTTCTCAGTAGGCATTTGATCACAAAAGATGATATCCCAGCAGTGTGTAAGGTTACAATTTATCTACAGAATGATTTTTTACTCAACATGAATGCTATGAACGGCCAACTTCATGCGTTCATTAAAACTATTATATTGGACACAGTCCACAAACATAACTTTGTTTTCTTGTAAGCTCAAGAAAAAAGGTTTTACAGCTTCATCCCCAATGCTTAAAAGATGAACTGGTCAGTTAGGAAAGAATATGTTGGAAAACAGTAGCCAGTGAAAGGATACAAACATAAGAATGTGGAGGCATTAACTTTTACCCTGTAGCAAAGAGCTTTGGAGATTTTGACCCATACTTTATGCAATAGATTAAAGTACACTGTAGTGATGGGCTGAAAACGAAGCAGCCAAATTGGACTTACCATTCTGGGAAGAAATGTTGCATAGGACAGTGTTTATCACTGCTATAACAAGCCTATACTAGATTATAAGCGATAACTATATTATAAACTAAACTATATTATTTGCTATACAAACCTCTTGTGCTTGAAACAACAGTTGACTTACATTTATTTATTTTCAGTGTTTTTCACATACAAATTCTTGGATATTTTGGCCATTTAATTCCAGCAACTTTTCTTATTTATCCACAACAAAGTTTAGTGACTGCACCTAAAAGCAATTTATTTCTAGATTCATTACTGAATTGCAGTGCATTTTATGCAGATCATAACTATATCAAGAGCCTAAGAAAGCGCCAACCAGCTGAATGGCAAAAACTGTCTGCCCCACAGCACAGACTCATGCTTAAATACTAGAGTAAAATCATTCTAGTATTGGAGTTATATTGGAAGAGGTTAATAGTGGAAGATGCTAAAAGCCATCTGAATTGCTTGAGACATGCATTGGAGTCTGTTAAGCTTAGGACTTACCTGCCTAGTGGGATGGAGGCAGGCACTGGCTGGTGATGGGTTGTGATTTATGTCAGGTAGCACTGGGAACTCCTGGCTTGTTTTTCAGTCACATTTTATATTTGATGTTTGGCTATATTTAGAAAGCAAAATCACTAAGCCAATCCAAAAGCAAGTGCAACGTTTTCCTCTTAAGAATAGCAAAGCTCAGCAGCTCTGTCTGCCTGATGGTGGCTTGAAAATGGCTTAAAATGGATTGAATGGCTGACATGACTCGAAATGTCCAGCATTTATTTAATGCCAGCAAAGGAAGTGTACAGCTTTGTTAATTTGATCTCTATTGCTTCTGCTGAGAATCCATGAACATTGCCAACGGAAAAGAAAAAAAATCCCATAATACAGGGCAAGAGAAGTGAACACTGAGTTCTGGGCTCTCAATCCAACCCGGCACGCTGAGCGGCCAATGCAAAATAAGCAGCAATGTATGAACCCAATAATTAAGGGAAACATCTTAAACACACAGCAAAATTGCAAATGCAATTCCCTGTGATAGAATTATTGCACTTTGAGCAAATTATATATACTGATGACACTGGCAGTCAGTGAAGAAAACTACACAGGGCTGACTGAAAAGTCTGGAAATGGCAGCAATGGCTGGTGCTCTGTAAGGGCAGCTCCCAGGGCAGGACCATTGGTGGGAGCGGGGCTTCTAAGTACAGCTCATGTTAAAGCAGCACTGGAAAGGAAGCGTGCTCTGCAAATGAGAGCACACAGTGGGTAGCAAGGTACTCAAGTCGATCTTTACTGACATTCAAACAAACTAACAAGTTTCTGAAAAAAACTATCCGATGGGAGTTATAAGGCAAAACAATGTGGCAGTGCTTATAAATCAATTTGATTAATTTTTAAGAGGAAGTATGTGAGGTGATTGTCAAATAAAGCTGGAGTCTGGCTATGCTGAGGCAATACTTACTGCTTCAGCATTCCTCATACGCTTTCCTCTTCAAATTTCCCATCTCAAAGCAGATGCAGTTCTAATTTGAACAGATGTTGAGCCCAACCTGCTCAATGTCACACGCAGTGTAACTCACCCCTTTCTGCAATTTGACAACCATAAAAACCGAAATAATGTGAGGAAATAAATACCAGTTCAAGCTTTCTGTGTTGTTTACTGTGTCTTGCCCAGGCAGAACCTTCTGGCTGTACAGTCCTTGCCCCTTGTCCTACAGAGCCACTCCCCAGTTTCTTTAACCTGGTTTTGGTTACATAGTGAGTCAATGGGCTTAGTAAATCAGCACAAACCTTTACACACTTTCATTACACACTCATGTTACCAGCTTTGTTTCAGGCTGAGTGCCCAAATTTGTGTTTACTTACATGACTACAAGAATGACTCCATCAATATTTGTAAAGTGCTCTGCACTCACTGGGTAAGAACTGTACACATGCAGTTAGTAGTAACTGCTATTGTTTATCTTGAAACAAAAATTAGCATTTAAGTATGAACATCAGGACAACAAAGAGAAAAAAATTATTCTGAAGACAAGGGTTTTATGGTAGTGTCAAAGGTACATTAGTAGAGTGTGTGTTAAATTAAGAAATCCCAAGCTTGAAATCCCTGGGAAACAAGGATGTAGTCACACAGTGAAAACATGTGGTGGATGGATGAAAATGCCACAGGTTCTTGATTCCCCTCTGCTTTGCATTTGCTAGTTGCCCTCTCAGCCATGCCTTGGGGAGTTACCTGGGCTGCTCCCCAAACAGCCCACTCAGGATAGAGCTATACAAACAAAGGAAATGTGTGTTCAGTTTTGTTATGTTTAAAATCTTGCTTATGGGTGAAAAAAGAAGCATTCCTTATGGGTATAGGTAACGGCAAGCATTTATTGTTAGTATAATGCAAATCTTCAGACTTTAATTCAGGATTCATCATTAGCCTAGATCCAATTCTTATGAAAAAACAAAGAATAATAATGCAGGAAGAATATTTATCTATGGAAAAAGTTACAGTAACAGTAATCTGCCTTCCACTTAGGGTAATATATGTATGCTTGCTAACACATATTGTCTTTCTCAGTTGCTCTGTAGGTCCAGCTAATGTCCAAACTTACTATAAATGGTCCCATTTATTTTCTTTGTTACTCCTAGAACCAGCTTTGTCCACCTTCAGTTCTGCAGATTCTTTTACTTGATGGCTATGGATGGCTACAGGGTCTCCAGTGGCAGCCTGCAAACCATCTCTTACTGCTCACTCCACCCATACACCTCTACACTGCTCCCTGTGACTCCACCACCACAGCAGCCCCAATTTGCTCCACAGGCATCGTGGTGACACAATTGTAAACATCTCTTTCCACTCTGAACAACTGATTGTTACTGTCATCTATGTAACACTGTTGGTCTACCACAGAAAGATGAAGTAAAACACATGCAATCCAGACTCCTGGTCAGTGCCAGAAATTGCTGCCACGGATAATCCAAGCAAAACAAAGCCTTGAGAAAAGATCAGGCAGAGCCTGCAGCCTTGCAGGCTTGGGGCAAAGCAGGTGGCCTGTGGCTGGCTGTGGTGAGGCCATGTCGTGGGGCTGTGCAGTCACAGAGCCACCTGAGAGCCCTCTGGCAGCTCTGCCATGGCCACGGAGGCCAGGCCACCACTGGCACATGTTGTACACCCTGCGTGCCAGCTGGGCTGCGGGGCAGCACCCGCGCCCCTTGCCCACACCGCCCCAGAAGCCGCCCACCCTGCTCCTATATTTGCTCTGTGGCGTAAGCGCTGCCTGACGCAGGGAGCTCAGATTTCACTCCTACACCTGCTGCAGCTGCTGGCCCCACTTCATCCCATTCATTTGCACCGTGGCTACAGTGGAACCACTAGCTGCTGGGATTTAAGCCAATCTATCCTCAACCAGTCCATTCTCCCCTGCTCAAGAGAGACAGACAATGTCTAGAGAGAGTCCAGTGGAGGGCTACCAAGATGATCAGGAGACTGGAACACCTCTCATAAGGAAACGCTGAGAGACCTGGGGTTGTTTCACCTAGAAAAAAGAAGACTGACGTGGACCTCATCAACACTTATAAGTACCTAAAGGGTAGATGTCAGAAGGAATGGGGTTACACTTTTTTCTGTAGTGTCCAGTGACAGGACAAGGGGTAATGGACACAAGCTGGAACACAAAAAGTTCCACTTAAACACAAGGAGAAGCTTCTTTCCTGTCAAGGTGAGGGAGCCCTGGGCACAGGCTGCCCAGGGAGGGTGTGGAGTCTCCTTCTCTGGAGGTTTTGCAAAACGGTCTGGATGTGTTCCTGTGTGACCTGATTGAGGTGAACCTGCTTTAACAGGGGGTTGGGCTGGATGATCTTTAGAGGTCCCTTCCATCCCTGGCCATTCCATGATTATATGATTCTATGAAAATTACAAAAGCTATAATACCGACATTTAAAAATGAATGTTAAGATTTTACTCACCTTTTTTACCCTTCCCTCACCACTCTCAAATCTCTTGCTCTTCTGCCTTTTGGACAAACTTTCCCATTCCACTCCTTTATTGAGGCAGTACTGGACGACTCTGCCTCTGGCATTCAGCCTCTCACTCTTGTGAGCTGCTCCAGCCTGCCAACCCGACATTCATGTTCCTGACATGCAGCCGATGGGCAGGAAGAGTGCAATCACATCCTGGTCAGATCCCAGCAGACATGCCATGGGCCTCATGACTTCAGTTGATATATTAAGCACATTGCAGCAATGCCATTTTGAGGGAGGGTGCACATAGCGATCCAAGGAGAGCATCAGACTGATGATGCTAACTTCCTGAATGAAAGGCAACAGGTCTGAACTGTGCCTGGACGTGCTCTGGTTTCAAGTCTCTGCCACATGGAGCCCAGTGAAGTGCTTATATTGCCTTCAGTATAGAAGTTTAAGCAATCCTACTTTTTTTTCACAAGTTATTTTCTCAGAGGAGAAAAAAAGAAGAGAGGAGAGTAGAAGGGCACACCGTGAAGTGTTTCCACAACACAGACCTGACCAGGTGTCCCAACACATGATCCAGAGCAACCTCCTTTACAAACGTTTCCCCCAAATGCTAGAAGAACCTAGTGAGGGACCTGGTGCACTCCAAAAAATTTTTCTGTGCTCTGAACAAGAGTCCCAGGCACAATTGTGTTACTGTTTGAAGAAAATTTCTGGATGAGAGGAGATTTCTGGATAGACAGCTATAGGGGGCTGTGCTGTTTGAATGGATCCTGTCCTTCTCACAGATTGACTGGGTTAGGTCTATGGAAGAAACCAAGTAAAGAGCTTAAGCCTGATGCTTCACAGATGACTGACAGCAGGAGCAGGTTTTCTATACATAAACTGAGCAATTGTATCACCTTGAATTGCTATGGTAGGTTTGGGTTTTTTAACATTACATAACAAAGCACAGCAATTGTCACACAAAGGTTACAATATTTTAAAATATGCAGTTATGTGTATAATTATTCAAATAGCAAAAAACCCTGGTTTTTTAGTAGTTGCAGCACTTGCAGACAAGTACGGTCAACTCACATGGAAAATACCTTTCAGAAGCAGCTGACAGCTTTTGCTGCATTCTGTTTTTTGCCTGCAGCCTCCAGTCAGGTGTGGTTCAGTGATCTGCGAAGGAAATAACCTAACCCAGTATTTTCCCCCTAAAAGAAACTGCTTTGGGTACTTCTTAGCCAATTTCTTCACAGTGAGACGTCTTTGATGGCTCTGCTGTTTCAGAACTCCTGAGAACAGCAGAGCAGCTTCTCAGTCCAACCTAAAGTCATCTAACAGCACCAATGCCACAGAACTGTGAAGCCAACCACCTCTTTAAACTTCTCTTTGGTTAATTTATACTAACAAGATCTGTTTTCACAGAGAGTTGTCTCTTAAGTGAAGACAGTTTGTGCTGTGTGGGAAATGCTGCAACCTGTACCTCACCAATAATAACAATCATCATCATCTGCATAAGCATAGTGCTTGTGAATTAGTCTAAGGAAATGTTTTAGCACAGTTAAGTTGTGGTTTAGCTTTCTAATAAAGAGGCTGCATTAGTGGGTGACATTTGTTAATATTTAAAGTCACCCAAGGTCTGTACAGCTGGTCTGGTTTAGGTGGAAGCCATCCCAGGCAGAGTGGCAGCCAGTGCTCTTTGGCAAGGGTTCCTTTGAGCATTCGCAGCTGTAGAGCTGTATGATGGAAGGTCCTGGTGATAAACTGCATACCACACACCTCTCCCTCTGCTGTGGCAGGTAAGCTGTCCTTGCAGGAATGTTGGTTAGCAGGTAGGATTCAAAAAGTAGTTACTTCAAATCCATGCTCTTTGAAGCCCAGAAATGAAGTAGTAATACACAATACTTGTTTATTATCATTATTATTGTGTTTTAATTTTAGAATATTTATCTTATGAGGAAAGGCTGTGAGACATGGGGCTGTTCCACCTGGAGAAGAGAATGCTGAGGGGGGACCTCATTAATGCATACAAGTATTTGAAAGGTGCATGTCAAGAGGATGAGGTAACACTTTTTTTCTGTAGTGTCCAGGGATAGGACCAGGGGTAATGGACGAAAGCTGGGACAAAAGAAGTTCCACTTAAACATAAATTACTTTCTTGTTCATGTGAGGGAGCCCTGGCACAGGCTGCCTGGGGAGGATGTGGAGGCTCCTTCTCTGGAGGTTTTCAAAACCCACCTGGATGCGTTGCTGTGGGACCTGATCTATGTGGACCTGTTTTTAGCAGGGGAGTTGGACCGGATGATCTTTAGATCACCTTCCATTGGAAGTCAGTGTCATGGGTTTGTGTGGAGACACTTTTTGCTTGGGAACAGAGAGGAGGGAGCTGTAGTGCTGGTCCCAGTAAGCAGTTCTCAAAACATCCCCCGGCTCTGAGGTTGACCCACCTCCGGCCTGGCTGGGGCAATTTGGCATGTCAGCCATCGCTATTTAAGGTGAGAAATCTGCAGTGGAAGAGCAAGTTTAGGGCTGGTACAACACAGAGATGACCATGTGGACCCCATAGTCAGAGAAGGAGAAAGGAAGCAGGAGTGGCAGACCAGAGACAGCCCTGCAGCCCATGGCAAGGGGAGGGAGGGCAATGGCAGGACTGAGCTATCAACAGCTCTGGATGAGTGGACCTCGACAGGCAAGAGACTGTGTGAGGAGGAGGCCATGGCGCAGGCTGTGCTGGAGTCCAGAGAGTAGCTGCAGCCCTCGGGATGAATGCACATCAGAGCAGCCTGTGCAGGGCTGCCTGACCTGTGAGGGACCCTATGCTGGAGTAGGGAGAACCAGCAAGGAGTCCATATGCCTTGATAGACAAACAGCAGGAGCTATTGGAAAAGGACTGACTGAAACCCCCGTTCCCTTCCCCTCTGAGCCTTTCATGGGGGGAGGCAGTAAAGACACTAGGATCAGGGCTCTACCTGTGAGGAGTGAAGGGGTGGGGAGAAGGTGGTCTGAAAAGGCTGGTTGTGCTCTTCATGATCACGCCACTCTGTGTTGTTTTCTGTTTGTTACGTTTCAGGGTTTTATGGGCTTGGTTGTTGCTGGATGAAATGAATTTCTGTTTTCTTCCCCAGGTTGAGTAGTCTTGTCTGTTTTGCCTGGCACCATAAGTGGCAACTGAGCCTTCTCTGTCCTTCGGGAGTCCCAAAGGCCCTCAGTACATATGACTGACCATGATCCTTTGTTCCTAGATGGTCCTTAACCATGGCAGTCTGTAAGCTTGTAGAAGTAATTAAAAAAAAGCCATAAATCAAAATCAGCTTCTCATAATATGGTCTGTTTCCACCTTGATAAGTTTTACCAGAAACCTCTGTGGACTGCGGAGCCCAAAGGTGAAGACACAAAATACAATTAAATCTGCAAACTGCAATCCTGTAATATATAAGTCAACTGGAAAGGCAGTTCCTGCTTGACAAACCTAATCTCCTTCTATGACAAGGTGACCTGCTTAGTGTATGAGGGAAAGGCTGTGGATATGGTATTCCTGGACTTTAGTAAAGCCTTCAACAGCCTCCCACAGCATCCTCCTGGAGAAACTGGCTACCTGTGGCTTGGATGGAACTACTGTGAGATGAATGGAAAACTAGCTGGATGGCCGGGCCCAGAGAGTGGTAGCAAATGGAGTTAACTTGAGTGGAGATAACTCCAGTTGGTGACTGATCATCAGTGGTGTTCCCTGGTGCTCAGTGTTGAGGCTTTTTTTGTTTAACATCTTTATCAATGATCTGGATGAGGGGGTCGAATGTACCCTCAGTAAGTTTGCAGGTGACACCAAACTCTGGGCTGGTGAGTAGATACGCTTGAAGGCAGAAAGGCTCTTCAGAGGGACCTGGACAGGCTAGAGTGATGGGCCAAGCCCAACTGTGTGAGGTTCAACAAGGCCAAGTGCTGGGTCCTGCACTTGGACCAAAACAACCCCAGGCAATACCACAGGCTTTTGACAGAGTAGCTGGAAAGCTGCCTGGAGGAGAAGGACTTGTGCCAAGAAGGCCAATGGCATCCTGGCTTGTATCAGAAATAGTGTGGCCAGCAAGACCAGAGAAGTGATTGTCTCCCTGTACTCGATGCTGGTGAGGCCACACCTTGAATACTGTGTCCAGGTCTTAGTTCCTTACTACAAGGACACTAAGGTGCTGGAACATGTCCAGAGACAGGCAATGAAGCTGGTGAAGGGTCTGGAGCACAAGTCTGATGAAGAGCAGATGAGGGAGCTGGGGATGTTTAGTCTGAAGAAGAGGAGGCTGAGGGGAGACGTCGTCACTCCCTACAACTACCTGAAAGGAGGTTGTAGCAAGATGGGGGCTGCTCACTTCTCCCAAGTAAGGAGTGATAAGACACGAGGAAATGGCCTCAAGTTGCACCAGGGAAGGTTTAGGTTGGAGATTAGGAAGAACTTTTTCACTGAGAGGGTTGTTAGACACTGGCACAGGCTGCTCATGGAAGCAGAGGATTCGCCATCCCTGGAGGTATTTAAAATCTGTGTAGATGAGGTGCTGAGGGATGTGGTTTAATGATGATTTAGAGTGAGGTGAGTGGTTGGACTTGATCGTAAAGGGTTTTTTCCAACCAAAATGATTCCACGATTCTAAGTAACTAATTCTTACATTGAAAATCTACATCTTGCCATTTGAAAAAGAGTACTGAAGGGACTGATTTTTCCCATTGTAGACCTTGTAAAAATCGAGGAGCATGAGCACACAGTCACCATAGTGTGAGGCCAGGAGAAAATGCACCTCTATATACAAAATAAGAGGCAAAAAAATTACAAAAGTTATTGCAGGCATTTAGGAATCACAAACACTGGCAGGGTTCTTGAAAGAGAAATCCTTTGGTGCAGGTAGGCCAGAAACACTTTGAGCATTCCGTCAGTGAGGAAAGTCCACCAACACTCACACAGGAACAAGAGTACATGCGCAGGCACATTTGTCAGGGCTCAGAAGAACTGTTGCTACAGGTGCAGGCACACATGATCTCTTACAAGCTTCCCTCTAAGTTCAGAGGCAGGCATCCCAAACTTCCCTGAGTCTTTGGTCTGTTGCTTCTTGGAGAATAACAAAGGCAAAGATGAGGCTTTTATGAGATGCTTGTGTGACCTCATGTAGTGGTCAGGCAATGTCTTTAGTCCATGCCAAATGAAGTTGTGTAAGGGAAAGCCCTGTCCTAGCATTTCAGGAGCTGAATTTTGAGTTGCTTACATACATTTAAAAAGTACATTTAGTTTTTCTTAGCAATCTGATGGAGCTTCCTAAATATTTTCTTTTACACTGTGTTAAACAGGCGAGAACAATGCAATTAAGCATCATAGACCTTGCAATCCCTTCAGCATAAGCACATCTGTGAAAAGGCTTTTTCATGTCAGCTATAAACACACACATATGCTTCTGTTCTATCCTGCTGTGAAACTGAATATATAAAATTTTGACATGTTTTTAGGATCCATGTGTGGTATTGTATATATGAGTTAAATAATGTGTTCATAGAATCACAGAATGGTAGGGTTGGAAGGGGCTTTTAGAGAACATCTAGTCCAACCCCCCTGCCAAAGCAGGTCCACTTAGATCAGGTCACGCAGAAACATGTCCAGGCGGGTTTTGAAAACCTCCAGAGAAGGAGCCTCCACACCCTCTCTGGGCAGCCTGTGCCAGGGCTCCCTCACCTGAAAAGGAAAATAGTTTTTCGTTACGTTTATGTGGAACTTTTTGTATTTCAGCTTTTGTCCATTACCTCTTGTCCAGTTGCTAGATAAAACAAACAAGTGATGCCCCAACCTCCTGACATCCACCATTTAGATATTTGTAAATATTAATAAGATCCCCCCTCAGTCTCCTCTTCTCCAGACTAAACAGCCCCAGTTCCCGCAGCCTTTCCTCATAAGGAAGATGCTCCAGTCCCTTGACCATCTTCATGGCCCTGCACTGGACTCTCTCCAGAAGTTCTCTGTCCCTCTTGAGCTGAGGAGCCCAGAACAGGACACAGGACTCCAGATGAGGCCTCACCAGGGCAGAAGAGAGGGGGAGCAGAACCTCCCTCGACCTGCTGGCCACACTCTTCTTGATGCATACCAGGATGCCATTGGCCGCCTTGGCCACGAGGGCACGTTGCTGGCTCATATTTAGCTTATTATCAACCAGGACTCCCAGGTCTCTCTCTGCAGAGCTGTTCTCCAGCAGGTCAATCCCCAGCCTGTACTGGTGCATGGGATTGTTCCTCCCCATCTGCAGGACTCTGCACTTGTCCTTGTTGAACCTCATGAGGTTCCTCTCTGCCCAACTCTGAAGCCGGTCGAGATCCCGCTGAATGGTAGCACAGCCTTCTGGGGAATCAGACAGTCCTCCCAGTTTGGTGTCATCAGCCAAATTGCTGAGGGTGCACTCTGTCCTCTCATCTAGTATTGCAAACATTAAATTGATTACTATTTCCTACCTTACATGATGCAGCTTTATCCTTGTTAAACTTACATACTCTGTCAAGCCCCATTGACCAAACTGATTTTCATGGCGTTTCTCTCTAAAATTTTAGAGCTGGAATAATGCCTTTTTGTTTGTTTATGTGGAACCATTATGCTGGAGACCCTACTAGCCCTCTTCCATAGCACAGTTTAAAGAAACAGGTTGTCAAGGAAGCAGATGGCTGAGAAATACAGGTCCAGCCTTTATCTTCTTTCCCAAACACACAAGCACCCATCTGTTTCTGAAGAGAAAAGGGAAAGCCTTTGCAGTTGATCTGGACAGACTAATTGGATATTGGTCAAAAAGAGACTACTGGAGCCTCTCATGGAAGAAAAGGGAAGTTGTTGAATCCCTGGTAAGGTTCACACAGCTGACGGTGTGGATCCTGGAGAAATGGCTGGATTGCTGAAGAACAGCTGTAGGATCTCACATCCAAGGGTGAACCTGAAACTTAAGTGGTGTGTCTCCAGGCACATGCACCACAAGGAGGTGGGAGAGGAAAAGGGAAAAGAACTTAATCCAGGGTAGGTATAACCATGGCTAGGAATAAACTGCAGGAAAAGGAGTGATTTACCCAAGTACCACATCTAGCATGAGCCCAGACAATTCCAGAAGCCAGCAAGTGTTCATGAGCTACTAAAGAAAGATTCAGCAGAAGTGTGCAGAGAAGCATCTTTATGCTATTTCTCTTTTATTTAGTGACATTGTGGCACATACACATAAAAGCCACAGCTTGAAGTTTCTTGGACTTGGCAAATTAATTGAATTCTTTAAACACACATTAAAAATACAAATCCCTGCAAGGTTGAATCATCAGGTTTCCCAGCAGGTTCCTCGAATTAGCAGATTTCAACAGAAACTGAAAAGGATTTTAAATGACTTCTTCATCCAAAGGTCTCTCTACAACTGGAAATTCCAATCTGGAAGAAGTCTTAGCACAGAGTGCCAAAAGGAACTGTCAAAGGCTGTTTTGCAAGCATTTGTGTTTATATGTATTTCTTTTTGATATGCACCAATTCTGTAGCCTTGAATAGAAATTCCTGTCCGGCAACATACCTCGAGGCTTTACCTGGACACTTATGCTCTTGTTGAGGGAAGAAAGGACCTCATTGGCCTGCTTAGTTCAGGCCTCATTCTGCTCAAAGACAGGTCAGCTACAGCGGGTTGCTCAGGACCTTGTCCAGTTGGGTTTCAAGGATTTCCAAGGCTGAAGACTCCACAAGCCCGCTGGGAAATCTGTTTCAGTGTTTGACCATCCTCACTGTAAAGAACTTATTCTTATATTTAAGTGGAATTTCCTGACTTTCCATTTCTGCCCACTGTTGCTGTCCTTTCTGTCGAGCAGTAAAAAGATGCTGTTTCTGTTGTCTTTTACTACCTCCCTTTTGGTATTTATACACATTGATACAATCTCCCTAGTCATCTTTCCTCATCAGCTCCAGCTCTGTTAGCTACTCCTTGTACGACATATGCTCCATTTTTTAATTATCGTTGTGACCCTTCACTGAACTTGCTCCACTATATGTATGTAGCTCTTGTGCTGAGAACTGAACGTGGCACTGAAGTTGCGGTCTCAGCAGTGCCTCACAGAGAGGAAGAATCACTTCTCTAGGCCTGCTGGCAATGCCCAGGATGATGTTCTTTTGTCTAAGTGGATATTGCTGGTTCATAGTCAACTTTCTGTCCAACAGGAGTGCTGGGTCCTTTTCTGCAAAGCTGCTTTCCAGGCTTCAGTGTGCACTAATGCAGCGGGTTAATCTTCACTGCTGCAGGATTTGGCATTTCCCTTTGTTGAACTTTATAAGGACCATAAAGTTGAACTTTATTGAACTTAAGGAGCAGTTGGCCCAGCCTGTCAAGGTCCATCTGGTACATCAACCACTCCTCTCAACTTTGTATTGTCTGCAAACTTGCTGAGTGTGCACTCTGTCCCTATTATCCAGGTCCTTAACAAAGACATTAAAAGTACTGGTCCTGGTATCAACCCAGAAGTGGGTCTGACTCAGAGCTGGGGAGAGTTTCGAGCAACTTCTTACAGGAGCCATCTTTACAGCCCCTTCCCCATTACCAGAAACAGTTCCACACAAAACCAGGAAAAATCCTCATGGTAACATACTAGTGACTGGCTTCTAGCTGGACTTTGTGTCCAGCCCAACCCTTTGAGCTCAACAGTTCAGCCAATTTTTAGTAAACCCCACTGTCCAATTATCTAGTTTGTAGCTCATTAGTTTGTGCATGTTTCAGGACACAACGTCAAAAGGCTTGCTAAAGTTAAGATAAACAACATACACCTCTCTCCCCTCATCTGCAAAGCTGGTTGTTTCACAACAGGCTACCAAATTGGTAACACATGATTGCTCCCAGCTATATCCATGTTGACAACTCCTAACTATATTTTCCACTGTCCGTTTCAAAACAGCTTGCATGAGGATTTACTCTATTACCCTTCCAGGGACTGAGGTGAGGCTGACAGCCTTGTAGTTCCTTTGATTCTCCTCCTCAACCTTTTGTCAGACAGATGAGACATTTGCTTCCTTAGAGTCCCATGGAACCTCTTCTGATTGCAATGAACTTCCAGATATAATTCATAGCAGCTCTGCATGCACTCATGAATCACAGAATTTCAAAGGCTGGAAGGGATCTTGAAAGATCATCTAGTCCAACCCCCCTGCCAGAGCAGGGCCATCTAGAGTAGGTCACATAGGAACTCATCCAGGTGGGTTTTGAATGTCTCCAGAGAAGGAGACTCCACAACCCATCTGGGCAGCCTGTTCCAGTGCTCTGTCACCCTCAGAGTGAAGAAATTCTTCCTTGTATTTCTTTGGAACTTATATTCCATCTTATACCCATTGCCCCTTGTCCTATCATTGGCCATCATGGAGAAGAGCCTGGCTCCATCCTCCTGACACCCACCCCTCATGTATTTGTAACTATTAATGAGAGCACCCCTCAGTCTTCTCCAAGCTCAAGAGCCCCAGCTCCCTCAGCCTTTCATCATAAGGGAGATGTTCCACTCCATCATCTTTATGGCCCTAAGGCCTTGTGTATGCCCTGCTTAAACGTTTCCTAACTCGATCCTCCTCTACGGAGGCTAAGTCTTCAGAGCTCCAGACTTTTTCATCAATCTCCACAGCCTGGAATCCCTGAAAGCAAATCTCACCAGTAAAAACCAAGGCAAATAATTTAGTTCTGAAGTATAAATCTTTCTATTCTATTTAGCTGTAATATTTCTTTTATCTGTATTAGAAGTAGGAAATTAATCCAGGCAGTGGCTGAGTGTTGCCTCTTACGCAACCTGCACCTGAAGGATATCTGTATAAAACTACTGTTCTTAGCGGCAAACCACATATGGATATAAAAAGATAAAAACCTGTTAGAAGTAGCTGGGAGCATTTTTCTGCAGAATCATATTGTGATATCAGCAACAAATCTGGTCTAGGGAAAGAAAGAATGACGACAGATCTCTCACAGAACTGGAACAGTATTTTAGCAATCGGAAAAAAGGCAGATTCTTCCTGTGAAAAGAATATGAGAAAAGCTTTTTCTTTTTCCAAACAAAAGCCATCGCTTTGACACTTAAGTACTGGAGATAGTGCAAGAATGAAAGCCATCATCCCCATGCCTTCGAGACCTGAATTTTGAAGTTTCTGGTCAAATTCCTGTTATTGTATTGCTAAGGAAGTGGCCTTGTTCGCTGAACTGAAGTGATACTGGAAGAGCTTCCTGTTTAAAACAGCAGGAGCGCAGTCCCAAGAACATCAATCACGCGGTTCATGATATTAACTCGATGGGAGCCTTGCAGGAACAGGGCTCCAGTCAGTTTCATGGGTCCCCTGCAATGTTATATACTGCGGCATCCACAGTTCGTGTTTCTTCATCATGACACAGTAACTCTCTAACAGAAACAGGTATAGACAGGAAGAGATGGAACAACTCTGCAGCGCCTGACATCCCCCCTGCCCCTCTCTCTCTGGCATCTTTCAAAAAGCTGAAAAAAAATCATACAAGTCAATTACATAATAACCTACACATAAATTTCTTCTACAGAGCAGATGACAACTACTTGGCTTAATAACTACAATTCCAAGGCTTAAAGATTTATGTCCCTTGTTATTATAGTACTTTTAAAAATAGCTTTACAATGGCTTTTGTTTTCTGGTAGTGATTTCCACAGAATAACTACATCTTTTTAAATCTGTTGTCTGTTCCACATTCTTTCATGGAATTTCATGTCCATGTGGTACTTTCAGAAAAAAAATATGAACAGTCAAGCTCTTAATTTTCTCTCAGTTTTGTAGTAATTGTACTTCACATTTAAACAAGGAAAAGGAGACGTTGACAGTGCTCCTGTGAAAACTTTAGCACTCACTGTTTCTCATTAAAAGTAGTTGTAATCATAATTTGTCAATAGCCATGTCAAAACTAGGAGCAAGACTAAACAGACCAAGCAGCAACAACATCCAGATTTGCTCTCTACAACAAAGGTATGTAGACAAAGCATTACGAAATGGACCCTTCTGACCTTCATAACAGAGTATGGCAAGTTGCTGTTACAAGCAGTTGCTGTTATGTGCAGATGCATATCCTCATCTTCACATGATGAAGATGCTACCGACTTCAAGCAGAGATGGCATACCGCCTGTTTATTTAGGCTGTTTATTCTCTTGTGGCCCTGAATACCCTCCCCACCCTCAATTAAAGTACAATTTAGAAACCTTTGAAAGTTACTATCATCACAAATATCAATTTCAAAAACATTAAGAGGACATAACAGACAAACTCTGCTCTTAGCTACAGTTAGGGGGTCAAAAGAATGAAGCACTGAATAAAACAGAGCAGGATAAATATATCTGAGGTGATAATCACTTAGGTGAACTGGCAATGAAAAAATTGGAATGTATGTGGATTGATTAGTACACTCAATTTATTAAAATGCTTCTTCAGTTCCCTAGATAGATAGGTTTTCTGAAAAAGAAATTTCTATCCTAAGGCCTTTCAGGTTCACCTAGTGCAATTTTAGAGTCTGCTGCTTGACTCATTGGTTTAGTAAGTTCATGGCTTTACTTAAGTAAATAACACCGCCTATATAAATGAAACATATATCTGAGCTTGTATATGTCTTGAAGTAACTTTGAGAAACATGAATATTGACATGTACCTTTAGATATTGTTCCCAGAACATTACTCAATCAAAGCTTTGAGTGTTGTGGGGATGATGACATTATTATTATTACCTCACAAATCTGTGACTGGGCAAAGCTCACTTGCTTGCACAGGCTCACTTAGCAGAGACGCAACCAACAAAGTTAAACCTCAGTTAACTATTTTAATGCTCAGCACCTGATCAGTGAGAGGCTCTGACTCCACTTTCTCTCTGGTCTCCAAATCTTCAAGTTGCATAGTTTCTTCTATCCTGCTGCTCTGGAAAGGAAACTTACAACAGACAGCAGCAGTTTCTTGGTTGTCATGCAAAGCAAGAGAAAAGCATTGGGCAAGCAGGTGGGTCCTGCAGAAACATTCAGGCATTGACCCAGTGACAAGTTCCGTGGCACTGGCCTGTTCCAGGCTGCAGCTGACAGCTCTGATGTCCATCCATCACCTGACACTCACCCTGACTCTGACACACCTCACCAGTTTTGGATGCTGAACAGTCAGTTGTGACCTACTGCCTGGCAAAGAGGAGGTACCTCAAGCTGTGCTGACTGACACTGATGGAGGCAAAAGTGGCAAGAGAGGATTTGTAACAACAGGAGCCTCAAAACTGTGCATTGATGGTGGGAACGATGAGGGGTGGGAATGGAGTATCATATGACCAATGCTATTCTTTCTAATGTTGACAGGTGCAATTTTTATAAAGAATTGAAAATGAATGGCAGATAATAAAGCTGTAAGATGCATTGACACTGGAGATGTCTTAATAACAAAAACTTACAAAAAGGTCCAAAAGTAGGAGGGTAATTTAAGCTTAAATGAACACACATGGACTAACCCAAGAAACCCTTCAAGGAAAAATTACTACTTCTTACTGGACAGAAATATGATCAGGATTCAACATGATAATTCAGAAGAGCAAGAAGAATCATCCTGAACGAAGTAGCAATGGCCATATGGACGAGCCAGTCCTGGGGAACAGAAAAAGAAGATTCTGTAGTCCTCCTCTCTCCCTTAATTGTAAATTTGAAGCAACTGAAAGAAAAACTTATTTGGTAAGCTTAATTTTAAACTGTTTTTTTGTTATTTACTTTGCACCCCCTCCTACACTCCAACCTTTGCTCCTAGAATAAACTCACTTCACTCCGGAAGCTTATCTTGGCATTAAAAGCAACCCTTAAGCAACTCTGGGATGAATAAGCCGTATTATTATTACAGAAACTATCCAAATAAAGAAGCGTCTTAGTCCTATCTTGTTGCAACTCACCTAGGGCAAGTGGGAAGAACCTTGGGAACTGAGCTCTTTAAGTGGCAAGGATCAGTTTGAGAACCTGTAACATCAGATATTGAGAAGGGTCAGGTCTCACCTTTCAGCCAAGGAGACACAATACAAAGACAGCTCTGAAACCTGAGAAACTTGTTAAAAGCAGTTATTTCCATGCCCTGCTGTTACAGGATCACAGGAAATGAAATTAAATGATGTATTCACTGTACTTTTATTCATATGCATTTAATATGAATGTGTCTTTTTTATAGTTAAATCAACACAAAAGCTAGACTTGTCAGTTCTTTACTACTGTTTTTATAGTAGTAGGTTCCTTGCAAGGTTATTGCCAGCCTCTCCCATCCATTGTATTTCTCATAGTGTGGTAGATACCTAAATAACCTCAACACTTCTTAAACTCATAACTTAGCTTTGAAGTTCATTGCTTTCAGTTCAGTTCTGAAAAAAAAAAAAAGGCACTTCTATTCCCTAAACTTTGCCATCATTGGAGTGACAATACCCCAATTGCATGTGGCACTAATTGTTACACTTTGAAATGCTGTACACTGTCAGTTTGTACTGTTTCTCCATAAATAATTTTAGAGTAGAATTTGCTTTGAAAAAGCAACTCACTCAGTTATCAGAGTAACTTATTGTTGAAGTCAGTTGGTTTTTCCTTGTCATGAAAGCAGGAAGTTCCTTTAGCAAGGAAATTACCACTTCCAAGATCTGTACCTGAGAGTTGATACTCACAGTTGATCGGTAAAGTGAGCTGTTACTCATCCTTCCTTAGAAGCTCTGCCTGATTTTGTTAACAGACTTTGTATTACAACTGAAAACTGAAATGGTCTGAGCTGACCACGAGTCTATGTGTCCAAGGGACAGTGATGCATTTCCCTATCATAGAATTTACAAAACTTAAGCACTCTGAAGAAAGTTGATTTAAATGAGTTTTACAATATAAACTGATTGCTGCCTTGAAAGCAGAGCAGCTTATTTGCTTTCAGAGCAACTCTAGGCCAAAAACAAAAGAACAAGTAAAAAATCTAAACCCAACGTTTTGCTAAGAGGGCTGAAGGGAGATCATAGCTGTCTTGTAGCTAGACTGCAGAAAGGCATTCGTGTTTTCCCCGATAAGGACAGGGCCAAACAAATGTTACTTGAGCTGGCAATCAACAGTATCATCATGAAGGATTCCTACTAACATTAACAGGAATCACACTGGGTGCTAAATTACTAATACAGTGGAACTGGCTAATTAAAGATTATATTTGTTCAGAAAATAGCTGATGCATGTGCAGCTTATTGTTCTGTACAGAATATTGTAAGGCATGGCAAAAGACTGCTTTAGGAGGAAGGGTGAGACAAAGATATAAACAAATGCCAAAATCTGAACAGTAGATTTTTTTTTTATGAACAGTAGTTGAGTTTGACTGGTATCGGCTTTTGCAGAAATATTCTCTTTGGAATTAAGTCTCAAGTATTTTAGGCTAAGCATAACCAGATAGGTAAGGCCAGAATAAGACTCCACTGGAAAAGTGATCACCTCTTTATGCCTAATACTGAAACCAATTTTTCTTTTCATCTATTCTGCTAAAAGGAGTTTCAAGAATTGTTCCCATTTTCCAACTATGAATCTGTTCCCAGATGACTTTATTGAATAAAAGGAGGAACAAGGACTGGACACAATGGTGCATCTAGTAACTTTGTCCCATCATCCCTTCCTGTCCTCTGCCACAGCTCTTCTTTCTTGGTTCTTTATTGCGTAATGTCATATGGGAAGACTGGTATTGTAAACATCTGAACATCTTACACTGTCATTCAAATAAACAAAGTTTACAGGAAACCTCTAGCATTTGTTACATTGCTTTGACAGATTAAGTATTCTCTGTAGGGCTGAGAGATGCCTTTGTGATTATTTTTATACCTAAGAACTATAAGCACTTATGGGACCATAAAAACTTAATTGCAGAACATCAGAAGTTCATGCTATGCCAAGCCACTCTCCAGGGATTATTTAAATCAACACATCTTCCTGCATTTTGACTGACAGCCTTTGGTGAAAAGAATTTCCTTGTGGAATTACCACTTCTTGCTCGCTTACAGGCAAATATTGAAAATAGTAGGAAAGTAAGCAATGTTTATTGAAAACTGTCTCACTTCGGTGAAATTTTATAGATTCATTATTCTAGGTACAGTAGCTTCTTTGTATCTTTCACCTGCCTTCTTTTCCACAGCATCGTTTAGCTTTCGGGACTAATTGTGCTGTCACCGTGTGCATGTGATGCAGAATGCTACCTGTCGCCAGGCAATGCCTCACCTTCCCCCACACAACACACTAGTCTCACATGGGCAGGAAGTTCTCTGGAAACATATGTAATGAAGTCTTCTTTCAAAAAAAAAAAGAAAAAAGGAAAAGCAGACCTAGTTTCACTGCAGTGCTGGTGAAAGCCCTTACCATACATTTTACAGCAGACATCAAAGACAATGTACTTCTCTGGCAGAAATTGCTGGTTTTCCTGATTCTTTCTTCTCATATTTCTATGCTTGACTGTTAATGGTGAACATAGATTTTAAGGTCTGTGGGGCAGGACTCCTTTTGTTCTTTCACAGAATCTTAAGGGTTGGAAGGGACCTTGAAAGATTATCCAGTCCAACTCCCTTGCCAGAGCAGAACCACTTTTATATAACTGATCTCTCCTGTCACTACAAAGGGACTATTCTTTTTTTACTATTTTAAAGAAATGTTTCTTCAACACATACCTTCCCAAATAAGAACAGATGAACATCTTTCCAAACCACCAAATTTCTCCAGTGGAAACTTGTGAAAGACATACTTATGTAACTTAATGCCATAGATGCAAACTACTTAAAATGGTACTGTGATTTACAGTACAGATAAATGTATCTTATGGGTATGAACTCCTAAGAGTCTAGGAGTCAGACTGAGAAGCATATTTTTGTATTTTCTAAGCATTGCAAGAACACACATATTGAAAAAAAAAAAGACTAAAAATGACCTGAAAATGAAGGTCTGTGTTTTAAAACCAACTGATATCTATGCTGTGATACTATGAGGTTGTTCTCATGCATTTTGTTAATTGAAAGTGAGGCGTTCATTCAGTAGGTTAATTATTTGCTGCAAATATTTCATGAAAGACTCCGTAACACCACCTCCATAGATGTACCAGAATCATTTCTTGTGACTAGACTATGATTCAGAATTAGCTCTCAGCCTTTTCTAAAGCAGCTCTTCCATGGCTTCATTTGAGAATGTTTAGGTTCCAAAGATGTGTGCATAGGTATATATCTCCTTATTAAAAAAATTAAATTAACCAGACAAAATTAACTTTGTCTTTATATACATATGCATAGAAGTAAGCAGATTGTACTGAGCCTAGTGGCATTGAAATCCTGTGGAGTAACTCACATGTATATGTAATTTGCAAGTTTAGATTCAAGGGACTGGTTCAGAATTAATCAGGAAAAGTTTTGAGTTTTCTTTTTTCCCCTTTCTGAAAGCAGTGCTCTCTACCACAAAAGCATCACACCATTGCTTCCGAAGCTGGAGATGCTGCCACAATTGTAATTGCCTGTCATGTAGCGAAGAAATCTAATTAAACACACTTATTTGTACCTATTAACCAGTCTCCTTAAATGCAGACAAAAGACTTTACCACAGAAGTAGAGTGTGGTCTGGAATTCAGTAAAAGAAACAACTACAGATGTTTTCAAGCAATTACACTTACCACCATTTTCCTGCTACTACCAATTAGCATTAACCCTGAACTTAAATGGCTATGTAAATCACTACATCTAGCCACTACTCCAGGCACTGTTAACATGATATTGGACAAGGCATTTAATCTTTCACCTACTTCTGTGTTGGGGGTAAATTACTTATCGAAGAAAGGTTTAACAAAGTGCAAGGAATGACTTAAGAGTTTTCTCTCACTAGACCCAGGATTCTTGAGCAGTTCTACAGAGCAGCATATTCCCTTGGAGCCTCCTTCACCACATCATTTAGAACAATTAAGGTTACAATTATTTCACAGGAAAAAAACTCTATAGAAAGCTCCAAGGTACAAGAGGCAGGCAGGGCACTAAACAAGGATGATTTCATAAGCAGCCTATGGCACAAGCTCATCTGGTAATGCTTGCTGCGCTTCCTAACACAATGCCTTCACTCAAGACTTCACTCTCTCTCTCACTGTGTAGTGTTGACTGAACAGGTGGAGAGCTGGACTGTGTACCAATTGATTGCTATTGACATCACCACATTGCTTCTTCCTTTCTTGAAGGGAACTGCACTGCTTGGGTGAACTGACTGACAAAGTAATGCTCGTACCACTTCAGGGTTCTGTATTTAAGAAAGAGACCATTAATAATGTGAAACAAAAATGTGTCTAATAGCTATGCTAGGCAGACTTCCTTAAGTCAGTCAGTGGCTGTAGGAATAGGGCTTTTTACCCACTTTTTGCAGCTTCCCCAGAGGGTGCCAGGCCACCCTCACACCTTGCGTGTATCCATCACTCATCCACCACTGTGTATGCAGCCTCGGTGAAGGAGAGATGGTTACCAGCACGCGGGGCTCTTGATCTCTTCATCACCTCAGCATACCCCTGTGCCCACACGGGTTTGCGCTACACCTCAGGCGCCGGCTGGGCCGACCGCTGCCGGGCACCGCCCGCAACTCGCTTCCTCGGGGAGCTCCGCTGGTAGTCTACCCCTGCTCCCGACCCCGCTATTTCCCCTCAGGTGCCCCCGCCCGCCCCTCGCTCCCTCAGCGAGGCCGCGGTCCCCTCGGCGCCAGGCAGATCTCTGCAAGCCGCGGAGAAGCGAGGCGCGGGCGAGACCCCGTTCCGCCCTGGGGAAGGGCGAGGCCGCGCGGGCCACTGCGCGGTACCTGCGCGCCGCGCGCATCTTCTGCCGCCCTCAGCGCGGAGCGGTCGCCGCAGGGCCGCCTCCTGCCCTCAGCCCCGTGGTAGCCCTCACCGACCCCCACCCGCCGAGGCACCATCTTCGCCTCCCCGCCCCCCGCGACGGGCCACGGCAACCGGAGGGGAGCCGCCTCGTCCCGCCCACCCCGCTGAGGGGCGGGGATTGGGCGAGCCCGCCTGTCACTCCGTGGCGGCGCCGAGCGCTGGTTGGCCGATGGCGCTGTCAGTCCGCGGCGGGGCCGCGCCGGCCCCTTGTTGTCACGGCGCCGTGCGGGGCTGGAGCTCTTCGCGCTGCCGCCGCCGCCGTTGTTGCCGCTGTCGCGGGAGCCCGGGAGGGGAGCGGTTCTTCGGCCTCATCGCCCGCTCTGCCGGCGCGGGAGGCGGTCCCCTCGCCATGGCCACCAGCACCACAGGCTCCACTCTGCTGCAGCCTCTCAGCAACGCCGTGCGGCTGCCCGTCGACCAGGTGAGGATGGGGAGGCGCCTGCAATGCCGCTGTCTCCCGGGGGCTCGCTGAGGAGGGAAGGGGAGGGGAGGGGCGGCGCCGCGCCGGCAGAGCGCCCCCGCTCAGCTGTCTCCTGTCCCGTCCCACCCCGCCCCATCCCCCCACGGCCCCTCCATCCTGCCCGGCGAGGAGGCGGCGGTTCCCCTCACGCAGCCTGGGCTGAGGCGGCGGGGGCGCGGACGCGGCCCGCGGGGGGGCGCCGGGGCGGGGAGCTGCGGTCGCGTTCCGCGTGCAGGTGCCCTCGCGCCGCCGCCTGGTCCAGCGCCCGGCCCGGCCCGGCCCGCCTCGCGCCGCCGGGGCGTCTGTCCGCTGGGCCGGGGTCGGGCCATGCTGCCGCCCCACCGCGCTCGCCAACTTGTTGGCATCGCGCTTGGGGCAGATGTGGCCTCCCAGCTGGGAACGGGGCCGGCGTCAGCGCGGCGATGCAAAGGTTGGGTGATGACTGCCGAGGCGAGGCGGCGTGCGATGCCCAGATGCGTCTGCCAGCGATTTGTAAATGCAGCGTTAAATAACGACGTGTGCTGCACACAGTGCTGTTGGGAATTCATCTGTACTTAGTAGGTAGAGTGCTTCTGTGTACCTTTGGTTTGGGTGCCATCGAAATTCCTGAAGACTGTCAGTCTTGGCGACTTCACGAGACGTGGGCAAAGTGAGACAGGGAAACTGAGGCTTGCGGTTGAACGACTGAAGTTGTACAAGAATGTTTATTTGTAGGGGAAATGATTTGAACCTCTGAAATCTACATAATATTTAGGTGTTTATGAGTATGTAAGTTACCTTGAGTAACTCCTGTAAATTTTGTAGTACAAGGAAATTTTACTTGAGGAATTCTTACAAAAAACCCTCAAATCTCTGTTAATGGATGAATGAAAGCCCATGAAGGAAAACTGTTTGTGGTTATGTAGAGAGGGGTTTTGCTTGCTTGATTTTACAAAACACAGCTCTTAAGTAAGAGAGCAGAAGTACAGAGGAGGGAGCATGTCTAGTGAAAGAGTTCTGGAAGTTGAACAAACTACAGACTCTTCTTTTTTTTCTTCCCATGCTTCCTGAGCCATTTGTTTGAATGGAACCTTGAGTTAAAGCTCCATGTGAAAAAGTATCTTCTAGAAAACTGACAAAAGTGGACAGGTTGAAATTGAGCTTGCTGTGATGGAATAGATAAGACACGCTACCGGCAATGATACGTGCAGCCAGGGTCAAAGGCAGCACATAGCTCAGTGCCTCGTACGTGAAGGCTGTATGCAGCTCTTGGCAGGTGCCATGTATTTATTTCCATTAAGCATGTAGCTTCTACAGAGTGCTCTTAAGACAAAATATGACCATCTTTTTATGGCATGATGCTGGCATCGTATAATTATCTATTCATAAAAGTAGGCATAAATGGAATTGCTTCATGACCTAATGCAGCTTCTACCAAGTTTAAGCTTATAGCATTTAAGTGGATATAGTATTTTGATGGTAATAAAGTTTCTTTTTGTCAAAGCCTGGAAGACTTCCCGGTATTGAACACTTCAACAATGTTTCAGCAGATGCTCCAGGAAAGATAAAGTGTTTTGATTAAACACTATTTGAGGTCTGAAGCTTTTTAGGGATAATCACAATGGAGGGTGACTAAACATGTGGTTTAAAAGATCTTTTATAAGCAGTTAAAATTCATACATACTTCGGATTTAGACATCAGTGGAGTGTATGTAGTGTAGGTCCAGTTGTATATGAAGAGTGCTGATTGTGCTTGGAGTATGAGTTGAAGAGCTACAAAATCATACCACACTGGGGAGAGTGCATCTATAACTAATTTAAAAAGTAGAAAGTTAGATTTTTGTAACCTCTCAGCCTGTCTTAAAAGTAAGCTTGTAATACAGGAAAGATGTGGAATGTGTTCAGCGTAATTAAAGGTGGTAGAGAATGAGGGTGGAGAAAAAGAAAGTGGCAATACGTTGTAGTGTGTGTCTGTGTGTACTCAGCATGAAAATATAGCAGTGCTTGGAAAAAAAAAACATAGTAAAAGAGTAACGGTTTTCTGATTAGTGAGTTATTTCTGCTACTTCATCCAAATCTGTACTGTGACTAGTCATATCAGTGAAACAGTTACTTGAAGTAGGCACTCCAGAACAATACCAGCTCTGAGACTGATGGATATTTTGTTTCTTCACTTCTATGTTTCAGTTTTGACCATGAGTAGGTGTTCACTTTTATACCCAAAAACATTGTGATTGCGAATTACTTTTAAACCATTACTGTCTGAAGTTTTAGTGAAGGTAAAGGCATGTAATTCTGGGAGGACAAACCCAGATAGGATGTGTTAATATGACTCTGCTGTGTGGATGTTCAAACAAATTATTGGAAGAGCCTTTCCTATTTGTCAGGGAATGGAAATAGAAATTTCAGTTAAAGGTGAGGCTCCTGTCACTTATGGTTGAACTAATTAATCAGTTCCTTATCTGTTCATAGACTGAATGGGAGAAATTGAGTACTTTTTAATTTAATTCTTGTTAGAACTAGAGGCACAGATTTGTTTGAGAACAATGTTGGTTATGTGCTTGCTGGAGATCAGTGTGAAAGGAGGATGACAGCTCCACCAGAGCCATTGGACACATTTGTAGGATGACCAGGCTCCTCTGCCCATCTTTGTTACAAGTGAAAGACTTGATTGCTTTAATAGATTGCTGTTCTTAGACCTTTCTTCTACTAGAGTACTAGTTAGCAATAAGAATGGAGAAGAGCTTGTTTTCCACCTCTCTGTATATCCTCCAACAAGATATTATGTGGTAACTTGTCTCTGTGTTAACCCCTTGTCTCTTACTCTGTCTTATACCAGGTTAACTTAAATGGCTATGTGGAAAGGTTAATGTGTTTCTGAGAGGCTGCTTGTTCCAGTTTTGCTATGGCTAGTTTCAGTCTGGGAGCACGCTTCATGTGAACAGGAACTTACTATTTTCTTTAAAGCTGTGGGAAGGCAAACTTGCACACCTTTCTTTTGTATCTGTTTATAGGACAGAAAAAAATTCACTCTGTGAGAAGAAAAGCCTTGTGAGAGCTGTATCTTTTCACTTTTTGGAGAACCTAAGTTTGTTCCTCAGCAAAGAAAGCATCCTGTTGAGAACTGCATCCCCCTGGGTCCTTAAAGTTAATGAACGAGTGAAAGAATGTTTATATGCTGCAGCATCCTTTTGTTAGGGAAGAGAAAGAATGAAAGTAGTTATGAAGGCAAGTATGGGGAGGATTATCATCAAAACTCAGCTTCTAGAGAGTCATGTATTGTGTAGTGCATTGAAATTGCAACTTGATAGTAACTGTGAAGTTAAGTCCCTCAGCTCATCTTCTGTTTTTCCTGTCTGTACTCATGTCATGTTCCATCTCTGCCACTTTATTCTTTCTCTGAGGTGAAACCTGACAGATACTGTGTTGGACCTTGGTCCATTTCTAGTTATGGCTCTGTCTTGTTGACTATCTGTTGACAAATGAGTTCCCTTGATGACATATCAGCTTCCCTGTTGTTATATTGGAGAGATTTGAATTTGCTGTGAGATGAGAACGATTCTAGGAGAGCAAATCTTTCTTCTTGGCTTTGGGTCTAAAAGGTAAGGTGAGTTAAAGGAATCATCTTTGCTTTCACTCTTTCCACCAGAGGGAGCAAAATTTTAATCTGAAAATTGGCGAAAATGATATGTGCTATTACTGCCTTTCACTTGCTGGACAGATATCTGTAGTAGAGGAACAGCTGAGCAGAGGAGATGGGAGGTAGACTACAATGATATGTCAGCGTCAACTTTTAGCTTGAGTTGTTGAAGAGGTTGATCTTGAAATCCTGAAATATTCTGAACAACTGGAGCAACTAAGCTAACTGCAGTGATTATCTTCTGGATAAGAAAAGAAAGGCTGTGGCTCCAACTATTAGAATGTGGGAAGTGAATAAAATGTTCATGCTTAAGATTATGCACTTCAGTTAAAATCCGGACTGTAAAGATGAGCAGTGTTTTTTTTTTTCAACCTGAGTAAAAAAAATCCTTGCTATTTCCATACTTTTCCATGCATTTGTTGCATCCTAATTTTAACTTTTATTTGAAAAAATTGCCTCATTTTTGTAGAATGAATGTAATTTTCTACGTGAGTGCCATCAACCTTCAGAGAATCTAACCCCACCTTTTTTTTTCAATAGCAATAGGCATAAAATTCTGAGTCTTCCTAAATGTGAAGTGTATAAACCATATGAACTTCCTTAATGTAGTGATTACAGGCCAGTTTGCTGCATCAACATTTTTGCATGATTTTCTGCGTGTGCTTCCTTGTTGCTTCCAATGTGTCCTGAATGTGCTCAGTTCCACATAAAAGCAAATATGTTTACGTATGTTGAGACTTTGTGTTTCACCTTGTTACCTTCAAAGAAAGTGGACAGGATTTTTTTTCTTGTGTATATGTATGAAATGTTTATTTCTTACATGTATGTGAGTGGCAAAATGTATCACACAATTTTTTGCTTTATTTTGGTACTTTGGAGATGAGCCACAGCTGGAGTTTAGGTAAAAGGCCAGGTTTGGAGGTGGTGTAGAGAATTGTTTTACTCAAAAGCAATATGTGCCTGATTTGCTTGTGGGAAACCTATAGATCCTGGTTTGATCTCTGGTGTTAGTGGTGGCTTAGCCTCTCTTCTCTTCTGCCAAGGCAACCTAATGTAGTCTCCTGAGGACTGAAATGTTTTAGTCTGATAAAAACCTTTTTGTATAAACATGGAATGGAAATAAAAAAAAATTGTCCTGTATAGCTGCCCAGAATTTAGATGGCCTAATATTTGTCTCCAGCATTATGAAACTAAAAAATGGATAAAAGAGTGAAGAATGTCCCAAGTTTTACCCTTTTTCACCACTGATTCTTAGATGCTCATGTGCAACAGTGAAATATGTAGCAGCATATGCCTGATTTTCCTGATGTAACCCAGGAAGCATAGGAGCAGTAGGAGTGAGTAAAAGTAGCATTCATGGGTGTGTAAAATCCAAACACTGAAGATAAAGGAGTGGCAGGATAAGAGAATTGGGCCCCTCCTTTGCCTTGTGCTTGCATTATCTGCTGCTGACAGTGACAAGAAGAATGAAGGATGGATAGTAAAGCATAATCTCCCACGATGAGAGATGGAGACAGCAGTGAATGAAGTTGGAAAATAGGTCCCATTCTCTATTCTGTATGTGCTGTTCTCAGTGGTTGGATGTTTTGAATTGTCTGGATTCGCTAGCAAAGTTTTTAGTGGTTTCCTAACTTCCTTTTGAACTGGTGGAGGGAATGTATCATCAGATTTTAGTCCTAGTGTTTAGTGTTGACTTAACTCTCCACATATTGTTGGTTGAAATTACTCTGCAATGAAAAATGTGTAGAGAAGGGTAAAACTGTTGGGATAAGAGAAAAGAAGTGGCAAGACAAAGTGACTATCTTGAAGGAAGGAGTGGAAGCTGTAATGAATAGAGTTTAAAAAGAAAAACAAGCAGACAGTGGCTGCAGTATTGGAAAAGATGAGCCATCTTTTAAGTGGTAGAGGTATTTCTTTCTTGCATTATATCTCTTTCACGTTCATGTTGTGTGGACATAAAGTGCAGAGCTACTTTTCATTTTTAGGGAGGCAGCAATGAGTTTTCGTTCTGATAGACTCTTGCATGCTTTCATAGTGGCTGTACTTTCTCCAGGTTTTTGTGAAGCAGTGGAAAAAGCTAAACAATATTGCAGCCCAAGGTTTCTACAGTAAACGTCAGCCTTTACTCAAGCAGCCTATAATCACCAGCTTTGTTTTGTCAAATTGTTTCTCCCATCCTTAGGCAATTAATTTAGGTGTTATAAGTGTGAACACTTACTGACCTATGTTCACCACAGTACAAGCCCTTTCGGAATTCAAGGTGCAGTTCAGAAATCGTTACAGATTTACTGCAGTCCTGGGATATTGAAAATAAATTCTGGAGTGCCCAAAGAACAAGCTAATGAAGAAAAAACAGTAACACATAAGGAAGATGACACAAGTAATGTATTTACCGAGTACAGGTTTACCACTGTGTTGCTGTTTGTTTTTTGAAGTGTTACTGCTGTAAATCTGTTGTACCACAGCTATGTAGGTCTTTTCCCAATGTGGGCTTTTTCTTGGGTACAGTGCTAGCTTAAAACCCAGTTCTGAGAGCTGATAAAACTGAAATGAATGAGTCATCTCTATTATTCTTTAGCCCTCATATTTGTTGACTTGAACTCCTGCTTACCTGTTCCTGTGTTGACCAAATGAAGCAGTGTGACACATCATTTGCAGCCTTGATTACAGCACGTCTTGTCTTCTTCACATTTATTATTTTGACTAACATGCACTTTTCTTAAGTAACACGTGCCCATTGTTTTTTTTTCTTCTTTTCTGAGCCTTTGAAAGAAGGAGTCTAGACTGTGGGGGTTTATTTTCTCCTGGAAGATGGGAAGAACAACATGTACCCAGGTGAAAACCCGTTTGCTTAATGTGGGCATCTTGACAGTATTGATTTCACAAAGAATGCTGATAGAGTTCTTTGGTTTGGATATTTCATTTTCCCTCTTTCTGTTGGAAAGTACTTTAAATTCAACATTAGTAATCACTATTAGTCTTTTAGTACTTGTTCAAGTGAACAAAGCTGTTTGGCAATTTGAGTTTGTCTGCAAATTTAGGTAAATGCTAGTTGTGCCTGCTTGTTTTAAGTAATATTTTTCAGCAGCTAAGGCATCTTTTGCAAAGGAAAACATCCATAGCTCTACCTTTAATTCTGGAATCATATATGCCAAGATGAAAAAGCTATTTTGGTTTGGCTGTAATGGTGTCTTTTGCTGTAGGTGGAACTTTGGTGTTTCCTTTTACTTCCAGTTAAAGTGGTCTGAGCTAAGAGGAAAATAGTACTCTTTTTCTGAAATGTGGTTGTGAACACACTCGTACAACCACAGTGGTATAACCTGTACTGGTGATGTCATCTGTATAGATCATTCTTAATCTCTCTGACTTGCTTTCTGACTGAGTAATGCTCTTGATTCTACTGCTTCCTGTCAATGAGCTGTTTACCTTGGAAAAGATTGTTAAAATCACCGAGCCCAACTGTTAACCCAGCACTGCCATGTGTACCTGTAAATCCTCTCCCTGAGCACCACATCTACAGGTCTTTAAAATATCTCCAGGAATGATGACTCAACCGCTTCCCTGGGCAGCCTTTTCCAAGGCTTGGCAACTCTTTTGGTGAAGAAATGGTTCTTAATATCCAATCTAAACCTCTCCTGGTGCAACTTGAGGCAGTTTCCTCACATTCTGTTTCTTACTTGGGAGGAAAGGCTGACCGCCACCTTGCCACAACCTCCCTTAAAGTAGCTGTGGAGAGGAATAAGGTCTCTCCCAAGCCTCTTTTTCTTTATTTATATATTAAAAAAAAAACAAACCAAAAACCAAAAAAACAAACAGGGAAGGTGAGAAGTGGACTGACAGTCCAGACTATAACGAATGGATTTTTAGTCTTCACAGTAGAGAAGCTAGGGAGTTAAGGCCACCATGAATCTGCAGGAATTTATTAGAACCCTGTGATGGTTATCAGATCTGTAGAAAGTCTTGCCTTAAAATATGTTAACAAATCGGTACCTGTAATGGGATTGAATATAAGAAGGTAGATAAAATAATTTAAAAGGGAATGTTACTAAAAGTTGTTACTAAAATATTGTAAAATAAAATATTTATTTTATTTAAATAAAATGTTACTTCTGTGGGTTGCTGTGTATTGCAGATGTTTGCAGGGCTGCTGTTGTGATGCTTGGAGACTTTGTAGGTGGCAGATCTCCTGCAGATGATTCCTGAACTGGAAAGAGCAGGAGAATAGTAGATATTGAGGAGTAGAGATGAAGTTGAACAGTAGCTTATTCAAGGTTTGCTTCCCCCTGACCTTCCCCCAAGAAGAACACTGAGAAGCAGACTGTTGAAGATGAGGAGTATTTGTTTTGTTTGCTAATTAAAATGACTGTTGCTGTTACTGGATTTCTGCAGGCCATATGGACAAAAATGTTATTTCTAATGTTTTGTGGCTTATTTTAAGGTGGATTTCAGTTTATTGCATATCAGTAGGATATAATTATACTAAGGCAGAGCTTAATGGAGAAAGTGCCTGTTTCTGGGTGCTTTTGAGAGGGATACCTCCATAGGTGTTATTTTGCTTTATTTTTAACTGGCTTGGCAAGTAACTGGTAAAGTTTTTACAAAATTTCAGCGACTGTAGTGGTTCTCTGAGAATTAAAATAAAACATATGTTATGTACTGGTGTGGTGCTCATGTGACAGAGTAGAGATTTTGAGGTTAATTGCTATGTATGTGTGTGTGCACTGTGTGGTTAAAATGCAGTAGCTGAGTTGGTCTTTATTTGGAAAAGTGTTTTTCCAACTTAGTGCCAGGCGGTTATGTTTTCATCTTGTAAACTCCTTTTCCGTGGTTATCCGAGTTCTGCAAGCATTAAACTGGCCAAACCAGTTTTTGTTCTACAGAAGTAACTGTTTTAGGTCTTTACTGTTTTTGAGGAGAGAGGAAAGCAAAACAAAACAAACAAAAACTCCAAGCCATCATTCATAGTCCAGTTTCACCTTTGAACCAAACTTGCTTCCCAGATTTTGGCCATTTCTGTGAATAAATTTCTCTGTGACTGCTCAGTCTCTATAATGCTGAATCCTTAAGAGCCCATCAGAACGAACACCCTTCAGCTGACATTTTTCTAGCCTTAATGAATTAGTTTTGGTTGTTTTCATTATAAAATGTGTATGCTGATGTTTTATTTTACATGTTTAGTCATACAGTTTTTTTTCGGAGCAATTCTTAGTAGTGATTTAGTAAGCCCTGTTTGAAGAAGCTTATTGGATTTGATGCTCATTTACTGCACAAACCTGATTACTAGTGCCAATATCATGTTCTTAATGATGTTTTTCACTCTCTCCAGCATACTTAAGAATTACAAGCTAATAATTGGAAGTTAATACTGGAAATAAAAATACTATTATTATGTTGTGACTGTATTTGATGTTATGGACTGAAATTGGTTTTAGAAAGAAAGCATTCATAATCTGATGAGTAAGTCCTTACAGCTGCCAATAAGTTTGTTTGAAGATGAAGTATACAACATTGAAAACTGTTGCCAGTTGTTAGTTGATTAAAACCAATGGTTAGAATGTGCACTTTGAGGAAGTGGCGGCTGTTAGGTGTGTGCTTGGAAGTCTCATCTGGAAATGAATGTCCCTTTGCATTGGGTAGTGTATAAACATGCAGAAACCTTCTTTACTGTAAAGAACATGCTGTCTTAATATAAACATCTCACATATTGATACTGCACCAAAATAACCACTTCTGCTCATCCTTTATTTCTTTATATTTCATCCATGAAGTGAGATTGAGGCATCAGGGCAGGAGTGTTAAGTATTTACATATTCAACAGGTAAGAAGTTTTGATTTTTTTTCATTTGATTCAAATGCATTTGAAATAATTTCCACAAGATTTGTGATCTTTCAGTTGAAAGAGGAATATCTGTTTGTTTTTGAGTTAGATAAGAAACATTTTCTGAAGTACTCCTTTGACTTTATCAGCTACCTGTGCCAGTGTCTCCAGACTCTTCTGGCTGATGTTTCCCAATAAACTGAAGAAAATTACCAAACAGTTTGATTTTGATTCTTGTCATGGAGTTACTTTTTTCAACTCTACTGTATAAATTTTCTTTATTTTTTTATTTTCAGTGTAGAGATTTTTTTCAGGAAATAGTGGGGAAAAAAGTGATCATTGATTTCAAATAATAGTTATTGTCACTCTTCAGTTCTTAGTGGTTTCACAGTAGGTAATTATTGGCTAATTGTACAAGCTGTTTGTTCTTTTTATACTCCATGAAGGTTAGAAATCGAACAGAACAGGATATGTCAGTACTGCTATCTGGTTGCTGTGGAGAAGCATCAGCTCTCCTATGTTATAAGTAGCTTTTTGTGAACATCTATAGATGTTTTTAATTCCTCAGCTGACTGTTTTGATGGGAAAAGGAAATGGATTTTGACCTAGCTAGCAGCATGAACAGGAGAACACTGATGCTTGCTTGAGAAATAAGGCACAACCAAGGCTTTATGAGTTGTGATAAGGTTTGGCAATTTTTGACAAGGATGTGTCAACAAATTGGAGGGATTTCTGTTTAAAATGTTGTTGCTAAAACAGACTTAAAGATAGATGAAAAAAAACCAAACCCCAAAGCCTTAGCTTGAAGATCCCTGCTTCTTGTTAAAGTATGTTATTCTGTTTTGATGTTGTACCTCTTGGGAAAGCTCTTTTCAAAGTGTTTTTGTGGTTCATATTCTAAAATGGTTTTTTTACTTCAATGTATTTTCTCTCTAATAATAACTGTAGTTGTTGAGAAGTGTGGCTAAAGGTGGGAGGAGCGCTGCTCAATGCACCTTGCTCACTAGTCCTGTCAGACAAAGCAGGAAGTATGTGATAACATTGTTTCTGTGTTAGACTGTGGGACAAAAAATGGCTACAGGCAGGGAAACAAGTATGCTGGTATCTTGCAGATCAGAAAAACTGGATTCTATGGAAGAAGCATACCACAGTGTGTCAGTGTCGGGGGAAAATACCCCAAATTTCTGGCTGCATAATTATCATCTCCACAGGTTCTTAATTGTTACCTATGAAGCACCTTGCATCTTGAAAGTGTTGGTGTAGGCTCTGTGCATGACCAGGGAGGTGCTTCTGTTTATAACTGAGTCATGTTTTTCCACAGCCTGTTTCATCAGTGATAAGAATTCAACTGTTGTCTTTTTTTTCTTGAAAGCCCACTAAAAACCAAACATACACACAGTCTTCCAAAGCCCTCTAAAACCAAGTCAACCAGCCAAAATACTCACATTGGCCTTTATTCACACAGAGCATGTTACTAAGGCCCTGGACATTCATTGGAGTTTATAGATTTGAATGCTGGTTTGCATTTGATTGGAGAAGATCTGTTAGAAATGAGAAAATAAAGAAACACAAAGACAGGGTAATTTCCAAAGAGTTTGTGTGGATCACTGGCAGAAGAGAGAGGGTGAAATACAATTTTCTTGAATTTTACTTGGTCGTCCACCAGCTAGGCCACTGTTTTTCTTGTGAGGTATTTCATAGCTCACCTTGTTCTGAGTGCCTATGAGGACTGTGCTAGAGCTAGTAAGCAAAACTGTATACAATTACATTACTATTTCCCAGTGGATTGTAGGCTGTGTGGGCCTGTATGATTGTGCCATCCAGTCAGGAATTATCTATATCTATTACATTTCCTCAATGCTTTGACTGCTTCTCTGAATGAGGCAAAAGCCTTCTGTGCTGTGAAGTAGCAGGATTCTGGAGGGCTTGGCTGCAACGATTGGCTTTTGATATTAAAATGTAGCTGATATGAAGAGGAAGCTTAGCATAAAATCTGAATTAATACATAAAAATTACAAATGTTGAAAATTACTTTCATTACAGAAAAATATTTTCTTCTATATTTCTTTTTAACATTGACTTCAGAAATATCTTTACTGGTTTATTAAAGATGCTGCCTGTGTCGGAAGGCTGGAAATTTCTAGCTACTCAAAATGTTTTGCCAAAACTTCTTCTTGATGGTAAAAATCCTTGTAGCAGTCAGTGACCTTTTTCTTTTTCCCTTTTCCTTTATGTAAAGAACCAATCCCTTAAACACTTTTTTCCAAAGAATTAACTTTGGTTTTATGAATGCATGACATACATTACATTTAATGATTTAAAAGACCAAAAAAAAAAGTCTTTAAAAGTTTTATTATAAACTTTCTGTTGACTTTTGTGCAGCTCATGCAAATGGCAAATTTGTTATGTAGATAGCTTAATGCAGTTAATGGTGGATTTGCATTTTATGTAGCTGCTCCAAATACTGAAACTGAATTTATGCTCATGATTTACTATTACATTTGGCACAAAGTGTGCCTGTAAACTGCACTGACTGAATGAGTGGTCTGGCACCAAAATAGTGGCTTGAATTTTTAAATTGGTTGAATACATACGTCAGGTTTTATAATAGCCTAGTATTTCTAAGTGGTATTTAACACACCTACATTAATCATTGCTGAATAACCAGTGCTGAGGCTTTGCATTATCTTTGTAAGTTTTTAATTCTTATATACACATAACTTTCCATTACACATTGCTCTCTGTATGGGACTTAGAGGTGTTGCTCTCATAAGCCAAGCTGTTGATATGAACCTTACGTGAGTAGGTAAAAATTTCTGGGTTTGTTTTCTTATGCTAAATTCTTGTGCTAAATTATAACTGTTCACAGTGAAACTTGCCATTCATGCATCTGCGTCTTTTTTTTTTTTTTTTCCCCCTGGGAAGTCTCAGCTTTAAGTGGATTGGTGTTCTGGTTCTTTACTTCTATGAAACTGGAACTGCTTATTGGAACAGGTTTTATGTCTTTGTGGAGGCATGTTACAATTTGGTTTGTGGAATGAATCATGCAGCTTTTGGGAATGTGTCGTCTTTGTTCTTTGTGTGTGTTCTGTTCACATCTGACCAAGTCATGAAGTGTTTGGAAGTTGTATTTTGCCCATACTCATAATGTCATAAGAGCTTGATGTAAGTTTTCAAAAGATATGCAAGTATACCATTTCCAGACGTTGAAGTTATTGTATATAACGTTTGCCAACAAAATAACGGCTTGGTTAAGTGCCTGTTTTTTGGAGGAAGCTTTGAAGATTGTAATGACTAACGCTGTTCTTGTTCTTGCTTGGTTGCTATCTCAATAGTTCCATTTGTCTTTTAGGAAGCCAAATAATTTTTGTGCTTGATTTCAAAGCAAATTGTGTATCTTCAGTGCTTGTATCTCTCGCACTGTATATACTATATCTCAGTGTGTGGATACTGTGGAGCTGTATGTCAGCTTCACACTGGTCAATGTGGATAAAGATGGGAGAAGTAACATTCATCCTTTTCCTAATTACATGTTGGACTTATTTACTTGGGCAAGTAGTGGAGCACAGGAGGAGTGTTTCTAAGGACTGAAGTGATGAACATTAGGATCTAACATTGATGCTATAGCAATTTTGGGAGATACTGCTTTTGCCTAACTCAGTCCATGGGCTGACGTAACCTTTGGACAATATCTTCTAGTTCAGTATAGCTTAAAAGAAGTGAGGTTTGTGTATTTGGACACCAGTGTACCATGCATGCCAAAGCATCTGAAGTGAGGACAATGGGGAGGCTTACTTTAGAAGCCCTCTCCTGATCTGAGCAAAAACATTGTGTAAAAATGCATGCATTGTCTTGCTGTTGGAGTTAGAAGTGCATGGAATGGAATTTGGGGCTCTACAGAGTCTGGTTCTTTCTACCACTTACAGTATTGGCAGGGGATGAGTTTTATTTTGATGTGGAAATGAGTATGTATTTCTGATCGCTGAACTGGCAGAAATATGTGCTTTCAACTGAAAGCTGCAGGTAATTGCAAACAGATAAGCTTTGACTTTGTAGTAGAAAAACTGTGTTTTCCATTTCTTTTTAAAATCTAAGAAATCAGATGTTCAAAATGTTTACCAAGTGAACACAAGCTGTGATGGCAGATGCTCAAGTCAGGAAAAGCATCAGATGATGATTACCTATAAGATTTTAACATGGCTCATGATTGATCACAAACTCTTCCATATGAGCTCCTTCCCTTTTGCAGAACACAAATCCTATGACTTGGAGAAACAATACAATGAAAAGATGTCATAGTCATGATTTCCGATTTTGCTTTCATTTTAATATACTTTGGGCTGCATTTGTAGGCATACTTGATACTTCAAGTAGCAGCTGAAGTTACATTTTCAAAGCCCCGGTTCAAGTTCTAACTGAAAAACTAGGCACTGTCTGTAACTGGACAGCTAAATTTAGTGAGCTTTTATTTTCACCCTTTGGGCTTTCTTCATTGCATGCCAGTCTCCCACCCTTATAACAGGAATAGAAATACTCATCTCACAAAGTTATTGCAAAGTTTGCATTTATTCCATGTAGTCTTCCCACGTTATGGACAGATCTGCATAAACATGTCTATGGGGAAATGTTGTGTTTTTGTATTCAGTGTAGGATGCAGATGGTAAGCGTTTAATGGGTCAGAGGCTGAGAGCAAAATCTGAGCAATTGTCCGTTGCTGAAATGAGTCAGAAATCCAGCTTGGGAAAATAGAATAAAGCAGCAGAATATTATCATAAGTAAGTATGTGTAAAGGCTAAACTGATGTTGCATGGCTTTCAAATCTTAACTACCATATAGCTTGGTTTTACAAATATATATTTCAGTCTTTGGGAGGATTTGATGTGATGCAAGTCTGCAAAACCATTGGTGCTCTGTAAAGTGCATTTCAGTGCATTGAGGGAAGTGTGTTGAATTGGTGAAAGCAGAGGAGTGCAGGGTGATGTGTGAGTATTGTGGTGATATCTTCTATGTACCTAAGTATGCATATTTTGTTGCACTTTTTGAGAAGAGCAGTTTAAAAGTACCTACTAGTAGTTCTGGAGTAGTTTGTGAGGTTGGATAGCTTTCAAAAGGAGATTGTGTTGCTTGAGTCATTTAATTGTGTGTTCAAAATACTGACATCATGAATTGATATACCTAGAAGTTTTGCTTGAGAGCAGGTCTAAAAGTATGATATCCTGCATTTTATTGCTGTTATCAAAATACTTGTAATTGGGAACAGTGCTTGAGTTTTAGAGTTTTTATTGTTTAATTTGATACCGGTTTTCAGATAAGGATTTGGTCATTTGAGTAAGTAGTTAATGCAAAAGCAAGTGCCAGTGAAAGGAGTGAGCAGGTAGGGAGTGAAGAGGGGACATCTTTCTTGGATTCTCTTTGCATGTTTTGTATGAGGATTCTCTGTATTCCTAAATGTGCAGGCTCATCCTGAATTGTGAAAGTCAAGTTTGTTGTTGCGTTTGGTTGCTCCTGTAGAGATGACAATACAGGTCAGAGATGCAAATTCTGTTTTGCTATGGTGGTAGAATGAGACAGGTGAGGACTTTTCTTTTTTTCCTGGTTTATGCTAGCTTGCTTTTGAAGGGTAATCTGAAAAAGAACAGCATCATGAGACATCAGTTGATAAATCATCTGTAATGCAGTGAAAGCAGTGGTGTCTGGACAAGGAGTAAACCAACAATGTTAGTTTGTCCACGTATGGACAGTTACTAATACACATTTCTGCCCTTTATCCCTTCACTTCAGCTTTGTTGCATATCTGTCCCCGTGTTCACTTCTGTCTCCTCTCTCTTCCTAGTCTGTCTAGGGTGATATGTTCCTTGGGTCAGAAACAAGCTCTGTGGTATGCATAGTGTAATTTCTGTATTCAATATCCAAAACAAATGTCGATATTGAATTTATAGGTAGTTACATTGTCTTTAGTTTTTCTTTCTTGCCTTCTATTTTAAAAAAACATCATTTTTTTTCCCATTCGGTGGTTCATTAAACTTGTACATATGTATGAAACTTTTCCAGTAAATTCATGGACTCATACAGAATTATAAGCCTTTCTCTGTTTCATTTGCATCATTGCTTATGAAGGAGAGAAAACAGGTCAAGTTATGCCCTGAAAGAATATCTCCTCATTTATTTAGGATTTTTCAAATACTGTTAAAAGCATAATGGAAATGTGGGAGTGAGAGAATGGACGGCAAAATGTTCATGATGGTTTAGTTTACTGAACTGCTTCTGTTAAAAAGGGAGCCCAGCCTCTTCTGAATGTCTTTCCCTGCTGGCACTTAGTGTTTGTGTAACTTGGCATTACAGGAAGTTTTAGAGCAATTCAGAAAAAGGGGAATTATCCTCACATTTGCAGATAGGGAATCTATGCAATTGTTACAAAGATGAGAGTTCTGTAGATATTTGGTGTTATTTAGTTTCTGCTTCAAATACGATGGTTGCATACTCACCCTTCGCTGTTATCGCCTGGAGTTTGCCTGAAAATTGATGAAGGAATGAACTAGATGAATTATAATGCTGGAGGTTGCTGCAAACATCAGTATTAGGTCTGTTGTCATGAACATAAGAATATTGTTGTCATTGTACCCAGTGTATTAAATGTATGTATTTCTGCTAAGTGACATCAAACAGGCTAAAACACTGTTGTGCTAAGGACTAGTCAGGCATGCAGTATGTGCAAATTTCTTGTGTTGAAGTGCTTATGACCTGAAGCAGTGGTACCCAAGCTGTTGCTTGTGATGACTTGAGATGCTGCTGTTAGGCACAGAACATTATTAGGTGGGGGTTTTTTTCCTCAAGCTTCAGTCAAATGATTCTTTTTACTCACTGGTTTGGATTTTTTTTTTAATCCACTTATGCTTTCAGTACCCTAATGTCCTTAAATATTTAATATACCGGAGATTTTCTGTCTAGATTCTAGAGTAAATGGCCTGAAGGAATCAGGAATTTCTCAAACTATCCTGCTTAAATGTAGAAGAAGAAAATCCAGTGTGCAACCAAACTGTTGATGTGATAACCTACCACTGAAGTGCACCTTGTTGAGCCTTCCTTCTGTGCAGGCCACTGAAGTGATCTGCCAGTGATTTTTGTAGCTCTTGTGTATTAAGTAGTAATACTCACATAAACAAAAACTCAACCCCGATCTTCATGTTACTGGGAGAGTAGAAATGGTTTTATGGTTGATAGAATGGTTTGGTATATAGAAATTTACAGGAAAATACATTCAATTGTTAGGTTTTTTTTTTCTTGATTGATGCACACATTGTCTCTACAGGTTTCATGTATTTTTCCTTTGCTGCTCAGGGGAGCACTCCTCTGTGCTTTGGGAGGGGAGGGACTCTTGGGAGAAGTGCTTTGAGGCTGACATGCTGTGGTAAGAGCTCCGACAAAGCAAAAGGTTCTGCAAATTGCTAGTAGTGTGTGGATGTTTCTGTTAATTTTTAATATACAAGCATGTAAGAACTTTTTTCTTTTCTTTTTTATGCAGGTCAACTTTGTAGTGTGCCAACTGTTTGCCTTGCTTGCAGCTATTTGGTTTCGAACCTACCTTCATTCAAGCAAAACTAGCCCATTTATAAGACACGTTGTTGCAACCCTCTTGGGCCTTTATCTTGCACTTTTTTGTTTTGGATGGTAAGTTGCTCCTAAATTGATTTTTCAGAGACTTGTGGATTTTAATTTATTGTTTGTGGGGAAACAAAGTTGTGTTATGAAGAGCCTTACTACCTAATTCTAGGGATTTTAGCTGCTGCAAATATACAGAAATTAGTTTAAATTTTCTGATGTGCTGCATAAATTTTGGAAGATTTTCCCCTTGCAAACCAACAACTAACATGCTGTCTGCCTGTGGTTTTGGAAGGACGGAGCAGGTGCAGTTTGCCTAACTTGCATCATTTTTTTAATGTAAACTTGCTTGAAAAGTTTTCTCTGGAGGCATAGCACAAGTGTGATGGTGAAGATAATTTCCCTTAAATATTCACTGCATGAGAACTTGCTGTATCTTTTTATGAGTAGTGAGTGTAATTTGGCTTCTTGTAGGAAGAGTGACTGGAGCTGCAGTAACCATAGAATCATAGAATGGTGGGGATTAGAAGGGACCTTGAGAGATTGTCCAGTCCAACCCCCCTGCTAAAGCCAATCCACCTAGATCAGGTCACACAGGAACACATACAGATGAGTCTTCCAGAGAAGATGACTCCACAACCTCCTTGGCAGCCTGTGCCAGGGCTCTGTCACCCTCACAGTAAAATGGTTTTTCCTTATGTTTAAATGGAGCTTTTTGTGTTCCAATGTTTTTCCTTTACCCCTGTCCTGTCAGTAGGCAAAACAGAAAAAAGTGATGCCCCAACCTCCCGATATCCACCATTTAGATGATGATGCTCCCAGTAGTATAGAACACCTGGAAAGGAGCTGGCCTTAATTTGAGAGTTTTTGGTTTGTTTGGTGGTGTGGTTTGGGGTGATGGTAGTAGGGGGTGTTCATTTATGTTTTGGAGGCTTGGTGTGGCTTATTTATTTTTTTGAAATCACCAATTTTCGTGACTGCTGTTTTCACACCCTGGAATGTAAATGCAAGCCAGAATGTTAGTAGGGGTAGCAAAGGGTATGCATTTAGTTATATGAATTTTGGTCTTTTTTTTTCTTCAAAACTAGCTTACTAAATACCTCTTGTCTCCTCATGATGGTTTAAAATAAATTAAGTGCCAGTTTGCACTGACTTCTGGACATTACTTCGTATTTCTTAAGAAACGAAAAAACCAGTAAGTTTTATTCTTTGGGTTTACACAGAATTGCGTAACTCCCATGCATTTCATAAACTTTTGGCCATGACGTTCTGCTTTGAGAGAATGAAGTCAAAGACTTACAGCCTAAAGGAGCAAAGAGAGATACAGGAGATAGTTGTGTGTTTTTCGTGATAGCTGTGTAAGCTTTAGAATCATGTTCTGTATCCATTGCTTTGGAAACAGAAATAATTAGTTGTAGCATGTAATTAGAAAGTGTTAACAGTATATTCATATATAAAGTTTGGAGATGGAAGACTTCAGAAAAAACAACCTCCACCTCCAATAAACATAAATAAAGTCTTGTGAAATCCTCCTATTGGCAGTGTGCCCTGCGAAGAAGTAAAAAATTGTATGCCATAGCAGAAATCCAGATTATTCTAGTTTGCTTTGGATCATACTTAAAACAATTGTTTTAGCAATGAATTTCTAGGAAAAAGGTGGTGGTGGTTTTTTTTACACCCATTGAACTAAAAGCTTTTTAAAAATGTTGAAAAAACATAATTTGAGATATTGAGAGTACCCATTTTTTAAAAAGTTGATACTTCTGTTGCACTTATGCCAAATCTTTTTCCTGATGCTTAACTATGTATTATAGAAATATATTTTTTTTGAGAGTTTGATTTTGTTCATTTCCTCTCACTCCTTCCTAAGGAATCAAATAAACATATAGGTTGCAATCCCATGGTACACCTTCAAGACTCTTCAATGGTGTTATAATTTGTGTGTACAAGAGGGAAACTTTTACTGGTTTTTTTTTTAATGTACTGTTTATAGTAAATGCAGATTTGCAGAGAATCTCATGAAAACTTAAGTGTGGCAAATACTTTGGAATATGCACTCTTTTAAGCGTCATTATGTTCTCCTCTTTAATTTCAGGTGTTAGTCTTCAGTGACCTCTGTAGTGCTTGTGATAGTGATGTAGGACAGACGGGGGTAATTCCCTTGACATAACAGCAAATAGCATAAATATCCTTTGCATTTACTAATTCATGTTGTATTTAAATGCATCCCTTTTATTTTTTGAATCAGGGATCAATCATTACTAGGTTCATGGTTCATCTTCAAAGTCTTTTCCAACCTAAACGATTCTGCGATTTTTAGATCGCTACTGTCAATGGCTCTGAAAGAGAAGTATTTTCAGAGACTGTATTCTTCATGTGGTACTCCACATCAACCCACACTTTTTCAAGCTTTTATATGTCCCTTTTTCTGCTTAACAAACAAGTTGCTTATGTTTTTACCATTTCACTAATGCCTGTCTTTGCTACACAGTATTGTTCATGCATAGCTGATTATGGAAAAAAAAGTACTTTTTTTTCCCTTGGAATTTATTGACAGCTGCTTGTGTAAAGTCTGCATTTAAATTTTAGGTAGTCGTATCTTAGATGAGGCTAGCTAGTAGTGAGGCATGTGAGTGTGTGCAGATTGGATCTTCAATACAAAGTCAAGATTTTCAAGGTCAGTTAATATCCAAGTAAATTGTTTTCTCTCAATTCATCATGTGTAGACTTTGTAGGGTTTTAGCTGGATGGAGCCAGGTCTCTTGTTGACAGTCTTTGAAGACATTTCCTTGTGAACAGGTGAGGAGTGAAATTAGGAAATTGCTGGTAGGCTGAAAGAAAGCAGTTTCAGTATAATAAAATAGTACCTTTGTTTTTATGGGAAAAATATCAAAACTAGATCAACTTGTCACTTGAGCACATTTAAGTGTGCTACTGAGACACTTAAAATACCAGAGTGAAAAAGAATCAACTCAGTGAAGGAAGGTCAGATACTTTTCCCCAGTCACTGGCAATGACTTGCCACCAGTGCTCTACTAGCTTACTGACATAAAACTCACACAAAAGAAAAGAAATGAGGAGAAAAGGTTAGAGCACCTTTGTAAAACAGAATTGTTGATTGTTGGTGTGTAAAAGTTTTTTGTTTGTGTTTTTGAGACTGTCACTACCACAATCCTTTTATCAGTTATTCATGACTTGAGGCGAAGAGACTGGTCAGAGTTACCATTTCTATTGACTGGGAAATCTTCCCGTATACCAACATTGTGGATACAAAGATATTGTTGGCCTTATCTCAGGTACCTATTGATCCAAGCAGGTAAAAAGATGAGGAGGGAAATTGAACAACAAAATGTTCATGTTATTTACACCTGAAATAATGCCGAGTGGAAGTATTATGAGACACACACTTTATATTTTAAGGATTATCAATATTTACTATATTCTTGTTTAAGGGCTGGAGAATTCTACCCTCTGTGCTATGCTAAATGGGGAAGCCCTCAATGAAAGAGCTTCTTCTGCAGCAAACCTAAATAGATCAAAAGCCCTTTCTGGATGCAGTGATGAAGTTTAAAATTTGAACCTCTTTAGTTTCACATTCAATAAATAAATGCATGCAGTTCATTGTCATCAATGAAAATACTGAGGGTTTACTGGTTGGTTTTTTTTGTAGGTATGCCTTACATTTTCTTATACAAAGTGGAATTTCCTACTATATCATGATCGTAATAGGAGTGGAAAATATGCACAAGTAAGTTTTCATTCAAAGCTTTTTTTCTTTTACAATAATGAGTCTGTTTAAGGATTTTTTTTTTGTAACTGTGCACATATGCTGTACTTGTGGCTGTATCATAATGTTTCAGTGTTTGAATTCTGCTAACCTTGATCTTATTTCCAGGAGGGAAAATGGCTTATTTGGATATTTTTACCAGCTTTTTGCAGTATCTAAAGCCTGTTACAATTGGTAATGTGTTCTTAGCATTCTGATTTATTTGTCATTACTTAATCATAAATAAGTCTAGGTGTCTCTCAGATGAGTTAACTATATAAATGTAATTTGATAAAGCCAATATTAGTAGGAAGAAAATATCTTAAGGGAACCTAATTTGCATGAAAAGTTTTTTTATGTACTAAGTGTCCTTTTTTTTTTTCTAGAATAATGCAGTGTGGCATTACTTTAGGTTTACTTGAATGCATTATTAGATTAGCAGTATCTGAATCTATAAAATGGCACTTCTTTCTCTTTCACAATCATTCTTAAAAGCAGGAAAGACATTTATTTTATTACTTGTATGCATATGTTTTACTATTCTGCTAGTCTGGAGATCAGAACCAAAGTAGTTCCCCACTGTGTTAATTCCTGTGTAAATGTTTAGTAAAATAGCAAATCCTTGCTTGAATAGGTTCCTGAAGAATGTGAAGCTGTTAGAGAAGGTGCTGTTAAAAGAACCAAAAAAGGAAAATTACACAGAAATTGCAGAGCCAGGGTGGCCTTAGTTCATGATTCTGGCTGTTAGAACACTCTGCTGCTTTATACTCTGTTACTGAATATAATTTTATTGTCTTTTGAAATATACCATATTAGGTCTTATTTTCTACAAAGCATGACGTATTTAAAGTATTGCAGATGTGGGAGAAATTCATCTGGTTGGATAGCTGGTTTATATTCTAATAGCTTACTTGATTAGAAGCTGTTTTAAAGCAGCTTGTTCATACCAGTTTATCTTTAGATGTGTAACTATGTAAGTTGTAACTTATGTAGCTTAATATTTTAGAGGAAATCGTTATATTAATGTGTTTAAATGCTGCTAAAGGAGATAATGTGCAGGAACACTTTGGACTTTATCATAACAAATTGCCTATGTTTTCTCATAAGAGGAAATGTAACAGTGGTTTACTTCCCTAATAGTGAGAGACAGGTAAGCATCTGTGCATTTAACATTGCTGCATTGAAGCAAGGGACCTCTCTAGTTCCTGATCCTCCCAGTTCATATACTAGGTAGTTCAACTGCATGACGTGATCTGCTGAAATGTTTGCTGTACTATACACAATTGCATGCAAGTTTTCTCTGTTACTCTTAGTTACTTTACTGTACAGTTAGGCAGGTAAAGCCTACCTTTGACTAAAAGGCTTATGTTGCTGTGTCATGGTGTCAACATATCATTGGATACAACTAGAAAGCTCTTTTCAGTGGAGAGAAAAAAAGCATAATAAACGAAGCAATTTGTTACTTCAAGTAAACCAGTGCTTGAATGTTGCATGGGAAGCTCTGGGAGCTATACCTGATAGGCAATACTGGCAAGACTGTACAAGGTGTGCTCTCTCCACTGCCACAGGATCTCAGCAGAGGGGATGCCTTTGGGCATCTCTCTATGCCTGTACCTTCTACTGAAGGAATGGACCATGTGCTTTTAATTTTCTGCTGTGAAAATGCCACTTGCAGCTTTCTGTTTGGTAGTCTGAACTGAAACTAATATGAAGGACTCCCTCCCCCCCTTAAATGTTTTCAGGCTACAGATGTGTCTCATGGAGCCTAGGGGAGAGTTAAGGTTAAGTGCTGTACAGTATGATGCAGCTGGTACCACTTAGCCTCAGGATTGGAAAAGGGCCCCATCCATGTTTTCCTGGGATGTATGTACATATATACAGCTAGTAAGAGTACAGATATGTATATGCATAGCCTACAAGTTTTGAGATCTACTTTGTTGTAGAAAAACCCACTGGCTGGCAGCCCTATTTAAGTTACCTTTGTTGTTTGTTAAGCTTCTTAAAATTCAAGATTGTAGAATGTCTAATACCTCTACATGATGTAAATATGGATTCAAATTATTTTTTTTAATTGGGAAAGCACTTGTACTGTACAAAATATTTTTGTTTGTTATCTCAATACTCTGAAGTAAGTTTCTTTCTTTTCCTGCCCTGCTTGTGTCCTGCATATTTCATGAGTATATGGATTGGGAAAACTATTATCCCTTCTTCCTGCATCTCCCACAACCTAATGAAGTTCCTCAATCTCTCTGGACAACTGAGGTTGTTAGACTGCTCATCAGTTCATCTGCTATGTGCTAGGTATACCAGCTTTCCGTGCAATCTGAAGCAATGAGAGGTTTTGATTAACTTTGATGTCCTTAAAAGTCTCTGCTCTGCAAGGTTCCTATAATTTTGATTTTACTGAGAGAACTAAGCCTTGTGCAGCTAAGGCTTCTAGCTTGCTTGTGACAACGCATTAGATATTGAAGATGACAGTCTTACCTTAACAACGGAAAAGAGAGAAGGAGGGGGAGGAAAGAAAGGAAAAGGTAAAACCCTGGGGAGGGAGGAGAACCCACCATGTTAAGAAGGAAGGAAACCTTACCTTTTATCAACTTTATTTTAAAATTAAATTATAATAAAATCAGTTACCTGAGACATGGATGTAATGAAAATGGATCAATTAATTCTATACTTAACTCTTATTTAAATGATGATACTTTAAATGAAGATGGAGTGATAACACTAGCTCTCTTGAGTGGTCCAAAACCCCTTAGCTTATTCACAAATCAAAAGATGTCTTCATATTTCTTTGGTGCTTTCATGGCTCAGTTAATTGTGAAGCTGAAAAATATGTTTAAATAAGTTCTCACTTAAAATGGATTTGGTAACTGATGTGGCACTAACATTTCTTTTCTTGGCAATTCTTCTGTTGCTTTTATTATTGTGAAACTGCTACTTCTCTTAAGACAAAATCCAAAATGCCACAAGGCTTCTTTTAAAAAAAGCATTTGGCTACTGTTAGGTAAGAGCTAGGTAACTCTTTCTCTTTTGATTTGATTGTTCATATTTTGATTGGTAAATACTGTCTCCTAGCTTGTGGGGAAAGTTAAATATAGGGCTCACAGGTACTTCACTGAAGACAATCGTTTTCTCATTGACTTCACTGATCAAATATAGAAGTCCTAGCTATGTCAGTGTAGAAAACAAATCTGTTAGTTTAAAACCACTCCTGTTAGTCTGTTCACTTAAATTTCTTAAATATGCTAATATAAAATCAGGTGATAGACGTGCTATTCATGTCTGATGTTTTCTGTGTTATGCTTATAGTTGCAAGATGATACTTTTCTTGTTCCACAAGTCTAGAACTGACCTGTTAAGATAAGGAGGCTATTTCTGTCTTTAGAACAGGAAAAAAAATATCATTGAACTGTTTTGTGGCATATTTAAGTAGTGGGAAATAAAGTAATGAAGGACCCAGAGACTTGAGATAGGAAACTAATAGCAATAAGTACATAATGAGCTGATGGCTGTGTGCTACAAGGGCCACAGACATGATAAAGGGACTAGAGCATCTCTCCTGTGAGGAAAGGCCAAGACAGCTGGGACTGTTCAGCCTGGTGAAAAGAAAGCTCATGGGATCTCATCAATGTCTATAAATGCCTGGAGAGAGGGAGCCAAGCTTTTTACAGTAGTGCCTAGTGACAGGACCAGAGGCAATGGGCACAAACTGCAACACAGAAGGTGCCTTCTCAAAAGCAGGGGAAACATTTTGTTACTATCAGAGAGATTGTAGAGTCTCCCTCCTCCAAGATATTCAGAAGCTGTCAAGACACAAACCTGGACACGTGGCTCTGGATGGCCCGGCTTGAGCAGAGACTTCTGTAGGTCCCTCCCAACTTCAACCCTTCTGTGGATCTGTTTTATTTTTTGAAGGCACCTTACAGAGAATTTTACATGAGCTGTTTGAATATGGTGATGTAAAGAGATACTGGAGTTTGAATAAACAAACTTTGGTTGTAACTGATCTGGTGCCAGTGGAGGTGCTTCCTTATCATCCTTTTCTTTGGGATCTGAGAAAGTTAGACCTCATTAAGTTCCCATCCTCCTCCTAACCAGAGCCAGGATGGAGTAAGGCCTAACTCCCCTTTTCCTTCACTCCTTGCTGTGGCTTTGACAAACAGTGAGAGATTTGGCAGAAGATAGATGGAGGAGACTTGATGGTTTTATCTTGGAAATCTCAGATTACAAGACACAAATAAGTCTTGTTCATCTGAGTGAACTAATTCAATCACCATGTTAATTGAGGCAGTTAATGTCAGTCAGGTGTTTAGTAATCTTGACTGCCATGATTTGTTGGTAGACAGGTTTGACTGCTCGCTAGCATACAACTTAGATTGCTGTGAAAATTGTTAGTTAAAAGTTACAATTTCAGTGAAATACAAAATGCATCAGGCAGGCTATTCTCATTTATTCTGTGAGCTATTGTTAAGGTTTTCCTAAACATCTTTGTATCTTCAGAAGTGAGAGCATTTGTAAGGTGAAACGATTTTTGAAAGTGAGAGAAGGCTGGATTTGGAATTTTTGCCTTTTCCAAAGGCTCTTGGGGAAGGTAAATGTAAATTTGTTAATTTGTGATTTGGGGTTGACTTGTTTTTTTTTTTTTTATTGCTGTCTGCTTTTGACTTGATCACAGATGTCATCGTCTGTGAAAAATACACATGATATAGATAAAGATTTTTATCTGCAAAAGAGAATCTGAAACAACATGTAAAATTAGTCATCAAATGAGCAGACTGGAGTAACGATAACACCCCTGTGAAAATTTTATCAAATTTGGATTTGATTTAAAAGGAATTTAAAAGTATTTTTTTATGTAGATGAGAATCAAATATATACTAAATTAATTTCTACAGTATGCAGAGAAATCTTATCCTCTCCTATTAGAAATGAACACCAAGGATAATGAATGGCTGCATTTAGGAGATATTTCAATAGTTATAAATTAAAAAGCATTTTTTCATTCTGAGATGGCATATCTTTTCTACAAGACAGTCAAGGATTTATAGTAGAAGATAGAAATGCAGAGAACTTCTACGTTAGCAGACAATGCATTATGAGAAGTTAACAGTATTGAACGCAAGATTGCTATTTTCCTTTAGATGGAAACTCTTTTCTGCTATCAGAAATATTAGTGTGGCTTTATGCACAAGGATACTTCAAGTCTCTGGTTGCATTGGTTAGTGTATTTTAAACTTTGTTTTGAATAACAAAGCATATGGTCTGGCTGCTGGTTTTCCTAGTTAGGTAAAATCTTTTGAGGTTTTGCTTCTGTAATAGCAAGACTTCCCTTGTTTGTTTTCAGAGGTAAACACTACTTTTTTTTTTTTTTCCTTCAAGATTGTAGCTTATCTTGTACATGATTATTAAAAATATAAAAGTAGAACTATCACAGGTGATAGTTTGCGATCTTGTGATCTGAAATAGGCTCTGCATTTTCATGAAAATTTCTCATGGCTGTTAGTTTTGTCCTTAATTAATGAATTTCTTCTTTATATGGTCAAATGATATGCTCGAATTGAGCATGTCTTGAAAAACAAAACAGTGTCAAATCCACCTGTATCCCTGTTTACTGTTTTGCAGCTTGGAAACTGAAAATAATAGTGATAGAGATTTTTTTCATTGTCTGCTTTATGGACTTGCTTATCTTCATAGTTTGTTATATGTTTGGTTTTTCTCATGCTTAGCTAGAGACCAGGCTTTTGTGTTCTTAGGAGTGTGAATGGAAACACTAACTGTATGCTGAAGACTTGACAGTTACAAGAATAGCCAAGTAAATAGATGGCTGTCTTCAATGGCTTGAAAAGTGAGCACATGTTGAAGTAAGCAGCTGTGAAGGAATTTCCTAGTAATCCTTAAGAGTTTCTTTTAAAAGTATTTGTTTTAAATAGCTATTGCAAGTCCATCCACTTTGATAACTTTCTGTAGCTCTTAATCTGTGCTTCTGTAGAGCTCAATGCATTACCGAAAACACTAGAAGTGTAAGTTGGAAAAGAACTTGCTATGTTATGCTTCTTAAAATTGGGATGTCCAAATGGAAAGACTTTTATTGATAGTATTTTTTGTAGTTACAGAAATGGAGTGAAAAGAGAACTAGAATTTTCTTATATTTAGTGCCTGTCAGTTTTACCTTGTTTTTAAATAAAGATTAAATACATTTATTTAATCTTTGGGGATATGAGCATCCTTCCATGTATTTATAGAGAGAAGGAAAAGACAGGAATTGTGTAGTGTCTGCAGCTTTGTGAAGGCTGACACTTAAGTAGAGAGGTTGATAAAGATAATAAACAATGGAAAATAAGACATTTTGAAGCATTTGTAGCCACTTCAGTTGCTTTGGTTCAAAAAAGACACATACTGCATTTAGAAAGAAAAATCTGATTGTGTACTTCATATTTCCAGAGAAGGGTGTAAGTTAGTCTGTTTTTAAATTCCCTTATCTAAAAAAAAAAAAAAAAGAAAAAAATTTCTTTACTTGACTGCTGATGTTTTTCAAAGAACAGAGTTCTCAGAAAGTTGGGCATTTTAATAATGTTGTTGACACCTAAAACCTCTATCATCATCCATGAGATCATAGTTTCTGGATTTTGTTTCATGAAGTCACTATATGTTATTAACTATTGATGTTTACCTGAAGGAGAGGTCTCTTACTTCCCTGAACTGGAAATTGGTAGGTGGATTTTTCATGCTGTGAACTTGCTTTATATAAGCATATAGAGGGCAACCTTTTCTAGGAAGAAAGCAGAAGTGTAAAATGTCTTAGTGTGTTTTTGGTGTGTTTTTTGTTGGGACTCAGTAACTGTTGCTTTTTGGCTTACATAGGTATCTTTTTGTTGTTGTTGTTAATCCTCGTATTCAAAGTGAAAACGAGCAAAATCAAGCAAGCCGAAGTAAATTGACAGCGAGAGTGGAGTCATGTTTTCTGGGCTCTGCATTTGGTATTCTCTGAAAGCTGTAGGATCTATGCAGATATTTCTTCAAGGCACGTTACTCTGCCTGTCATGCTGCCAAGCAACTTGACTGCTAGCAAATGAGCTCTGAGTCATGGTATCATTGCTGCATGGTTTATTACCTCAACAAAGTATTGATGTCAAATAAATCAGGCTCCTTACAAAATGAAGTGGCAGAATAAATCGTACCTAGAAGAGTTCAGTGAAAGCTGTGTTCTTCTTCAGCTCCTGGCAAAGCCTGCCATTAATAAGAGTGACTAAAATTTCTTGTTTCATGGCGTTGACTGAATTGAACCAGTGGATTTTGTGATAGGGAAATTAGATACAAGAATTTTGTGTATTACAGTCAACTTCCTTCTCTAAGTGCATGCTTCTGCGTGGATTTTTATTCTTTAGTAAAGTATTTTGTATTTGAGATGAATTTCACATGAGTAATTATGACAAGCTCAGCAAACAATAATTTCATTACCCATAATGGAACTGTTGACTATAAATTATGCAAGTCAGTTTTGCCTGCAGGAGTGTGGTGGTGTATGAAATGTTTGGACTGGATAAAAATGTGTGAAGTAGTATAAGATGACAACCTTTTTTTGTTTCAGATACACATAAAACACAAAGAAACCTGTTTGTGTTTTGTTTTCTTTAAGGGAAAGTGGATATAAATAAAGAACATTGATATTTCAAAAATGCAAACCTTTTCATTACAACAATCTGCTGTGTTAAATGTGTGAATAAGTTTCATATAGTTTTAGAGCTGATTTGTTTTGCAAATCAAGATGCCTTTATTGGAAGTCAAAGATAAAATCACAGAATCATAGAATAGCTGAGGAAGGAAGCATGTCTGAGTCCAACCCTCTGTATTCAAAGCAGGATCAACTAGAGCAGACTGCTCTCTGAAACCCAAGTCTTCCTTGATATGAATGTGATCCTGGATAGCTCCAGTTGTCAGAAACATGCTAACCATTTCCTTTTGGAGTGTTACTTTAGTGTCTATTGTAGCTTAAATGTCATTTGTGGTAACTTCATGGCAGTTTAGTTTGTTCTGAGCTGGACTTGCTACAAAAGCTTTTCTTATTTTTTAAGTTCTCCCAACCTACCAATTGCACAATACTTTCAAATTTCAAGAAAATTGCACAAAATTAGCACTGTTAACTTAAATCTATTAGGCTCATATACATTTGAAGTGAAATAAATGCAACTGAGACAACTATTTTAGTAGGAGGAGGAGATCCAATAAGCAACAAGTAGAGGTAATCTGTCTTCCTAGTTGTCGTTTTTTAAAGTTGTAATGTCAATAATGAGAAGGAGAGTAGGGGTTAAAAAAAAAACCCAAAAACCAGAAACCCCCCTCCTGAAACAACCAAAGACTATGCCAAGAGGAAGTACATAACTGGTGTTTCTTGAACTCAGTAGAAACAGATGAAATCAAAACTGGGTAAGAAATAAGTGTTTGAAGAGAAATGTGTTTCCAGTATTCAAACAAGAAATCCATTCTTTTCTTCTGTGCTTTGAGAAGATATTGAAGGGATTTACTAGTACTTTCTTCAGTATGGGTGAATTACCTGGAAGTTTTAAAAGGGCTATATGCCAGAAGTCCTATTTTCTTGTATATCAGTTGGCACAGGTTTTAGCCAGGAAGCTTATTTTTTTTATGACAGAAAACACCCAACTTTGCTGTTGAAAAGTTGCACTTGATTATGTTGAAAGAAAAGTGTATAAATAAAAAAAAATTGTAAATTACTGATTCCCATCTTAAATCTGACTTAAGTGAGAGTGGAGCTTTTGGTGTAGTGTGTTCTGGGAAATTTTGGCTATATGGTACTGAAGCACGTTCGCTGTGTGTCTATATCTGGTAGGAAGATGCAAATACCTTGAACAATGTAGTGTGGTGTTAATCTTCAAAACTGGGAATGAAATAAAAAGTACTTAGTGTAGCCAACTGCTAAGCGGTTTGCACAGCCATTGCTAATCACAGGCACAACAAGAACTGTGAAGTCAGTAGGCTTGCAAAAGGAGGCTCTGGATATTTCAGTGTATGATTACTTAAAGAGTGAATAATCTGCTTTATTAATAGATCATATCACATGGAAATGCACAATGCATACAAGTAATGTATAATTTTAAACAACAGTCATGTAACTGGCTTTCTTTATCTTGATGTTCTGCCCTTTTGAGGAGTATCTCTGATGTTTTAAATCCCATATCCTGGAAAACTCCTTAGTAAGTATCAGGATTTTTGGTTTACCTGTTGTTTCTCTTTTTCTTGTCTCTTCAGTGGTATCCATTTGTGATACCATGTATGTTATGTCGTCATTCTTGTGTTTAATTACTGTCTTCTGGCTTTGATTAGAGTGCTAATTTTTTTTGTGATTGCTATTATTGCTTCTCTAGAAAGCTCTTCGTCTTCCAAGCAGCTCACAAACTACTGAATGCTTTATGGACATGTTGTGAAGTATGAATGAAGTGATATGCATAAAGTGAGAACTAGTAAGATTCTGACATTTCCTTTTGTAAGATATACAGATACCTGCTGAAACTTGTTAAATGTATTTTCATACATAAAAAGAAAAACCTGTAGAGCCATCTTTTTCTTCTTTTTTTTTCTCTTCTACAAGGTGGAGGGAGGTCTCATTGGTCAGCAGTACTCACTTTTTGTTTCCAAGTCCGGGCTCCTCTGGCTTTCCTTCTCTGTGACCCTGGTGCTCTGGAAAGCTGAGCAGTAAATGCCATAAATACATTCCTCCTTCTGCAGGTAGAGGACATTCATGTAGAACTGTTTTTCATGAGTCTTGGCTGTGGTAGTTTCACTGGGAGGTTTGCTTCAGAAATTCATGTAAGCAGTGTGCTTGCAATTTCTTAGGAATTGTCTTTACCGTAACTGCTTACCACTGCTAACAAAATTGGAATTAGCCTATGAGGGCCTCACTGTCAAGATTCTGTCAAAGCTGTAGTCAGAAGCCAGTGGTTGCTTCATCATTCCTAGCTGCTGGTGTGCAGAATATAATAAATTTTGCTGTGTTTTACATAAATATCTGAAATAACAACATAGATGTTCAGACAGTATATGTCCAAACTGAGATAGCTAAGGTGTTCTAAAGTTTTCAAAAGGGTGTGAAAGCAAAACTTGGTTCATTGGAGGCTTCTGAAAAGTGGGTTGGAATAAAGCTTTTTTCTGATGCTGGTTTGATATGTGACTTTGGAGGCTGGTTAAGTTCTCTGGCATTTTTCCACATTTCATGTATGAGCAATTAGTGTATGTGACACAATCTGTGTAAACAGTAGAAGAGCCTAAATAAAGGAGCCCAAGATACCTAGAAGCAGATTGAGCTTGGTTTGTTGTGCCAACTATGCTAGCATATAACTCATATAACTACTCATGTAACTCATATAACTACTTAGTGCATTTTTCTAAGGTCCTACAAAGGTATTCACTTAGTGTAGAGGCACAAGTACCACAAGACTATGAAATTATTTCTGCTCTTCAACACAGAAATTAAGACTGAAATACAAACTACAACATTAATCATCTAAAACGCATACAAAAATCAGAAATTCTGAAGGGCTGGAAGGCATGTCCTATGAGGAGCAGCTAAAGACCTTGGGCTTGTCTAGTTTGGAGAAAAGGAGGCTGAGTGGCAACCTCATTGCTCTCTAAAATGTCCCAAGGAGGGGATACAAAGAGGGAAGTGCTGATCTCTTCCCCATGGTGTTCAGTGTCGGGACATATGGGAAAGATTCAAAGCTGTGTCAGAGGAGGCTTAGACTGGACACTGGGAAGCATTTATTTACTGACAGGGTGGTCAAACACTGGAACAAGCTTTCTAGGGTTATGATCGATGCCCCAAGCCTATCAGTGTTTAACAGGCATTTATTTGGTAAATGCTCTTAATTATATGCTTTAGCTTTTGGTCAGCCCTGAAGTAGTCAGGTGGTTGGACTAGATGGTCATTGTAGGTCTCTTCTAACTGAACTGTTGGGTTATGAGGCAAGTGATACCTTCTGAAAAATGGCAAACAAACTACCCAGGGAGGTGATGGTCACTATCTCAGAGATATTTAAAAGATATGTAGTTGAAGTGCTTAGAGACATGGTTTAGTGGTGAGCTTGGTAGTTTTAGTTAAACTCAATGATCCTAAAATTCCTTTCCAACCAAAATAATTCTATGATTCTGTAATATTGGTAACTGGGCAATGGTAGAAGTAACACTGGTGTTGGCTAATTATATCCATTCCTCAAAAGCATCATCATCTCATGCTTATAAGGCTAATCGATGAAGAAGTAATGTCTTTTTCATCTTCTGCTATAGGTGTTAACTACATGCAGGAACATACATTATTCAAGATGTTTCTTGGAAACTTATTCTTCAGATCAGCACTGGGAGCCAGTTGTTCCAAAGTATGTTTTATCAGAGTGGTGATGACCTGCTCTGTACTTGCGTTCGTTGTGAAATGGAACCATTATCTGATTATCTGTGGTGTATTTCTCCAGTGTTGCATAATCACATGTTTGATTTCTTTTTTCCTAATTTTCTCATAATAGGTGAAAATTTGTAAGCAATCAGCAGATAGTTTCTGTGTCTTAAATGTTGTTCTTCACTCTCTGCAAACACACATTGTGTCAGACTGGCTAGTTTGTTCTGGATACACTGACTCAGTTTCCATGTCACGGGACATTAACAGTGATGACATATGTTTGAAATGGCATTCGATCAAGTCACTGAGCAGATATCTGATCAACCTGTATAGGTCACTTTCCTTTGCTCTTGTGGGCAGTGAGAATTCCTACGGTGTTTCTGTGCCTGAGTGTAGGTGTGCTTAAGAATTGTTATAGGTAGTGATTCACAGGTAACTCTTGGAACTCGTGGTTCATTCTGCAGTTGAGTGAAGATGGGATGGGAAAGAGGTATTAACCCAAACAGAATAATTGGCACTTGAATTATGGACTTTATGTATTTATTATTGTTCTGACCTGACCTGTTGGTCACTTATCTTTGAGTAATCAGGCTTTGTTATTTGGTAACTTCAGCAGACAATCCTTGAACCGTCCATGTGGTCAGCTCTGTCAAAGGGAGTCTTTTGCAAATGGAATTATTGATAGTTTTGCCAGAGAAGTTCAGAGTACTCCATCTCTTAGAGCCTAAAGTATTCCAGAATGGGACTCCTGCCAGATGGATACTGGTTGCTGCGTGCCTTAGTTGCCAAGAGATCTGAGGAGGCAGGGGGGAAAATGGATGATAGACTTGACACAAGCCAGAGAGTTCTCCTAAAAGCCTCAGCAGAGATCCTTCTCCTGCAGGAACTGATTGCTTTGTCTATGCTGTCATAATCTTGTTTTCTAACAGCAAAATTTTGATATTGTGGTTCCAGGATTGACTCATATAAAAGCAAGTCTTATTTTTCTGTTGCTTATCTGAAGTAATCTGTTTTATTAATTGTAATAGGCTAAAAAGTCTTAGCAGAATCCAAGAATGGTTGAGCCTGGAAGGAACCTCTGAAGATCCTGCTCTTCAGACTGCCCTTGTATCTAGAGCATGTACCAGGACCATGTCCAGGTGGCTTTTGATTATCTCTATGGAGGGAGACTCCACAGCCTCCCTGGACAACCTGTGCCAGTGCTGTGTCACCCTCACAATAATGAAGTTGTTTCCTGCTATTCAGATGGTACCTCTGGTGTTCCAGTTTTTGCCCATCGTCTCTGGTCCTGTCCCTGGGCACCACTGAAAAGAACCTGGCACCGTCCTCTTTGCACTCTCCCTTTGAGTATTTCTATACATTGGTTAGATCACCTTGGGCTTTCTCTTCTCAAGTTCGAACAGTCTCTCTTGACTCACTGCCACATGTCCATGTCTCCCTTGTACTGGAAAACCCAGCAGTGCATCCAGGAGTCCAGATGTGGCCTGGCCAGTGCTGAGTTGAGGAGATGAGTCACCTCCCTTAACCTACAGACAACACGTGGCCTAATGTAGCCAGGGATAATATTGGCTTTCTTTGTGGTAAGGGTCTTAGGTCTTATGCTGTCTTATGTCTAAAGTGGACAGTTATCTAAGTAGAAAGAACTTTTCTATTTGAAAACAAACACCTAAGTATTTTCCCTTAAGTGGACTTAAGTCTAGCAGCTTCAAAACAATCCTAGCTTGCTTTTGTACAAATCTTTCTAGCCACAATATTTATTTTCCTGTTTACTTTCTCTGGGGCCATACAGATTTATTTTATTGCATGTTTAATTTTGCTTTTTAACTTAAGACAGTTACAGATTTTCAAAGATCAGGTCCTCATTTTGGTATTAGTGGGGTTAATTATTCTTCTGCAGTTTAATCCCTTTTTTGTTCTCTTTCTTTCTTAAAAATGGAGGTGCATGATGAGGTTTGTGTGGTTGGCTGCTTCCCCCCCTCCTTCAGTTTCTTTATGAAAGGAAGCTAATGCTATGCTTGTGTATTTGAAATTGGACAGCTAGTTTGATCAAGGTGGGCATAAATTCAGCATTCTTCAAGATAATTTCCTTTGCATGTCACAAAAATTGGATGTTAAGTGGAGAAGAAGGTATTGACTGTCCCAAGTCTGTAACACTTTCGAAACTTTCACTCATCTCTTGCAGACTTGATTTGTCCTGCAGGATGAATTTAGCTGTCCTCTTGTATACATGTGTTCCATTCACTAGGTAGGCTTTCTGTTTGCATTCTGAGAACCTGATAATAGTTGCATCACTGTGAACCTGTGTAACTCCTTGTTGTTTTCTTTCTACCTACTGCTTGCTTGTTCTGTAGAAAACTCTGTGGTGCTTCGACCTTTTGTTTGTTGAACTCCCGTGCCTTTCTGTGCTCTCCAGTTGATGAGTGGCATCATTTTATAATCTGAAATAGTTCAGCATAGCAAAAGCTAAGAAGAGGGAAGTACAATGTGAAAGGCAAATTGGAGAAGGTCTTCTAGCTTAATTAGTTTACATATGGACTTCAGTAGCTGATACTTCTTTCTACAAATACGATTTGTGGGTTTAAAAAAAAAAAAAATCTTTACATCATGCCTTCCAGATAAATTTTAGGGAGAGAGGGTGACTTAATTTCTAAAAGGAGACTTGCAGCTTTACCCTTTAAATGTCATCGGCTATTTCAGAGATTATTTGGCTGCAGTAATCAAAGATATATCATTCATGAAACTTCAGATCTCCCTGCTGCTTGAACTAGATAAATACAATGAAACAAAATTTCCAGAGGCTGAATAAATAGAGATCCAAATCCATAGGAAATGTTTCTAGATAGAGAGCATTTCTTGAATTCCTCGATTTCAGCCATCTGGTTGTCCTGTTCCCAGGTATTTCATTGTGACCCAAAGCAGTCTGCAAAAAGTCTACCAACAAACTAGTACTGTAAAGGTCACCATTATGTGAAGAAAGTATAAACCTTCCTTTTAGATGAGCTTAGACTTTTAGAAAGATTGATTATTGATGTTCTGACAGTGTTAAAATGTTAGTTGGAAAATGAATGCTCTTTCTGTGCTGAAGAATATAACAAGTACTTTCAACTTAGTGTTGGTTTGTTTTTTTTTCTTAAAAGCAAGTGCACTAAGTTGCTTTTGATTTCTGTAGCCTTTGGAAGACTAAATAGACTATGAAGAGATCAGCAGGAATAAGTAGGAGTAGACCAGAAACAACTTCAGATTTCCTCCTATGCTGTCCTCTCCCACTTGATGAAAAGCTGGAAACAAAAGACACGTCAACAGATTAACACTCCTGGAAGTGCCTCTTTGAAGGAAAAAGCCTTCATCTTTCTTCATGCTTCTCTGCCTGCTTCTTTCTTACTGTGCTGATCAGGGTATGTCTTGTGAGACTCAATGTGTGGGTGCAGTTTTACTGCAGAGTCCAAGATTGTTGCTCAAGGAGGAGGTGCAAAGCTTTTGATGCAAAGCAACTTTCAGTTTTTAATCCACTACTTCTTTACATCTTCTACTGAGGTAAATATCCTTATTTGGGTTAAATGAAAGTTTTAGGAATAACTTGCCTCTCTGAAGACAGCTGTCATCGTTGTTTTGGCCACAAACTTTGTATCCTCATTTAGGACAGTGCTGACTCAAATGCCATAGCTCTGTTTATAGATTTGCATCTTGCTTAATATTTTCTCTCCGTTTTATGAAAATTAAGGAATCCATTATTTTAAGCATAGTATTTGCATTTCTGAATTTCTTCAGAGATTATATCCTCTTTCCCACAGTCTCTACTTTCACAAAGGTATACATAAGAAATGATTACTCTGACTTTTCCAGGAGAAAAGCAACTAATACTAGAGGCAATATAGGCCCACTGTTGAATGAGGCAGGTACCCTGGTGAGGGAGGATACAGAAAAGGCAGTTACTGAATGCCTCCTTTGCCTCTGTCTATACTGCTAGAGACTGTCCTGAGGAGCACCAGACTCCAGAGGAAGTCAAGTTAAAGGAGTTTTGTTCGGTTCATGAGGACTGGGTTAAGAATCAGTTGAGCAATTTGGATATAAACAAATCCATGGGCCCCAATGGGATGCACCCATGGATGCTGAGGGAGCTGGTGGAAGTCATTGCTAGACCTTCAGTAAGTTGTGGAGAACAGGAGAGGTGCCTGGGGACTGGAGGAGAGCAAATGTCACTCCAGCCTTCAAAAAGGGTAAGAAGGAGGAGCTGGGTAACTACAGACCAGTCAGTCTCACCTCCATCCCTGGAAAGGTGATGGTACAACTTATCCTGAGAGCTGTCTGCAGCCATTTAAAGGTTCAACATAGTTTTACCAAGGGGAAATCATGTTTGACCAACCTGATAGCCTTTTATGAAGATGTGACCAGGTGGATAGATGGTGGTAGTGCAGTGGAAGTGGATAATCTTGATTTCAGTAAAGCATTTGACACTGTCTCCCACAGCACCCTGGCAGCAAAATTGAGAAAGTGTGGGCTGAATGATCGGGTAGTGAGGTGGATTGTTGAAGGGAAGAAGGCAGAGAGTTATGATCAATGGGGCAGAGTCTAGCTGGAGGCTTGTATCTAGTGGAGTCCCTCAGGGGTCAGTGCTGGGACTGGTACTGTTCAATATATTCATTAATGACCTTAATGAGGGAACAGAGGGCACTGTCAGCAAGTTTGCTGATGATACTAAACTCGGGGGAGTGGCTGACACAGCAGAAGGCTGTGCTGCCATTCCATGAGATCTGGACAGGCTGGAGGGTTGGGCAGGAATAAATCTAATAAAATTGAACAAGGGCAAGTGTAGAGTGTTGCATCTGGGAAAGAAGACCCCCTAGTACCAGTACAGGTTGGGGAATGTACTGTTAGAGGAGGTCATGATGGACAGCAGGATGACCATGATTCAGCAATGTGCCCTTGTGGCCAAGGAGGCCAATGACATCCTGGGCTGTATTAGAAGAGGGGTGATTAGTAGGTCAAGAGAGGTTCTCCTCCCCCTCTACTCTGCCCTTGTGAGACCTCATCTGGAATATTGTGTCCAGTTCTAGGCCCCTCAGTTCAAGAAGGACAGGGAGCTGCTGGAAAGAGTTCAGCACAGGGCCACCAAGATGATGAAGGGAGTGGAGCATCTCCCTTATGATGAAAGGCTGAGGGAGCTGGGGCTCTTCAGCTTGGAGGAGACTGAGGGGTGACCTCATTAATGGTTACAACTATTTAAAGGGTAGGTGTCAGGGGGATGGAGCCAGGCTCTTCTCAATGATGGGCAGGGGGCAATGGGTGTAAGCTGGAATGTAAGAGGTTCCAAAGAAATACAAGGAAGAAATTCTTCACTCTGAGGGTGACAGAGCCTCAGAGCCTGAACAGGCTGCTCAGATGGGTTGTGGAGTCTATCTCTCTGAGGACCTGGATGAGTTCCTGTGTGACTTGATCTAGGTGGCCTGCTCTGGTAGGGGGATTGGACTGGATGGTCATTTGAGATCCCTTCTAGCCCTTGAGATTCTGTGAAAGCATGTGGCATGTATGAGAAATGCATGTAGAAGGAAAAAAAAAAGTATGCGTGAGTACTTCCGCTCAGTTCAATTTTCTACATTACTTGTTTTCTTGTTTGATTTTTTTTTGTATTTTTTAATGTGTTCTGTGGCTTATTGCAAAGCAATTAGACACAAAAATATTTTAAAAATCTGTAAATTAGAAGATAGAAAAAGGAATGTGTGTTACCTCCCTGTTGCCAAACAAATGTTTCTGAAATTACTGGTGTTAAAGCCTCATTCTCACTCTGAAATATTTGTTTGCATTGATCAAGAGATAAGAGAGGTTTAGACTGTCCACTCTCACAGCATAGCTGAACTTAAACCATGTTTAGTGTATGGAATATATGTTTAAAACCAGGTACATGACTACATAATGTAGAATGTGATGTCTTTGCAGCACACAGTGCCTTGGTTTAGTGAGGTTGGAAACATTTAAAAGACAACTGAATAATACTAAAATGCTATGACACAAAAATGTCTCCTGTGAGAGTCTGTGTATGTGTGTGTGTGATCTCTCTTCTGGAGTTTGTCTTGCCAGATTGTCAGCATCTTGACTAGCTCTCACAGCTGTTTATCTTCTCTATTGCGTTTGAGCTATTAACAGACTGTAAAATATTTAAATGCTTTAAATACAGATATCTTTTTCATTTACATACTGGATAATTTCTTAGTCAGATTCCTTTTCTCTCATTTCTATAAATGTGTATTTGGGATACAAAAACCTGATAATAGAATTCTGGAAAAGGGATCTGGGAGAGATTTGAGAGTTTATATGGATGTCTATTCAAAGGCAGTTTGAGTTCTTTGAAAAATAATAATTATTAAAAAATCCATGAAGAGTTTCCAGTCTTGTTAGGCAAATGGTATGGGTACTTAACTATGCTTATAGTTAGGTTCTCCTACAAATTAGTCTTTTTAGCCTAAATTTTCTGTAGTTTGAGCCCCTTCATCTGTGTAGAGAAGTGCATTTCCTTGCCATTTGCAGCAGTCTTCTATTTATATTTTCCAGTAAAGCCTGAAGAACCCTATGTAAATCTCTCCTCAGGTTGTATTTTCAAGGCCTCTTTCCATTTTTGTGTAGCTGTTTTTGACTTTTTTCAGTTGTTCTGTCATTTGGAGATGTGCTTTTCAAAACACTTGAAGAATTTGTAATGTTAAACAGGGTAAAAAGCTTATTCTGTTTTGCAGTACAGTGATTTTCCACATGCTACCTAATAGTTGGTTTCCATTACAGGTTTGTATGGTTGATTATTTACAGCCAAAATTGTGTTTTTGAACACAATTTAATTCAACTTCATCTGATGCTTTTAAGTCTTTTTAATTTTTTTCAAGGTAATTTGGTTTTCTGATTGACTAAATGCTTGCAGTTTTTATAATTTAATGTTCACCTGTAGATTTAATTAGTGTACTACTGTTACCTAAATACTTAATAAATGTTTGCTGTTGTATGTTTGAGTTAGTAGAACTGTATTTGGTGTATCCTTAAGATTTCATGGTGTTTCATCGGTACTTTTTCTTTTGTGTAGAATTTGGTTATTGGCAGGTAATCTCTAGCAACATGAACAGTAGGATTAGGACAGAGTAACTGGCTGTACACATACCTGTACCTCACATAGGCTGTGCTAAGAGGGTAGGTCAGGGCTGTCATTTGCCTTTGGGAGTGCATGGTGTGGCTCACAGAGCAGACCATGTCTATTAGTTGCATTCGTCTAACAAAGAGATTAGAAATAGACTATTTTCATAGTACATGCTCTGGAGCAGAAGCCTTTGACTCAGTTATGTTGCACTATTTACCTTCTATGTGCTTATAATATGTACTGATTGGAAAAAAAAAAAAGAAGCCCCTAATTTTAGCAAGACCCTTTATAGTATTTGATATCAAGTTTAAGTGTCTATGATTTTCTAAGCTTCCCTTTCTACTTTTAAAGATAAAGTTCTCAAGAACCTTAGCTGTTTCTCCAGTTTGGACAAAATTTTACCCAAGTTAAATTTTTTTCAGTGCATAATTATTGAATGGCTAAACTGCATTTAACCTAATATCTTTAGATTTTACTCCTCTTTTGATTCATCAACTCTTGTCTCTCCACATTGTCTCTGAACCTTATCTTTGAGTTTGTTTTCTGAAATTGGTAATAATGCCTTTAGGATGTACAGGCTGTTTGATTTGAATGTTTTTTAATATACTGTAACTGTTAGAAGGAAAGCTGTATCAAAAGCAGCTTCTTGTGAGTTGCTAATATGCGTTGTGTGTTAGAGGCAAAGGGCTGCTGTCTATTAAGCATCCTGTACTAATAGGAAGCTAGTAGAAGATACTAAACTTTTACACACACACAAAAAAAGTTCTGACCCCACAACTCAATTATTAATGATCCGAAAAATACATTAAAAATCACAGAACTGCTGCATGGTTGAGGTTGGAAGGGACATATGGAGGTAATCTGGTCCAACTTCTTGCTCAAGCAAGACCAGTCAGAGCACATTACTCTGGCCCATGTACAGACAGCTTTGAGTATCTCGAAGGAGGGAGGTTCCACAACGTATCTGGGCCATGATTCCCAATGCTCATCTACTCTCAAAGTAATAAACAGCACCTTCTGTGTTCCATTTGTACCCATTTCCTCTGATCCTGTCCCTGGGCACCACTGAGGAGAGCCTGGTTACATTTTCTTTGTACCTTCCCTTCAGATATTTCCATACATTGCTGAAATCTGCCCAAGCCTCCTTCTCCAGTGCCAGCTCATAGCAGAGGTGCTTCAATTTTAATTATCCTTGTGGCTCTTCATTGGAATCAATCTATTATGTCAGGGTGGTGATCAGTGGAGCAGAGTAAAGTTGGAGGCCTCTGGTCAGTGGAGTTCCACGGGGCCAGTCTTGTTCAACATCTTCATCAACGACCTGATGAGGAGACAGTGTACCCTCAGCAAGTTGGCTGATGACACCAAACTGGGAGGACTGTCTGATTCCCCAGAAGGCTGTGCTACCATTCAGTGGGATCTCGACCAGTTTGAGAGTTGGGCAGAGAGGAACCTCATGAGGTTCAAGTGCAGAGTCATGTACCTGGGGAGGAACAACCCCATGCACCAGTACAGGCTGGGGATTGACCTACTGGAGAGCAGTTCTACAGAGAGAGACCTGGGAGTGTTGATTGATAATAAACTAACCATGAGCCAGCAATGTGCCCTTGTGGCCAAGAAGGCCGATGGCATCCTGGGAAGATGCATCAATAAGAGTGTGGCCAGCAGGTCGAGGGAGGTTCTGCTCCCCCTCTGCTCTGCCCTGGTGAGGCCTCATCTGGAGTCCTGTGTCCAGTTCTGGGCTCCTTAGCACAAGAGGGACAGGGAAGTGCTGGAGAGAGTCCAGCATAGGGCCACCAAGATGATCAGGGGACTGGAACATCTTCCTTATGAGGAAAGGCTGTGGAAACTCAGGCTGTTCAGCCTGGAGGAGACCGAGGGAGGACTTCATTAATGCTTATTAGTGTTTGAAAGGTGCATGCCAAGAGGATGGGGCATCACTTTTTTCTGTAGTGTCCAGTGACAGAACAAGGGTTAATGGACAAAAACTCGAACACAAGAAGTTCCACTTAAACGTAAGGAAAAACTTCTTTAATGTTCAGGTGAGGGAGCCCTGGCACAGGCTGCCCAGGGAGATTGTGGAGTCTCCTTCTCTAGAGGTCTTCAAGATCCACCTGAACACATTGCTCTGTGATCTGATCTAGGTGGACCTGCTTCAGCAGGGATGTTGGACTAGATGGTCTTTAGAGGTCCTTCCCAACCGCTACCATTCTATGATTGTTTGATTACCTCGCTTCTGATTTAGTAGAGACATGATTAAAGCAGTAACTTGTTCATTTAAATGTATTTCAAAGTCAAGATTGTGTGCCTTTCTAGAAGATTCTGGAAGTCAGAAAATGTTTTCTGTTAAAAGTTGATTCCCATAATCACTTTTACTGCTTCTAGTCTGAATGTTTTTGAGCTGTATTCCTGGCATGTCTGCCTATTTTTTTTTCTTTTTTGATAGGTTTCCTAGTGGACCTCCCGTTTGTCTTGTAACTAGGTATTTTCTGGTCTGAGCTACTGTGCCACCTGACTCTCACAACTACTTCTGATTTACCTCCTTTTGATGAGGATACTGAGTTAGGCGACCCATTGGTTTGATTCTTTATGTGAAACGGGAATTGTGTATGAAGTACCAGAATAAATAGGAGTGAACAAAATGCGTCGTAACTCTTTTCTTCCTTTAAAGACAAGGGATAGGTGGATCTCTTTTTATGGAGGGGGAACTTCCTTCTTCCTGTGAGTGCTTGACTGGGAATTAAAGGCGTGAGAAACTGGTGAGTGTGGCAAAAACAGAAGTGTGGAGGGAGGTACTGATTCCCATGGCTCACCTAGAGGCTGTGAGTCTTTGGTTAGGGACAAGGAGTGGACAGCCAGGGAACAGGGAGAGCTTCTGAAAGACTGGGGTAGTTGAGCAGAATCCACCACTGTTCAGAAAATAGTAGAATTGGCTGGAAGGGTGGGTCTGTTTGCCAAGGACACAATGAACAAAGAGAGAGATGTGCTTTTTGTTCTGTCTGCCCTACTTGCTCTCAGATTTTTCTGTTCAAAATCTGAGCATTTGAAGGTGTGCCTATGTTGATTTTGCTGTACGTTGTGCAGTACACCCTCCACTCCCCAAATTAAAAAATCTTTATGATGCTTCTGGAAAGCTTTCTATAAGAGGGGGAAGGTTGTTGCAGACCTGTAATTTTAAAACTGTATCTGACTCTGGATGTTCACATAACTCCTGTCCTTTGACTAAATGGTTTAGGGCATGCACATGCGGGGGTGTTTTTATGATGTTTTCCCATAGCAAACTGTAGTGACTGGTGGAGCAATGTTGTCAAAGTAAATAATCTTTTATTACTCCTTTCCTCTCAGATTTTTCCCTATAATATATATATCTATTTCTTTCTTTCAAAAGTGTCCTTACAAATGTTTGGCATCTTTAATAAAAATGTGCAGTTTTCTGTAATCTCTGCTGCCTGTAATAAAAGTTGAGACATTTTTGTTCATATAGCTATAGGCTTCTGCAGTTTAAAAATATGTGTTTGGGAATAAATGGTTTTGAAGTTAGAACAGGAGGAGAAATCTGAGATTTAACTGTGATGCTTACAGAGCAATAGAATCTTCTATTTAAATCACATTTAAGGAAGTTACAATTTGGTATAGGAGGTACCTGTTTCTATTATTACATGAAAACATTGGGATTTTAAAGCTCAGTGGTTTTTAGTACAATTCCATAAGTTATTGGAGGAAAATTAAGTTGTTTTGGGACGTAAATCTACTAGACATTACTATTTTATTCTTGGAATGCAGCTATGTTTTATTTGTTGATAAACTTCAGTAGAAAAGAGTTGCTTATTTTCTTTGCCACATTTTATCTTACAAAATTAGCGGTTAAACAAACTGTTAAATCAACAATAAAACTGAATAAATTCATGGAATGAGAGGTTTCAGTTGAAAGGGACCTTGAGGTCTGATCCCGCCTTCTGTTCAATGCAGGGTCAACAATGAGGTCAGATGAGGTTGCTCAGGACTTTATATTGTTGAGTCTGGATAACCATCACCATCCTATGCTGTTCACCTTCAAGCAGATAATCAGCTAGAGGTAGACTTAGAAAAGATCCAAGTGGACCTTGGAATGAAAACTTACCCTATGCCTCATTGTCTACATTGAATTGACCTTAGTTAATGTATAAAACATACCATAGGTTAACAAATTAAGTGCAAAGCTATGGGCTTCTTAACACTTCTAATAGTCTGAAGTTTCCCTCTCTTCTTTGCAAATGTGGTCCAATGGTTTTTGCAGTGATCTAGTATGATTTGTGCAGTGATTAATAACTGCACCTTTGGATTAAAATATTATTCTCTTTATTTTTGCAGTCAGATTTTGTAAGAGACATATATTTGTACTTCTTTTCTATGTCATTACATTCACGGGCTTTATTGCTTCATTATTGAAATAATTAGAGAAATAGTCATTGCAGAGGTATAGCACATCTGTATCTAGTGACAATAATTAGTTTAGGCTAGAGGTATGCCAGTATGTTTGTGATCTCCTAGAAGTGCCTTCTCTGGCAAAGGTATTAAGGGAACTCTGTTGATTTTCTTCATTAAGTCACTGATTTTACTAGTAGCTGAAGGCTACTCTACGTGCTGCTTTCAGTGATAAGTATCTGATCTGCATGGTGCAGCTTTCATGTAGAGTACAGAGACTGAGAATACTGCAATAAATCAACGACTAAAAAGTTTAAGACTGTTGAGTTTGGCTACTAAGTAATTCATTTGCTATGCAGTGGGATGAGACTGAAGCTCTCTTCTGTAGGTGTCATTTATAGTGGATCCTGATTGAAGTAGAATGCTTTTTCTCACAACAACTTCTGTTGATTCTTTTTTCCCTATCCTTTTTTTGTTCTATATTTTTCTTGTTGTCTTTGCATCTCCAGAGATGAAATATGACAAGGTTCTGGCATTCAGCTGAACACATCAAAGCAAACCTTACAATCTGTTTGCTTGTTTTCAGCTCTGTGCTCTTCTCACAAGACTGCCACTAACTACTTTTTTTTTTTCTGCCTCTTGCCTCTTTCCAGCTTGAGTGTGCGTGCTGGTGTTAAGACTATGTGAAATGGTATTACAGCAAACAGTATTTGTCATTAACACCTAGAAGAAGTTAGGAAAAGTGATCAATCCTAACATTTTTTCAAACTAATGTCATTTAAATTTTCTCAGTAACAGAAAGGCCTTAAACAGGGTATGTTCTCAGACTAATACTGTCTTGACAGAATGTGTTCTCAGCTATTCCAACAACTAAAGGTGGAGGGAGAGTGATTACTACTAGACCAAGACTGTCATAAATGTTTGCAGAAGTAGGACTCCTAGTATTGAATAGCGATTTAAAAGTAGCCCTGACTGCATGGATACCTGTTGGTCTTAAGATTGAACAATGAGATTTATCCACTTTTTGAAAATGTTAATGATTATCTAAGGCAAAAAAATAGGAATATCAACATAATGTGGGGTTTTTTGTGTATATGAATAGAATATAACTGATTTAAAAGTCTCCTGGAGCAGTTACCTCATACTGAAACAGGTGCACTTCAAAGTGATTGTGGATAAATCTGTGCCACAGCAGGTGTTACTCCTGTAGGTAAGGCTCTGCTTGCAGCAAGTACACCCTTAAGGGACTGCAGTCTGTGGATAAGCCCAAGCTGCAGCAGGAACAAGAGGAGGAGTTCATTGCAGTGTTAAAACCTATAGTCTGGTCCAGAGGCACAACAAGGGGAGATTACAATAATTTAAAGGTATTTCCATTACAATTTGGGACTTGAGTTGCATGTTATGAGAATAACTATAGCAGAACCACACAAACTAATGGAGAACGAGCCTTAACAAAACCATTGTGTTATGGTTTAGGCCCATCCAGGGACAAAAGACCATGATTAGGCTCAAGTACCACAGATTTAAGAATTCCCAAAGGACAGGGAGGACTTAATCACCGCTTAAGGTCCAGGACAAAACAGACCAGGCTACTCAGGTTGGGAAGAAAACAGAAGAGAGTTTAATCCACCACCAACTAAAGCATAACCATAAAACCCCAAAACATAACCAACACAAAACAACACAGAGTGGTACAATGATGAAGAGTACAACCAGACCTTTAAGACCACCTTCTCCTCACCCTTCCCCTCTTCCCGGGCTCAGATCTCTGATTCTGGTGTCTTTATCTCCTCCCCCCGTGAATGGCTTGGGGGGACAGGGAATTGGGATTTCAGTCAGTCTATTCCTGATAGCTTCTGCCGTTTGTCTCTCCCCAGGGCAGGTAGGCTCCTCTCCAGTCCTCCCTGCTCCTCCACAGGGTACCTCATACACCCGGCAGCTCTGCACAGGCTGCTCTGATGTGTGTTCATCCCAAAGGCTGCAGCTTCTCTCTGCCTCTCATGTGGGTTTGCTCTGCGGCCCCCAGGCTCTCCAGCACAGCCTGAGCCATGGCCACCTCCTCACACAGGCTCTTGCCCATCTTGAGACAGTCACACGGAGCTGCTGGTGGCTCTCAGTCTTACCATTGCCCTCCATGGGTTGCAGGGGTACAGCCTACGTTCTCACCACAGCTTGCAGAGGGGTCTGGTGCTCCTCTTTCCTTCCTCCTTCTCTGACTCTGGGGTCTGCATGGTTACCTCCATCTTGTACCACTCCTACACCTCCTCCCAAGCACTTCAAATTCCTGTCCTTAAATTGTGATAACAGAGGCACCAGATTGGCCTAGCTGGGTCAGAGGTGGTTCTGAACCCAAGAGCCAGGGGAAAATTCGAGAACTCTTTACTGGACCTGCACTGCAGCCCCCTCCCACTGTTACCAAGCAAAAGCAGCTCCTCACAAACCCATGACATAGTACAAGTGCAGCAGTGACCTGACCCGAGCTGGCTTTGGTGCCTGCACCACTTCCCCTGTTCTGAGTGATCACAATAACAGATGGAGCCCAGAATCATGGACTAAATAAACTCATTGGACATTTGTAGACATTTTACGGACACATTTTACTCCTGGCACAATAACTGTAGACTACAGGAATGATAGCTGTGTAGTTTATCAAAGAATGGTGGTGGTAGTTAATGAGGATACGTTGGAGAGTCCAGAACTTGAGCATGACGTAAATGGTATGGAATAAGGAGTGAAGAATGTTTTATTGGTTTTTTTTTCGATAGTAGCTAATATGGGGCTGTGATTTGGATTTCTGACAGAAACGGTGTTGATAACTCAAGGATGATTTTGTTATTGCTGGGCAGTGCTTGCACAGAGTCAAGGCCTTTTCTGCTCCTCACCCCCTCACCACCAGGAAGTGGGCTGAGGGTGCATGAAAAGTTGGGAGAGGACACAGTTGGAACAGGTGACCACAGCAAACTAAAGGGATATCCTACACCATATGACTCGTGCTCAGCATATAAAGCTGAGGGAAGAAAAAGGATTTTCAAGAGTAATGGCATTTGTTTTCCCAAGTCCTCATTATACATGATGGAGCCCTGCTGTCCTGGAGATGGCTGAACACCTGCCTGTTGATGGCAAGTGATGAATGGATTCCTTGTTTTACTTTGCTTGCGCGTGGAGCTTTTGATTTACCAATTGAATTGTCTTTATCTCAGTCCCTGAGTTTTCTGGCTTTTACCCTTTCAGTTCTCTCCTCTAACCTACTGGGGAATGTGAGTTGAGTGACCAATTGGGGCTGAGCTGCTGGCTGAAGTTAAACCGTGGGAATTCTGTTTGTTTAGAAGATACAGTCCACTTCCACTCACATTCTCAAGCCACTAATAAGTGTCATAAACAGCAAAACACATTAAAACGTGGTTATTTTTAAGGCATGTGGAACAGGGCGTGTACATTTACCTGAAACTTTTCTTCAAATTTGGTTTCTAATGAAAACACAGAAGCCAATTTAACAGCAGTGACACAGCCAGGCATCTCAGTAACAAATTAATAATTAGAGAATGTGCAGTGTTGTGTTACAGATTAGTTTGTCTTGACTGTTACAATATATGTGATTTTTCAAAGTCTTGACATTCCTGGCAAGTGCAGCGTAGGAGCTTCTGGATGCATGCTAAATTTCTGGCTGACTGGCAATCACACTATTTTTAGGCTTGGAAGGTTACAGTATGGAGTTTAATGTACTTAGAACAAAATTATAAGTTCTCTTCTATCTGAAAATTAGTGATTAACACAATTTATACACATGTGTAGATGCTTTGTAACAAAATTTGTTTTGAAGAGTAAGTAAATTCAGTGTTCTTGTAATACTGACCATAGAGCAGTTCAGTGAATTGTAATCTTTAGTGCACTTAGTTCTAGAATGCTTTTGTGAACTAGATGTTTCTCTGAATGTTTTTTATATGGAGCAGTCAGAGGAATTGGAATAGCTCTGTCAATTTAGCACTTAAGTACCAAAGTTCTGTGGGTTTATACAATGGGAATTTGAATGCCTAAAGAACAGCTATATAAATAGGAACCCTTGCATTTTTGGATCTTGGTTTAAGACGGATATGTGATGGATCTGCTGGGCTGCTGGAGTCCAGTTCTTTTCCTTGATCATTCTGTCCATCTGTGCTGGTTATTGAGTGGTGTTATGGTGAACTATCTAATGTGCACTGGGACCTTTGCCACCATAATAATAGGAATTTGCTTTTATTTCTGTGTAACATGTATTTCTTGCTATGAACAAATGAGTACAAACTAAATATAAAGTACTTTTTAAACTGTTGCTTTAACAAGCTTCTTGGTGATAATATTTGGCTTTTAATAGTCTATTAAAATATATGTAAGATTTTCACTTCATAATGGCTAGAATTGATTAGCAAGAAACTGGAATGAATTTCCTTATTTTGACTAGTACTGGTTGTGAGAAATATAAATCAAGAGAACCTCTCTTCGCAGTCTTTTTTGTAGTTCAGGTTTAAAATTCATACATTGCTTTTTAGAATTCTCTTCTTTTGTGTCACCTCTAGACAGAGGAATTTAAGTAATAATTTTCACAAAGGAAGCTTTGAGCTGGCAAAAGGATTGCAAATACTTAGTGCATAACTTACAGCCTCCGGGCACTCCTACTAGCAGGGAAAGATTTTGCTCATTGATAAGTCAGTGTTATGAAAGATTTGGGAGCAAGTAGTTCATTTGCTTGGACACCTTGTTTGTGACAAGAAGAATAACTGGTCCTAGCTTGCATAAAGAATGGCTCATTGTGTTTGGTCATATCTATACTGGTACAAAACAGAATAAGCCAGTTGTATGAGGAAATTTCCATATATTTACTGAGTATGATAAGTGTTTTAGTGCTGGGAGAAAAAAAAATGATGAAGAAAGATTGAGAAAATAACTTAAAATTGCCTCAAGGAAATACATAATAATCAATTAAGTAAATTCAATGAATTGAAAACTGAGGTCTGTGGTGAGTTTTAGGAAAAGTAAGGAAGAGAATAATTCAGGAAGGTAATAGAATACCTTGATGAGGAATAGTAGGCAAACAACACAAATGTGGTTGCACATATAGATGAATTATTAGAAGATCATGAACACAAGTATGTCTGGACCTAAGAGCAGGGAGATTAAGCATCTGAGCTACTAGCACTCTGCTTTGTGAAGTGACAGTCAAATCAGGCTTAAAGTGCAGTAAAGTTCAAATGCATATGGAGGCAGGATCAGGACAATATTGAAGTAAATAAAAACTTACCTTTTTAGATATATAAATGTGTAACTTATAAATACATATTCTGAGAATACAGTTACTTCCTAACTTAGAGATTATAAATGTAGATTTGAATTGTTATTGCTTGCCTGAGGTTAACATATGACACATCTATGAGTGATTGTGCCATGACTTGGACTGTCACTGAGCAGTTAATTTTCTTTTTTCAGTTTCCCATTGGTAACTGGAAGAAGGAAGAATGTTCAAAAAAATAAATGTAAGGCTTTTTTCATAATGATTTCCTTGTGTAGAGGCCTGCAACAATCTGTAGGTACTGATTCTTCCCAGCCATTGGTCTGTAGTCTTTCTTTATGAGTGTGCAGCAGGACTGCTCTATGCCACAAGTAACCATTATGTTCACTTTGAGGATGATTTTTCTGATATGCCTTTTATATTGCGTATCTCTCTTTGTGCAGTTATTTAAAATTCATCCCTGGAAACAGTCAATGGTGTTTCTGTTATGTGGAAGAAAAGACAGCTGCATGAAAAGAGAAGTTGCCATCCTGTATTTAGGAGTAACCTAGGCTTCACTGTGGAGCAAAGAAAATGAAGCTATTGCCAGGTTTTCTCCAGGCTCGGAGCAGAAGGCAGCTAACTTCAGTCTCTACATTTCATTCCGCAGGAACATATGACAAATACAGTGACAATGGTGAAGCTGATGCACCATGTGGATGTTGTATGTGTTGCCATGCATTGATTAAAGGCTGTAGAAGATATTAAGTTGTTGTGTGATTCTGGTGCATTAATTTTGCTTGGGAGAGGTAGGGAGAAAATTGGACCAAAGTTATGCAATATATAAGGGATAGGCTTTTCTAGGTTAAAGGAATGTTAAACGTTGGAGCAAAGCAGACATTCAATTTAAGATATATTTGAAGCAAATAATATTTTTAAGAAAAGCTCTTACCAGAAATCTTGTGCCACTTGAGATGCATTTGTGATAGCAAGACAATGTGAATAGCTTGGGAAGGAACAGGGCTGCAGCACTGGTGCAGGTCAGACCAGCTGTGAGGCTTAGAATTGACTGAGTGGAAATCCAAGAACTTTTTGATTACTTCCTGAAGGTGAAGCAAGAAGTAGGATGTGAAGTGGAGTCACATCATCACCTCTCATAAGTACTTCTGTAAAAGAAGGCATTTTGTTTTGAGATAGTTTAACAGGAAATGTCAGTTGTGTTAGGTTGTTAACACAAGTTCCTGTCTGTCCTTTGATATTGTAGTCATTCAAATATTTTGTTCTTCCAACTAAATTTGCTTCCTGTCTCCTTTCACTATGCATACTCCACCTTGCAGGGATTTGGATTGTTTATTAGTCTGTGAGCTGCCCTTCCTACTGATTCTGGCTGCACAACCACCTTCTTGGCAAATGACATCCTGTATGTTTCTCAGCTGCTGCCATCCTTAACACATGCAGAAAATGTCTCCTGGCTGAACACAGATTCCAGCTTGCATCACCTCATGACTGATCAAAACTACCCCCTCTCTTCTGGCAGTGTTACAGTCATGCTGTTTCTGTGTCTCAGGTGTTGTGTCTCTATGCAAGGATGTGGGGTTGCAGCAGAGCTTGGGGGGCTGCGACAGCTGGGAATCTGTTCTGCTCTGCAGCCAGGAAGAAACAACTGCTGTGGCATGTGGGGATGTGCATGTGGAATGAGGGGGGTGTATGGCTAGAGCAGGGTGATGAGTGGGTGTATGAAAATAACAGCTCGCTCTGATCTTTATCCAAAGTGATACTTGCCAAGTACCAAGTTTACAGCAGTAACAGGTTTAATGATTGACCTTACCGTGGTTTTGCCAACAGGAAGCTTGTTCTGTTTTATTGACTCTGAGTTCTTATATGAAGCTTTATGGTCCACTGAAACAAAATTATTTGGTCTTGCACCATATTTTTGATTTTAACTTTTCTAGTTTACAACTGCTAAAGCATTGTGAGACTAGCAGAGCTGTACTTCAAAAATACCACTTTCAGTGGTCCTATTATTGTCAATGTTCTCTAATAACATCTTTATTTCCTTAAAAACGTTCTACAGAAGCTGTGTTGCTGCCTAGCTCCTAAAAGCAGACTGTGTTCTGGTTATGTGCACTATATATTTCTGATGTTTGAAGAAAGGTTACTTATGTATCATGTGAGAGAGAGGAATCATAAAATCACTGCCATGCTGTGGTGCTGAAACATACAGCTAGGCAAATGCTGTAGAGAAATGGGTGAATAGATGAAAATTCACAGAATCAGCATAGAAGTATTTGTGGCACTTAGCAGCTATTTTATTTCAGAATTATGAGTATTGGTCTTTGACAGAAGATGTCAGGAATGTCCTTTCTTCATCTGGACTTTATAAGGCAATTTCCCCAGCATCAGGGAGTTCTGCCTTTACATATTTTGTGTTGTTAAGCTGTAAAGCTTTTATCTTCCTGCAAGTTTTTAAGTGCTGTGTGCTGCTGCCAACTTTTTTAAACATAAAAGTCAGATTTGGTGCTCTTACCTGCTTTATGACACACTTTTTTCAAGTGAAAGAACTTCGGTGACCTCTCATGTCTCATCTCAGTTTAGCATTAAGTTTTTTCAGAGTCTACTTCAGCTCTCAGCTTTGAGCCTGATAAAGAATAAAATCTGTTTTACTATTCCCACCCTTGCTGTTTCCATGTTCCTTTGGAGACTTAGAGCAATAATGAAGTTTACAACATGTTTCTTCTATCCCAGAGAAGAAATGAAAGCACCCACTCCCCGTCTCCTCTTTAGTTGTAGGTGGTGTTTCTCCCTTGTATGATAGCCTGAAGTTGATCTCCTTGTCCTTGAGACTTTCCAGATTTGGAGAGAGTGGGACAAGAGGTCAGAAAGAGAATGTAAACTTAAGGAGCATGTGGAAAACCCCAAGTTTTTTGTATGTGATTTTTGACAAGAATATCTGTGGTATATTTGTCATATATTAATGTTGCATTTGGAACATGGCCTGTAGCTGTAAATGGAATGATTGTTTAATTTAGCTTGGTTCAAGATTTACTTTACCAAGGCATTATGTTGCCACTTTGTAGCAAAACATCAAAATACATTAGTCAAGTTATAATGCCTACAGGCAATCTGTAGTAAACAAACCCAGCAAATGGTTCTGGGTGCAGTTGAGCTGACAAAGGCTTGTGTCCCATGGCTTTGTATGTCTGGTGGTATGTAACAAACTGATGGGCCTGGAAAGCCCATCAGTTTTTTTGCTGGCTGAGCAACACCCAATATAGTTACAAGATGGTCCAGAAGTGTGGACCTGATGAGGGGCCAGCAAGTTCTGAGCAGCTTAGCAAGCCACTGTGCCATGCTGACAGGCAGACTAAGCAAGTGTCATTGGAGGCTGCATGCAGCCGTTGTGCCATCTGTTGTGTAGGACTATTGTTGGATCTGAATGTTAGAGAACTCCATCCAGTTGTTCAGTTTGCTTTATAATGGCTATCAAATCCAAAAATCTTCAACTGAGAGTTGAGAAGGTTAGGATGGAATAACCAAATTGCTCATTACCAAACCATGATGATATGAACACTTCCTTGTTTGGAAATGGACTCATAGGCAGGCTGGTTTTGTCTTTTTTTGGTACGAATTTTTTTTCACTGCATTTTAGATCTCCTCTTGAAGTTGTCAGAAGGGACAGACTAGTGTATGGATCAGAAGGCTTCCAACTGACTCAAAAAGATGAATATTGCTCATGCTTTAGAGAGCAGTTTCTAGAAATACAAAGAGGATTTGGACTTGGTTAAGGCCACAAACTCTGAGTCTGTTACTGATTATGAGATCAGTTCTAAGTAATATCCATGATGTATGCCAATGGTACATCTGTAATTTAGACAGGAATTGAATAAAAAGGAGTCTTTTGGTGTAAAAACAGGTTGGGGCGGCCTAGCTTACCTTGTGACTTTTAGTCAAAACTAAGCTAATTCTCATCAGTACTTTTCCTGGCTTGTACCTGATGATTGCAGAGTTAGATATTTAGCTTTGGCACTTTGGACCTTTTTGTTGGACAGATGTTTTTCCCATAGAGGTTTCGTAAGCAAGTATATGTTTTAACTGCATAGAGTTGAAGTTTTCTGTGTGAACAATGTAAAATAAAGATGCTCATCAAAATGAAAACAGTGACTATAACTACATTTTTATTAAGAATTCAGTTGTCACTCTGAAGACAAGATTTTTTTTTAAATTTTTTTTTTTTACTGTTTGCACGAGCAACAGGACAAACAAATGAACCAGCCTAGGCAGCAGCTTTCAGCAGGGGAGAACTCTGAGGCTATTTTGTCACCTTTTCCAAAGATCAAAGCCATACAGTGTTACATAGCCTTCTGAAACTGGATAAGTACACTTTCTCTGTTTTTGTAAAAGTAAAGGTGTTATTTCGTAACATAATGGAAGGAGTGGATCTTTGCTGGAGATGAAACCTTTATTTCAAGGCTAAATCTGTAGGATTTGTCAGCTAGCTAGTGAAAAAGTGCCTTGTGTTATTGTTTGTTTAATTTTCTTCCAGCAAAATAACATACTGTGCTGTTGTCCTTCCACTGCATAGAAAGGGCCTAAAATAACAGAAGCTGTTATGACATCTCCCAAAGTATGCCTTTGTCAAGGTCACAGTTCTATTTTTTCTGCATTTTATGCAGAGATAGGTATGGTAGGTACTTGACCAAATATTTTATAACTAAGATGCTGAATCTCCCAAAGCTGTACAATCAAACAAAAATGAAACTCCCAGCCCCAGTTACGCAAATAAAATCAGATAATGTATATTACTGTTAGCTTAGGCCTGTGTGCAGTCTGGCTTGCCTATCAGCAAAGATGAAGCTTTGGAACTAACTTATAGATATTGTTCTTTTGTGATCAGCTACCTCAGGTTTCTGAGACACACAGGTAAAAGCTGGGGATTCTGCTGTTAAGCTACATAATATAAAGCAATGGGAGCTATATATAAGCAGGTTCTGCTGGCCCAGTCTGTGCTATCAAATTTGTATGTTGTTATGCTGAAAATCTAAAAATTAACATATCCTTCTCAAGTGTATGTGATGGGTTGTAAAGCTAAGGGTGGGCTTCAGAATAGGAAGTTGATGAGTAGTATGCTGAAGGTTGTTAAATCTGTGGGTGCCGGCTTGGGATTCTGGTCTTGAAGGCATTGACTGAATTTAGGAGAGTGTTGGGAAGTAGTTTCTGTGCCTGTTTGCTCACGTGCTTTGCTAGGTATCTGTGTTTTAGCTGTTGCTCTGGGGACAGTACAGTCCTGGATCCTGAGCTAGGTGGAAACTTCACCTGATATAGTGCTGCTGCTCATGTGAGGTCTTTATGACCCTCTGTTGCAGATGACATGGTGGGCAGGATAGTAGGTGTATCACATAGAATGAACTTATAAGGCAATAGTGTTAAAGGCTTTGCCTGCAGGGGGAAAAAAATCAGCTGTTCTGACAAAATCAGACGACTTTCTGGGGAAGTAGATGAGTATCACTGGTGTGATGTTCTGTCGGCTTTGCTGAGCTTGTGAGGATGATGAAGAGGGCTGCTGCAGGGATGAGATGGATGAGGTTTTCTGCATTAGCAGAAGTGGTGCTTCAGAAGTTTATTTAATGTAGCTACTCCAATTTAGCAGTAGAAAGTGTAATACAAAATGTATATCTAATTCCATCTAGATGCTTAAAAACTAAAAGAAAGGTCATGTAACCTGAAAGAACGGAAGCCTGCATATCTTTAAGTGTGTATATATGTATACATATAGGTCTAAGGAAGCTTTTTGGCTGTGTATATATTCAGATAAAAAATGCTAACATTTACATTTATTAATTACTTGAGAAAAACTGACTGGACAAGAAATAATACAAGGAATGTATTTTCTTTGCTAATAGAAGATTCTTGTGCATTTATTTTTTAAAAATAGAATTTAACAAACTCTCTTGATGAGTATCTTCTATAGAGTACTAGGAGAGGTTGCATACTTAGTATTTTCTGGATATTGTAATTCATATGTATAATATGTTGTAAATTACATTTTGTAGGTAATAGAATAGACTTTTAAAAATTTGATTAGTTTCCTTGATATCATATCATATTTTATGGACAAAACATATACTATTTTAAGTGTTCTGGGAAATTCAAAATAGTGAGGAATCTTTGTATCTTTTTATTATATATAGTACATTATTCATTATAGGTTGGTTTGTCTTGAAGTTATTTGGAATAATAACAGTATTGTGGCATGCTTCTGGTTGTTCATGTCCAGTGTGAATTACTTCTGTTGTTCTACTCACAAGAACATTATTCACTAAGTAACAGGTATAGAGTAACATTGGCATTTAAGACACATTATTTTTGAGAAACTTTGGAGAAAATTTTAGCCTTCGGTAAAACTGTGAATTCATGGATAAACATCTGTGATGTTTTAAGATGTGTACTTGGAAATAAATTGCCTTTTCCAGATCCTTTGAAAACAGCAGCAGCAGAATTTCTGGTGCTGAATTTTGAATATATAGAAAGATACTCAATGGAAATGATGTTGGAGGAATAATTTACCAAATTTCTATGCTCATATAGAGAAAAATTGCTTTTGAACCTTAACAAAACCACTTTTTTTTTTTTTCTTTGTAGGACTTACAGTTTTTAGGTGCTGTTTGAAATGATAAATCCTATGCTTTATTTATTTGAATCAATATTTTGGCTAACAACAACAGATTTTGTAAATCAGTACTGCACACTTTTTGAAAGAAGTCTACATGCTTGCAAGGAATAAATATTACCAAAAGCCCCAGTCAGAATGATGGTGTAATTACACACTCCAATTATGTAATATTCACTAGAAAGACTTGGAGGCTAAACTCTACTTGAATAATAATATATTAAATGCAGAAATGTTTCTGTTTTAATTAAAAATATTTTTTTCATTTTCCTTCTAGGTATTGCTTTGTTTTTGCTTTGGGATACCTCACAGTGTGCCAAATTACGAGAGTCTATATCTTTGATTATGGACAGTATTCTGCTGATTTTTCTGGGTAAGGGGAAATGTAATCTTTCCATCTTGTGATCTAAGTGATACTGTATCTATTACCATTTCTGTTTCCCACCTGATGTGTGTCAACCTTTCAAACTTTGGGAGAAAGCTGGGCAAGTCTATGCATATTGCCACACATACAGGTACATATGTCACTTTGCAGGAACAGTTGTGTCTCTTAGAACCATGTCTGAGTTATCTGCTGCCTCCTGTTCCTGTCTGAAGGATGTAAAGGATTTGATGGCTGCACATTTATTTTCTCCCCTTAAAATCTCTGTTTCCTCCCTTGACAACGTGATGAAAGTTGAATTGTGTCTGACGTATTTGCCTGCGTGGCACAATCTGATACCACTTTTGTGAGGAAAATCTGAAGGGTTTATGGAATTTAGCATTTAGCTACTTTCTTTTTTGGTTTTGTTATATGTTGCAGAAGGAGAAAGCTAAGGAGAGGCATCTGTATGGCAGAGTCCTTGGAAATAGAAAGTTTTGTCTCCTATTTTGTTTTGTCTATATATATTATATTTTGTCTCTATTGATGTTTATGTGCTAACTTAATGTAATGATCTTAAACTAGTATTTCATTTGAGCTGTATAGGAGAAAACCCTGACTCTGTTGACTGAATCTTCAGTGGTTATAGTTGAGAGCTTGCAGCATGGACTTGTGCACAAACGTACTTTAAAATTGGATTTGATGTTGAATTAAATTTCAGCATTATAAGTGGATCCAAATGCTGTCCCATCCAGTTTGCTGTAGGGCCAAAGTGTACAACCTTGGTAGTGATCAAGGCTCTGAGCTGACTGGAAACAGGGTGATTGCACTTGTTTGTTGCTACTCTCAAAACTATTAGTAGAGCTTGAGCACACTATTGCTCAAATGTGACTGTAGCGCTTTCAGATTGCAGCTGACTTTGTGGTTCAGCTGGTTTGATGTTAGCTCAGAGATTTCTGCTAGATCTGAACACTTCCAAAGATTGATGTGATCTGGGCTCTGGATGGAACTGTTTTTGAAGCCTAGATCCAACTCTCTGATGGTATGTTTGAACTGCCTGATTTAAACTATCCTTTCATGCACCAGTTTGGAAGCTTGATGTATGCATATCACATTAAATCTCTGGCATGCATTGCATCTGCTCCTTTGAGGCCTGAAACAAAGGTTACTTCCAAAACGGGAGGAGGAAGAGCCAAAAGAGCTTTGAAATCTTTTTACCTAGGTATTTCTCCTAGAATGCCGTGCCCATCTGAGATGTTTAAGCACAGAGAATCCGCAAAAAGTTTGAAGGAAGGAATTAGTGCACTGACAGTGGAGGAAGCTCAGGAGACTTCATGCTGGAGGTACAATTGCTTGTACAGAGCTGTGTGGTCCTGGCTTCAGTTCTAACACTATTTGCCAGTGAGCCTTTCACTGTCGTCTTCACCTTTCTGCTAGCACCTAAAAGGGATTGTTGACATCTCAGTTCACAGCCCCACTGTTCCAAAAAGGTCTCTTTTTCTTTTGATCTCTAGAGTTTAGTCTCTTTAGTCAGCCAAATGTCTGACCATACCGGAATTAGCCACTTGAGAAGCAATAAAATCTCAGAGATCAGTTAGAATTAATGCAAGGTCTGACTGAGCTCTTCCTGGACTCCATCCTTCTACCAGGCAGGATCCATGCTATCATGTGTCTACTTAGTGGAAGAAAGCCCATTATGTTCAGTATCAACTAGGGGTTCCTGCCAGTACCAGGCAGGCCTACAGCTTAAATACCACAAGTGGTATGAGGGATTTCCCAGACCGTCTGTTCTTGTTTAGTGTTCTTATTTGCTGACTCTTGCTTGTCACTCTAGTCTTCATATTAGGATTTTGGGACACGTATAATAAGATAGAAGAGAACATTTTCCCTCCTTTCATTCTGAGGACCAGAGATATTGAAATAACCATAACCTAAAAAAAAAAATGTCAGATAAAAGCAGAATACTGGTGTAGCTCTCTTAGTGAAGGATGACTTGATGGCTTTTGGATATGCTTTTCTCTGCCAACTGAAATACATTATAAAAAGACCAATTGCAGTCAAAAGACTTGGCCAAAAGTATATGCCCATCCTATACTATGATTGTTGTGAGTTGTTTTGGGGTTTTTACCTCCTGCTCAGGTACTACTAGGTAAATGCAGTCCCTGATATATTTTTAAGATAAGATTTTGAAGTTATATTTCTAAATTCTGGTAGCCTACTTCATGCTTCCCCCTATCCCCTCCCTCCCCCCGTTTAGGTGGTTAGCAATGCTGGGATTTACATCAGTCAAAAACTCTTAAAATACTACAAAGATGGCATAATTTGTAGTATAAAGCTGACTTGCTTAGACAGAAAAGGGTATCTCCCGGACAGTTTAATATCTACTGAAGTGTATCAAATTCAAAACAAACTGAACACAGTTGGAGACAGCATATATTATGCTGAGGTTTTGTTTTGACAGATATATTTACTTAAAGCAAATACTAATTTTGAGTGGGAAAATGAAGCATAGGACCAGGTGTGAGTACAAACAGTGCAAGTGGTCTGCATATCTAAATAATGAATAGTAGCATTCATCTTTGGTATATTTTTATTGTTCTTTGCTTACTGTTGTTGTAATTTACAATTATAATTGTTCTTACTGCCCTTTTTTCTTTATTCTTCCCCCTGTAAAAACAATAAACTATGTTAACAGAAAATAAATGTGAAATGCTTTGGCTGTGTTTGTGGAACCTAATGCAGCAATGAAAGGCATGGGCTATCAAATACTATATCAAAGGATTAAATTATTTTCATTGCTTTGAAAACTCTGTAATGGTTAGAACTCCAAAAGCTGATCACTTTGTCCTTGCATTGAAAATCTTCCAGTTGAGAGTAATTAACCTGGACTATTAGCATAAACCTTCCCTGATATTTATACATGAAAGCAAATCCTGAACTTAATCTTTCTTCCTTTTTTTAACAGCCCAATGATGATAATTACCCAGAAGATCACTAGTTTGGCATTTGAGATTCATGATGGTAAGATTTTTTTTTTAAACTGTTTTTGATTTTTCATACAAAATAGTTTCAAGGAAGGTTGGTCATGAGTCAATGAGTTACTTCAGAGTTTGTGTTTTAGGACAAAATAAGCTTCTGTCTCTCAATTGATTCTTTGGATGCTTACTAGTGAAGTACAAAGAAACGTTCCTCAGATACTACCAATGCTCTGAAAATGCTTACATTGTACAAACGATACTGCTTATCAGAAGATCAATAACACTTCTGAGGCCAATGACCAAAGAACACTGACATTTTTTTAGGCTGAGGTATTGATCCTGAGAGTTGTCTAAATAGTTTCCAAATTCAGAGATTACTGTTTCTGACAGTTGTAATTTCAGTTGTTGAACCCCCTGATGTTTTGAAATGCTGTTAATATCAGCCTAATTTGTGCCATGTATACTGATTTTTTTTTAGTAAAACTTTTGTATGTTTCATGTTTTGTTTATTATCATAATTAAACTCACTGTTAACATGTCAGTGTGAACTAGGAGATAAAATAATTGCATTTCTGTCTCTTCTCCTGTCAGATTTCTTTATCAAGTAAGTGGGCCCTAGCTGTGGCAGAAGTCAATCCTAATGTTGGCTTTTGTGCATATGGTAACTAGATTTTTAGTTAACTTCAAATTGAAAGGAGTAATTTTCATTGCTGAGTTTGAAAACATCATCTCACAAATCTAGCCAATTATCTTGATTTGCTTGGAGCTACAGATATCAGTTGAAGATTTGGGAATTTAGCCCCAGACACCTGGATCAAGCCCTGTACTTTTCTGAAATGTTTTTGGTAAAATAATGTATGGAGTTAAGTATGATTTTGTCTTATATGTGTCCTAGCTTTAGAGCTGCTGGTGTTTCATTGTTTTCCATTCTTATTGTTACACTGTCTGTAGAAGCCTGTAGGAAATGAAAAGTTGGTGTCATTGTTTAAACCCAGGCAGTAAGTAAACACCATGTGGCTGTTGGCTCACTCCCTCCTGCCTCCCAAGTGAAATGGGGAAGAGAATTGGGGAAAAAATGTAGTAAAACTTATGGGTTGAGATAAGAACAGTTTGGTAAGTAAAATGAAAAAAAAAATTATAATAACAATAATAAAAAAAAATAATTATATATATAAAAAGGAAATAAAAAGAGGAGAAAAACCCCAAACCCAAATGATGCCCGGTACATTTGCTCTCTACCTGCTGACTAATGCCCCTCCTTGCCAGATTCCCCTCAGGTTATACACTGGGCACAACATCCTGTGGTATGGAATAGCCCTGTGGCTAGTTGGGGTCAGCTTTCCTGGCCATGCTCCCTCCCAGATTCTTTTGCCCCTACACCACCCTCACTGGCAGGGCAGAGTCAGGAGCAGAAAAGCCCTTGCCACTGTGCAAGCATTGCTCAGCAATAACCGGAACATCCCTGTGTTACCATTGCTGTTTTCAGCGCAAATCCAAAACAGAGCCCTGTACTGGCTGGTAAGAAGAAAATTAACTCTATCCCAGAATAAGTCAGGACAGTCAGCCTTTGAATGGAAATAAAATAATGCTGGGTATTATCTAGCTGGTGAAAGAATTTGATGTTCCAGAGAAAATATATTCAGAACTATTAGTCTTGCAGGTTATAATCAATTAGAGTACACAAGTTGGAGGAAACAGCTTATTATAAGGGTGTAGTAATTCTGATATCAAAGATAAATGCTTCCTCTTACTGTTTTGCTAGGGGAGAGAGCTATTCTTGATTTGCTGAAACCATGCACAAATAGTAGAGTTGTTTTATGGGACAAGCATGTGAGTGTTTCTGGTAATCTTGAAACAAATGTTTCATTTTGTTACCTCTATTCTTAACTTTCATCCTACACTAAACTGGATTTTTTTCCTGCTTAAATTAATTCAGATGATTTGTATTATTCTCATAAGCCTGTCTTATAGTCTCTCAGAATTTTTTGTAGGTATCATAGAATTCTGAGTATCAATCTTAAAATTTTGTTTCTTGTTGACCCCATATCAGAGGTCTTCTAGAGTCTTTGTCAGACCACGGGGAGTAGCTGATAATATACTGGAAAACTTTCACTCTGGTTGCATTTGCAGTTCAGTGGAGTCCTTGACTTGACCTGAATGATCACTATTGCTTGGAGTGTGGCGTGAACATGATTTTCAGAAGTTGATATGACTAATGTGAATTAATGTAAGCAACTGCTAGTCTAGTGTCAGGAGATGTAAGAGAAGACGTACACAAGGAAATTGAGATTGTATTAAAGCAATGATTTGTAACCATGGCCAACTTTAAGTTGGTCTATCAAGAGAAATCAATGAAAGTAAGCCTGCTCACTGTGGACTTCTGTTCACTGTCCAAGCTTCCACTAAAAAATACTTTAGCAAATACACTGATGAGGGAGGAGGCAGGGTTCAAAGTCTTCATACTAAGTGGTTAATGGCTCTTGGAGCCTCTAGTCACAGCAGCTTGGCTATATTAATCACTAACTACTTTATTTTTCCTCCTCATTTTTTACCACTGTGTCCAAGGAGAGGTAAAGAAAATAAACACCTGAAAAGAAGGTGTTGATGTGTTGGAAGATCCTGGTAGGCTTCAAGACCCTAATTCTAGTTAGGTTAGTTTTGTGGTTACGGCAACTCTTCTGGACTTTATCTTTTCCTGTCAGCCTGTTTCTAGTGTTTGGCTGGTTTCAGTGTTACATTTGAATGTTGTGGTGAGAACTGCGTGAGAACTGCATGTAGTCATGAAGGCTACTCACTCATGCCATGTATTTAGAAAGTCTGTGTAGCTAAGTGGGTGTACTTGATTCCAGACTGAACACTAGCATGGAATTGCATTTAACAGCAAATCCTGTAACTGTTACAACCCTATGCACCTACTGTGGCCTTTTTTTTTAAGCAGGAAAATTCTATGCAAATTGGGTAGGATTAATTTAAGCTTACTGTATAAAAGTAACTTTTCAGAAGGTTGCGTGGGTCACCATGAGCAAATCTGGAGTATGCCTGTTAAACAATCCTAGAATTGTCTGGGTTAGAAGAGACCTTAAAGATCATATAGTTCCAACCCACCTGCCATGGGCAGGGACACCTTCCACTACACCAGGTTGCTCAAAGCCCCATGCAACCTGGCACTGAACACTTCCAGGGATGGGAAATCCATAACCTCTCTGAGCAACCTGTTCCAGTGCCTCACCACTCTCACGGTAAAGAACTTCTTCCTAACATTATGTTACCTAAATCTAGCCTTTATAATTTTGAAGCCATTATCTCTTGTCCTATCACTGCATGTCCTTGTAAAAAGCCCTTCTCCAGCTTTATTTTAGGCCCCTTTAGGTATGGGAAGGTCTGCTGTAAGGTCTTCCCAGAGCCTTCTCTTCTCCAGGCTGAAAACCCCCAACTCTCTCAGCCTGTCTTCATAGGAGAGGTGCACCAGTTCCCATATCATCTTTGTGGCCCTTCTCTGGACTGTCTTGTAACAGGTCCATGTCCTTTGGTGTACTCTGATTTATATTTTGAACTGAAACACCTGATAGTTTTTGCTTTATTCTAGTTTCTTGTTACTCAAATGAGCACTTCCAAAAATGACTAGTTAGTATGTCATGATTTGCTTTGTATTTCTTGGTGGCTATCTTTGGCATCACACGTGTATATTCTAAAGGCAGAAATATTTTTATTTGTTTTGGAGACTGATTGTGTTCATATTCATTCTCCATGGCACAATTTGAGTTTATTTATACACTACCTGAGGCTAATGACAGAGTTCGGGGAGAAAAATAATTTTGTACTTCACATCCTATATTCTGGAATGGCTTTATTCATCAAACCAGCATGTTGGAGAAGGAAAACAGGTATTGCAGTTATTCTAGAAACAGGGGGCTTGTCTGTAGGTGCAGTGCAGAAGGGCCATGACATGGACGATTGTACTTGCATTAGTTGCATTAGAAGTTTCTAGCCAAGAGATGGTGGCGTGTAGAGAAGCTTTTGCTTATAAGGTACTAAGAGTTAAGCAGTGGAGGGTCAGTGCTTAGCTCTGTATCTTGCAATGAGTTCACAGAGCATTCTCACTTTTTTGGTAACAACGGACTAGTCACGACAGAGCCTTGCTCATTTCACTGCAATTCTGTATTAAGTCAGAGATCTTTACAGGAAAGACTGGTGTCTAAATCTAACCTCACTAATCTGTACGCACTTTGGCAGCTTGTTTTTAATTCTAGTGCTTAATCAACCTTAAACAAAGAGTCTCTTCAGGTGTTTATGTTCATAACCCATTGAAGTTCTGGAGCTCACAATGTATTTATTTTCAAATCCGCCAGCAAAACTAGGGAATGTTAGACTTGATATTTGATATTTGTTATTTAAAAGGGAAAAAAAAAGTATCAGAGCTTCTTCCACCCTTGCTCTTATTTTGATTCTCTAATGTTAGCTAAATAATACATGAAACTTTAAAGAAAGAGACATTTTTAAAATAGAACATCTATGTGCTAAAGATGAAATATAATTTTTCTAAATGATTTCTTCCTATTACTGTGTTGCACTTGTCCATAAAAATGTGTGGCTAGATAAAAGGTAAGAAACCAGAACCATAACACTGTTCTGTCAGCTGCTTCTTGGTTCCCAGAGGCTTATCTCACATACTTTCTGACCACAAGAAAATAAACTCTTTGTTCCTATGCATACCCTTCTCCTATCTCTTGTGCTTTGGGTTTCAGCTCTGTAGTTGCTAATTTTTAAATGTCCTTTTCCTGGAATGCTTCTTCTTTGACTGTTTTTTAAAGTATTATTTTGTCCTATGTATCTGGGACTGCTCATTTTTAAAAGCAATTGAGTAGAAATTGATGCTGATCTAAGTAAGGTATTTACTGTGAGAACTAAAAAGAAATGAGTACAGTGGATATGCAACTCAAAGGACTTCTTTTAACCTCTGCCTTTTAGTTTGATATACTGGCAAAATATAGTTAAAGGCTAGTCCTATACCAGTGTTGTAGGTCTCACTTACTTTCCTGCAACAGCAGTTTATTAGGACAATGGCTTCATATTACCATCGTAATATTATAAAGTTTGAAGACTCCCAAATAGGCTATTAGAGCCTCTTTATACTTTCATTATTTTGTAGGGGTAATCTTTCATTATTGAAAGATTGTATCAGAAAGAACAGAATGTCCAGTATGGCCCCTGAGAAGACAGATATTTCAACAGATAGATGAAACACATGGAAAACGAGAAGGAGATGAAGGAAAAGAAGCAAATGTGATGTTGGAGAAATTTATGTGCAAACACTATGTTTAGTTGCTGTGGCTTTAATTATGTGTTGCTACCTGCTTCATCAAGTTATGATACTACACCATGCACTTGGGAGATTGTTCAGACAATACTTTAAAAAAAAAATAATTAGCAAATTTCTTGTTGGTTGGCAGCTAATGAGCAGTTCCATCAAAACTGCAGTACCTGCTGTTATGTTAGTAGCAATGGTTTTTAACTCTTCTTGAACAACATGATAGTGTCAGAAGTATTAGATAGCCTCAGTAGTATTATTTCTTGATTTAGTTGATAAAAAAATTTCTTTTTCAGTTAACTAGATTCTTTACCTTTTTCTCAAAGAGAAATAATTTCCATGTTCAACAGAAAGATATGTCTTTCTAAAGGCTTGCAGACAACTTTATTGGTCTGCTCTGGCTTAAGGAGTGGAAATGTAGAACGGTTTGTGTACTTTTGTACGTTAGATGTGATACTTCAAATTTATTTAAAATAAATACCTTCAAAACCAGGCCAGGATTACCAAGCTGAATTGGTATTTTTCCCAGCATGACCCTGGGGTACGGGGGAATACACTGTGTTTTGGCCAACTTATTTTTGTGATTAAGTGGATTTTTTTTTGTCATAGTGAGACATAGTTAAGAACATTGTTACACTCATGAAAATAAACATGGAAGTGTTCAAAGACAGGTTGAATGGAGCTTTGAGCAACCTGGTCTAGTGGAACGTGTCTCAGCCCATGGCAGGGGATTTGGAACTACATGACATTTAAAGTCCATTCCAACCCAAATCATTCTGTAATTCTATGATTCTATGAAAGTAAAGATGTCAAACTACTAATGCACTGCTCTGATTTAAAGTAGGTCTTGTATTATTATGATGATTATTATTATTATATCTTAAAGTGTGTCTTGAGAGTTCTTGTTGTGAAAGCAATAAGGAACAGAAAATTGACAGAGAAACTTATGTATGTAGAACTAAATACTCTAAGGATTTTTGATAGGTCGTCATGACCCAGTTCCACTTTATAAATGTTGTTAAAAAGTTGGAGCTGTTTAACTAAGAATGTAATTTTCTATGTTTTCTAATTTGTCTGTTAATTATGTCAATGAAACTGCTATGGTGTGGTGTTCTGTGAGGGTGTAATTTTTTTGCTTTCTTCTTATATCTGTTTCATTTAATGCTCTCTCTCCAATTAGCTCTTTTTATATGTATGTGTATATATATATATGTATGTATGTATTTTTAAGTTCTCCCTCTTGTGTTAGTGACAACAAGGTCATAATTGTTTCAGTATCAGTTACCAAATCACTTTGGTTATAGTACATTTCATTAGTGTTTAAAAGATTTGTTTGTATTGCTCCCCTCCTGAGTCTTCAAGTGTTGTTGTGTACATTTGCTTGCACAGCTCTCTGGATACCAACCCTTCTGTTTATTCACTTTTTGTAGTTTCTTTGCAATTTTACGCAGCTAGCATCTGTGTTTGTCTCCTTTTGTTGCTGCCAATGTGCTTAGTATCAACTAAACTGTTTTTGTCTATTTTCTTCAGATCTTAAAATATTTTAATAACAGCATACATTTGGACTCAGCTGGTGATCCATTTCAGAACCTCAAATGAAGCTTTTCTGTAATTACAACAGCATGTGATATGATCTCATGCCTAAGTATTTTTAATGTAATGTAATCTTCTGTCTAAGCATATTAAGAAGTTACTGATCAGCCAGATTTCATGGAAATACAAAGGTGGTGCTGGAATACAAGAGTAAACATGGTATTATTGTAGTGAGAGCATGGTAGTAGCTATTATATGCCTTAATAAAGCCTATATGGCAAGATACTGGTGTGTACTGAAGAATGATTTTTGTTACCATTGAGGATAAATTTTGTTAGTGACGTGTCACTAAATTCTTTTCCCAAGGAAGGAATGTAGGAGTATTTCCCAATGTAGGAATATTTCCTACTTTCAGATTAGAAAACTGAATTACAGTTGCTGAGTGACCAAATTATTTCACCTCTCTAACAGATGTTCCATTAAACCTATTTTCTCTAATCCCTATTGTGTGATTTGGTAGCAGCTAAAAGCTGCAGCCATTGCAATAGTTTCCTGCTTTAGGACAGGAGAAAACAATTTCCGTAATCCCAAGAGCAAGGTTACAAAACTTCATGAGTTCCCTAGCAGTGATGCGCTGCTGAACTGGCACCTCCAGTGTGTCTTAGGTAGAGAACAACTGTGATTTTTTGAGGCCTCTGTTCCCATGGGCAGATATGCTGGCTGAAAAATATTGAATATATATTTTAATTCATCTTATATTAGATAAGTATCAATGTAAGAGCATCTTTTCTATATATATTTTCTATTAATTAAGAAATGGTAATAGTAACTTCCTGATTGCTTTCAAGTGTGTGATGGAGGCGGGCATCAACATTTTCCTTGTTCTTGTGTGCTATGCAAAGGTGATAAATGAGACTTCAAGGCACTAAGAAGACATTAAAAGAAGAAAAAAAATTAGAGGGGAAGCCACTGAACTGAGCTTAAAGAAGCTGCTGCCTGGAGAGAAATCTTAGTGAGATAAGGAAATGAAAAATTAATGGAAACGTACTTCTATGTGGTGTGTTTGAGACAGCAAGTATATTGCTCACCAAGTTAGTTGGGCTTTAATTGACTTTTCATGTAAATATGTATGTAACTTGAACCCATTTTAAATATGCCAATTATTTGATCCTCACCCCTCCAAAAGGAGTCAGATTTCAGTGGGTACATTCTTCTCTTTCAGGTTAGAGATTTTTTTTCTCTTCTTTTTCATACCACATAAATCATGTGAAATCTTTCAGTTGACTTAGTACCTTTCTTTAGTGGTTAGTCTGGCTTTATACAAGTTCACATGGATAAGCTGAGTGACTGCTTCCTCCTTCTGACTTAAGGGTAAAATACTCACATGAAGTATAACAGTGAAAGAGACTCTTGCTCCGATCCATTCGCTCTTGTACAGGCTCCTTCCCTATACTGATCATGTTTGTGCGAGCTACTTTATCTCTAGGAGTCTTTGTGTTGTTTCTGCTTACGTTTGTTAAATTCAAAGATTCACTACTTGAGAACTATAATCTTATGGCATTAAAGGAGTTTTCAAAACTCTTCCCCTGCTTTTTTTTTAATCCAGTACCACTATCAGTGTAGAAATCTTTGCTGTAACACCTAGGACGTGATGTGAAAACATAATGATAGGGAAGACCAAGTGCCTACATAAAGTTGAAGCTTTTCCCTTCAATTTCTTGCCTTGAATGGGTATGAATGGAGGTGACTTTCCACTGTGAAGAATCAAGATTGAGGAAGGCATTTTTCCAGATCATACTGGAAGAAAGGAGATGGCAACTTGCTAACCCATCTGTATTCTTAGCTTTGCTGAAGACTAAAAGTGCAGTTCAAGTCAAAAGTGTGGATAGGTCACACAAAGACAATGGTATTATCTTCTATTTAGGTAAGTGTTTCCATGAGTCATAGAATTAAATGAGGTTTTAATTCTGCCCTGCCCCCTAGTCTTGTTTAGTCTTAACCCTGACTGGTTTTGATATCTAAAAAAACATTAGCTCCAGCTAAAACTTGCCTTACACTTGGATCAAATCTAACGGCTCTCTTCTGTGGATTTATTGGCCTCAAGGGGTGGCATTGAAGGCAACCTTTCTGTGACCAGAGGAGCATCTTCTGTAGGATCTCTTGTTTTTATGATGCACACAGGGATTTCAGATCTATCTAACATCTACTCTTTTGTCACACTTGGTAAGAAATTGGCCTGGGTTTAGGCACTGCTAAAGTGCAGGGAAGAGAAGATAAAAGGTAATTGAAATGAGATTCCATAGACTTTGTTTCTTTGAGGAAGCTATTCTTATAATTTTTTTTTCTTTCAGTTCTTGTGATGGAAAAGAAAAATTGTAAATGTGATTAGGAGGGAGTAAATGTATGTGCTAATGTCTGAACCAGCAGAGAGGCTGCAGAAAGAGCTGAAGCAGTCATTTTGGAAAGCAGTGCTGGCTGATGTAAACCAGGATTATAGCCCTGAATTATGTATTTTATAATATTTTGAAGTATTGAATGTCATTTTTTTTCATAGGTAGGACATTAACATTTCAGCAAGTGCCACCTATGGCAGGAAGGGAAATAAAGTCTTATTGCTGAACTTAGGCTTGGCCTGCCCCCTTCTGCTAGCAGGGGTTAAGGCTTCTCATCCGTGCTCAAAGACTTGTGCAGCCTTTGCTGTTGTACCTACTTCACAGGACCTTTTTAAACATATTTACTTGCAACAAGAAGGTGCTCTTGAGGTCTGCCTTAAGTTTTAAATTGCTTAAATCTATCTTGGGCTGTGTTCCTACTGTATATCAAGGGTGCAATGGCAAGTGTAATGTACCAGCATTACTGCTACGTTGAAAGTGGTTTGGGGCTTGTCCAGTTTCCAGGACTAGGAATAAAGAGATTTAAAACCTGTATACTTTGAAATCTAAACCAGTGTAGAGGAATTGTGTTTGTCAACACATAATACAAGCCTTCTTAATGTTTTCGTGAAGTTCATGTGATTTCAGGTTGAAGCACTGTTGAATACAACTGAAGACATGAGTTTGTAATTTTGTCAACAGTAGGAATTGTTTGATCCAACTCCAGCAAAAAATGTTACGTGACATAATACCTCTGAAACTAGTTAAAGACTTTACTACTTAAAGAAGCTACGTTGCAGTATGAGGCTTGCTCTACAGGAACTGCTTGTGAATGTGTAGGGATTCAGCTCGTCTTTATTTTCCCTTTTTCCTGTCTTCTTCCCTAGGAATGTTTCGGAAAAATGAAGATTTGACTCCGTCACAGAGGTGCTTGGCTGTAAGGTAGGCTTTCAGACTGAGAAGCTAGTTTTGGGGCTGGAGAGAAGCTGTTGTTTTATATACTTTATAGTGCTCTGTGGAATTGCTGCAGTTCACACTCAAGACAGAGTTTATGAACTCGTATAAAACATATCCGTGCTTTCTATATTTGTAGCCTAACTCCTACATCTATTCTCCTTGAAAATATTATTAGAAGTAGGTTTTATACTAATTTTGGAAAAACATTCTAAGTTCTAGGTAGTCTGTGGAAATTAATGCCATATTAGACAGGAGACTAATATTTACCACACATGTAAATTAGCTGGTGAAGGAACGTGCTTGTTAAATTCTGTTTTTCAGTATTTAACTTCCCTTTTCTTCTTTCTTTATTTTGTGACTTGAAAGCAGTATATTGTCCTGGGCAAAACAGTCTTGATTTGAGGTGTTTTCCTTAATGGAAATTATTGCCAGTTTATGATAAACCTTTATTTACAGATTCAGTTGTCTGGGGAGGTGGGGGGGAGAAGGAAACATAACCATTATGTTGGGAAATGCCATTCCTTCTCCTTCTTGAGACTCAGATTCAGTCAAACACTCCTGCTGGGCCAGGAGAGAGTCACCAGAAATCAGGAGATCTGTCTGAAAATGCTCAGCATGGAATGGAAAAAAATACTATAGGTAGAATGTTTTAAGCTGTGATAAGGCACACAAACTGCTTTTCTACATGTGGTTTTTACTTCAGTTAAAGTAAGCAATAGCATATAGAGTATGACTTTTCCTACTGTGGAAATTCTGTAGAACTACACATTCCATCTCACGAGTTGCTTGTCTTTGAATTACAGACGCATGCCAAGTCTACTGGAGTATTTAAGTTACAACTGTAATTTCATGGGTATCCTGGCAGGCCCGTTATGCTCTTACAAAGACTATATTACTTTCATTGAAGGCAGATCATACCAACTGCAACAGTCTGAAGCAAATGGGAAGGAAGATGCAAAATATGAACAAACGGATCCTTCTCCCAATGTAAGATGTACGACTCTTGCAGTGCTGATGCTTCCGTAATCATTGCATGAAAAGCTTGGTTTGCACTGTTCATTTACAGGCAAAACTTCAGAGCTGTATCTCAAGTTCATTCATCAACTGTATAGTTCCCTGTTCAAAAAGTTAAAACAGGTACTTTTTAAGACAGGTTTTTTCCATGTTTTCAGGCTGGATCTTGTGAATAAAAGCAGATTAAATTGAAGCTTCCTAACAAGCTTATATGGTAAAAAGCTGACTTTATACGGTTCATGCATGTTTCCTTCAAAGTATATACTGTGTGTAACAAAAAAAAAACCCAAAACACCAAACAAACAAAAAAACCCCAACCAAAATCACCAATTTAAAAATAATAAGAATAATAAAATGTTCTGATAAGAACCAAGTGCACATATTTTGTCATTTGAAAGCTAACGAGACTTAAAATTTCCAGCAAGGTTTCATGAATGTTCTCAAATTCGTCTGTTTTATGTCATCTTGCAGCAAGCAGAGAACAGTTCTATGTATTAAGTTGAAAAACACTCACAGAAATAGTTTTGGTTTCCTTGCTTTCATTCCTGCCTGGTCATGTTCCTATGCGACTTGGTCTAGGTTGACCTACTTCTGCAGGGGAATTTGACTTGATCTCTAAAGGTCCCTTCCAACCCCAACCATTCTATGATTCATGTAGAAAAGTATTTTAAGTTGGATTTTGATCTGAAGGCATAGTAAAAGATGTACCACCCATAAGGCTATGGCTAGTAGTTCACACAACATACTCCTTTTTACCTTGTTACATTGTTGGAAAAGAGACCAAATACATACAGAAGAAAGTCCAGTTATCATACTTTACAAGAAATATTGAATGGCTTGAATTAAAAGCAAAAAGTTCCCAAAGTATGATAGTTTAAAAAAAAAATCCAATTAATTTAATGCTTAGGGTACTGAATATTTTCACTGTTATATTTTTTTAAATAGGATTGTAGGAGACTTTTAAATTATTACCACACATAAAAGTGGAATTATCATGGAGCTGACTGGAAACTTCAGATAAATGGCTTTTGCTAATTCCAGCACCAGTTACCTGTTTTCTGCTTATCTTGTGGACCACCAACTGTTTCTGGAGCAGATGAAGGCATTCCCACATGTAGCTGCTTGTCTTATCCTACCATCTAGAGGATAGCATCTCCACAGCTGGGCTAACAGGTTGTGCTTCCTAGTCAGTTGTGTCATCTCTAACCACTTCCTCCCTTTGGATGTGGATGAGGACTCTGCACTTTCTATTCAACCCATCTATGTGGTTTTAGGAACTCACACCACAGGAATGGAAAATAAGGTGTTACCGTCACCAGTCACTAAGCTGCTCCACATGTTGACAAAGCACCTAAGGTCATAGAAGTGTGCTGTGGAGCAAGTAGTTAGGAAGGTCAAAAAACCCAGGAGAATCCTTTGCATAGGTTATCACTGGGTACTCTGTCGTCTGCAATGATGTATTGGCAAAGTTGCAGACACTTCTTATGTTTTTAAATGTTGTTTTGTCTCAGTAAAGGCATCACATCTTGTGTAATAAAATCCTATTTCTGCTGAAAATTGCCAATGAATCTGCCAGTATTGGTACTTCTGGACATGCATCTACTGATTGCCTGGCAAGACTTCTTAGCTTTTTACTGTATAATCTTGCTAGTAATCTGAACATAATCAATAGAAATAACTGTAAACCTACGATGGATTCTTCTTTCAGGTAAGCGGTTTTCCTTTAAATGAGTTGCTCTTACAATGCTTGGAACTGCAATTTATGCTGCTTTAGCTTTTGACATAGAACTGAAGAGAAGCTGTTGATGCTGTTGATACTTCATCTGCCAACTGGTGTTAGAGAAATCTGGCTGCATTTTGTAACACCAGCAAGTATCGTATGCTTTTGGAGAAATATGGATGATGTAACTTTACTGCATTTGCTGCATCAATTAAAATATTCATTGCTTTGTTCTACATGAATGTTTAAATACCATTAACTTAATTTTAATACTAAATTTGTTCCTTGATTCTCATGTTATTTCAAGAAGAATAAATTGTTAGGTAGCCCCAAAAAACTGTAATGGGGATCAGCAAGTGTCACTGTAGTAAATGAAAAAAAACAATCCTTCAGCTGAGTTACAGTAAGTTTCATTTCTTATTAAATATAATTACATAACCAAAGTACCTCATGGCCAGCCTCCTCCTCTATCCTTTGTGTTGACTGCATGATGTTTACTTGGTTTAGTATTTTTGTTGTGTTCATTGCATGTTAAATGAGTCAGGACAACATATTAAAACCTATTTCTTCTATTCATCCTATTGTGCCTTTTTTCAAGCTATCAATTGTTGGTGCTCAAAGTGGTGTCAACTCTCAGAAATTAATATCTGTCTTTGTAAGTTTCTTTTTATTATGGCTACCATTTACAATACAAGATTCCTGTCAGCAGATACCTGCTTTCTTGCTTGTTATGCAAAGTCTTCCTACAGGTTGTAAAGTTCTTGCTTAATTACCTAGAATTTTTACCTGAAGTGCTAGTCTTCTCAAACTGTAATATGCTTTAATATAGGTCATTAAAATCCTTGTTGATTCTTTATCAACCAAGAACAAGATCATTCTAATAAAAGTTTTAAAAATCATTTTTTTGTATATATTTTTATATGTTCTACATTTTTATACATCAATATATTTATAAATTTCCTGAGCTCACTGAGTTTTTTGCTTCATTTTTGCTTCAATTAAAAAGCTGCTCCTGAACTCCCTTCTATGGTTAGGTATCTAGCTTTCAACCTAATTATATACACACACCTAGTTTATGCATATTTGATATTGTTTTGGCGCCTAAAAGGTTAAGTACCATTTTCCCTTCCTAGCTTTGACTGTATTTGATATTTTTATACAGGTATGCCCAGTTTCTGCTCAAAACTAGATGAGCCAGGCCTTTTTACTTCCTTGTTGCAAATAAGTTGTGTATTCTACTTCATATGAGTTTAAAGTTATCCTGCAGCTCTGGTCTTTTAATTCTGTAATAGGGAAGTTATTTTGATATGATGAAAACTTTAAAGAGTGAATGAAATTAAACTTAAAATTTATAAATTATTTACTTCATCCTTGTAAAAAGTGACCAACCCTCCTATGAATGTGCAAGACAGTGATTATCCATGTATGCCTTGGCAAGGAAGCTTATATCGAATAACCTTGTTAAGCAACAGGAAGTGAATGAATGTTTTGCCAGAGTCATTTCTACATTATGGTAATTGAGCTATAGCTTATTTTGGTATGTCAGGTGAAGACTTTTTCTGTGTAAATGTTTTCAAAACTTGAACACTATAAATAAGCCTGAAGCTGTAGTTTAATAATCTATTTAGCCCTAACAAAGTATTAACTCTTGCTGAATATGGGAAGTCCTGGCTATGGGTTCAGGGTTCTTTGCTTATCTCTAGCAGTGCCAACATACATTGCACTGTGTTGTGGTCTGATTCAGATCATTTGATCCAGCCTAAAAGTAACTTACTAAGAAAACAAAAAAACCACCACAACACTCACTTGACCTATTCCTCCCCACCAAACCCCAAACTACCAGAAGTCTAGTTTTTCGCCTGATTTGTCTTTCTTATCTGACTCACTGGAAGGAGGAAAAGGAAAATCTTGCAGCCCAGGTGAGGAGACAGGGCAGGACTGCTGTTTTGCATTGCAGCCTGTATTTGGATTGTCCTTCAGAAGCTGCTTAAACCAGTCCTGAAACTGCAGCACCCTGTCTTTGTAGAAGCTGGAGATTATCAGTGTATGAGACCCTAATATCCCTGATCCTGATTCCTGTAAGTGGTATCAGCATGCTTGATTGAGGTTCTGACATTAATAATTACTGAGTGAAGTAGTACAATTAAAAAAACCTAAACAAACAAAACGCCAAACCAAAACCAAGCCATTTAGTAGTTATGCTTGTCCCTACACCTAAATGTTACTGCTAAAAAAACCTGTAGAAATACCTAATTTCGCTACTAAATAAACACCTTCTTCCTGCAGTAGTTTTTCTACAACTACAAATTGAAAACTACAGTGTTTATTTTTAGAAAGTACCATTTATGACAAAGCCCTTTATAAGTTCCTTATTTGTTTCTTAAGATAGATTTTCTTGAAACCGATGGTTTTCCTTAAAAGAAGGGCTTTCACCTTGACAATTCAGTGAAAAACCTTCAAATAAGTACTAAGCATATTTTGTGTTGATTTTCTACTTAGAAAAACTAGTAAATAGTGGCAGTGGCAAAAAGCAGGCTTTCAAACAGAAATAAAGTTACTTGTTGCCCAGACATATTTTGAGACTTGTAGATATTTTCAGATGGAAAATGTCTATTTTATTTGTTCATATTTTATGTTCCATGTTCATGTTGCCAGCCTATAAATAGTGTTTCTTGTGATAAATGGAACATGACTTCTAATATAGCTTAGGCTTTGAAGGTAAATCCTTGCAACTGTCTTCAGAACTTCGGGGCGTGCCTTTTGATATTTACAAGTATCTGTCATATGTTTCAGATATTGCATACCAAAATTGAAGATTCATTAGTGTTAATAACTCATTTTATGAATATACATTGCTATTTAAGTCCCTTAAGAAGGTATTCCTACTGAATTTTCCTTCTGCTCTGACAAAGAGAGAAATGGATTAATAGTTGTTAGAAAAACAAAGGAAGACTTTACAAAGTTAATGCCCTTTGCCTTGAACTCTTGTAACAGAGTAAAATATTATAATAAAATTTACTAGAAAGCAAGTAGAAACAAATAATTAACTATCAGCTTTAACTGTTAATAGTAAGTTGCCTCCTGAATTACCTGGGTTTTCTGATCCTCTGAGATGAGCCGTGTGAAATATATGCTATATCCAAAGTTATCCTCATCACTTTCCAAGTCCAATTTTTTTATCAGATTGTACCACCTCTTACATCTGTGTTGACTGGACGAGTCTTTGCTGCTGGGCATCTTTTAGAAATCTGTGTTTTCACTAGGGCTCTTAATGCTCCATTCTGTATCATGTAACTGAATTACTCTTCATTTTGGAACTAAATATGTGAAGTTGCATTTGAAGTAGGAAATTGTCTTCAAAATTGGGCAGGTATACTTAAAGCGCAATGGACAGAAAAGGGATTCTGGTTATCTTTTTGTTCTTATCCTTCAAAGAAAAGTTGCTAAATTGATTATTTGTTGCCAAGTTTAAAGACTGAAAAATGGTAATGTAAATTAAAACTAATAATGTTTAAATTTAAATATTGAGATTACTTAGGATCAAAACTTGAACATCTCACTTAAATGAACTAGCTTTTCCACATCTCTTTTTTAAGTTTTCGGTGTGTTACTTTAGGAGCTTTCACAGAATGTGGTATCTGCCCTTGGGACATGGATCAAACTAATAACTTAAAAAAGTCAATGTCATACATTATTGCTCCATGGGTTTTATAATAGAACCTTAGAAATGTTCTTCTAAAAACTGAATTTTGAGACAATCTGATTCCAAATCCTACCTAAATAATGTATTTTTATGTGTTTATGAGAGTGTTATTTGATTGATCAGTTGGGAAAAGAGGTGTATGTATAACTGAGGTATTTTGGTTGGAAATTCGTAAATTATTTCAGTATTTTAGTTGGTTTAGAATTTAGATGTTGTAAAAGAATTTAGAATTTAGATATAATAGTAAGATGGATACGATTAGTGTATTGACCTGGGCAGCAATAACCCTTGTGTTATGCGTTATTTCAGATTACTGAAAATGAGCTAGAGCTTTGCTGTTGTCTTTGGAATCTGCAGTGATTTTACTCATCTTCTGCTAAAAGTATATGTTTTGTGTTATAATGTCTTAACAACTTACTTGCTTCGGTAATTTGGCAGTGAAATAAGGAAAAAAACCCTGGAGTTGCCAAAGGTGTTCCTGTTATTGAAAGAGTTTTTAGAGGGTCATGGTCATCTAATTAGGTTTGCTGTTTTTGAGAGAAGCGGTGCTTGCAACTTAGTCAAAATAACAGTACCCCTTGAGCATCTATAATGTATTACTGTTTTAAAGTTGATTGTGGCTTCCTGAAAAAATGACATATACACATCTGGGGAAGGAAGATTAAAGCTTGCCTTTCTTTTCAGAAGATTAACAAAAAAATTAAGCTGCTTACCAATTCTCCCATGTTCAACTTTTCAGATAGCTGTGGCACAGAAACTCCTCATCTGTGGACTGTCCTTGCTCTTCCACATGACAATTACAAAAACTTTGCCTGTGGAATACAACATTGATGATAATTTCAGAGCTACAGCATCATGGCCTGTAAGATTTTTCTACCTATACGTGTCTCTTATGGCTGCCAGACCCAAATATTATTTTGCATGGACTTTAGGTAAGTGTATATAGCAAAAAAATAAAGTGTGTGTATTGTGTTTCATTTGAGCTGCTGTGTGCTAAGCATGTATTAAAAAAATGATAGTGCCCTCTTGAGGCCTTGGGAAAATATCATTATGGTTAAAGACTACAAAGTATTGTCCAAGTATATTGAGTGGTGTCTCTTGTTCTGAGAAACAAAATTTACCATAACTTGAAACACAGTATTGTAGCAGTATTGCAAATGAGATGATGGTTTCCTGAACAAATCCGAGTGAAACGTGGTTCTGTGGAGAGTGATAGTGTTTTAATGAGCAATGACTCCTATATTTTGGGTTTGTTTTTTTTTTAAATTATAGTAGTGTAGTCTGATGTAGAGTCCCTGAATTCTGTAATTTTTTTTTGATTTTGGGACATCTGAAAAGTTACCCTGTTTCTGTGCTTGGTTATCAGTAATGTTTAATTTTATTCAAGTATGAGGGAAAAATGAATACACTGAAATTCAGATATATCATAGCGTTGTAAACAGTAGATTGTATTTGCAGTAGCATTTTCAGAATTGGATGAGTGACACTTCAGTTTCAGTTATTGTTTACTAAAAGTTCTAATGACCAACAGGATAACACCCGTAGTCACTGATTTAAGTGATATAAGGAATGTTTTGCTTTTCACTCGTCTTTGAAAAAACTCAACATGTAGAACAGCAAAATGCTGTATTTATGTAAGCTGGCATCTTGGAAAGGGCTCACAAAACAGATTTCATCAGCTTCCTCCTCCTCTTCAATTTTACATTTGTTTCATAATTCTTTTGAGAAAGAATCTGTGGGAAACAATGCAACGAAGAAAGCTTTAGTGTAGCGGAGCAGTATGACTCATTTACAGCTGCTGGTTTCATTCCTGGTCAATGAATGAAGTGCTTTCAGCTTGTCTGGATAGAGTAATTCTGGGGCTTGTTGTGGAATGAAATAATTTTGAATATTGTTCTCTTACCGCAGCAGTATCATCATCTATAAAGAGTAGGAGTCGTCTGAAAAATGCATTATCTGTCTTGGTTTTTTTTCTCTATAATACTTCAAATGGAATTTCTCCTTATGTGTTTGTTAGCAGTGTAGAGCTAACATTCCTTTGGTAATATATTGAAGTAAATAAAATGTATCGTTTCTCCACTTACAGTTTGCTAAACAGCTTTTTTTAGCTTCTTCCTTCCACTTAACCTCATCTGAATTTCTAATGGTATGAGTATAATGTGAGGAGGACTTGACAGTTTTACTGGATGTTATCCTTTTGAGTTCTACATTAATTTTTTTACACCTAAGTAATTTTATTAACAGTTTTGTTTTCTTTACTTAATGCTTACTAAAATGCTAGTTAATGAGTATTTAAGAACATAGTCTTTGTGTTTCGATTAGTAAGAGATTACAGAGTTCGTGTCTTCAGCTGTTTGTAATCAAGCATAGATCATTGTCAAATGTTGGAAGTATCATCAGTGATGTCAGATCTATAGCAGCAAATGTTTGTTTTAAATTATTTTTCTTAAGGAAAATATTATAAACTACCCTGTATTAAATAAAATTAAATCAAGTGTCACAGTCTTCCAGACTGGTAGATAAGTGGAGAAACGACTTCAGCAATGGAAATGTTGGAGTGTTTGAGTCAATTGTTTCCTTTACTTTTCAAATACACTGAATTTAGACCTTAAAGAAGTTGTTGAGAAGAAAAGAAAATGCAAAAGATGATAATTTATCTTATATGTCACTATTGTATAAACTCTTTTTACTGTGGTCGTTCAAACTGAGCAATTTCTCTTGCCCTGATAGTTAGAATTTTAAAGGTGACAATCTAATTACAGTGCTTTAGATGAATTCTGAGCTAGCAGAGAGGGCTCGTGCCCTGTAACTAGAGGACTAGACTTGTATTTCTTATGCAGATTATTTTGCCCACCTCACTTCCAATTCCTCAGGATTACTCTGAACTGGGAGAGGAGCTGAAATTCTTCTCCCCACAGTCACTTATTTATTCACCTAAGTTGAATATATGGTTGGGTCCCTGCCTCATGGATGTGTGTCTGTATTTGAGTACATGCAACCAAGCGCCTGGCTCAACAGAGGTAATATTTGGAAAACAACTCATTTCCTTCTATGTGGACATGCAAATTTAAGTAGTACAGCTTAGGCAAATTGAATATCTCACAAGCAAGAATATCTGAATATCTGACAATATCTTAGTGCAAGTCTGACAAGCTCTGCATCACCTAGAAAATTACTGTTTTCTGTTAAGTTTGCACTGCTCTGTGTGTGGTGCCGTGAATGTGCACCTGCTTGAATTGGATCCTGCAATGCATAATGAAGACCAAAGACGTGTCTGAGTGTTGAGCAGCTACTTCAGATCATTAGAACCAGCCACTGCTTTGTACTCTTGATGCATCTCATTGAGTTGTTTTCTCTGTCAAATTGCTCAAGCAAGTCTAAGTAGGTGGTATGAGAGAGAGGACATCTGTGCTGTGAAGTAGATAGTGCTACCTTTCATTCTTTTTCTTTTGTGCAAGTCTTTTAATTGAAAGTTGATGTATTGCTTGGAGGATTTTCTTTGTTCAAGTGTCCAATGTAGTGATACTCAGTATTTAAAAAAAAAAATTTCAACCTTTAAACTGTGATAAATATTTTGAACAAACTATGTGTGCAATGCAGAATTTTTAGTACAGCAGTTGATAATTAATTTGTTTATTTTTGTTTCTTTGCAGCAGATGCAATCAATAATGCAGCAGGGTTTGGTTTTAGAGGCTATGATAAAAATGGAGTTACACGTTGGGATCTAATATCAAATCTAAGAATCCAGCAAATAGAGGTTTGTTTCTGACTCTTTCAAATAGAATATGTGCCTGTGTAGGCAGTTGTTTGTAATTGCAGTAACTTTTCCTACGCATTTTGTTCCTCAAGAGAGTGCATATGTTCTAAGTCAGAAATGGCGTGTTCACACCCTTAAGGAAAGATGGAAAGCAGATTCTGTTTTGAATATGTTCTACTTGTCAGTTGACTTCCAAAATATTTTGTGGTTATAAGTAGTTGAGTAAATACCTTATTCAGCTCATCACAAACTGAGGATTTCTTAATAATTGATATGTCAGAATTATGAAATATTTTGAACATTTTATAATTCCAGAAATAATTAGTTTGTTTTTACTTTGCAGTTTTCCACAAGTTTCAAGATGTTTCTTGATAACTGGAATATCCAAACAGCTCTTTGGCTTAAAAGGTATTTATTTCTTCAAGGAAAGCTATCTTTTACTTAGATAAATATTTCATTAAAGATATTTTAACAGTTGAAGCTAAACCCCACAAAACATCCATCGTTTAGCAGCTATACACAGGTTATTGTTTTTGTAATACTTGAATTAAGGCCTCAGTTTAGGAATTCTCTTTCATATAAACTATCAGGTTACGTTTTTCTTCACATGATCATAGGGAAACTAAAACTATTAATCTGTGACGGCATCTCTTCTCTCTTAGCATTCAAAGCAGTGCATATTGCTTAGAGCAGCAGGCAAGATGTATATCTTGGCCTGTGGAAGCTCTGCATTATTTTTAGCCAATTAGTGATACAGGAACTTCAATGTACTCTGACAGAGAACTTTCTGTGCTTCTTCCATAATGTGTGCAGGGCAAATATCAAACTTTGCGATGTGCCATCAACAAAAATTGCAAATGAATAGCCCGCAGATGCACTTTTTTTCCTTGTCTGGGAAATGGGCATAGTGCCGAATGCACTACATCTGCTTTGACTACTGCTTTGTGGTAACTAGAAAGTAAACAAATGTTATAAAGTAATGTGTGAATGTGGTTTCCTTTCTTCCACTCTCTATTTAGTTAGCCTTTTATCAATAGGTGCTAGTTTAACTGGGAGCCGTATCTTAAAATCATTCAGAAGACTTTATCTCTTATTCTAGGATGGCTAGCAACAGGATTTCATCCATCTGACTTCTTTACAGTATATTCTCTTACTTCCTTAATTTCTTCCCTAAATATTTTCTGACCCAAGTGAAAACAGAAATTGAATTTTATGTGATGCTTCTAGTTAGCTCAATGGTCAATAGAATCTGTTGCTAGGACAGTCAGCAAGGAAGAACTGCATGCTTGTAGTTTACTAATTTACTAAACAAAATAAGCTATTTAGCTATTTTAAAATGCATTTTACTATAGTTACTGAAGTTTATCAGTATTAAAACTTAATAGGAAAAACATGTGTTTCAACATACGTTCAAGTCTCCAAAATAGAATGATTATAAATGAAAATTTCTTTTAGTGGAGAGGAGTAACATTTCTGTCAAGAATTGAAAGTAAAAAATGCAAATCAGGGTGACATTAAAAGTTATTAATAAAAATTAAAGCATCTCCATTAAGAATAATTGTAGAAGCATCTGTAGTCTAAATAGAAATAGTCTAAATCTATATTGATTCTTCCACAGTGAAAGGGAGAAGGGTGAATGTTTTTCAAGTTTGTTGCAAGTAAAAGATTGGTTTAATGATTTTTGTATGAGGACCATAAATAGTGATACAGCATATATATTATATTACAAATCATTAATTGGTTACAATGCTACAGCATTTTAAGAGATGATAAGCTCATTTATTACTTTAAACTTCCACTTTTAATACCTTACTTGTTTACTTTTTGTATTGAGATTTTCCACAGCAGCCCTTGTAGTGCTGTGTCTTCTGTTGGTAGTTAAAAACATATATTGATAGCACATCAGTGTTTTCGCTACTGCTCATGCAGCATTAAGGCTGTCCCTCCAGCATTCCTTCTCCCACCTTAGCCAGTAGCTGTGGCTGGGCAGGATCCTGGAAGGGGCCATGGCCAGGACACCTGACTCAGGCTGACCAAGGAGATATTCCATACTATATGATGTCAGCTCAGCAACATAAACTCAGGGAGAGGAGCATGTAAGGGGAGACATTTGTGATTCACATTGGCCTTCCAAAGCAACCATTACACACACTGAAGCCTGGCTTCTCGGGAAGTGGCCGGACATCAGTGCTGGTGGGAAGTAGAGAGGAACCTCTTTATTTGCTTTGCTTCATTTCTCATATGCGTGACTTTGCTATTTCTTTATTAAAACTGCTTTTATCTCAACCCACGAAACTCCCATCTTATTTTCTCCCCTCCTTGGCTTGCTGAGGAGGGGAAGATAGAGTGGTGTGGTGGGCACCTGGCATCCAGAAAGGGTAAAACCAGCACACCATTTATAGAAGTGCCTAAAATCTTAGGTATTTGTCTCACGTGAAATACCAGACATCATAATCTCTTCTCTTTTCTGATACTCTAAAGAGAAAACAAACCATCAGAATTCCCGGATGTAAATCCTCATAGTTGACATGTCTATAGATCATAAAGAAGTTTAATAAACATCTAATGTAGATGACAAAATGAAGCAGCTCAAAGGTATTACTGTTAGAAGCCTGCAAGTTACAATAGATATTTACATAGTATGTATCAACAATATATATGATGATAATATTGCCTGATAAAAGTATTCTCCCTCAGCCTGTTCCTTTGTTTTTATTTCAAAGAAAATACCCAATTCCACTTGTCTTTGGTCACGATTACAAAATCTTGGTGGCTCTTTTTTTCTCTCTCCTGGCATCTTTCCAAACTTCCTGTTGTCTTATAGTGGATGCAGAGCCACTAAGACCTCCAAGGTCTTTCTCTGACTTTTTATAGGCAGAGCTGAATGATTTAAAAGTAATCAGTGGACTGATTACCTTTATTTTCTTTGTATGTAACATATATATATATATAAGACCTCATTCTTTCTGATACATCACAGTATTACATCTGTCTTCTTTGCAGCAGCCATTTACTGTTGATTCATGCTCAGCTGATACTGTTTCATACTGTTGATTCATATTCATACTCAGCTACATGTTTTCAGTAATGTTACAGGAATGTTCTTCAACCTTTCTTATTAGATGTACTATACTTTGGACTTCATCTTTGAACACGATTCAAATCTGTCAAAATGGTTTTGGAATCTAGTGCTATATCTGCTAAGAAAACAATGCCAGTGTCATCCATCCCAGCTCTCATCCCCAAAAAGGCTCAGTCTGCCACCCAAGCTTGTAAAGAAAGTATAGAACCAGAACAAAGGGAGTACCTTGTTGAACAGTTGATGCATCTTCCCATTTATCGAGCAAATAATGGATAAGATAGAACCACCTGTACTGGAACAGATTTTCTCAGCTTATTGTGATGACCGTATTTCTTTGGTTTGCTTTTAGGAATGTCAGGTGAAGCCTTTCAACACCATTTCCTATTGACAAATCCAGGGAGGAGTTTAAGCTTACATTTTACTCTTTCAAATAGAAGCTCGATATTTTTTTTTTCTAGTATATAAGTTATGTGACTTGCATTGATATAGCTGAAATTTGGTTAGTTAATTTAGTTAGTTTTGTTAGCTCCTGAACGTTTTGCAGGGGGAAAATTGTTTCAAGTAGTTTAAACCAAACAAAGTTTGAAGCTATTTATTGATTTATTAATGAGACATAATTAACTAACAGTCAGTGAACTATACATTCAGAATTACTGTCAGTGCTAGAACAGATAATGGTTTTTTACATGTTTGGTTTTCTGGTTTAATAAACATTTCTAAACAGTCTTCTGTAGCTAGTGGCAAGGAGTTTAAAAAGTGCACGTGTGCACATGGTTAGATACAAACTGCCCCTCTACTCCCAAGGACATGTGGTATATGAACCCCCATCTCCTGGAGGTGTGGGCTCCTTGCTGGGTGGCACCATCTGGGGACGTGTGGGTGCTGGAGCTTTGGCAGCCCATTGAGTCCCGTGCCAGCTTGCATGCAGCTGGAGGGGTGAGGTACTGCTCCTTGTGCCTTGCAATGCCCAAGCTGGGTACAGGCCACTCAGGGCCTGCCAGGGAGGGTGTTCTCTCTTGACTGAGACAGAGCTTGTGATGCTGGGGAAAGTGACTTCTGGCAGTGTCAAATCAGGTTTTGACAGCTAGTATTTTGCTCCAAGATGCCTCTCTAGCTTGTTACAAATTTTCATAATGCTTTTGTACTTTCTAGGATGATATTGTTTGTCTCAAAAATCTGTTTCAAATTCCCTGGCCAATGTGGCCAGTGTTGCTTTCCTGTCTGAGGTGGTCTGCTCTGGGCAAATGTCCTTAGAGGTTTTGTGTATTACACATGCATACACCCGCACCCTATTTTGGCCATTAGAAAGAGAACATGAAGCTTTGTTAGCAAAGGGATTGTGCTGGCATGCCACCCTGAAGACCTCATACAATGAAACTTATCACATGTATTTGACTGTAATAAATTAGCAAAGTACCCTTTTCATCTCTCCCTGACAGATATCCTGTCTTTTTGCCTTCTGCTCTTGGGCATTGGCTGTATCATTTCATCTTAGTAATCTTTCGTACTAATGGAAGTTGTAGTAGTTAGATTTGTAGTGAGTGTTTCTGCCCTCTGTCGTTAGCTTGTCATCTTCTTTGAATGATAATTGTGTCTTCTCTTCTTTTTCTTTGTTACTTGCTATATGTTTTTAAAACCTTTTTTAGTTAAAACTCATTTAACCTTAGATTTGTGTTCGTGCATGCTTGTGCTGTTTATTTTTGCTTCATGTTAGTGTGTATCTGTTTCCATATTTCCTATTGCTTTTTGGTTTTCAGATCATTAAAGAACTCTTGATGAAGCCATATCAGGACCTTACCATGTTTCCTATCATTCTTCCACATCATGATGGTTTGTCATTGTGTCATTTAATGTTGTCTTCTAGCAACCACCTTACTTGGATTCCTTTTTCCTTTCTTCCTTCTAGAATTCCATACTGTAGGACCTTGCCTAATAATTCAGTCACAATTTTTAAAGCAGATTTCAGCCTTCTCCTTTTTTGAGATTCTCACATCCCTAGAGTTATTAATTATAATTCCATTGTCATGCTCACCTAATTGTCCTAGACAGATATATTTTCAACTGTAATCTCTCTTACTCAAAATTGAAAGTAGTTGTAATTTTTCTCCTTCTCTTGTCAGTTGCTTTCATTTTTTTTTTTTCAAAAATATGTGTCAGTTTCAGCTCAAGAGTTGGCAGTGGTCTATGCCTTCCACTGTAGCTTTTCAAATGTGTCCTTGGATGGCTCAAGTTCCCTTATTAAGCCCCAACTCCTGTGTTTGGATTTTTGTGGATCATTTAATTGTAAACAAAAGTAACATATGTGATGGCACTGAGCATAGGTTAGCACTGAGGAGTTAAACTAGGAGCTGTGAATAGCTTTAAGTATTTTCTGTAAGTCTTAATATAGTGGCAACATTATCTAATAGTAGTGAACTGCATTTGCATTGCAAATGATGTGTAAAAGATACTAAACTGCTAAATGTATAAATGATAACTGGGAGGATTGTTGGTGATTTGTCTCATGTTGTTTATTTTGAATTGTCTTTGGCTTGCTAGAGTGTGCTATGAGCGTGCCACCTTCAGCCCAACGATCCAAACCTTCATCCTTTCTGCCATCTGGCATGGAGTTTACCCAGGATATTATTTAACATTTTTAACAGGAGTGCTAATGACACTAGCAGCACGAGCTGTAAGTAGCAACCAACTATATTCTTAAGTAACAAGTTTTGTAAAAGAAAATTGACCGTATTCCGAGGTCCAAAGATGTGCTGATGCTCTTTACAGTTGATATAGAGTGGTAGTGGTGTTTATTACTTCAGTTATGAGAGCAGTGGGAATCATTAATTATAAGGAGGGGTTGATCAGTGGAAACAAGACTGTATCCTGCCTGTAACATCTTTTTAGTGTGTCTTTTATGGAAACTCTCCCCTGTATTAGCCAAACATGTATTACTATGCCGTGCTGAACAGGATGATGCAATCTGAGACCATTTTGAAAGAAAACTTTCTGAAGATGAAAAAAATCACTTGATGATGAGTGGCTTAAAATCTATGGGTCAATGCCAAATGTTTCTAGAGTCTGCCCCTTCCCTAATCTCTGTCCAGTATTGTTGTGAAGATGGTAACTAAAGAATGTTCCCCCTCAACCAGCAGATTAAAAAACCTTTAGTGCAGTGGCTATTCAAAATTGGCCAGCAGAGGAGTCACATGAACAAGCTTCTGCACCTGTCATTCAGAACTGCATGGAACCAGAAAATCTCTGACAGTTCTGCTTGAGAATTCTGCATGAGAACAGAGACAGGTTTATCAGTTATTAAATGGGAAGGAGGAACAAGCAAACAAGATGTTAGCTCAGAGCAGCATAACAGACCACTTCTCTGTGGTAAGAACCATCAGAATGAGAAATTAAGCTGACTGCCCTTTGTTGCTATAATAGGTAGGGGAAGGTGGTACTTCAGATTTAGCTTTTTACTAACAGTAATAAAGCAAGTGGCCCTCCTCCTTATTCACAAAGATGTGGGTGTAGTCCTTGTTTGACAGAATTGACTCCTTTCTTTACAATAGGATGTAGCCCTTTTCTTTCCATACTCCATCACAGTGAACTTTTGATGTTGATCAGCCAGGGGCTGGTGCAAAAGCCAAGGTTCAGGGACAGACCGTAGGTAAAAGTTGTTGTGTTCCCTCAGTAAGGTGAGTCCAGTAAATGGGGGAGTGCTCAGTGCTATTTGGCCTGGCTTTCACTAGTAAGCTGTGTTGTATTCACATTTCGTATGTGTCAATCAATAGGCTAATCAATAAAAATATTTTGAGTTTCTATATTAATAGGTAGTTAATCTTAACAGATAAAATATGTTAGAGGTACTTCAGCATGTTCATTATTTAACTGTACTAGTCTGTGACTGCTACTGTATTAGTCTGTAACTGCTAAGTTTTGCAGCTCTGATCCACACTTCCTTCTACTGTCATGCCAAAACTTGTATTCAAGTCATTTTACTCCCTTTATTCATTACACATTTTGTAGTCAGATGTTTACTAGGGTCAACTATAGATTTATTTTGAAAGTTGTCCTTGAAGTGCTAAAGGACTAGATTCCTCTACAAGAAATTCTGTGAAACTTGCATCCAAGTTTTACAGAACTCAGGAACAAGTCATTTTACATGACCATAGGTGAAAACTGGGAGGACATGGCAGGGTATGTGGCTAGAGTTACTTGTTTTACTTGGCTTGACTAAACAAAGGCTGAGTGGGAATGCAATATCTACAGGGGAAATTGGGTAAGAAGGACAAAAAGTGTAAAAAAGGCTTTACTGTAAATAATGAAATAAGCAGGAGCTAGCCTTGGATATGTTCTTTAGAACCAGGAGTTCTAAAGAAACTTAGTTAAAGAAGCTGCTGAAATGTGTGCTTTGGTGTGCAGCTTCTCAGAGAAGATTACCTCATTACACATGACTGGAAGGTGGTAACTGTGATACAAAGCTACGCAAAGGCTGAATTGAGCCCATCTTGACTTGTCAGCAAATAGGAGTGTGAGTAAGGATGACAGTTCAGTCAGAGGAGGGATGAAAAACTACTGCTGTCTTTATAATTACAGACTTAAATAAAACTGAACCCAAATCAGTGTGGGTTCTGGATTTTTCAAAATACCTTTGGTATTCCATTGTTTGAACAGAATTTTCCAAATGAAAGAAGACTTGGCATAGAAAACTGAGTAATTTTGTAATAGTCCCATGTGATTTTACTTGTTACTAAGACTCCTGAAATTTGTCATTATAACTGATATTTTGTATATTCTGATTTTTACACTACTTGTCCTAAAATAGATCTAATTAACAAGCATATGAAAATGTTTTACCATATAAAAGCTTTCAACAGAAGCATTCTGGCTTTCATTCAATCCTACATTTACAGAATCGCTTGACAGAAGAGAATATCTGCCTCATTCAGACAAATAGTCTAAAGTTACATTGGATTTAGGGGGGTTCATTGACTTAAATTCTACTTAAACTCATAAATACTAAATTCTTGTGCTAGATAAAGTGCACTGTCCTAAAAGGCAGGGAATTTGAATGGACTCCTCTTGAAGCTGATGGGCATTTAGAGTAGTTGAAGATACTTGACTAACCTGTAGTATTTAAAATCATCCTATGAATTTTGTGGAAGTGTAACACACCCTGCACAATAAATCAGCTCTCTCTGATCTAATTTACTATTCTGTTTTTGCAGATAAGAAACAATATCAGACAGTATTTTGTTGAATCTCCTGCTGTTAAAGTATGTTATGATATTGTAACATGGATGGCAACTCAAGTAGCAATAAGTTACACAGTCGTGCCATTTGTACTGCTCTCTGTAAAACCTTCCTTCACCTTTTACAGGTAAGATCATTCTACCTGTCCAACTTGAAATAGAAGCATTTTATGTGTGTAAGTGAAGCTATGTGATAATTAGGACATTGATTTGTTAGCTGAGGAAACTGTATTTCTGTTCTAGTGCTTGAACATAATTTGTGTTATGTATGAGAAACTATAAAATGCTCTAGTTCTCATTTCATAATAAACTTATTTTTCCTGAGGCAGGGAAGAAGAGCAACCAAAACCAAGTAGTAACTTAGAGAATACTGCAGACACTTAAACTATTTTACAGCCAAGACTAGATAATAACTTCCCAAAAGTAACTTGTGAAAAAACACTGAAAGCAGGGGCTTGGACTTAGATGATCTTTCAAGGTCCCTTCCAGCCCTTGAGATTCTGTCATCTATTCACTTTACCTCTGTTAAAGCACTAAGTTCTGGTTTCCCTCTTACTATTGTTCTTAAAGGAAATATTAATGTCTTCCTGACTTATGTGCAAAGTACTGTATGCAAGCAGGTTTTGACAGTTTATTCCTTAAGCATCCTTTAAAAGTGGTCAGAGTTTTATTGAATTACCTCTTTTTTTGTTGTTGTTTGGTTTTTAGCTCCTGCTATTTCTGTCTTCATATTGCCAGCATCCTGGTGTTGTTGATATTTCCATTGAAAAGAACTCAAAAAGGAAGTAAAAAGCATGAAAGTGTCCAGCCTGTGTGGTCCAAAAAGCTAGAAGAAGAGAATATTTTGCAAAAGAACAGTTATTCCACAACAAATAATAGTTTCAATCAGAAGCAAGAAATAACCTGCAGATATCAAGCATTAAAACAGTGATCGACGAAATACGATGATGAATATATTTTGTATGTTTTCAGAAACCCATTTTTAGCACCTTTTACAGGGGTTTGTATTTGTTTGCAAAGATGTTTAGTAAGAAAAGAATGCATTACCTAGGAAAATCACATACAATAGCGAGACTGGAAACAAAACAAATTAACCCCTCCCATGCCATGTCCCTGTGGGTCACGCCTTATATGAAGATATTACCATTATTTCAATGGGCACTCAGGACTTGCAACGTATGTCCATAGGGTCATATGTGTGCCCTTTGCTGAATGTACGTTGTGTATCCCAAGGCACTGATGGGGTGGAAGCAAATTGTGTCAATCTAGGATTAACAAATGGAAATTGATTTTTCCAAATGGATGACTTGCCTTAAACCCTCTATTTACTGAAATATTGTTTGTAAGTGGGTATTTTCAAGTTTGATTTTACGTGGAAAGCATATTTCAAATGTACAATACTATATCCTATTAAGAAGACGAGAATAGGAAATGCAGAGTCGTTAGAAGGCTTTTGAATCTTCAAAAGGGAATTGCAATAAGCATCTCAGTATTTGGAGGGTTTTCTTAAAGTATCTCAAACTATTGCAGTACATTACAGAACTGTAACATTACTGATGCCAAATTATAGTTAGGTTTCTTTGATAGAGTATAATTACACATAGCCCTTCTGAATGGATTCAGAAAAAAAATTAACCACCTGAAGGTTCACCTTTTCCAGGGCTTGCTAGCTCTAATCTAGGTTTCTCTTACTTCACAGTATCTAAAACCAATAAAACACTGCCAAGCAGGCTTTGTAGCTAGGGAAGGGAAGGCAGCCACGGGACACAGAAGACAACGTGCAAGCACCAGGATTTCAATGGAAGTGTGTTTTTACCCTTAAATACCAGAAATACTTGTTCTGGAGTACAACTGTTTTACAAAAATATATTTTTTAATACTTAAAGTGGTTTTGAATTTTCAGGCATACGGTAGTTAGTCAATGATGTTTTCAGTGTACGATAGCGAATTACCTTGAGCATAGGTAGTCATACATGACATTGCTGTCATAACCAATTTCTGTATGCTTGATAATTGATGGCACTTTATCCAAAGAAGGATATGATTTTGTGGAAAAGCTTTTTCTTTGAATTAGAACTTTAGATGCAAAGTTCATGTCATGTTTGTAACATAATGAAAGAAAGAAATCCTTCAGAACATCTGACTTAATGAATTGTGGAAGTGTGTTGAGGGAATAACACAGTGGTTGTATCTGTTCCAGACCATTTATTGTGATGATGGTCCCTGCTAGAGTACTACTGTTCAAGGGCTACATTTTAATTTCTTATATTCTGTATTTTCATATAATTTTTTTAAGTAAACACAAACTTTTTATCCACATGGGGTTTTTTTTTTTTAGCTTTAAAACTGACACAAAATACTACCAGAGAAAAATAACACAGCTTGTTGATTAATAACCTACAAATGAATGAGAAGTTTTGTCATAATATTTTGGACCTTAAATTTTTTATCAAATGTATGGCAGTAGTAGAGTGAATATTTTTAGTACCAGAAGTGCAATGATGGCCCCCAGCTTTGGAGACACTACTCTACAAAAACAGTCACAATGCTTCTGGCTTACTCTTTGAAGAGCCAGATCTGAAGTCAGGTCAGAGCTGTTTCCATACTGTGACAGTTCTGTGCCTGGCCTTTGGTTCCTTGTCTAGAACTCCAGGAGCCTGATGTACCTTTCCCATATTAGATAGGTGAGGACTAATTAACCTACACAGTTAGAAATGGGGAACTAGAAATGAAATGAAAGTGGATGAGTCTATTCAGATGAGCAGAGATGTTCATCGTTTCATTGACTGCTGTGTTATCTTTAAGATAAAATAATCTGACTTCTAAATCCTTACTTTGGTTACCCAAGTAGACCTCCCCTTACCTGGGGTCATGGTTGTTATATGCCTCTTTGAAATGGCATTCTGTGTTTTTCTGCTGTTAGTAAGGGCACAGTATTTTCTTTGTGATATCCTTCCGTTATCTTTATTAGATACAGAATCAGGAAAGACATTTTTTCTGCTTTTGTTCTTGAAGGGACCTTTACATAAAATAACAAATTAGAATTTCACATTTCTGAGTGAGTGGAATTAGAGTTGATTCTTTCAGCATTTGTTGCTGCTGAACTTAAATTTATCTCATTGGTGCAGTCTAAACCTACCCAAACAAGCACTTTTGGATGCCAGTACAATACCTGATGTGCCATTTTTGCCATTAATGTTCTGGCACTCTTGTTCTCTTGTTTCAGCATGTGTGCCCCTGTGTGTGGTGGAGGCTTACAAATTCTTCATTATGAAAACAGGTGTAAGTACTCCCAGAAAACGAGCACGTTTAGGATAGTGAAGAGTGGTACTTGGATGTGAGTGAATTCACAGATAGTTTTGTTCAGAACTTCTGTAGGTGGGGAAGTTGAAAGAGCTAAGAAAATATGTACATGTTTTAGTCGGGCACAAGAGGCAACATATGGGTTTCAAAATGGGATGTGACTGGTGTCTGCGTGCAATACAATTATTTTCTTTATCTGTGATTTGAATCCCTTAAATAATTGAAACACAAGAAAATTGTTACAATTAATATTGTGCAGAATTTATTTCTAAGTGTACTGTTCTAGCATTTACACTTCAAATGTCATTGCTGAATATAAAAGAACTTTGAATCAAAATCTGCTCTTCATGCAAATGAATACTCTTGGCGACTATGGAAAGAGGAGTGGTAATTTTACTGGCAGCACTCTGATTTTAGTCAAACTGGGGTTTTGTTGTTGTTGCTGCTTTCCCTTTGCTTTACTAGTTTTCTGCCTTGCCATCACACTGGATCCTTTTTATCTGCTCAGTCGGAAAGTCAAGAGCAGCCAGCCCCAATGATTTAGATAATTTTTAGGTTTTACACACATCAGTTTATAATAGTGAATTTGAAAGGGTGGTGGTGACTTGCTGTTGCTCTTGCTGATAAAAACAGTAGAAAGTAAATTTCCTAGAAATGTTTTGAGCATGAAGGAAAAATGGTTTTAAGTATTCTTTCACTTATTAACTAATGTACATCCAATAGGTAAAAGTGACTTCTGTGTTACAGATCAGCACACTATGAGGAGTAAGTACAACACAGAGTTCATAATTTTATGGTGCTTTACAGATATTTGCCTCTTGTGAACAATTCTTTCTGGCACTTAATGAGTTCATGTTAGTACATGTGGTCACCCGGATAGTAACTATTCGCTTGCTTAACCTTTTTTAACCTTTATGATTCTGTATTAATGAAAAAGATCTATATTATATATTTAAATAATACTACTACTACTGTTGTTGATTGGGAAGGCTCTGTTAGCTTTACAGTTACAGGTACACCCTTCTTTGGGAAACTTACTCCTCCATGGCCATCCTTTAAGTTGACATGTAGGCAAGATTTCAGTAATAGGTGACATTTACAAATACATTACCATGTAAAAATATTGGTATGCATTTCAGTGTGCTCTTGATAACAAATCGTACTTTAAAAGAATTCACTTTGTATATTCTCTGCTCTACACTGACTTGTGGTATGAGTTTTACCAGTACAGTATATTATTTATTAGACAATTTTTACACCTAAATAACTCATTGTGGTCTCTCCATGTGGGAGTAAGTGACATGAATATAAATGCTATGCTTATATGACAGGATGCACACTAGGTAGTTGTGTCTCTTTTGATGGCATTGATTTGGTTAGTGGTAACATGCCCTCTGATGCAGAGAAAATCTTCCTTCTCATCTCTCAAAAAATTCCTATAAAAAATAAGTTTGAGAGCCTGATTTTTTTTCTTGGAAGCTTTGCAAACAAATTGTTGACAATTTGTTTAAATACATGGTCAAATATGTCCTCATGTTTGCCTGCAAATGTGTCACTGTTGCTCACATATAAACTTGCATATGTTCAACTTTATAAGTTGGCCTTGAATGATAAATTTAAAAGCACAAGTTACAGTAATATAGGCTTTCATTTCCCTTATCCTTAAGTCTTTCACTTCATAATTCTCACTGATTTCTGAAATCAAGTTGAGAATTGTTTTCAGTGAAAATCTGGAAACATTGCCGTTTCTCTTGAACTAGTCAGTGTTATAAAAACAGATGGAAGTAAGTTTAAGGATTTGAATATGATGCAGATTCCACATATTAAAAAAAACATATATTGGTTCTGTGCAGATGGCTCACAGCATTTTGCTACACCATTAGCCTTTAGGTTTTCTTTCGGTCCAGCAATATTCTTAACAGCACTTGGGAATGTTTTTAAATTTCCTGTTGAAAATACCAATTGGCTGTAAGTACAGAAAGTTAAGCGAGTATTTACATGCTATGCTGAATGAGTATTTAAGTGGATATTGTAGTGAATTGAGCACATGTTTGTTAGGCTGCCAGATCTGTCTGGATCTAAGCTAGTTTGCACTGTTAGTCTTGATCTTCTTCATAGTCATAGTGGAAAAGCTTTCTCTGAAGAAGCCTCTGGTAAGAGTATGTCCTGTCAGTGGCTGGGAAGGTTTGCCCCGGAGTTCCTAGGGGAGGGTTCCTGGGGTGGAGCTAAACTTGCAAACAGAGCTTGACAGAGGATTTAGTTTCTTGGTACCCAGGCTGCAGCTGCTTTATGCTATATCTAGCTGGATTTTTCATGTGTTTGCTTTCTTAACCTAGACGTCTTGCAAACACCATGAAGTCCAGACATCCACAAAGTCACCCTGCAAGGTCACAACTGCAAATATTATGGTCAAAATTAAATGGAAAAAGAAAAGCTTGAAAAGTTGTTTTTAGGTGAGCTTTTTGTATGTTTTTTACAGAACCTAACCATCATCTGTATCCATTTTAACCCTATGAAATATTTTAAACATACTTTTGCTCACTTTAGGTATACAAATGTGCAAAAGCAAATTCTGTCACATCATCATCTTCTGTGCGTTAGTTGTTTGTCCAGTGACTTAATGCTTGTTTTTTGTTATAGATGTTTGGAGATTTTCTAAATCCATGTGCATATCCATATAAACATTGTGTAAACTTTATGAATTGACAAACTGTAGTTACATAGAGTGTGCATAAATACACTTGAACTATGCCATATCAATATTTACGTGAGGCTAGTACTGAGCCCTCCAGTTGTACACCACATCTGCTGAAGCCTGTTGGGCCCTATTCTCAACTGGCTTCTTAAACTGAAAAAATTAATCTGTTGGCTACAATTTCAGTGGTAAGTAAAGGGCTGCTTTCACTCTATTGCAAAACAAACTTTTACAGGATATTCTGCTGCCAGGCTATGAATACAAAATTTGCCTTTAGATACATGACTGATGTCTGAGTTAGGGCCACTTTTGGAAATAACTTTTAATATTAATAGTCAGTCAGTCCCGCACCTTATTCCAAATGAGCCTCTTGGCAAAAGACACCTGTGCACAATCTTCTTCTTTGTTTTTGTTCTCTGAGGAAGAAATACTCTAAGCTGGAATTTCATTTAGGTTCCACTACAAGATGTGGTATGTATAGACAGCTGTGATCTGTGCTTTAGTGGGATTAGGCTTCCAAACTGTGTCTATGTAGCCTGAAATGGAAAAAAGAAACAGTGTTCCTAGAGACTGGTCATCAGGATAGTGCAACACTACATCTTAAAGGTGCAACAGTCTTTTGTCACAATAAGTTAAGGAGTATTTGCCTATACATATTTTGCCTTTCTATGTGTTTATCGGTTCTCTATACATCTTTTCTTTGTACCTTCTTTTGTCCAGTGGTGTTGACTATTTCTATGAAGAATCTTCTGATGTGTCTTACTGTGACAAAGGTGTCAAAATGCTACAGTAGTTATTAGGTAGTTATTCTGAAATCACAGATGTTGGATGTGTTCTAGATCAGTTAGAAGAGAACATTCAAAATTTATTGAATGAAAATAGTGTAAGATGGGTAAATATAGCATTATTCAAAGGTGTTGTAATAAGTTATTCAATTTAAGGATTTAAAATATGGAACTTTGTTCTTTCCTGCCTTGGTGACACAGTCAAGGGAATAGTTTTACCTCAATGCAGAATTAGTTATGCCTCCAACTACCCACATGTTAAGGTGAGAAAATGCCCCTAAAAGTGGATAGCTACAGTATTCCTAAATTTGCCTTTCCTGGTTCAGATGATAATGCATTGTCGGTGAATTTCGTTTTTATTATTCCAAAATATATATTTTTTAAAAAGTGTTATTTTTCAACAGATCCATAAACTAAGTGTTGATGTATGCTAAAATTAAACTACCACTGTTAGTTACACTGTGATTGTGATATTTTAATAATTCCTTATTTCTAATTTGTCTCAGCAGTGCTGCAGAAGCAGCACGCTGTTATGTTTTAAAGGTGTTTTTAACTTGCCTATAAATGTTTTTTTCTAATTTGTGTCTTTAAATCTGATTAAACTGTAGTTTAAAAACAGGGAACTTGTTTTCCTAAATTCTTTGGTGTCTGTCTGAATGTAACGAGTGCTGAATAACAAAGTTATTTTAATGCAGTTTCTCCTTTTAGATTACTAAGCATTGCAATGTGTGCATCTACCATTATTTGGAGTGTTCTACTTCAAAATGGCTTTTATTTTGGTTGTTTTCTAGAGCTTATATACAATTAAATGTATGTAATTCTTTTCCAGTAGGGCTGGTAAATAGAATTTCAAGCCTAGCCTCCTGTTACCTAGGAAAGGTGCTTCTGCAACTTTAAACCCTCCATCTCAAGGCAGCTCACTGCATTGCTTCTGAATATGGCGCCTTGTGTATTTTTTAGCTTGAGAGCTGGAAACTTCTTAAGTGACACATGAAAATCAATGTTTTGAACTAGTGGCTTCTTGATGATTCCAGAGAAGCTGGACTAAATGCACATGCATTTTTTTTGCTTTTTGAGACTTGACTGCTAGGACTCCACTAGGATAGTTTATGTTGGCTGGTGACAGTATGTTAAAGCAAGCTGAGACTCCTTGACCTACAGGTTCTTTACTATGTGTGTAGATTGTTACAGAAAAGGATATTACATGTCACTACTAAACAAGGGCTGTTTCTATCACTTCTCTCTTCACTTGCTCTAGCATTATTCTGCTTCAGTACAAAGCTTGTAAAGCCAAAGTAACTTTGTGAAGATTGGTTTCTTCAAGTGGCCCCACCCCAAAGGAAATACTGGAATGTGTGTGTGTTGGTCTCTTGAAAGGCCCTGCTGTACCAGTGATATTTTTAAGCCTTGTGTGTTTAGAATTCTCTTTTAGAAAGCTGTATCATGGGAGACAAAAATTACTCCTCATTTCAACACAAAGGACTAGAGATGCAATTTTAGGAGCTCTGGTGATTTTTAGCATTTCAGCCAGGAGTTGGAGGCTGGAATGGAAATTGCCTTCTCAAATATGCATTCACAATGGAGTCAGTCAGGAGCATGGAAAGTAGCAACTAATCATTTACTACTGCATTTAGTCAAAAACTTGTTTGAACAGATTAAGATACAACACAGCTTTCTACTACTATTTCAGGACGATAAAGCTCGCTGGTGAATCTGACTGTTCTGATGATGGAAATTTTTAACTCCATTCTTCTAAGGTACTGAACAGAAGGAGCCCTGATTAAGAACTTCCCGGAGCCAGTAGATATTTTCCTGTGCCTGTAATTAATTTAATTCCATCTGAGTAACATCCTGATGACATGCAGGATGTTTCTGTATAGAATACAGAAGTAGCTCTAAGGGAAGATGTCTTCAACCTACTGACTAAGTTAGAGTTGAAGTCCCATACCGTCAGCAAGGTTTGCCAGTACATCTTGCAGATCTTCAGAGTATGGTCATGTGTAGTAGCAAAAGAGTTATTTTGCTGTAGGGGTTACTCATTGTCTTTCCAAACTAAATAATCAATGACAGTAAAAGGATGCTTCCACACTGATTCTAGTTATTCTGCTCTCATAAGAAAAACATTTACTTTCAAATTGAGCATGACATTAAAAAACCCAAAGCCCTGATATATTACATGTGCTTAAAGCAATGCTTTCCCAGTGATTTCCTGGTGGGGATACCTAAGTGATCTGATTCACAATTAGTAACTTATTTCATGGGGGACAATTGCTTGCCAGCTTTCCTTTTGTTTGAAATAGCAGTCTTTGTGTCAAATCCACCTGCTTTGCCCTCTTGTTGCCTACTTCACCATTTGAGTTGTTACACAACGAGTAACACAGCTGCCCATATCCTCTACCCTGTAACAGCTTCTTCCCATAGTAATGCTCTTGGCAGGTGGCAAAAATACGCATGTTACATCGTCGTGATTTTGATCCATTAAAGTTGAGGTAATTGGAGGAAGGAAATAAAATTGTTTTAAGTATTATTGTAATTATCTTCAGAATAACAAGCTTATTAATAATTCAAGTGCAGCAATCATTTAAAATTTATATTTGTATTGGATAGCTGTTGAACTTTGAAATAGTGGGGCAATTTTGTGCCTGAGACAAGCTTGGTTACTGATAATTAAACTTTTCAGTTATTTAAACATGAAAAGAGTAAAAATTTTACCTCTCTCATGAGGGAGGCTAAACAAAAAGGTTGATAATTACTTTTAAAATACACTTAGTGATTTTTTTGAAGTGTTGTGCATTTTGTTGTTTTGGGAGGTTTTTTTGAGTCTTGCTATATTTTATGCATGATTTCAGAATATCAAAAATCAACTAAGCCTGGAAACAATTTTCTAGGTGCTTGAAAGACAAGAAGGTGATTGGAAATAGCACAGATTTGCCAATGGGAAGTCATACTTGACCAACTTGGTAAACTATGATCAAACAGTCTTGGTGGATGAGGGAAGTGCAGTGTATATTGTCTGCCTGGTTTTCTGTAAGGCTTTTAATACTGCTGCCTGCGAGATTCTCATAGAGAATCATAGAATGGTAAGGGTTGGATGGGACCTTTAGAGATCATCTAGTCCACCCCCCCTGCAGAAGCAGGTTCACCTAGATCAGGTTGCATAGGAACATATTGATGTATCGGCTGGATGAGCAGACTGTGAGGAGCACTGAAATTGGGCTGAGCAGCTGGGACCAGAGGCTGTGATCAGTGACATAAAGTCAAGTCGGAGGCCAGTAACTAGCAGCATACCTCAGGGGTCAGTAGTGGGTCTGATCCTCTATCCACCATCTTGAGGGCAGAGGGTACTCTCAAGAAGTTTGCTGATGACACCAAACTGGGCAGAGCAGCTGATATGCCGGAGAGTCATGAGGGTACTCTAAGGGACCTCAATGGCCTGAAGAAACTGGCTGAAAGGAACCTCAGGAGGTTCAACAAGGAGCAGTGCAAAGTCCTGCAACTGAGGAAGGGTAACCCCATGCACCACTCCATGCTGGTGACCACTCAGCTGGAAAGCAGCTTTACAGAGAAGTATGTGGGGGTCCTGGTGATCACTGAGTTGAATATAAGCCAGGTCTGTATGCCTTCAGTGTAAAGAATGGGCTTCTAGAGATCCCTTGCAACCTCAAAGATTGTGTGATTCTGTCAAGTCCTGTAGGAGATGGAAAGAAAAAATTGCCTGAAAGGAACTTTTTATTGGATTAAGGATGTTTCTAAGCTTCTCTACTACAGCAGCTTAGAAACATCAACGCTCATTACCTTGTTAAAAATCATCTTAAAAATCGAGAATTTCTATACTTAGACTCTGAAAAATGTCTATTCAGGGTGAAATGTCACTTAAGCTGTATTAATGATGTGGCAACATTGTTTGGGGGACAACTGTTAAAGAGGTTATTTTATATGCCTTACCACCACCAACAACTAAGTGGTGAGAAGTGGACTGCTTTGTGTGAAAGCCTCACTCTCTTATAGATCCCCCTTCAGTGGGACCACGCTATGTGAGTTAATCATGTTCCTGATGTAAATGTAGGGTACAGCAGAAGAGCAGAAGGATGTCAGGGGGTGGACTGATGTATAGCAAAAGGGGAAGAAAGTGAAGAACCATATAGAAAGCTGTGCCTTCGCTGCCTTCATCTTCCCTGTCTGCATACAGATCCTTTGTATTTGGGTGAAAAGAAGCTACTGCTTCTACCCTGGTGAATTTGTAGCTGTGGTGTAAGGACATAGCTAACACCTTATGGGTGGAAATGCTGTGGTGCAAGTGTCTGGGTGATGAAGAGATCATGAATTGAGAGATTGACACATTTTAGTATAAACTCTGAAAAGAGTAATATTTTCAGAATGTTTGGAAATCCATTGTCAGGCTGTAGTTTCTCTTGCATACATAAGATCATATGGATGCTTGAAATGTAAGGACTGCTCATCCTCAAGGAGTGGCCTTTGTATACTCAGATGTAGCACAAAGTGAGCACTGCTCAGCCCAGCACTAACTGCAAGGATTCATTAATTCTCCATCTGTTCATGTTGCACTTCTGTTATGTAAATATTACTTAAGTCCTTAATTTCTCCTAGGTTTTCACCTGAATCTGTTTCAGTGCAAGATCTAAGTGGATATAGCTTTTTTATTATCACAACTTGTACTTTTGTGACTGTAAGGAAGTTATTTTATTTGTGTGTGAATGAATTCTTAATAGAGAAATCATGCTTTAAAAAGTGAGCAAAAGCCCTTGCAGCACACTTTTTGTTTCTAAGTCTTTGGGATGTCCAGTTAAGACTGTAACACTGATGGCTCTTTAGGGAAATGGAATATCTCAGTATTACAGAGATTTTGAATCAATGCTTGGGCCCTCGGTAACTGGTAACCTTAAAAATAAGGAGGAGTGTGGGGACTACTCCTTTCCCTTGATCATTTGTGGCCATTGCAGGTTTAAGCTAGGTTCTACGGTCTCACCTATGTTATTGCCACACTAATTTAAGATCACCTCTCATCCAGTTGTCTAAATTAAATGATATTGTATCCGTTATCTATCATGCATTGGAAGTGCTGAAGATGGAGCCTTTTACAGTCGTCACACAGACTGAAGAACGATGAATCATGTTGGAAAGGGCATGAGAATGAGACGGCCGCAGCCACGCACATCGTGCCCTGGGCTGTGAGGTGAATGTTCCGAAGAGTTCGGGCCGCAAGGCTGCGGGGGGAGTTCCGGCAGGAGCTGGTGCACCCCAAGGTTTGGGGTGACGTGAGATTTGCTATTTCCCCTCCATGTTTACCCCTGGCAGCCCTACCTTCAGGTGGGAAACGAGGCTTTGCTGGGCTTGCCGATCAGATGGCCGTGGCTAACAAAACCTCTTCCCCCCCCGCTTTCAGCCAGGAGCCGGGGGTGGGTACCAGGCCCGTCCCTGCGCTCCAGCTGCTCTGGGGGTGGTGCTGCCTGCCGGCGGAGCCCGGCCGCAGTGAGGGCGGCGGCGCGGAACTCCGTAGCTCAGCCCCGGCCGTCGGCGGCTCCGAGCCCGCGGGGCTGCCGGGCCGCGCCGCTGCGGGTCCCGCTGAGCGGCTGCCGACCACCCTCGCGGGGCGGGGCCGCCCCGGCCCACGTGACCAGCCCGCTGCAGGGGGGCGGGCAGAGGGACGGAAGATGGCCGCTACCGCCGCCGGGAAGTGAGGAGGGCCCGAGGCCGTCGCCTCCCTGTCAGTCTCCGGCTGGGCCCGGGGAGCCGCCCGCGGGGGCCGAGTCCCTCCAGCTGTGGGGTGAGTGGCGAGAGGAAGGCGGGGAGCGGGGTCAGCTGGGGCCGGGCGCGGAAGGACGGGGGAAGGGCACGGGGGAGGGGGCTCTGGCGGCTGCCAAACAAAGGGCGCGGCGAGGCCCCTCCTCCCGGCCGCGCCCGGCGGCCCCTCGCAGCAGCGGGGCCCCAGCGGGAGGCCCTGGGCGAGGGGGAGTGGCGGTGGGCTCGCCGGCCTGGGCCCTCTTCTTCTGCACCCTGGGCCGGACGGCCGCGAAGCCGGGAGCGGCGGCGACCGGGCCGCTCCGCCCTGTCCTGGGCAGCCTCCGGGGCTCCGGCAGCGCTGTGTGCGGTGGGTGAGCAGACGGACCGACGGACGGGGTCGACTTTTGGGGACCCCCTACCGCAGGTAAAACGGTGTGTGGGATGCCGCAGGTACGGCCGGCTGTCACTGTCAGCTCCACACCCACGGGTGGGTGCTGTTTTTGTCTCTTCTTGTGATCTTGGAAAGACATATATATGTAAGCTCGACCTGTCAGCGAAGTCAGGAATTTCATTTCCCAGGTAAGGAGTCAGAATGATTGAGGTTGGGAGGGATCATCTGGTCCAGCCCTTGCTGCTCAAGCAGGACCACTGAGAGTAGGTTGCCCACGACCGTGTCAGGGTGGCTTTTGTCTGTCTCCGAGAACGGAGACTCTACAGCTTTCCTGGGCAGCTTGTGACCGTGCTGGGTCACCTGCACAGTAACAAAGTTAAGGCATCTTCAGTGTTTGAGTTGGTGCTCATTGCTGACAGTCCCGTCACTCAGCACCACAGAAGCAGTCGAGTTTGAATAGCAATAGCAATATTATGTAAGGACAGGGCTCTGCCACCTTTTATATATGGTTAAAAATTCGTTGGGAAAAGTGCTTTCTTATGCTTAACTTCTGATAAAGATTGATACCCAAGTAATACCCAATATGGTTTTTTAAGTGTAAAGATTAAAAGTAATTTTTTGTCAGGACATAAAAAACCCTATCAGTTTGCATATTGAATAGACGTTTGTTCTTTGTTCTGTAGTGGTGGATATTTAAAGTTAACTCAGTTACTAAGAAGTCAAAATGTGCTTAAAACCATTTGCGACTGTAGTTTCTGAAATGTGCTTATATTTATTTTAAATTTTTTTTTAAATAAAAACTTCGTAATGACTGCCTTCTTCCTGAAGTGAAAATACTCCAAAAATTAGATGTTGTCATAGACCTTGTGGCTGTGACTAACAAACCCTTGATTTTGTGATAGAGAAATGCATTGGTGCTGTGAGACAGCCATGTAAGGTAATATTATAGACTTTCTTGCTGAACTTGTGTGTGTTTTGTACTGGGTTTAAGAAATTTTGTATTGGTTACTTAATACTAAATATTGATACCTGTTTCTGTTTACTTTGTCTTATTTGAAGTATTTGAAACTCGAAAGAGTGTTTTGTAGGACTGTTTTGTATTTTGTGCAGGAGTTGAATTTTCTCTTGAAATTCAGATGTTCTTACCAATATTTTATTGTTCATTGACCGTACTTAAATTCAATCTTAAAGGCAGAGTAGTTTCTCCAATAAAGTTTAAATCCCATTACGAGATACTTCATAAAACCTTCTATCTTGTCTTTTTAAGCAGGGTAGAACATCAGACATTTGATAGTTGCTGATAGATGACAATAGGAACTCTGTGTAAAATATCTTTCCAGTATTTTGGGTGCAATTACTAGTCTCAATTTTTTTATTGAAACAAAAAAGAATCCCCTCACTGCAGTGTTTGGAAGTGGCTGTTGCCTTGAGTAACCTAGTGGCCAAGAAGGCCAGTGGTATCCTGGGATGAATGAGAAGGGCTGTGGGCAGTAGGTCAAGAGAGGTTCTCCTTCCCTTCTACTCTACCTCTGTGAGACTGCATCTGGACTATTGTCAGTTCAAGAAGGGCCCCTCAGTTCAAGGACAGAGAGCTACTGGAGAGAGTTTAGCACAGGACCACCAAGGTGATGAAGATAGTGGAGCATCTCCCTTATGATGAAAGGCTGAGGGAGCTGCGACTCTTCAGCTTGGAGAAGAGGACACTGAGGGGTGATCTCATTAATGTTGACAAATATGTAAAGGGGGGAGGTGTCAGGAGGATGGAGCCAGGCTGTTCTCAGTGATCTCCAATGATAGGACAAGGGGCAATGGGTACAAGCTGGGACATAAGAAATTCCAACAAAATACAAGGAAGAATTTCTTCACTGTGAGTGTGACAGAGCACTGGAACAGACTGCCCAGATGAATTGTTGAGTCTCCTTCTCTGGAGACATTCAAAACCCACCTGAACAAGTTCCTGTGTGACCTACTCTGGGTGACTTGCTCTGGCAGGATGGTTGGACTAGATGATCTCTTGAGATCCCTTCCAACCCTTAAGATTCTGTGATTGAGTGACCAAGATGGAAGAGAATGACTTGAGTGTCTCCAGGTCATTGTTTTGCTTTGCTGTGTACTGTTGAAACAGTTACAATCATAGGGACCTCCTTTAGTGCAAACTTCTTTTAGTTCTATTTGTTAAGGATTTTAAGACAAGAATATTTTTGTCTGTCTACAGATAGCTTTTTGTACCTTATAATATTTTCTAGGTCTACAATTTGTTCCTTGGCATAAAGTAAGGAAAAAAAAAAAGGTAATCTCTTAAAGTGCTTCTTGTCTGGACAACAGGAGTGTGGCTAAGAGAAGTAGAATAGACGTTCCCAGAAAAATAAGGAAAAGCTGAAGATCAGCATGAGATTATTAGTCATAGTGGAACATCAGGTGTTAGAGAAGAGGTGTGGGTGTACGTTTTTTCTTTCTATCTCAGAATAGTGAAAATTGGTATTTCAGAAACTGATTTCAACTGTTTGGAAAGCTTGTTTGTTAAACAGAATCTTGATTGACTCAGTCCCTGTGGAAAGAGTAGTAAAAAATCCACTATTTTGTTTGGTGCCTGACTTGTGATCTCTTTGTGTTTTATGAAGTATGTCCGTTAAGCAAGTCATTGCAATAAAATGTCCTAAAGGATGGGTAATGCTTGTATCAGCAAGATTCTCTGCAACGTGAGTAAAGGTGATGTTCCAACTTGTTTTTCACACCATCATAAAGTATAAAAGTGTGTAAGAAGGCGAAACTGATTTATGTTAGTCTTCTGTGATACATTTTATGTGTACAATTCTTCTTTATTCCAGCTTTCTTTAAATTCTAATTTGGAAGGATGATATTTCCAGTTGTTAAGGATACAATACAGCCTATTTCTGTATCTGAATTATACACACCCAGATTTCAGCAGCACTGTAATTATTTCCTTTTACAGCTAACTAAAAGACCTGCCATAGTATTGTATGATGGGAAGGTAGCTTTTGTATCTTCAAATATAGGAAAGCATGTTAGAAAGAAGACAGTTACTTTTGTCTCATGATGAAGAATATGAGTTTTATGTAAGTCACTAAGATATTTACCAATTGAGAAGAAAACAAGAAAGTCTTCTCAATGATACTAGTGTTTGACCAGTTTTGATATTTAATTTGTAAATGATCTCAGCTTGCTCACACAACTTAAAAAGTATGAGGAAGGACTGTGAAAAATGGTGATATTTGGAACATGTGGTGTCTAATAATGTTTTTAAATGTAGTTAATAAACTGTACAAGATTCTAAGAGTACATTAAGTATCTGCGGATTTGAGCTCTCAGGACCTGTGCAGTCAGTATTGGTGCAGTTTAAGAAAAACTAAATTTTTGTAAATCAGCAAATTTTTTGCAGTCTTTCCAAAACAGTGATAATGTCCCCTTTAGTTAGGATGTGAGAGCCTTACAAAAACAGGTTAATCCTTGTGCAAACGTTACCTTCACCTGAGCATTTCTGTCCTTAATATGTCTTTTCTTAGTTCTTGGTGCATTGTTAATCTTACAACACACCAGGATTTGCTGCCTGAGGGCACTGTGAGTTTTCCAAGCTTTTGGAAGCTTGGATTATGCATGACCAGCTGGTTCGTGGGCTGGGAGGTGACTTGGTTTAGGGGGAGGAAAAATAACATCATTAATCCTTGTTGGAAAGGAGATCAAATTCCAAAAGGGCGTCTGGTTCTGATATAGGGTATGAAAATACTTCTGCCGTGTCCAAGAACAAAGTGTATGCTGTTAATTGAGCAGTTAAGGACTGTATATGTGTTGGATGCTTTTGAATGGTACTGGTTTTATGCTACATTTATAACATTTGGCAGGGGTAAAGTTCCCATCCTTTACTTTGGTAAAGGCTGAGCTATTGTGTTGGGGTTTTTTTGTTCTAGAGTTGTTTCTTTTGAAAAGGGTATGAACTTATATTTCAGGAGCTTTTTCCATTGGAGAGGCCAGAGTGGAGTTAGTGACCTACAGACTGTACCTCAGACTCTTGGTTCAAAGCATTTATGATAATTTAAAATAAATCTTAAGCATTGGAAGAAATTACACCTTAGTGTAATTTACACCTTAATTTACACCTTGTAATTTAGTGTAAATTACACCTTAGTGTAATTTACATGGAATACAATGCTTAATTTTCATAACATAATGAGATGTTATTTAATAAAAAGATGCACTGTGGCTGTGCTCCATTCATATTGAGTTGCTGTTATGAGTGAAAATGCCGTGAATGAATTCAGTCTAATTTCAGGCATGTTTATTGCTTTTCGAGGCAGGGGGGAATAAAGTAAAACTTCCAAAAATCTAAACATCACCTTTTCTTGCATATGACCGTTGATTGGGTGGTGGTTTTGTGATGCTTTCTGGGGTTCTTATTTTGTTTCTTTATTTTGCTGGGTGGATTTAAGAATGAGAAGAATACTGACCCATAGTTTAACCTGATGGATTCAGGTTGTGTTTTAAACAGCCATTTCTGTTACTGACTCCCTAAACAGTGCTTTCCTAAAGCCCTGCAGTGATGTTAATCTTTTGGATGCTCTAAGACACTTGCCTGAAAAATGGCAAATGAAGCCATGGGAGTGTAAAATTCATAGAGTATTTGATTCTATCAGCTTTGTTTTTATAAAATAGACTTATTAATTCTAAGAAATGGATCTTATGTGACAGTGAAGGGTAGGTGACAAAGAACATTAATATACTTGGAGGTGCTTCACCCCTGCAAGCTTATTCTATCATTTTCAAGTTATATTAACCAGAGATTTGTAAATACAGCTCTAGGTGTGTCCTTTAGCATCAGATGTTTTGCTGTTAGAGGTTTAAGTTGCTTCTAAGGATTCAGATCTACATTAACCTGTCTTGATAACTGGAAGTTCAGGCGATGGCTTCTGAAGCAGATTATCTATAGTGCAGCAGGGCTGCCTTTGCCCTTTTGAAATATGACAGTAGGGGATATCAAAGGAAGAAACTTGCTTTGAGGAGGAAGCAATGCTGAATACTCTTTCCCTTTTCACACTAGCTGAGAATTAGTGAGGTTTAGATGGTAACTGCAGAGCATAACTCACTTGGTGGGACATTGTAGTCAGGTTCTGCTGATTATTTGGTTGAGGATTAAGTTTACTATTTGGCATAGAAAATAGCATGAGATTTAAGGTAGAAGCACAGGAGAGAAACTGGGGCATTGCACAAGAAAGTAAAATAATGTCTGGTAGCATTGAGGCAGGGGCAGGTCCATTTAATGATTTTCTGTCAAAATAGGTTAATAACTGAGGGAGGGATTCAGGTGGCTGCATATGAGTATCTGACATTGCTTCAGGTGCCTGAGAATATCGGGGGCTGCTGTATAGGGCTTTAACACAGCAGCTCAGACTGTTGGCGAGGCAGACTGTTCTGGACTGGCAACTGAATGCCAAGCAAGACATTGACTTCTCTGATATTTTTGTATCTGAAATGACAGTATGAGTCTGTGTGTGAGCACTGAGTCACTGCAATCATAGGTTTTTTTCAACCTTTCATTTTTGGTGTGGTTTAGTGTCCTGTTTTTTAAGTCTGCAACCTCTCAATTAGGTCTTCCTTCTACTGAAAAAAAAATAAAGACATCTCTGGTACCATTGTTGTACTGCACAGCTCCCATTGCAGGACAGTGCTTTAACTGAATGCTAAATGTGACAGACCTTTTGTGTCCTTAGTTTATGTATAACCTTCTTGCAGGAGAGACCAGCTATTTGTGCAATGCCTAATAAAACTGTTGCTGGTCTTTGTATGTCAAATCTAAATTTTTATTTTTAAATTGATTTTAGGCTTGAGTTTTAAGTAATGTCTGAATGATACAAGTTGATATGAGTATTTTTATATGGACATTTGGAGTATGGAGAGTTCAGATGGCTAAATCCTCTTTGGAATTGGTCCCTTAAATTGCAACCTGGATTTTAAGACCAAATTTAACAGTGGGTGTCACAGTCACTGCTCTTCCCCTTTTCTCTCTCCAGTGTTCTTCTGCTTCCATACCTAAAACATACATAGTTTATACTTCCTTTTGGCAGTAGATGTTTGTGTGTGCCTCAAGTTCTACATCTACTCAGAGCTGCTGTCAGCTTAACTGAACTAGACGTGTTGCCTTCTTTGCTGGCATTCTTATGAAAAGACATTTCTCTGTGTAGGTCATCTGATGGCTGTGGTGCTATAGGTGAGCTCAGGTTGTGTCTAACATATCCAGACAACAGTGTGTTTGTCTATAAATTCTTGCTAAAGGAGGAGGGGTGTGATACTGTTAACTGTCTGTGTAAATGATTTTAAATTGAGCTACATTGCTTGATTTAAACATCTAAATCTAAACTAGCTCCTCCTAGCTATGGTTAGTGACGTTCCTGTTGGTTTCCTCTCATCTCTTCTTGCCTGATATTCCACTTCAGTTGGAAGTGCAGAAAAGGTCACTGGGTGCTTTTATATGAGAAGTTAGAACGTTTGCCTGGGAAAGCTACTGTTCTTTGGCCTGTGCTTGGCAGATAATTGCCTAACCAATAGGCTTTAGGTAGCACCAAACTAGAGTTTTTCCTCTGTTGTTTAACTGCTGTCGACACAAAGAAAAGACAGAAAGCAATCGTGTTGTATGCTGGTGAGGAGGAAGGTGGTGGGAGGTGAGTGGTAGCCCCATGACTTCTGCATCCAGTGAGAGTTAATTTAGGTGTGATGAACAATTCTGATTCTGGGGCCATATGCATATAAATTTGGTGCAGTAATGCTACTGATTCTCTGAACTGAAGTAGCCCCAAAAGCTTTTTAGAAAGTCTTAAATGGTTCTTAATGGTCTGCCTTAACCGAGAAAAGTATTAGAGATTGAAGGCATAAAATGAGTCGACAGAAGCTATGTTAAGTTTGACTAGCACATTAACCATGTGCCATCGTATGCAGACATGTCTGGATAAAGTTGGTGATAATTGATTTAACAAATGGTGTTTCTCAGATTTCCATATGGCCACAGTTTAAATACTATCACTGTATTTCATAATGCTAAACAGTGTAAATATTCTGCTTAGTACAGAAAGGACAAGGGTTGTATTGTAAATTACTAATATATCTAAAGTATGTAACAAAAAGATAATGTTGTACATGCAGAAAAACTTATGCAGATGAAAGACTACCATATATTCCATTGAAAACACGTATTTAGACGACACCTAAATATTACAATGATTTCTGTAATTTTCTAAGAACTGGAAAGATTAAGCAGTATTGTTTTCATTGCCATGTAGTACATTTCACAGCACATGTTTCCACAGAGTTTTGTTAAGGAGGATAGTGGGTATTTGTAACCAACCAATAACCTGTTGGTAGATATAATTTATGCTTTCTAATGTCAAAGTTAACTGACATAGCTTTTACTTGTGCTTTACCTTTTTTTTTCCTGAAACAGATAAGCTTTGTTCTAGAAGCGTTTTAAATCCTGTGCAAAGATGGCAAGTCTGAATCAGAGTCTGTTGACCTACGTAGAAGAAGGAAATGTTCCTGCTTTGAAAGCACTTCTTGAGAAATGCAGGGATATAGATGAGAGAAATGAGGTAAGATGAATTTTTTTGAAAGGTCACTTTCATATTGCATCTTACTAAGTTACAGAATGAATAAGTAATAAGATCACACTGGTTATTTAAGACACAAATTTCATTTTTATTTTCAAATGATTGCTTACCTCTGCACAGACTGAACACACAGCGTTCACTCCCTGTCAACACCTTAGCATCTTTAATCGTATTTACTTTCTGAGTGTTTTTCTGAGCTGGGAAATGCAGCTCCGTCCTTACTTTGAGAATGAAGCTTATACCTGTATTTCTGCAGCTAGGGATTGTTTCTTAGTTCACAGATCCAGCTGCCTGTGCATTCTTGCCCTGTCTGTTTTAAGGTGAAACCTAGGACCGTAACAACTCTTCTCCCACATGCTGGTCTTGTTTTTTAAACAATTCAAATAGAGCAGATGCTCATCTGGGTGAAAATATGTGCATTAAAAAATAAATCTGGATGTAACCAAGAGAATTAAATTACCTTACCAGGATTACACAGGAAGTCTTGTTATACAGTGGAGAGTTTAAATGTAGATTATTCAGAATCCTGGGATGGTGCAATAATTGTTAGCGTCTTCTCTGTGACCTGATATAGTCTGATTTGAGCATATCACCACCAGCAATTTAAGCAAATGTGCTGCAATTTCATTATACTGCACTAAAGATTCCTGAGAGTTTCTTGGGAGGTTTGATTCATGCAAGTGTCTATTGCTAGTGATGGTTTATATTATTTTGCACAATGTTTAAAGTTGAGGTTTTCTTGATGCGTTGTTAAGTCTTCTGTGTTTTTACAAATAAGTTTACAAGATTCAACTAATTTTTTAATCTTTTGTAGCAGATTTTCTGGTTTATAAGCACCTGTACTTTTCAATCATCTGGATGTACAGCTTGTATCAAGAACTTTTTGTTTTGGTTCCGATTTCCTAAACAGTCATGTGGAACTGGAACCTTGCCAACTTATGTAGCATTCTCAGAGAACTGGATTAATAGGAAAATTGAGAATGGAGGAGACTTCTGCAGGTCATGGGATTAATTCAGTTTCCTCCTAACTGCAGGACTCACTTCATTGTTACATCAGGTTGGTCAGGGACTTAAGCAAAATTTGAACATCCTTAAGGGGCTGGAGGACCTTCAGCCTCTCTGGGCAATGCTCCAATGCTTAAACGCTCATTTTTAAATAATATTTTACTTACTTTTTATTGGAATATTTTTTGCTGCATCTAGTGTCTGTTGCTTCTTGTCATTTTTTTGTGTGTCTCTGAGAAGAAGCCACCTTTGTCTTGTAATATCCCCCTTCCATCTAGGTAGTGTAGGGACTGCTGTTGATGCCCCCTCAGTCTTTTCCAGACAGAACAAATCCAGCTCTCAGTTTCTGCTTGCATGTCATATGCTCCAGTCTCATAACTATCTGAGTGACCCCATGGCTGGACTTAGCAGTTTGCTGATCTCTTTGTTGCTGGGAGCCCAAAATGGGCGCTGTGTTCTGGATTCATCCTCACCAGTGCTGAGTAGAGGGTTAGCTGTGCTTTTACTAATGCAGACCAGTATTTGTTTTGCCTTAATTACTACAGGAGCACACTTATGACTCTCTCATCCATCAGGGTCCTGTGCCTGTCCCAGCAGTGTGGCTCCCCAGGCAGGTAGCCCCTGCCCAGTACTGTTGCATGGGACGGTCTGCTCCAGTCTTTGCACTTGCCTTTGTTGAATTGCAGGAGGGTTGTCAGCCCATTTCTCCAACTGTTTTATTTCCTCTGAACAGCATCCCCACCCTCTCCATATCACTTGCTCCCTGTAGCTTGGGACACTTGAAAACTTACTGAGAGCCCTTTCTGTTTCATGGTTCTGGATGTTGATGAAGATGCCAGAATGTTGGCCCCAAATCAAACCTTTGCAATTGGGCAGCAGTTACTGTAAACAGTTGACCATTACTCATTGACTCTGACAATCCAGACAGTGTTTTTTACTCACCTTGTAGCATATGGAAGACTGTCTTTCCATTGGAAAGAAGTTGAATGGTGCATGTTACTCGAAACCAGAAGCATCATGCAAATGTGAAAACGATGTACAGAATTTAGCCTTACTGTAGTTATTAGATCTGGTTTCAGTGAAGGCAGCTTTCTTTCCTTGGTGGCACATGCATTTCATGATGTGTATGCACATTTGAGATGGGAGAATTTTTAAGTTTCAGAGCATACAGATGAGCCTCACCACCTGGCATGCAGTGTCTGAGGAGTAGTCTGTCCCCTCTGCTGGTAATTCCTCTCAATAAAATGTCTGAAGTCAGATGGGTAGTCTGTCATGAGTACCAACAATGTCCCTTTCTTCACTTTCTTTATTAAATTTTTCATTTCTTGATGGGACTAAGTGCACTACTGGATTTCAATAAATGCCTTTTTTTGAGTTTTTTTTTTTGCCTGATACCTAATTTTTTTCAGTCTTCTGATATATTGCATTGGAGAAAATAATTTTTAGAGACATGTATGGTTTGCATGAGTTGTAAACTCACGGGGAAGGCACTGTTCTTACATAGCAATGGTGGGAGTTTTGTTTAAATGCTAACTTTTCACTGGAATTCAGTGGCGTTGAGTGCAATTCTGTTTCCTATTTTGAACCAGCTAAGATGTCTTTTCTTCTTGGGTAAAAGCAAAATACCAAAACAGCAGTGCCAGCAGAATAGGTCTAAAAAGATTGTTGGCAAGCGAAGCTTTGCCTGTGCCAGAACCTCCCAGGCTGCAGTGATTTGTCCAATGGTATGATCACATCCATTGTTACCAACCCTTTGTATCTTGACTCTGATCAGTTGCCAGAACTGGGATGTTCCAGTCAGTTTGTGTATGGATTTGTTGGATCAACACCAGCAGTTTCAGTTAAATGGAGCAAGTCTGTCTCTCTGCCTTCTCCCTGTGTGTCCTTCTCTCTGTGCACATTCTTTCTTACACCAGATATATTGTTTACTTAGCAGCTAATGATAGAAGCTTGCCTTGTGTGGTATACTTTGATCCTAATGGCCTCCAGTTTCCTTTGATGTGTGTCTAATTGTGCTGTTGATACTGAAGTACCTTCTGCCTTTTCAATGCAGAGAGAGCTAATCTGCAAGGTAACATCACTGAATGATTTCACTAAAGATCTAAGTGTGCCTCTTAGTACTTTGCATATTCCACTGTTTTCATTGAGCTGTGATGCACAAATATACAGTACTTGATGTACTTGTGCATATGAACATGTTGTTGTTGTGGAATGCCTAGACTCCTGGGCAGATTTTGAGAATTGAGCTGGATGTCACACATGTAGTAATTTATCTCTTGTTTCTGTGTTGGTGATATTCATTGTTTGCTAAAACATTGAACTTATGTTTGAGAATCTTCTAGCAAAAAAGGAATGATGTCTTCAGTACTTCTATAGAAAAGTTTTACATCTAAGAATACCAGAACCAGTTTACAACTCTATGATACTTTTTACATGAGGAGATAATTTTCACATCCACAGCCTTCTCTTTCCTGGAAATGCTGCTCTTTTGGTTTGTGTTAGCTGTCTGTGGTAGATGATCACAGTGATAAAAATAGTAATTGTTCAGAAGGAGTCAAGAATGCTTATGATAAAGTAGGGATTTTTTTTTTTTTTGTGTTGCTAAAGCACTGCTTGGAAGGGACCTCTGGAGATTAACTGCTCCTGTGTCCTGGGGTGGGTTGGTTTGAGCCAGCTGGAACTACTTTCTGCATCCAGCACAGAGCAGTCGCAGCCTCTCTTCACAGAGGACCTGTGCAGCTCCCTCAGTACCACAACCTGGACAGCAACATTCAGTATAATGAAGTTCTTGTCTGCCTATTTCTCCAGGCTGGCAAGATCCTTCTGGACAATAGCACAAGCATCAGGTACATCAGCCACTCCTCCCAACTTTGTATCAACTGCGAAGGTGCTGAAGCTGCACACTGTCCCGTTGCCCAGGCCCTTACTGAAGAAGTTGAATGTAACCCCAGTACCAACCATGGTGGTCCTGCACTAGTGCCTGGCCTCCAGTTGGACATCATGCTTGTCATGGTTTAGACCCATCAGGGTCCTTCCTCAGGGCAGGTAGGCTCTGCACTCTGTCCTCCCTGCAAGTCTGTGGGGTACCTCACACACACACAGCAACCCTGCACGGGCTGCTCCGATGTGCATTTATTCCAAAGGCTGCAGCTCCTCTCTGCCTCTCGTGTGGGGCTGCTCTGCAGTATGCAGGCTCTCCAGCACGGCCTGGGCCATGGCCGTCTCCCCACACAGTCCTTCACCCATCCGGATGCACTCACACGGAGCTGCTGGTGGCTTTCAGTCCTGCCATGGCCCTACATGGGTTGCAGGGGTACAGCCTGCATTCTTGCCACAGCTTGCAGAGGGGTTTCTGGTCTAGTGCTCCTTCTTCCTTCTCTGACTGTAGGGTCCACGTGGTTGCCTCCATCTTGTATCACCCATACACCTCCTACCAGCACTTCAAATTCCCGTCCCTAAATAGTGATCGCAGAGGCGCCAGATTGGCCCAGCTGGGCCGGAGATGGTTGTGAACCCAGGAGCTGGGGGAAGAGTCCAAAAACTCTTTACCGGGTCTTCACTGCAACCCCCTCCCCCTGTTACCAAGCCAAAGCTGCTCCTTGCTAAACCATGACAATGCTGCTGACCACAACCCACTGAGCCTAGTAGTTCAGCCAGTTTCAGGCCATCTCACTGTGCATTTATGTAGTCTATACTTAACTAGTTAGTCTGCATGGATGCTGAGAGACTGTGGCTAAGACCTTGCTAGAGGTGATAAAAAGTGTCTCAGTCCTTCATCCACTGAGCCTATGTGTCATCACAGAAGGTGGTCAGATTGGTCAAGTATAATTTCCCAAATGAGTTGGTGTGTGTATTCTCCAAATATAAACTTACATATAAAGAACTCATGATAAAGAGCAAAAGTTGTGACTGTTCTCACCTTCAAAGAGAGCTGTTCTCTTCTACAAAGTAGTATATTCCTTCCTCATGATTTTTTCAGCATTTAAATTTTTTGTGAGCAGACCTAAATACTACTGCTTGTTGATACAGGATATACTTCAGGATCTAAAAGCAAAGGTATAATTTTGAATATATACAATGTATAGTTACAGTAATATAAACTTATACAAGAACATAACATGAGGATGAGATGTTCTTTAGGCAGCTGGGAAAACTCTCAGGATCACTGACCCTCATTCTCATTGGAGACTTCAACCTACTGGGAATACAACACAGCAGAGAGGAGACAGTCCAGGAGGCTGCTGGAGTGTATGGAAGATAACTTCCTCATGCAGCTGATGAGAGAGCCAATGATGGAAGGCACCTTGCTCAACCTGGTGTTTGTGAACAAAGAAAGTCTGGTGTAGGATGTGATGGTTGGAGGTCATCTATGACATAATGATCGGGAAATGATGGAGATCTCAGTCTTCAGAGAAACAAGGACTGGGACCAACAGAATGGCTACCTTAGATCTCTGGAGGGCAGACTTTTACCTGTTCAGGAGGTTGGTTGCCAGAGTCCTTTGTGAGACATCCTGAAGGGGAAAGGAGAGCAGGAAGGTTGCACCTTCTTCAAGATGAAAATTCCAAAGGTGCAGGATTGAGCTGTTCCTATGTGCAAGAATATGAGCAAGCGGGGCAGGAGATCATCCTGGCTGAATAGAGAATTTCTGCTGGAGCTCACGAGGAAACAGAGAATTTTATTATCTATGCAAGAAAGGTCATGCAGCCCTAAAAGACTACAAGGATGTTGAAAGGTCATGCAGGGGGAAAATTAGAAAGGCCAAGGTGTATCTAGAACTTCAAATTGGCCACTGCTGTAAAAGAAGTAAAAGTAAGAAAAGTTTCTATAAATATATCCACAACAAAAGGAGGGTGTAGTGGCTTTGCCTGGGCCAGTTTTTTTGTAGCAGGGGGGCTACAGGGGTGGCTTCTTTAAATAAAAAGAGTTGCCAGAAGCTTCCCATGTAGCTCACAGGAGTAGGGCCAGTCAGTTCTAAGCTGGACCCTGCACCTGACCCAGGCCTGGCCAATTAGTGATGGAGGTAACGCCTCTGTGAATAATGTATTTGAGAAGGAGAAGAAGTTGTTGCGCAGTTGCAAAGCTGCAGCAGCAACAGGGAGGGAGAATATGAAAACACCTCTGCAGACACCAAGGTCTGTGGAGAAGGAGGGAGAGGAGGGTTTTTAGGCACTGAGAAGGCTCCCCTGTGATATGTGTTGAGGACCATGGTGAAGCAGGTTGTCCCCCTGAAGTCCATGGAGGCCACTGGGAAGCAGAGACCCACTCCCAGCCTATGGAGGAGCCCACACCACAGTGGGTGGATGCCTGGAAGAGGCTGTGACTCTGTAAGAAGTTCATCCTGGAGTAAGTTCCTGGCAAGACCTGGGAGTCCGTGGGAGAGGTGCCCACACTGGAGCAGATTTGTTGTCAGGACTTGTGATCCTGTGAGGGACTCAGGCTGGAGCAGTCTGTCCCTGAAGGAGTGTTTTCCCAGTGGATGACTCACGCTCTGGGGTAGTGTGTGAGGAGCTGCAGCCCATGGGAAGGACCCACGCTGGAGAAGTTTGTGAGGGACTGTCTCCCATGGGACGGAACCCACAGTGTAGCAGTGGGAAGTATGAGGAGGCCTCCCCCTGAGAAGAAGCAGCGGCAAAGTCCATCTGGAATGAACTGACCCCAACCCCCATCCCCTGCGCCACTGGAGGGGGAGGAAAGGGAGTCTCAGGAAGTGGAGGGGTTGGGGGAGGTGTTTTTAAGATGACTTTATTTCTCATGTCCCTGCTTTTATTGTTTCTTTAATAAATCAAACCTTTTTCTCCCTAAGTTGAGTCTGTTTTGCCGGTGACACTAATTGCTGAGTGATCTCTCCATCCTTATGTCAACTCACAAGCTGTTTGTTATATTTCTCTGTCTCCTGTCCATTTTAGGAGGGGAGGTGATTTTGTAACTGGGTGGACATAGGGCTAAACCATCACAGAGGCCTAAAGGGAATCTTCATCTTTTAATGGATGAAGGGGGAAGCTTAGTGATCAAGGTTGTGGAAGGGGCTGAGGTACTTAATGACTTCTTTGCCTCAGTCTTCAATAGCAAAACCAGCTCTTCTCTGGACACTCAGCCCCCTGAGCTAGAAGACAGGGGCATGAGACAGGATGAAGTTGTCTTAGTCCAAGGGGAAGTGGTGTGTGACCTGCTGCTCCATCTTGACTCACAAGTTCATGGGGCTGGATGGGACCCACCGGAGGGTGTGGAGAGAGCTGGTGAAGTGCTTGCCAAGCCACTCCATCATCTACCAGCAGTACTAGCCAACTGGGGAAGTCCGAGTGGGCTGGAGATTGGCAAATGCAATACCCATCTACAAGAAAGGCCAGAAGGAGGATCCTGGTAACCACAGGCCTGTCAACCTGAACTTGGTGCAGGGAAGGTTATGGAGCAGATCATCCTGAAAACCATCCTGAGGCACATACAGGATAACCAAGGGTTCAGGCTTAGTCAAACATGGCTTTCTGAAGGGCAGGTCCTGCTTGACCAATCTGATCTCTTTCTATGACAAGATTATCCACTTAATGGATGAGGGAAAGGCTGTGGACGTGGTCTTCCTGGACTTTAGTAAGGCCTTTGACCCAGTGTCCCACAGCATCCTCCTGGAGAAACTGGCTGCCCATGGCTTGGATGGACCTGCTTAGATGGAAAACTGACTGATGGCCAGGCCCAGAGAGTGGTGATCAATGGAGTTAAATCCGGTTGGTGGCTGGTCACCAGTGGTATTCCCTGGGGTTCAGTGTTGGGTTCTGTTCTGTTTAACTTATTTAATAATGATCTGGATGAGGAGATTGAGTGCACCCTCAGTAAATTTGCTGATGACACCAAGCTGGGCAGATGTGTAGATCTGCTTGAGGACAGGAAGGCTCTACAGAGGGACCTGGACAGGCTGGAGTGATGAACCAAGGCAGATTGTAAGAGGTTCAACAAGGCCAAGTGCCAGGTCCTGCATTTGGGCCACAACACCACCAGGTAATGCCACAGGCTTGGGGATGTGACTGGGAAAGCTGCCTGGAGGAGAAGGACCTGGGAATGCTGGTTGACAACTGGCTGAACATGAGCCAGCGGTGTGCCCAGGCAGTCAAGAAGGCCAATGGCATCCTGGTCTGTATCAGAAATAATGTGACCAGCAGGACCAGAGAAGTGATTGTCCCCCTGTACTTGGTGTTGATGAGGCTGTACCTTGAATACTGTGTCAAATTCTGGGCCCCTCAATGCAGGAAGGACATTGAAGTGCTGGAGTGTGTCCAGGGATGGGCAACAAAGCTGGTGAAGGGTCTGGAGCACAAGTCTGATGAGGAGCGGCTGAGGGAGCTGAGGAAGTTTAATCTGGAGAATAGACGGTTTGCTGACACAGAAATAGACTGATGGAAGGGTAACAGGTTGTAACTGACTTTTAAAACATCCTTGAAGGCAAATAAACTAGCTTTTCTGTCTTCCATCTTCGCTGAGATGACTGTCTGTTAACCTGTGTTGCACAGGACAGGAATGATGTCTGTATTTGGTATACTGTCAAATGAAAGTGTGGTATGTAACTTGGCTATTCTTTTAAAGATTTTAGCAAGAAATCTTACTGTTATCCTGAATTGGTGTGTGTGTTTTAATGGCCATTGCTCTTCCTAGGATAGATTGATTTACTTCTTCATTTCTAAATAGTGTGATTGAATTACTTCAAGATATACAATGTTACAGGCTGTATTTGAGATGTCTTTAGTAGGCAAATGATACAGAAAGCAAGATGTTTAATGATGTATATTTTTTTTCATTAGCCATTTTTAGTGTCTGAAATGTTTGGGATTTTGGTTGGATTTGTTTTGATCTCTCATGGGACAAGATCTCCATTTCTATGACAAGTTCACTGTGTGATTTGAAAACAAGTCCTTTTCATTGCTTCTCGCTGGCAATTAAAACTGGAAACAATATCCTTCTCTGGTTTTTGGCCTTTTATTGTTGATGTGTTGATGTTGGTGTGTCATTTGTGTCACTTGTCCTGTTTTGATTTCAGAATGGTCAGACTCCACTCATGTTGGCTGCTGAGCAAGGCAATTTAGAAATTGTCCAGGAGCTACTCAAGAAGGGAGCTAATTGCAACTTGGAAGATGCAGTAAGTATTAGTGCTTTGTTTGATGTTACCTAGCAGTAAAAGAAAATGAAATTTTATGAAGCAGGCAAAGAAAAGGAATGTAGGGATAAGGGGGGAAAAAAAAGAAGGTAGAAAATGATGACATAAAAGAGAAACTTTATTCAAGTGTATTTGGCACTAATTCCTCTGAAGTGACTCCTCATGAGAATTGGGATATTTAAGATGTTTTAAATATTGGAAGGTCCCTGTTGACTGCTACTACTGTTTCTTCTGGGAAATTACTGCTAGGAAGCTACAGTAATAGGATTGACAGAAGTTGATATGGAAAGATAAGTAGAATATAGAAATGTATCATCAATCCAAGTGATTTTAGTCATCTCAGTGTTGTAGTAGTGTGTTGCATTTGTAATTCTTTTTTTCTTGGTTTTGATATTTTTCAGTAAATAGCAAGAAAGAATTTAATCTAAAAGATTGTTGCAGGTGAAAGCCAGAACAGTGGCAGGGAAAGGTTTCAAATCTGTGACTTGTTTTCCTGCCTTTGTGGAAGAAGTTGATTCTAGGATGAGAAATGCCCAGAAAGGGTGAATAGGACAGAGGTGATGTTAAAGTTTTGAAAGGTCTGTGTATTCCAATGAAGAGTTTTAACTAGGAAAAGAATCTTGTGTTTTTTTTCTTTCCATGCTTATTTTAATTGTAGCAGTGAATCCAGGAAAGGTTTGGTATCAAAACCTATCATTTAAAAAAAAAACAAACGCAAACCAAACAAAGTATTTTTTTGAGACACCTTAATACATTTACTGTTAACATTACAGTTCCTGTACTTCTAGGAAGAACAGTTACCATATAAACTGTTACTGTATTTCTGTGTGTGTAGCATATAATTCAGTAGTCCACGCCTGGACATGATTTGAGCAGTGAATAACAGATCTCCTGAAGTGGTCATAAATCTTGTCCAAATCCCCTTGCATATTAGCTCCTTGGGTTCTGTTACCTGCTGGATGTGGAGACAGACAACCACCATTTTCTATGGTCTTGGTTGCCATCTTGTCCCCACCCAGCAGTTCTCAATGTCTTGGCTTCAGTCTCTGATCCTCTGTAGGTCTTGCTTCCTCCATAAAATCCAGAAGTTAATCTACAGTGAACTGGGGAATGGAGAGTGATGACTATTGATAGGAGAGCAGATAATTGGAGGAGAGATTTGGAGTGGTTGTTGGTCTGTGTTTTCATGAGTTTAACTGGCAGGTAGTCCATGAGTTTATTGCCATTTGGTTGGGGTTATTTTTTTTAGGACAGCTTTTTTTTTAAGGGCTTATGGATGTCCAGTTGAGTTAAGCACTTGAAAAACAATGTAATTGTATTGGAAAATTGAAAATCACTTCACGTTCTGATCCTTTTTTTCTAGGACAATTGGACAGCTCTTATTTCAGCAGCTAAGGAAGGACATGCAACTATTGTACAAGAGCTACTCAATCATAATGTCAGTTTGGAGCATCGGGATTTGGTATGTGTTGTCCTAGTGTAAAAATAAGATTGTTTTTAGTGAGAATAACAATTTGGATAATTGGAAATTTTGAATTCTGTGAAACAAATAAAAAATCTTTTATTCTTAAATTATGTACACAGGACTGTTAAAATCAAAAGGAAGATATATTTAAATATTTTTTACAGCCTTAGTGTTATTAAGGGCAGCTGTTTTCTTGGGCTGTTTTCCTCTTAATTTCCTAGGGAAAAAAGCTAAATTGAAGAAAACTGTGATTTTTGTGGGTATTTTTTTCACATGTGGGAAAATTTTATCTTTGCTTGTTGTGTTTTGATGGTGGACTTTTTTAGTGTCCTAGTAAAATAGACGTTACCTTTTTCCAGAAGATACCTGTCTGTCTTCACGTTTTCTCTGGCCATCTGTGATTATTCACATATCAGTCCTCCTTCTCAATTGATGGGAATTTGTTTTCATTTATCTAGCCAGATGTTTTGTATGAGAAAGTGGGCTCTGTAGTCTGGTCCACTTCATTACAGAAGTTACTTACATGATTAGAAGGTCAGAGGCCTCTAAAGAGCTATAGACTTGTCTCCGTAGACTGAAAAGGGAATTTGTTACCTACAAGGATGATTTTTTTTTTTTTTGTGCTTAATTTAGAGTATGGAAAACCACTAAGGAAGAGTTCAAGTGCTTGCTTTAATTGAAGGTCCACTCTGTTGAGGCATCTTGCCGTGTCCTACTAAAGTAGCTTTTTCATAAGTGTAATATTAAGAACATCCTCATGATTCCTAGGCCTGTGTCAATCTGAAAAGGATCTTTTACCTTCCCAAAAGTGTATAATAAAGAAATAAATAAAAATTATACTGTTCTCAGAGACATACTGTGATTTTTGGTTATGTCATCTGTCAAAAGCCTTAGGTAGTTAAACCTCATTGTCTCCTAGTTTACAAACTTAAGATACCAGTGCAGCTTGAAATTAGTTGTTCCCTTAAGGAGGACATGATTTGCAGGTTTTCACAAAGTAAATTGTTACATAGTTACTTCATGAAGGCCAGCTCTCTGTTAAGTCAAAAGTAAACCCTCCCTGTTAGTTGATTCGGATTCTAGTCTTTCTTTTTTGGCTTGTTTGTCCAGTAACCAGATTTGAATGAATTTGAAATCTGAGTTGAATGTTTACAGCAAGTTCAGGAACATTTACAACACCACTGTTCTCCCAAGTTTTGCATACAGCAGGAAATTAGTACTTCAGTAGATGTACTGACCATTTATCCTACATAAGTAGGATTATAAGATGGTGTGATCAGTCCTTACTGTGTTTTGTACTTAGGACAAGTAAAAAATGAAACATAAGTCACTAAGTTTTTAAAGAGTATTTTTCAGTTTGTACATTTCTTTGACTTGTGCTTGCTAGGGAGGATGGACTGCACTGATGTGGGCATCATATAAAGGCCGTACCGAAGTAGCTAAGCTGCTGCTTGAGAAGGGAGCAAATCCAAACATCACAGGAATGGTAAGTTTTATTCTTAATGCCTCCCTCTTCCCAAATGTTTGAACTCCAGAATGATACACTCATCTAATGATCTTGATTAAATATTTTGCGTTTTTTTGCAATATAACATGGATTACTATTCTTTATAAATAAAGGGATTCCTTTAGTAACCTGTATGACAACTACTGATTTATTTAATTATTTTTGTATGTTTTAATTAAAACCAAATTAGTATGTAGCTCTTACAATTCAAATTAGCGGGAGAGGAAATATTAGAAAAGGTAATTATCTAGTAGATACGGTAAGTAGTGTATCTAATGCTCCTTATATTACAGTTGTAACTTTTCTGTGTCTCTGGAAATTAATGGAGCAACTAATATGTGCAATTGAGAAACGGTAGTTTGTTTTAATGGTTTCATAATAGTTATCAAATGAGCTGGAGTGTATAAATACATACTGTACCTGTGAGAGAGAATTAAAAACCTAATATTTTGAGATTTGATTTCATTTTATAAGCATTTTCTTTAGAACTATAGGCATGTTAGAACTTTTTTTGTTAATACTGTCAGATCTGTGGTGTTTGAGTTAAATCATTAGTGGCTTATCTTTCTGACTGTCCATTTCATCTGGTTTGCACATGCAGCTTTTTCCTACGTAGCATGACTGAAGTCCCATTCACTTAAGGATATTACATATCTGTCTGTTTCTCTCTTACATTACAAATGTTTATTTTAAAATGAGGGTGTGAAGTTTTACACCTTATTTAAGGAGTGACAAAATGGATCTAAAGCAGTAAACAACAAGCTAGATACCATCTAGATAAGGTACTAAGCAACAGTTACTTACGTGTAGTTAGATTGATTTCTGTATATTCCTTTGTCTATAAGTTTATCATATATTGGAGTATTATGATCAATATTGTTCATGAAAAATAATTAAGGCTATTGTTTCTTTTTTCTTTCATTTTTTTTTATTCTAAGCAATACAGTGTTTATCCAATTATTTGGGCAGCAGGACGGGGCCACTCAGATATAGTACACCTCTTACTGCAACATGGTGCTAAAGTGAACTGCTCTGACAAAGTAAGTTGTATAATATTTAATTTCTGAAATGCTTGATACAGTTGTTGTTCAAGTAAGTTTTATTGTAACAAACCACAAACTGAATTTTTGATTGGCAAAATACCTGCTGTGTTATATTTTGCCTGTGAAATTAGAATTAGTGTGCTTGAGTAAGTCATTACTCTTACAAGAGCTTTTTCCATAGTATTCTATAGATCATTGTGAACACTGATCGCAGTGGAGCATATTTCTGTTTTCTAAGCTACTTGAAATCTTTTGATCTTAAGTAGTATTGGATGATACTTCTTATAGTTACCATCTACAAAGAAAAAGTTAAAATGGCTTTTAAAATGCTTGTATTAATTCACAGCAGCAAACAATGCCTTTGTAAAAACTAAAGTGATGGTGCATAGGATGAATACTAGATTGTAGGGGATTCTAAATATATAGAGCAATATGATAAAATGCTCTAACCATCTTTTCAGTATGGAACCACCCCACTGGTTTGGGCAGCGAGGAAAGGTCATTTGGAGTGTGTGAAATACTTGCTGCAGATGGGAGCTGATGTTGATCAAGAAGGAGCTGTAAGTAACTTTGGTGATACGTACAGCTGTGTGTCCTGCTTTATTTTGTAATACAAATACCAAGAAATACATGAAACAAGATGAAATGTTGAGGTTGGATTATGTTACTTTCCAAAGTGCATGTGAGGTTTATTTGAGATTCTTGTCTTTTGATAAAAATATCATGTAACTAAGGAGTCATATTGACAGTTAACTTGCTGTTATGTCAACTGTAAATGTAAAAGAACATAAATGAATTTAGGTGACTACTATCAAAATTCGTTCTGTATCCAGTTATGATATATTAAACAACTTATTCCTTGGTACTAGCAGGAAGTAAATAAAGCACAAAACATCTTTTCAAAATAATAATAATGGATGTTGTGCCTCTCCAGAAGTTGGAAGCATTTTAGAAGTTTTCAGCTGCATATTATCTTTAGCTAAATTGGACTTCAAATTTTATTGTGTAAGACACTTAAAATGTTTGTCAAAATGAAAAAAAAACCAGTAAAAGTTAAGTGGAAAATTAAGGCAACTTTCGATGTTCATCTCATTATTTTTGAAGTTTGTCAAAACACACCTCCTTGTGACCAGTTTTGGCAGACCGTGGTGCTCTGGTAATACCGTGTTCCCATATGACAAGAAAATTGTTTGAACATGCATGTGATGTTTAGGAATTAGAGTAAACTGATTTGAGTTTTACTGTTTGCATTTGTTCTCTGCTCTAGTGCTTAGTTTACTTCTTTTTTAAAAAAAGCATGGCAAGTACACTTTAAAACATAAAACTGAAGGACCATTTGGATGGTTAAGAAAGTGATGTTTACGCGTGTTCTTTTGTTATTTAAACTACTGATATGACAACTTCTGTATACACTGTGCAATAAAATAAGTTGTTTTTTGTTTAAAGAATTCTATGACTGCACTTATTGTAGCAGTGAAGGGTGGATATACTGACTCAGTAAAAGAAATACTGAAAAGGAACCCAAATGTGAACTTAACAGATAAAGATGGAAACACAGCTTTGATGATTGCATCAAAGGAGGGACACACTGAAATTGTGCAAGATCTTCTTGATGCTGGAACTTACGTGAACATTCCTGATAGAGTGAGTAAATTTTCATCGTAATTGTGGTTTTTTTCAATATATGTAATAATAATACGTATTGAAATACCCATGTACTTAGATTTGTAGTTACTTGATTTTTCTGGCTTTCTAATTTTTCTGCCACCTAGGGGGATTTGTATATATTGCAATTTTACAACTGTATTAAGTGACACATGTTGCTGTGTGAAGGTAAGCTACAGGAACTACTCTTTTTCTTTGAAGTTCTTGAACCACAGTTTCTGTAGGGCGTGGAAGTGGTTTATGATTGTGCATTTTTTGTATCTGTAACAGACTAATAGTGAAATAACTTCCAGTGAGGTATTTGTGTATTTTGTGTGATGCACATGGTAGTGTTGTTAAAACTGTGAAACTACAGATATTATTAAAATTTCATTCAGCATCCTTTTTTTTTTACAAAACTTGAATATATTAGAGGAAGATTTCACATCTAGGTTAAGACATCTAAATGTGACTGTCCTAAGGTGTGTTGTGTGCCTGAGCCCTGGTTGCTTTCTTCATTAGGGGCACATGGTACGGACAGTGCCCAGCATGTGAATCTGCTTGCCAGCTGCTCAAGGGTCTATTTGGTTCTTTATATAGGTGCCTTGGACTGTCTGCAGTGTCTCTTCAATAGATTTTTTTCAAGTTTGAGGGCCAGGCTAAACTCTGCACCCTGTGGGCTATAGGTGATTAGATTTCTAAACTTCAGTGTCTCTTACCAAGATCAGTGTTTTAGTTCAGACCATTAATATGTTTTTGAGGCTGGATTCCCCATCTCTAAATGGAGTTGCTTGGGACAACAGTGAGGAGAGGAAAACCTCTTAATATTTACCTTATAATTTTAAAGGATTTTTGGATGCATTTTCCCGTATTTCAAGTGTGAGCCTAGTGCATTTCTTAAATGGTTATGTACTGAGCTGCAGTGTTGCATGTGACAAATTGAAAGCAGATCAAAGCAAAACTTAAAATATTTAAGAAAATATTTAAGAAAATACATTGCTGTCTCCCTTCCCACCTCCTCTGTGAGAAAATTCTATAACTGTCAGCATTCCTGTGCTTGTAGAAAGGATAAATGACAACTTTCAGTACAGCTGACTGTGTGCTGTATAATTCCATATAATACATCAAAGAGTGGGTAGTCTTTGTTTCAGGTGCTAGGATAGATCTTGGTTGGCAGCCAGGAATGTAATGACCACGTTCAATGAAGGATCTGTTACTCTTAAGCTTTCTAACTGAATTGCACTCCTGTGATTGAACTGTATTTTTATTTATTTTTCTTGTTTCATCATAGGAAAAAGTGTTAGGTAAATTTAGGATTTCATTTTCTTGAATTCTGATCTAGCCTTAAGTGTGTTAAAATCAGAAACCTTAAGCAGAATTGTGACTTTATGTATGTTCAACTCCATTTAATACGGCAAAATAGGGATTTTTTGATCAATCTGAGATAAAGTCAGCTTTTTTCTTCTTTTCTTTATAATGGCGTAGTGTGGGTAAACAGGGTAGCAGTCAAATCTGCTAAAAAAAAATGTTTAAAGAATTTTAAGTTCTTGAAAATGTTTTGTTAGCTCTGAAATGTCGAAATAGGCAGCATTCTTAACTGACTATAGAGGTGTTATTACTGATAGTCGTTGATCTTCCTATAAACATACAGAACAGCTGGGGTTTTCCATTTTCGTAGTTAATTTGTACTGGACCTATATTTAGAGTGTTTGATTTGTCATAAATGTTATATTTAATCTCTTTGCAAAAAAAACCAAAACCCCAAACCTCCCAAAAGATGGAGTCTAGATTTTTTCGTCTATATACCCTTTTTTTCAGAGATAGAATTAATTTTTGTATCTTTCTTTAAAGTGAGTGCAGATTTCTTAATGTAAATGGACAGAATTTATATTTTGAGGCTATAATTTATTCTGTACCGTTTTTCTTTATTTTTTTTCTAAGTAGTATTAAGTATTAATAGTATTCTCTCACAATTTTTCTAGAGTGGAGATACTGTGCTGATTGGGGCTGTTAGAGGAGGTCATGTGGAAATTGTGAGGGCCCTTCTCCATAAATACGCTGATATAGATATCAGAGGTCAGGTAAGTACAGCAAGGTAAATGTTAGAGTGCTTCTTTAAATACAATATGAATTTGAATACCAAACAATATACCAATTTTCTAAAAAATGAGCTTTAAAATCTTGCTCAGTCTGCTCTGTAGGAAGCTCAGACTCTTGTCAAGCATAATGCTGCTGTGCCAGTTTTAAAATGTAATGATTTGTTAAGCAGCATTTCTTTTTTCAGTTAATGTCTATAATGGTTTAAAAACAAAAGATATAAATTGAACTTAATTGCATCTGCACTACTGAACAGATTTTAAGTAATGAAAAACTTGAAAATCTCTTAATATTATTATTTCAATATTAAATATTTTAAATTTAGTAAGAGGATGTTAAAATATGATGCACCTCAGGTTGTGTCTGTTGTCAGTGCAGTTCTGCCACTATACTTTGTTGATCTTGTCTCCAATAACTTCCTTTCTCATGTTAAACAGCATTGTCAGTGAATTCAGTGTTTTCTACCTACACCTTTTTTCTACCTTCTACTTTTTTTGTCCTTTGATAAAGGTATTGTTTTTATTCTTCTGTTGAAAGCTCTTTTTCTCAGCATGGTACTTGTTTTTATTTTTACCTTCAACTTGCTTTCTTTTGTTTGAAGCCATTTGAATTACTGTGCTCACAGGCAACATAGTTTTCCAAGTTTGAGCACAAAACTAGTCACTTCAAAAGCTGTAAGGATTCACTTCCTGCTGTTGATGCAGACCCTCATTGAGAAGCCAAGAAGCTTTTAGTTTAGAGAAAAAGTGGTGTTTGGATCTCTAACCTGCTGTGGGAAACCTGGAATTGTGTGTGTCAGCTTCTGACTGACATAGCTCTGAAAATTTGGAGCTTTTCAATGTCTTAATATGACATGCCAAAGTTGTGTTGGTGGGACAATTTGATTTGGTGACATTTCCCTTTACTCTGAGCTCTGCTATAATTTGTGGTATTATGTGTTGTTTTACAGTGTAGTGGTTGTACTTTATATACAGTTTTTGAAGTTAATCTAACTGAATGAAAGTACTGTTAACATTTACTGCTCTTTTTCAGGACAATAAAACTGCTTTATATTGGGCAGTTGAGAAAGGAAACGCTACAATGGTGAGGGATATCTTGCAATGCAACCCTGATACTGAAACATGTACGAAGGTAATGATTAGAATTTGAATTGAGTTGCTTTGTTTAAGAGTTGTTCATTTCTCAACTCCTGTGTGATGTTAAGATCATAATACCCAATTCAGTTTTTGTGAAGAGTTAGTACCTTGCATGCTGAAAAAGAAGAAAAAATTCTTCCAAAATATGGAATGTATTTTCAGCAGTGGTAATTTATCTCCTTTGGTAATTAAACATCACCTACTGCTAAAATCCAGTAGCAGGGAAGCTTTACATCAGCATCGTTGACATGACCAGAAATCAGGAGTAGAGAGCAAGTGCTATGGGAAACTGATGAAAGAAGTGTCAGATATTACTTAGTAACCAGGAAAGTTCAAAATGCCATGTATTGCATGTGCAGGAAGGGAAAATTAGAGTAAGTAGTATGTACAGCAGTCAAGTACGTCTTCCATGAGTCTCTCTTCTAATATCTTATAACTGAAACTTGTCTTTCTGTTTGACACTTATTAACAGAAATGTATTTTATTATGTGATTTCAATCCACCTAGAATACCGGATCAGTGAATACTTCTTCAATATGCGTGAGGTGTTGGTACTTGCACAGTAATATATTTGATGAAAAATTCTCTTCGTTCCACTATCACTGGCCTTTGCTTGGTCTTCAGAATATGGAAAAGATCTTTTAATTAGGCCTGCTTTTTCCTTTAGGATGGAGAAACACCGCTTATAAAGGCAACCAAGATGAGAAACATTGAAATAGTAGAGCTTCTTCTGGATAAAGGAGCTAAGGTATCTGCTGTAGACAAGGTAAAGAATATTTATTTGTTTACCTTAGTGTATATTAATCATTTTGTGGGAGCTTTCAAGGCCAATACAGAAAGAGAGCTTCCCATATCCTTAATCCTTAAATAGACCATAATACTTCTATGCTTAGTCTCTCATATACTTAATAATTAAACAGATCAGAATACATAAATATAAATTAATTCCTACCATTGATATATTGATTTTTTTTTTGTTTATTTGTTAGGAGTCTTTTAGCAATGAAAATAAAAAAATCCAGGTCAGGAATAAAAATTTCACAAACATGAATACTAATTTGTGATACACTTCAAAAAGAGCATTGAGTGGTGGTTACTTGTTATTGCTACTTGATTTTGATTAATAGGCATGGCAATGTCAAGGACAAATACAATGGTTTGTTGCAGTCCTCTTATGTGTAACCTACTTTGGCTGTAAACCTTTTAAATATGGGTACACTTATTTGATACTTTTTTAACATCTTAGTATTACATTTTGGGGAAATAAGTAATACTGTTGATTAATAAGGAAATTTCTACTGGAAAGCTTTTTGAAGAACTCTGAGCAGAGATGGATATAATTCTGTCAAGCAGTATATTTTATGATGGAGCGCAGCATCTCCCTTATGATGAAAGGCTGAGGGAGCTGAGGCTCTTCAGTTTGGAAAAGAGGAGACTGAGGGGTGATGTCATTAATCATTACAAATACATAAAGGGCAGATGTCAGGATGGAGCCAAGCTCTTCTCAGTAATGGCCAATGACAGGACAAGGGGCAATGGGTATGGGCTGAAACATAAGAAATTCCGAGGAGACACTAGGTAGAATTTTTTCACTGTGAGGATGACAGAGCACTGGAACAGGCTGCCCAGATGGGTTGTGGAGTCTCCTTCTCTAGGGACACTCAAAACCCACTTGGACAAGTTCCTGTGTGACCTACTCTAGGTCGCCCTGCTCTGGCAGAGGGGTTGGACTAGAAGATCTTTCAAGGTCCCTTCCAACCCTTCAGATGCTGTGATTCTGTGATTTTGTTCTAAACAAGTCTCTGAATTTGCAAGTATATACTTGTTCCTAAATAGACACTACAGTTTTCACAAACCTCAAGATACTGCTATTTTTATAAATGCTTAACAAAGAAGATAGAGCCTTTGATGTAGCATTCTTAGGACTGCCTTTTCTTAAATGATTAAAATGTTTTTTTCAAAAGGAAGAAATGCTTGCTGTAAGGTGTTAATCCTGCTGAAAGTATCTTTAGATGTATTTCAGGTAAAATAATACATTTGAAGCTATGTGGAACATATTGTCTATTGATAGTCTTAGGGATTCATGTCGGTTTTTCACTTAACTGCAGAAAGGAGATACTCCACTTCATATTGCCATTCGTGGAAGAAGCCGTAAGCTTGCTGAATTACTCTTAAGAAATCCGAAAGATGGTCGGCTGCTTTATAGACCCAACAAAACTGGAGAAACACCTTACAATATTGACTGTAGCCACCAGAAGAGTATTTTAACACAGATATTTGGAGCCAGTAAGTATAAGTATTTAATTTTACTTTTTTTTGGACCACTTATGTATTGACAATCCAGGTTATTCAAGTCTGTATTGGAAAGTGGCCACTGTTGAGTTTTTTTAACATTGCAACTAATAGGAGAGCTTTAAAAAAAAAAACAGCAAGAAAGTTCATCTTTCTAAAATCCCAACAAAGGTTGAATGTACCTTTTGTTTTTGACTTCTGACATCAGGTACTGTGTAACTTCTGTTGATCCTTTTGTTTTACTTAGATCTTGCTTGTGTAGGAATTAATTTTTTTGGCTTTGCTGTGGTTTGAGATTTTGTTTGAATCTTTTGTGTAAGTGCCAGTAGCTTTGATAATTATATAATATTTATGTGGATGATTTAAAATTCCTTTGAACAAGTATGTACCAATAGGAACAGCTAGTATATGAGAGAAATATACATACAAATATAGCCAAACCTGTTGTGATCTCACACATGAAAACTGTCATATTGAAGAGTTTTCTTAAAGTAAAGTTCTGTAACTTAGTATTCGTATTACAGGACACTTGTCTCCCACGGAATCTGATGGTGACATGCTGGGTTATGATCTGTATAGCAGTGCTCTGGCAGACATTCTGAGTGAACCAACCATGCAGCCACCTATCTGTGTAGGCTTATATGCACAGTGGGGAAGTGGAAAATCTTTCCTACTCAAGAAACTGGAAGGTAAAATTTGATTTAACATTTTCTGTAGATTCAAATCTGTCCATGAAAAGCATCACGTGGCAGCCATTCATCTATATAATGTTGCATCCAGTCTCTGTTTCTGTAATGAAAGGATTTAAATGTTAGTGTGGTCAGTTCATCCATAGGTTGCTTTGTTAATTTATATGGTGTTAAAACAATCTTTTGCTGTCTACTTCTCAGTGGGTTTCCTGCAGCAGTGAATTTGCCTTTTAGGTGCTGTTGAAATGTGGCTTACTGAGGGAGATGTTTGTGTGTTGAATCGGGTTCAGATGTCTTCTGCTGCAGTATTTATTGTGCTTTTTTTCTTGAAGTTTAAGAACAAATTTCAGGCTATCAATATTTTTCCCTCTCTCTTGTATTTTCTTGGCTTCTAGTTTTCTTCCCCATTTCCCTTGCTTACTTTGCACTTTTTGAGCTTTCTGAAATGCCAGAAGAGGTCAAGTGCAGTATATGAAGAGAGTTATATTTTCACAGTGAAGCAGGCATCATATTTACACTTTCAGCTTTTTCTAACAAAGGATGTTTTCCTGAGATGTTCCAGTATAATTTTAAATACTTTACCAGTCTTGGTGTTTCTTACTTTCCATGATTTCTGTGTTTAAAAACATCTATATTAGTCAAAATGGGATCTCTGTGTTTACTTTGTTCACCTTATGTCCCATGTCATAACAAAAAGCAGTGTACATTTTAGACTGTGGTGTTTATTGTTAATGAGCCTTTATGTTTTCTAAACCGTGTTTTTTCAATATTTTCTTCCCGTTCCTCATTGATCTTTTTATTCTATATATGATATTTAAAGTTTCTAATTCAATAAATCCTAGGTAAGTTTCTTCAGGAATTCCTGTTACACTAAATATGAATCAACAAACAGAAACAGATACTGAAGCCTTTACACTGTACTGTTATGCCTGACTAAGGAAGATGTCTAGATTTCGTTGGTGGAGGTTTTGGATTTTTGTTGGGGTTGGTTTCTTAAAACTATGTGATGATTCTATTTTTCTTGGTGTTATATGTTTTAAACTTTTGAAGGAAGATATGAAATGGCATGGCTTGTAATATGCCTTTGAAAGTAGAAAATCTGCAGCAAGCAGCGCAAGTATTACGTATCTAAATTTCATTCATGGTATGGATGAAAAATAAGGGTTTTACATTAATGTGTGAAGAACTCAAGCATCATTGTCTCTTTTTTGAGTCAATAGGGAAAAGTTATGCAATCTAGTGAACAAGTGTTTCTTTTCAAAGGTGATCATTGTGATACTTTTTTACTTTCAATTCTAGAATGATTTAACATGTTAACGATCTTTCTTTTTCTGCTTTAGATGAAATGAAGACTTTTGCAGGACAGCAGATTGAACCTCTGTTTCAATTCTCATGGCTTGTTGTATTCCTCACACTTTTGCTGTGTGGAGGTTTGGGTTTATTGCTTGCTTTCACGGTGGATGCAAAGCTTGGAATAGCTGTGTCACTCAGCTTATTAGCTGTTCTCTACATTTTCTTCAGTAAGTTTTCTGTTACATGAAGTTGATGAAGGCTTTGTGATTCACAAAAAGTTGTACATGTTTTTGTAGAAAGTAGATCCCTTTCAGACTGTTTCCTTGTGTTTTGCATGTAGGTAGTGAGAGGGGATTCTTGAAAACAAAGAAGAATTTTATGTAACTGCATGATAATTGCTCTTAACCATTCTCATTTTTAGCCATAACTGTTAAGTTCTTTCAACTCCTTTTATGCAACTTTATGCCTTACCTGTGCAAACTTTATGTTCTTTCAGCTGTGAACAGACAAAAATGTAGCCATAACATCTTTTTTTATTTATACAATTTCAGCTGTAGTTTACTTTGGTGGCCGAAGAGAAGGTGAGAGCTGGAACTGGGCGTGGGTGCTGAGTACAAGACTGGCGAGACATATTGGTTACTTAGAGTTGCTTCTAAAACTCATGTTTGTGAACCCACCAGAATTACCAGAGCAAACCACTAAAGCTTTACCTGTCAGGTTAGTTATTTCATTTATTTACTCTCTAATGAATAATTTGGATTCACTCTAATACTTTTCAAACTGTACATATTAATGTGCATGTTTACTTTCCTGTGAAAAGCTGTCGAGAATCCTATTTGAAAGACAGTAGCCCTAGAAGATCATGTAGTTAAATTTTACCATGTGAAGAAGATGTAGTAGTGTTTTCAAGAAAAACTGTGACTAAGTGAGCGAAAGTTCCTGCTTTTAAGTATTTTGGCAATCATACTAATAAAAATTTGTAACACAAAATAACAATTCAGCTTTCTGCTGTAGCTTACTGTGTATTATGTTTAAATGCTTGTTTCACTGATTACTTCTGTTAAGGTCTTTTCCTTTCCATCTTGACTTTTTTCCTTTTCCTCTTCACTTTCTTTTTCCTCTTTCCTTTCGTCTCATCTTCCTTTTCCTTTCCTTCCTGTAAGTAAAGCTCAAATCTTCTAGTTTACCTGAAAGCAGGAAAATTTAGGCCACGAGTTTTAGATTTTTGTTTACTCATGTTGTTTAGGGACCTGTATTTTTTAGCCTCGTGGTGCTTTTAGGAGGTCTTGTTCTTCTGTATGGTTTTTTCAGTCCTCTGTAAATATTTGAAATAGCTCAGAATGCAATTTGAAAATACTTGTCAATATTGTATTTTGGCACCATAAAACATTTTAATGCTTTTACTGCTACCTGAGGTGCCACTAGTGATGTGATCTCTTTTATCTTTTTAAGAAATCAAATTTTAGACTAGAAAGTGAGGCAGAGGAGACTGGTACCAGAGAGGAAATAGCAATACTTCAGTGCCATGTAGAATTTCAAATTAATTATTTAATTATTTTACATTTTGTGCCACTTGCAGAAACTTCTAGCTCAGAGATGCTGGAAGACTCTTTTTTAAATTGTTTGCCAGAAAATACTTAAAGCTTTCCAAAGTACATAAAATATGGTTTTTGTCTCTTTCAGATTCTTGTTTACAGACTACAACAGACTGTCCAGTGTAGGTGGAGAAACTTCGTTGGCTGAGATGATTGCTACCCTCTCTGATGCATGTGAAAGGGAATTTGGTTTCTTAGCAACAAGGCTATTTCGAGTTTTCAAGACAGAAGATACACAAGGTTTTTATTACCTGAATGACATTTCCGATTATTCCGTTTCAATGCACTGTTATCAGGGGCTCTGTTTTTCACGGAACTCCTTTAGAAAATGTTGTAGCCATGCAGAAGTTCATACAGAAGGGGAAACTTTATGTATCATTTTGGAGACAAAAATGCTATTTGCTTTCTTCATCTTGATTTTATTAATATCCTAAATAGTATCTTCCTCAGAAATGTCAATGGAAATGTATATTTATATGACACTTTTTTAGATGTAGCATGGTATTTTTCCATATTAATAATGTCCCTGTGTCTGAGATGGGTAAAGGGAGAAGTGTACTTTTGTGTATTCCTAAGACAAATTTCTGTTTAGTTTATTAGTTTTTTATTCACAGCTTTCATGACTGTCCACTACTTACTCTTGGAAATAATAAATGTATAAAGTGTGTTGGTCTAAAGCCATAAATTGCTGATAAGACAAGATAACATATTGCTACTTGATTCAGATAGAACACACCTTTTTCTTGTGTCTCATCTGTGGATTTCTGAAAAAAAAAAAATAGGCAGCACAAAATATGATATTGTGAAGAAAAGGAACTCTTGAGGGTAACTTTAAATTCACAGAGGACATCTTTCTATTTTGAGTTCAATTTCAGTGAGTTACTTCTCATTTCGTTTTGACCTTGACCAGAACTTGAGGAATAAGTTAGATGCTGTCTTCTCTCACCAAGTGAAATATTTGGACTCTCCTATCTTTGCAGAGGGTGGAAAAAAACATACTGTGTGCTGAACACAACTTACTCTTAATTGTTTTTTTCTCAAATTCACTGAATGTTCTTTATGAAAGTGATTTGTGGAGTTTTTCATACTTAGTTCCATATTAGAAATTCTGCAGTTCTTAACCTCAGTGAAACAGATTTCATAAGGCTGTAACTTCTCCCAAAATTGATTTGACAATGGCAATGTAGTGCTGACTTCTTTGATTCTTTGCAGTAATTGTCTTTTTTGTTTTATTTGTAGTCTTATATTTCTCTTGTATTCCTTGGCTTCATCACCCTTCTGTGCCCTTCCTAATTATCTAATTGGTTCCATGCCCACTCCTCATTTTATCTATTTGATGATCTATTTGGCTATCTTGGGCATCTTCTTTCTCCGGTTGTTTGTAATTCAGGGTCATACATTTCTTGTCTGTAAATGTTTGTAGAAATCAATTACAGATTTCTTTTTAGTTGCCTATATCTCTAATTTTTGGTAGGTCTGCAAACTTACAGACAAGCCTATTCAATTGCCATTTCATTGTTGATGACTCCTGAGTCTCTCTAACCCAGGTCTATCTTTTTCTAGCTAGAGGAGGATCACATCCCTGCTTCAAAATGTCTAGAACTGAATGTAATTATAACTGAGCTGTTACTTTTCTCTTCTTGCCCCTCATTTCTGTCATGATGCGTTTCTCTTGCGTTGTCCTGCATCACAATCCAATCTGTTGGTACATACGTATGTTGGTAATGTGAAAGACCTTTCCAACTCAAAACCCAGCCTAGCATATTGTAAATGGGCCGTGTGAAAGCCCTGGCTATTCTTTCTATGTAGCATATTTAAAACTTCATTTTTCCATTCAGGTTCACACATGGACTTTTAATGTCGTTATTTTGCACCAGATAATTTCTGTGTTCTGTTCATTGTTATCAAGAAATGTGTACAGAAGTTGTGAATCTTCTAGATCCTAAAGGCAAAGGCTGCTACCTACTATGGAAGAAAGCTGTTCCTTTAATCACTGCTTTAGCTGTGCTAACCTCCAACTGCAGTATTCATATGTCACTTTCTTATCAATCCAACTGGAGCTGAGGTCTATATTCTCTTCCAAGGCTCTTGTGATCTCTCCAAACCTTACATACTGCGGTTCTTCCTCCTTTGTGTATGTTTTCGCATTCATAGAATCACAGAACGTTTGGGGTTTGAAGGGACCTCTAGAAACCATCCAGTGTAGCACCCTAATAAAGCAGATTCATCTCCATCTGGTCACATAGGAACACATCCAGATGGGTTTGGAAACTTCCAGAGGAGATTCCACAACCTCCCTTGGCAGCCTGTGCCAAGGCTCCCTCACCCTCAAAGGATAGAAGCTTTTCCTTATGTTTAAGTGGAACTTAACTGGAGCGTTCCAGCTCATGTCCATTACTTCTTGTTCCAGAAAGGATAGTCTCAAGTTGTAGCTTACAATATTGAGTTAGTTCTCCAATGGTACTGTAACTGTTAGGTGGTGTAAATATCATATTTTGTTTCAAACCAAGTGGTTACCAATTTATTTTCCTGGAATTGACTTGCATAAACACACTTTACTGAGAGATGTCACAAAAGAGGTGGCACCACTGATAGAAAATGTATTTGGTAAGCATCATTTCTATCCAGTGTGGATTTTGTAAAATAATGGAAATAAAATGTAGAGTAAAGGACAATTATCTACTTGATAATTTCTAAGAACTTTGGCAAATGGAGACAATTTTTTTTCGTATTTGGGTCTGAATGCTAACACTGCAGTACCCATTGTGCAAGTCAGTGTTTTATGAGAAGTAGGCAAGTTAATAAATTTTATAATCACCCGTAGTGTAATTTTACCTTCATTCTAATATCCAATACTTGTTTCCTAGGTAAAAAGAAATGGAAGAAAACTTGCTGTCTCCCTTCCTTTGTGATTTTTCTCTTCATATTGTCTTGTGTTGTTTCTGCGATTGCCCTGCTGGCAATTTTTAATGTAGAACCAGCCAACATGACAGTGAACGTTATTCTTATATCAGTGACCTGTGTTGTTGGTTTGGCCTTTATCTTGAATTGTCGCACCTGGTGGCAAGTGATGGATTCAGTTCTGAATTCTCAAAGAAAACGTCTTCACAGCGCTGCCTCCAAGCTTCACAAGTTGAAAAGTGAGGGTTTCATGAAGGTAAGCATTTATATCGGTTGGCCCTTAAAAGAACTGAAACAAAACCTCAAATGTGTTGCTTTTGAAGGTGTTGTGCTATTTATTTTATCAGGCCAAGTCTTGCAACATTAGGATGAACCTTGGTGAGGTTTTATTGAAGGAAATACTTAAGTTTCACTGGCAATTATGCTTAGTCTACAAGATCTGTCTGCTCAACTAGGAATGTTAAATTGGAATTGAGTTTTTCAATTTCTAAATCTTTTTGTTGGGAGGAAGGTACTAGGAAAACAGTTTTTCTAAATGATTAATATTTAGTAAAAACTTACTTTAGATCATAAGCTTAAAAAGAAAAACTTTTAAAATGCTCTAAAGGTGAAAAAAAAGCCTGACTTCAATTGCCTGCAGGACCTCTTTACTACAAAAGGAGTGATAGTACTGAAAGAACATTCCAAAGGGTTCACGTATTTCATAAAAAATGATAGAAAATACTGTTGTTTTGCTATGTTGTTCATCTAAACTACTAAAAAATGGTCCTATCAGGCAGTCATTGAGTATCCTGTATGCTCCTGAGTGAAAGTAATCTTAAGCATCTTGATACTTACCCCTTTAGATTCCAGCTAATACATTGTAAAACAATGTTGTGTAAGTATTTTGTAGTACAGAAGACCCTGTTTGTGTCTTGCTACTGTGCTTCTTCACAATTGTTTTTTAAGTGGTGTTTATCTGGCATAACTTCAGGCATTTGGGAATTAGGCTCAGCCTTTGCAATCAAAGGAGAGAACTGAATGTTTCCAGAGAGTTACTCATCAAGGTGAACCTAGTGATGAATAGATCAGATTTTAATGTCTGCCTATTAGCTGATGAATTAAAACAGGTGAATTCCACTTTTGTTTCTTTATTAAGGGTAATTGTCAAATGTGTAACCATATGTTAAAACAACTCATCAGACAGCCCATCCTGAATAGGAGTGACTGAGTGGTAGAGTAATAACATTATTTGCTTGGCTGGAAGGCAGAAAATTTTAGTGCATATTTTATGCAAAGCAATTTTTGAAGATTAGCTGAAGCTACAAATATTCTTGTTTACTCTTGACATTCGCATTTACAGTGTGTAAACATTCCTTTCTTTTTAAATAACGTAATGGAATTTAAATAAGGATAATTTGTTACAGTGAAGTGGAATATGTGATTATGCTGTGCACTTTTGTGCAAACAGGAAATTAAAACTTTAGAACTGACATTTTAGGACTTTCTCTTTCGGTATTTATGTTTATTTTCATAATCTTACTGAAATATTTTGGGACAAGTGGTAGCCTGCAAAAGGAATTACATGCATTTTTGAGAGTTCTAAGTACAACAGAATCTCTTTTTTTCCTTCTTTACTTTTCATTTTTACAGGTTTTGAAATGTGAAGTGGAACTGATGGCCAGAATGGCAAAAACTATTGACAGTTTCACTCAGAACCAGACAAGACTTGTTGTAATCATTGATGGATTGGATGCTTGTGAACAGGACAAAGTTTTACAGATGCTTGATACTGTGAGTTGCATCATTTTATACAGATGATCTCTGGATCATCTTTATGATCTCTTCCATAGATGAGCTCAGATACGTGCAGTTATGGTGTATTTTCTGTAGAAATAAGGCATATATACAGAGTCTAAATGTTGTAGTCTTTTAACCTCTGTATATGTTGATACAACTGCAATACTGAGAGCAATGGGCTTTTCAAGTTGAAAATTAAATCCCGGTAGGGCTGTGTGTGTTAATACTTGTGAAAAGTTTTTCTGTAATTGGATGTGAGTTATTGACAAGTACTATCCTGTTGAAACAAACTTAAATTTTCAGAGAGTTTTTGTACTTAAGTGCTGAATATTTTTTGGGACTAAGACATTGCTGCATGATACCGTCTTGGTGCTGACTTCCGCTATAACTACTACTGCTGATTTGTCAGGTGTGCTTATTTGTAATTGTGGGTGAGTTCCTAGTATTAGAGAGCTCACATTGAAGAAACTGACATCTCTATACATCTCTTCTCCTCTCAAGTTTATAATCAAACAGAATTAACATAAAATGTTAAGTCTGACCTTTACAGGCTTCCCAGTTACTATTAATTATTACCAGTGAGGTGTACTGTCTACTTTTTTTACAGGTACGAGTCTTGTTTTCAAAAGGCCCATTTATTGCGATTTTTGCCAGTGACCCACACATTATTATAAAGGCTATTAACCAGAATCTCAACAGTGTTCTACGTGATTCAAACATAAATGGACATGATTACATGCGAAACATCGTCCATTTGCCAGTTTTTCTGAACAGCCGAGGGCTTAGTAATGCAAAGAGACTGATGGTGGCTTCGACAACCAATGGGGATATTCCTTATACAGATAATGCAGGTAAAGTTATGCAATAGGATGATACAGGTTACAGACCCAGTACTCCAAAAGTATTTGGAATAAATTTTAAGCAATTGGCATATCATCAGTGTTTTTTATAGCTCAGTCAAATGTTTTATGAGTGGAGACAATGCCTGCCTTCTGTTTTTCTTTCCACAGGATTCCATGAAGAGATTGACAGGAGAGTTTCTCAGAACAGTCTTGGAGATGTGGCTAAGCTTGGTAGCAAAACTGCTCTCAATAGGCGGGTGAGAAAGATTTTTAGACTAAATGGAGATACTGGTAATACCTTTTTTCTTTTCTATTCTCTTATTTTTTTTCTTCAGTGTTTTTAAAGATGTCAGCCTGGAAGACTTACAAAACTGTTCTCACAAACTTAATATGAATGATCCATGTAGGAAAAATACGTGCTAAACCGATGCTCTGTCAAAGAGGACAAGTTTTCTTGCTCACTGAAGTTTTCTTTTCCCCAAATACTTAAATTATTTATTATTATAGTTATTGTTCATGGTTTTCTACATATATTTAAATATAGCTCTTTGAGAATGCTGAGGTGATACAGCATACTGGTAGTAGCTATGATCAATCTATGTATGTGTGTTTTGGAGTTCTGTGCGTAAGCACAGTATCACTTCATCACAGGGTATTCCAAGAAGGATCAGTTATTGAGCGAATGAAGGAATTTAGAATATTATAATAGTGACCTTTTACTGCAACATGTCCACCACACTTTCTTTCCTGCTTTCTGTTCTGCCTTCCCATTTTTATGTAGAATTACGATGAGGTGGAATAAAAAGTGTCTAGGAAGCAGTGAAAAGCAATGCAGTGTGTGAGGATTCTGAGGTTCTTGAGGTGGCATCATAGGTAGAGACTGGGGAACACTTCTCATAGAGGTACCTAATGTTTACTTTAAAATGCAATTAGTAAATGCATGGCATTAACTTTTTGTAGAGGCTGTGATTATGGCAATGCTGAAATTAGTAACCTTTTACAAAAATCTTACCAGGTCACTCTATCTTCCCCTCTTAGAATTAACATGAAATAAAATGTGTAACTCCTAGCAGTTCTTGGCTCATACGGAAATCATGTTCAACTATTACACAGCTGAATCAGAATTATATTCTGGTAAATTTTTATGGTAGTTTATATCAGCCTCACCGATGAGTATTCAAAAAGGTTCTATCTTTATAATCCATCAAAATTGAAGTATTTAAAATAGATACAAGTTTTTAATACTAGTCAGTATTTGTTACTTTTTTGTACCTTTGTCAGGATACTTACCGAAGACGCCAGATGCAACGTACCATTACCCGCCAAATGTCTTTTGATTTGACCAAGTTGTTGGTTACAGAGGATTGGTTCAGTGACATCAGTCCTCAGACCATGAGAAGATTGCTAAATATTGTTTCAGTGACGGGTAAGTGTGGCACGTTTGTGTACAGTAAGTGGTATCATGTTTTGGTTGCTTGTAGTTACACTCAGACTTTTTAATGTGTGGCTGAATTTTACAAGTCAGACCACGTGTTTATTTTTTTAAAAAAAATCCTTCTGAAGCAAATCCTTCTGACTATTCTATGTAGAACTAAAAAAAAAAAACCAAACCTGATATTTGTTTCACTTCAGTTGGGAGTCAAATGATTCTGGCCTACATTTTCTGAAAGTTTTATGTTTTTAATTTTTGATGTGAGACACTTTTTGGTTTTTTTAATGTGAACAAATGTGGTAGTACTTACATACTAATATAAGGTAAACTGTGAGGTAAAACCAGATATGCATCCATTACATTTTCACTGTGGATATTTGGAGTCCTTTTTCCCTGAATGTTTGTTTGGTACCGATGAAAGCATGTTATGACCTATTTCCCTTCAGCTAAATGCAATAAGACATTGTTATCATTTGCGGTTAAAAATGGGAAACAAGTTAATGAGGACTTACAGAAGTCTAATAAAGTCATGTTTCAATAAATGAATGGGAATTATTATTTACAGTCTTTTCTATTACAGACATTAAAAGGCACTAAATAGTCTTACAGCTAACTGGTAGTCTCTTAGCATTGTCATTGAAATTTGTAATATTGGCAAGTTACAGTGCAGATTTGAAAACATTAAAAAAATCACAATCAGTTATAAAAACAAATTAAAAAACCCTGAAAAAGTACTTTAGTGTACTATCATCTGTGGTTATATATGGTGATTTCATCAACTACTTCATGAGCAGAGCCTTCAGGCTACAAGTTATACATTTTCTCCAATATTAATAATGCAATTTTAGTAAACTTGGTACAATGCATAAACTGTAGCATTAACTTTTCTGCCTTTTTAAAAATTAACTTTATTTGTAATTTATACCCTGCCTTATCAGCTTAAAACAGTCTTTTGTATATAGTTTTTATTTTACTTTATTAGCTATTGAAGATGACAATTGTGTGTTTAACTTGTTTTTACTATATTTCATATGACAGTGCACAGAAGTTCTTTCACAATACTAGCATAATTTTTGTGTTTAGAGTGAGAAATTAATGCTGTGTGAAGTTTTTATGAGATTGAGTTTTGTTAAAGTAGCTTCAGATTCACCTGTAACAGGATGATAATAACTAGTGTATAACCCAGAGGTAAAGTTGACAATTTTGGAGATCATCACTTTCTGATTAATATTTGCAATGATTTTTTATTAATGTTGTCAAATTATTTTTTTAGATGAAACTTGAGATCTCAATTTTTAACCTATGGAGTTAAAAATATAGTACCAGAAAGTTCAGAGGTCAGGTTAAAGGACTTGGGTAGTTATTACTTTGAGAGGGGAAAAAGAGATATCTTTCAAAACGGAAAAAAATCCAGATTTTTCTTCCCTTTTTCCCTGTTATATTAGGTCGTTTGTTGAGAGCTAATCAGATCACATTCAATTGGGATAGACTGGCTAGTTGGATCAATCTCACAGAGCAGTGGCCATATAGGACATCGTGGCTCATCCTGCATCTTGAAGAGACTGAAGGTGTTCCAGATCAGCTGACGTTAAAAACCATCTATGAGAGGTAGGTGCTATTCTGGTATTCACCCTCCATTTTGGCTTCACATGGCTAGCGTCACAAATGTTTATGTGATGAGGTAAGTACATAACTCAGAATCATCAGGAGTTCTCGCTCCTGCTTTCCAGTAACCTTGCCGTAGGTATTCCTGATTTAATTTAGATTTGCCATATAGCATGTTTAATAATTATATATTTTCATTGTTATTGAAGAAGCTCATTACAGTCTTTTGATTGTAAGCATTGACAGCAATTGCTTCAGAGTGATTGAAGTCCAAAGCTATCATCAAGACCTAACAATCTTTGTGTTTTTTGATAAACCAAAGGAGGTATTAGACACCTGAATTTTTCTCATAAATGAGCACTCATAACTCCAATATAATTTACTGTTAACTCTGTAGTAAACCAACATGAGGAGAAGACAGGCAGAATTGAATATGAATGACTTACTTGGGTTCTGGATTATTTGTAGTTAGTACAGATACTTGAACTGTTGATACTCTGTGCCAGCTGGAGTGTGTCAGGGTTTAATAGTTCAGGTGTGGAGGAGATTCATGACTCCTGCTGCATTGTTTTGCTTCTTGCTATACAGGTTTGTGTTTGGAAGAAACAGAGGCATTTGAGTAGAGTGCCAATTCATAATGGATGGTTGTAAATGTATAAATTTGTAGTATATAAAACTAAGGTCAGTAATGTGCAGAAAATTTTTTTTCTTGGGAAGTGTGTTCAAGCATTGGCACAGGCTGCTCAGTGAAGTGGTAGAATCACCATCCCTGGAGATAATCAATGGATGTGTAGATGAGGCTCTTATGGACACGGTTTCGTAGGTGTTTGGGATGGCACTGCCTTTATGGTTGGACTTGATCTTAAAGGCCCTTTCCAACCGAAACAATTCTGTGAAACCTGTACTGTGTATTGGAAAAGAGAAGACGATGATCTTTTAAGCAAAACTGTTTGTGTTCTACCTGCAAGACCAGGAAAACAAGGAAAATGAAAAGAGGAAAAACATTCAGGATTTTCTCTTTAGCAAAGAATACCACAGATTATTTGCTGCAAAAATGATAAAGCTACAAGACTGAATTTCTTTTCTCTACTTAACTATAAAAAATAGTTTCATAATAACATTGCTGCGTGCTTGAGGAAAGAGTTAGTGTCACACTTAGCCACTTCTGTTGAACCTCTGTAAGGAGCTAAATACTTAATTACTGATATACTGACAAAGATGAGATCTCATCTGTCTGGTGATTTGGGTGATCATCTTTACCGTGTGCTGAATATGAAAAGGTCTGTGAATTCTTCTCTGGCATTATCTAATGCTCTAAAAATCCAGAATAATCCTTTCAGTGTCATTGTTATTCTTTTTATCTACAGCTGTTTGAAGTAACTTGGCCTAAGTATCTGTTTCTGTATCAGTTCAAAGTAGAGTGTTTGCTTTAGTTCTTCTTTTAAAACTTCAGTTTTTTGTTTATAAAGCAGTTTTCCCATTTGGAGTCTTTATGAATAGATACCAGAGTTGCTGTTCCTGTGCTGAGTTGGTGCTGTGTTTTCCCTGCCTTTTAATTCTGCAAGGATTTCTTTTTTAAAACTGTCAGTACTTCAGAACAAGACAAGGTTATATTTTCCCTAGGATTGAAAAGTTTATGTTGAACTACTTTTTATTGTGACAGTGCAAATTATTTTTAGGTTTTGCTGCATTTCTGAACTTGAAGTATGTGAGGAGAGGGCTGTGCTTTCTACATCTCACTTGGATGAAGGGAGTCTAAGTTCTGCGTTAGTGTAGAGTTCCACATGCAGTCATGTTCTCCATATAAGGAGAATGTTTTGATACTATAGATACTTTTCCGGTTTCTACAATATCATTTGTTTAAAAACTTGTGAATCACCAAGCTTCTGTTGTAGTGAGAACTCTCCATTGCCTTCCTTTCAGCTGCTGACTGTGTGGGCCGGAGGGTTAAAGCAACAGATCGATATGTTACAGGTACTTACCCCCTGAAGGGTTACAGTAGATAATTCTTGTGTGCCCTGAGGGCAAGACAAGTAACAAGAACTTTGTTGTTCTATGTGCTGTGTCTTTGGAGGTACCTTATAACCAGCCCTTACTCAGCACCGCTAGCAGCGAGCTGCTCTGCAGACGCAGGGGGTACACGGCAGTGTGATGCCGGCAGGTGGCACTAGCAGAACGACTGTCTGGCCAGCAGAGCTCTGACAGCTTCTCCTCACTTGTTTGTTTTAGCAAATCCTACAGCCGTATTTAATGTCAGTGTTTTCTTTCACTGGATGCTTTGTTTTTCAGTATTCCAGAGAATAATAAATACCTTCAAAAGATACTAAAAAGTGTAGTAAAACGAAACAAGTCAAGTTGTGGAGCATTAAGAAATGAAAGAATAAAAATATTCTGAAGTTAATTCCCTTCTGTGTATGTACTATATGATTTATTCAGTTCCGTGCTATTTTGCCTCTGTAAAATTCTTGTCTTGTAGTGTCCAGAATTTTATTTTGTGAACTGTGTAGTGCAGGGGAGGGCCCTTTCTCATCACTGCTGTTGGTTGTAGTTGAAAAGAATGCAGTAGGGAAACTTAATACAATTGAAAGCTGCTCTAGAACTGTTTGTCACAGTTTGTGTGATGCTGGACTACTTGCCTCTATTGTGCCTTTCAGCTGGAGATTATTTGTGCCTCTGGGTGGTGGTATACAGCTTACAGTTCTGTAGGCTTTTAGTCAGAGCTCAGTGTAGAGAGCCAAATCTGAAGCTAGTGGGAGCTTTTTTTTCAGTAGGTGGAGTACTCTGAATAAAAGTGTGTATCTCTATTTGGAGATTTTCAAAAAGGTTGTAGCAAAGTAGGAAAGATATTAAAGAAGATGAGGAAGGCCGTAGTCTCACACTGAGTTTTGTTGTGACTGTCATTGCTGTCTGATTTGCCAGTGAGGAGTCAGTTTTACATAAGTACCTTCTCTTTTTCTGCTCTTCCCCAGTGTAAGGCATTTGATTATTTCTTTTCCCCCAAGGCCTTAATTTTTCATTTCAGCTTGAGGCTCTGAGTTTTAACTTTGTTTCTTGATATTTTCTACTGCTTAAGGCTGTAGGTGGCAGTGATTTGATATTGCTACCTTGTTGATTAAAAATTATACTATTAAAGCTGATTGTATGGGAGGCAATGTCTTCTCGGTCCCTTTCCTCATTAAATTTACTCACTAAATGAGAGTATCTGCGGAACATCTTTTATCTATTTATATCCTCTTATCACAGCAAAACTCAAAGTCTACAGTACTTTATCTACTGGAAGATGTTCGAAGAAGTCACTGAAGTAATTTTGTGATTGTTTTGCCTGTAGGCCTTTGTTCTTCTGAAATCTGAAGGTGTTAGGGAGAGTTTCTATTTCTATGAGCTAACCAGTTCTCTTCTAGAGATGGCGGATTTGCCAGTCACATCTTAAAGGTGTTTTCTGGTCTATCTTTGCTGATTCTATGATTAAGGCTTGTACTATGCATTAAGATTTATGTAGTTCAAAGTGAAATTTTAGGCATGTATATGCCCCTTGAGTTAAAAAATGCAATCCAGAAAATAACCGACTATATTTGTAAACAGTTGAAAAACTTGGTGGTCTAAGTTTTTACCCCAAAGTTCCTGCAGCATTTGCAGTTCTGCTAGTGTGATTGCCCAGAATCTCTAACGTAAGGCCTAAATTGAGCCGTATGGTGCCTGCCTTGCATCTAGAGCCTGTTTGGGATCCTGGAGCGTCAGTGGATGAAGCCCTAAAATGGCTGGACAAATAGATGGGGTTTGAGCATATTTGCAGCCCAGGGGAAAGATTAAGTTCAGCACAAAACAGGGCAGCAAAGTCTACTTTTAATTCAAAGATAAATGTTTCTAAATTAGTTGTACCAAGTTCTTGGGCAGGCTGTTTGAGAAGCTGCAGGAACCTTCTGGTCCTGGTGAGCATGATGAGTTGTCCAGGCAAGCATGGGCACTGTAGTAAAGTTCTGTCTGCCCTTTGAAAATAAAATGTCAGGGAACACACTTTGGCATGCCAGAACAATTTAATGATCTACCTGTTACAGAGGGCTCATTGGGGAAAAAATCCTCAACAAACCAGTTAGTATAAAGTTGACAGTAATCCATAATCCTTATGTTTATGTGTGGATAGTGTTGGGGCAGAACATTCAACCAGGAATTAGGTAGATCATAGCCTTGTCCTCTGGGGTTAGAGACTGGATTCTGTATCTTTTTTAATATAATTCTAGCCATTACCTAGTGAAACTGTGGGAAATGTAAGGCTGGTGTATCTAGGGAGATAGTCCTAAGAGAGACCGTGGCTTGCCCTCTCAGTGCTTGAAGAGAGGAGAGTGCTTAGCCACAGAACTGAATTGACAGTTTGTTTAGTGATACAGAAATCGGGTATTCTCACAGCCTTCCATTCAAGCACTTCCTAATGACTAATTTTGATGTTACTCTGCTTGTCCTGCTTGTTGTCATGGGAGACCTACCATTCTTTGCCCAGGCTTTGCTTAAGCTGGAGTACTAAGACAGGACTTACCAATTCTTTGTGAAGACGTCAGCAACTAGTTGCCGGTCCCTGAATTGTTGACATGACTATTCCTATATATTAGTTCAAAATGCTGAAACATGAGAACTTGGCTCAGGATAGAAGAAACTCTCATGAGCCATCTGTTCAGATTAGGATCTCCACCCTTACTTAATCTCCTTGAAAAACATGCTTTTTGGGAGGCTGAATACAGAAAACAAGCATCTTAAATCTTTTCCAGGATGAGAAAACAGTTGTGCTTGCCTCAGAGTTAGAACTAACCATTCTTTAAAACTTAGCAACATACAGTTATTCCATCACTTGGGCTTAATTTAACCTCTGCAATCAAGTACTTGTGCACGTATGTGTGCATGCCTGCTTATGATGGATGTCAAATCCATTGTCAAAGCAATGTGTCAAGGCAGAACACACGAACTTTAGGAAAGTAACATTGGTCCTCTCTAGTAGTGGTAACCAGAGAAATACTTAATTTCAGCTTCCTAGACAACTGATCCTCTGTTTCTCTTTTTTTCTTTTTTTTCTTCAGAACCAACTGGTAAAAACTAATTCATTTACGGGTGGAACAGCACATGATTACTGTAGATTTGAAGTTTTATAACGTGGTTTCATTAGTGCTCTGTTTTATTGATAAGTTCAGATTTTTTCTATGATACAGACATGTGAATCCACATAAAACATTTCTGTTTCACATACAGTTGAATATTTCTACTTCATTGTTTACAACTTCAACTTAAAATGTATTTATAACATACTGAAAATAGCAGAAAGATGCAAATGATTTGAAATTATTAAAGAAATTGATTTCATAAAAAAATCAGAAAAATAGTATTCTGTAGCACTAGTAGTAAAATTTATTTTTCCCCATATAAAGGCTCATTTATTTTTATAGCAGTTTGATGACACATCTGCTTGCTTTATTCAGCTGAAAAGAAAATGTTGGTTCTTGGTGTTTTGTAAAATTGCTTTGTTAAATTATTTTCGAAATCGTTCAACTTTTAACAAATGACATTTGATACTAACATTGGAAAGCAATTTCAGCTAATTAAGTAGATCCTTCTATAAACCATTGGAACATTAAGATGACAAACTGTTCATTCAGGATTATTTTAATTGGTACAATTATTGTAATTTCGTTGCAATTATGTGTTGAGCTAAAAGCTTTTGTTTAAATCATTTGAGGGTTTTTTGTTAATATATATACATAAGTAAGAAGAAAAGAAGTAAAATAAAAACTGAAAAGCATTATCTGTCTACTTTTTCATTACACTGCTTTAGACAAATATTTATTAAATTACTCTTTTAAAGAAGTATGTTACATGTTTTCAGCAAATCTGTAGCAGTGTTAAAATTGAGCAAGATCATTTTAATTCTAACTTTTCTGGGAGGTTATTAAGTTAATTCCAGTTTTGACACTGTTTAAATATCTTTCAGGAAAAAAGGATGAAATTAACTTTTGAGGGATTTGCAAGTTGTATAAAATCTATTGATGTATTAATTTAAGCAGGGCAGCTCCTCCGTGATTATAGAAATTAAAAATGAAAAGGCTATGAAAGGTGCCACCTTCACCACTCTGGTTACAATGTTCTCTGCAATCATCTTTTGCCGAGACCAGGTTTAAACAAATCACTTCCTTTAAGTAGACAATTTAATATTCTCGTAGACCTCACAGTGAGGCATTACTTCTAAATATTTAACCTACTTTTTGTTTTTCAGTTTCCTTTTATTGCCTCTTACTTAAAATGAAGAGTGCATACAATTACTATGTTTCTTGCTGTGCTGATAGTGTGATCCCAATGTTAAAAGGCAACATACCAGTTGAGTAGTAAGTGGCCATTGTCCAAACTGTCTGCTAAATAGACCTACATATGAAGCAAGGCATAAAGGAGATGGTAAAAAGAGTACCAGAGGACATGACAAGTAAGAAGGAGATTATAATAGGAAATGGATTGAAGCAAAAGCCAATCCGAACAGGACAAGGATATTTTTACCTTCTTTTACTTAACTTCATTGTATAGAATAAGTCTTCAGAATTCTGAAATATTTCCCAGATAAGTATCAATGCTTACAATGTGCACTAATGACATCCCTCAAAAGCGCTCTTGTGTATGTTTCAAATTCCTCCAAGCACCACTGGTTGATGTGTGTTTAGGGGGGAACACAGCAACTGTGTGCAATAGCAGTTGCACCTTTTTGCCTTCCATTTCTTTATAGCATTTGCAACAGATGGCTAGATTAGTCTTTTACTTACTCTGAGAAGGGGAACTCATGCTTTTTTGTGTAAGTGTTTGCTTTTGGAGAAGTGTCCTTTTGCCTGATCCTGAGGTTGACTGTGTGCCATAATGTAGCTCCAGGAAAGAACCTTGTGCTGGAGACTAGGATGAACTGTGGCCATTTCTAATGGTAGAGGACCTGCAAATATTTGCTGAATTTCTAAGTCCTACAGGTGGAGATATTCAATAAAAGAATCCCCACATAAAGCAGCTTTGTAACTGATGGACAGTGATGAAACCAGAAACCAGATTAATACCGTATTCTTGTATTTCACTTGTGTGAGTGATCTTGTTGGACTTGTCCGTTAGGGAGACATAATTACTTTTTTGTTTACAGAGCAGCTTTGAACAGTCTTTTAGATTCTTCTCTGTAACTGTTTTCACTGCTTTTCCATCTGGGTAATAAATATAATGATTTTAAAAATTATTTTGCCTTCTGTAGCTCAAATAGCAAAGCTGTGGATGAGTCCAGGCAGTTCAATAACTGTATAAACACTTTTTCTCATTCCAAAGAATGCTAGTGTAGGGTGTGCTCTGGAAAGTTAAATCAAAAATAGACCCTTTTAATATGACTCAGTGACAGTGCCTGATATTGGAGGTGGGAAATTAGTTTAATAAATAGCAATCTTTTAAGAGAAAAAAAGGTGTTTTCTTTTTCTGAAATGATCAAAACCAGGAACACTCAGAAGAGGTGCTTTATCTACTGTTGCTTCAATGGTGTTGTTAATTTTGCAAAACAAGCTTTCCTGAGTACCTATGGTAATAGGAGTTTTTAAATAGCTATTGCACCTGTTCAGTGAAGTCTCTGCTGCTTAATATGCACTGAGGGGTTTAAAATTGTTGTCCAGATAAATATGTCAGACTATAGCTTTCTCTTTTTTTTTTTGTCTTTATAAAGAGAAAACATTCATTTCCTTATGTTTTATTAGTATTTAGTGTGGGATGGCTTTTTATTCCTGCCTTTATACAAGTGTGTGTATGAGCAAATTCTCTTTGTCAACGTGCAAATGACCTGTTGAACATTTCAGGTTAAAAGAATATTTGCAGCACTATTTTTGATCCATTGATAGTACTTAAAATTTTCTGGACTGTTTTGTGTGAGAGCTTTCAATCCAGAAACAGATGCACCCTTAGGCATGAAAATACAGTGTCACTATACTGACCAGACATGAGAAGAACAGGATAAACAACTTCAGAGCAAAGTGCTCTATCTGATGTGTGTATTAGGTATTAGAGATCAGATGCAGCATTCTGTTAAACATCAGAATTTCGTATTACATTCCAAGTGGCCCAGATTTTCTAGTTCTGTTTCTCAGTATCAAACACTTAGAATAAATGTTTGTATGTCATTTTTACTGAAAAGTTACCACAAAAATGTTGTTTAAAATAATTAAATTAAATATATTGAGAGAAAAATTTTAAAGTCACGTGATAGAAAAGACATGACATGCCTTTGTGTTTATACCTTCTGGTTCTGTTTATTCTTTAAGAACAAATTGATTATGTCTGTTGCTTTTTATGGAGTGTAAAAGTTAAGTGACTTGTCCACATAGTTACCTGCTCTTGTAAAACACATGAGGAAAAAAGGAAATTTAGACGTGTGAAGAGTAACTTGCAGAATTTTTTTGTTTTCATCTTCAGGGAGAGAGGTTTGGAAAGAGCAGGAAGAATGGCCCTTCAGGGTATGAGAACTTGCAGAGAAGTCAACCTTCTGCCTGTTCAGGAGCAACAAAGCAGGCTGCTCCATGAAAAAAGGCAAGCTGAGAGATGAGGACAGCAAGACAGGCAGGGCATTGTCCTCATGAGTAAGAGGTACAGTCCCACAGTAGCCAAGCAGGAAAATCAGAGCACGTTCAGTGACAGTAACCAGGGACAGCCAACAGCCCATTTGTCTGCAGTCACAAAGCATGTTTTTGGTCAAGCCAGAAAGTCGAGCCAGTGAGTCAAGATCAAGACCAGTAAGGTTTTTAGATGTACCTCAGATAAGGACCAATAGCAAAGACCTGAGCTTAAACATAGCTCTTGAATCTCTACTCTTATCACACTGATGGGATCACAGGTGACTCAGCTGCCCTGTGTCAGAGCTGACCTCAGGCACACGAAGCCAGATGCCTGCCTACACTGGGGAGAGGAGGTGCTAGAGCCTGTTGGCATATTTGAGGGCCTAACTGAACCAACTGAACAGGGAATGTCGGCTCAGCACAGCCTTCGGTGTGGATGACGTTACCTTGAGGAAAAAGCGAGAAATAACCCATCGTTGTTGGAATATAACTTACTAAAAACCACTTTCAGTGTGGATTTTTTGCTGCTCATGGAAAGGCTATGTAGAATAGTGGGGTGAAGTTTTAAGATTCTCTTCTTTTAATGTAATATTCTGTTTTGGGCTTATTCCTTTTAAATTCAAGTAGTTTCTTGTGGAAACAGGCACTCTTAACTCTGACAGGTTTTGATGTTTCTGATTTAAAGAATAAGTCTGCCTAAGGAAAATCTGGCCCCAGAAGGAAAATAGGATGTTCATAGTGCTTTATTTTTAGATCTGCGTGCTTGTATTTTAGAAAAAAGTAACTTCTAAAGTGCTTTATATGCTAACCTTGTATTTTTATCTGAGAAGTACAGGCACATACGATTTTTGTGGCTTTTTGCCAAAAGATTATCATTTGCATAAATATTTCTTTCAAAGGCGTAGTTTAAGACATTGAGCTCAGGAGGTTAGAATAGAGACTTCAATCTGCACACCAGCAGTGGGCTATTGGCTTCTGAACAGTAGCTTTGTTCATCGTATTCAGAACACTGTTCGCATTGAGACTTAAGTAGAGCTGGCATTAAAATTCAGCTAATTTGTTTCATGTGATTCATCAGCTGTGTGCTTTATTTAAATCTATGTCACATTCTCTTTTGGGTTTTTATTTGTAGATTTAAGTGTTGAAGTAGGCCACTCTTTAACTCTTCAGTCCCTGACTTAACAACTGATTTGATTTTGATTTTTGACAGCGTTGAACTCTTGTCTAGAATACAGTAAATGAACTGAACGTAACTGAAGTGTGCATTAGTGGTCTTGGCCTTTTTACATGCATACTTACAGTCAGTTTCATCATAGTTTTATATAAGGCAGAGTGGAAGAAAATAAGATAGTAGATAGATGTTAGTGTAAAATACACAGTTCTCAGATCCTGTTGAGTATACAAGTTTTACTTCATGTTGCCAATTCGTTTTTCATTGTTTCGTTTTGGGGTTTTTGACCTTTTGGCCCTTGAGCTGGGAACAACTTTTTGCTCTTATTAGATGGTTTTAAACACTGTTGGATAATGAACTGTTTCCATTCTGTGTAACTGTAACCTACTTTAGGGTGTCAAAATTCTCTTCTTACCTTTTATTCTGTTATGGTTTGAGCCTGTGTGAAACCCTACACGCACTGAACTTCCCTAAAGTGAATATTCCAACTGCCATGCAGACCATGTCTTCACAGGATAAGAACTTCTGTTAGAATACGCTACACTTGGCACTTGCTTTTGTGCTTTATGTTCATTACATTTTCTTATGCTGTACAAGTAACATCTCACAGTGAATAAAGTTATTCATAGCTACTGCTTATGGTGGCAGCATGGTATGGCAGTATCCTCCATCTGTTGGTTACATGGTCAGATAATTTCTGGTAACGTTTATAAGAATTCCTTAATTCTACTTTTACTACAGGACAACACCATCCTAAAAGATCAGGCTTGAAGTTTAACCACAGCTAAAATACATTTTTTTAATGTAAAAGAATTGCAATTCAAGCATCTAGCCTAGCATTGATCCTCAATTTTTTAATTTCTCTTAACATTAAATGCTAAATATTCTGCATAAATCTGCCACTGCTGTTTCTGGAATAATCCCATGGTACATAAAATTCTGCTTTTTATGGAGGATCTAAAAATAAAGATAAAGGAAGGTTGCTGCTTTTAAAAAGCGAGGGAATTGTGGAATAAGATCAAATCATTCAGCTAATGATAGACGTAGTTCATTAACTGTATTAAAAATACAATTCAATTACAACCCAATTTTTTTAAAGTGTTTTTTCTTTTCCCTTCATAGACACATGAGTGTATTGATTCAATGCAAGAGATTCTTGGTTGCACTTGGTAGATTACTGAGCGTATGTGAGGGCTTCTTCCTGCCTTTCTGTCAGTGCAGTCCTTTCCTCCACAACAGCCCTGGCAGTTGCCTTATTGCCTCAGCTGCTTTAATTGCCCGGTAATCAGAGAAAACTCTTACAACTTTCTTGGTTCTATCCTAACTTTATAGCAAGTTACAGCAGCTTACAGAGCAGTCAACATGTCTATGCTAAGTCACCCCTTTTCAGGGAACTGTGATCATGATACAACTTTGGGAAAAGTCATTAACTAGTGAGATGCCTCATTCATTTTATATTTATATAAAGTTTTGGTGTTGGAGTTTTTTTTCCTCAGAACTTTTTTCTATTTTTACTCCAAATATAGCATGGTTATCACTGGTAGCCACATAGAGGGGCCTCATACTTACTGCTATGGCCATGTCAGGCATTCTCAGTGCATTCTTTCACAGTTACACTGGGTGTGAGGAATGTTTTTTCATTTTAGTAATCTTTAATTTAGATTATAATTTCTTACTTGGTATCAGATGAGGTATCAGTCATGATACTGTGACATGTCAGAAAGATAGATCCATTTGACCCATCATCTCAGCCTTCATCACTTGCTTGCATTTGGTATGAGCTTTTCATAAACTTCTACAAGGCAAATATTTAATCTTTCTCCTCATTCCTTCCTAGAACTGTCCATTACACTAGTGCTTACCAAAAAAACCCACCATTTCTTTACAGTAGACATAATGCATCAACAGCCTCTAACATTGATTGTGTCTCATTGTACTGTTGCTCTCTTCTGTTTGTGACTTTTTGCCCTAGAAGATTAATTACTTGAAAAGAGGTAGTTGTTTTTCCACCTCCTACCTTGAAATCATGCACAGTTGAGTTTTGATCAATGTCTAAGATGCCTGAGTGTTCCTGTTACAAGAAACATTAGTTTACAAATAAGATCTTTTAACAATGTGATTTCTGACTGGTATATGAGAATTTGAATGGATGCTTGAGGTTAATGTGGACAAATGTCAGCTTCTCCTCACTTCTGAATTGATGTTACTGATCTATAAGTTCCTGATCTGACTTTAGTCTTGTATGAGATTCTTTAGTCTTCTGTCTCTTTGAGATTTCTCTGAAGCATACAATTAGATCAGATTACTTATCAGTTTGAGTTTTTTTGCATGTTAGAAAATGTTAAATAGGTCTTTCTGCAGACAATGCAACTCGTGGGTTGTCTACATTTTCTGGAAAACAGGGAGAGTGGATGCAAGTGGACAAGTATTTCACCCTGGAATATCACTATGCCAATGGAATTCATACTCTAATAAATATCATTTATCATTTATCTAATATTCTCCCCAGAATTTCAAAGAATATTCCTACAACTAAAGATGTTGAACCTCTACTTGAAATTGATGCAGATATACGGAACTTTGAAGTATTTTTATCTTCACGAACACCTGTTCTTGTTGCACGTGATGTGAGAACCTTTTTGCCATGTACTGTAAACTTAGATCCCAAGCTACGAGAAATCATTGCAGGTTAGTAAGCTTTCAAATAAGTTGAAATTGACTATTGTATTGTTTTCATTTTATCTAGAACTGCTTGACACGTTACGCAGAGTTCTGATTTATTCATCAAATCAGACCTTCAGATTGTCTGATTTCATTTCAGTAACAGACCATTCAGTTTCATTTAGTAGCATCACTGTAAAGGCCAGATCATACTAGGCTTCTTGATTTTAAGACTGCTTTACAGGTGGTGGAAAACAATACATACAATGATATTTTGGTAATTGAGATGCAAGTTGAGTTCCAGGTCTTTGTTGACAGTTTTGAGTAGCATCGCTAAGGTCTGATAGAACTGAAACAAAGTATATCTCTATTTGATGTACATCTCACTAGATAACTGTGCAGCTGATACCCTTGGGTTACTTTTTAGTCTACTGTAGTATATTTAAATTCATCCTAGGGCAAATGTTTTTTGTTGTGCAGTGGTTGTTAATGTAGTTATCTTTACTCGCTTGTAGTCTCAAAAAACTACAGTCAAGTTCATCTGTGTTCTGTTTTGCAAAAACACTCAACATTGAATGTTTAGAACGCTCACTGTTGCTGTGGATTGGTATGATTGTTGATAGTATGATACTTTTGTCCAGTCTTAAGGACTGCTGATGGCTCTGGAGTAAGGCTGGAGCATCCTAACATTTTCACCTGTCAGGAGATGCCAAAGCTATGATGAAAGCCAGAACTTTAAATTCAAATTAGAATCCTTAAGATCTTTGGAATGACAATCAATATTCTAGGTGGGAAGTGAATTCAGGTATTAATAATTCTCTTTGCCTATCTTGTCTGTCATGATGCCTCAATTCTCCATTTGAATCTGTTTTGTTCTTTTTTCCAGCTTCTCTGTACTTGGTAACTGCAGTGTGATGGCCTAACTTAGTTCACAAGCTCTGTCTCATTAACCTTTTCAGAAACAGTACAGGTCTGACTCACATCAGACATACTTACCATCAGAGACATACTTGACGTGATGTATTCCCGCCTTGCTTCCCACTTGGGTTGAGATTTCTAAATTGTTTAGAGAGGATTTAGAGTGTTTTATTATGATATGTAAATTTGTGCAATAAACCGTCCTAACTCTCCTGAAGACTCCCGCATAGATTTGATCCTCAAAAGGAATCAACTGAATGAAGCTGAAAGTGATATTTGACGTTCTACTTGATAAGTTCTGTTTGGGGTTAAATACACGAAAATGTAATGAGTCGGCAAACAAATCAAAACTTTTTCAAATACTTCAAACAAAATCTGGGGGTTTTTTTCCTTTTTATTTTTTAGATGTTCGTGCTGCAAGAGATCAAATGAATATTGGAGGACTTCCTTATCCCACTTTGCCTTTACATGAGGCACCTGCTAGAGCGACATCTCTGTTCAGTCAGCCTTCCTCAGCTTGCTCTTCTACAACCTCTTTCAATGGACCTTTCAACAGTGGAGTTTTATCACCACAACCTCATAGCAGTTACTATAGTGGTATGACAGGACCTCAGCATCCATTTTACAATCGGGTAAATAATTGAGAACCAATTAACATTTTTCTGATTTAATCCGGTAATATTGCAGATTTCATCTATAAAATATTAAAAGACCCATGCAAGTTTTATTTAGGAATGGAGAAAACTCCAAAAGTTGGTAGATTTCATGGTAATGTTGAGTTGCTGTAGTCTGAGGGAGAAATGTTATAAATTATTATACAAGAGGTAAAAAAGGTTAAATCGAGAATCCGTGATTTGATGGTTCTGTGATCTTGAGACACTACTCAGCTGCAGGATGCTGCAGGTGTGGGGTTTTTCATTTTGTGAGGTAATCTGTGCTCAATTATTCATATACTAGCTCACAGACATTGGAAGGGATCCTGGTTGTTTTTTGGTGACAGAAACATAAGTGGGGAGCTACCGCACAGGAATATATGTCTGACTTACATTTGCCTCTTTTTAAAGCTTTTCTGGGATCTTTTCCCTAAACTGATATTATATTAATTTAAAGAAATTAACATAAATTGCTTTAAACATAGATTTTTGAGCTGTTTGTGGGCCTCAGAAAATCTAGTCCTGAGCAGCAGTATCTAGTCCTCTGCAATATTATCAGGAAAAAAAAAGATAGAAAGCTGATATAAGTCGTAGTTCATTTCTATATGCAGGAAATGGCCTCAGCTAGATTTAGCTGCAGGTAAATGTTTAAGTTAATAAGCTGGAACTACAATTGAGTTATTCCTAAAGCAGTGTTTGTCAACCAAGGCAGAAAAGAGTACACGTAGCATAGTGTCAATATGTCATTTTATTGAATACACTTTGAAGTAGTCCAGAACTGATAAATACTTGTATCAGCATGAAGATTCACATGACTATCTGAGCATTGTTAAAGTAAGCATTTAATGGAAAGGACTGTTTTTGTGTCTGTGTTACTGTACATGACAAGGTTTAAAGCATGAGGTGATATGTAGCCAAAACTTTATGGGTTTTTTTGTCTCTAATAGGCATTCCAAAAGTAATTATTGGTGAATCATAAGCTATTCTTGCAGTCAGTTTATTTGTTCATTTGCATTAAGTGCATACACAGACTTATGCTTACTTTTTTTGCTTGCTGCAGAGTAAAGTATTTCCATTTTGTCCTTTCTCTCTAGAATTGTATACTGCCCTCCTAGCATATAATTGGTTTTAGTGTATCGCACTTTGAAATACTGACTCCAAAGTAACAAATACAACCCTTTGTCATAAAGGTGCTGTCATGAACACTACATGCTGAGATAAGTGATGAGAACCCTATAATAGGAGAAAATTTAGATTGAAAGACTGTTTTTTTCAGTGTTTTCAATCATATTTCCCTCCTCAGGTTTTTCAAAGAATGATGTTTAAAAAAAGAATAGCAAGAAGAATAGGCTCTTCCCAGTAGAATTTTGAGAGAGATCTTGGATTCTTGTATGACACAACACAATGGGTTAACATGTTTCTGTGGAAATGCCTGAATTTTATTCAAAAAGGTCCTAAGTTCTGGGGATAGATGCCTTATTTTGACCAGGAAATGGCTCCTCTTGTGTTGTCTTTAAGCATTTATTTTTGTTTAAAGCCTTTGAGCTGCTGGGGGAAAAACTGTTTATTTGTAGGAAATAGGATTTTTTTAATTACGTATGTTTCTGTTTTGTTCTATAAATGCTCCTGTGTTATGGACCTTGAACTTGCAGTGACGTAATCTGTTTGGTTTTGGTTTAAAAACCCATTCTCTCTCTGTATAGCTGTAAAGCAAATACTATAATGCCATTCAGCAGCTTTGCTTTGGTTTTCAGTATAAGACTAAGTTGAACATGTAAGTTTTATCACTGTCTAATGACCTGGCTACAAGTTGGATTCAACTTTGGCTTCTCAAAATCATTGCTATCAATCATCATGAAGATAATGTTTCTTATAGAGGAGGACTGAGCAGTAAGCAAGTCTAATTGAGTTTTCCTGGGTTAGAACTAGAAATGATGGTATATGAAAAGTTTTCTTGAAAAAGAGGAGCAAATTCTTAGATATCTTGGGAAAATAATAAACCCCACATTTATATTTTCTAGGCTTTCTGCACTATTGGAGAACGCTCTACACAGATTTATGCCCAACATGTATTTAAATTGATGTCATACTTTCGTGATATCTATTATCATACTTCAAGTGAAGATTGAATCTGTAGAGTTCAAGCCTATAGTGAAGAATTAATCCCAAAGTTGGGAAGCAGTGGACTAGCTGAAGGGGGCTCAAGGCATAATTAGAAATTATGAAAGAAATGTGGGGTAATTGCCTTATTGAACAACTTTTTTTCATAGCTTTGTAGTTTGACGATTCATAACCAACAAAGAGGTGTTCACTATGTGTTTTGGAGGATAGTCTTAGCAGTGAGAGCTAGACAGTTAAATGTGGGGTCATCATTAAGCATTTCAGACTTGAGGGTTTTCCGTGTGGTTTAAGCTGTTAGGTGAAAACTGGGGCATTTAATAATTATTCTGCAAAAAATGTAAACTTTTTTTGAAGAGAGTTGAATTTCCAGAAAATAGCATAGAATCTGTGCCTTATGACAGTGAAATAATTTTTTGTCACTGACTTTTCTGAATCATGCTCTACTAACCAGTAAAGGTAAGGCAAAGGTGAGGTGTTGGTCCTTCTGCTTATTTAAAACAAAACAAACCAAATTCCCTGTTTAGACTAATGGTTACAATACATATCATGTAGCTTCATATGTTGGAAGAGCATTTTTGTGCTAGTTATAAGAAAGAGTGTGCACAGACTACTTCTAGCAGCTAAGTATGAAAATATCCATAAATCACTCAAAATTATAGCATGTGTCACCTAAGTAATTGGTGTATGCAAGGATTAGACTTGAATTTTTCAGTTCATTTACAACTGAATGCACAGGTATTTTAGTCCTTACTGACAAATCCAAAGTGGAATATTTCAATAAATTTTACTCCTCCATCATAGATCGACCTTTGAGTCAGAATGATTTACACTGAGTTTGGTTGGTACTCTAGTCAGAATCTTGTCATGTGCAGAAACACAAACCAAATCATGCATTCCGTTTTGTTAAGTAGCTGCGTAATAGAAAATGCTACATATAGAAACATCAGAAATCTGCAGTGCATTCATTGTTTTGAGATTTGTAGGTTTGGATTTTTTTTAAGAACTGGGTAATGACTTAAAAGCAATGGGCACTATAATTTTACTTCTCCTGAGATGCTGTTGCTTTCCAGTACATTGCCTTAAAAGAGAATTGATAAGAAAGCTAAAACCCCGGTTTTAAAACCTTACTCAAATTCAGAGATAGCTCAAAATTAAGTTTCCTAATATTGCAAAAGCAGTTTATACCTCTTAACTGTGTTACCATTTTGAAGATTCACGACTCTCAAACACACGTTTCGTTGCATGTGAGCGGGTAGCATGTGAATTTCAGGAAACATGTTTACTACACTTGATTTTAGCACTTGAAAGATAGAAACATATGGAGTCATCTGTTCAAATGGAAATGTATTTGTAATTTTGAGATCTCTATAACTTCTAGAAGTGACTTTATTAAAAGACTAAGTTCTCATTTGGGCGCTTAACACTCATCTATGATTCTATGATTCTATGCGCTCATAAGACTTTCAGGAACTTTGATAGTGTTTGTTTTCTTGAAATTTATTAGTAAAAAAAAGATAGAAAAATAACCTGATCATAAAAATCATGATTAAAGTTAACTGATATTTGTCAAAAACAAACTCATTTCTGTTTTATAAAATGTTTTTTAGATTTGTTTTACAATAAATAACCTTGTCTTTTAAAATGGTATTTGTATTGAGCAACATTGCATTAACATATTTCCAACAAAACAAAGCTCAAATACTGTCTGTTATAAAAGTCTATTTATAACTTTATAAAATCTAGCATTTGTGGAAATCTTCAGATTGGTTTCCACAAATGTGGGAAGTTCTAGTGATGCTGTTACGTAGCACATTATTTCTTCGGTACAATAGTCTTGGGTATTACAAATCCTCAGTTTTACTGAGCATCTGGGTTTTAATTTAGCAGATCAAGGACAGTGAAATTGTGAGAATTATCTTTAAATTATCCTTTTCCCCATATTAAAAAAAAAAAAAAGTTAGCATGTTGCTACCCAAACCACTTTGACTCTGTTCCTTCATCAAACCATGCCAGAGAACCCGTTGGCTCTGATGAGACTAGGAGGTCAGCTGCTGAGAGATTTTGAAGAACTTGATCCAGAGCTTTTAGTTGAATTCTGTTCAATGCAAAAGGAAAACTGTTAGTAATTGATGTTTTCATTTTATTAAACTCGGCTAGAGGATGTGTTTTGTTGAAATAATTTTTATTTTATTATTACATTTTGATTTGTGTAATTGTTTGTCCCTTTTTTGTTACATTTTTTTTCCCATAGCCATTCTTTGCCCCATATCTTTACATGCCAAGGTATTACCCTGGCAGTTCTCATCTCATCTCACGTCCACCACTAAAAACGAGTTTGTCCAGAGATCAGAACAATGGCCTAGTAAGTATTTTGAAGGATAATTCAAATACTAACCTAGACAATAAATATGAGTAGTGAAAATGAAGCTTATTAACCATGATTCATTATTAGACAAGCACAAACTATACTATAAATATTTTAAGCAAAGGTGTTATTAACATGTAATGTAAAATGTATTTTGTTTTAACTTAGAGATTCCTTACAGAGAAAACCAATTCTAACATCCAGTATCAAGATTAGAGGAGTATGACCCGTAATGCTGACGGGAAAATATTTTAATGAAAATGCCAGCTGTACTATTTTAAAGAAATTAATATAATGTGATACTGAAGAAAAAGAGTGCTACTTTCTAAGTTTTTTAAAAATAATACAAATTTTGTGGTATATCCGGAGAAGAAAAAAATGACATCCTTTAATGTAGTAAAGAACACTAGAAATTGGAGGATTGAAGTAAAAAGATAAAAGAAATCTTTTAATTATTTAAGTAAAACAAGATACATTTTATCTCAAGTATGCGTAAATTGTAGCTTGGTTTTGCAAGTATCTGTAATTCACCTTTATTTACCTGTTGAAAAATGAACAGATTTTCTAGCTTCCTATAGAATAATAAAATTCCTATTTAACAATATTTGTTTTACTGACAGATGACTGTTGAAACAGTTAAGAACTAAGAAAAGCCAAAAAAGTAAAAGCCTCACGTGTCAGTCACTTTAGTTCTAGGATATTGATACAATGAACAAAGCTATTAAAAGGTGGTAAAATCTTTAATCACTTCAAGAATAAATGTGTTTCTGTTGAATTATGTATTAATTATGAGATCATTCTCATTCACTGTTTAATCATACTTTTTGTTGAGCCCTTGATTATTTTACCCAAACCATAATATTTTGTTGTTGTTAGGATGTTATCAAGGAGGATGCTGATGAGGGGCTTCCTTCACCCACAGACCCCTCAATGGTAAACGAGTAGTCATGTGGTGTGGATATTTTAGCATCTCATTGCTTTTTCAGCAGTAATGAGTCTGCATTAATCATAACTGCAGTTCACTAACACTGCATCAGTGTCTTTGATGGGCAAATAGAGTAGTTGAAAACTAATGTAGTTCATGAATGAATTTAAGAGCTAATATTTCACTTATAAGATGTATATTATTTTACCCGTAGTTTTCCCTTTACCTTTCTCAGTAGCTGTGGTGAGCTTTCAGTAAAGTGTGTTGTGGTAGCTAAAGAGTGAAGAGTGACAAACTGATTTTTCAGCACTTAGATTTGAGAATGAAGTAACTGTGTTTTTTCCGCTTTAGTCAACCTGCTCACCTGATCCCCGCTTCTTTTGTGACGTAAAGCTTTTGCAGTTAATGCACTGTAAAGCAACTTTCAATAGAAGTTGAAAAAAAAAAGTAAGAGGAAAGAATTGCTGGTTATAAGCTTAATCTTGAGGCAGAACACTAACTTCTACCTTTTCTGTGACTTGTTTTTGTTTTATCCTAAGTATTCACACAAAAATGTCATCTTTATGGGTACATGTTTTAACTCTAATTGTGGGAATTGATGGAAAATCATGATTTATTACCAAAACAGAGGTCAATATGATTATCATCGTCTTAATATGTGCTGCCAATAGTTGTCAGCAGTTACAATTTGACCTCAGTTATTTTTTCTTCTAGTAAGTCATTGCAAAAATACCTTTCTATTTTGCAGTGAAAAAACCCCCACACAAATCCTAGAGCTGTGTTTAACTGCCCATGACCTTCAGTGAGCACTCACATATGGGCAGTGCAGTGGAAAATGGACCCTAAAGTTCTCCCAGGTTGTTAGCTACCTTGTATGAAGGGGTAATTTTGGAATAAGTTTTTCTTCTTGTTTGTTTTTGAGATGCTGATGCCTTCCCTCTATTTGATTCCTTATCTCACCATCTCATTCTCTTCCCAGTCTTTTGCAGCTTGTTAATGCAAAAGAGAAAAAGTAAAGACTTTTTCAGAAGTAGTAGACTGAGGAATGAAGTACATGCTTATCTGTGAGTGTGAGAAGGGACACAGGCCTGAAAAAGTAGGATTTGTTTTTAGGGAAATGTAGTGAATAGGTTTTGGCAGCAGACCTGGACCTGGTTGCTCTTCTGGATGCTGCTATGAGTGTGTCTGCAGTTTCAAACAGCAATGTAAGGGACCTAAGTAAGTTGTGTAGCCTGTTGACTATAGGTAAGAAAGTACAGGAGATAGAACATGAAAAAGAAACTGCTTGAAATAATGGAAGATTTCATTGGATCTATTTTGGAGTTGAATTTATACTAGTAGTACTAGTGTAGTACAGTATGTAAGGTCATATTTTTCTAAGACCTAGCAATATATAACCTTACCTTAAGTGTAAATCTAAAATTTGGAACTTTTTAACATCTCTTGCGTAGTTGCCAAGGGTGTTATTAGAGTATGATATTTTATGTGCCTGATGAGGTGCCTCATCAGGTTTCCATTTATTCTAAAAACACGTTTTGTAGACTTTAGTGACATTTCTGTGAAAGGAAATAGTCTACTTGTTTTTAGGTACTGCAATTATCCGTAGGTGATGGAGACAATAATTTCATCCAGCTGTTTAGGTAGTTCTTAATTGATGGGTCATTGCGACTATATAAATTATACAGCTTCTAATTATTGAATGGATTGGTGCATGCAAAATAAAAAGCTGTACAAAGTAGTTAATGAACACCAAGATGTGTAATTGGTTTGGTGATTGAAAACAAGAAGAGTGTGTGTTGGACTAGATCATCTCTAGAAGGGTCCTTTCCAACCCCTACCATTCTGTTATGTTGTATAAAACCAAAATTGTCTTTCATGCAAAACTGGCAAAGAGCCAGAAATGTTGCAATTTGACTTTTGTATAAAATGGAGAATAATTGTTATTTTGAATGTTTAAGTCATACAAGGCAAAAAACTCAATTTCGTCACGAATATAAGTGTTTTCTGTAGTACAGATCATTGTTGCTACTCATTGCATGAGTTCCTAGAGGTTTGTTGAGCATGTTATGTGTTATAGTTAAGGCCTTGCCATTGGTGTCACTGACATTGGAGTTCACCAAGTCGGATATCTCAGATCCTAATCATTAGTCTTGTAAATTCAATGTAAGTCTAGGTTAGCCTAGTGGATATCAGAAATATCTTGAGAGCAGTCATCCTGTATCAGACACTTGACTTCTGCCACCTTCTATATTTGGATTCTATTGCTGATGATAAAAATTGTCTGTCTCGGACTATAGTTTACTGTCCTTTAGTGAACAAATCAAAACACAGACCTCAAGCCAGTAAGTTTAGAAATGCCATATATGTAGTTGTTTCAACATGAAAGTGCATTGCAAATCTTAGAATATCTGCTTAAATGTCTAATGAAAATAGATTTGACTTAAGATGCCAGCTGTTACACATCTGTGATGGAAGCAAACATACATTTCTGCTGACTTTACTATACAAATGGTTATTTCTCACAGGAGCTGCAAAAGCTTCTGGAGTGCTCTTCTGAAGAGTTTGTCGTTGGATTGTAGTGTTACTTATATCTCTTCATAGTATCCCCTGTTATGTTAGAAAGCAAACTAGCATTGGCAGTGGTTATCTGTCACAAACTTAATCGTGTGCTTTAGTTCGCATTATTAATGATAACTGGTTGGGATGCAGCTTGTTGCAGTATAATTACTTTGTTTAAATATGTTTTTCACACTGCATTGAATATATAATGCCTTAAGCTGTGTGCTCTGAATGAGAACTAATATGGTCCAGAGCATGGATTGTAGATAAACATACAATACTCCCAAAGAAACTGCAAGTGCGTTTTGAAAGTTTGAGCATGAATGGAAACGTGTGGAGTTTTCTTGTATGGATGTTCCAGGTGCTTTTATGTAGCATTTTTGTGCCTTGAATATTTGTTCTTAAAAGAAGTACCTTTTCAGTTCTGTTCTGTGAGTGCTGTTGGTTTGCCTATTTTGGAGGTGAGGGTGCTTAGACAGAAATTTTCAAAGTTACTTGAGATGTACTGGTGGTAAAACGTGGTCTTGAAATGGCAGGAGAATGTTTGGCTAAAAGCAAAGCTTCCCATCAGTAATGTAACGTAAAACAAAATCAGCAAGTGGTGTTTTCTTACAAGTGTAAAATGGAGTAGTCTGCTCATGGGAAAACTGTGTTTGTATAGCATATACTAAATGTTTCTTATGAAGGTCTGCTTAAAAATTTGATTGCATTATGAAGATATCCCATTTCTGTCCTATCACTGATTTCCTCTGTTCAAAGCGTGTCATTTGTATGTTCAACATTACTGATGTTGCTTTAAGCTGTTGTCTCTTTTCACTCTGTTTTGTCCTTTTCTCAAAGCCGTTTAAGTCTGGGTTAAGCAAAAACAGACAGGTACAGCCAGTTCCTCTGAATTATCCATTCACTTATTTCAGAGTCATTTCAGAAGCTATCATACTGGTGCTTCATGCTGGGCTGTCTGTAAACTAATACTCATTACTAGCCTTGAGGTTTGTTTTGACAAGCTGCTTTTAGCTTATGCATGGCAAATACTTTTCAGACTAATGTTCTCTAAGCATCTCTAACAAAACCACTAAGGCTGAAAAATGTGTCAGTTTAAGTACAGTTTTAATTCACTTACATGATGACAATATCCCTAAAGCTATTACATTACTTATTCTTTGGAGAGTGCTTTTTATAAAGAATGATTTGGATTAATGTGCATCTGTTTCAAACGCTTCACACTTTAACAAAAATAGTCTAAATATTTTAGTGCTTTTCTGTGTATTTTTTTTATACATAGGAGAGTTTCTAAATTAATTGTTAATGCATGCAGAAAGTATGACTTGTTCCTGATTGTTAAAAAATATTTTGATCTGAAGAAAAACTGTTTAATTAGTATTTAAAACTTTTCCCCTTTATTTGTAGATACATGATAATGTATTTAATAGACTCAGAGAACAAAGGCAACTGCTTACACACATTGCTTAGGGATCATTTATTTCAGTAGTGCTACAATGTGATTTTTGGTGTAATGGTTTCTTTTCTATTAATTGGCAAGCTTTCTTTCAAAAAGTAATTAAGATTTGAAATAATAGCTAATCTTTTCTGATGTGTTATTTGACTCATACCTATATTAAATAGTGTGTTTATTGGGAAATAATAGATGAAAGTGATATTCTGAAGAAAAACTCAAAGTGATTTTTTTGAAGAGAAAGAAGAGATGTACATAAAAGAAGTATATGATAAATAGTTTATGGATGAAGCTTCTTCCTTGTCATCTTCATCACTTTGGTGGTTGACTTATATCCTTAATATGATAAAGATTTTGACTGTGCTAAAAATCAGTCTTTAGATCAAGACTAAATAACTGTCTTGTCCTCAGAAGGACTACCAAACCCCTAAATTAGATGCTTAGACTGTAGTGGAATTGTGATGCTTAATTTATGTGCAGTAATTTAGGTAGACTACCTACTCAGAAAATGAATTATGTTTTGTTAGTTCAGAGTCCAGTTGTCATCACGGTAAAAAAATCATAAATGGTCAGAAGAACAAAGATGAGTGCCCCAGCTCTGTGCTCAGGCAAAGTGTGCAAACTGCTTGGCTTAGATTCCCCACAACCTCCTGTAGTGCTCGTGAGTGAAGTTGATAATTTGAAGCTTTTAAGTTTCAAGCACATCTAGCAGAGAACTTTGAGGGAATTACATGTAATAGCATGTAAACTTTGAAATTTAGAATAGCTTAGGTGAGCAGTGTACCTGTCTCCCTGGATCAGAATGTCTCCAATAACAGGAAGTTCGAAATAACTCTGAGGTCCAGTTGGAGTAAATAATGGAATTTTGAGTTGCTGTCTTGGAATTAATAGTGGAATAAATTATTCTTAAATGTTCTGCTTTAGATAATTTGGATATGATTATTGCCATTCTGTGTGATAATCCTTGATTTTCATAAGCAGTATATTTAGATTCACTAATTTATATTCTGAAATATTAATTAACTTTGCAGTAATAATACTTTTTTTCAATTTTGACTTACTATAAAACAGTCTTCATTGATGATTTGAAGAATATAATCAACTTGATTGACTGAGCTCTGGATAGTCAAAGTGCACTTTTGTATCCCAGGGTTTATACGTGTGAGGATGAGCTCTAAGGCTTTTTGCATCCTCCCCAAATGAGCTGTGTTTGGTTTCCAGTGCTGAAACCATAGCTTGATGTTCAAAAAAAAGGGAAGGGTGCAACCTCCCTCTTAGGAGGAGAGTATACAAGTATTTCATAGCTGATATAGGTGGTTCTGATTTGGATTGTAGGAATTTGGAATTGCTAGTGTAACTGTTTAGAGCGTTGCACTTTGCTCCAGCTTAATGCACAGGACCCACCCAGGGAGGATGTAGAGGTTTTTTGAGAATGTACTGACTACCTGCAGATGCATTTGTTTTGTTTTTCCACGCTTTCTTTAAAATGCCCAGAACCTGGCAACATCAACAACACAATTTCTGTGTAACTGGTCAGAGTTGTCAATAGTTTCTACCTAAGTCTTGCTAAAGTTCAAGATACATGGAGCATCTTCATAGTATCTTGGAGGGCAGTGGCAGTGCTGCTCTGTGTTTCTGTACTGTGGTACACAGCCCCTTGGCTGAACTGGCATAAATGGAGCTGAAGGAACCCCTGGAAAATGGACAGATGTTGCTAAAATTACCCAATGAATCCAAGTAATTGAAGAGTTATGTTTTAGATCATCTTTGATACTAAACCAGGAGTTTTTAAGGTGGGAAAATCTAAGTCATATCTGCATTATTAAAAAAAAAACAAAAACAAGACAAGCCCAAACCAAAACTAACTACTGAAATAGGGAGAAACTCTTGAGTAAAGGTTCATCTGAAATTGAATAACCCCTACTTAACACTTCTGATGTTTATGTTGCTTCTCTTAAATTATGTAATTAAAGAGAGCTATTTTCTCACATAGGCAGGCATCAAGATGCTGTGTTTTTTCACATATAAATACCTGTAATAAATGTTTCCCATTATATATTCTGATAGTACTTGAAAATGCCTGTGCATTCCTATTCCCATCTCTTTAATTTTGGTGGTTGAACGAAGCTTGATTTGTGTTGGTGTCACTGTTGAAGTTCCCGGTGTACTGAGCATTTGAACAAATCTTATGTGCACGTTTTCTCACTTACTACAGGGAGCAGGAGCAGGCACAGGATCGACCACGGGAACATCACATGTGTCTCTGAGCACAATGAGTGTGGAAGCTGTGTGTGAGAAGCTAAAGCAGATAGATGGTCTGGATCAGAGCATGCTACCTCAGTACTCTGCAACTATAAGAAAGGTATCAGCTAAATTTCAATAATGTATTTAGTACCTAAACATGGAGCTACTGAAGAAAAAAGGAAATTTTAATTGCTTCTTTTCTTGAAAATGTCCATTGAAACACATATCAAAACAACATCCTAACTTCTATGTGTGCTAAGTTTGGAAAACGTTCCAATACAAGCATATGTATTTTTCAGAGAAGGTGCTCTTTTGCAAAAAGGAAAAAGAGAGTCAAATATAAATGCCGATGAGACTGGTTATTTTGTCAAAAGAAGCAAGAAAATTATTTTAAAAATTACCGTATGTACATAAATAGGTTACAAACATGTTCTATATCCACATAGCAACATCCTTTTTCCATGAGGAATTGGCACATCTCTTCTGTTTTAAATGAGCGGTGAAAATGGTTCATTTTCTCTTTTCTAACATTCCACATCTAATTGCTTCAGAAAAAGGACACTATATTTTTCTGTTCCTGGTTTTCTCTCTGAGATATTAGCACAGAATGATTTTTTTGTCTGAATTACTTTTTCTTCACTGCTCTGTGTGTTTCTTTTACAAAGAAAGAAGGGAAAAACATGGTGATTGTCATTAATGAATGTTTTTGCTGAGCTCACTTTGGCCCAGTACCTATCATACCTTAAAAAAATACAGGGAAGATAACGATTCAAGGATTGACAAGGTTGATCATAGGAAGCTTCAGTGATGTTGCTTAAATTGAGAAGTAGGATGTCAGATTGCAACTCATTAAGTGTTGCAGCAAAAAAATCCAGTTGCTTCAGTGGCTTCAGAGTACTAAAAGAATGTGCTCACCTATAAAGAGATTCCTCATATTTATATTCTTGTATTTCTTACTACAAGTGACACCATGTAAAAAGTGTCGTGGTTTAGGCCCATCAGGGAACAAAGACCACGATTAGCCTCAAGTACCGAAGAGGCTGAGAATTGCTCGAGGGCAGGGAGGGCTTAATTGCCGCTTAAGGTCCAGGACAAAACAGACCAGGCCACTCGGTTTGGGGAAGAAAACCAGAAAATAATTTAATGCAACATCAACTAAAACATACCCACAAAAAAAACCCCAAAACATAACCAAAACGAAACAACACAGAGTAATACATCAATGGAAAGTCCAACCAGCCTTTTTAAGAACACCTTCCCGCCACACCTCCCCTCTTCCCGGGCTCAGAGCCCTGATCCCGAGGTTTTTACCTTGCCCCCCCCCGAACGGTTCGGGGGGGCAGGCAGTGGAGGTCTCAGTCAGTCTGCTCCCAATAGCTTCTGCCGTCTGTCCCTCCTCAGGACGGGTGAACTCCACACCAGTCCTCCCTGCAAGTCCGTGGGGTAACTCACACACACAGCAGCCCTGCACGGGCTGCTCTGACGTGCACCCATTCCAAAGGCTGCAGCTCCTCTGTGCCTCTCGTGTGGGGCTGCTCTGCGACGTGCAGGCTCTCCAACACGGCCTGGGCCAGGTCCGTCTCCCCACACAGTCCCTCGCCCGTCTGGACTCACTCACATGGAGCTGCTGGTGGCTCTCAGTCCTGCCACGGATCTCCACAGGTTTCAGGGGCACAGCTTGCATTCTTGCCACGGCTTGCAGAAGGGTCTCTGGTCTACTGCTCCTCCTTCCTTCCTCCTCTGGCTGAAGGGTCCGCGTGGTCGCCTCCATCTTGTATCACCCATACACCTCCTGCCTCGCATTTCAAATTCCCGTCCCCTAAATAGTGATGGCAGAGGCGCCAGATTGGCCCAGCCAGGCTGGAGGTGGGTGTGAACCCAGGAGCCGGGGGAGAGTCCGCAAACTCTTTACCGGGTCTTCACTGCAACCCGCTCCCCCTGTTACTAAGCCAAAAGCTGCTCCTTGCTAAACCAGAACAAAAAGAAAGAATAAAAATGGTTCAGCCTGTTCATTTTCCTGGTTTGATTAAGACCATCTACTGGGATACAGGAACAAAACCACTGAGATCCCTCAGACAGAGCAGAGCTCTCAACTTGAGTCTTCCATTTTGTGGCTGCTCTCGTAAGACATGGTTCCACTTCTACATTCTGTCCATCCACCAATACATGGTATAAAGAGAAATATCGCCCTCATTCTTATGTAATGAAGATGGAAGTTAAGCAGTATATAAACATACCTAACATCAGCAGTCACCTTCCTGGAACACTGATGATGTTAGGCACTCTTCTGTTGATCTCTGAATGATGAAGTCTAGTCTTCTATCCGCTGATGTTTCCGAGTATGGGAGGAATGTAAGCCTGTATTTATGCAAGGAGGGAACTTGATGGAGGCAGTACTTGATCTTTCGTGCCTCAAGCCAGGGGTCAGATGATGTCTGGGACTTAATTGTCTGATTATCTTCAGATACGTGTGCATCTGCAGTCCTTGTTTGTTTGAGTCTGAGAAATCTAGGCAGATGAATGTGTTTTATTGTGTGTGAATTTTCCTACCACTGATTTGTTGTTTCATTATGTTTGTTTAGAGAACATACACACTTTTTTGATGGGTTTAATATTTTGTTTTTTTCATGACACAAGTTATTCTTGTCTATCAGCAATCATCAGTCTTTTATAAAAATGCATGTTTTGTGTAGGATTGGACTTAAGAGTGGTGTTGATTTTCACCAGTAGTCCTCACCAATAAATCCAATTTTAATTACCTTTTTAGTCTGTTTCTGCCATGCCATAAGTCTTGTATCAGTGATCTATGCTACTTGGTTTCTTTGTTTTAGGCAAACATAAATGGCCGTGTCCTGGCTCAATGCAACATTGATGAACTGAAAAAAGAAATGAATATGAATTTTGGTGACTGGCACCTGTTCAGGAGCATGGTAAGACTTTCTCTTCAGCAGTCAGGTCGTGATAAATGAGTCTTTTTCATTATGAAGCTTATCTTTCTTTCCTGTTGCTTTCTTGTTGTCGTCATCTTTAAGATGATAAGTATCATCTTAAAACATGCATGCATTTATTATTTGGTTATTGTTTTGAGTGCTTTAATGAAGGACTAGTTGCCTTTGGATTTATGTCTTTGGTTCCCAACTCTCAAGTTGTGTAAGACCTGGCTTTCCTCTTAAGGATTCCCTTTTTAAATTTGAGGGGTTTAATGTCTCTGTCTTTTCATTAAATGTGAGGAGTTGAAAATATATTAGTGGACAGACAGGCTGTTAAAGATGCATGCCATACAATTACCTAAGTATAATTTTTAAAGAAACTTAAGTAAAATATCAAGCCAGTGAGATAAACATACAATATTCAGTTGAAACATACTCGTATATTGCAGGAAATGCTGCATTGTGTACTATTATTGAAGCATATATATACACATATCTAATTTCCCCCATTTCCTTCTTTCTGGTTTGAGCGTAAATGGCAGTTTTACAGTGAGGGTTATGCATCACAGAGAACTGTGGTTTCTCTTAAGTATTTTTAGTATGTTGCCAGTTTGACTGCTACATCAGTCTTAAACACTGAGACTTACAAGATGAAATTCATTGTTGGATTCAGATTGATTAAGATATGAACTACAAGTATTTGGTTTTGGTTTAAATTTGTAATTTATCACTTACCTAGTTTTATAAGAATTTGAATGTTTAGTGGCATTTTAGATCTTTTAAAGGTTTGAACAGTAATAATAATTTGTAAATGCAAAGAAATCTTAAATATGAAAAAGTTATTTACAGTAAAGACGATGAATGTACTAGATCTGGCAACAGATTTTTTTGTTTTAACAGTTTTGAGAACTCCCTCTATCTATTTGCACTTACACTGTCTCTTTTTGTGTGTTAAGATACTTGAAATGAGAAATTCAGAAAATCAAGCTGTTCAGGAAGATTCTCGTGGAACAACTGAGCATGTTACCACTACCATTCCTCATAGTGAACTTGCTCGTCGTCCTGGGCATAACACTGAGTTGCCTCATACTGAGCTTACTGGTCTTTCTGGTCAAGCTCCCTACACACTTAACTTCAGCTTTGAAGAACTCAACACAATTGGTCTTGATGAAGCTCCCCCACGCCACAGTAACTTAAGTTGGCAGGTATTTAATAAAGAAATGAGTTCTGCTTGCTTATCTGTATGGAAAGGGTTTTCTGCATTCTTGGATACAGTAAGGTCAACAAATATGTCTACTGTGACCATTTTTGGATACTTAGATGAAGGCTCTAACCACGCTTTTGGAGTCTTATGTCTTTAGTCTATGGTACTTCAATACTATTCTCGTATTGCAGATGACTCTTCAAGAGAAAACAATCAAAGCTATTATGCTTTTCTGATCTAGATTAGGGCGGTGTCCTGTAAGATTTCGGTTTATTGTAGCATTCAGACTTTGTGTATGAAGTATTTTAGCTATATGATAGCCAGATGTTATGCTAGTCAAAGGATTACAGATACATTTATTAGGTTTTTTAAAAAAGATAACTACAGCACTTTGTGACATCAAAGACTTGTCCTGAGAGTGCATAATCTATTCATAGACTCCATGGCTGACCTCCTTCTCTAACTATGGTTTCTGCCACAGGTCCACAGGTTGCAGTCAGTTTTCCTTCTATATCTTAAGAGATCATGAAAGTGTGTGATTTTCTTTTGTTCTTTTTTAAGAAATAAGACAAATCAGTTGGTATCTAAATAGTGATTAGAATTAATAAAACAAAACCCCAAAGCAAATATTTCGCAGCTTTTTCATCCCTGGAAATCTAAATTAGAAAATCATGAAGGTGCATCAAGATAACAAGACACCCCAAATTTATTATTATCATTTCTATTAATAAATAATAAGTCATAAGTTAGTATTACAATTTAGTATTATAGGTGCATATAAGTAATCGAGGTGCAACTTTACCAGTGCTGAGCAGAGGGAGACAATTGCTTCCCTGATCCTTCTGGCCACGCTATTTCTGATAAAAGCCAGGATGAAGTTGGCCTTCTTAGCCTTGGGCACTGCTGGTTCATGTTCAGCCATGAACAGGCCCCAGCACAGAGCCCTGGGGAACACCACTGGTTACCAGTCGCCAGCTGGATTTAACTCCATTCACCACCTCTCTGTGGGCCCAGCCATACAGACAGTTTTTAGTCAGGAAATAGTATGCCTGTTTAGCTGTTCCCCAATATTCTAGTGTGTATACAACATTATATATCTAATGAAAAGCTGTCAGTAGTTGCTTAGAAATGTAGAGGGCATAATGGAATGGTAACCTGTAGATCTTGTGTATGCTGCTTGCTGGGAGAATTATGGGCATCTTCTGAGGAGGAGAAGAAACATGTTGGTTTGCACTGCATTCAAGTGCAGAACAAGAAAAGGGAAAAGGTTGAACAGAACCGAGAAAGATACAAAGGATACATGTAAGAGCATGATAAAGGTGGGAGGAAGGAGAAAACGGACAAGAGAGAATGAGACAGAGAAGGATGGATGAAGAAGGCATATCTAGAGAACTTCTGGAGAGAGTCCAGCGCAGGACCACCAAGATTATCAGGGGACTGGAACATCTTTCATATAAGGACAGGCTGCGGGAACTGGGGCTGTTTAGTCTAGACAAGAGGAGACTGAGGGGGGATCTTACTAACATTTACAAATATCTAAATGGTGAATGTCAGGAGGTTGGGACATCCCTTTTTTCTATTGTAGCTAGCAACAGGACAAGGGATAATGGGATGAAGCTGGAACACAAACAGTTCCACTTAAATATGAGACAGACCTGTTTCACTGTTCAGGTGAGGGAGCAGTGGAACAGGCTGCCCAGAGGGGTTGTGGAGTCTCCTTCCTTGAAGGTCTTCAAGACCCGCCAGGACATGTTCCTATGTGACCTGATCTAGGTGAACCTACTTCTGCAGGGGGGTTGGACTAGATGGAAGTGTTTGAATCCACCCTTCAATTTTCCTGCTTACATTTAGCTTGTTAAAACTACCCAAGCCCCTTTAGCTGGTTTTTTCTTTAATAGTGTTTTCTAGTACTAGGTTTTTTAAACACGGTTCATTTCCAGTATTGCCCCAAACAAGACATAATGCCTCAACAGTCTTTCAAAATCTCACCTCTTGTGCACTGAGAAGTTGAGTAGGTTTCCTATAGTACTTTCTGCTTAAGTCAGTTCGTCAAGCTCCAATTCATTGGGCACCTGCATCTTTTACTTGGTGGCAGTGAGCAGCCTGTTATATGCATGATATGAAGCCATATGTTCACAGTCCACTCCTTTCCTTTACTCAGATATGTGCTAGACCTTAGTTTGAGTATTTAACAGATGGTCTAGCATAGCATCAAAGAATCATTTAAGTCAAAAAAGACCTTGAAGAGCATCCTATGCCTATGGAGTTCTCTGTGTGCACACCAAAAGAGCAAAGAGGAATATGTTTGTCCAAAAATGGATTTTTCTACCATCAGCTATATGCAATGGTATTTTGATGGGATATATTGAAGTATTTAGGATGAGGTTCACCATTTAGATGACCTCTATGTTTTTCTAATAAAAAAGTTCTAATTTTGTAAATGTACAAAAATGCATTAGAAAAGCTATTGACATACAAATTCAATTGTTACATACTCAGAAACCTCAAATGCACTAAATAAAATGCTTGTTTGGTGGAAATCTTCTGTTGTGGGGACCAAGAATTGTTAGTTGACTGAATGTGTGTGTGATGGCATATATATGATTATAGTAAGCATGTTTGAATTGTAGAATTGGCAATTTCACATACATAATCTATTCACAGGAACAAAAAAAATTAGTCATATACTTGATGCTTTGATTTATTTAAAATGCGATAAAAGTGAAAAAATAGTTTATTTAACTGTTATCTCTCTCTTTTCTTTCTCTTTTTTTCTTTTCCAGTCACAAACTCGTAGAACTCCAAGTCTTTCAAGTCTTAATTCTCAAGATTCTAGTATTGAAATATCAAAGCTTACTGACAAGGTACAGGCAGAATACAGAGATGCATATAGAGAGTATATCGCTCAAATGTCACAGTTAGAAGGAGGCGCCAGTTCTACTACAGTAAGTGGTAGGTCCTCCCCTCATAGCTCAAGTGCATTCTACATGGGGCAGAGTACATCAGGGGGTTCCTTGCATTCCAGTGCAGAACAGGATAAAGGAAAAGAGGCTGAACAGAAACAGGATGATGGAAGAAAGTCCTTCTTGCTGAAGAGAAATGATGTTGATTACAGTACTTCAGGTGTTTCTACTAATGATGCGTCTCCTTTGGATCCTATAACTGAAGAAGATGAAAAATCTGATCAGTCTGGTTCCAAGCTTCTCCCAGGAAAGAAGTCTTCAGAGAGAACAAGTATTTTCCAGGCTGCAGATTTAAAGCTTAAGGGAGTTACTCTCCGGTATCAGAAGCTTCCAAGTGATGAAGATGAGTCGGGAACTGAGGAATCAGATAATACTCCACTTCTGAAGGAAGGTAAAGATAAGAAAATGGATGGCAAAATAGAGAAGCAGCCTAAATCTCCAGAACATGGATCTGAACCAATTAGAACCTTCATCAAAGCAAAGGAGTATTTGACAGATGCCCTTTTGGATAAAAAAGATTCGTCTGACTCTGGTGTAAGATCCAACGAAAGTTCTCCAAATCATTCCCTGCATAATGAAGGAGCAGATGATTCACAGCTTGAAAAGGCAAATCTCATTGAGCTTGAGGATGACAGTCACAGTGGAAAGAGAGGAATTCCACACAGCCTTAGTGGCCTTCAAGATCCAGCTGTGGTTCGCATGTCTATTTGCTCAGAAGATAAGAAAAGCCCTTCTGAAAGCAGTTTGATAGCAAGTAGCCCAGAGGAGAACTGGCCGGCATGCCAGAAAGTCTATAATTTAAATAGAACCCCTAGTACAGTAACCTTAAATAATAACAGTGCTCCAACCAATCGAGCTAATCAAAATTTTGAAGAAATACAAGGTATCAGAGATTCACCTCAAATTATCCTGCACCCAGGCTCGGGCTCCAATTCAGCTGCGGTTCAGAACGAGAACCTGAAGAGCGTCACTCACAAGCGGAGCCAGCGATCAAGTTATGCCAGGCTGTCAAAAGATTCATCAGAGCTCCACACTGTCGCAGCCTCAGAAGGGGCTGGTTTCGGAGAAGAAAGAGAGAGTATCCTGTAAAAGAGCAGCTGAGTTAAAACAAGAGTACTCCCGTGAATTGTCCCTTGCTTGGAATTCTTTGTCAGTGTGTGGTTACGTAAAGCTCTGTAGTTTAAGCTTTCAATATTGTAATAGAAGGTCTAGATTATTTTCAGTCATTGTCTTGGAGAGTAGAAATAATTTTTACAAGCAGCAAGTTACTTCAGACCTTCCCCATATATAAAAGCAGAACTTGTCAGCATGGAAAATCAGTTCTTTGTTAAGACACTGTGCAAAGGTTTAGGCAGGGGGTAAATGTTACAGAAGTAAGTATGATTTAATTATTCAAATTATGATGTGATTTTGCCTGACTGTTGGGATGTGTATTACATATCCCTTCTAAACATTCCAATCAAGTCTGCATACTTGCAAGTAAGGCTGACTGTGCATCCTGAGAGATGCCAGATGATGAAATATCACAACGTGTGACACCCTTATCAAACATCGCATTAATTAGTGGATCGATGTGTGCAACATATACTACATATGTTGAAATTTGAGCGTTAAGATAGCTGTTTGGCTATATGTACACTTCTACTCTCTCTATATTCAGTAATTGCTGTTGAATTTGTGAACTTTGGGTAGAGTGGTGATAAAGCTTGTAAGGAACGTTGTCTTGATGTGTCACTGGAATGGACAGTTATTTATAAGGTAATACCTTATTGATTTAGTGACTCTGTTATTTATTATAGGTACATAATTTTACAGTCACTGATCTAAAAAGATGGAGCCACCTGAACTGCATTAAAATAGTGTAAGGATAAAGTACGGATGTGATGTCTGAGCTTAGGAAGTATCTGTTGCTGTGCATGATGTTTCCTTGGTGCAGTGTTTATCATTTGGTTATGGAAAGGAAAATAGGCAGTGTTTGCCATCTCATCAGAGCTGAATGCCAGTGTTCTGAAGTACACTGTTGGAAGATGTTTTTATGTCATCTTAAGTAATGTACCTGAATGTTTTGTAGCAAATGCTTGTACTGTCCAGTGAAATCTGCATGTTTTTGAGGAAGAATAATTGTTCAAACTAGACTGGTAGTACAAAGAGAATAAAAAGTAAATGGGTGTGTTGAGTTTGTGTCCAAATTTCTATTTATTGCGGTATTTTGTTTCTTCACTTGATAAAAATGTTACATCCGTGATTTTGGTTGGAGTACTGCATGTATTTCATTAAAAACAATACATTAAAACAATATTGTTATTAATACAATATGAAATAAGCATCAAGTACAAAAAAAAAAAGAATTGATAAATGGAATTGCCAAAGCAGATGCTTCTAAAGGAAGAGCAGTGAGCTGCAGAGATGGGGCCACCTCCTGCTATTCCAAAGCAGTAATCCTGCTGTTTGTGGCAGTTAACATGTGCTGGTAGTTCTGTGTGGCTTTGTTTCTGTCCTAGTGCATCTCCAAGCAGATGCCTCCAGCGGGCCCATGTGGTTGTGGCCTTTGTTATCCAAACCAAGAGGATGCTTTTCTATGCCAGAGTCAACAGAGAAAAACTGACTTTGTCCAGGCTCACTGTTCTGTTCATTCCATTCATGTCTCGCACTCACAGGGCTGGAGACGTGATCTTTACATTTTTGGATTTTGTTAAATTAGGATTCAATTGATTTGAATTAAAATTTACTCATCAGAGTGTTAGAGAAGTATGGGAAACTTGTGTGCACATATCTTTATTAGGTTGTTAGTTTAACCAAAAGACATCCCAAAAGAAAATCAGAAGGCCCCGAAGCCTGTGTAGCTTCATGGTGTTTTTATGAGTCTTTGGGAACGTTTTTTTGCTTTAGGCTCTTCCTACTTTTTTTTTTTTTTTTAATTATATCACTCTGCTCACTGAAATCTTTGTGTGTAAAAGCACTTTAGAGAAAGATACTTAAAAGCATTGTTTTGTATTAAAGGATAAGAAGTGTAGCCTTTTTCATTTAGACATATTGACAGTATTGATGAAAGATGCCAATTGTTTTAAATCATTTTGTCTGTTAAAATCCTCAAATAATCCAAAGGAATGATTTTAAATTTTTATGTGGTTTTGAGAGCTTTTTCTTTCTAAAAGTTTTATCTCTCGGGTATGGAAAAACACTCAAAATCGGGATGAAATAGGTAGTTAAGTAGAAAACTTTTCAGCGTCTCTATCTTGTATTCATGAATACCAACGTAATTGCTTATCACCGCTAAGAAACAATAGTTATGAACAAAATGCCTCTCTAAGATTGTAAATGGCTTAAAAGGGCTTAATACTGTCTTGGAGTATGTAGATCCATGCCCTGCATAAGATGTGGGGACCTAAAGTCATTTCAGTTCCAAACAGTGGTTCAGTCCTGCTTCCTTTAATTGCATTTTGTAGTAATGCATGCTGTAGTTTATATAACCAGATGCATTTGTGGGCTTGCTACTTAATCCCTTCATAGCAAAAGTCTTAGAATCAGCAAAATATGAGTTTTTCGTAGCCAATTGAAGAGCTACAAGAGCTATTTGTTAATAGGACAGTAAATATAAAAAACACTTAGGATCTACTTGCAGAAAAATAACTAGACAGTGCATTTTGTTTCTCTATTGACACATCTTAATATTTTTATACAGGTGTTCATAAGCAAACAAGAAAGTGTAGTACTCTGATAAAGGAGAAGAGAGAAATGGAGTATTGTAATACAGCACAGTAGTAAGAAGTGTCTTTTAGTACATAATAGATATATATGTTAGTTACTGTACATGTCTAGTGATTTTTTTTCACTTGTAGAATATGAAGGAATTGCATTTGCAAGAATTAAAAATACCCTGCAGTTTCATAGCTGAAACTTGTATTTTCTCTGCCACAGTTGCTATAGTTACCAGCTTGCTTAGTTTGTTGCACAGTTCTTGGAGCTAAGAAGCCATAAACAATTTCCAGTGTTGAAATATTAAATGTTAGCTCTGTGACTTGTGGGAATCATGGAACCCAAGAGTTCCACGAAGAATGGAAATGAATGAAGGGTATAAAACAGTAAGACAGCTGCAAACATATTTCTGGTACTTGCCACTTTCCAGAACTCTGTAATGATAGTTTGCATTTCTACTCTAATTTTGGATGACTGAACACTACGGGAACTTGAAACCATGACTTATTTGGCTAACTGGATCTGAAGAGCAGTTTAACTTGTCCTCTTGTTCTGATGCCTGGGTATGTTTTCATGGTAGGGCGAAAATAAATCTGTTTTGAAAGGAGAAATTGGATGCAAGTAGCATTCCAGGATTTATGTGAGAGACTTAGGGCTATTTGCCAGCTTTTTTCAGGGTTCCAGTTTATGAGGGAGGAGGAGAGGGAAATTCTTACATCCCACTTGTAAAACTTGCAATGAACATGATCTAATGAAATTCTTGGAGATTCTGGGAAAAGATTTGAATTTTCTGCCTATCCTGGTCGATTGGGAATATCTTATCACCCTGTATGACGTTCCTCATGCAGCAGAATATGTGTGTCTTGTTGGTAAGTTTTCAACCCTTTGCTTTCTTAAGTTTTCTTTTAAAATGCTGTTAATTTTTTTGTTTCTTCTCTTATTTTTTCTTTGTATAATCTCTGGGAAACTTTCCTGGGACACGCTTGGCATGGGTTTTTACAGTATGCTGAAAATAGGTAGTTTCTGCTGTGGTCTGAGGTTCAGCTCTTCACTTCTGACAGCAGAGTCCTCAAAAGCTAGATTTTTTTTTACCTTTGCAGCTCTTGTGGGAAGCATTCTGGACCTCCTGGGAACTTCTTTGGATGGCCATGAGACACATGGCCAGAGGATCCCAATAGCATCTGTTGCCAGTAGTCCAGCATGTTGCACCCTGTGTCCTTTATGCTAGGTAGCTTCATCATCTGTGCCAGGTTTATTTAAATATCTGAATACATTACTAAGATATTGCCAAAGAAAATAATACCTGGATATTAGAGATCTCTTCACTGAAAGCCACAGTTGTGGTAAAACAGAAGTGTTAATACCTAGTAGTGAATTTTCAGAAACATAAGAGAAATAAAACATACTAATTGGTCTAACAAAGTCTGCTATTAGGATTTTGGTCTTTTCTCTACCAAGTAATAGCTGTAGTTGGGAGAACTTAGAGCAAAATTTATATTCCAGTTAAGCAGAGAAGACTGGAAAGACTGCTAATGCACCGTTTACTGTTAGTCTTGTGTATTATATTTTCTAAATTTTGGTTATCTTTATTAAGGCCCATTTCATTGGTATAAGAGCAGAGAGGGATAATTTTACTTAGAATCCTTCTCCATGGGAATACAGAACAGTTTCATGTGTTTGACATGTTCTCACAGGTTTCAGAATTTCAACAAACTGGGAGAAAAAAATAGGGGAAAAAAACGCTGTGCTGCTATTCAGCAAGAGATTGACTGGCTTGAAAGTTGGGCAGAGAGTAATCTCATTAAGTTCAACAAGGACAAGTGCAGAGTCCTGCACCTCAGGGGGAACAACACCATGCACCAGTACAGGCTGGAGATTGACCTACTGGAGAGCAGCTCTGCAGAGAGACACCTGGGAGTCCTGGTTGATAATAAACTAGCCATGAGCCAGCAATGTGCCCTCGTGGCCAAGAAGACCAATGGCATCCTGGGATGCATTGAGAAGAGTGTGGCCAGCAAGTAAAGGGAGATGCTGCTCCCCTTCTCCTCTGCCCTGGTGAGGCCTCAAGATGGACAGAGAACTTCTGGAGAGAGTCCAGCGCAGGGCCACCAGGGGACTGGAGCATCTTCCTTATGAGGCTGAAGGGGGAACCTCGTTAATACTTAGAGTATTTAAAAGATATATGTCCAGAGAATGGGGTGGCAGTTTTTTTTTTTTTCTTTTGTCTCCAGTGACAATACAAGGGGTTATAGACAAAAGCTGGAACACAAAAAGTTCCACTTAAGCATAAGGAAGAACTTCTTTAATGTTCAGGTAAGGGAGCACTGGCACAGGCTGCCCAGGGAGGGTGTGGAGTCTCCTCTGGGGGTTTCCAAACCTGCCTGGATAGGTACCTGTGCAACCTGACGGAGGTGAACTTGCTTTAGCAGAGGGGTTGAACTGGACGACCTCTAGAGGTCTCTCAACCCCTACATTCTATGATTCTGTGAAAAAATTTAGTAATATAATATATAAATAATGAACCATGTTTCCAACAGAACTAGAATTTTAAAGACTATTTGGCACATGGAGACCTATCAAACTGTTAAAAAGATTATTTTAGCTATTTAACAGCCAGGTGGCTTTTTCATTGAAGATGTCTGTCATGCATGCAGAATGTGCAGTATGTTCTGCCTTTTAACAAATGGAAGGAGGTTATATAAGTGACAATGCAAGTTAAAGCTGATGGATAAATGTTTCAGCTTTTTTTGTCTATTTTATGTTTCTTGTTTTGTTCATCTTCTGCATAGATTTCTTACAATTACTTTGTTCAGGTCTTCAGATGGAAGTCTCTAATAGAGGCATATATTTATTACAGCTTAGCACAGCTTCTAGCACTGTAATGTTTCAGTTCTTTTGCGTAAAATGGAGGACTAATTATAGAGAAGGTTTTCTTCTTTTATTGAGCTTTGAGTCTAACATTTGTATTTTCACTTGTAGATCTGACTTCTGTGATGCACTTTAGTTAGGTTTTGTTCTAGAAATGTATGCCCCCTCAGCCAGAGACTCAGAGCTACAGGCTTTTTAGCAATATTTTCTCAGTGATAAGTGATTGTAGTTCTTCATTAAGACTGATACAATAACAACTGTTTCAGCCTTGAAATCATTAAAAGCTGTTATTTTTTTTCCTCCAAAGTATGTTTTGTTATGGTAGTGAAGGTAGATAAACTTCTAAAGAATTACTTTGGCCAGTTTCTTTCTCTTAGTTGATCATATTTTCTTCTGAAATGGATGGAGAAACAAGCCCTTGGGATACTGTAGAGGAACATGTTCAGTCTTCTGGAGGAAAAAACCAAAACAGGTGAGAAGTTGTGTGAGGTTTCATGTAACAAAAGGTTATATTTCAGAGTTAGTGTTTACTTCTTTTGAAGGTGGGATTTTAATAACAGAACATAATTTTTGTTATATGAATTCTTAGTGGTGCCACTACATGGCACATGTACAGATTTTTTTCATGTTCTGGGTCTCCTTTCTGAGTACTGATGTCATGTATCCTCATTGCTTCATACAGAAGTAACCTCGACTGCAGAACGGTCCTTGTAAGTAAACCAGAGTGTCTGTATATCATTACATGAGTACAATGTGCTCATTGTTTATCAAAAAGGAGGGAAGGAGAGGAATAATAGTGATCCGTTATAAGATTTTACTTGTGTCTAGGATTTCTCATGATAGAAAACAAAAGAACAAAGTTTGAATGGTTTGTATGTGTCCCCGGAATCTGGAAATAAGAACGTGAGCATTAAATATTGACTGTGGGGAACAGTAAAACTAAAATGGAAATTCTGTGGCGCCTTACTGCCTTTCCTAATTAAACTACAGGGAAGCAATCAACAGAGATTTAATATTTTTCATTTTTTAATATTTCTTCTAAAATAGTGTGATGGTTTGTGTGTGGTTAAAGGCAGTACGTATTTTTTAAGCCGTTTACATGTCACAACACCTTCAAATCTTTCTGAATTTGTCAATAATATTTCAAAAGGCAGCAAAATTTTACTAGCCTCGCTTTGGACATCAAGGCAATGGTATCCATTTTTGGCAGTGATAGAATACAGAACTATAGGTATTTTCTAGAAGAGTCAAGAATTTAATCTACTGGTCAAATTGGACTTTCACTGATAACAGAGTGCTCCTTTATTTTATGTTCATTTAAACCATGGGAAGTCTTGAAGTTTACTAGTAAGTTAGCTTTCTGACATCACTCAGCATTTTTGTTTTCCATTGTCTTTGTTTCCTATTTGACTGTAAGCCTTGCAGCTCGTTTGTGGCACTTTCCTTTTGGCAAAAGGTTGAGATTACAACTTTGAATGTCTTTTGGCATTGCAGTTGTTTGGGATTAAATATATTTGCTTTCCCTTGTTCTTACCAGACAGGCTTATGTCCTGTCTTGCTCTCACCATGTTCAGTGCATGAACATATTGTGTAGAATAGCTGGAGCTCTTTTAGTTCTGCCTCACCATCTGACTGGTATTTGCGGCTTGTTTTGGTGACAGTGTAACTTCTCATCAGTTTTTACATGTTAAGCTCAGAACTGCTGTATGTGGCGTTTTTCCCACTTCAGCAATGGCAGAAAATGCTGTTCAGCTGTGGTGGTGCTGGTGTTTTCTGCTTGGATGGAGAATTATTGTTTAGTGATGTAGTGGTTTAGACCTGTCTGGGTGCCAGGTGCCAACCAAGTCACTATATCACTCCCCCTCCTGAACTGGACAGGGAAGAGAGAAATATAATGAGATGTTTGTGAGTCAAGATAAGGACAGGGAGATTGCTCATCAAATACTGTCAAGGGCAAAACAGACTCAACCTGGGGAGAAATGGTTTGGTTTATTAGTGAACAATCAGAACAGGGTAGGGAAGATGAGAAATAAACCTAAATCTTAAAACACCTACCCCTACTCCTTTCTCTTCCTGGGACTCTCCCTCCTTCCCCCACAGCGATGCAGGGGATGGGGGTTTTGGCCAGTTCATTACAGATGGATTTTACCACTGCTTCTTCTCAGAGGGAGGCTTCCTCACACTTCCCACTGCTTCACTGTGAGGTCCCTCCCCACAGACAGTCCCTCATGAACTGCTCTGGCATGGGGCATCCCGTGGGGGCAGCTCCTCACACTCTGCCCCAACATGAGTCAACCACCGGGATAACAGTCCTTCAGGTACTGACTGCTCCAGCCTGTGTCCCTCACAGGATCACAAGTCCTGACAGCAAACCTGCTCTGGCGTGGGCTCCTCTCTCCCCATGGGCTCCCAGGTCCTGCCAGGAACTTGATATAGGATGAGCTTCCCACGGAGTCACAGCCTCCTTCAGGTATCCACCTGCTTCAGTGTGGGGTCCTCCATGGGCTGTGAGTGGGTCTCTGCTCCCCAGTGGCCTCCGTGGACTGCAGGAGGACAGCTGCCTCACCATGGGCTGCACCACAGGTCACGGGAGAATCTTTCTTCCAGTGCCTGAGCACCTTTCCCCATTCCTTCTCCACTGACCTTGGTGTCTGTGGAGATGTTTTCACATTCTCACTCCCTGTTGCTGCTGCAGATTAGCAACTGCCCAGCAACTTCTTCCCCATCTCAAATACGTTATTCACAGAGGCGTTAACCTCAGTCACTAATTGGCCAGGCCTGGGTCAGCTGCAGGGCTCATCTTAGAATTGACTGGCATTACTCATATCAGCTACAGGGCAAGCTTCTGGCAGCTCTTTCTTTAGAGAGTCATTCCTGTAGCCCCTTTCACTACCAAAACCTGGCCCAGGCAAAACCAATGCGGGTATCTGGTTTTTTTTTTAATTTTAGGAAAGTTTTACAGCCTAGGTAGGGCCTAGGTTCTACAATCGACTTTTTCTTCACTTCTCTCCATCCTCTTCCTCATGTCCTGGAAAATTCACAGGATATACATATCCACAGTCAACAAAACTGGTTTTAAGATACATTTTCTCTGATATCTTTGTTGTGGATAGTAATGGACACATTGAAGAAGAAGTGCTATAGTTTGTATCTGCCAATAGAAAGAACCTTCAGACTTTATTTAATGTGGGGAAAAATTGACTTCTTGGTTTCCTTACAGCTATTGCTGATAAATAATCCGACAATGCTTTCTCATAAGATAAACACAGTTGTCAGCTCACCTGCTTTGTAAGTAATCTGTTAAGATTCTAGAAGAACTTTAGGGATGCTGTCAGGAAAGACAAATTTTCCTCGTGGACCTCTGTAAGTTAGGCTTGATGCTGCAGGTCTGAATGGCACCACAAATAATGTAACATACAGGATATTTTGGTTCTTGCTTTGCAGTAATCTGAAGAAATACAAAACTTGATGACTTCTGTTTGAGGATATTGGCCAGGATTTGTGAGGTTCCACTTTTGTTTAAAGACTGAAGAGACAACTTTTGGCATTCAGGTGTTTTTATTCTGATGGATAAAAAGAAATCTTGATTTTTAATTTTTCTGTAAGAAACAAATCTTCAAATCATAAGCCTGTTTAACCTCAGGACATATTTCTACCTTTGGAATATAAAGGAGGGTTTAGAGGTTTTGTTTTTCCCGGGTACCTTCTGGTCTTAATTTTCAACATCATCTATTCAGTAGCTCCTCTCAAGGTGTGATGAGGAACCATGAATAATTTCCTCTGTTTTCACCATCTGTGCTACCTTCTGCCTCTCTTCCATCTGATAACAGACTAGCTTAGATTCATCAGATCTTTTTATATGCTAATATGAACTGGAGTATATAATTTAGTAGTGCATGGCTACAGTGTTCAATAATTATCTCTTTTTTTGTGTCCTATAGTCTTCACGTTGACTTTCAGGCCTCTCTGTACAGCAATTTCTTAAAGTGCTTTGCAATACTGGGACTCATAGGACTCATTTTTCTGCCTTCACAGTACACACACATTACTAAGATGTGAAAGAGAAGGCATTTATGCTTAAAATTCAAATTCAGAAAAGTAATCCCACTTCTGTGAATTTCCAGTATGGGAAGGGGGCTGATAGTTAATTCACATCTTTGAAAATATTTAGACTTTCAGAAAAAAAAATTCAATTAGTTTTGTTTGGACTTTGTTTTTAGCAGGGACCCAACAGTGATGCTAGCTCGTCAGAGGTGGACTGAATTCCTTTGCCTAAATTAATAGCTTCTAAAAACATACTATAAGACTAGTCTGCTCAGGTTCTATATATACTTTATGGTTCTTCAATTTTAAGTTAAATGTCAGTGGGAAAAAAAATCAAAAACAAACAAGAAACCCCCACCTGTGTGTTTAAATAGCCCCTGGAGCTCAAGGGAGAGTGAGAAGGGAAGAAACTCATCAGAGTTTTTTTCTACAGACTTTTTTCAAACTATGAGAAGTTGGGTAAAATGGTTGTACATCATACTCTTATGGTGATGAACTCCCTTCTAGTCTCTCTGTGGTACCTGGAAAAACAGCTTTGGGGCTTGTTTATTTGATTTACTTTTCTGTATCAGCACTCATTTTGAAGTCTAGCCATGGACTGTGGAATCCCGTGGCATACTTCTAGAAGTTGAGAAATCCCTGACTATGATAGTGAAACTCAGCAACTTTAGACAAAAAGATATCTCTTTCTACATCATTTCATTACAAAACCATAACATATCACTTCTTGAAGACATGCTCAAACTGAAGAAAGGAAATTCTGCTTATCAGTATCTCAAAACTTCTGTCTGAAACACATGCTGGACATTTCCACATTTGGAAATGGCATGTTCAAGTGACAACTGACAACATCAGAGTTATGTATTGTACCGAGGTGTAGTTTGGTACAAGATCTGCTCTTCACAGTCCAGAAGTCATTGGTTTTTGTGTTTTAAGCACCATATTTATCTGCTCATTTCTCTCTTGAATGCATTACTGTGGTGGATGACTTGAGTCATGATTAGGAACAAAATCTTATTTTTACTGCCTTGATTTTGTGTGTGTATGTGTATGTCTCCTGAATTATTTCAATACATATTTTTTCTCTTTCATGTAAGAAGCAGAGTTTTGTGTTTCTAAGGTGATTGTAACCTTAGTCCCTGTTCAGGATCTTCCCAGATTATGATCAAAAGTTCAGGTTGCACATTTATGGGCTTTCTTACACGTTGTTGGATTTTTTTGCAGTGTGGGTAACAAACCTCAAACAAATATATTTTTTTGATCTGATGAAAAATTCTTTACCTATCCTAGCTCGTTCAGTCTTCATATTACAATGTGATAAGTGGATGTCCATCTGTTTTAGAGTACTAATGTTCCTGTGCTACAGAAGAGATCCATATCAAGAGCATTACCTACAAAGCCTTCTGCCAGTTCTCTCTTGGCAGAAGGTCCAGTCTTTGGAATCTTAGAGTTGTAGAATTGTTTTGATTGGAAAAGATCTTTATGATCATCAAGTTTTACTACTAACCTCTCATCACCAAGCCCATCACTAAACCATGTCCCTCAGCACCTCATCTACATGGCTTTTAAATATCTCTGGGAGTGGTGACTCCACCACCTCCCTGAGCAGCCTGTGCCAGCATCTAACAACCCTCTCAGGGTAAAAATTCTTCCTAATCTCCAATCTAAACCTCCCCTGGTGCAACCTGAGGCCATTTCTTCTTGTCCTGTCATTTATAACTTGGGAGAAGAGACCAAGCCTCACCTCACTGCAGCCTCCTTTCAGGTAGTTGTAGAGAGGGATCATGTGTCCCCTCAGCCTCCTCCAGACTAAACATGTCCAGTTCCCTCGGCTGTTCCTCATCACACTTGTGCTCCAGACCCTTCACCAGCTTCGCTGCTCATCTCTGGACATACTCCAGCACCTCAATATCCCTCTTGTAGTGAGGGGCCCAGAAATGGACACAGCATTTGAGGTGTGGCCTCACCAACGCTGAGTACAGGGGGCAATCACTTCCCTGGTCCTGCTGGCCACGCTATTTCTAATACAGGCCAAGATGCCATTGAGCTGAAGAAGCTTGGTCGTCCCGTAGTTTGCTCTACATTCACTTGGCAAAGGCACCTTGTTGCTCTAGCCTCACATGTTCATTCAGTATTCTCAAAGGGTTCTACAGGTTTAATTTAGTTGTCTGGAGTGTGAAAGACCAAACAAAACAGGTAATGGTAGGACTAGGACTACAGGGAAGAACCTCGGTGGAGTTTACAATATTGCTATTCATGGTCATGTTTCTTTTCAGGTTGTAACATTGTTCAGGAGAGCAGATGAGAACCACACTTAAGACTCTCTCTTGCCACTTACCCTATTTTTGGTTAAAGCATTTGTGAAGTCCTATAGTTTCCCCTCTTGCCAAGTGATTCTGTTTTATCTGGGGAATATAATTTTCATGTAACCTCCGAGACCTAGGGCATCCTTCTATGACCAGGGTGTTTAAAGGGAATAGTTTTGTCTTCGCAGGATCAAGTTATGGTCATGTTAATAGCTGAGCAAAGTTATCTGACAAGACTATTGAACAGGATAATGATGTAGGACATGTTTATGGTGGAACCTGCATAGTCTGAGTGGCATACTTCATCAGAATTCTGGCAGCCCTTGAGGAGAGTCTCCGCCGTTCATAGTTGTCAGACTCTTTACTTAGCGCAGAGCCCACAGACTTTGAGATGACATTCAGCAAGAGTTAGGCCATTAAACAGGTACCTAGGAGTTAATACTAAGCTTGTAATATGGATCTGTCAGTCCTGTGACCTACTCTAGGTGGTCCTGCTCTGGTAGGGGAGTTGGACTAGATGTTCTTTCTAGGTTGCTTCCAGCCCTTGAGATTCTGTGATTCTGTGACTTGAACCCCCCTTTCCAAGCTGCTAAGAGCAATGCATACAGGTGTTTTAAGTACACATTTAAAACTGGAGGGAAAAAAAGCCTATTTATAGGTTACCCTGAAAACTCTGGAATTCTGTGATGAAGCTGAGACTGAGATGACACAGCATCTCTGTCTCAAGTGTAAGCTGAGGATGTGGTGTGAACATGTGCCATGGATAGTGCAAAGTCTGAAAAACCTTAACTGACTGGGAACATGTGCAATTGTAATATAAGTACTTAAATGACCAACATTTCTAAGTAAGTAAATCCCTGGTAAGGAAAAGAGATTTCAGAAAAAAAGTTACTGAAGGTAGTAATTAAAATCTTCCAAATTGATGCAACATAGCACTGAAATTTATTCAGTACAGATAGCTTAGAATTATTTGGGTTTGGAAATACTCTTAAGAAGACATCATCAGGATGCAGTCACATTTAGCTGTTGTAAAGTTTTCTGTTTAATACTGTCTGAAGGAAACCAGACAGAAAAATAATTCAAGATAAATTGACTCCACATACTGTTTGGCTCGTTTAAGGGCAGTGCCAGGGAGTTACCTTTGAATATATTTTTCTTCTCTCCAGTTCTCTTGCAGAGCTGAATTATGCAGGGGAACTGTGTAATCTGAAGAAATGAATAATTGTTTTTAAAAATTGAGGTCAGAAAGAGGAGATTCTGAACACTTAGACCTGTGCAGCTTGCCAACAAGTTTTTCCTTTGTCCAGATAGTAATTTAAGCATATTTTGTTTTCTTTCAATGACTGACTCGAGTCAGTATGTCCTGACTCTGCTTCCTGTTGAAGCTAGGGATGCAGTCAAAACAATCTATAAACCAAGGTCAGTTTTCTTGCAGAAAGGACAGGACAGCAGTGTCATGGAGATATCAGAAGATAGAAGGGGACTACCTGGAACGATATTTAAGGGGAAAAGGGACAGCCAGGGTACTTACAAGTGATCTTTATTTTGTTATCTGCAAGAAATCAAATTCATCAAGCTTTTATTCATGAAGTGTTTAAACTTCAAGTATGAAAGTCACTATGGAGTTTTCATCAGTGACTTCTATCAAATTGCTCTAATTTCTTCCTTTGGCTGAGTAAGTGCCCTGCAGAAGATGACTACAGCAGATACATTTGACTTCACCTTTATCATTGAAGCTTAAGCAAATCATGCAGATTACTTGAAAAGATAGACTTGGAGTGATTATCTATTATCTCAAGTCAAAATAGGATCACATGAGGGACTGTTCGGTCTGGTTTTATTCAGTATTTTCATTACCCATTGTATTGGTGTGATTTCAAAGTTTACTCTTGTCTGAAGCTCTTATCCTGAAGAACAGAATTATCTGTCACATAGAGGACTGTAAATTAACATGGTATCATTCAGTAAAGGCAAAGATAAAGTATTGCACTTAAGAAAAGTGAAATCAAATGCACAACTACAAAATGGAGTGTAGCCCACTGAAATATTGCAGAAGGCAGTTTTAGTTTGACTAGTAAACTAAGCCAAAAAGATAAGTGACATTGTTGAAGGTAGTTGGAAGATAAGGAAACCTCTAAGGGGTTAATCTCTTTTATAGGAGTATCATATGATCCAGGAGAGGTATGTCCTACTGCTGAAGGTGTAATCTGTCCAGACCTGAGCACCTTTAATAAGCAACTGGAGGAGAATGGCAAAACCATTTAGAAAACGTGACTTACAGATATGTAATATCGAAAGAGCCGCATTTGTTGAATTTAAAAGAAGGAAGGCTGAATGGATGAAACTAAAACAATGGAATCATAGAATCATGTGATTGTTTCAGCTGAAAGAGACCTTTAAGAATGAGTCCCAGCCCTATCAACCACTAGACCATTTCCCTAAGTGCAACATCCACCCGTCTCTTAAACACCTCCAGGGACAGTGACTCTTCCACCATCCTGGGCAGCCTGTTCCAATGCCTGACAACCCTTTCAGCAAAGAAATTCCTCCTAATATCCAGCCTGAACCTCCCCTGGAGCAGCTTGAGGCCATTTCCTCTTGTTCTACTGCTTTTTCACAGACTGACCCCTGTCTCACCACAAATTTCCTTTCAGGTAGTTGTAAACAGAAATAAGGTCTGCCCTGAGCCTTCTTTTCTCCAGGCTGAACAGCCCCAGATTCCTCATAGGAGACATGCTCCAAATCTTTCCTAGCTTGGTAGTCTACCTCTGCATCCTCTACAGCACCCCCAAGTCCTTCTTGTAGAGAGAGGCCCAAAACTGGACACAGTATTCGAGATGTGGCCTCACCAAAGCCAAGTACAGGGGAATGATCACCTCCCCACTCCTGCTGACAACACTGTTCCTGATGCAGGTCAGGATGCCATTGGCCTTCCTGGCCACCTGGGCACACTGCTGGCTCGTGTTCAGCCACTGTCAGCCAACACGGCCAGGTCTCTCTGTGCCTGGCAGTTTTCCAGCCACTCCTCTCCAAGCCTTTAGCACTGCTGGGGGTTGTTGTGGCCCAAGGGCAGGACCCAGAACTTGACCTTATTGAAATTCATGGAATTTTGTTTCTTTCTGTGTAAAATATAGTGACAGATTACAAGAAGCTCGGTCACTAGCACACAAAGTAATCTGCTTGTAATTTGTGATAGAAAAAACCCAATATTTTGAAAATAAAAGCTGTGTAATAAAGTAATGCCAGTGCTACCTAAGGAAGATGTGGAATTTCATTCACTGGAAGTGCTTGAGAGTAATGGAAGTGAATGAGTAGGATTGTAAGATGAACTCCTGCCACTCTGTTTGCACATTTTTGTTTTACATAGCAAAATACATAGAAATTTGTTTCAAGCAGAAGCTGTCACTGAATTCACCACTGATGGGACTCCCAAAGGAAAATGGCATTTGCCAAACCATTTATTTTTCTGGGAAATTCACTGATGGAGTAGACCTGGGTTTAAATACCCAGGAAAGAGCAAGACTTGCAAAAAGCTGAGTTGCAAAAACAGAAAATCACATGCAAAAGGTTACACTTTATGTTGTGAAATAGAAAGTGCCACAGGACACAAAGCTGGTTGGAGGCAAAGAGGCAGTGTCAACAATAGAGAGGGAAACTACAGAGCACTCCAGTTGTTTGGGATAGAATGGCTGGCAGCTCAAACAGAGGAGCAAACCAGTATATTTTGGATACCGGGCTAATAGCTCCTTGTTCATACTGGGTTTTTGCTTCCATGTTGAAAATGTTATTAACATTGATAATTGAATGTTTGCATCTTGGAAGAATCCAAGTGAAATGGTGCCCTGTCTCTCCTTTGTCACGGTATCATTCAGGCCCTTGTTTTAATTTTCTCTTCACTGTTTGCATTATGTTGTTCAATTCCTCGAGAGTCTGCCAAATTTAATTCATCTTTATACTATTATAGGATGGCAATAAAGGAGAAAGAATGTGTATTTAACATGCTTGCTCAAGTAAAATGCAATCTACATAAAATCACCTTACCTGATCTATGTTCAGGCCTGACAAAATGGCTTTTCCTTACACAGAGATGTGTGGGTTGCCCAGTGCTTATGCTTTCTCCCTAGCTCTTTTTTACTTAGTGACATGAACAAAGGTAGGGCTTGAATCTACAGTAACATTTCTAACAGGATAAGGATCATTTTTTAGCCTGTTGCCATACACACTCGTTCTTTAAAACATAATACTGAAAGCAGTGGCTACTCCAGGAGGTCTTCTGGGCCATGGAACTCCCAAGTCATGACTGCTAATTGTTGAGTGTATGGCAGCTATGATTTCACATGATAAATGGCCAATTTTAATGTCCAAGAAGGTTGCTGATGTTATTTAGTATTACAAAGGTAGCCCAGTATCATACCATTTTGGACGTGCTGGTTTATAATCATTCCTGAAGAGAGAGAGAACTGAATTTCCCCTTTTTACAGATGCATAGGAACATGAAGGAGTGGAATGACTTGCAGAGGTCACATATGAAGTCTGAAGGAATTTGGCCCTAAAAGCTATGTCTCATAACACCCAGTTCAAAGTCTTAACCATGAGATCGTTATTTTTCCCCCACATCAGTGAAGCCCTGTTTCATCACCTTCAACAGCTGATAAATTACCTGTTTGAGCTGCTTAAGCACCAGAACTTTGAAGGGAAAGGTAAGAGTGTTTGTAGCTTTTAAGTGTTTTCATGGATGCCTTAAATCATTCACCAACTTTATAGGCATGAAACGAAATGGACTTTCTTTCCTGGCTTGTAATTAAGTGCTTAAGAAATGTGTGGGAGCCATCAGTTGATCAAAAAAAATTCGATTTCAGCAATAGTTCAGAGACAGTAAAATAGTACTTTTAAAACTTTAAATTGATTGCACTTATAAAGCTTGTCATTTTTTTCTTTGTAGGAAACTGAAGAATGACTACAAATGTCTGCTTGGTGAAATAATACTCAGAGGCATCTCTATCCAAAGGTCTCTTTGCACGTGTTCTTTTTTGAGGCCTTTTTCTGTTATGACTCTCATCAAATTGCCACACAGTTACATTACATTCACCTTTAGGTCCTACATTTCAATGTAATAGCATCTCAGAGATAAGGACAGATATCCAGTAATTGATTATGTGAAGTGATGGTTTCAAGGATACCTCCACTGAAGCCCTCTGGCATTTGCTTTTGTGTAAGCCTATACTGATGGTGTTGGGTCAGCTCACAGATGAATGTGGCTGAACCAGCTGTCTGAAGCATCAAGAGCAGTCAGGTTGCAAAGATGTAGATGCCAGTACAGCCTTATATATTTTCTGTGGCTCTTGTCTGCATTGAAGTCTGTGCTGGACAATCTTCTCTGGTGCTGGTACCCAACCTAACAAGATGGAAACTTGCTTGGGCTCATCTTCACAAACTGCAGTCATGCTCTCCAGTTGTACTACAGATGGATCCTTTTTCAGATTTGGAAAAGTGCTGCATCTTCACAGCCACTCCCCCTCTAACCTTTGGGTTGCTGCATGAATTAATGCCCACCAAAATAGCATTTACACAGTTGAGTTCCCTTTGGAAACATGAAAATTGTACGGCAAAAGAACCTGCTGTTATTGTTTCTTAGTGACTGACTTTCATTGGCAAATCTCATTGATAGAGAAATTTAGATCATAGAACTCTTGGTCAGTAAACTCTGTCATTTACTGAACTCTGCTCACAGAATGCTCTCTGCTCATCATGTCTATTCTCTTTTTATATTATAATAAACTTTTTTATCCTTTGGTGCATAGGGATCAGAAGGGAAAAAACCCACTTCCTATTAAAAAGAATTTTGAATGATTCCTTTAAAATGACTTTGAAATATTTTTTTTTTTAAAAAGAGTCTCCTGATCACTTGTTTATTTATACACTTAGTAGTAAATGCCTGAAATCATGTGATGCTGTAGATGTTATAAATACATAGGATTTCATCACAAATAACCCTATTAATTGAACCAGAGTATTGAACCTAAAAAAATAAGTTGTCAGAGTTGACCTATTTTTTCTTCTCCCTGTTTTAAGTGAATTCTGTGGTTCCTATGCTAATATTTTGTTGTTACAGTATGCTTGGCAGGAACTGAGTTGCTGAAGAGAATGAATTCATAATTTTCCTACCAAATGAACCTGTGAAAGGAAGTTTTAAAGGAATACTTTGACAGATAATGATCTTATTTTTTCTTCAGAAAAAAGTTGAATTGGGTTAATTGATCAAAGGTTAAAATCCTATTTTTTCTTCTGTAGGTTATGCAGTATGAATAATTTACAAAATGGAGGAAAAGAAGTAATTTACATTCTGATTGAGGTTCAAGACCAGCCGGAACAAATTTGGTACTTGTAAATACTGTGGAATTACAATAGGGGTTTTTAGCTGTTTGTTAAAGCTCTTCAGTGAGGCTAGAGGATAAATCCCCTTCTTTAGTTCATGGGACAACTGTTTTCCATGTCTTTGTTTTAATATATCAGATTTTTTTTTTCTAGAATTTGTGACTGCACTCACTTTCTACATTGTAAAAATACTCCTGCCTCTTTCTTAACTGAACAGTTCTTTATCTCATAATTGTATTTTCTACTTTTCCATTACCTGTGATTCTTCACATAAAACCTGTTTTTCTTCCCTTTCCTTGGCAGAATCATGGTGGTTTTCTTTAGGGGAGAGGGGTAAAGAATACTATGTTCTGTGTATCATAGAATCATAGAATGGTAGGGGTTGGAAGGGACCTTTAGAGATCGTCTAGTCCAACCCCCCTGCAGAAGCAGGGTCACCTAGATCAGGTCACATAGGAACGCGTCCAGGTGGGTCTTGAAGACCTCCAAGGAAGGAGCCTCCACAACTCCTCTGGGCAGCCTGTGCCAGGGCTCCCACACCCAAACAGTGAAATAGTTTTTTCTTATGTTTAAGTGGAACTTTTTGTGTATCCCTCTTGTCTAAGTCTTACACTTTTATTCACATTTCCAATTGTTTTGTGACAGCTTGTTGCCCCTTAACATGTTTCATTGGAACTCCAATAAAATACCTGATTCCTTTTCTCACTCTGATGCCTGGCTTTTGAGTTTCTTTTTCCATATGAAGGACTTCAGTTATTTTTAGGCTCATAACTCACAAATTTACTTTCTTCCAGGTCTGACATAGTCCAGGTGTATGTTTCTGCCCTTGGATATCTCTCCATAAGTGCTTCCTTTCCTTTGGTAAGTTCTGTTTGTTCACCTTTATCATTTTGGACAATATTACCAACCTCAGAGCCCACTAAAATAGTAATAATAATAATAGTAAATATTCAAAACTGCCACAAATAACTTACCATTCAATATTAGTGGCAATCTCTTTCAGATTTTCAGATTGTGAGAATTTTCATCGTGCTGTCAATAAAGTGCTAATTGGATGTTGGATGTGGTGTGTACATAACATACGCAATTTTTATGTATGAGTTTATTACCGGTGTCCAGCCATATAAGCAATTACAGTTTTTCCCTTCCTCTAAACATGGCTATTTTTCTAAATTAGACTTGTATTGGAAGGAATCTAAGGTAGGTTCTTGAAGCAAATGAATTAAACCTAAAAGTTAAATCTTCAAGGAACTCTTTCTATTTTTGAGTGACTGAAGAAGCAGAGTTACATTGGAATTTAGAAATTTAATTGTATAGGCACTGTGAAGCTTTAGTACTTCCAGGATGAGGTCCAACCAATACTTGCAGCTTTTTCTGTATAAGTGGTAAGAGCAATGATGGGATAACCTGAGCAAAATGGGCCTGGGTAAGGATTAGTAAACAGCATGTGTCCACTTGCGCAGCACCTAACTTTGTATCTGTTGTGTGGAATCATCTATGTGCAGTAAAACAGCTTTTTAATGAGAGCTAGTCTGAGTTTATAGATTTGGCATGTAATTTACTCAGCCTTCTAACTGTTACATCTTTTGAAAAGTACTAATGGGAGGTTTAGTTAATGTGTTTTACACAAACTTTTTAATTAAAACAAGCAAACCCCTAACGGTGGCACAGTTTGTTCACATACTTAGGAGCAGAAATACAAAAGCACAAGTGAGATACTTTGTGGAAAAGTTGTGGGAAGTAGATTAACCAGTTCTTCTGAAATAGCTTTCCCATCACTTTATTCCTGTATATTAATGCATATTGTCACTGAATGTGAATTTAAAAGAAAATATTTGCATGTTCATATTCTTCATCTTTTTTTTTTTTGCATATTTCTGCTCTGGGAGCAGATCTCTCTTATCCTTAACAAATGCAAGATAGGTATCTTCTGTCATCTTCCACATCTCTTGTAGGTTAGTAACCTCCTGCATAATGATGTCCATGAGTAACGTTCTCTCCCATTTCCAATGAAGTAACTCATGCTGTGTGCAAGTTCATCTTTTCTACAGTGCATTGGTATGTTACGGCTGGGTACGAAGCTACTGGTCTGAACCTTAGCACCTTCATCTCTTCTGAGCACAAGCTCTCCTGTATTCTCTACTCTCTACATTGATTTTCAGTAGACTATAATCACATTCCTTCTCTTCAAGTTCTGCACAAATTTCTAAAAAATCACATACCTCTTGTGGATGAGCATGAGGTTTACAGAAAATATGGCTGAAGGACACCGAAGGACACTTGTCTTAGTACGTTGCACTTCCCTGGGGTGCTGATAACAGCCGTAGCTAAACCAGCTCAGCTCTGTGGGCTGTAAGAAGCTTTCTACTTGAGTGAGATGGCCAGTTTGGGAAGAAGACTGGGCTCTCTACTCCAGGTGAAAGACATTTGCACAAGACTGAAAATTTAAGTCAAACTTCAATTTCATTGCTTTTTTTTAAAGGCAAGATATGATGATTTGATCTTGCCCAGTCTCATACATGTGAGATTCTCTATCTTCCTTTTTTTTCTTCCTGTCTTCTCTCCCCCTTCAGAGCACTGCACCTCTTTGCATGATGAGAAAAAAAGATATGAGTGGTATAACTCAGGTAAGATATTCAATTTCTGTATTGACAGAGTACAACAAAGTTAATCTATATGCCAAAAATATCAGCAAGGCTATTATTGAAGAACACAAGATGCTGGGAGTACACAGAGGAAGTATCACCTAACACTTGTCTTCTGCTCTTCCCTGGGCATCGGCTGCTGCTGCAGCTGTCAGTGAGAGGGCTGCCTGAGGGGGCTTCACTTGAGGAAATACTGCTGGTCCCGTGTCTGCTCAAATGCAAGATGGTAAGTATCAAAAGAATTTATTCTCTTCCAAATGACAGATGAATTCAGCAGTTATACAGTCCAGTCCTTTAAAAAAAACCCAAAACAACAAAAAAACCCCCAAAGCTTTGTGTGACCTTCTAAAGTTCGGCCATCAGTAGTAAAACTATGTAAAGTAGTAAAGGAAAGCTTCCTCAAGCTCTTAGTTTTTATGCAGAAATACCTGATCTATTCATAAACCTGTTCACCACAGACATGGTGTCATTTGTGGGGATATTTACTGGAAATTATAATGACATCCTCTTTTTGGCAAGTAACATAGTTTAATTGTTTCAAATCTGGATAGGTGATATAACTTCATATGATATTGTATTATCTATTCATTTGTCACATCCAAGTAAAGGGCTGTCCTCTACAGCGGCCAGCAGCACCAAGTCCACTGCAGCACTGTCTGTGCAATTCATTTTTCTCACTTTGCCCCGATGTACAGTCTTTGCCTCATGTCCCCTCATTTTTAATATTTTTTCAAGGCAAGCAACCAACTGGAATATGAATTACTCTCAGTTACTACAACTGACCCCAAAAGTAATTGCATTTGTTTGTTTCCTTTTTTGTTTCCTCCTTCAATTTACTTTAGCAAGTGGCTCACACAATCAGTGACTCACTGTGCAATATAAGCTTTGTTTTATTGAAACAATGTTTGCATTTGGCTCCCGCACTTTAGAATCCCGATAACTTAGACGGCTGTTCCAGAGGGGAAAATGGTAATGTGGGTAAAACAAATGGCATTTCAAAGATCAAACGTTTTCATTTACCTGTAGAATCAGAAAATACGGATCCTTTTGCAAAACAGTACTTTTAAAGAGTCCATTTGTGAAAACCATTTTCTGAACAATATTCAATACCAGTGTTTGCCATGCGACAGTTGCATTCTGGTATCCTTCTTTACAGCTTCCAGTAGAAGCTCTGTCAATCATTCATTTTTGCATTTAAGCAAGCAAGGACAGTGGTAAACAGGAAAGAGATGCTTACTCACAAATATGATAATGCTCGTTAGTAAATTATTTTCTATCTTTTCCACGCTGCATGAATTGATCCAGACTGCAAACTGTTGTATAGGGGAGCCCTTAACACATACAGGATTGTCTAGAGAACGTGTTTTACTTTCCAGAGTCAAATACAAAGCAGTGCTAAGCAAACAGTGCTTTTCCCATAACAGCCCGAGCAAAGTATTTATTATTTTAAATGCAGCTTTTTCTTCAGCGTTTTACAAACCACTTTCCTCCTCAGGAGTGACAGTTCCAGCCAGCAGAGCTGAATTGGCTGCAACATCCTTTCCTAGATGCGGCTATGAAATATGAGTGTAAATAACCCACGGAAGACCTCTGCTCTGCTCGTTATTCACACAAGGTAAAGAATCGTAGCCGCTGTCCCTTCCGAAGGGCCGTGTCCGGAGGCGGCGGGCGGCGGCTGCGTTCCCGGCGCGGGCCGGCGGGTGGCAGTGGGCCTCCACGGACCCGCCGCCGAGCCGGGGTACCGCACCGGCTCACCGCAGCGCGTACCGCACCGGCTCACCGCACCGCGTACCGCGCCGGCTCACCGCACCGCGTACCGCGCCGGCTCACCGCACCGCGTACCGCACCGGCTCCGCGCCGAGTCGGCGCGCTCGGGAGTGCTTTTGTCAAAACGTTGGCGCGGGCTCTTTAGTGGCTCGGGAGCAATTTTAGTGCAATGGACACTATCCTGCTTTCCCGGAGAAGAGTAAAAACAAGGCAGCCGGCTCTCTGCTGGCTGCGGGTCCCTTACCTGCTGCGAGGCTGGAGAGGCTCCTACCACCCGCCCCTGTGCACCGGCCGGGTGATTTCTGAGCTGCTCTAACACCCATCGCCGGCAGCGCATTATAGATATACTTTATAACACAAAGGTGTTCCTTGAAAATCCAGATGAGGCACTTCAGTGCACGTTCGTGGCTTGGGCTGGTCCATGTGTTGGTGAGGCCAATACACAGGCAAATCCAGGTTTGGAAACCTCTCTTCTAGAGAGGAGACACCTCTCTAGTCTCTGATGGATCGGGATGTTTGTGTGCATGTGTGTACATCTGTGTTTCCCCGTGGGGAAGTGTGCATTTGCAACTTTCATGAGTAGCCTACTTGAAAAGATTTGACATTGTTTAAACATGATTGTTGACAAAATTATTTTGCTATCGTATTTGAGAGGACCTATGTTCGACTGTGTCCAGCAAATCAGTTAACAGGACTGTTGGCAACAATTGTTTTCAGAGATGGAGTAAATGGGCCAGGGAAAGTGCTGAAAAATCTCACAGATTTTTCTAACGTGTTCTGCAGGGACAATGATGTAGAAAAAGAAATCCCCTATCTTCGGGAAACTTCAAGAATTAATGTTAAGGCTTTGGGGAGTCAGTCTTGACCTTGCTGTTTATCTCTGAGCGACAAAAATCTTGAGAACAAAACCAGAGTGGATCTCTAAGTAGAGCTCCCAGCTTAAGCCCCTAGCTCTGATCAGAGGAAGACATTGTCGAGACGATGAATTAGTTAATCCTGAAAAAGGAATTTTTTCCCCCCCTTTCTTAATTTACATTTTTAAAAACATGTTTGTTTGTTTTCCTGCTCAGCTCCCCACGCCTTGTAAATTGTGAATTTCTCTTTTGGCTATGCATGATAAGGAAATCGGTTTCATTCTACAAGTGTGTTAATCATCCCATAGCTTAAAAATATCAAAGTGCAAATGCCTTCATTTCTAAAGGGATTGATCTTAAAATAATTACTATGATCTGACTGTTGCAGCTCTTTCATTTTCTGAACTGAATGGTGGGTTTAAAAGTGATGCTTACTGTGGTCTCAGCCTAAAATGAACAATGGGGTGAAAAAATAGTTTTCAAGGAGAATATGGGTGGTGATTGGTTTAGATTGTTATTGGTTTGGAAGGTCAAAAATCTCAATAACTGTGATTAAAACCCCAAACCTGCTACTGTTCAGAGTGAGGTAAAATAGACGTGGCAAAGAATGTTTTAGGGACTGAGGAGTGCTGATTTGCAGCAGTAAAATATTTTACTAAGTGGGCTGTCAGGGTTAAACGCTCATTCATTGCACAAAGTCGGGAGCTAAACCCTGCCTGTGGATGTTGAGACAGTAGCGAGGTTTGGCCAGAGGAGGCACCGCCGGCGTGTGCTGCACGGAGAGATCTCCTCCAGCGCTGCGGGGGGGGGGGGCACGCGAGGAGCAGTAGCCCAGCTCTGTCCCCTGTGTCTCGCTCCGCCCCAGCTTTCCCTAACCTTTCTTGTCTTCTGCTTGCATTGATTCGGCGAGAGGGTGCGCTTCTGCATAGGCAGGGCCCGCTTCTGCATTAAGAGATCAGAGCTGGCTTTCTCCCAGCCTACGTGAATGGATTTGGTGTCAAGGGCAAGGCAAGGCAAAGCAGCTGCTGCTGCTCCAGAGCACCACCCACCCACCTGTTTGCTGGTGAAAGTGTTACTGGCCCCAGGTGAATCTCCTGCCTGTCACTCTAAGAGTCCCCAGAAACCTTCAACATGCTCCCTCAGGCCCAAAGCTCGGTGACTGCCAGAGAGCCTGCTGTGCTTACCCCAAAGCAGCAGTGAAGTTTCCTTCACTCCTGTGTTAAGTTATTCCCTTGAATACATATACAGGACTTCAAACTCAACGTTCTCTTTCAGACCAGTTTATAGGAGCTTAAATTACAATGTCATCTGATAAGGCACAGTTCCTGCATCCCCTGTCTTATGACAACTCCATCAATCTAATGAAAAAGTTAGTGTCTGCAGAGGGTACAGTAAATGCCCCTTGAGTAAGGGATATGTAGGATGCAAGGGCAAGAGAAAGAAGAAATAAGCTGTTCCCGGCTTTTAGGAATTTAGACGTGAGTTTCAAACTTAATTTAATTCTTATGGAGAAGCAGTCCCTTTAGGAGCAGCCAAAGTTTAATCAGTAACACAACAGCAATTCATTTCAGTTCTCAGTATCTTAGTCATACAGAGGGAAGCTGCTGCAACTGATTAGAAACCCCATTTCATTGAAATATTGCATGGAAGCATGAACATTCCAGTGTGGAAAGGCAACAGTCACTCCATCACTCTGAATCCCATGTTAACGCATCACCAACTCTCTCATTCAATGCCTTTTTAGAGAATTGTAACAGTTGGGGGAACTAATAACCACCCACAACCTTTAGAGCAATCACTTGAAATTAAAACAAATTAACAGATCTGGACCATTACAACTAAACTGAATCATCCATGGGGGGGGAAGAAGGGAGGGAAAAAAAAAAAAGAGGCAAGACTCCAGGGGAAGGGTTCAGGATTAGCTGCTTTGGTATGTTTCCAAACACTTTGTCGATAGCAGCCCCTCTGCAATAAATTCCTTTTCTGTTTCCTTTCACACTGTTTACAGGCAGATCACTTAGAAGCTTAGAATATACACTCAAATAAGATTTTGCAAGTTACAAGAATTATTCACTTCAGGTAATTTTATTCTTTATATTCGCTACATGTTTGAATTTTTACTTGGTAAAGTCATAACAAAGTATTTACCCCCCATCCCCAACTACAACACAAATCCAAGCCTGCAAACAGCTAGTCCCCAAAGAATAAAGCAAGCAATGAGTTCAATAAACACACTTGATTTATTTTGTATAAAAAGGGTTAAGTTTACAACCAAACTTTTATAAAAAGTTTAGCATGATTAAGTACATCATTACACTTTTTGCAGAAATGTAAATTTCTGCCACTATACAAGAAAACTCTAATTAAAGAGTTCACAAGGTTTCACTCATATATATTTATATATAAATATATACACAGCATTCAGTCCTAGGTTTGTGTCAAAAAGGTAATTTCTGACCACAGACTTTCCTAAAAAACTGAACACTGGATCCTTCTGGTACTCACGCTCCACCTTTGGAAAAAAAAGGCAAAGTCTGCTTTAAAATGGGCAACTCCTTGTGAGATTCTTGTTTCGCTCCCCATGTTGGGAATAGTATATAAAGGAAGCCTTCCAACTAGGGAAAGGGTATTTAAGAGTCTCTTCATAAATAACTAGGTTCAGTCCAAGTTGAAGAATGGGATGGGGATAAAGATCAATCTTGATTTTTTTTTTCTTCTTTATTAATTCTTAAAAGTCCTTTTAGTTAGATGTGGATTTTCCCCTCCAGATACAGCTGAAAAATAAATTCAGCACGTAAAAAAAAAATCCTGTAGACATTTCCTTGTGCAAAAAAAAAAAATCTCATCGGTGGAACACCTGCAAGAGATTGAAAAGAGGCATATTTAAGAGAATGCTAACAGGGCAGAGATCCGGACAGACTGGCGCCAGAGAGGAAGCCACAGTTTGAACATTTAACCAAACACTCAGAGATTGGGCAAACCCTGGCGTCCAGATGCAACACATACACGCTCACACACTCGCTCTCCAGAGCGTGAATTGAACATTAAAATAACATACACTCGAGGGAAAGGGTAGGACAAGGATTCTCCGTTCAATCTCTATTTACATCTCTGCAAATGCAACGCTCAGAGGCGCCAGTCTGCCTCTTACAGCAATTACTTGATTAAAAGCAGTCACTTATTTAACTGATAGTGCAGACAATCCCACACTGCAGATTTTTAAGGAATTGAGCCAAGATTCCCAACTTAATCAGTCACTTTGGCCCAGGAAGTTAAGACTCCAAGAACAGATAACGAGTGCATTTGCATTAAGCAGCGAGTAGTATCAAAGCAGTCCGTGCTGCCTAATGAACCTTAGCAACAACTTTGGACGGCAAAGCTCAGATCTTAAGTCTGACTTCTTACTGGTTACAAAGACATCCCCCGCTCAACTTTTAGGACCCGATTTTTAGAAATAACCATCACGCCTCCCACTCCCCGGGGAGGCACTTTTCGCTTTAAGTTTAGACAGAAGAGGTACTGCACTCACCGTTTGATTCAGCCACAAAGTGCTTTGCTGTCGCTTGACATGAGCTCTGAGGGGAACTCGGACGCCTGCGAGGAGAAAAACAACATACGGGAAGAGGTAAGGAGCAGGAGAAAACTGTCCCGAGCCGCCAAGCGCTTCGCCTGCGGCACGTCTGGCGGCGGGCGCATCCCCTCCCTCACCATCCCGCTCTGTCTTACAGAGCCTTCCAACACCGACTTAAGACCCCCCCTATTTAGCTCCGCGGAGGGCCGGGAGCTGACAGGGAAGGCACTTACCTGTAGCGAGAGAATGCTGATGTCTGTGTTGAGAGTGGTCAGAGGAGTTCTGGAGGAAGGATTTTGCCCGGGTCTCTGGTGGTGGAGGCTGACGATGGTGGGGTGCGAGTCTAAGGCGATCTGCAGGTCGAGGATGTAGTCGATAACGTGCTGCAGGATTTCCATCTTGCTCACTTTCTTGTTCTGCGGGATGCTGGGCACCAGCTCCTTCAGCTTTGAGTAGCAGTCGTTCATATTATACAGCAGGCTCATGGGGTCATCCACGGGGGTTTTGCTCCGCGAGATGCCCAGGCTGTGCTCGGGAAGAGCGTTTTTCCTGACGGACCGCACGGGGCTGAAAGCTTTCATAGCGGCGGCGTAGCGCGGAGCGCGGTTCCGGCGGACGGGGAGCGTGCGGAGCGCTGTCGCTGCTCCCGCTCTGCGCGCTGCCTGAGCTCGCACTGAGGCGCGAGCCTGCGCGGCGCCCCCTTATAGCGCCGCGGCCGCCGCGCCCGGCCCGCGCTCGCTGCCATTGGCGGCCGCCGGCACGTCCCTCCCCCCGGGGCGCCCCCACCGGCGGGGCGGGTGGCGCGGGGGTTGCGCGGGCCTTCCGCCCCCACGGCCAATCCCGCGAGGGGGCGTGGCCGCGCCGCACAGCTGAGGGAGTAAATACTGCGCGGCCGGCGGGGGGGAGCCCGCTGGCGCCCGGTACCAGGGGGCCCGCCGACCCCTGGGCCGCGCTGACACCGGCCCGTGCCAGTCAGGTCCCCGGTGCCGCGGGCGGCACCCCGTTGCTTCCCCTGTCAGTCAGGACGCGGAGCGCGGTGCGCTGAAGGAGCGGGGGCGAGCGCGCAGCAGCCGTGAGGGCTGGCGGCGCCGGGAGGGAGCGAGGGGCGCAGCGCGTGGGGCAGGCGGGAGCCCTGGCGAAAGTGACCGTGAATGGCAGCACCAGGCGGCTGCTGAAAGCGCCCGTTAAAAACACGGCAGCGTAAAGCGGTGGCCGGGTGGGCCGGCGGCAGAGCGCTGCGGGCTGCAGACGGAAGCGTCAAGAATAAAGCGAGATAAACCTACAGAACCGGCTGCAACTTTGTGCCCCGGTGAGAACGGGCCAGCGAGAGCCCCGGCGGGGTCAGGGTCAGGCGGGCAGTGCTCGCTCCCTGCTCCGTGAGTACAGGGCTGTTGCAGACGATGCCATTAATTGGCGATCATTAGGGAAGCGTGCATACAGGCATCTCCATGCGTTACCCTTGACAGGCAGCACGCCTGCACCCTCTCGGTGCGTGTGACACAGCGCTGTCATTAATTATGCATAGATTGTTGCTGGTGACAAATGCAAATACTTATTACACGCTGTACTCTTCGCAGCTTTTGGTTGCAGCCAATGAAACATCTTCCAGAAACGTTCCAGAGGAAAAAGTTAGGGTGGGTTTTTGTTGTTGTTCAGCTGGAGAAGGGACATTTCTTTTTCAAGTTTAGCTCCATTGTCTTTTTCTGTATTTTGTTTCTACTAACGGCTGCGTAACAACACACCGACATAGCTCCGACCCGGCTTTTCGCATACTACCTGAGCGAAGTTAAACTTAGAGCTGGCCGTAGATGCACGGGTCATATAAATGAAATGCTACAGCGATCTTGTAATAGCGTGGTTAGGGCGCTTTAGTGTCCGTTGCAAAGAGCCGCGTACTGACAGCCGCCATCCGTACCGCGCGTGAGGGCTGCGCTGTCACTCGCGGCTCTTTTCATACCGGGCGTATCGGCGTTGTTGCGCATAGCTACGCGGCAGGGGCTTGGGCCGGGACCTGGCGGACACTTGGGGACAAAGCTGCGGAGAGCTGGACCGATAGTTTTTCGGATGAAGGCGGCATTCCTGCGGCGGTGGTGGGGTCGGGTGGCGGTGCCGGCAGGGGTTCGCCCCGGGGCTTTTCTCGGGGGTGGGCTGGAGGCGGTGCCGGGGCTGACAGGGACACAGTGCAACGCGGTTTAAGCGCGAGGGGTGAAAGTGCACCTCTCAACGTTCAGTCTGATAGGCAGGGGAACGCGTTGATCAAGAGCAGTTAAAGACAGTAAATAATCATCTTCCCCCACCCCTCCCGTTTAAAATCACCACTTAGAGCGACTTTAGCCCTTTCCATCAAGAGTATCTGGTGCTTCATCTGCAGCCGCACGTCTTAGTCCTCAGCACGTTTGTGTTTCTGCCTCACGAATGTATCAGTGGAAGAAATTCTGACACTATTTTTGGTATAATAGCCAACATGGACAAGTACGTTCACCTATCTCCCACCATCACTTGTGCTGGGACAGCGTGGGGCTGTTGCAGTGAGGTCCGGCCTGACTTTGCAGAGGTGCCCTTCGCGATCGGTACAGGTCTTGGTACCCAGGGCTTGGCATACTTTTCACTGCACCACGGAGTTGTGAGGCGAGCGGCCGACCTGGGCATTTCCCCTGTCACCGAGTGGTTGCCATGTGCGCTTTCCGCACGACAAGCTGTTCCTGCGGGCAGGCAAGCCCCGCTTCCCCGGGCGAGCGACTGAGGGGCCTTTTCGTAACGCTTCTCTCCCTAAGTCCTGCTCTTTTTACCCCTAACGCTTGCTTTTGCAGGAGCTCGTCGACCCCTAAACTCTCCTCTCTCCAGCACGGTCACACCAGCAGCCTCCGTGCTGCCGCTGTCCGCGCCCCTGCCGGGGAACGCGCGGGGATGGCGGCGGGGGGAGGGGGCGCTACGTGGGGGACTCCGAAATCACGGGGGCTGCGAGCAGCTCCCCGGGGGCTCTTCCCCGGGGACACGGACGGGCCCCCCGTGTGGCGGCGTGTGCCTCGGCGACAGCGTCCGCCTCTTGTTTTCGACCGAGCTTTTTACAGCCGGTCCTCAACGCCGAGCCGCCACTGCAAACATCTGGTAGGAAACCGTCGCCGCTCGCCGTGCACAAAGCGCCGCTTTCTCCTCCGCGCACCCCCCCGCCCCCACCCCCACCCCCGCCGCCTTCGGAAGGCACAAACTCGGGGCTCAGCTCCGGGTGCTGGGGGTGCGAGGTACGGGGCGCCCCGCCGTGGGGGGCCCGGGCCGCCCGGCGCCAGCCTGCGGCCGCGATGGGGTGCGCGGCGGCGGCGGCGGCGGGAGCGCGGCGGCCCCCGGGGGCGCCCCCCCGGGCGCCCCGCCCCGCCCCGCGCCCGGGGCCGGCCCGGACTGCGCGGCGCCAGCCCCGTGACATCAGCCCCTCGCCGCCGCCCCCCCCGCCCGCACCGCCCGGGCCCGGCGGCGCCGCTCAGGCGGCTGCCATGGCGACCGGGGCTGCGCCCGCGGCGGCGGCGGGCGGCGGCCCGGCCCCGCTTCCCCCTCCCGGGCGCACCTGCAGCGGGGGCCGCCGCCGGACGCCCCGCCATGCCGGAGGGGGGTGGGGGCGCCCGCAGAGAGGGGAGAGAAAAGAGGGAAAGGGGCAAAATCACGCACGAACGTGGGGCTGCTGCCGCTGGAGAAATCCTGGCGCCGCTGGCCGGGCCGCTGCGACCCGGGTGGGAAGGAGCGCGCCGGGCTGCCAGGGCTGCGGTACGGGACAGAGAGGGGACCGCTTCTGTCCCGTCCCTCCATCCAAAAACTAAGAATTAAAAAGAGTCTGTTCTATGATAAAAGAAAAATACTCTTTTTATAAAAGTTGCCTGTCCTCTTGCTTTTCAAGGTCTTCTAAGAGCAACCCGGGGTCCCACAGTGACCCTCATGGAGGGGGATCGCCGCCCCCCAAGGACTGGCAAGTTCCTGACCATGCCTTATCGCATGCCTCGAATTAAATTTATCTAAAACATCGAGTAATAACGTAAATGGTTTTAATTGCTGCGTATTTAAGCCATCAAAACAGAGTAAAAAAAAAAATCTGTTAAATTTGGCCCGTTTCCAAGTCATTGACACCGTGCAACCTCTCCAGGCAGGGTGTCCAGATATGTTTTGATACCGGAGTTTTCAAGGTACCAGGTGAAATATCTCGCTAAACCCGGATGCTTTTTAACTACCCGATCTCTTTTGTTCGCCTCACATTTCCAGTTCATTCAAAGAAAGAAGTTTTAGAAGTTTGGGGTTTGGCTTTTTTTTCTTTCTTCTTTCTTTCTTTTTGTTGAGCGGGAGGGGGAGAGTAATGCATGCAAAATATTTAGTTACAACTTCTGCGAAAGGCACCGATCTGTAACAGCATTTTCTACTTTCACAAAGGATTTTCCTGTTACTTTTGTTCCGGTCACAAAATTAAAAAAGAAAAAAAAAAGGCGAAAGAAAAAAAAAAACTCAACCAAAAAACTTGGGGGAGAGATAAGGTCTGGAAAACAATCTGGAATTGCCAGGCTGTTGGTGGGAGCTCTGCGGGGCTGGCGTCAGGAAGTCTGCGCCGCCTTCTATTACTGTTGATCCAGCTTTGTGCAGCTGCACTCAGTACAATTAGCTTGTAGAAACAATCCTGCTGTAGGCAGGCTCTTCCCTTCAAAGTGCTTTTCTATACTGATCCCCTCACATCATGATGCTGGAAATCAAGTCACAAGCCGACCACTGTTTGGCCAACATCATCTGTGGGAATTCATTAACCTCCATCCCAGAGATGCAACAAGAGATTGTTTGTCCAGAACTAAACTTACAGTTCAATATGATGTAGCCCATACAGGAAAAAACCTGTGTCCCCATTTTTTTCTTTTCTTTCTTTTTCTTTTTTTTCTTTTTTTTTTTCTGTCCATAACAAGAAACACATTGTGCAGCTTTTGCCTTTTTTTCCCCTTTTTTCTTCAGGGGGTGGGGAATGTAGCTGAAACCAGGCATGAGCCGGCTCCTGCTAAAACTTTGCCATCAAATTGTTTTTTTGGTTCATCGGGCTGTAGTTTCCATACAAGCAACTTATCCCCTCGATCATCTTGTTGGGTGCACTTTGCAAGCTCATTTCCCGTCTGAGTTTGCTCTGCTGCTCTCAGATGCTGCAGCTGACACATTTCCTCCCCGTGCACTCTGCACCCACCTCATCCTTGCCCAGATGCTCAGGGCTGATTGTGCCTAAAAGGGGGTTTCATCGCACTCTGCAGCTGCTTTGGGGGAAGGGATTTTTTTTCTTTACTTTTAAATTTTATTTCTTCTTTCCCCTGCTTCAGTACTCAGCACTGTGCTATGCAAGCAGTGGGCCCTCCTCGTTCCCCTTGTCTGCAGCGCTGCAGGGCCAGCTCGCAGGACACGGCTGCGGCCCAAGCCCTCTGCCACGTGCTCCTTGCATGCTGCTGTCCTGAACGCTGCAGGAGGCTAACCTGGCTTCACTGAAGTGGGAGTGCCTGTGGGACACCTCAACTCTGCACCACCGCTGGGCAGCGGGATCTGGCGCGTGCCATCTGCATGGGCAGCCCTGCAGCAGCACCAGGGTGACATCTCCCTGCTCTTGGGTGCTACTGGAGACGTGAGTCCTGCTGCCCAGCACCCTGGTACTGGCTGTGGCAGGGCTCTTTGTGTCCAGCTGACAGGACCCCTCAGGGATGTGGGGCTGGCAGCACCCTCAGGACTGTGGGACAGTCAGCAACCCCCAGGGCTATCGGGCTGGCATTCAGGGCCATGGGGCAGACAACACCCCTCAGGGGTGTAGGGCTGGTAGTCAGGGGTGTGGGGCAGGCAGCACCCCTCAGGGCGATGGGTCTAGTAGCACCCCTCAGGGCTGTGGGGCTGGCATTGCTGCTCCCCCTCACTTCCAGGTACCTCACTTGGCCATGAGGATGTATGCTGCATGGCTTCCACCCACCCGTTACCCCTCCGCATTCTTCTTCAGGAAATGTATGGATGTTCCTTTTCTGAGTCTCGTCTCCAAATTCCATTATTTTCCAGGCTGTGTTTGCAAACGACGTGGCTCTGCTAACTGTAAGATCTCTTCTCCTCTTCTTCCATTATGCTTTGCAATAATGTTGCTTTTGTACAGTATCATTCCCTGCATCCCTACCTTTATACACGCTTCATCTGCTACTGTTGTATTCCCAAGCTGCATGTTGCTGGAGGCTTGGGAGGCATTGTGATAAAACTTATATATTTCCTCATTTTTCCTAGACATCTGCTTTTTGACCAGAAGCACTGGACTGTAGGATCCACAGGCCTTTGTTCTGATGCAGTTTTGACATGCATGTCATTTTATGATCACACTCCCAAACTACTGTTTCGCAGGAATACCTTTTACTCCAACTGTATTTTCTAGCACCTCCCTGCCAAAAGAGGTGTTTCTTTGTGAATTTGCCAGGACGTCTATCTCAAGTCCAAATTCGGACACTTTCGTTCTAATGTTTTCTCCTGTTTCGTAGGATTTCTCATTTTTGTAAGTAGGATCAGTGCCCTGAAGGCATTTCCACATAAACTGCCACCTGCAAAGGGCTGTGCTTACCTGATGCTGCTTGAATACTGCCATGACATCTTTCTGAAAGCAGCATCTCTGGCATAGTAAGTGTTACTGGTGTGAGGTGTGTTAAATTCATGTGTTAATGTTTTTACTCAAAAGCAAATACATGTCTCTTGTTTTTTTTAAAAAAACCCTTAAACTTTTATTAATACAGTGTTTTTGTTTTGATTTACGTAGCATTTCTTGTAGAAGTGCTTATAGTGAACCAGTTCGGTGGCCGTCTAGCTTAACATGGCTGTGCAAAAATCTGGGATCAAACAAGTTCACTTCTTAGTGCATGGCTTACATAGCAGATGGTTTTCATCTACTGTAGCTTTCCTAGTGATACCTTTAAATTAGTGTAGGGCTAAATGTTGCAAATTTTTCACTCCCCAGCAACTCTCTGGAAAATCCATTTAGAATAGCAAAGGGAGAGGGGCCAGGCACGAGGTTACTGGCACCGCTTCGCATGCAGTAAGGAATAAACCAAGGAATAAAAAATAGACTTATTCTTTCTTTTGTTAATTATCTGACTGGCTGGTCCAGCTTCCTTCGGCCTCTCACTTTAGCCTGATTTTTAGGTACAGGCCTGTGGGAGTAAGGTCACAAAATGCTTAGCTTAATTTCACTGGAAAAAGAAGGCCTGGGAGTTGGATTGGTGGGGAGAAGATTTCAGAAATCTCTTCCAGGTATAAACATCCCGTGCCCTCCTCCCTCCACCCCCCTCTTGAAATTGTGCAGTTATGATAATTTCTAGTCTAGATGTGTTACCGTTATTGGTTATATTAGGACAGGACTCACAGCATTCTCACTCCTGTTCAACTGACGTAGAGGGTAAAAATGTTCAGTGGTTGGAAGAAGCTAATTCCACTCAGGGTTTGGATACTGGAAGTGCAGCTTCGCAGAATGTGTGTAACCATGTGCCAAATTCAAGTGCACCCTCACGAGTCCTGCGGAGCCGCCTGAGTTTCACTCAAGTTTCCTACCTAGGCTGTTAAAACTTTGCTTCTTTATAGGGCCAGAATGTTATCTAGGTTAAGCTGACTTTCCTGGTGACTGTCTCCTGCGTAAACTCACCTGGGAATCACAAAATTGGTATGTGGCTAAATCTCTCGGGAGGCCTGGTCCAGGAGGCGTGCTCGGATCATGCTTAAATGCACAGTGACAGCAAGGAGCTTAGCGCAAAGCGCAGTGGCTGTACCTGCTGGAAAGTTCATGGGGAGAGGAGGAAAAGAATCGCTGCTTTTTTATAAGCAGTTTTTGTCATGAGAGCACTTGCCCTGGAAGTGAGAAACTCAGATTCAATGTTCTTCTCATCAGAGTGATATCAACTCTCTCCTGCTTGCAAAACACCCCTAACGACCAGAGTGGAGATAAGGCTAAGGTGGAGGACACCCACCCATCCTGTTCAAGCTTGCCACAGTAAAGAAACAGATGCAATTTTCAAAGGGCAAGAGGGATTATAAACAAGAGAGAGCCTGACACTGTAGCTCAGGGGTAAAGGCATCTCCTGGATGGCAAGAAGCCTGAATGCAGGGCCTGGCCTGGCAGACTCACCCGTTCTTGAGGGCGAGGTTCATCTCACCTTATCTTAGCTATTTAGAGGCTTGGTGTCTCATCTTTCTATAAGTCAGTGAGAAGAGAGAACAGGAGACACCTGCAGAGAGTGATTCATTCTGTGCCTGTTCAACACCTCTCTCTGGATGGAATGAATCTTCTCGCTGGGGGCTGTCACTCCCCATCAGTTCTCAGCAGAAGCTAGACAACCCATTTTAACCAGATGCCTTACTTACAGGTGCCAAGTGAGGTGAATTCCACTGTAGATGACTAATTTTTCTCGTTCATCATATCTGATTTTTTGCCTTTAAAAATTGGGTATGTAATCAAAGTTAGTCATTTGAGTTCTGTCTGTACAATGTTCATTCCTTCCATCGGCATGGATAGCTGGAGTAAAATGTCCTGGGATGATGTGTATCTCTGTCTGAGCCTGTAGGGCCTAAAGATCATGTATGTCCCTAGTTTGCATTCCTGAATCTTGGTGCTGGATGTCCGAAAGTTAAGTGTGGAACTATTAAATATCATCTTGCAAACTTCTTTTGTGGATGCTTTGTCTAGAGGTACTACATACTGTTTTCAGGAGAGGAGACAGTTGCATAAAAATAAGCGTTCAAAATATCTAAAGATACAAAGAGGATACAACTGAGATTTTCAGAAAGCTGAGAGGCTTCTGGTTTAAATCAAAGAATTAAGTATTATGGAAGATACCACCAAGTGTATGTTGCGTTGTATGCACTTGCATACTGTCCTGGTTTAGGCCCATCCAGGAACAAAGGACCACAATCAGCCTTAAGTACCAAGGGCCCTTGGAATGCCCTAAAGGCGGGGAGGGCTCACTTGCCGTTTATGCTCCTGGGCAAAACAGACAAGACTACTCAACTTGGGGAAGAAAATGAAACTTAATTTAATACTCCATCAACCAAAGCCATAACAAACAGAAATACCCAAGTGAAAACCATACAGAGTAGGACAAGATTCCTTTCGTCCCACCTCTCCCCTCTTCCTGGGCTCAGAGCCCTAATCCTAGTGTCTTTACCGCTTCCCCTGGATGGCTTAGGAGGGCAGGAAATGGGAGTTTCAATCAGTCCTTTCCTGATGGCTCCTGCCATTTGTCTCTTCTCAAGGCAGACGGACTCCTCACCAGTCCTCCCTGCTCCAGCATGGGGTCCCTCACACACCAGGCAGCCCTGCACAGGCTGCTCTGATAGGTGTTCATCCTGAGGGCTTCAGCTCCTCTCTACTTCCTGTGGGTCAGAGTCTAAAGCACTTGCCCCTTCTGGAACAGGGTCTCCAAAACAGCCCCTCTGGCATGGTCCTGTCGTTGCCCTCCATGGGTTGCAGGGGCACAGTCTGCGTTCTCGCCACGGGTTGCAGAGGCATCTCTGGTCCGACGCTTCTGCTTCCTTCCTCCTCCTCTGACTGTGGGGTCTGCATGGTCACCTCCGTCTTACCCTACTCTTCCATGTACTCCTAAGCACTATGAATTTCACTTTTTAAACAGTGATAGCAGAGGTGCCAGATTGGCTCACCTGGGCTCAAGAGTCCAAACTCTGAGCCGGGGAAAGTTTCAGGAAGTGCTTACTGGGACCAGCACTGCAGCCCCCTGCCCCGTTACCAAGCGCAAGCAGCTCCAGACAAACCCATCACATTACCCAGAAAAATCTGTCTCTCAACTTCTGAAACATTTGGAAGAGCTGTAGTTTTTTATTTTTGGTCATGTGGAGTAATGCTGAGGTGTACTACAGGATAAATCCCAATTATGTTCCCCAGTGTTTCATCAGAGATCAGTAAAAGGTCACCCAGCCTCCTTATCAGATTATAGGAGTGCCAGTGGGGTTTTTTGTGCTAGTCTTAAATTCACTGCACATATAGAATCATAGAATAGTAGGGGTTGGAAGGGACCTTTAGAGATCATCTAGTCCAACCCCCAAATATATTCTTTGCAAATAAGACAAGCTACATGTTTTTATAATTTAATATTTGTCACCGGTCATCAAAGGGTTACATCCACTCATTTTGTGAAATTTAGATTCTAGAGGCAGTGGTGGACAGTAAACGTCCAGCTTGGTGAAATTAAAGCCTTATGTTCTCCTGATGGGTTTTTAGCTACAAATACAGTTGGAGATTATTCCACCACATTGCTCACATCAATTGCTCTATAAGGCTGAATGCCTTCAACTATTACAAAAGACCTACTTGAGAAACCTTCCTGCTTCTTTTATCAACGATATGTGCACCCAAGATGTTTAAATTGGGCAACGTAAAAATAATTAGGAATGAACTAAAAGTTAAATTACTTAAGGCCTCAGACTATTGTTTGCAGCAGAGACAAGGGGTCTGGAAGCATTAAAAGGACATACAAACTTCATAAAATATTTTTGGGCCAGAACAAAAGTGCTGGCTTATGCGTAGCTGAGGATCTCTGTTTTTCTCCATAGAACAGTCAGAATTTGGACTTTTTGCAGTTTCTTAATTTCCTGACTCACTCTGCTTTGTTTTCACTTCAGTAGCAATAGTTTTGTGCTCCTTGTTCTCTCTCACAGCTCTATAGATCTCTCAGCTCTGGAGACGAGATTCACCTCACTTGACTTAAGGCATGTGTCTGGTTGATGGCTACATCTAAGTCTATCTTTCAAGACTCAGTTTATAGAGAATTAAGAAAGGCATTGCTTCTGTGGTGACCTATTTCTTCCTGGTATAGAAGTCTAAAAGACTGTAACTCAACCCTAATGGCCCCTTGACTTCTGAGTCCAGCTGTCCTTAGCCCAGACAGCCTATGGTTTAACTAGACACCCTGGTCTTTATGTGGATGGTCGACACCAGGGTTGGTTCTCAGACTTTCCTGGCAATTCTGCAATTACTTTTGTGTGTGTGTGTGACTTGAAACATTTTCATTAAAACATTTGACAGCAGTGAGAAAATGAGCAGTGACTAATATACTTTCACCAAGAAGTTGTCTGGCTTCAACCTTGTGGGGTACTGGGGATTTGTAAGGCACAGTATGTTGCCTCTAGGTTCAGTGCTCGTAGTTGTGAGCTTCGTGCATTTCTGCGGCATAGTTGAGCCTGTTGTTAGCTGTGGTAACCTTCAGTTGCAGGATTGTTGTCTTGTTTGTGGCATAGGTACAACTTGGGTAGTGAGGGAGTTTGCTATCTTTGGGAGCCTTGCCTCAGTTGTTGTAGAAAGTATGCAAAGGATTGTGAAAGAGGCTGAATTCTGCTGTGAAGGATTTGATTCAATCCATGCCTCTGCCACAGAGTGTGTTGTGAGATGATGGACAAGTCGTTTAAAGCAGACTTTTGTCAGCAGACTGTTTACCACATGGGAAGTCAATGGCAGTTGTTGTTAAATATCTGAAGTGCAATGAAAATGCCACGCACTCTGAAGTAACAGATCCCATCTATCACAAGCTTGGCAACCAGAACTAGTGTTATTAACCAGTACATTTTCTGGTCAGCTGCTTCACAAATGACCATTGATTTAAAGTTAACTGCTTATAATTTATTTATTTCTTCTTCCTTGAAAAGGGAAGATACCATTTGAGGGTAGGACAGAGTATATTCTAGCAAGTGTGGGAAATGATACTGGGGTGGCAGAAGTTCACTGTAATAAGAGACATTCCAGTCTCTTTCCATTTAGCTTTTCAGGGCCCGTAGATAGCCTCCTGCTCTCCAGCAGGGAACACGCAAGATGATACAGAGCCAGTAAGGTGACCTTCAGGGACCGGGTGACAGTGGGAGAGAAGAAAGACAATGATGGGTTGATTGGCTTGGGATGATGGGGTTCGAGGACCAGAGAAACTTGCAGTCACAGCTGCTTGAGGACATGGAGTGGGAACAAGGAAGTCCAAGGATTAAAGGGGAAGAGGGGAGAGGAATAATTCAAGTTTCAGGTTTCTAATTATTCTTTCAGTTTCTTTCATTTGAAATGACAAGCTAAGATGAGCAACCCTATCTAGAAAGTGAATGCTTCTGAAGAAGTTTCCTCTATTTCTGTCTCCTGTTAGGACAACTTGTGAAATAAACCACAGTGATTTTAGCCCTAGCTAGATAAATTTCCCCGTGTATGCGAGATACAGGCTCAAGACTGATCCAATGAGGTCCTTATAACCCTCACATAAGAAATACTCCAGAAGTGGTCATTTGGGACATTCACTTGGTGCATGGGAAATTCTGAGTTGCAGTCTGCAACTGGGAAGAATGGGATATGAAGCCTTGGTTTTTAACGGAGCTTTTAAACATCAGACTACTTCTTTGAGAATTTCTTGAGAAAATATTCAGGAGAATAGTCTTGTTTTTCTTCTGAAGCATGATAGTAAGACTGCTAAAATTCTGAAAAGCTTCACAAGATGGGAAAAATATTCTTCCTTTATCTGTTTAGGGTCATTTGGGGTACAGGACCTTTCTGTGGGATCTGGCATTGCTTTAGAGACATATCTGATGTTAAAATTCTGATGAATGCTGAAAGACAGCTCTGCAGAGAGACACCTGAGAGCCCTGATAGATAATAAACTAACCATGAGCTAGCAATGTGGCCTCGTGGCCAAGAAGGCCAATGGCATCCTGGGTTGCATCAAGAAGAGTGTGGCCAGCAGGTCAAAGGAGGTTCTGCTCCCCCTCTACTTTGGCCTGGTGAGGCCTCGTCTGGAGTCCTGTGTCCAGTTCTGGGCTCCTCAGCTCAAGAGGGACAGGGAAGTGCTGGAGAGAGTCCAGCGCAGGGCCACCAAGATGATCAGGGAACTGGAACATCTTTCATAGGAGGAAAGGCTGCGGGAACTGAGCTGTCTTCAAGACCCGCCTGGACATGTTCCTATGTGACTTGATCTAGATGAACCTGCTTCTGCAGGGTGGTTGGACTAGATGATCTCTAAAGGTCCCTTCCAACCCCTACCATTCCATGATTCTATGATTCTGATGAATATTTGGGGATATTTGTCTATGTTTGCAGAATTCATTTAGTACAGAGTGGCCGTGTTCAGCTTCAATAGTTTTGTCTTTTTTTTAATGCAAGCTTCTGCTCGGTTTTCAATAATGTTTGTATAGATTCTATCAAGGGAAAACAAATGTCATGGGAAAGTTTTAGGTAATTTTTTTGTTGTCAGGGTGTTTTTGACTGTAATGCAGATGTTCCTTTTTTAAACCTGGTAAAGGCATTGCTATTTGAGGAGATGATACTCTCGGCTCTGTACTGAGAGCAGCAACACACCTTCCAGAATTGTTTTAGGGAGCAATGTGCAGTGTGCCAATTGCTCTCTTTTCTGCTATTTTGGTACTGTTTTGTGGAGTTAAGCGCATGTGTATGAGCTGCAAATGTACATTCCTGTATAGAATAAGCAGGCTGTCTGCGTGGATCAGCTGTTATGGGGGTGGCTGTGGGTAAGACATGAAACAGGCTGTGGAAGCTCCTTTAATGGAGACTCAATAGTCTTGATGTTTTTTACACACATGGGGCTTCATGCAAATCCAGTGGGACCCAGGAAGACTCTCCCTGTCAGTTCACAGCTTTGGATCCAGTTTCAGGTGTGGTTTTGAAAGTGTATGAGGGATGTAGCTGGTATGTGGCTAGTGTAGCAGTTGCCCACAAGAGCGGAGAGGGTATTTGTTTCACCGCTGTGGGTTGGCAAGTGAATTTTATCTAAAGCTTTCCACTTGCACATAGCCAGCCTGCTCAGGTTCTAAATAGATTCAGCCCTCAGACTGTAAAGAACAAGATAATCACTTTATGTTATGTACTTGAGAGCTAAATTATTTTAAAAGTCTGAAATTAGCAGATGAGGAGGAATTTATTTGCCAAATACATTCAGAAGCAGCTTGGGAAACCTGTCAGAGCCCAGCTTTAACTGCTTAACTAGAGGCTGTTCGACTTAATAGCTCTCAAGCATGCGTGCAGTGTGAGGAAGACCAAGACAAAATCCCAGGACAACAAAAAACGCCATCAATTCACAAACCAGATAGTTAAAAGAGAAAACCTGCACCTACTGCCACTAACCTCACATTACATCCTCTGTCCTCCAGGCGAAAAAGAACCTTGCTCTTTTTTTTCAGCCTCTCTTTAGCCATTCTTTCCAGCTCTATTAACTTAGCGCATTGCTGAACATGACCTTTGCTCTGCTAGCCATGCCGGACTTTCCCATGCCTTAGTCCTTTTCCCAGCCGGTTATCTTCATGCTTTCCTGCTTCCCATCCTCCCTGTGTGGAAGAAAGGTCTGGAAAATTCTCTCCAGCAATTCTCCTTCAAATCACTCCTGAAGATGCACTTTGACCCCAATGCCCACGGGGCATTGCTGAGAGTGGAAGTTAAATTGTTTTCTAGGCAGCCTGTGTGAAAACATGCTTACATTATTTCTACTGTGGTTTTACTATCAACCCCTTTCCTGCTGGGGAGGACAAGGCCATAATGCCATTTTAGTTATCTGCAGCTGGTGTAGGAGCTGACATAGATAAGGGCAGCTCTCTGCTCTGCTGGTTGTTACCTTCCCTCTCTTTCAGTCACAACTGTTGCACCCTGCTTTTAGCCACCGTGCTTCTTTCATTCTTCGTGACTCTTGTACGTCCCTTGTCCCACTGAGGCACTGGTGCAGAGTCCACCCTTTCAGAACATGTTAACACATCTTGGCTTCAAGCATCAAAGGTCCGTTTTGGCGGGGTGGCTTTCTTGTGTATGGAGCCCCGGATGTTAACCTTTCAGAGTGGCAGGAAGTCTTCCTTCCTACTCGCAATTACCTGCCTAACTGTGTATGGAAGGGGCAGGCAGCCTAGCTAATCAGAGCTTCAGACAGGCAATTCTTCAAATTGTTTTAGAGTTTTTAATTAAAACTGTAGGCTCCAGCATCATGTGGCAGAGAGCCAGTATCAGTCATCTGACAATAGCCTTCACCATCTACCAACAATAAGGGAATTCCTCAGCGTATGCTCCGGAGGCTTCTGAAATGCTGTGAACGGGTGAGATTGCTGTTTGCAAAGCACCCTGCAACATTCAGCCTTGCAGGTCTGCTGGTTTTTAAATTATATAAACAAAACCCTATAAGCCTCACATAGCACAAAGATACTGACTTGTGTTTATACTGTCCGGATCACAGATGCTGAGCATGAATGCATGAGCAGTCCTTTTGTATGGTGTTTGACACTTTCTGCGGCTGTCTGCTCTGCTTTTTTAATATACAGAATCCCTGATTCTCCACTGCCTTGCACCCTGTCTATTCATTCTCACCCCTGTGAAGTGAGGGTAAAACACTATCAAAACAAAATGGTACCATTTTGCATGTTTTCCACTCAGTTTGTACAGGTGTAAATAACTACAGAAAGAACGGGGCAGAGCAGAACCTGACCCACAGTCTGTCTCTCAGTGCGTCAGGGGTCTTGAAGTGGGGGGATGGCAGAACAAACACAAGCTGTTACCTTGCCATTTTTGCTAATGTTTTAAAATCAGGCAGCTTGCGAGAATGACGGATGCAAAAGTCAGGCTGTACTTAGTTGCTGTAGTCCTCACGTGATGTCTTCTCCTCGGGCAATGAAAGGGTTACCTGTGTCACGGATAGGTGCTTATGGTAGCTACTGTGGGAGCAGATTTGTCAGTGAGAGTCATCATTCTGAGTTGTTTAGATGTTGCTCTTAGTAGCAGAGTGCAAAAAATCCTTTGTTCTGTCTGCTGTTACATTACCTGAGCTTATATAAACCGTTGTAATGGAGAGTGAGCTCTTCAAGCTGAGGTAGGCCTGCTGCCTTGTCTCCTGGGTCCTGGATGTGAACAGCACTCCAGTTTTATTTAATATATTTTAAATTTGGTTTTGTCATTATCACTACAGAATACTCATCCCAACTAACTTTCAGTCATCCTTTAATGCTGTCTAATGCAGCTCTGCAAGTGAGCACCCCAGCCACCCTACAAAAAAATGACAGCTCTTCCCTTCTTTCTGTTTGCACAAAGCCCATCTCTCTGACACCTTCCTTACTTTTACTGAACAGCACATTAAACTGTCCTAGCCCAAGTGCCTGCAAATACCAGGACACAGAATTTAACTCTATCTATGACTCATTGATAAGATACCACTGTTGCCCCTTTGCCGGGTGGCCTTCACAAATATGTGTGTTGTCTACTCCGGGCCCCAGACTGCCCCAGCTTTCTCTTTGCTCATCTGACTTTTTTTTTTTTACTTTCAGAAATCCCATCCAGTAACTCCTTCAGCTGACACTGCGACTCACTCTGAATGCCGGTTTCAGGCTGCCTATGTGCTTGTAATGGAGAGGTTTATCACCTTAGAGGTTCCTGCAGGTAGGAGGTAAAGCTTCAAGAAAAGGGCCTTGTCTCTGCAGTGCCTTCTGTGGTCAGTGGGTTAGCACTGCTCTGTGCCCTACTTCTGATAACCTTCAAGATGTTGCATCGTGCTGTTTTAAAGCACGGGCTCTATGAGGGAGGATAAGAAAGTCAGTAGAGATCCTGGCCACAAAACAGTGATGTAGATATAATGCACTTCACCGTTAATGCCAGAAAAATAATGTTGCGTTGCACCACAAAAATCCATCCTCTTTTCAAACCAATGAAATAAAATTCAAAGCTCCATATAGATAAGTATTGGCAAGATCTGGATTAAATGTATGTTACACAGGCTATTGTAATAGGTAGGAATGATGGGCAGAAATTAAGATCTCTTGTAATCAGAACAGTAAATATTTTTGCTTATCTTCAATTGAAATCTCTACCTTACCATTGCATTAACATATCCACTCATTTTTTTGAAAGTAGCTGAATTTTCGTGACTCATTTGAGTGCTCAGTAACTATTTGTATGCAAATGTAACTCAAACATTCTCACAGCCACACACTTTACCCTCCCATTGGAGTTCATGCACAAACAGGAGTGGAGGTTTTCCTTCTTACAGACCTTTCCTTTCCTAAATAATCTCCTGCCTTTTGCACAGGGATGGTAACATTTGAAGAAATACTCATGCCTGTGATTTCAGAGTTGCTTCAAAATAGAAGGACTCAAAACCAAATAGAAAAGCAATTCCTATAAAAAAATGTTTTGTTAAAATGCCGCTTTCTCACACCTGTGTTTGAAAGGTTTGAAAAGGATAACACTTTTTCTTCCAACTTTCACACAAAAAAAAGCAAGTTCTGGTCTGAGAACAGGCATGAAGACAATCAGCTGAAAGGTAATGTATCCATCAATGCATGCAGAGACTTCGAATGACATTGCCACCTCAACCATAGCTAGAACAAACATAGCTGATGATTGAATGTATATTGGCTAGAATAAATACAGAGTGTAACACCAGATGTGGACAGTGCAGAATGCAGAAAGGCAGTAAACTGAGTAAACACCAAATGAAGGATTAGCCCTAATTGTGTGAAATCAGTTCCAATGAGAAACAGAACTGGGGACTTCTTTTGCCCTGAAGCAGTTGAGGTACCTTTCTAGGTAAAAGAGAAGCTGCCTGATGTGTCACTGCTTTCCCATTTGAGGCTCGTCAGCAACAACCTGCTGCATGCACAGTTCAAAGGCTGCCTTTACTTCTGGATATCTCTGGCGGGGTTGTAAGCTTTACAGCCCAGCAAATTTGCCTTGATACTTTTGTCTGATTTTTCCAGAATGCAGCTTTCTGTTCTCCATAAAAGTCCCAAAGACCTTCTGCAGCAACATCCCCTGCAATGTGATCACACAGGTTGTCTCTTTGTCAGTGGTAGGAAGTGTGTTTTTGTATTTCAGTCTCTCACAAAGTCTGAATGACTGTAATGGAGTCTTCCAGAGTTATCTGTTTAGAAGCAGTGTTTTTGGAGTTCAGATGAGACACTTCACACAGATGTGTGGACTCCCTGTGTGCTTTGTGTGCTTTTCAAAGTGTTCAGACTTTCCAGATCATTTAAAAAAAGATATTTCCAGTCCTTTTCCTACTAAAGTAACTCTTGAAAATATGAAACAATTATAAGGGTGCATTGGACATTCACCCCCTTCAAACTGACCAAAACTATGGTGACTCTTCTGCTGTCTTTCATAAGTCTGCTTTGTCCCGTGAAACTTATGTAGAGAGAGATGCACCCTAAAATCTTCTTGTATAATTTTGTGCAGCTTTATTGTACGTAAGTGTGGGATTCACCTCATAGATGAAGACAGCAGCATTCAGAGGCTTGATTTAGTTGCTCATATGTAGAAGTCCAGCACTATTTGAAGTGCTCAGGTCTCCCATCCGGACTGTAGCTGCTGCTCCTCATTGGTAAAGAAGTGTTCCATGTGTGGTGTGCCATCCTTGCCACCCTCACATGTATTTATTTGACACTCAATTACACCTCAAATTACACCAACTGAAATGAGTGAACACCTAATGAGTACATTCAGAGGAGCCTTTAGGGAGTATCTAACCAGCTGCCCGAAAGTATGTCTACTTTTGAGTCAGCTGAATGGCTCCATAGCCTTTGACCATTAAAACTCACTGACACCTATGGATAGAAGCTAAAATAATTTATTTTATTCCAAGAGCTAGTTTCCACCCTGTGTTATTTGTTTGCTATGCCATACCTTTCTGGCATGGCCTGTGCACCCAGCTCAGAGAGAGAATGCCAAACTGATCTGTTAATGTTGGTCTACAGACAGGCCAATGTCTACCCAGCTGTGCACCCACTCCTGTGCCCTCTGGCACCCTTTAGATTCTCAGAAGTTTTGCTTATTGGGAACTTTTTGTCTATTACCTGTGAGTTCCAGACTGATGCATAACCTGCCAACATGAAGATCACTGCAGAATCAGGTCTTATGAAGGAAGCACTACTTCTTCTCATAGTGCCAGCATCATTAGTAGTGCAGATATATAGATCTCTTAAATTAATAGTGCAACAGATTGTTCCTGCTGCACTTAACAAGCAGTTCAATGTAATAGCCACAAGCTAACATACTGGCAAGTTTATGAACTTCAAAGCAAACTTTGCTTCTTTAAAAAAGTCTTGCAAACAACTGAGCATATTTTCTCCCACCTCATCTTTAAAGAAATTACAAAAGAATATGTACAGCAGGCCTGAAATTCCTGCCAGTCCTTCATCTCGATTTTCTTGGCATATTGGTGAGGAATCTGGATGCTGGTATTTCTTGTTAATGAGTACCTTATTTTATGGATGTGCTGTTGTTCTGTGCACTAATGCTTGTCTGATCTGTTTGTGCTCTTATGAAGGGCCAAAAAAGACACCTAGATGATAAACACTGTAGTAACTAGTGAGATATTTTACTACTTGCTTTGTGGTTGGTTTGTTTGTTTGTTTTTTAGTTTGGAAAGTATGGGTGGTCATTAGTGGAGATAAATGTCTTTACTGATTTATGTGTCAGTTGATTATAATTCCAGAAATTATCTGTAGTCTTCATTTCAAGGGCTAGACAACTGTAGGAAAAATAGGTCTCCTGTGGCTTGTGATGGATTAAATATAGAGGCAGCAAATATTAGGGAGGTGGTGGTCAATGCAAACAAAAGCTGCAGGTAGCAGTTTGTGAAGAATGATGTGGGTGATGTGTACCTAAACACAAATGTTAAGTGGAAAGCAAGAGTGTAAAGAAGTGGCAAGAAGAGGAACTCCAGAAAGGAACAGATGAGGGGAAGCTGAAAATACTTTCCTACAAATGAAAAAAAACCCCAAACCCCACCAGCAGTAGGCAGGAAGGATTAAAAGAGGTGAGAGAAAAAATAGAAATGCTGTACAATTACCACTGAATTCCAAGAATCACTGACTGTTGTTGAAAGCTGGTCTAAAAGCAAGAGAGGTGAAAAACTGGAGGACTCTTTGAGGGGAGAGTAAAAGAGTGTATCTGCCCTTTGAAAGATAAAGGCAAAGATTTCTGCAGGTTTGAGCCTTCTGTGAACTGTGAAGAGAAACATATAATTGTTGTGGTCCTAAATTTACACATATGATTCATATGGTGTTTTAATTCTGTAAATGGAGCGTTGGTACTTAGGAAAGTTGTCAGGACTGACAACCCTGCAGTGTCTTTCCTTGTTCCTTCACTGATAACAGCAGCATAGTCTCTTCCATATTTTGTGCTTTTGTGCCTCAAACTCCAGGTACTTCTAGCCAGGAAAATGTTCTAGTCCTTATGTCTGTTGGCTTGTGTCTGCTTCTGAGAGGCTGGAAAAGCTGTTCTTCATGTTGGAGGTTCATTTTTTTCCCCAGCTCATTAGTAAAAATGGAATTAACTGATTAACTTGCTGCAGCAAATCCCTGAGTAGATGTAAAGTAGATGCCTTTTCGCCCAGAGTGGGATTCACTGAGCCAGACTGTGAAGGATTCTGTCTTTTAGAAACTCTTGTGGGTCTGATTCCAACCAGAATTATGTTTTCATTTGTTTTCATTCATTACAACTCCAATAGCCGTAATGGAGGAGCAAAGTGTCTCTAACTCCTGGGACAAGGGGAAGGGATCTTTTTTCCTGTCTCACGTAGTATCACTAAATCAGTCAGCCCATACCCCAAGTATAGAAGTTACAGTGAAAGCACTGTCACTTACAGGAATTCAAGAAGGAGCTGGAATATGGGTTTCCACCTGCAAGCATAGGTTTAGTTGGCTGAAGAGACAGATTTGCCTCTTTAGTTCTTCCTCACCCTCTTGTGACCTGAGCAGTGCTATGTGTAAGCAGGACTGAGCATCTCTGACTAAGGAATAAACTCTGTGCTGACAAGGTGCCAGCATCCCATTTCAAACAAGCAGTCTTTTCCCTCCATCAGCATTACCTTTGGCATACATCTCCAAGGGTTTATAGCTACCTGGCAGACAGGGAGATACTGCATCACAGTCTCCAAATATTAGATGTAATGATTTTGTAAATATTTTGTGTGATCTGTTCCTGGAGGTGAATGTTTGTGTACTGGGTTAGAAAACTTTCAAGCATGACTACGTTGTTCTTCATTGTAGCCTATAGGAAGAAGCAAGCAGGGGAGATGCATAATACTTATATAATAAGCAATCCTTTTGCAAATATTGGGGAAGCAGTGGCAACACAATGCCATACATCCATGACCCAGGCAGCATTTAAACAGCTATTCTGCCTGACTTGGGAATAAAGAGGTCTAAAGTGCATTGAGTAGTTAAAAAGCTCTTTCCAGAAAAGGGCAAGAACAGTTGTCAGTAGATGTTCCAGAGAAAGGCAATGCCCAACTTCTTTAGCATTGTTCCTCAGAGACTCAGCATAAGTGCATCTTCCTTACTGGAACTGAAGATTTGTCCCCCCTTCCCCCTGCCCTGCTCTTCTTTTGAAAGGGTGAGTTAACATGTCAGCTCTTTGCTGTACAGAAGAGCTTGGTTTTAACCAACTTGGAAGCTCTGCTGCCTGGAGAGGAGGAGACATACTGTTCTGCAGAGATGGCCTGTGTGATTTCTTGAGGAAGCTGATCACATTTCCTCTTCATAACTGCCTGATGTCAAGGGACATGAAGAAAACCTTGGTAGAAACCATCCATTTGGTGTGCGAGGCTACCACAGTGGCCTGCCACAGCAGGACTTACTAACCAGGACTTGAAACTCGCCTGGCCTTTGCTCTCAGTTCCATATTTTTGCTGCGGCAGTTGTTGCATCAAGGCCTGGTATCACTTCACAGGATGGGGTCCTGACTGAATTCAGAGGGACCAGAGAGTTGTAGTTAGCGTGATATTTGTCTTTGCTGCTCAGTTAACATTATGTTAGGTGGTAGAAACTTTGTTAACTTGAAAGCTAAAGCGTGGACAAATGGAGGGGGTTGACTCTGACTCAGCAGCTGTTTTTCATGGATAGGTAAAACAAAATCTTTACAGGAAGAGTATTTGTTTGCACAATCTACTATGTGTTTCTTTGCAGATGTTATTTTTTCTTGCATTTCTTTCTATTTCTATACAAACAGATTATTTTATTTTCTATTTTCTATATTTTATTTTCCTAATTTGCCCTAAACATCTTCGGGATGTACATACTCATCAAATGCTTCTTTATTCTTCATGTGATTCTTGTCATGAATCCCAAGACAGATTTGGATGCTCCTAGGGTAACATTTTTGAGTGACTGTGCCAGTGGAGCTGTCATTGTGCCTTACAACTGTCTAACCCTCTGGAATTAAAAGTATAGGAGGAATATCCTCAGACTTGGACCTTTGTATCCTTAGATATGATAGACTTACAGATGTCAGGATTAAAGGTTGGTTTGTTTGGCCTGTCTCACTATTAGTGGATACTTCTGAGTTAATTCACCCAAGAGAAGCATATGGATCCTAGCAGCACTATTTGTTGTTCCATTTCCATCTTGAGAATCGTGATGGTGCATCTTTCTGCACTAGGCACAGACAAGAATACTTTTTTTCCCAGGAACTACTCCTGCACAGATGCTGTCACCTAATGATAATGCAGCATCATGTTGAGATATCAGTGACTATATGTGGTCTCACATCTCCCAGGAGATTGTCACATACCCAGTTGAAGCTCCACCATAAGACAACCAGTAGTTGTCTCTCTCTAATAAAGTTTGTCTTCTGTTACTGGATGCACTATGAAATATATGTGTCAGCTGAGAATAGGAAATCACAGTTTTTGCTCCAAAGCTGTTCCTGATTCTCTGTGACTTGGTCTTCTGTCTGCCTTTAGACCAATTTACTTTGAATAGCAGGTTCGTGTTTGATGCTGGTTTTGGCAAAGCAGTCCTGCAGACATTTTCAATTTGAAAGAATGCTGAGCTCTAGGATCTGATGACTGAATGACATTCCCAGGATGTAATAAAGAACTTGGGAATGGTGCTGACTCGATCAGGCCAATGTCCATCTGCCCAGGTGTTCTGTCTCCCCAAGCAGAAACAGGAGATGTTGTTTAAGGAGACTATACTAGCCTATCTGCTTTCCACAGTCATTCCCCTTGACTTCCCTAGTAGCCAGAGCAGTTGTATTAGCAATGTTAGTCTGTAGCCTTGCTTAGCCCATTCAGTATTTTCTGTATAGACTCATGGCCCATCAAATGATCTCATTATTTTTTAGTACCCAAAAAAAGCAGTCTCCCTCCACAGTCTTCTACATCACAGAAGTTCAACAGGTGCTGCTTTTAAATCAACCTCCCACTGGTTTCCTCGAGTGACCACTAGTGCTAGTGTTGCAGAAATTGTTCAAGAGTTCTACTTTCAGCTTTTCTACTACCTGCATGATTTTATAAACCTAACTTACATTCCCTCTCTCAGCTACCTCCTCTTCAAATTGGACTCCTAATCTTTTTCTAGTCACTCATTCCTTCTTAGAGCAACTGCTCTGTCCCTTTAATTGTTTTGTTTGCCCTTCTCTATATATGCAATAACTCTTACTACATCTGTTGTGAGATGCCAGGACCAGCACTGTGAGGAGTATTCAAGATTTGAGAGGGATACCACAGAGAGTTTCTCAAAGAACAGTCTTTAGTCGCTTGCCTGGTACACCCGCTGTAACTCTGATCCTGGGCCATGGTCCATTTGTAAGCCACACTGCTTCCCTCTGAGTTATGGCTGTTCTGCGTGGGTGCAGGACGGGGATCCAGTGCTCTGTCTTTCTGCTTTCCAATCCAAAATGCCGGAATCTACCAGGACACGGCGTTGACTCATACAAAAAAAGTATTGAGGTACATGCAGACCGGAAGTGGAACGTGTACTGACAATCAATCTCCAAGGCCTACACTAACTGCAAGTAACTAAACTGTTCTCTCTAGTCAGTGTATGACTACACTTCGGTGTACACATCTATAAGTGATACCTGTTTTTATAGATCATGTTTGTTCGAGTGCGTTGTTACCATGAGAAAGGTGTAGTTTTCCAATGCAGATACCTCGTGTTGTCATATCAAGGCAGTATCTACATATTAATTTCAGATGGAGCATTGCAGAAATAAACTGTCTCAGATTTTGTCTTTAACAAATATTGAGCCATTGCTGTTAAAGCAATGTTCAGAGTCATACTACTGGTGAAGGAAACAATTAGAATGTAGTTGCCATTAACACAGTTTTTTGTATTGATGGATTTACCATTTTGTGATGAAACATTTTTTCTTCCTGGAATCTTTCTAAACCCACTTTCTGCCAGAGATCAGAAATGTTGGAGATCATCTTGTACTCTGGACAGCTCTATCTGGAGAAAAATAGATATAGCAGATATAAATTAAAATAAAAAGGGGACAAAACAATCTGAGCTGGAAAGAGTGCAAGTTTATTTTATTTCCTTGGTTGTGTAGGAGTCTTGTTAACCAGTATGTAATGCATAGTCATGTAATAAAACATACTAGACATTAAAAGGCAAAAACCCAGTTCACAGATGTTGCAACGTTATTAGATAATTTTAGGGAGTGAATGGGGTGAAAAGGCTGGATTTGTTAGAGAGGAAAATACCTATGGAGGCCTTTTCTGTGAGCAATACCATGACTTCATTACCATGTCAATTCTGGGAAAAGGCTCTGATTTAACACAGCAGTTGGCTGGATCCATATGGAGCTGATGAACCTCTGAATGAATAGTGAATGGAAAAACTGCTGGAATCTGCCTTCAGCTTTGTTCCCAGGATGACCAATGTAAAAGGCCTAAGAGCAATACTGCACAGATGGTGTAAAGAGGTAAGAAATCTGCAGGGTTTAGTTTACTTTTTCTTATCCTAGGCTGTTCAGGGTTTTATTTTTTTAATGATATTTCAGCTTCTCCAACTCTATTTGCTTAAATGTCTTTACTTACAAAAATTGTAAAAAAAAAAGTGAAAGCTTTTGGGAAATGAAATTAATTCAAAAAACATATGTAGCAGTAACATAAAAATACAATCTAAAATGTTGAATTTTGTATCGTATAGAAGTAATTGAAAGCATAATTATGAAATCCTGAAAAGAAAAAAAAAAAGCTAGTTAAAAGTTTCACAAAGAACTTTGGAATTACTTCTTCAATTCACCCTATGTTGTGGGAATATGCAGATGTTCACATTTACACAGTCATGTATGTCCACTAGGGTTACATGCTTTTATAGTCTGAAGCATCATCACAAGTGCCAATACAGTAAATCAAAAGACTCTCTGGCATTATCTAGTTTCCTTTCTGGCTTTAAAAGTTAGAACAGATGTCACAAGAGAGGACAAAATGGATTTTACCCACCGAGAGGAGCTTTTCTTGCCATCATTAATAGGAGGCTCCTTGAAATGCTAATGTACACAGTTTGTGTTGCCGGGTTTGCATAGAGATGGTGGGAAACAGCTCTGATCCCAACAAAACCTTTTGTTATTAATCAAGAAAATCTGCTCTTCTGAAACAGCAAAGCACTGAAATGGTGTAGCTACTTGCAATGCAGAGATCTCTATAGCAATCTCTAATGAACAAAAATGTAATAAAAACTGTAGAGCAGTTCTAGGAGATACAGAACATGTAGCAATTTATTTGCAGTGATTTTGCATACACCTACTTTCCTTTGTCGTTTCAACGTGGATATTTACAGTGGGAAGATTACACCATTTATGTATTTTTTATGACTTTTCAGTCTTTAAAATCTTGTTTCATTTCATAGGAAATCTAAGAAGCAAGCTCGGGGAAGAAAGAACTTTTAAAAGCAAGCTTTTCCTCTTGACAAAAAAAAAAAAGATCTATCACAGAGCACGAGTTTCTGTTTGATTTGATGTTAATACCATGTAAGATATTTTTGCTTCGTTAGAATATAGGATTATGAGGTCTTGTGAGCCCTTTGTGAGTACAAACAAAATCTGCAATATTAGGCCTAATATGCCTCTCCTGTTGTAAATGGGACAATAATTTTTAGTAGTCTTTAAGAGAAGAGATTCAGACCCTGATGTTGACTGGTGACATATGACCTCTTATTTTTAAGAAATACCAATGCAATTAAATCACAGAGTATAACTACTGTCGGACATTCATTGCCTTGTATAGGATGCCTCAGCAGAAGCCTTCTTTTCTAAAAGTATTTGGAGCATGAATTAAAGCAAAACACTCAAGGAAGGCCCGAATTGAAATGTAAATTCTTTGCTTGGTATTACTTATCACTGAAATCTCTGGCCCAGTCTGATCAGAGTTATATTAAATTCCCTATCAATTGATTGCACACCAGGTCCACGATGCATTAACGTGTCTTTTCACATATTCATTGTGCCCAGACCTCAGTATATAGGCACAAGAAAATGAATTAAGGATGAAGCATTAGCTCAGAGTTTAAGCCTCCTTTAATTTCCTTGCCTCTGTGGATCTAAAGCAGATACTTAACATTTTCCATTGCCATAGATTATTGCACTTTAATTTCCATTGTGCCTTTTGTTTGTGTGTTTTGTGTTGTTGGATTTTTTTAAATGATGGTAATAAGCAGATAGTAAAAAATAAATAAAAATAACTTGTTGTAATTCATACAAGATGTTTGAGATGACTGTCCTATAATTACGAGACGATGCGAGTATATGTAGTAAATTTTAAAAGGGGAATGTTTAATTGTTCTTAGCTTTGTCTGAAACAAATTTGGTAAAGCCAGCAGGAAAGAACAGAGTGGACTAAGAGGGTATAGGAAGCTTGTGTGCCAGAAAAAAAATTCCATCACTGAGGAGGTGTTTCAGTATTAGGAAGTACTGTAATGGGCAAGCAGGGAAAAACAAAGCTATAAGAACAACTTTGAAGTCAGAAGTGACTTTGTCATTATAAGAGGTCTATAGATGAAATGGCCACAGCTATCTCTAGCTACTTTCTACAAAAGGATATCTGTTCTCTAAGTTTCGATGTGTAGAATTTTTCCCAGTTTCTATTTTCCTTTCAACTTTACAGTTAAATTTCTGATTTCAGTAATGCTGCATTTCAAAGGGGTCCAAAGTGCCTGTGCCCCTGCACCAAAGGGTCTCCGCTAGCTCTGCTGCTGAGCACAAGACCTTGCTGGCTCTGTGAGTGTGGCCGGGGGTATGAGACTGCCCTGAAATTCCCAGTTTGCAAGGAGGGGGTACTGTTCATCCAAAATAACAAGCAACAACAAAAAATCCTACGGAGCGTGCTTACTGGGACCTGTTAAGGCTTTTGTCAGGGACTAATGACTTTGACCTCACTGTCCAATCCCTCAGCATAGAGGTAAGGATGAAGACTGTTCTTGGGAAAAAAAAAAATCTTGATTAGGAGTGCTGAACTATCTTGTGTCAACAAAATACCCCACAAACTGCTTGTCTTACTAGCACTGACAAAGTAAAACCATTGAGCAGAAACATATTTAAGGCATATTGTCCTGTGTAAGACTTGTATCTACCTGTAAAGTTTTGATGATTTAACCGAAGGATTCTTTTCTTTCAAAGGTACTATGCTTAAAATGGCTTCAAAACTTTGCAGAAGCTGAAATGTATAGATTTCAACCAGTCTGGAAATCTACAGTTTAGCTTGCATTGCTAAATCATGAGTTAAACTGTTATATGACAGTCTGAAATACAACCATGAAGGGATTTTCAGATAAACTGTTTTTTAAACCAATGTAAATTCTCTGTACAGAGACTCGGCCTGAAGATTTTGATCAAGGATTGAATGCTGACTACTTCCCTGTACAGTCCTTGCCAAATTTTGTTCTCACTTCCTCTGGTCCCAAGTAACTGCATTTGAAGTGGTTATTCTAAATTTGTCCCAGTGTAACAGACCAAAATTTTGCTTTGAGCCTGTCTTGGAGGAGCACTGTCTTCTCTCTGTGTGCTTATAGATTTTTGGCTGATAATGTGGAATAGGTGAGCAGTTCAATTCAGGTGTGAACCCTTTCCCTACAGTGTCTTGTAGGGAAATCACCTTGTCTTGGTTTTTATATACCTGAAAAATAGGTGTAAATTGATATAAAATCAGATCTTTTCACTTATTCCTTTGGTAACATTTTATGGCCAGTTTAAATGGTCAAGGTGCAGAAAATCAAGTCCCATTTCCCGCATGGGAATTGCTGTTCTAGGTAGTAAAGTGTTTATAAGTTCAAATTCCTTTTTGTGGAGTAAAAATAATAGTTTTACAAGTCAGGCTGTTTATGTAAATTATTTAGGGACAGATCTTCAGTGACGTTTCTAAAACAAAGCAAGTATTTATGATATGAGGGCCTTTGGGCTTTAGAGAACCGTATATGGGCAAGTGGCAAAAAAGGTCAATCTTTTTGTGTATTTAAATTAGTCTCCAAATTACTTTGAGTCTTGTATAATTTCTGGTTTCTCTGAGTCTTTTTCTTTAAACTTCCATAGTCAGGTAGCACTCTGCAAGCTGCGTTTAATCCGACACCTAAGATAGCCTTATAAACCCTGCGGACATTAAACTACTGGAAAACAGATTGGGTTGGTAAAAATAAGCATGCATGTTCTCACAGAACCTGAGAAAATCACACCTTCACTTTGTTAAAAAAAATCTGTTTGTGCCACTCCAGTAATCACTTCATAACTGGTGGGAGAGCAGAACATATGTCTCAGAAGTGGTGGAATATAAAACCTCTACCTCTTATCCCATTTTCTTTAAGAGGAAAAAAAAAAAGGCAACAAAAACCCCCAACCTTTTCTGTATGTCATCTGCAAAACTGGTGCCAAGGGTTTTCTGCTTAAAAAATCACAAATGAAATGGAAATTGCTCATGAAAGCAAAATGAAGCAGAGAGGGGTTTTTTTTTTTTAATGAGGTGTGTAATGTAGTAGGATCATGCACTAAAACGTTTGATTGAAGCAGGAACAGAGGATATAAACAGGAGCCCAATCCCGGCCTCCTCACTCAGGCAAACTTCAAGTGTAGACAACTTTTACAGAATGCCTCAGCGTTGACGCAACGAGGTACTGAGTAACCTCTAGTCTGAACAGAGGGACCCTCTGAAAGGTGGGGGCTAAGGCTCATGCCTGGCACTTGCAGTTTAGAGGGCACATCCACCTATTGCGAACGTTCTTCTCTGCTCAGATCTGGCAAGGCGTGCTCGTTAGAGCCGTTTCCCCTGCATCTGCCTTCTTTTGGAAGAAACGTAGTTTAATAACATTACCATGGAAGGATAAATACAAACTGTATTTTAGTAGAAGTGGTTTTACTCTGCTGCTTGAATCCAGAAGGCTGTGGCAGCTGTCATGATACCAAAACTGCTGTTGCAGAAGCATTACTTGCCAATTGGTAGCTATGCCATCCTGCTGCCTGATTAGAAGGGCAAGATAGAATCAGGAATTTGTGACCTGGGCAGGATGATGTGTTTATGTGGATGGTAATTTCCATTATTCCTTTGTAATTTTTCTTTGAAAGTTTTTAATTGACTTCTTTGTTATCAGCTTGTTGCCAGAAATTTGTTCTGCCTTTTGCCCTTCTTCTTTTAGGAAGAACCTTGATGTGCTCCAAATAGCTGATGATTTGAACAGGAATTTGTGTCAGGGCTGCAAGAGCAGGATTCTGAATGCTAAGGCATTTTGTGGCGATTTCTGTGAAACTTCTTGGTTAATCCCTTTGCAGTTTTATTAGCAAGAGTAGTCCTGAAAAAGTACAGCAGTGTCAACAAGGGTGTTGTGAATGGCTTTTGTAGCCCTCCTAACAGCTAATGAAGCCTATGTGCCTGCTGTTCCCAAAGCATTTCTTGGTCAGTTGTTTATGAGGACTCCAATCCCCGCTTTTCAAATTTACCTTTCGGACTCTGCACCAGTGTAGTAAATATTAGGTAATGGGATGTTTGCAGAGGGGTCATTTCCATAGGGAATGGATGGGACCTGAATGTTGATCTGCTAGAGAGGGGAGGGAAAAAGAAAAAGGGTTCTTTTCTTTCAAGGGGTTAGGTGGTTAAATGGTCAGTAGCGTGAATGTTCTGGTGTGTGGCAAGGCTCCTGCTTGAAATAAATGCTGAGAAAAAATCTCAGTCTAATGCTACAAGCATAAAGAGTAGATGACGGCAATTTAAAATGTAATCAACGGGACAAATGTATCCCACTTTAACACTATTGAAATGAGCGTGGTGACAGGTTGTGCCTGGGAGACTTTGGTCCGCCAGCATCCAAATTAAATGTGAAAATACAAACTAACTGCTGACATTAGACGCAAGGGTCTTGGGAAGGTTGTTTCTGTCAGAGTTCAGTTGATCTTTCATCCTCCTTACAAATCCCTTCCATCTCCTCCCTTCTCCCATCTTGCTAATCAGGAAGGTCAGATGATTGTGATCCTGCCAAGCCTGAGCTAAGCCCCAGGGCTGTTTGGTGATCAGTGGGTTCCCTGAATTGCCGTCTTTTATTCCCAGCCCTGACTTTATCTTTCTGCTGGTTTTGCGTAGGTTAACGCCAGGCTGTACGCTGCCTCTGAAAGGCAGCACCTCCAGCTGTTTCTTGTGCTTAGTACTGTGTGACTTCACATGTGACTCAGATGGATAAGTGCCATTGAAGGAGCAACTGGAGCTGTAAACCACACCACCCGCTTTTTATCCTCTTAGCACCAGGCCTTGCTTCTCTGGTACAGACCCAAAGACTGTCCAAGGATGCAAAAAGTACTTACCTTTAAAAACACACTCTGCAAAATACATCTTTCAATTGGTGAATTTGGATGCACAGTGAGTGTTAATGGATGGACATTGTGTGGAAATGAAAGCATACACATTACTGTGAATGTGTATTTGTCATTTCTAAGTAATTAGTTATTCAGGTAGATAAGATTTTGCTAAGTGGTACTTAGCTATGCTTGACCTTTATTAGTAAAAGTAATGCTTGTTTTGGTACGATTTCTTAGAATCAAGCCAAAATAGCAGCAAAAAGAGTAGGTAGAATAGATGTCACAAGGATTATAGCATTCACATTATGGTAATGATTATATATTCTGGATGCCAAATCAAATTGTATTATAAAACTCTAAATTAAGAAAGTAGCGTACCTAGTTCTATGTGCCATTATTTTAAAGCAGATCTGCATGAAAAATGCTGGCTTTTAAAAATCATTTTTCCTTCAGAACAGCTATTATATAGCCTTGTTCTCTAGTCTTTTCTGTTTCTTTCAATTCACTTTGCCTTTGCTCTACTCAAAACACAAGAAAATAAGCAAAGTCAACGATTTCTGCACACCTTGCTTACAGACAGGACAGATTCTATGTTTATGAGTGCCATACAGTCCTTCTTCCACCTCTCTCTCCTTTTCAGGCAGATTGTACTTAGCCATTCATTTCTGTTTAACCTAGATGGTTTAGAGTAGGCTGGAAATCCTCATCAAATGCTAATGAATAACTTCTTTAAAAAAAAAAAGGTAAAGCAGAGCTGATTGTCTTTCCATGTCTTTAAATCTGACCTTTATTGTTTAAGTTGCATTTGAAAAAACCCAAAAGTGTCGAGTTGTTGAAAGATGAGCGAGCTCAGTTATGTTCACATGGCACTGGGAAAATCCCGCTGAGGCAGTACCACCAGCCAGTGTTTACAATGCTGCGTTTTAAATGCATATTGGAAAAACAATGATAACAACACGAATTTCCTGCATTTAACACCACTATAGTTAAGAAAGCATAATTACACCAAATTCAAGGATTTCTTTTCAACAGCAACCTAGCTGGCCAACGGTTGTGATGAATCATGTTGTGGCTACAGAATAGAAACTCACCCTGGCTGTGCACTAGGACTCCTGGGTCCTTTCAGGCACACAGGCCTGAGCACGGAGCTGGGGCTGTGGAGGAACGTGGCTACCTGCTCTTGTCTCACCTCTTCTGCGTTTCCTCTGACTCATGCTGTTGTTTTGAGGTGGATTTCCTCTCTGCTCCCCACCTAGTATATATTCGGAAACTCAAACGTCTGTATGCTTTGCTTCAGGCTTCTTGGCGAAGGGAGAGATTGTTTCAAGCCCAGTACCACAGTTGCATACCAGGCTTGCAGTCAAAGCAAGTCAGGCCTGCAACAGTGGTGGTGGTGGTATGGGAAAAAGAGGTTATTTTGCTGGGGTAAAGGGAAAAATAGAAACAAGAGGATGTCAAATAATGAAAGAAAGCTTAGTGTGCATGAAAACCTGGCACCTTTCTAAAAGACATACTGAGTCAACTGGAAACCAAGTTGCTATAGTCTAGGGCTGTTTGAATGACATTTGTGAATAGGTTTTTTTTCCATTAATTGTTGAGTAAGTGACTCAGAAACACATTTGCCCCTCTTTGACGAGCTTTACGTATGGTTGAATACTCTTCTCCAAATAAATTATTCATAAATTTTGAGCAATCAGTGAGTGATTTATTAAAAATTTTTTTTTTTCATTATTCAGTCCCCTGTCCCATGGACTGTGGGTGAAACTCTGACTGTGTAAAAGTTAGTAAAGACGTTCGGAATAATTTGACTTCACCCCATTAAAAGTCTTTTGAGAACCAAGTGTTGCTTTTACTTATGGAACTTCTGTTTAAATGTTAGTGGTGTGCCCCGTGTAAATACATACATGTCCTTAATTTTCTCTTCCAAATTAGTTTAAAAATCTATAGTATTACCTTATTGTTCCAAATATTCACTCACTTTAACTGGCACTTATATAGTTTTAAGCAGAATAACAAATATATAACATACTACACACATATATTTCTTTGACTCGGTCTTTCTGATTTTCATGAACCCTAAATACATTGTTATAACACAGCAGTAATCTGCTTTATAATATTCCAGATTAGAAATAATTTATGAAAAAGGTCCAACTTCAAATTGGGGTTTTTTTGCTAATGTGTGGAAAAACACAGGAGTTACTTCAGCTTTTATTAAGTGAATTCATATAAGTTATGATTTTAAGCTGCATATGTGAATGCACTGTTAAATTGGGTTTTTTTAAGATCTCCACAATGTGATATTTCCTGTCATCGAACAGGATCAGTCCCAGTTTATCATGAGTAAAAGCCTACGACAATTGTTGAAGAGGGCTCAGGCCCTGGCTGGTTTCCAGTTTTGAGTGTTATTAAAGATATTCAAGAATACACCAGTACCAGTCCTGATTTTTTTTTTCTTTTTAAATTGCACCAGTCTTTGAAAACATGCCAAGTTTGGAGCGTGTCAAACTGTTTTCTTCATTGACCAGATAAAAAATGGTTTGGATGTTTCCAAAATTCTGGCAAAAAGTGTCATTTTTAAAATTGAGAGGCCATTTGAATTTTACAACCAGATCGGGCAATTATAACATGCCAGTCATAACTCTCCTTGGAAATATGACGTGAGTCTTCACTTCCTGTCTTAAACTTGTATTGTGTAACTCCATGCAAATAAGGCATGGCTGGCATTATGCCATTGTTCGTGGGTGAAATGATTCCTGTGTAAATACTTCATTTTGTACTGTTAATTGGCAAATTGTATAGAGTGCTTTGGGATCCAGCTGGAGAAAAGTTATTGCATACACTATGGTCATTATTACTGCGTTATCTCGTTCCTTTAAGATACACAACTGCTTTATTATTTGCTGAGCTCCAGGAGAGTACTTGGTACTATAAAGATCTACAAGGAGAAAATACTGCTGCCCCATGGAGCCTACAATAGACTTGGCTGAGGGAGACAATAGGTACTGAGCTGTGTGAAATACATGGGCTGAGTATTCAGGTTTCTGATTAACAGAGATTTAAAGATCTCTCTATAGCATTATGATTAAGATTCTTTGTGGGAGAAATTCACTGCAAGTGAATGACAAATGAGGAGAAAAGTAACTTGGTGAATAACAAAAGAGAGAGCAAAGCCTAAAAGAGGGGTGCAGAAAGATGAGAATGGGAGGAGGATTCACGTGAGGCATTTTAGAGATAACTTGGGAGGAGGAAGGAGAGGTTGGGAAACCTGTGCTGTTTGACAGATGTGATAGAGCAAGGGAAGGGAGTAGTAAAGGAAGATAAGAAGCTACAGAACAAAGCAGAGCAGTGATTTTAGCACTGTGATTTGTATTGGGAAATGTGGGTTGCATAACTGGGGAAAATGATGACGACCGACATCAGGGAATGGAGAAAAGATGGAGATGAGCTGGTGGAGAATAAAACTGTGTAAGGTGTAGTTTCAAGAGTCTATACAGGAGACTGGATATATTTTTTTTGAGAAAGGAGAACTTTGAAATAAAGGAAATTCAGAGGTTGATGCTGTGATGTTGTAGAAACAGGTAATGTGAAATTTCACTGAAAGGGGAAGAAGAACTGAGATAAAAGGCTGAGTTTGGATGTGGGTAACTGAAAATGTGGCAACCATTTCAGGAGCTGACAATTCATTAATTAGCTAATTTATTATTTGGCTTTAAACTCAGTCAGACCTTTCTCTAAAGCTATAAGATTCAGCCAGGTCTTTTCCTCAGAAGTAAAGCATGAGAAATCTCTTACTGAAGTTTTTTTGTTTATATTTGTTTTTCCTTTGGTGTTCAAAGATGTTCCTAAAATTAAAGGCCCAAATCAATTAGACATTGAGAATTCTGTGTCTGTGCAAGTACATGTGGTAAGAAGGAATCTTAAAAGTAAGATACTGAACCAGAGCTTGACAGAACTGAGAAGCATTCCTGGTTTTCCTTAGGTGACTCTTGGGGTTTTGGACAAGTCACCATTTCTGTGTCTTGTTTCTTCATACTCAGTGGACATAGTAGTTTATTTCTGACTTCATCCATCTGTTCAATGCATTCAGAATGGGGGCCCTGGAAGATTTTTCTCTTGATTTTAGCTTGCTTCATCAAGAGACTGGCAGTTCTAGACTTGATTTAGATCTGAAGAGATCAGAGTCATGCTCTTGAGGTGTCATTCCACCCTTAGTAGCAATGACATGCATCAAAGGGAGACTATATTCCAACTGGATACATCACAGAGATGCCTACATTGTATGAAGGTAAGGTCTGAAAGCTCTGGATTAGGGATGGTCTGAAGAGGATGTTATTCTTTTGGACTTGGACACTGCACTGGTCATGATATCCACATTAGCCATAGACAGGTTGAATACCATCCCACATCAAACCAAAAATGATACTGATACAATATAGTAATCTGAAGATTTGAAATTAAGAAGATGGACTATTGAAATCATTACCAGATGTTGTGTCTGAAATACATGACTAGTTTCAGTGCAATAGTCGCAGTCCAAATGAAGACACCGTTCTGCGAGAGTGAGCATCTCCAGACCTGGCCTGTGACTTAGTGGATCAATGATGAGAGCAATCCTGAAAGCATTTTTTGCCCCTTAGTAGATGAATTAAGTATATGAGAGTCAAGTCTACTTTAATTGTTTCTTTCTCTGCTCAAGGAATATCAAGCCTCTTACCGGAAAATTTGACTGTGTCAAAAATGTGGCAAAGAGACATTAGTGAAGGAAAGGCTTGAAAGTGTTTTTCATGACTTTTTTTTCTTTCTGTGTTATTTTGCTTCCAGTCCATTTTTTTTTTATGAAAGATGAACCACAATGGCTGACAAAATCATAGGCACAAGGCATACATGAGGTGGCATTCTGGACTGGAAAATAATCTCACAGTGCTGCATAGTACATCATCCCTCTTTCCATATGTCTTTGCTTACTAGTGAGGATGCGTAGGTGTTGAAGTAGGAGGCACTACCTGAATCATGTGAGGGAGAAATAAATTGCTTGGGTAGGCAATCTCCCATCATCCAATCTTCAGATAGACAGGTACTTTGCTTTTGAAGTGCTCAGGTGGCTGTGTGCTGAGAAATGTGTTTCTTTTGTCTGGCGCTGTTTTCAGTTTCAGAATTCCCTCTCCTAGATGATTACACTCTTTCTAGGAGATCGCTTTGTTTGTCTCAAGCAAGACAGATGCTTTGACTTGAGCTGGTAATAGTGCTGTTTGGGGGCTGACAAGCTGGGTGAATTTGTAGTGTGGTTGTATACATCCTCTTCAGTCACCAGTGCTGTGTGTTTAACTCCTCAATATGTTCCATCTGTGGTAGCTAACGTGGGTATGGAATTTATGGCTGCAAAGACTGTAACATACCACAACACAGGAGTGCCTCTTGAGCCGACATGATGTTTTTAATCAGTGCATTAAATGTTGTAGTTGATTGACAGATGGCTTTGTCTATTTTCTGGAATGAATGTACTCTAACTTGATCGTAACAAGGATATCACATCTTGTATAACACCTTTCGTGCTAACGGGTATCACAGAATTTTAAAATCCACGTGCAAGGAACACTTCATGCACCATGGAAATGCAACCACCTTGGGTAAAATGCAGAGAATTTACGTATAGAAAATGTAATTACCCATGCTGGAATTTGGCCAGCACGCTGAGATTAAAACCCCTAATCTTACAAAGAGTACCATGGGATCTCTAATGGCCACAAATGGTCAGATCACAATTTTATGTTTCTGCCTATAATGCTTTACTACTGCAAGGGTATTTTCAGTGGTATATTGCTTTCATTTTAGTTATGCAGCTGATTTTATTCTCATTGTAATTTCCAATAATAAAGCTACAAAAGTGCCACTAAAATGTGCGAACCAAAGGGTATGACATGATGTTTTTTACATACATTCGGGGGGCATATCCTACTCTCATTTATATTGGTATCCTTCTTTGAAGCCAATGGAATTCCTCCAGATCTGTGCTGGAATAACCGACAACAGAAGTTGTCTTTCCAAGAGAGCATTTTTTTCATGTACATGGATTATTGATAGGTTTGAAAACTTAAACATTTACCTTCTGTCCAAATATGGGAGACTCTTTCTTCTTTTATTTTTAAAACCATAAAATTGTTAACAGACCCATGAAAAGAGAATATTATGGCTCTATGTCTGTTGGTTAACCTTCACCACAAAAATTGATCTGTGGGAATTTCTCACAGTGTAACATACTGTATCCAATTCCATAGTTATTACTGTAAACCTATTAGTGCCACCTGGGTTTGCATAGCCGCAATGCTGTCCAAGTGAAGACAGATTAGCTCTATCACATGTTATGCCAGAGGGACAGCCTCACGAGGAGTCTGCCCTCGGGGAGAAAAAAAAGGGCTCAGACCTTTAATGAGAATACAGTGCTTTATAATAGCATTTGGTGGCCTAGAGATTTTCTGTCAAGTCATTTCAAATTAAATTGGCAGGTCAGCACTGTTCAGCCCCTATGAGTTTTTGTGCAGCATATATTGTTAATGTTAAACCAATTCTCAAATAAGATCAACAGAACATACAGAGACAATGTTTGCATCAGTCCCTCTCTTTAAAGTCTGGGCCTTTATAAGCTACTGAAAAATACATTTTCCAGAGCAAAATTTAACTTTGGGATGTATTATTCGTGTGTAAATATAGACAGTTTATTTGTGAAATTATGTGTAAATAATTACACTTCTCTAGATAGTGTAATAATGAAATTAGTACCAGTCTAGGAGTGAACTGAATGACTTTGTTACCAATTAGTGTGACTCCACTCCCACTCTCTCAGGCTGACTCCCACTGAAAAGGTGCAGACTTTGCTCCTGAGAACTCCATTTTTTCTCCCCTGATACTTCTAGGACATTTTAAAATGTCACATTTATGTGATATTTTAGTCCTTCTAGTGTCTGAAAATTTAAAGAGGAGATGACACTTGAAGATAAATTGCTGTCATCCGGCAGGATTTTTTTTCTGTAAGATTTTCCCACATTTTTAGTTCAGGGCTCAGCCTGAAAAACACGCACTGGTATCCTCTTTCTAGGAGTGTTGATGGATTATTCTGGGGGAGACTGAGGCCCAGATCCTCAATACTAGGTAAGTACCACGTTCAGTGGAATTCAGGAATAACTATGAGGATCCCAGTTTGCAGTTCCAATTATGCAAAGTCTCAAGAATACCTGCAGGGTTTTGAAAATTCGTAAGCTCTGTTACATTTAATGATAAAGGAAGTTTGCGATTTCTAAGTGTAGAACATTAGCCGTATGTAGCGCAAGGTAATATTTGATGAAAGTTTGCTCTCTAGCTGAGCAATAGATTTTGTAGAGAGGAAAGTCCAACCCACTTAAAAAAGGGAAAGAAAGAACTATTTCTGTGTTTTGGAACTATCTTAGTCCATTATTGTACTGATATGATGTGATTAAGATTAGTCATGTAATAATAAAAGCAGTAGGGAGCATGTATTTTCCACACTTTTCCTGGAAGGTAACTAAGATCTTCCATTCCATATTTGATATGTGCATATCTGTAAATCAGGCATGAATGATTACTTTGTTAGAATTATCTAAGTAAAACTGAAGCACCACAGTCATGACACAACTTCGTATTTCCCCTTTCTTTAGTATAATCCTTGTTTTGGGATACAGTCCAATACTGTGATTTCATAATATCCCCTACCCTCTGTATTCTGTTTTGTAATTGAAGGAAAAGTGATGACAGAAAATCATCCTAATGTGATCACATTCTTGTACGTGACTGTAAAAAGAAAAATCCAAATCTTTCTTCTTCAAATTAGAGGAGTAAGTCCACTGCATTTGGTAAGAGATTTACAGTGCCAGAGCAAACATGTCTTGTGAAGTATAAGCTGGTTTTTTTTTTCCCCTCTGTCTGCTAAATGTGTAGTCTTACTTCAGTGTATGTACCTTGGGCAGAATTTAGCTCCATTTTCTTTATTTGCAACACAGGACCAAATTCTGTGCTGCAATTGCATTGACCTCTTTGGAGTTACCAAATAATGGGATTTGAACTAATACACTTTTCACTGAGTGCTGTCTTGCTTTTCAGGGAGGTTAGCACAATAACTGTTTTCTGTTTCTGCACTCAAACATGAGCATCCTTTGTTTTTTGTTCTTCTGAGTCCTGCTAGGGAAAGGAGAGAGGACAAAGTGTTGCTGTAAATAGTGCTAAATAAAGAAAGAGTGTCTGCAAATGCCTTGAAACCTCACTTCATTAGTTCATATTGAAATCAATAGTAAAATTCCTAGTGAATTTAGGATGGCAGGAATTTTCCCGCTGCTGCACCTGGTTATTTTTATAGTCAACTGTTCTTCTGTAAAAGTGTGGTTCAGATCACATAAAGGTGATACCCTAAAAGGTCTTGTTTCTTTCCATTGGCCATAGAGGAATCTCCAAAATAGCTACAAATAGAGAAAAAAAAATGTGCCCAAGTTAAACGTTAAAGTACCTTGCCACTATCTCTAGTGGTGCCTTTGAAGTTCAAAAGCCAGGAGTCAAATTCTTCTGAGTGTCTTGAGCAAGCTGTGTCTCATACGGAAAGGTGATAAAGCTGAGCGTCTCTCTGAGGCTACATGAACTGGCTTAAGCTTAATATTTTGGCCATCTGTCACCATTTCATATGATGAATCTCGGTAACAGAGTATGAAGATGTATGAGTACTGATGAAGTCCATGATCTTGATTATAGGTCTTGATGTTGAAATGATGATGTGTGCATTAAGGTTTACTATGTGTAGGCAACACTGTGGTCATGTAAAATGCTCATGTGCAAAGAGTTCTCTAAGTATTTGCAGGTTTGTGGCTTTAAGGAACAAATTCATGCCAGCAGTGTTTGTAAACTTAAGTCAGTGTCTTCTGAGAAATAGCTGGCCTAAGGAGGATGTTATATTGAAAAGACCCGCCTGGACGTGTTCCTATGTGACCTGATCTAGGTGAACCTGCTTCTGCAGGGGGGTTGGACTAGATGATCTCTAAAGGTCCCTTCCAACCCCTACCATTCTGTGATTTTAAGAGCCTAATTTGAAATTTATTTCTACCTATTTAATAGATCATACAACTTACAGTTATAGAATCATAGAATGGTAGGGATTGGAAGGGACCTTTATTTGATCAGTCCTTAGTAAGACTTGAGATACTGGAACAAATACTGTGCTTTCCTAAAACTTGTGTGGTCTGACTTAAACCATATAAAATGCATGTAAGGTGTTATTTCCCTTTTAGAAGTGTCACTGTTCATACCTGATCATGTACCTGAAAATTAAGGCCTTAAGAGGAACATTCCTTGCACCTAACACAACACAGATTGTGTGGCCACGTTAGCAAGCAGTGCAGACTTGTAGCAACGCATTGGCAGAAGGGAACTTTGGGTGCTCTGGACCTGATGCCGATGCTGAGAACATTTCAGGAGAGTACTTCAGGCTGATGCTAGTCTAGTCCCATGGACTGAATGTCGGGAATTTTAGTAAATTAAGGCTCCTGGGAACACATCTTTCTGGTTTAGCTCTGAGACCACTCCGTGATGTGAGCTCAAGTGCAGTAAATGGGGATGATTAGGAGGTTCGACTCAAAAGGGTCCTTGTGATCCCAGCTGAAGCATCATTGTGGATGCGCCCACAGGAGGTGATTTGTGCACAACAGTTGCTCACTTTAAGTGACTCCTTTTAAATCTTGACTTGCTTTTCTCGGGAATTAGTATTTAATTCTTTTGCTATCACTTACCTGTTCGGGAAGAGCCAGTGCAGATGTGTGGTTCCTGAGAGCATCGACCAAAGGTTTCTACCTCTCTGGCCTTGCTGAAGTGTATCAGTACGAGCAGATTAACAGTGATGATATGAAATGTGGCTGTGTGATCTGAATGTCCTGGCTGAGTAGGCTTTGATTAGCTAGTCTGCACAGTAGTGTATTTTAAATGATTTTTTTCTCTATGTGAGGTGTATTGGTATGCCTCGGTTCATTGAACACATCCCCAAACACGTCACCCTTGAATATCACAAATACGCATACTCTGCATGGATTGCAATGAGGCTTGTGGTACTTGCATAGATGCAAACCAGCAAGAGCCACGAGGTGGAAAATAGATTGGAAACTGTATTTCACTGAGGAGTGGTAGTGCAACTGAAAAAAAATACCCAATATAGAAACTAGATCCAAACATATTGCTAATTATTCCTCCGCAATTCTGCCTTAAAACTTCTGATGGTCCTTAAACTGTTGTACTAATGTTTCAAAAGAAATGTAATTTTACAGAGTGACTTGTCTGGGAATAGAATGAGATGGAACATCTGTCCTTCTGAACTGTTGGAATTGCTTGGCTGAAGCAAATGCAAGCTGAAAAAAATCGAGATAAAAAGACAGTTGAAAAAAAAAAAAGGCTTGTTAATCTTTTCTCTAAAACATACTAAACTTTTCAAGTTAAATTTACTCATACTATTTCCTGCTATTTTGTACTACTACATCTTCCCACATAACAACTGAGTTAAAAAAGGAAAAAAGTGAAACTGGTTTCATTGCTGAGATAACAGCATCTTCTAGGACAATTGAAAAAATCTGATGCATCCCCATTTTTTCAAGTGATGTGAAGGAAAACATTTAATGATCTGGACTCTTGTATCATAGTGTCAGTGTCTCATCTAATTATCATGATGATCCTTGCTTTGTTCTAAGCTGACATTCTAGGAAACATACTGGAATAAGCAGTTATTCAGCCTGCCGCGCCAGAAGGCTTTTTAAGACTAGTAAAAGGTAACATTGTCTTTTTAAAATGTTTTCAGCAGCCGGTAATCTATTTTCATGGTGTTCTGTAAACCCTATTATCAGGGCTGCAGATTCCTACACATGACCAGTCTTCAGTAGTGAACAAAAATGGCATCTAAATCCCAAGTGACACTCTTAAGTACTTGGCAGCAGAAGGGCTCTTCTGAGGAAGATTAAGTTAATGGAAGCATTTGGGTAACATCTGCATGACTCTTCGTCCTGGTATGGCCAACTCACACTGCTGCAACACGTGACTGAGGATTTCTTCGATTATCACTTAAGAACAAAACTGGCTGAAGTTCCTTTGGCTGTAATGTATGTGTGAGGGTATACATGTGGTGTAAACAGGCTCAGTTATAAAGGGTGGCCTGTACAGACTTTGAAGAGGACTTAATAAAAATCAGATTACTCATTTAATGAAAAGTAAGAGAAATTGGGGGAAGATTTGTTATTGTAGCTGCTGTTTATTTATCTTATTTACAGCAAGACGTACTGTCTTTTCCAATCCAGTGCTGCCCCAGGCACACAGAACCTCGTTAATACCAGCGATTAATGCACTTGCCCTTCACCTCAGTTGACCTGGGTTTAAATTTTGTTACAAGTTAGAGGAGTTTATTGGCCTTTCTGTAGCCCCTAGCTGGTGCCTTTCCACCTCGTAAAAGCACTTCACAGTTTGGCATAAGTGCTGGTTTCTGGTGTGAAAAGACCCAGGGTTGCAGCAGTGGGGAAGAGGCAGATCAGAGCTGAGGGACGTCTGTGAAGGGATGGTGGGGAACCTCGTCCAGGGACTGGCTGTGTTGGACTGTGTTGATCTCATTTGGATTTGCAGAGTCACATTTGAAATCAGGGAGATCCTTGCTTGTCCACGTAATGCAGTCTTGGTTTCCATGCCTAGGCGGAACAAAAGTTACCTGGTTTCACTCTCAACAGCACTAATATTAAAAAAGAAGGATGGGGGGAACGTGAAGGAGTAAATTATACTAGTATAGAACAGCGCAATTTATATTTCTGTTGAGATTCACTGACAGTAAGGACCTGGCAGGATGGAACAGAAGTCTTAAATTCTTTGAAAAGGTTTTTATTCTCTATTGGTTATTCCCACTCTTTCAAGCCTCCTTTCCTGCAAGGTCCAACACCGCTGTTATCAAGGAGTGATTTTTATCAACAGCTACAGGGGGAAACCTACAAGCCAATGCAAGCTCCATGGAAGTGCCTCTTCCTCTTTATTTCAAGATCTGACTAATTGGAAAATCATCTTGACTTACTGTTCCAAGATTTGGAATGAAAGGTGACAAATTGCTGCAAGTTTGAAATGAGATGCATCCTGAGGAAAGAGAAGAAGCTCAGAATTTTTATTCTTTTTTTTAATTTTCCCACTGAAGAGGGATGTTTTAGAGGAAATTGGCATTTTCTAGAAGTAAACCTTGGAAACTGAATTACAAATGTGTGTGTGTGAACAGAACACTCAGCATTTTGGGCAGTTATACAGAAAAATAGAATTTGAAGAATATAAACCAGCTTGAAATTAAAAAAGAAAAACCATTTTCAGAGTTTCACAGGAAAAAAAAACAAAAATCAAGGCAAAAAACTTGCTATGGCCAAACTGTTAACAGGTTACCATCCAGGTCTTTTTCCTTAGCTTCAAATTCTAACATTACCATAAGAGAGATCGAGTAGCTGTTAGTAATTTCCAAAAAGTATTAATTATTCTCCAAGGTATTTATTCCTAGAATTTCCTCAGATTTTGTTTAGGTAAAGGAGGAGCAGTTTTTCACTGCAATTACTTTTTTTTTTTTTAAATCTCTTTCACAGGAAAGGCACTGGCAGGCAAAGATTGATTTTGCCTGCAGATTTCGCCTTTGAATGATGCTTTGTGTTTTAGGATGTGGTAGACACGTACTGTAGAACAGCATACTGGTTTCAGATGTTCTTTCCTTTTTGTTGCTGGTTACCAACCTTTTTATTGTTGTTGGTTTAGGGTTTTTTTTAATGTGTGTGTGCTCTGTTGCTCCGGCAGAGCCATTTGGAAAGAGAGAATCTGCTTCAGGGCAACATCAACCAGCTTAAAATAAAGAGCTTTCATTGGGTTAAATTAACATGCTGGCCTTTGTAATAGGACTGAAGAGAAGGTCTGCATTGGGAGCAGCTACCTCTTTCAGAGGGTTGGTATCAACCAGCTAAAGGGGGAACCCTCTAACAACAGTTTCTTCAACAAGTGATTGACCACTGCGTGTTGAAGATTTTCAGTGTTTATACCTAGAAGTTGCTTCTGCTAATGACGCTTTTAAGGTGTCATCAAATTGTTGTGCTTCTCTGGGTGGTAGAGCTCTGGATACATCACAGGGCCATGGGGTTTCCAATTAAATGTGCAGTGAATTAAGGAGATTACATTTCTTGAGAATGAACAGATGAGTAGATGAGTCTTCTTATGAATTGGTATAGGAAAAAAAACTAACACAATATCCAGACTGTAGATTTATTTTGTAGACTTTCTACAAAAGAAATTTCTGTAAATTTCTGATCCTACTGACCTACCCACTTTAGCAGCTGGACAGAAGGACAAAAAAACTGTTCTTAAACCAGAGCCTGCTCGTCACATTTGCAGCAGTGTCAGCATGGAACCAAAGCGTCTGTCTGGGGAAGCTGGGTGAGGAGGGAGGCATGAGAATTGGTGGAGCTTATTGTGAAGCCAGGCCTTCTCTCAGTCACAGCCACAGTCTTATCCTCAGCTCATAATCTGCACCTCTGTGGGGTAAAGTTTAAAATCTCAGCTGAGTTTCTAGGCCTTTAGTTTGGTGAATGAAATGTAGTAATTTATAAGCCACTAATACCAGTGTCAGGCAATACCGTGTGTTGACATTGGCCTGAACACCTTGCAGATGAGATTAAAAGAGGTGATTGTCACATAAAAGTGCCGAAGACCTGTCGGGAACTAAAGGATGTATGTTTAAAAAGCAACACCAACCTTGGTAATCTGTTAAAAAGCCACTCTAAAACTGGTGCTTTTCAGTTTCTGATGGAAAATGTTCCTTGGGCTAGACCCTCAGATGCTGTGGACAGTTGTGCTGAAGTCAAGGAAGCCGTGATAGTTTGTGACAGCTAAAGCTTTAGATGCCTGAGTGTACATAAGAGTGTTGTGTGTGGCTCGGATATTTATTGCAGGACTGGATTGCATGCAGGGGATCTAATGGTGGTGTGCCAAAAGGAGAAAGAAAATTCTCCTTTTACCAAGTGCTGTCAGCGTTCTGCTTTTGTACTTTGAATCATCAGGGCTCTAGCTTTTAGACTTGCAATTGTTTAAAGATGTCATAAATATTTCTGATATCCTGTTAAATGCAGTCTGCTTTGATTACCAAACCTTGCTTGAGTATTGCACTCAAGGGGGTAATGATAATATTGATTTACCTACATATAGTGTGTACTATATCAGTGTTATCAGGCGTGACTTTGTTTTAGTAGAAACTTTACAGTACAAATCTAATCTGATAGTTTTATGTGATCTCTGGCTCTGGATGTTGGAAATAGGTTGCAGCTTGGGTTGTAATGGTTTTGTTTAACACAGCACATGCCTTTTCAAAAGCATGTGATGGCTAACCTTTTACTCAGGATTTTGTTCTTAGCCACAAATTGCTATTTTAATGATAACTCACAAGAAGTGTTTCAGAAACCTGTTGCCCTAACTTTGATATTCTTGTTTGAAGGTCACCTTTTTAGAGGCAGTGAGCTGTGTTGTACTGTCTGAAGGATCCTGGAAACATGCTGCTCAGCAGGAGTCGGAGTGGCTTAGGAGCAGAAAATATCTTCTCCTACCTGCTGCCTGTTTCAGAGACAACCTTACTGTAACTCCTTTCTTGTTGCTATTCCTAATATACGGCAAGGAAGAGGAAATTTTTCCTACAAGCCCTTAAGCAGAGAGCAAATTCACTGGATACTTGGTTACTGGTGTGGTCTGGGGCCCAGTTCAACTTTGTTTCATCTTTCCAGCAGTCCCAGAACTCTTCAGAAATGTGGGTGGAGATCCATCACACATGCTTACTATGATTACTTGCCATTAAAAACAGTACAAATGGCCAACACAGACTCCAGGTGGTGGATCAGCATTAATCATAGGAGACCTTGGGACAGAGGATTGGCAAGATACCACGAGAAATGGCTGTACGTCCATCCCCGTGAACTCCATTTCCTCTCGTTGAGGACAGGGGTGTGGAGGTAAGTGGCAGTGCCCCTATCTGCTGTTTCCTGCTATCATAAACCATCATCTGCTGTATGCCCATGTCCTTTTTGTCTGCAGGAAAAGCGTGCACAGCATGACCCTTGGTAGAGCAGATTTAGAAATTTTGGCTGTTTGAAAGCTTTCATGAAACCGTAATAAAGACAGAAGCCTGACCTTCAAAATCAGTTTAACAGGAAGTTTTTATAGGGATTGAATGTTTGTCAGCATACTTGCCTAAAAGACCATCTAGGTGATGAGCAGAAAGATGCAACTTTTTTCCCTCTTTCCTTTCTTCCTTACTCATCTGTTGCATATATTTCTGCTCATCTGATCCAGAAAGGGGAATGGTGTGGAAGAGAAGCAGGAGTGTTCAATGTGTTTGCACTGTCCTCACAGCAGGGCTGTTGTGTGAGATACAAGTGGTGAACCAACTAGGAAGAGAAGAAGTTTGGGCTTGTGGTTGGCCCTGTGGCCGAGCTCTCTAGCTTGTGGAGCAGCTGCAGAGGCAGCTGGGGCTGAGCTGGCTGTGAGGAGATAGGGAAGTAGATGGGCTCTGGCCAGTGCCCATCCCTCCCCCTCCCTCAACAGAGTTGTGCAGGGAGCTCTTTTGCTTAGAGGATGTTAGGACACAAGTGGTGCCTCCACTGAACCACAGAGAGGAACAGCTACTAGAGTTGCTGAAATAAGGACTGTTAGATGCTGCGAGAGCTTGCTGCACTTCTTGAGGATTTTTCTGCACCCCATCCTCTTTCGCTGGAGCTCTGTCTCTCTCCTGTCTGCCTCTTCCCACTCCCTGCCGTCCTTTCACTTCATTTTTGCTTCTTGTCTGCTCTGTTTTATCTTTAGCTCTCCTGGCCTACTTCTCCTTACATCTTTCCTTATCAGACCCTTGTTTCTTTTAGTTCCACACCTCCCGTTAAGAAAAACACACAAATGTACCCCCTCTGAATTTGTTTCTATCATACAATTTGCTGGTCACGTTACTGACTTTCCTCTGTTGTTCTTTGTTTTGGTTGTGAGTGCTCCAGACTGGGCTTGGTTGCAGCTCTGTGTGTACAGAGCCTAGCAAGACCAAAGGTGCTCCATTCTCAGTAGTCTTTAGGCACTGATGATGTAAATGGAATTAATAGTGATTTGAGTGGATGCAATTGCCAGTGTAGCTACAGACTTACAATGCAACTGTGGGAAAGTAAGACTCCTAGTGTCTCTGATCAGTATCTGTAAAATAATACTTTTCTTCTAGCCTTTAAATAAGAATATGTGGTAAAAACTAAATTGGATTTTTAAATCTCTTTCACCATGAATAATCTTCTGTATGATTAGCAAGACAAGTTAGGTATGCAGTTGGTTTTAAATGATAAATTTTAGCCTTACCTATCTGCTGCTCATATGTTACATGATTCTGCAGTACAATGCACTGATTTGCAGCTTGTTCATCCACACATGTACACAAACATGGTCGCATTTCAGCTCCATTGCTGCATCTTCTTTAGAGTCTCCCACTGGAAGATTACAAGAAATAGGCATCCAGGAAAAAACTGTTGCAAGTTTTTTATCCTCCCACTAAGTTGTATCTTTTGTATCTGCACAAGCAGGGAAAGAATAACATGGAGACACATGTATATTTGCATGTTTGTGTGACTAGCACATTTGTAAACTAGAAACAAGGCAATGGCCAGAGCTGCTTGTGTTGCATGAGCCCACTCAACAGTGTTACAGATGTGTACAATGTAAAATGTACAAAGTACAATGAAAGTAGTGCAGTGTATGCTATAAACATACTCAAGAAAATATAGTACATCTTATTAAATGTGAATCACAAATGTAGTTTGAGAACCTCTGATTAAAGGCAGTATGGAAATATAAAGCATTGCAACAAAACTGTGCTGATTTGCATGGTTGACTGGGGGAGACCCTTTGTGGCTGAATTAATTTTGCAATTTAGTAAGTTAATATACCCAGCATAGCAAAGCTCATGCATCACAAATTGCAATTATTCAGCGTATTTTGACAACAATACATCTATTTTAGTTATTTACAATACTTAATGACTTCCTAGTAGTTGTTCAATAGCCTCTATTTTATGAAAATCAGTGAAATCTTATTCATAGAAGCTGGAAGGGCTCAGACGTGTGGGGATGCTGGGCAGAGGTGAAGGTAGGAGTCCCTTTCTTCTCTCACCTGCACACTTAATGCTTGCTACTCCTGTCTAACTCAGCCTACTGTCTGTTCTCAGAAGTGCTGAAAAAGCCTCTGAAACCATCACTGTGGCTTGATTAGAGATGAGATAAAAGAGAGACATTTTTGTATGTGTTGCATGATGTGCAGATGAGTGTGACTTGTACTGTGCTATTGTTGATAATTGCTTGATGGTGGCTAAATAACAGATGAAAAGATGTTTTCTCTATAAAGCAGGGTTTATGTGTTTGGATATAAAGTCATCTTAAAGAAAAACTAAAGGTCTTTGGCATCTTATGGGAGATAAATTTGCTCAAATGAGACAGATAAGGTTTCAGAGACACAGCTTTCAAATATCAAAGTGTTTGTCATACAGGTGTTAGTATGGAAAACATTTGCTGCAAAAGACAAAAACCACCTTACAACCTACCAGCCAAGTGAACAAGAAAGTCTGCTAAACATTGTGATATAACTCTGTCTCAAGCCGATGAAGGGTCTAGAGCACAAGTCTTATGAAGAGCAGCTGAGAGAGCTGGGATTGTTTAGTCTGGAGAAAAGGAGGAAACCTTATCAATCTCTCCACATACTGAAAGAAGGTCGTGGTAAAGTAGGAGTCGGTCTCATTTCCATACTTACGAGGGTTAGGACAAGAGATCTGAAGTTGCACCAGGGAAGGTTTAGATTGGATATTAGGGAAAAAAATAGTCACTGAAGAGTCGTCAAGCACTGGAACAGGCTGTGCAGAGAGGTGGTTGAGTTGCCATCCCTGGAGGTATTTAAAAGATTTGTAGATGTAGCACTGAAGGACATGGTTTAGCAGTGGACTTGGCCATAATGGGTTAATGGTAGGACTTGATGATCTTAAAGGTCTTTTTCAACCTAAATGATTCTGTGATTCTATGTAGTTCCCTTTTCTTGGACAGATGGATCTGAAATTCTCATTCTCAAGATTATCAGGAAACCATCTCTATTTCCTTTGAGCTCAGCACATGGGATTATATCCCTTTTTTTTCCTGCCCAGCAGTGCAGCATCTCCCCCTCCAAGTCCCTCTCACCAACACTTTTGGCAGTCCTGCATTTTGTGTGTCTTGCTGCTTCAGGCAATTCAGGTATTTATGCTTTGCTTGTGTACCAAAGCCAATAGTTTTTGCTGTGTCCACTGTGCTGGTAGTTGAGACTATTTTCTTGCTGCTTAACATTTCACTGGGCATTTGACACTGAGAGCTTTGTCATACGGTATGTACCTTCTAGTACAGAGCAGGTAGCATGGGCTGTTTAGCATGTCCTTCCTCACGCTGGACAGATGTCTCTTTTTTGGAAGGAAATTCCCACCCTCTTCTGCTTTGACCAAGGGCCTCTGCTGATACATTTCTCCTCCTTCTACCCACAGGGAAGTTAGTGTTTCCCTCACCATCAGGCTTGGCCTGGTGATTACCTTGTGGCCATCACCTTGTCTTGAAGTCTGGTTCTCTTGACTAAAAAACCAAAGCTTATCCATAACTAACTTTAGTGTAAAATAGCAAATAAAACTAAGAATTTCAAAGCACAGGCTTAGCTAGGCCCTAAACCAAGTTAGGCCCATACATACCAACACTGTCTTTCTATGTTGCTCTCTATGTGAGTGCATCTCCTCCAGCAACCAACAGACTGTCTCAGATGGTCTATGGCCACAGAGCCTCCCCTATGAAGACCAGAAGAGTTGAGAGAGATCTATAAGACTGGGAACAACTCTAAACAAGGTATTTGAGTACAAACATGCGTGTGATAGACCTCAGGCATACCACGCAGCCTGAACCTCAGCCTCTTTCAATAGGGCACCGCAGAACACCTGGGATTTGCAAATTAAACCCAAGTCCACCATAGATGTTAATGCTTTGTGTGGTTTTGCTTTTGCATCCTAGAGGAACATGCTGCACTCTCACCTTCTTTCGTGCTTGCACCACTGTTTATGTTTTGAGGTGTATGAAGGGGAACAGCCAGTATCTCGTTTTACTGTAGTGTGAGGAAAATCTATTTAAGTGCCTGAGGAAGGAACTGCTGGTTGCAGGTGTTCATGAGAGATGTGTTCCTCTTTGCCCCTGCACTCCTGGAGGGGAATTCAGCAAAAAGGACCTGTGTGTGGAGCACAATCCCTGACTTCCTCAAAGCTATGTAAACAGCAGAAACGCCAGTGGGCCCCAGTGTGCTGAGGGTGTGTCCCCCCCTTGTGAAAAAGAAGAGAGGTTTAGATGAGGCATTCTGCTTATATATGTTAATCTGGGACATTTTTACCCTTTTTTTTAATACATAATTTGTGCTGGATGTTCTTTGTTCACATGTAAGGATTCTTTCCATTCCGGACTTGTTTACTGAAATTTTCAAGAAGATGAGCAGCAAATAAAAATAGGTGAATAATGAATGAATAACAGATAGTAGTCCAGCATGGTTATCACTACAGTCTGCTGGCATCTCGGAGGCTGCAGTTTGCCCACTTAAGCTCTGACCAGGTAAAGTATTTATATGTGTATGAATAATTCACAATTTTTTTTTTTATTGCTTTCTTAAAATTAAACATATCAGTAGTTCCCAGTGAAGGTAATGTGTTTACTCCTGTGCTCATGGGCACTGCATCACACATCAGTCTTTCACATACAGAAACACTTTATCTCTGGTGAAATATGTCACCTCCTTTCTTGAGCTGAATGCTTCATTCCTCTCACTCACAGATCTAATACCACAGTGAATTAAATGTATTGATGAATCGGGACTGAGATCTACAGTGAATATGATTGCTTAAAAATAATTCCACCAGACGTAGTTTAGAGATGTCATTTTCTGTGGGCACATATGCTCTATGTATAGGTGTATAAAACAGCGTGTGGGAATGCGATGCTATGTAATTCATAAATGGTGAGCAAATTTTATTGGTCACCGTAAATATTTGTTCAAGGAAAAGGAGCGGAGGTGAGAACAATCCATATGAAAAGAAAGCAAGTTAGTACCCAGAACACTGAAAATATTGTTCAAGGACGGTTTATCCTTGTGGAAAATATGACCCCCTGTAAAGCTGCTGAGTCTGTTTGCAGATCTTTTCAAAATAGAGTCCTTGCATTTGCCATTTTAGTTTGTTTTGGCTGTTAGTGTCCAAACTACATTCCTAGCAAATTGCATGAAGTGCTTATTCCATTATTTCTATTGTTATGTTTCTCAATAGAATGTGGTTATCTTGAGCTAATGTCATACTTTAGTACATTAGCACTAAAATGCACTGACCATCTTGCGAAGAGACTATAGGGCAGCCGACACTGAACCTTGTACCTTATCTCTGGAGACTCCTAAACCAGAGATTGCTTTCAGCTTAAAATGAAGAAAGAATATTTGCATTTCTTCATAATCTGGTCTACTCTTGTGAAACCATGACCTGTGCCAGTTCATATACGTTCTGCTCAAACTCTGTCCAGGTGCCGGGATTTGCTTGACTGGTCCTAACTGGTTTTTGGATGAGAGTTGTTTTAATCTGCTCTGAATTTATATTTTGCATGGCTTCAGTTTTCACATAATGAGCCAGCTTTATCTGTCATGTGCACAGTTCTGCTTTCTTCACGTCCCAGTTCATAATTTTGTTACATGCCTTTTGTCCATAGAAAATAAAGGAATCGGGGAACTGAAATTGAATTAGACCCAAAACGTGCTTGAGTTTCCTGTTTTTCTTGTATTAAAATACTTTTTCTATTGAGACCCAACTTGCGGCAGTTTCCTAACCACAACCACAGGGACAGCGAGAACACCCCGAGTTCTGTCACACAGCAGAGGGACGGGGGGAGGTCTGAAAGCAGAGTAGGGATGTGCCGCACAGAGCCCCGCGGAGCAGACACCCTCCCGCCGCACCGCCAGCTGCCTTGCCCCCCGGGTGGCCAAGCCAGTTATTTTTGTTCCTGGACACTGGCAATGACTAGGCTTGTGGTTCACCCCTTGTCCAAGTCAGATGTCATCTCTCTCTTTCATCCTTCTTCCCTGCTTCCCCCTCACCTTCCCCCTATTCTTTTCATTCATCTTGTGTCTTTTCTATCCTATCTCACTCCTCCTTGTTTCACTCTGCCCTTGTTTTTAGTTCTTCTTTAATCAAACAGACACAGAGAAATATAAACCCTGATCTCTCCTAAAAGAGGTGGAAGATGTCCTTTCCCTTTTTTAAATTATGCACCTGCCTAGATGTTTTCACCACTGCCTAGATGTTTTCACCACGTTATTGCTGTAGTCACAATTGGAAGCAAAGATAGCCCCTTTAATACAACCACTAAAATCTTTTTTATTTAAAGCAATGTCTTCAGTTTCATGGCCTTCTCTGCTCCTGGTAGTGTCTTTCTTTGAAGACTAAATGGAGACACAAAAGAAATCAGTGCAAGACCTGCCTCCAGCAATATTTCCACAGCCTTGTAACTTGGGAGGGCTGATTACACTGAGGTCACTGCTAGGAGAGTTCACCATGGAGTGAAAATACATCCAAAAGTTACTTTATTGTAAGATTAACAGCTCTATCATGAAAAATAGCAACATTCCCGTGCTTGTGGGAATCAGTTCTGCTGCATTCCAAGCCAGGATGTCCTTCTGACACTAATTTTTTTTCTGTAGAAAAGCTCATAAATTTGGCCATGGTACTTGGAGATAAGCTAGTTCGAATACAGTCTACCCATTTGAATCCACCTGCTCTTCCTTCTTTGTCCCAAGAAGGAGATACCCTCACTCTGAATCTTACATTCCATAGTAAACTAAGGGATATTTTAGGTATCTTAACGTTCTTAATGTTTGTTTTGGATTAAGTGATGCTGTTTAAAGAGTGAGGTTCTCTTCAGTGTGAATGGGAGGAGTGGATTTGGTAGTTCCCGTCTCAAGAGAAAAGATAGTTTCTTAAAAGATAAAGAAGGATTTTTATGCATATGTAGGAGAAGGGAGGCCTAAACTTTGGATATCTCCCCATTGAAGGAAGCTGTGATTTGGACATTGATAAAATCCCTTGTTCTTCATGGTAATAAAAGAAAAAAAAAGAAAACCAAACCAAACATTATTATCTTAAATTGCAATGATTTTATTTGTATTGACAAATTATTTAATAGAGATTAATTGAATCCTCAGTTTAGCCACTGATGAGCAATGCAACAGTGAAATAAAGGCTGTTGACTATTTATCTGTTTTCTCATACAGAAAAGAACTTGAGGTGATTTGCATACTTTCTGAAGTCAAGTAGTAATACACACATGTCTTTCCCAAGTTTTAACGCTTCATTAAAGCTCTGTGATCTTCTTACACTAACATTTTGGTCTAAGCCTTACTGCATAGTAAGATCAAGCTTCATTATACAATTAGGCAAAACATCTTTGCTGTGTTGAATAATCATTTTCTGCAGGCACAGAATGCACCCTTTAATTAATATTTCATTTACGGCCAGGTTTAGTACCTTGAGTAAGCCCTAATAATATTGCCAGCTTTCCTAGAGATGCCAGTTTGAGTCTTGTTTGCTTCTTTTCAATTGTGTCTAAAATGAACCATCTTAGTTGTAAACCTAAAAAAAAAAAGGTGGAGTGCAATCTTCTAGTGGCACACAGAAGTGGGCCCTGAACTGAGTATTTTAATGCTTTCTCTCTTTCCTTATTATTGTTGCACCATGTCTTCCTTATTAACTTTTGATATTGGCCATCAATTTCCTCCTCAGAAGCCCCAGGATCACAGTTCAGTTTGAAGGCTGTGTGTGTCAGTTGGACCTGTTGTTACCACGGCCTTTTCTCCCAGCACTGTTTTTCCCCTGCTGTCAGATCTCCCTCCACCTATTCATTCCTCCTGCTTAAGGCCTGTCTGACACTGTTGTAATGACCTCCCTTGGGAGACACACAATTGGATTTTTAAGCTCCCGCATGGCTCCTGATTTTAACATTTGCTTCTGAGTCAGCACCGTATGCATGGCTGACTGGAATAGAGAGTAAATTTGAATAATTTTTGTTCTCTTCCCTGGTTCATATTGCTGTTTGGTTACAGAGAAGAAAAGCACCTCTAAAATGGTTCAGGAATTCCATACTCTCACATACAATTACCATGTAATAGTCTGGATGCCTATTTTTTCTGTAAATCTTGGTGGCACCTAACTATTTTTTTTAGAAGGAGCCCAAGTTTCGCCAGCTTTATAGTTAAATACGACAGATGATGGACTTTTTTATCACATAGCAGTGCCCCTCACAGACGCTACAGGCTCTGCTTCAAGTTGCACTTGGTCATAAAATATGTGGCAGTGTGAGGCTAAACTTGTCCACTGGTAGAACAATGATCTCATAGCTAGGCGCTGGGGTAAAATTAGCTTTGGTCAAATTTACATTTTAGAACAGAGATGAAGGCTCGTCCCCTGTGTCCCAAGAAAGGCAATGTTATTTCAGGGAATCTCTGGATTCCACAGATGCTTCTGGAGTTCATAATCAACTGATTGCTTTCCTATAAACGGAGTGTGTGTGTGTGTTATTGTTTCTTCTGCTTCAGCCAGTCACGATGGGTTGAACTCTACTATCTGAACTACACACAGGCTTGTAACCTTACATCATGTGCTGAAGGATTCTCATTCTGCCATATACTTTGGCAGGGAGTGATGAAACTCTAAGCGACTATTTTCTTTTGGGCTACATACCCTTGGTAATCCAGGTAACCATTACCCAATCTGAATATTTGGCAAGTAATTTGTAATCCCTGTGGAGAAAGCATATGCAAGCCTGGCTCTGACCTGATTAATTTTCTTAGTTCCCTGACTTTACCAAACGGTACTGAGAACCTAAGGGGAACTAGCATGTTCCCAGGTACCTCTGTCTTGAACACCATCAGTAAAAGCTAATCATGCCTTCTGGATTTGGTGCTCCCTTTCATCTTGGGCTGGCTACATCCCAGGTGGGTGCAGCTTCCGGCAACATGCCCTACAACGTAGGTGTTATTCTCAGAACAAACGTAGAGGGCTGCCAGATGTCCAATGTCACCTGCCCTAAGGAAGTTTTCCTTCCAAATCTCTGAGTGGATTGTTTCACCAGGTGACTGCACTTGCTGTTGCGGTCTGCTGATGTGACCATGTGACAAAATGCACTGCTTGCTTCTGTGTTCAAGGGAAGTGGAATTTAACTTGTTCAGTTGTATTTTGCAGCTGCAAAGAAGGAAAAAAATAGAAGTAAGAATACAGTACAGGATGGGCCGGCATGTGTCTTATTTCCTGCGTTCTGGCAGCACCCTCGAGGAGGAGGGACATGGCACCCCAGCAGTGACTATGGGCCAAATCCTCAAGAGCCGAAGAGCTGCACTCAGGAGTGGGAAGAGAGCTAAAGGATTATGGCTATTTTAATCCCTAGGTGACAAAGAGCCTTGAATAGAGAAAGCTGTTCAGTTCATAACAAATTAAATCACTTTCATTTCATGGTGTTCCTTTTCCCTGCTTTTATTCTGTGCTTCCTTGCATGCTGGCAGATTTAAGTGAGACAGAAAGGTTACTTGAGGGTTAATTTTCTGCAACATCACCTTCTCATTCAGGGCTCCTAACTTTTCTCACAAAAATATGTATGATGACACTAATCTGAAAAGGGTTTGGGATGGTCAAGTATGTCCCTTTCCGCAGGCAACCACCATCTGCCTTATGTGTCCAGTAGCAGGACCGGTTGCTCTTGACTCACCGAAAGAGATCACTTATGATTTTCAGAGCCAGGTTGTCAAGGGACATCCTTGACAACACTTGAACTCATTCTATCTGAGCTTAGAGAGGTGGTTTAACTGCTCATCTCTAGCCAACAAATCCAGTAGTCAGAGGCACAGCAACGAGATACAAGGAAGTTCTTTTAATCTTCATGCAACTTCATGGGTGAGGTCAAGTTCTTACCCTATGATTCACCAGCAGATTTTGTTGGGATGAAAGGTGAACATCGGTTCCCTCATGCCTCTTTGTCAGTTCCCACATATCAGCATTCCTCCCCATCGTGGCATAAGGAAAATGGGTATGACTCACACTTCACAGGTTTCAGGTAAAGAAGAGACCAGAACTTGAGAGATGTTGAAGGTTATGACAGTGTTGTAAGTCACAGGACACTTTTTTGTTAAAAGAAGTTAACTCTGATTTTTGCAGAAAAATCAAACAAACAAAAACAAAAACAAAAAAAAAAGAAGGAAAAGGAAAATGTGCTCCTGTTTTTTTTTTTTTTTGTGGTGTTACTACACAGAGCTGAGCTGCTAGATTATTTAGATCTGCTGGGAGATTGTGGTTAATGCTAGTGGTTGACTGGGCACTACAGCATTCCTTGCAGTAGGACTCAGACCAACAGCATTATACCATCAACTCTGAGGGATCACCAATAGCATGGATTGCCAACAGGAGAGGAAAATGCAAGAGTTTCTGATACTTGGAAAGGATGAGCTTTAGTGACTGTCTAGCTGTTCTGTCCACCACCATGACCCTCCCTGGAAAATTAGAGTGTCAGCACGCCTGTCTGCAATCTTTTCAGCTTGTAATAGAGTTTTTGCTGTCAAGTGTAATAGAATGTAAATATTTGTGGGGTTTTGTTTTGTTTTTTTAAACTATGAATTCCCTCAGTTCCTTTCTTCCCTCCCTTTAGCAACAGGCTGTGGGTCATTAGTATCAATAGCACAGATCTCTCTCATGCCACACCTAAACTAAATTGTCAATAGGAGGTGTTGTAGAAGATTCACACATCATTCCAGCAACTGTAATATCTGTTGGGAAATGCAAAAACACCAGGTGCATAGCTGCTGGTTAGAGTTTCCATTTACTTTACCTGGGGCTTTTCTGTAACATGCAGCAATGTACATCACATGCAGAAAAAAAAAAAAGTAGGTGGAAGGTTCTTTCCAAACCACATTGACCAAAAGAATGTACGTGTCAGGTAAGCTGTATGCTGACGTGATCATGCGTTCTGCAGTGGAAAGGGTTACCTTGTCAAGGAAATCTTCCTGATGCAGGTGTGCATCCTTGCAGACTCATTCAGAGACTGAGAGACGAGAACAAGCCCTCCCTCATCTGACATGTACAAACAGCATTTTATCCATTTGTCTCCTAGGACATTTGCTAGCTGTCTCGTTAATCTTTTACTCGAAGTCAGACATATGTATTGATGGAAAAACAAACCATAGACCACAGACCCCCTGCCTTGCATTCCTCACCTCCTCAGAATAACACCATAGGACTGTGCAGACAGCACAGATATTTCAATGGGTCTGTAGCTGCATTTCCTCCTTGCACTTTTAAAGCACCTCTTCCACTACTGTGCTCGTAAGTTCATCTTCCTACTTACTATTTGTTCTGTTGAGTAACTATCTACCCCTTATGGTCCATCACATATGTCCCCTTGCTCATTTGGATTTTGTCTATATATGACACCTTCTGTATCTCTGAAGTTAAGGTGGCTGAGAAACTGGGACTGGAATTTCTTCCTTTTAGTACCAAGTCATAGGGTGCTCTGTGCACCTCCCACTGACCTTCTGGAGGCTTTATGAGCACCATTAATTTTACTTGCTTCTAACAGACCAATGTCAAGGGCAACAAAAATTCAGGGCCTGATCCTCAGCTGGGTGAGTAGTTTTTTAACTTTATTAGCATTAAGAGGGAATAAGAAACTTGTGAGCTGGAGCCAGCAGCAAAGAAAGGGAAGTAATTTCAGGAACAGAAATATCTGTAAAGGTTAATCTCCGTTTATCTTGCCTCTGACTTCATCATCATCTGGTCCCAACAGAGTGTGAGCTAAACAGAGCCAGGTTAGCTCAGTACTTAAATAAAAGAGCCTGGAGGTGTTGTCTTGGTGGTGTTAAATAGTGATCTTCTATCTTACCCAGGCAAGCAGATTCTTTTGCATCTTGCATCACTGCATTATCCGAGGCTTTCTTGCATGTCTACTTTCAAGCCTGCCGGGCTGATTGGTTGGGATTATTGCCTGAGGTTTTCCAATGCTAATTTTATTTTCAATAGTATTTATTTTCTCCAACAAAGCTCTGTATGCTTACATGCTGCATCTCATTTAAAGTGAGGTCAGAATTTCTTTAAATAGTAATTATTTGAAAGGGAAGAATACCCTCCAAGTTCTGTAAGAATATTGTTTAGAAATATTTGTGCTTTGCATCTCTGTAAATGAAAATTACCAAAACAGAACAAGGGTTTATTTTCATTTCTCTTTAATCTCCAAGTTATGCTTTGTACTGTATGACATAGGATTGACCCTGACAGGACTGGATCCAGCCTGAATACATATCTCACTCAAATCCACATTTGTAGATTGTTCAGGGTGTTTGGTCAGAAAGTTTTAGCCTGCCCCTTTCAAACAATTCATACTTCTAGTGCTCAGCCTCAGTAAAATCCCCAAGAACTCTAGTAGGCTTTGTGAGCAATTCTTCAGGTGAGAATGAGTCCTTCAATAGGAATTTAGATTTGATACAGTGATAGAACATCTCTTCTCTTTTCCTATTTTTTTAAGTGTCTAGGATCCCTTCACAAAAAAGAAATGTGCTTAAAAAAATGCTTGAGCAGTGCCAAGCACAAGGGGTTAGCTTGTTCTGTAATACAAATCACCCCTTAAGAGTTAAAATGATAAATGAGTTGGACAGACTACTGACTCTTCTCCAAGAGGCAGTCAAAGGTTTGTAATAACTATTTTAGTTGGCATCCTAGCAAAGAGAAATTCTATGTTCTGGAAGCCAGTGTAGGTGATAATGATGTGACCTTCGCTATGTTGCCTTGCCAGACCCTTCAACGGTGGAATAAATGCGTGTGTTTCTAGCAGGGTCCTGTAATTCAGTTGTCAGTCCAGTTTAGTCCTTAGTCTTGCTATGGAGGTGGGTCACAAAGCCACAGCCTGCTGTGGTGGTAGCAGTACTAAGGAACTAGTTGGAAATAGCCTTGTGTAGTGCATTTGGCAGACAAACAGTGAAATTATGAAGTTATTATTATGGTTTATAGCCCATAATAATCTGGGCCAGATTTCGATTTGTAAATCCATTGTGAAAAGTACATCAGTCCATCTCTGACTCTGGGTTCACTGAATTAACCAAAGTTCAATGTGTAGGTTAAAGTGAAAATTACATTCAATACTGTAAAGACTAATTTATTGGCTGGAAAGCAGTAAGGCTAAAGAGGAGGCTGAAATCAAGTAAAAGTGCTGTGGCGACTCACCGTAAACTTCTAAATCCCTGGCAGAGATACGACATCCAATTGCTGTTACTTCTCTTATACTCGGATTGATGGTAAATCCTTCAGGGAGTAGCATCATTGTTTTGTTCTGAATTCTGTCCATGCTTGGTCTGTGGCCATGCCTTCTGGGCTCAAAGATGTTATAATGATACAGATGGATCCTTTCCACCTCTGCATGTGAAGCTGAGAAGGCCAGGTCTGGCTGCTGCTCCTTGGGTGAGCCACGAGAGCAACCGCCATGACTTCCTCTCTGTTACCTCCCTCATGGAGGTATGGAATGAGGAGAAAAATCACTATTGGATCTGCCAGCCTGTCCTGACTGGATGGGTTTCATTGTTTTCATCTTAATTTCATCCAGTAATTCCTTCAGGGAACAATGGTGCCTAACTTGGCATCCTAGGTGGTTTCTTGCTCTCTTTACTAAGCTACCCTCTTTGGTGTCAGTGTGTTTTAGATGTTCACAGCCTACCAAGATCTCCTGCCTTTCATCCCCCAGCAGCTTACTGTCCTTTAGCCAGGTTCTACATATTTTTTCAGTTGTGATTGTTCATGGTCTCTGAGCACAAGACTTAGCAGAGAGCTACGCTGCCAGCACTGCGGGCCACCCCAAAGGGAGTTTGACCGTGGCTTTGCCTGTTTCACACCTCTCTGCAGAAGGAGGCCGTGGACCCTGCTCCCCTCCCCTGCAGGCATTCTGCCTGCCTTTGGCCTCCACTGTCAGAATGACTTTGACAACTGCCACTGCTGGATTACATCACCATGCATGTCTCCCAGGTGGCTACAGCTTTAAAACTTGCCTGTCAGCCTCTCTGGTATCAGGTTTGTGTCTTGCCTGTCTGTCTAGGGTATCGACTTCTGGGCTGCTTTTGCAGCTTTAATCATAGTTTGGGCACAATGGCTTTCGGATGTGGGTGCTACATCAGCAAACATAACTCCTGAGCCAAACCTGAGAAGTTGTTCAGGTTTGGATAATATTTTCATGGCCTTGTAGGAAATGGAGGTTTGGGGAGCTGGAGAACCGTGGGCATGGAGGATGGGTGACGCAGGACGTGAGGCGAGCAGGGCATCCGCTCACATGCCTCAGAAGCCACTCGAGGGAAGGGAGCAACTTTGCTGAGTGGCACCATCGAGGATATGGGCAGGTTCCCCTCCTGTGATTTATAAGGGTGCGGTGTGGCCGAATGGAGTCGGTGGGAAGCGGGCACATACGGTGCCGTGGGATTAGTGGGGAGCAGACAGACAGCAGTGCAGGGCTGGGCAGCAGAGCCCACACGTGGGGCGGCTCAGCCGCAGAGGCAGCTGGCACCGGAGTGCTGATAAGGAGGAGAAACAGATGGCCACGCAAGCCCTTACACACGCCTTCCTGGTAGGCCTGCTGGAGACTGGTCCACATCCCTTATTCCCCAAACAAAAATAAATCTTTTCTCTTCCCTTGTTTGAAGAATTCATGTGGCTCATTAAAGTTTACTGCCATAAACATGTTCTCACAGCCTTTGCCTTGGTACATTGCTGCCGCTTTTGAGTGACATGGGATCAGTCCTGTTTGTGCCCTGGCTGCGCTGTTGTGACACGGTTACAGAGCCCTTCCCTTCCTGCTGCAAGTCTGTGAAGGGAAAAGAAAAGGGGGAAAAAGGACAAAAGAAGGAGAAATATATATTGCGTAAGATCTCCCCCAAAACAATCCCAGAATTGGCCTTGATACCAAGGGGAGCATGTAGTGACTCGTAGGTGTGCAGAAGTTAAAAGACGACAGACTGCTGAGCGAAGTTGGTTTAAGAGGTGTTCTGTATTGCGAGGTACGAGCGGTGCAGTGTGATGTGGCAGTTGCTGTGGAAACCCTTAGGCTGTAGGGCCGAGAGCAGAGCACGGCGCAGAAGGTAAGCGGAGCCTGGGTAGTGCCTAGGTGTGGGAAGCAAAGCTCCAGCATTCGGCAGCCTCTCTCTACTGCAGTTTCTTGCTCGCAGGCTTGTGTTATGTAGCTCTGTCTATTCTCTGTTACTACCCAGCCACCACGGGGATGAGGTTTGGAAAAAGCACAGAATGTTTCTTGTAGTGCAGATGTTTTCAATGAATTCACCCTTCAGAACTGAAAGTGAAGGAGGCCTGGAAGGGGAAGAAAAATATTCGGTTCATCCATATGTAGCCCCAACGTGAGCCTGGGAGACACTGAATGCCCCCTGTGAAGTGACAAGTGCCCCCAGTCTTCACTGAAGTTGTGCTGAAGGCAGTGGGTACGTCTGCATGGCAGTTGCAGCAGTGACTGCTTTTTGGCTCAGTAAATTAGCCTTTGTGGCTGTGCTCCGGCTTCTATGGTATGCACACTTCAGTATCTTTTTAGAGGCTTGTCTGATGAAAAGGGAAAACATTTAGCATCTTGCCAGATCAGGGCCTGGATTTTGATGTATTTTTGTAGGTTAACATAAGAATGCATATGCATGGGCTTGTTTTCAGGCAAGCTGAGCACTTGTAGCTTGCAGAGTTGGATGCAAGTTTTAGATGTTCTGAGTCTCCAGAAATTAGCTTCGGAGTTCTTTTTTCCCCCTGATCCTATCCTTATCGCCCTTGCCTCCATCTCCTTTGCTATTGTATGGTAGTTTAGCTATGAATCTGTACTATTTAAGCCATTGATGATACTTTTTGTTTGGTAAACAGTATAAAATCTTCTCTTATCCAATTTAGGGGTGTACACTGCTTCTCGGCAGTGTAAACTCCAGAGTGACTTCCATGTAAAATCAATCAGCAATAGTGAAATCAAGTGGAAAGCCTGAGAGTGTTACTCAAAATAAGGCACTCATTCCTCCATCATGGCTCTAACTCAGCCAGCAACCTGGTATCATCAGGCCTGTTTCACTCATTGCAAAGCCTCTGGGTGCAAATTTACACTCTATCATCTTCCAAAAGAAGCCCTGTGACCCAGTCCCCACAACTTTCTCGTCTTAGGGAGCTGATGGAGATGGAAAATTTGTGTGAGGACCTTTTCCACCAGAGTATCTCAAGTTCTAGAGTATCATCAGTTGTAATCATATGTGAAAAGGCTTTCAAGTGCTACAGTATTTCTGCAAATATTAAAAAAAGTTGCCAATGTATATAAAAAGAAGTTATAGGTCTATCTATCTGTATTTCTGACGCCCTCCCTCCTTATCACATCTGTTTCCAAGAATGTCATACCTGGAAAGAATCATTTCAAATTAATTTGATTTGTTTCAGAGCAGCCTAAGCTTCATCCCTCACAAGGGCCACTCAGTCATATTACTGCTCCTGTGAAACTCCTAATGGGACACAAAACAAGTAAAAGTAGATTCAGGTGATCTCACATATTAAACATACTAATTAAATCTAGCAGCAAAATGACTTTGTGAATTTCCTTTAATCCTGTTTTTAAATTAGGCCATATGTATTTAGGCTCCAGATTTCACGTGCTCTATTTTCTATGAACTTCCTTTTAACCATGTCCTGTGGCCAATTCACATCCAATTGTTTGAAAATCAGTCTTAGGTGACAACTCTGGATGATTAAATATCAAATGTCTAATTCTGTTTTCAAATCCACCTGTTCCTTTGAAAAGCTTAGTGAATATCTCATATGGGAGGTTCAAAGCTGTACTGATCTGACCATCTTTACCAAGAACCCAGCTGTTCTGGATCTTTGTGTTTTATGAGAAACCCTCTGTAGAGGAAAAGTAGCTTTAGGAAAGTGGGGATGCTTGCTTTAAATCAATAATACTTTTCAAAGTGCCACTTTATAGCCTTACCTATGGGAGAATATGAGCTTAATTATACAGTTTTGCAATAACAAGCTGACTAACAAGACTAACAAGGGACATACTGGCTAACAAGGGCTTCTTCTTAATGTCCACTTCTCTACAGTCTTGATATTTAACCCACCCTATAGAAAGTGGGCTTGCAGTTCAAGGAGGTTTATTTTAGCCAAAACTTTAGCTATCAGTATTTACTCGAATAAATACTTGGCCGTGATGGGTGCACTCCTCTGCTGCACACATCTTAACTTCACGAAGCCAAAGCTCCGAGTGACACCTCGGATATATAGTGGCACCTGAATGGACTCTGTTTTTTAGGGAATGGGAGCAAAATCCCTCTTACTTCTGAGACCTAGGATACTGGTGACTTCAATCTCTCATGCTTCCTGTGGTACCCTATGTTTTTAATCTATTTTGGTGTTGTATCCTAACAATTTTAGTTTGTTCTCAGGTTGTTAGGACTCTTTTAATGTGTGGGGGTGCTGGTAGGGTGCATGTGGTTTGTGTTATGTTCTTCTTCATTGTATATTGCACTCTCTTGGCTGCACTAGTAACACAAAATATGCAGTAACTAATACAATCTATGGCAACACTGCTTTCACATGATAGATAGGGCAACAAAATTCTTTCCTGGAACAGCTTTCCAGGGTATCTGAGCCAACCATTCAGCTGGTATAACCTGTTACAGCTCTGTCAAATTACACAGGACTTTATAAGTTCACTACAGCAGAAGATTTGGCCACCCCTGTTCCATTAGGAATTAGTGGATGGGAAATTTAGCTAGACATACAGACAGACATGCAGCAGTGCACACACCCAGAGCATACACCAGCATGTGCTCATCAGAGCTCCTGTTTTGCTGGGATGACAATCTGGTGAGTTAGAGTTTGTGTCAGCACAGTTCTCTCAGTCACTGTGCACTGAGTGACTCCTGCACTGGGTGCTAACGCCCAAGAGTGAGGAAAAGCTGTCAGGGTCACATGTGGGTACGCGCACATACACGGGGCACAGGGAAAATCAGCAGTACTGGTGAATAAACGTCCTATCTGCAGAGGTGTGAGGTAGTCGCATTACTCAGGAGTGTGCCGAAAGGATTGATGCTTATGCCACCGCACTCCACACAGTGCACGTTAAAGAAAAGCCAAGGCAGGGCATATTAAATTTTATTGAGAGTGGGTTTTGCAACTTTTTAAGAGGCCATGTGCCATGCTTCCTTTTTTAGGATCCAACCATCAAAATTAAAAACAGTAAATCATTCTAAAAATAACCTGAGAAAAAACTTTCCCCTATGTGAAAGTGAAGCATGCTAATGTCCTCATCTGCCTTGATTTTCCCAAAAAATAGTGCCTGGTTGGAAATGCAGTCTATTTCCTTTGCATGACACTAATGTCCGTGTGTCACCTCTTCACCTTGTTGCTGATGGTGTGCTAAGGGATGTGACCAGTTCTGGGGTTCAAACCAGTAACACCCGTAGGGATGGGAAGATGTTCTCAGGTAAATGGGGACAAGAGACCCTGACTGCGGCAGACTGCCTGAAGAAGTGAACAGGATTTGAATCACTAGATCTGAGGAAGATGGAGTTGTGGGAAGGTGAAGGATTTAAAAGTCAATCAGATACAAATTTATTGCATGGATTTTAATGAGGAATGTGTGCTTTGTGGGCATGGTTGTGTGCATACTCACTGTTTTCATTCAGTGAGCAAAAGACACATGTGAAAGGTGTTTGCATAACATGAATGGGAAGTAGGTAGGGTTGTTCTTTCTCACAGTCATGCTCTTTCTGTTCATGTATATATATAATTTACATTTATTGCAAAATATTATGTACTCAGACTGTAGCATATGTTAGGCTTGCTATTTCACTATTGTACATTGAATCTTGGGGGGAGATGAGAGAGTAAGTAATACTCTTAAGTAAGGTCCTGTGGAGGTGATAATTTTCCAGTTCAAGGGGCACATAGTTTGCATAAGCAACAAGGAAAAAGGTTATCTTAGAGAATATCCTGTCTGCATACTTGCAGGCAGAAACAGAAATGCTATTTGGATCTTTTAAGACCGTACCTTTGTGCTTTCCTCTGCATCTAGAAAGTAAGTTGCCCAATTTGTGCAACTGCAATTTTAACAGAGGAATAGCGGTCATTCCTGTGCAACTGTGTCTGTCTGACTGTGAACGTGGAGGAAAGCTTCCTTGCTGCAGCTGGCTAGAATCAAAATGTGAAAACTTGGGTGGAAAGAGCAACCCTGTGTGATCTCAAGTAGCTTTCCCATCTCTTGAAATCTCTGAGCCTAGATTGTGGGGACTGTCTCCTGATAAAATTGTGGGATATATTTTGCAAGTGCAGACAGGAAGCTTAATGCTTTCTGGAAAAGTTAATGACTGAAGGCTGCAGCCAACACCAGAACAACCTTTCCTTCTCTCAGCCCACTTTACCCAAATGAACGCTTTCGCTGCAACCATTAGCAGCAATAAATAATCTTCATCTAAAACTTCTCTCATTACAGCTTTTATTTTATTGGCAGTAAATGCGTAACAAGCCACTGCTATACTAATAGTTTTATACTGATAAAAACCCAGTCAAGCCAAACACAGAAAATGTGTTCTGAAATGCTTTCTTGCAGTGCTAAAAACAGTTTACGGGAGATGCTGAAAACAAAGTGCAAGATGTAGGTACCATGTGTTTGCTTTTTAAGATTGAGGTAATGCCTAGGAAAATCTTTGCTTTTGAAATATGCTTTAAACAGTGGGCCAGATTCACTGCTGTGTAATCGTGCAAGATTCTGGCAGAGGAAATGGGCCTGGACCTGTTTGCATCAGCAGTTAGTGGAATCTCAAGATAACCTTGACATATCTGTCTGGCATCTGTGCAACATTTGCCACTAACAACTCTAGGTGCTAGAGTCAGGCAGCACAGGGGCCAGACCTCAGGTATCACTTTTTGTTCTTCTGAGACAATTCTGACCATTTCAAAAACCAGGGCCAATTAGCTGTGAAATCAGATGTGCCTGTGATATTTTTCTTCCTCTAGAAGTTACAGCCCAGATCACTCTTGATGCTTGCATGGCAAAAAGGCAGGAGGTGGGATAGAGTGGAAGGAGCAAGAAACCTTTGCTGGTGTGTTTGCACATCTTCATATCTTCAGATATGAGGCTTGAGGAGGAGACAGGCTTTTTTTCTCCAGTAACAGCCCTTGCAGCAGGGAGGATGGGAGAAGGCTAGCGGTGTTCTTTTCTTCCCCACCTCCCTGTACCCATCAACCCAAGGAAGCCAGGCACAAACAGCAATGCAGTTCCTTGGTTTTCACTTCAGCCCACTCCCTTGGATGCTGGACGTTTGAGGGGCTAACCTAAGCCTTGAGAAGCAAATCAACCTGGCTTTCCCTCTGCTTGGGCTGCAGCACTGTGGGAGAACTGGCCACATGGCTCATGCTTGGGGGATCTTTATGTGCTCCTTGGGATGCTACCTGTCAACACCGCAAGGTTCTGTTGGCTCCTCAGGAGAGAGACTTCTCAGTGCCTCGGAGCACACTGTGGATTCCTCCCCTGTCACCACCTCTTTTACTCTATGTGTGGCATCAGAGCAGCCAGCAGGATGTAACTATAGGCTCAGACTATTTAGGGCTATAGTTGCTTCTGACCAACGCGTACAGCAGGTTGACTCACAAAGGAGAAGGAATTCTTTTTTTAAATGTAGTTTCTCTGACTCAAACTTTTGCACTGCAGTGGACAGGGAGCATTGCTTAGCTAGAAGAGCTGCCTTTAGAGAAAGTTTTGTTTCATGGTGGGGGAAAAAATATTTCTTGCGTGAAATATGCTGGGAAGGCCAGAATCCCCCTGCCAGGGCTGGTGGGACGTGGCAGCGGAGTGAGCCAGTGTGAGTGAGGAGAGTCGGGCCTCAGGCACTTCCACACTGCAAGGCCTGGTGGAGCTTTGGATCCCCTCCTGACTGCAGATCTTCACAGCAGCATTCCTTGTGTGACAAGCCTTTTTCACATTTCCCCATTCAGCTGATTGTGGGTGCTGTGCTATTTTAAACCCACATGGAAGTATGTTTTTAGGACCATCTGCTACCGGCCCTAACCCAGATGATACAGTTAGAGCCTGCCCACAGCATCCTCCCCTCCTTCAGACAGTTCCAGGAACAAGCGGTGAGTCAGTCCCGCAGCTGAACTCATATTTAGCTAACCCTGATATCCTGCCTATAGGAGAGAAATGCACAACGGCCTTCCCAGGTGCGAAGCCCTGTTGTTTCCATTAGTTAGAGGGCACTTGGAATGTTTTAAAAAACCCCAATAACCAAGCAAATACCACACTACTTAGTGCATCAACTCCTCTCATTCTGCAGAGTGAGGAGGGAAACGCTATTTGTCATTGTGCAGCAGCTCTTCTTTCTTTTGCTTCAAGACTGAAGGGTACTTTCTGCCCTCAGCTGACTTGGAGGCTCAGAGGCCTCCCCTTGCTGTTGGCTGTGGTGGTGCTGTCGAGGCAATACCCTGTGCTGAAGTGTCTTTGCACAGCTGGAGTGTGGATAATTTTGCCTTTTGGCACTGGGGGTGAGTGTAGGTGTCTCTTGGAGCAGGAGGCCACTATGGCCCCTCAAGGTCCGTACCTTCTCTCATCAAGCAAATGTTGTTAAACACACTTCTGTGGGTCTGGGTGCGCCTTTTTTCCTCCACCTTAGGAGCTTCCTGAGCCCGAAATAAGATTCCAGCCAATAGATCACCTGCAATACTCTCCTGGAGAGCTGCGTGACTAAGAACCGGTGTTTGTAAGGCATTACTCCGTGCATTTTAAACTCTTGCTCTTTGATCCCTGTATGATCCAGCAACCGCTTTCTGGCCGTTTGGCAAAACTGGCAAAACGTGCCCTGTTCTGTCATCACATTTCTCCTGGATCCACTTAGCATGCTGCACCGTTTGCCACCCAGCAGGTTAATGACCCATAATTACCTTCTTCATATAATGAGGAAAGCTCAATATCTCCTCAGCGGATACATGAGCATCCAGCCTAGGCACAGCCTTCCAATGTTAAATGATACCTGAGGCCCTGTCCTGCTCTCACTGAAGCGATGGTAAATTCCCCACCGCCTCTGCATAGCCGCCGACTTCCCAATTCTGCGGCACAGAGAAAAAACCCTCCCTGACGCTGCTGGCAGCGTTACCTGTAAAATGAGTACGAAACGCAAATGTTGTTTTATTTAGGCTACGTGGTAAGCGTTCGTGTGCTTCCGTGTCTGCACAGATCAGACCTGGCTCTGAGGAGCTTTCACTGGTATCCTGTTTCGATCAATGCTGATTTAAATAAGCATCAGGAACCTAATTATTTAGTGCTGCTCACATGACACTGAATTCGCTACGGTACCCTTGAGACAGGCAGGCTTTATCCTGCTCAACAGAAACATCCGCAGCTGTACCACACTCTGCTTCGGGCTCCTTGGAGTTACTTCATCGTAGCCTGACAGCTGTGTCCCCTGACCATTATCTGGTGGCCACATACTTCAATAGCGGACTGTATGTACTGTATGCACTAGACTTCAGTGTGACCTGACAGCTTGGCTTCCTCTCCCAGAGTATATCTTCTGCTACTCTTTAGCATCCTACAGTTTATCTGTGGTCAGCTTTCTTACCCATTTCCTGCCAGCTGCTACTGGTCTTTTAGTCAGCTCCGTCAGGCATACAGGCAATGGTGAGCTTTCTGAACCTTTTGCTGCATTATTTATTGCATGTAGGCTTTGCAGAGGCTGCTTTGCAGTTTTATATACAGGATTTTTTTGTATGTAGCGTCATAGCAATTAAAGAATTTCACTCTAAGAAATATGCCTCCTGTTTATGACACAGTACTAATTTTACTTCAGTCCTTGCATTGTTGCAGTGTTATGAATGAGGCTTGACAAGCACAAAATAGTTTCTAGCATCAATTGCCTCAGCACAAGGATCCCAATGTTTGGTATCCTTCTTCCCTCCTTTGTTGTCCTGCAGAGGTGTTAAAGCAGCCAAGGGCACAAGTCCCTGCTCAGGATCCAGAATTTGGTATTTTACAGGGTAATGATTCCTCTGTGGTTGGAAAATTGCTGCTTCTGCAAGGTGTGACCAAGCTGATGTCACTGAAGCGTGGTTCGCATGCTGATCTCAGTTTGGAGGCGTCCCTGTTGCTGCAGTAGGCTGCAGAAACTGTGGAGAGTCAGTTACCAGTGGACGTGTCTGTTGCTCCTGTCAGGTCAGGTTTTAGTTTTACCATTGGGGCTATTTTGGGAAGCACCCACTGTAGGAGAACCAAGTATTTGGAGTTCAGGGTTAATAAGCGAGTCAGCTCCAAATGAGGTGAGTGTTCAGTGGGGCAGAAATCAGTTCCTCAGACTCTGAGTCTCCAGCCTACCAAAAAAAATATGGCTTTGAAACAGTGAAAAAAAAAGAGGTCAAAGCCTTTCCCAAAGAATTTCCTCTTTTCTTTTTTTCTTTTTTTAAAGAAAAATCACTTTAAACCTGTATGAGATTTATGGGTCAACATGCAATAGACCCTTATACCAAGGAATGGGGCAGTGCAGAATTTCCTGTCACTTCTTGTATGCTCTTTGGTAAGTCCTAACGTATACCATCAGTAGCTGCACCCTCTGTGCTGAAGCGTAGAGATGGCATGGATAAACACATGGATAAGGCCATGACTATATTCTGTTTGGCCATGCAGGCTAACTGTACTCCTGGAAGCATGAGTGATTAGGCCAAAGGCTGAGGCAGACCACATGGAGCAAGAGGAAGGAAATGTGCTCATGCAGCAAGAGTTCATTGCTGAGCTTCTGGGGGACTGAACTTTCATGGCATAGTTTCTCAAATGAGAAGCAAAGCAGAGATATCTTCCTGCCATCCAAATGGTAGGAGGGATTGCTTCCATCCTTCCCCATCCATCATTCATTCTGAAACATAATGGTGATAGCTGGGGTGGTGTTCTTGTTCTGAAACACCTTTTGAAGAAGCCTGTCATTCTCAGCTAGACCTTGAGGATGCCTGGAAAGGTTTGTCTCACTGTTCTAGAGCCAGCATGTGTGAATATGTTCAATGTTCAGTCTTGTTGCATGCTTCTCTCCCGGTCACTGGAGTAGACATACCTAGGAATTACTAGAATACTAAAGTGGAAATTCCAGTTAGATCTTTCTGTTCTTGCTGTGGGACTCCTGCCATGTATTGAGAGATTTGTAACTTCTAAGGCATTGATGCACTTGGCTTACTAAAACTCAAGTTCCAGTGAATGCACTTGACCCAATGACGTAGATCTGCCAGTATAACTATTCATCTCTCAATTATTTACCACTCTAGCAGGTTGTTTTGTTTTGTTTGTTTTTTTTTAAATCAATTAGATCTAGCTCTCAATAGCAACTTGGTTTTTTTTCTTTTTCTGCAGATGCTTGCTAAGGGTGGTGAGCAACACTGGGTTAAGAAGAGATTTCTGTGAAGTCCCATTAGATGTCTTCTGAAGACAAGGGTGATTCCATTAGGATTGCCTTTTTGAGCACTATTGGCTCACCAGCTTTTAATTGATTTGAGATACGTTCATTCTGGATAGTGCTATTTTTTAAAAAATCAGAATGCTGTGTGGGACTGTGTTAAATGGCTCACAGATGTTGAGACCCACAACATAGACACAACTACCTTTATCAGCTAAATTCGTATTTTCACTGAAAAGCAACACCAAGCTCATTTGGCCAGCCTTTTCCACAAAGCCATCCTGATGACTATTATTCTGCTATCTCTTAAATCTTTTTCAACTCTGACTCAGGTGAACCTGTCATGAAGTTGCAATGCCAATGAGAAATGGGGACAGAGGGGACTTGCTGAGCCATGTCACCTCCGGGTCAGGAGCTGCACTGGACAGTACTAGTTGTGAAAAAATAAGACTACCCTGTTAACCCTTCCTATCAATCCATTTGATTCCCTGACGAATGTTAGGCTAACCAGCCTGTGATTGTCCAGGCTGCTTAGTTTACTCTCTGTAAACAGTGATGCCTCACTGGCTTTTTGCCAGTCTTCTGGAAGTTCTCCAGTGGTCCAGGATGTGCGAAAAATCAGTAGGAACATTTTGAAGGACTTTTTGTCACATTTCTTTAATATGCTAGGGTGCAACTTACTGAGTGCTGCTGATTGAAAAATGTTCAGTTTTGATAGCTGCTGCTTAACTTTCCCCTAAGTAGCTGATGGAATAGAAAGTGTTTCCTTATCACTGTGAGATAAGAATACATCATCCTGTTACTTTCCAAATATGAACCTGAAATATTTATTGAATACTTCTGCTTTTATGAATCATGACTGACCATTTTGAGATTCCTATCTAGTTGTGGAGCTATCCCATTGTTAGGATTTTGTTTGTTCCTGATACATTTAAACAGTTCCTCTTTATTGTTCTTACTGGCTGCAGATTTGTGTGTTGGTGCCTTTAATTTCCTATGGTAATTTCCTCTCTACTGATATATGTACACCCACACTGTCAAATCCAGTACAAGCCCAAAGTCCAAACCACTGAAGTTTTAATGAATCTGAGCCCCTGTTTTTGTCTTGACCCAATACAAACAAGCAGCTCTAATGCTTGGATTGAATTTTAGTTTCTGAATTTCACATCTCTTGCCTTACAATCCAGAAGAGCTGGCATGTTTCAAAGCCACCTCTCATTCAGTACCTCTCAGTCTTTGAACATCAAGATTAGGAAAAAAACAAACAAACCCATACATTTAATTTCCGTGGACTAGGAATGAATGGGTTTGTGCTATGACAAAAATGTCTGATGGTGCGTATGGACTTAGCTACAGAGGTAACTGGTGGATGGGGCTGCTCATCTTCTACTTCTGTGCAGGGCTCAAATCTGTGGCAGTGACTCAAACCTTGCTGCAGTGATTGGAGGATTTCAGTGGCTAGGGAGCAGCTATCGAGTACAGAGGCGAAGCCCACGCATTTTGGTCCAGGTGCTGCTGTCTTGTGTATAAATAAGGGAAGATGGCAAATAATGGGACATTGGGGAGTAATTAATTCCTTGTAATGAGACAGGGCTGAAATTGTGCACGTTACCTGCCTGTCCTGCTGAGCAATCACTCTCAGCAGTGCTCAGCCCTGCCTGTGTGGCTGGGAGGATAAGCCTGAGTGCTGCCCTGCTTTGAGTTTGCAGGTGGGTGGCAGTAGCATCTGGAAACATCGGGTGGAATGAGTGGGACTTTCTCAGTGCTTTCTCCCTGCTGCTGTGGGGGGTGTGAGATGCTTTTCACTCTTCTTGCTGGTGTCTCTGAAACAGCACATTGCTGCCTGCTGCAATTGTGCACGGGATGTTAAGCCCCAGGGGCTTAGAAAAGCCCTTCTAGGTAACAGCAGGTGAGTTGTTATTTTTGATTGCAACTGGATGACCATTTATCGACTCTTTGATGGGGTAAAGTTATTTAGAAAGTTATGCAGCTGGAATAGCGCTGCAAGCCTGGCTTAAAACTCTCCTCTCTTTCCCAGTAATAGACTTTGATTTGCTGTAGTTCATTTCCCTCTGAAGTCTGCTTTTTGTAGATAACATAAAGCACTTGGCATAGTGGTTGATAACTGAATGTATGAAGCATGACATTTCCCTAGATACAGTATACCATATGAACACTTGTCTTTTGTATCAGAATCCATAAACAAGAGTTGACTGAGGGCAAATGGCTTGCTCTGGTCTTTTGGAGAGGCAGGGACTGAGTACCGAGGGGACTGTGATGTGTTCACAGCTGCTTGAGGAGGACTTGTGGCAAGAGAAGGCAAAACTCAAGGGCAAATGATTCCTGTGAGTCAGCTGGTAGCAAGGTGAAGTGCCTCATGATGTGAACAGGAATAAAGAGGCATTTGGAAACTTAATTTCCTCCTGACTTGATTTTCTGTCCAGTGATTGAAATGCTGATGTTTTTCTGTCTCTGGAGCACAGCAATCCACCTCTCCTCCCACCTTCCTCTGACCAGTGAAACTTCAGAAATTGATATTAGGGACCAGGACACCCCTGCTGGCTTTGGTCCTAGACAGCCATGTGGGGGTAGATGGCAGTGCCTGTGCTGAGCCCTCCAGCAAGGCAGATCACCTCTTGGTTTCTCCCTCACCACCCACAAAGAGAAGCTAAAAATAGTAGCTGGTCTTACAGAGTTCTGGGAAACTTAATTTCTTGGTATGAATAAAGCACTGAGCTGGGTAGCTGGAAAGCACTCTGTGCTGTAAGATGGAGCATTATGTATACTAGTGAATATGCAGAATTGTGTAGTATATTTGAAAAGTCATGAAGCTTCACACCTTCAACTTCATTATTAAAGCTTTGCCGAGAGCTGGATTCACACTGCTGTGCTGCAGAGAGTTATTAAGGGTATGTCTGAACCATGAGAAAATGACTACCCTTCTCCTTAACAGCCCTGGAGGTTTTACACCAGCAGCCTGGCTCCAGCCAACACCCAGAAAGGTAAAGGAGAGAGAAACTGGTCATCTCATGAAAGACAGATAGAAGGATATGGGAAGTGCATAGCTCTGGTGAGTCAAGTTGAAGATAGTTGGGGTTAAATTTTTAAGCCTCCTTTCCTCAACTGTGAATACAAGCTGCAGGCAGACAAGTACAGGCCAGAGACAACTCAAAGATATGCTGACTTGCTCGTGAAAGTGCAGATTGTATTTGTGTGTATAAGAACATTCGCATAACAAGTAAGAAGCTGTGAACTCCTTCCCTTGATGCAGACTGAGCTCAGCCATTTTTTTTCGGTTCAGGCTCAGTGTTAAGAGAAAGTAAGCTTACTACTGATTCTGCATGAGGATCAGGTGTCCATTGGCATCGAGTTTTTGCATTCTGTTTCAGCCATACATTTATGAGATATCCAGAGGTGTGGGAACTGAAACCGAAGAAAATATTTGTGAGATTCCACAGAGACAGAAGCTGCCACTGGTTTGCACTTGTGAATTTTACCAGTGCATGTTGGTGGCTTACAATGAAAGTCTGGTGGTTGCTCATTATGAAAGTTAAACCTAAAGCAGGCCATATTCAAATTCCCAATGCCCAACAAACTGGAGTTTGGGGGGCTTAAGGCAGAAGAGAGGAGCAACACCAAGTAAAGATGCTGTTATATTTATTTTAGTGCTTAGACTTGATTAGAGCTGGGTGAAAATTATTAACTGAAAGGATTCTGAGTAAACCAATTTAAAATGTAATTATGAGGGGCTCGAGATAGTGTGTGTGTGTGTAATTACGTTCCTTGCCTGTGTGCACTGCACTTGGTGATTCTGTTCTGCAGTGAGCGGAAGGGGGAGGAAGGGACGTGCCAGGGAATAGCTGAGCAGGGAGCAGCTGCTGTTGATGGGCTGCTGGTGCTGGGTTCCTCCTGTGATTTGCTTTTAGCTGTGCCTCAGCTAGCACTGACCTGGGCATCAAACCCGGGGCAGCAATAGCAATCCTTAGGTGTATTTCAGCTGCTTGGAGCTGAGCATGAACAGCTGAGCAGTGAGCTCGTACAAAACCAGCTTGGGGCCACCCATGCAGGCTGTGGTTTGAGGTGGCTTGGGACAAGACTGCTGGCATTCTGGCTAGTAGCTTTTCAATGTGTCTATGTCACCCTTGTGACTGACAGTTGGAGCTGGCAGGCTGTCACAGGCCAGCTCATGTGCACGTCATTGGACAGGCCTGCTGCCTCCGCACCCTGCACTCAGGAGTCAGCCATGTCCGTGCAGAGAAGGGGTGCTGGTGGGGTGACTTGCCCCTCTTGGGTGTGTTTGCCTCTTCTGCCAAACACTGGCTTGAGGCTGGAGCCTGGAGTGAGCAGCCCAGTGCAAGCATCAGCATCATGCACACCCAAGAGTTGTGCAGAGCAAGCCACGCGGATCGTGCGGAGGCATCTTTTTGAGGCTGTTGCATCTGGGCTTTCCTCCAGCCATTCTTCTGTACTCTCATGTTACTGAAGGCACAAAAGATCAGGAAATGTTCCTAGCATCCTTCTTATGTTAAACAGGGAGAGAAAGGAGAGAAGCTACCGGAGGAAGGTGTGCTATAACAGGGAAGTCATTAAGGGGGCCACGTCAGGGATGCTAAAATGCAATTTATCATCAGTGTTGAAGGGTGACTGTTTGCAGGAGAGGAAACCAAACAAGCATGTCTGAGTTAGGTAGTAAGCTGTGCACAGAGGCACATTTGGGACAGAAAGTGAAAGGACACGCTCTGACTCACGTGCTCATCCGTAGCGTGAGAGTTGTCCCTTCTGCAAGAGCCGTGTCCATGGCTGGGCAGCTGCTGAGCTGCACATGACTCGTCCTCATCTTACGTGGGAGCAGAGGGCAGGAAGGAGCCTCCTGGGACAGTGTGCTCAATCTCTGCTGGCACATCCTGAAGCCCCTGATCAAGCACAATCTTTAAAAATAAAAAAGAAGCATTGTCCCTGTGTTGTTTTATTATTTCCTTCTGCTCTCTGTATGTCTGCTTTCTGTTATTGGCCTTAATTGGGTTGTTAGCTGCTTGGGGCAGCAGTGCTCTTCTTGTCCTCTCGCCCTTTGCTGAAGTGGGCCAGCGTCACGCAGATCATCATGTCGGCACTTCAGACACATCCACTGACACTTTTTGGACGTGAGTTGCAAGATAGAGATGTTCCATTGGAACAAGGAACATTTTCACAGCAGGAAGCCCATGTTTCTGTTTTGTCTTTTGATCAGTAGGTGCTGGTGTGCATCTGAGGTTCCTGGTGATTTTTCATCGCAAACAACTAATCCTTTTCCTATTTACTCATTCAGTCGGCACCAATGTGCATCTCTGAGTAATGGCCTAAGGACCAGAACTTCTAGACAGATCTTGCATTTTGCTAAAACCACAGATCAAACTTTGAAAAATTGGTGCAATAAGAAATAAAGCTTCCCAATAAAGAGAAAGGAATATTTCAGCTGCTGTCATCGTAACTCTTAATACCTTCTTGCAGGAAAGAGCTATTTTTAGAAGATGGCAAGGGAAATGAAAAGGGGTAGCGGTGCCTACAGCTGATAACACTGACCTGTTTTCCTGGCTTTCCTCCAAGTGCAAGGCCAGCTTTGCTTGAAATATAGGTGATTCATCAGTTGAATTGCAAGCAGATACTGTGGTGCAGAAGCACTGTCATAGACACATTATTTCAGTAACCTGGGTTTTAGTTGTTCTACTTTAAAAACTAATGAAGCAAATAATGTTATGACACAGACGTTGGCAGTGAAAATGTGTCAGAGAAAAGCAATTAACCTATGTACTAATAAAGTCTGTAAATTAGGAAATATTTTTTATATATTGTAATAGCTAGTAAGAAATATATAGGCCACGAGTATTCAGTGCTGCAAGCCTCACGTAATCATTTATACCTTAGACAAGTAGACATAAAACTTTGTCAGGGTTTTATATCTTCTTTTCACAGGTGGAAATGACTAAAAAGCCACAGGGTGACTTTTGCTGGGGTGGATTCTGGATTTCTCGGGTTCCACTGGCATCACGTCCCTCCTATGCAGCTAAGGCTGGGCTTTTATTTCCACACACAGGCATTCTCAAATCACTTAACTGTTGTATTATCGTCTCTCTGCTGGACATTCTGAGCTGAAACAGGATTGGTTAAAAAACAAAGCAAAAATGGATCCTGTAGTCCAGCTACCTGGATGGAAAAATTGGATGATAGGAGGTGATTGGCTGGAGCAGGAGAAGGTTCTCTGCAGTCCTTGTCTTCTCTCTTTGCCTCAGCATTCATGATTTCTCCCTCTGAGAGATAGCATCAAGCTGATGTAGAACGTGAACCAAAGCTAGATCAGTTAAAAACAGGCTTGAAATTCTTTGCTAAGTCGTGTAAGAGTTATTGTGGCCAACGATCCAATGGGACGGCTCCCATATCCCATTGTGGACGGCTCCTGTGGGACAAAAGGTGATATTTCTGACGACAAGTGGGCCTCCTAATGCATTAATATTGTAGGTGTTGTTGTACTGTAACCATCACTCAGCTGCTTTACATTGCACTTTGAACAACTCGGTCTATCAATGAATATCAGTCTGCAGTTCCATCGTGTTGTAATGTCACCAAAGTTGCTAGGTGCTTAAATATTGATAGTACAAATACACTGGAAAACATAGCCTGACCTTGTGTGTGTCTTTTAGGACACACAGTAGTAAAACATCGTTTTATCTTGTTTACAAACACTTCAGACCAATGCATTAAGGTGCTGCAAGGTTAAAACTCCTTATTACTCCAACAACAGTCACCTGCCATCTTTTAAAGTGAAATGTATGTGGTGTTGGGTCACATTCATAGTCCTGCACAGCCATACCTTGTGCTGGTATGTGTGTGATAAAAGCAAAATTTTATCAAAAGCTTTCATATCTTAACCGTGTACCTACCTCTATAGCGATGGAAATGGTACTGTTAAAGATGTTACATAATATTTAAATATTAATAATTAACAATGACCACCTCATGTAAGTCATTGTTATCAAATGGCCCGTGCTCTTGACTATGGCCCTTGTCCTTGTCCTTCCTCACACTGTACACTCTTACCTTTCCCAGCACAAAGGACCTTGTCTGTGCCTCCTACCATGGTCAGGACTTCTTGAATGGAAGGTTTTGCACTCCCTTTGCATATCTAAATCCTTCTCCTCATTTCAATTGTTGACTCATGTGACTGTGACTGACCAAGCAATGGGTCTGCCCCCCCACATGCCCACTCACCGGGGTGCCCGTCATGCCTCACATAGCATATGGGAATGCCAGTAGCGTTAGCAACTGTGTCTCAGTGACACAGTTCCTGATGCAGCCATCTTTTGCCCGAGCCTTCATTGAACTGGCTCTTGTCAAATTGTTTTCAGAAGCTTCAGCAGCCCTTGCCTGAATTATCCACTGCAAAATACAAAATTTGGCTGAACTTGATTAAAAGAAATGACAGAAATTATGTTATTTTAATCACAAATGAGTTGTTGCCTTTGACTTTGTTCTAATTAAACATCAGGCCAGATTAACTACTCAAATGGTCTTGCTTTTTTTACCAGATCTTAAAGTAATGAACCATTTGATACGTTTGAATTATTTTAGACAGGCTATCTATTGCTTGGGAAAACAGCTTTTTCTGCTTTTTTTAATTACACAGTGAAAATGACTTAAAAGTTTTATTTTTTTCTTACCTAGATTTTAAGGAGCCTCAAAAGGATTAATTAATCATCCACACTACCTGCTGAGGTAGGTAAATGTTACTATCTCTGCTTTTGTGTTGGGGAATCTGAAGCACAATGCCATGTATAGCCTAAATCCACCACTTCTCCTTTCAGAAAAAAAGACAAGGAAGATCAGCACCTGCCAGGGAGCAATTAATAGATTAACAAAATCAGGTGTAAGTGCCTTTCCCAAGGTCAAACTATAATGTTATGGACAGATAGTTGCAAGCATTTGAGTTAATGAGTTACTGATGGTGAACTGAACTGTGAAAACTCACAAGATATGTGCCCCTTGTCACATGTGATGTACGTGACAGTAGAAACTGCTATGAAACTAACAGCCCTTGTGCAGTCTCAGGGTAGCCTTGCCGTAGCTCAGCTGATCTCCAGGGTCATCTCAGTATCTTGATAGCTGTTGGTCCTCGTGTCCCTATGTCAAATTCCTCACCACTGTGGTTTGATCCGTAGGGGTGCAGAGATCTGCTCTGCAGACCCAAACATGGGAATGGAGCTAAAATAGCCAATATGGCTTTGGTTGTTCTTGGTAGGCTCTGTGGGCTTTAAAAAAAGAGGAGACTGAGGGGGCATCTCATTAATAATTACAAATATCTAAAGGGTGGGTGTCAGGAGGTTGGGACATCCCTTTTTTCTATAGTAGCTAGCAACAGGACAAGGGCTACTGGGATGAAGCTGGAGCACAAAAAGTTCCATTTAAACATGAGAAAAAACTATTTTACTGTTCAGATGAGGGAGCCCTGGCACAGGCTGCCCAGGAAGGGTGTGGAGTCTCCTTCCTTGGAGGTCTTCAAGACCCGCCTGGACATGCTCCTGTGTGACCTGATATAGGTGGACCTGCTTCTGCAGGGGGGTTGGACCAGATGACCTCTAAAGGTAACTTCCAACTGCTACCATATGATTCTACGATTCTGTAATGATTTCCACACCTGAAATCTGAAACACTGTATTACACTCAAGGAAATTCTTTGCTTAAAAGATACCTCCATCAAATTCAGTCTTCCTGTTGGTTTAGTAGTTTGTACTAAAAATGGCAGAATTTTCCATTTGTCTGTACTTAAAGATAAGCCTCTACAAGAACAATCAGTCATCTGTGGGTTGAGAACAGCCCTTCATTTTGCACTCTTTCTGCTTTCTGTTCATTTGTCTCCCAATGCTCACCAACAGTTTCCCGTGGGAATTGTTACATTAAAACTGTAGGGACTGAAATGTTGTTGTGTATGGGACTGTTCAGGACAGCTGTGAATGCTGTGCAGATGTGTGCATCAAAACCTCTGTATCTCTAGGAACTACACTGCTGTGTTTTGATAGATTTTTCTCTAAAGCTCTAATTAACCAGAGCCAACAGCATGGTTGAAAGGGTTAAAGGAAGATAGGTCTGAGGAAACAGTGAAAGCCATGTGTAGGTGCTGCACACTCGGAGATGCAGTTTCATGCACGCTTGCAGAGAAACGCAGTGGGAAGTGTGTCAATCGCGTCTCTCTGCAGATGCAAGTAAGTCTGTGTAAGCAAGATGCTGGTTGCCACATAATTAGAGCATGAGGCTGTGTCCCAATGCCCCAATTTCTGTTTGTGGCTCTGCAGTGGCCTGGCATCTGATGAAGGACGAAGTGTTTAACTTCTCTGGGTCAGTGTGATCACAAAGCAGGGTGACCACACACCCCTGTGAATCACTCAGTGCTGCAGGGTTAATGCTATCAAGTACAAAGCTTGGTGTTAGTCACAGTGTTATTTCCCTCCCCTCCACTCAACCCCCCCCCCCCCCCCCCCGCTGTTAAATTTGTGTATCTATCAGCTATGTCCACTTTGAGATATCAGAGCTTATCTGCAAAGTGTGTTATATGAAAATTGAGGCTTTGGAACAAATATTTCCCTTTTTTGCTTCTGCTACAATTTTGCAGGCTCCTACACAAGCCAGCGGAATAAATTTCAGTCAGATGTATGACCTATCAGAAGCCTAGGTACTTTGGCTAAGGTGCATTTCTTCAACTCTGCCTTCAGTATTGAAAGCAGACATAAATAACGATATTTTTAAAAAGCCATATATATAAGGTATGAAACTATAAGTGCATATATAGCTATATTTGAAAAGTGAACTTCATATATTCATATTTATTTTAATCTATAAAGATTTCTCCCTGGGAGGAGAAGAGAGAAAAAAAGAAAGATCAACATGTGACAGATGCACATGAGGGAAATGGATTGTCACACTGCAGAGAGGTGTGGAGATTTCACAACAAAGGGCATGCTGTACAAACCTGAGCAGGACAAAACATGCTGCTTGGAAAACTGAGCAGGCATAGAAATCGTTAATTGACATAGTCAGAAATGGTGCTGGGGTGAACTGCTACTCTTAAATAATATGCAATCTGGAGAAGTCTCTGTAAAACAGGTGTTAGAACTAGTTGAACTTTTTCCATTTGTCCCTAAAGGCAGATCTATTAAGTTTTTTCTTTGTGAGGGTGCAGGCTTGAGGGGAATCACCTGTACCACAGCGATATCCTTTGCTTTTAGGAATGGAATCTGCTGCCCATGCTGCTCCAAACTGACCTTTGCGTCTGCTCGTGCAATCCAGTGTTTTCTGAGTCTAAGCTTTAAGTCACAGGCTTTGCAGCAGTCTCCCCGGAGAGCTTTGAGGCAGTTCATCAAAGCAGGTGGAAGGAAGAGCATGTTGTAATAGATCTTTCATTCTTGCGTATGAGTAACGAGGAGGAACAAAACATGCTGTCTGTGGTCATATTTTTTCTTTAGAAACCAACCGTACCAGGACTATAAATATAAGCAACGTATTACAGGTGCTACATACAGCCTTAAATATTCTTCTCTGGTGCCAAAGTATGTGTATTGGGATGATTTTGTTATGGATGGAGAAAAATACTGTCTTTTATTTTTGTGACAGCTCAAATACTCTGTTAAACAAATTACTCCCAGGACATCACAAACCTTTTTATTGTCTGAGCAACTCAATCCAAATGATTAGTTTGTGTACAGCTTCCTAGGTAAGTTAATAAGCTTTTTAGTGTACTCCATGTTTGCAGTTTAATCCTTGTCTCAGAACTGATGCCTCTGTTTTTCCTGCTCAGCACCAGTATTGCTCATTCACTAGTCAAGCACTCATTTCCTGAAGTGGCCTCTTTCCGCTTCTTAGTACCTGCACTCTGTTACCCCTCAAAGCTTCACTTTCCTGGTAGGTGTTGCATGTCCTGAGGGATGTGTACTTCTACCTGGGATAAATTATTCCTTGCTGGGCCTATTCCAGCAGCATTCAAGAACTTCCAGACACAGTTTGTAAATGAGTATAAAGCTGAAGCTAGCAGCTCTGCTGCCCAGGAGATTGAGTTGCTGTCATATTGCATCTGACTTGCATCAGATCAGAGTTTAGGATTTGGGTGATTTGTTCTTCAGATTAATGTCAATCTGTTTTAAATTAAAACACCCTGGGGCAAATCCTTTGCTATGATCAATGAACTGTCTGGCTGCAGCCAACCAACATTACAACAGACATGAATTTGGCCTCCTGGTTCATTGCCTCATCCCCTACAACATCACTTTCCTTATGTGGTTCAGACATCAAGACTTTGATCCTAAAAGTTGCTGACGGTCTTCCAGTGAAATTGGTGAGAATGCAGGGTGCTTCAGTGTTCAGCACCTTGCTGGTTTGTGCCCAAGAAATGGACCACATATCTACCTAAAATATAATTACAGTGTATCTGTGAGCAGGCAATCTGCTTCACACCTGTTTTATCACAGGAACAAAAGGCACAGGAAGTATTTGGGAAATGAGGAATACACCTGTGTGTGAGTGTATAACAAAGCATCTTTATATATAATCATTTGCTCTAAGTCATTTCAGAGTTGACAAGCTGTTTTTCAACTTCATGTCACCAATGCCTGATGCATCTAATTAGTCCTGTTCTCCAGCTGACAAATATCAGCTGCTCTTTCTAAAACATGGTTTCTCCCTTAAGTACATCCCTCTGGCAAAGTTAAATATTAATTATCCTTTTCTTATTTTATGATTATTCATGGGTGCTAATGTCACTACACAATGACTGGGTAAGGCAATACCACAAAATGTTGAAAGTGTTGTTTCTGAACGTCTGCAGCAGTTGAGAATGTACAGAGCTGTGCTAGAAATGAATGTGGCAGTTGTGGCTGCTCTGAGCTGACTGTCACGCATGTCAGCGGTGGCACTCTAGAGCCCTGTGGTTTGGTGGATGGGGTACTAGGCCTGGATGTGAGAAATGTACCTTCTTTTCCCTGTTCAGACACTGGCCTGTTTTATAATGGCATGAATAATTTCTCATTCAGTTCTGTGTATTGAAATTGCAAGGCACAGAACAGCGCAGATACTGTGGTGCACAGGTACCTCCACAGGTCTGGGTTGTGTGGATTTGTACTTTTGCAGAATATTGGGTTGGTACTAGCCTGCTGAGGCTTTTTTGGGGGGTCCTGCTGTCCTCCTTTCCATCCTTTGTGCCATGATTGTGGGAGCCAGTGGTGGTTTCCACTCTTGTAATGTCATGTTGTGCTTTGTCCTACAGCCTCAGTAACTCCCTCTGCCCCAGCCTGCTGCTGACCCTCAGATAGAAGAACACAGTTCTTCGCCACAGAGGTGTGTGTGTCCTCCTCACTGCCACGTCAGTAGAATGGCTATTTCACGTGGATGTCTTTTCTACTTGTCTGCTTTCCCTCCAACTGACCACAGCCCATGCCCGTGTCTTCCTTTCAAAGGCAGCCATCTCTGTATGCTGGCCCTCAGGAAGATCCCTATCCACATCGTGTGAAACGGGCTCCAAGCCAGACGCTGAGCAGGGAGATACATGTTGTAATTGTGTTTCCTGAGGCCAGTTATACTAGCTGTACCCACCCTATAATGTCTTTAGCTGTTCCCACAAAAATGAAGCTGCCAGTCTTGTCCACTTTGCTGCCACACTGACATGAAGGCTGATGCAGTCATTTTCTTTCTTTGTAGAGGGGACTCTGTTATTTGTTCTGTCCAGATGGATTTGCAGCTGGACTCATTTGCTGACTCCATGCAGGGGCTGATGTAGCTATGCGAGCCCTTATCCTTTGTACCTTTCAAAGCATTGTGGGCAACTTTGAAGTTATTCCCTTCCTCAAGTGGCACTTCAGGATATGCAAGTTCACTTTTAACTCAATATCTTTTCCTCACTGCAGCTCAATCCATCCGTGTATCCCTGTGGATCAGAATTATGCTGAAATACAAGAGGATCTCCTGTAGCCGTTTTGTGCCTTATTCCAGTTTCTCATCTTGCCATTGACCTGACTTTCTGACCTAGCTTCTTTGTGAATGTTTTCTAGCATCACTAGCATTTTCTTACCCACATCACATAACCCAACATCTCTGCAGCCCAGTGTGCTAGACGTGTCTTGCCTCCCTTTCTGTAGCCACTGGTTAAACACTTGTTAGAGCTTGGCTTAGCATTTGTGCAATACGTAGATGAAAATTAAACTTGATCCTGGAACTGTATCTTTTAGAAGCCTGGAGTGTTTGCAGATATATTCATTGTAAAGATAAAAACTAATAACATCTGTTTGCGTTGTGAATGCCCTGCTTAGGAAATGGAGTGCAAGTAACTATGCCTGGGCACCTGCCACATATTTAGGTAGCGTTTTTATTACATGAAAATTTTCATGTCTCTCTTGTGTTTTTAGGTATCTAAAACAAGTGACACTTGATGGAGGGTTTGAAAAATGCTAGTTAGTTAAATTGCACGTCAGTTACCTGCTAAAGATCCAACTCTGACCGAAAGAAACTGAGGCGGGTAGAATCAATGTGAACATGAAAGCTTCCAAACTGGCAGTCATGGAGAAGATCCAATCATTATAATTATTTCCAAGTAATTTAGCATATCTCTGATTATAATATGAGGTCATCTTGATGCAAAATAATGTCTAATTAGACACAATCCCTTTTCAGATACTTGTAATGGATTCCAGAGAAAACCCGTTTGGCTCCTCTTATTGGAAGCTTTTAATTCTCAATTTACAATTTTTTTGTAATTAATTTTTTGAGCAAACAGGGCAAATAAATCTATTTGAATTAATTAGCATATCTTCCTTGGTTTCCTAGTCTCCCTCCCTTGTTACTCCTCTTTTTCTTCCCTTTATTTGAATATTACTCTAATTTATTCATGTTTGTTTGCAACCGATGTGTAATGATTTCAAGCCATAGGCAGGCAAGAGACTGCAGCACAGGAAAGGTTGCAGCTCTGGGAAGGAAGGAAGGTCTGCAAAAAGATTGTGTTGATCATTTTCATGTAGTTACAAACACCTTCCTTTGTCAGGACTGATAAGGGCAGCAGAGTAAAGGGGCTTTGTGGGGCTGAAATGGGACAGGATAGCAGAACGGTGGAAGGAACCACTGCCACCACAGAGAAGGAAAATGATAAGCACCCAAGCAGGAAGACTGACTGATCTGCGTTTGCTAGAAAACATTATAACCTGAATATTGTTTATAAGAAAGTCCCAATGAGATCAGAGTTTCAAAGAACACCTGGGTAGAGTTTACAGAGGCATATCTCATCTTTATTAGTCAATGTTTGTACAGCCATTTGCTTTTTCCAGTGTTTATATGCATCTATTCTTTTACCTTACGCAGATACACTGTATGCTCTGCAGCAGGCGGATGTCTGCACTGAATCTCTCTATCTGTGAGAGACAATGCTATCCAGTGGTTTGAGCTGTAGGCTGGGCACCAGCAGCTCCTGATGTTTTCTTGTCCTGGTTCCTTTCCTAACTTGTTCTGTATTTTCTGTATCTCTCAAGCAGTGGAAACTTTTGTCAGGACAGTAGTGTCACAGTGTCATCAAAAAGCAACAAGAAAGCTGTATTTTTCACATGGGCTTTAATGTGAGACACTTCAGTTTTGGTTCGAAAGGATGTGCTCAAAAAACAAAGAACCTTAAGTTAGGAGGTGATTTTGTCTTCTTGTTTTTCTCTTTTGTAGAAGATGCATAACAGTGCTTATGTACCTAACTCTCTTGGATATTGAGAAGATTAATTCATGATGTTTGCAATACACATTGAAAATAGAAGTTGCTAAGTAGCATTAACTCCATCAGAAGTTGTTTTTCTGTTAAAAAAATATCTTTATCTTTCCTATAACTTGCCTCTGCTGATCTCAGCTTGTGCTTGATATATTTGGAATTAAATCCAGTAGGAGAAGCTTAGGTTCAGGGACAGAATGACCATGAGAGAGGAGGAGGGTTTTATAAGATAGGAAGTTGCTGCTTGGAGATGCCAATCTGAGTTTGAGGGCCAGATCAAGGTGAAATAGTGCTCTGGCTTAATAGATGCATTCATCTAATTTTCTTGTCAATTGAAAAACAGCCTAGACAACGCATGAAGACTGAGGAGATTAAATAGAATCTGGAGAAATAAATCAGAGAACAAAAGGATACAAAGAAAATGAGTCTTCTATGTTTGAGCAGTCAGGGCAGTCCTAGTAAGAGGCAGTGCCTGTTCTGGGACCTTGTAAGTGCTGAATGAATTGTGATATTCATGATTACTTCTAGTAAATAAAATAGTCCAGGGAACTGTTCACTGGCCCCAAGGCCAGCTGGAATGTTGTGGCTTTAGTCCATAAATTCTCTTCCTCTCTTACCCCAACAAGGTGGCACATCTAAATGCTGTATTGCCGTTGCTGAATTGCAAAGTATTGTTGGAGAGCTGCTTGCTGTGGGACAAGCCTATGCCAAGGCCCACACTGTCAGCCGAGGAGTGGAGTGATGCTGTGCCAATATTTGTCCCATGCCCTGGCCCTCCTTGGTTTCCCAGTGGAGATAGGCCCTACGTCTCTGATTCTTGGCTGCATCCTACTATTCCTTCCTTGAATTCTTGGCTTGAATTCCTGTTTCATTTGTTTGTTTCAGGACAGTGTTGCCAGGATCTGAGCTGCCTTCTGGAGTGGGTCAGATCCACCAGCCCATGGCCGTCTGCTTGCTGAGCAGATGGATAGGTGCAGTGCTCTGGCACAGCAGGAAGCACAGAGTGGACGATGGACCACCCTACTCGTGGCAGGGCAGTGCCCGACGAGTGAGAGGTCTGGTGCCCTGCCTCAGCACACACTACCCTGCAGATGCATGCACAGGGCAGTCCTCTAAGCTGTCATTTCCAAGACATAGCCAAGCTCTTAGGCTGTAATAACTTTGAAGCAAAGAAGTGCTAATAAAATGTCTTCTATATGCAAAAGGCAATAGAAGTTTGGTAATGCTATAGCTTTGGAAAGTGATTATGAAACCTAAATAACTTATTCTAGAAGAACTAATTTCTTCTAATTTGCAAAGCTAGAAAGTGCCATGTAGATCATTTGTAGGTTTCTGTGTGTAGTTACACATACAAATGTATTTATTTGACAAAACACTGGGAAAATGGGATGATGATCTGAAATTAGAGGCTGACTCAGATGACTGGAATTTAATTTGTCAGCAAGTGAAATTAGTAGCAATGAATAGAAGACATAAAATGACTTTATCAAATTTCCTGCCCACATCTTGTTTTACAGAAGAAAGAATGTATAGCACATAAAAACAACTCAAAATATTATAATAAATGTGAAATTATAGTCACTTCTAGCATATGGCAGAAAGAAATGAATAAAACCACCCCAACCAAACTCCATTGCTTTCTAGAAAGTGCAGATTGTGCCGTTCACGTTTCCCAGTTCTCACAAAGTATAAGGGGAGGCCTGACTGTACAACCTTGTTCTCTCAGCAGGAAGAGCTTTGAGTGCTACAGATTATCAGATCACTTGTGTGAGATACACACTTAACTGATCTATGGAACTGGGCTGCCTTTTGCCACAGAAGCCAAAGGCAAGTTTTACATTATCCCAAATGAACCTTCAAATAACAACACCTGTTGTATGGCAACTTTTATTTTTCATTAGTAGAAAGGTCTTGAAAGGAAAAATGTGCTTTTCAGTTTTGCAAAGATGTCAGAAGAGTTCCTCTGAGAAAAGAGAAATCACAAGATGAGGCCAAAACATTTAAAAGGCTTTGACAAGTTCTCTTTCAAGCTTTGGGGGATTTATAAATAAGAATTCATACTCTTTCTCTTCTGCCTGTGACAATATAAGTTGTTCTGTGATCTATATTGATAATAGAAACTGAGAGGGAGATGATCAGTAAGTAGTCTAGTAGAAATCTAGTGATTTTTAATTGAGATGGAATAAATTTAAGGAGATAAATAAGAGCCTAGAGAAATGTGTTAAATGCAAACTGGGCTGGAATGAGTATGATGTCTCCTAATCGGATAACAAAAATGCAAAAGCTCATCTAGAAGCTAGGAACAAGGGTTGAGCTATGGAAAAAGAGAAACCAGCATTCTTTGGCTAGGGAAGCAGATGTAATCGTGAAATGACTGTAGACTTGAGAAGCATTATTTCTTTGCAAGTATATGCCCTCTAATTCACCTGAAAGATTCTTATCTGTTTTCCCTACTAAAGTGTGCATATGTCTAGATTACTCATACAGATTATTTTGCTTCCTTTCATGCTTCAAAACCTATGTTTTGCTATTCTAAGGAGGTTTTTCACTTGTGGTTTGCATGTTGTTGTGGAGATTGTCCCAAAGTAGACCTACTGGCTATACCCCAACTGGAGTTCAAGCATGGAGATGGGTGTAATCATCATGTTGGAGACACTGACCCAAACTGAGGATAGTCAGTAGCAGACCTCTGTGATGGTGAGCCTTTAGTCTATCTCTTTTGGGCTTTTATGTGACACCCTTGCAGCACTGGCTGAAGCCTTTCTGCTGCATTGTGTATGGGAGGAGGAAGGTGAGGGTGGTATGAACTTGTGAACTATATGCAGTGTCCTAGGTCCAACACTTAACAGCCTTTCTCCCTGTCTGGCCCCACCTCCAGCATGAGAAGTGTCTCCGTTTTTCCTCATACCTGAAATTTTCATGGCTTGGTTTGTACTCTGCTTTGAACATCAGAAAACCACCCTGAAACCCAGATTGTGTGCCTTGAAAGGTGATCTTTTGAGTCTATCCTGTAGTGCTGGCTCTACCACCCCTCTGAAGCCATAGGCTTTAACTCTTCTTAAAACTGCTGGTTGAGTGCTTCTTTGTCAGATCCTGGAAGATGTTAAAGCTACTGGTTCAGTGAGTACACAGGAAATCTCTGATGATTACAGAACCAAGGTTAAGGCACAGAGAGTGAAGTTGTGAGGTGCTCTCTTCTGAGGGCCTGATGATGTGAGTGGGTAGCAAGCCAGAGGCCTTCCAGAGAGCCATCCTGCTTCCCTGGCAGGGTGAATGGGTGAGTAAGGAAAGGAGCTGTAGAGGCAAAAGGCACATAGGTCCCTTTCATCCTGGTCTGCTTTTTTGTTTTTTCCTTTTGGACGTACCATGGTCTCTTTCTTCTCAAGAACATGTACACTGTTAATGGACTTTGCTTAGGATGAGCAAGGATGGGAATGGTTTCTTCTGTCCAAAGGCTGAGCAGTCTTGTTGTTTTAAGAACAACTTTATTAAGCAAAGTGATGGAAAAATAGATCTTTGATACAAACAGCTTAGACCCTCATTCTTCTGTAGCTGCTTCCCTGTGACAGTAGTGTGTGATGCAGTCTGAGCTTCACGTTTGCCAACCTTTTTCCTCTATTTTTTCATGTTTTTAAAGCCATTTCAAGTGTGCATGTGAAGAGTCCAAAAATATGAGTACAAGTGACATTAAAAGATGTTTCTGGTGCTCCTATTTAGACTGTTCTTGGCAGAGGGCAGGGGAGTTCAGCTAGAGCTGCCCAGGCTTGCCAAAGCCAGCTGAGCAGCAGGTTCCTCCTCCTCCCCCCTCCACCACCAAGAAGGGAAAAAAGTCTGTAAAACCGTAGATAAACTTTGAAAATGTTAACAGAAAGAAGTGGAGACAGTCTAGAAGCCAGATGTAGTGGGGAGAGAGGGAAAAAAGATCTGGGCTGTTGTAAAGTAGCAAAAAGGAAGGGATTTATCATGGGATGGTAGGAAGGGCTGCAAGAGGATTAAAAACAGGCAAGTGAACATTACTGAAGGCTGATGATATTACAAGGGAAATAGCTGCTTGCTGCTGGCTGTGTAGGAGGCTTGTCAGACTTGGGGAAGTAAAAGCATAGTGCTTACATCAACAGGATTTTAATGTTTTTTTTTAATGGCATCTGGTCCTGTGTTGCATTTGGGCATGATTATTTAGTGACCTACCTACATGTGACACATTTGCTGTAGGCAGTGTTGGTTGCTGCAGCTGGCAGGGAAAGCTTGCAGAGGGGAACTCTGGAGCATGGGGGCCCAATATTGTCCAAGCCCTGCCCAGGTCCAAGCTGGGTACCTCAGCATCAGCACCAGAGATGTCCCACTGGTGATGTAAGCCCTGTGAATTTCTATGTTCCAGCTTGAACTTTGGCTCTGGAGAGTCATTGTACTGAAAAGAAAAAGTGTGTTTGATTCTGAGTGAAAAGAAGTGGCTGAGACATCTTAAGCAATTTGAAATTAAAAAGAAAAAAGGATTTGGTTTGGCCTTTTTGTTGCACAGAAAAGTGGGGCACAGGGAGGGAGAGAGAGAGAAAGTCCTTGCCCTCTCCAGCTCTGCAATAGCAACCTGGCTGCAATCTGAAATCGCTGTGCCCATGCAAATGCCACAGTCTGAGCTTGGGCTTGGCCATATTCAGTGTTGGCCAACTGCTGAGTTTTTTCCTGCATAAAGAGTCCTACATGGTCACAAGGCATTTCACAAGTGAGGGAAGAGACCTAAGTTGGTCTCTTCCAAGACCTAAGCCAAACTCTTGCTGGCTCAGAGGCAGTGTGGGAGAGCTGAGTGGAACCGGGCTGGGACTTACCTGGCATCTAGGAAAGCCCTGTCTGGAGGAAGCCCGGCTATGGCTCCTTGGTTCTCTGCTGCATCCCCAGCATGAGCTGGATCAGCTCATGTACACCACAGGAGATGATTAACTGCAAAAGGAGAGTAGCTAGAATGAGATGTGATGCAAGCAGTGCCCTTCTACAGCCCACCCTAAACCAGAGCAGGCTGCACTGACTGCACAAGTTGTGGGAGTCAGCCCTCTCTCTGGGGCCATCTGCAGAAGGGAGTTATTTCTGGTCATTAGGGTGGTGATCAATGGAGCCGAGTCAAGTTGTAGGCCTGTGGCCAGTGGAGTTCCAAAGGGATCAGTTCTGGGACCCGTCTTATTCAACATCTTCATCAATGACCTGGATGAGGGGACAGAGGGTACCCTCAGCAAGTTGGCTGATGACACCAAACTGGGAGGACTGGCTGATCCACCAGAAGGCTGTGCTGCCATTCAGCGGGATCTCAACCAGCTTGACAGTTGGGCAGAGAGGAACCTCATGAGGTTCAACAAGGACAAGTGCAGAGTCCTGCATCTGGGAAGGAACAACCTCATGCACCAGTACAGGCTGGGGATTGAACTGCTGAAGAGCGGCTCTGCAGAGAGAGACCTGGGAGTCCTTGTGGCCAATAAATAAAGCCAACAATGTGCCCTCATGGCCAAGAAGGCCAATGACATCCTGGGATGCATCAAGAAGAGTGTGGCCAGCAGGTCAAGGAAGGTTCTGCTCCCCCTCTACGCTGCCCTGGTGAGGCTTCATCTGGAGTCCTGTGTCCAGTTATGGGCTCCTCAGCTCAAGAGGGACAGAGAAGTTCTGGAGAGAGTCCAGCGCAGGGCCATCAAGATGATCAGGGGACTGGAGCATCTTCCTTATGAGGAAAGGCTGTGGGAACTGGAACTGTTCAGCCTGGAGAAGACTGAAGGAGGAACCTCATTAACACAAGTATTTGAAAAGTGGATGTCAGGACGGTAGGGCACCACGTTTTTCTATAGTGTCCAGTAACAGAACAAGGAACAATGGAAAGAAACTGGAACACAAAAGTTCCACCTAAACTTAAGGAAAACTTTTTTACTGTTCAGGTGAAAGAGCCTTGGCACAGGCTGCACAGAGAGCTTGTGGATTCTCCTTCTCTGGAGGTTTTCAAAACCCACCTGAATGTGTTCCGTGTGACCTGATCTAGGTGGACCTGATTGAGCATGGGGGTTGGACTAGATGATCTTTAGGAGTCCTTCCCAACTCCTACCATTCTGTGATGATTCTGTGAATGAGCTGTAGACTCTCAGTACTGCAAGAGCAAAGAAGGAGCTACATTCAGTCTCTGCTGCTCATTAATGTCTTTTGCTCCTTATCCAAAGCCATGGGGTTCTTAGGCTGCAAGTAGCAGACAGCTTGGTGGAACTTTTACTGTAACATTTCATGAAATTGTGACCTACATTTGAGATTGTAATCCCAAATGTGTTTATGGTTTCCAAAGTGTGAAGGAATCTTGGCACAGGCTGCCCAGGGAGGGTGTGGAGTCTCCTTCTCTGAAGGTTTCCAAACCCTCCTGGACATGTTCCTGTGCTCCCTGATCGAGGTGATCTTGCTTTAGCAGGGGGTTGGACTGGATGATCTCTAGAGGTCCCTTCCAACCCCTACCATTATGTGATTCAATGATTGCTCAGATCCTTTCTCTCCCACTACTGTACTTTGATGCTTGAGAGTTGTCGCATTGGTGGTGATGCTTTGCTTTTTCCTTTGGATCCCAGGTGGCATTTGCTTGATCTGGACATAGCATAGGTTCTCAAAGTCTGTTTCAGAACATTAGGTGCCCTTAAAGAACCCTTAGGGCTTCTAAGTCAGTGACTTTGCAAGGGCATTTAAAATACACTGTGGAATTAATGAGTTGATTAAACAATGAGTGGGTCTTTTTTTACTATCGTGTGTTATAGACCTCCTTCTTTTTCACTGGGCCTGGAGTTTATTGCATGAAAAGGGATTGGATGGATAAACCAAGTCTTTCCTTACGCCTAGCATGGTGCAATAATCACACAGTATTGTGAGTAACGGAGGGAATAAGGGCAATTTTTTCCAATATCTGAGTTATTGTAACATGCCTGCGTGTTCATGTGAGCCAGGAGAGAAAGATTGTTTTTCCTTTCTGAAGAGGGAAAATTGGAGGGAAACTGTGCCAGAACCTTTCCAGGTTTAGAGAAGTGGAGGAAACACCTGCTACGCCATCAGCATTCTTGTTAGCAGTGACTGCACGAGTGACAGAATCTGTCCCTTCCGGAGATGATTCAGACTCAGAAGACTCTTGGTAGTGGTGACATGAATGCCTGGTAGCTCCTGAAAGCAGAACTAATGAGCAGTGCCACTCACTTAGCGTATGGTTTGACAACAGATGCACATGTTGGTAATTAAGTATTTGGCTGCACTACATTATTTTATTTTTGGATTTCTCAAACACACACCCATCACAATCTCTAGACACATTTGGACAATTTAAAGGCATTAAACTTATATAATAAGAAAGGTAGAAAAATCAGCATGGGGAAACTAACCCCCAGTTTTCTGAAGGGCTCAGTAGCACATAGGCCTTCCCATGCATCCCAAACCTAGGTAACAAAGGCTCTGCAGGGCAAAAGTATACATAGGGAATAATCCCAGGGACTCCTTCTATGGCAAGCAGAGTCTGTGGTTTCACACCAAACCAGTTCACAAGTCTTGGTCCAGAGTTTTCTTCTACTATGTGATCACATCTATTACTGCTTATGACCCAGCAAAGCTTTGGAACGTCTTTGAACATCATGAATGTAGTAAATACTGGAACACAATTATACCTGAAGGGCTAGAGAGCAGATTCAAATACTTCATCTTAGAAGAAATTTTCTGGAATGTTTTATTCTGTCCTTGCATGCCAGCAGTTAATGTCTGTCAACTTGTTAATGCTGACCTCAGCTATGGGCCGCAGAATATAAATGTGATGGTGCTTGCTGGAGCATCTTACTCTGAAATGTTATACCTTTTCTAACTCAGTTAAGTTACTTATTAAAACTCTGCCTTGGCAGCTTTCCTCTAAGAGATCGGATGGACTGGAGGAACAGTACCCATCAGCCCTAGAAATGATGGAATTCCTTCTCAGCCCACTGTACCCAGGTTTCTGTGGTGGCTTGTTATGAAGAAATTAGGGTGCTTCATAAGGGCATGATGGAGAACGTACAATGACTGGGGAGGTGACTTGGGCCAGGAATACTGTATGACGTTACGTTTGTCCCTTGACATTGTCTTACAGGATAAATTTCCTTTTGCATGAAAGTTGGGAGCTGGACCAAATGTGTTGAACTTGAATTTGTTTGAGCTTCTGAAAGCAGCAGAACTAGCAAGAAGATCTGTTCTCTATCCTGATGTTAGTAATAGTACACTGCAGAGGTCCAAGATCTACTGGAATATCCTTGAAAAAACACCTGTGAAGTTGCTAAGTAATTTGACTGCCTGGAATCTTGTCCAGAAATTCTCAACCTTGTTTTTCAATTCGAAGAAATCCCAGGAATTTGTCACCGATGCCTTCTGAAAGTGTAATTGTTCAGAGACTGGGTCACCTTTCCTTGACAAGATAACGTCTCCTTGTTTTGCTCTCCATATTTGTAAACATGCTTCCAGAGCTAAAATTGCAAGATGCTGATGCAAAGATGCTATTTTACTGACTGAAAGGTGTCTCTGTGTATCTTTCTGTGTTCTTTTTCACCAACTGGGAAGTCTGCCTGGGTACACCATAAAACGAACACAGTTTAGACTGAAGCAGAGGTTAGGTATGTTTAATGAAAAAAAGAATTTAAGTCAGTGCTGATACTGAGAAGAACATTTAGAATCTTGAAGAAGAAAGACAATAATGAGGATACTAAGAAGAAAGATGTGACCAGGCAGCTCCACCTACAAACTGTAACCCTCAGGGGCAACCTCAGGTTTCTGCTATATACTAGCATACAAACCAGATTGCGTCCCAGCCTAGGCTGTAAGCATGAGAGTATTGGAAATCTGTTGCAGGTGTTTGATGGTAAACAGTGTTTATAGCTACCAGGATGGAAACATTTATGTGTGCGAGTGAGTGCAAGTGGAGGGCAGGCCTCAAACTTTCACCCCATTAACTTCACGTTTCGGTTTTGCTTTGCTGAGTCCTAGATGCCCTGCGATTTCAACCTGTGGTGAATTTAAGAAAGTGCTGTCGATTTTACCTGAATGTGCCCTGCGTTAAAATTTGAATTGCTAGAATCACCTGAGAAGTAGTGGGGTAATTTATCACAGGAACAAAAATGTGCAATGGAGACTGAATGGAAGAAGATGAGTTCTGACAGGCATGCCTTTACTTTTTCAAGCAAGTATTTTTTGCTAGGATGGGTGGTGCATTAGTTATATATACAACTCATGCTTTTAGCTACAGCAAAATGTGAGAAGATTCAATAATAGCTCTTCACGTTAAAGCTTCCTCTTTTTTTTTTTTTCTTCTTTTTCAGTTCAGTTAGTTTGATACTTTAGATTATTTTCTTTCTGAGAACTGGGGGAAGTATTTTTAATACCTCTCAATGTGAGTGGTGACTGGGCTGCCTTTACCTTAAGGTGAAAATAGCAGTGAATTTACTAGGGAGCTGAGCCAGAAGGTTAGACTTGAAGTGCAAGGCTCCCGGTTACTGCCTCACAGCGCTTCCCAGTCAGTCAGGAAGATAAATAAAATGAATGTATCCATTCAAAATGCAAGGTAAATTTACCTTTGATGATTTAGTGCATGTGAAGGGCTAAATATGCTCTAGTGGGATTTTTTTTTTTAATAGGAAAAAAAAAAGCACCAAACAAAATTAGCATTAGTATGGCCAAAAAGGCAACTTGTTTACTAAATTTTTGCTCTACACACAGTGGTTGACAATTGGTCAGAATGAAAGTGCAGCACGAAGAGGACTAAGGAACCTGTTAGTCTTGTGGGTCAGGGCTGTGTGCAGGCTGGAGGGGCAGGGAGGGACAAGAGGTGTTTGCCACAGCCCCAGCACACCCACTGCCCCTGCGTTTGTGGGAGTGGTGGATGTTAAGGAAGGGAAGGTTAATGAGCTTGTTCATGCCCTCTAGTGCAGCAAATCACTAAGGGGACATCCTGCCTCCTTGGGGTAAAAAGTTTCTCCTTGCTTTCCCTTTTTGGCAAATGTAGCTCTTAACTCCCATTTATGCCAGTCTACAGTAAAAACCCACAAGAACATAAAATGGCTGCTCCAGCTCTGTCTTTTGATAATGGTCAACTGGAAGCCCTAGGGAAGGATTTATAAAGGGCAAGCGCAGGAATATGTCCTCAAAAAATTTCTTCCTTCCTAAGGCACAGAAGCCTGTGTCTAGTACTTGAATGGCTGTCTGTCTTGTGAATTTGTGTAACTGCATCTTGAGACCATGTACTATTCACAGTATCCTTTGTCAAGGAGCTCCTCCATAAAAAAATCTTGAAGTTGAGTGAGGTAGAACAGATCAGGACCAGGGTCTGCAAAGCTTCATTCATGCATGGAGTCCTAACTCCCGTGAGCTGATCTTGGAGCCCCATGGCAGGCTGATCAGGCTGAGAGGTGGAGGGTGACAGCAGGTGTTTCCACAGTGCACAGGCTGACAGCATTTGAAAATCATAATGCCCAACTTTCCTTTTTCTTTTTTTTTCCCTTTCCCCCTGTAAATTGGGTGGATGCTTTAAAAAGCAGACATTTCTTCTTTAATTTGTGGCCGTTAATTCATTTATAAACTACATATGCTTCATGAGTGATTATGCTAATGTACTTAAGACTATTTAAACCCTTGCACTGATTAGTCTAACCATTCATTTTAACTACGTTGTACAAATAAGATATTATCTTAAAATTGTGTCTAACAAAACTCCATAATCAGAAATATGCTACTTTATTGAATGCAACTATTGGCTTTACTGAATTCAGCTATTTACGCTTTAATTTTTAACATTCTCTTTTGCTTTGTAGTCATGTATACTGTATGGTGGGACTAGGCTGGAATGCATTTAAAGTAAAAAATAACCAGTTAAATTTATATTTCATCCTGTTTCCAGGCAAAATAATTTGTGGGGTCACACTCAGCTCATGCATGCAGAGCAGCAAGCAGGCTGTAACCTCTCTGAGGCAGGTGCGTTGCACTCTCTGGTGTGAATTAGCACAACATAGCCCTGGCCCTAGTTTCTGCTCTGAGGTCTGCCAGGTGCTACAGGGCTGCAGGCAAATCACTTAGCCCAGCAGGTCTGGTTTTCCCCATCTGTATGGGGTAACGATGCTTAGCTACCTTCGACGTTTGCTGATGAGAAATGCTATCTGAGTCATTGGCATTGTTATTAAAGGTCTCTGGAGCAACGATTTCTTTGGACAGCTTCATGCTGAAGGTGGCTGAGGCCATTCTGGGCAGGTTCCCCTGGGACTGCTGTGATGTTGGTTGTGGGTTGGGTCATTTCTTGATGAAATGATCCAGGTAGTACAAAGAGAAATGGAGATAGATCAGTGCTCCTTCCACGTTGCTCTGAAAGCAGCAAGGGTGTTTTGAGTGACCCACTTGATATAAAAAGCTTTTTGCCAGCTTGCAGAAGGTCTTTTGCCAGCAGAGTCCCAGGATATGAGTTTGCTAGAAAGACAGACCTGCCTTTTGATTTGAAGAAGGGGCAAACCTGTTTTGCCATCTCTGATGCAAAATGGCAGAGCTTCTTGACATTTTTGTTGGTATGTCTTTTAAAAATCTGTCTTCAGGTGAATTTAAATTAAGGACATTTTTGTTTGTGTGTTGCTACATCACCCCAACATGATGTAGAGTCAGGAGGGCCTTTCTTTTGGGAGGGGGCTGCAGGGCAGAATGGACTGCCTGATGAGCCAGCATCTCAGCCACATTAGATATGGGACAAGGCCAGGTGCCTCCAGAGCCCTGGAGGAAGATGAGGAGGGCTGGTGGTAATGAGGATGGCATCTCTAAGCCCTTCTGCCCTGGCCATTTGTTTGGGCTGGTTCTTCCACTGTGTGCAGGGCACTCTCAGCAGCAGACATTAGAAACAGTTAACTGAGCTCTGGGCTTTGTTTGAAATAACTGGGAAGGTCAGAGTAAAACACAACATACTTATCTCAACTCATCTGAAAATTACCCTCATCAACAGCATTGTTTATGCCTGATAGCCTGAGCACCAATTATAGTTGTCATTTCCTGAGGTACCATCAAGGATAGGTGTGCAGGGTGGAGATATGGTGGGAGGGAAGGAGCTCTGCTAGCAGTGAGGGGGTGGTGGCAGCTCCTCCCCAAGGACCAGAGTGAGGGCTGCTTGCCCGGTGTTAGGATCACTTGCCAGCTCACTTTGGCATCTTCTACCCTCCTTCTTTCTGCAGCCATCTCAGAATTACACCACACTTTTTTTTTTGAGGTTTAGTGCTGATGGTGCTGTGTGGAACAAAACCACTGAGGCATTTCCTGCCCCAAGATGGCCACTCCGTGAGGCACAGGCACTCAGGCAGGATATACAGAGAAGATGGGCTTGTCTTGTGGTCCTTGAGAATCACGTTCACAGAGTCAAACAGGGGTCATCCTTCTCATCCACTTCTTCAGGGGAAAGCTGCGTATTGGGGAGATTGGCAGAAAGTACAAAAGAGAAGGAAATGTGGGAAGACAGTGCCTGGCTTGATCATGGAAGGTGAGATGTGAGAAATATAATAATCCACACAAAAAAGAAGTAATAATGAACCAAGGTGAAAAGTGAGGATCGTGAAGGGTTGATAGACAATGGCATTTCAATATTTATGTATTTTATTTTTTACTGTGCCTGATAGTAATGTTTTTGTGGAAGGCTCTTTGAACCCTGTTCTCTGCTGGGGTATACATGCAGAAAATTAATCCTAAAAGTTCACAACTTGCATTGACTATTTTAAGAACTCTGATGGGCCGAAGAGAGAAAATTCATCCCAGGATACATCAGTGGCACAAAACTCTAAGATCTGCATAGTGGTGTCACATAGTACAAGTGGGGAAAAAAAAAAGTCTGAGATAGACATCTGATTATTCAATGCTGTAAACCTACTTTCTAACGTGTTGTGGAAGGAACATATGGAAGAAGCTACATTACTTTGCTACAAGGTGATATTAGAGACTAATTTGCCCAAAGGGGTGATTGCTTACACACATGTGGCCCCACCAAGCAGAACCCCTGCACCCGCCCGTTGGGAATAGTGGCACCTGTGCACGCGGGTGCTGGCTTTTGCATACACAGAAGCTACTTTTAGGGTGCATGACTGCCAGCACTCCTCCCTGAACATCTGCAGGTGCGGCTGCATGCAAAGAGACAAAGGGAAGTTGAAAGGAGGCAATAGTATGTGTCCTTCATGGTAAAAAATCATGAGTCACTTTTCAAAATACTGAAAGATTCCATGTTTTTAGGTTTTTTCTCTGCAACTGGGAAGACCAGAGTTTCAAGGACAGCAGGTAATAACCTCCAGGAAAGAGGACAGTGAGCAAAGCAAAGCATGGGAACTGACAAGGCTGAAACTTTACTCCCAAATGTCTCTGAACAGCTGCAACTGAGCTGCCTGCAGCACAGATTTGGTATCACGCTCTGTATCACTGTTAACATGTAAACTGGGAGACCCTCCCCCTGTCCTTGTAAGAAGGGAGAGTGAAGCAGAGAGCTGCATGGCTTGTGGCAATGCATCTCCCACAACAATGGCGTCACCAACACAGGGATGCCACACGTCAGCTCAGCTTCCTTTGTACTCTTGTGTGCAAAGCACAGCCTGAAAATGTGTGTGTGCAGGTTCCACTTCTAGATGAGCCATGTCAAGGTCAAACTAGATGTGTAAGGGTTAAACACCCATCTCACTGAAAAATGGGCAACAGTTGTGTTTTTGCATTTGTGCTGTATCACTGTTTAGTGTAAAAAGAGAGTGGGATTCTTCTTGAGAGATGTGCAGAAAGTACGGTGTATTTTAGGATGGACTATAAAACAAACTGAAACCAAATAAATGATAAGCACTAAACCAAGTTGTTTTTCTTCCATGCCACTAATTAGTGGAGTTAAAAAATCTTACCTACTTTCTTATTAAAAAAACAATAAGAAAATTTGCACTTGTATGGATTTCTCTGAAAAATTTTCATGGTCATGAAAGCCACACCATTTTGCAGGAAAACTTACTATTGAAAAGGAAATAGAGATATCTAAAAAAGAAAGATGAGTAAGAAGAGAACCTAGTCTATGATTTAATTGGAATCTGTGGGAATTGTGCCATTTGCCTTTGGTGGCAGCAGAATTGAGGCTGAAACATCAGTTGTAGTTTATTTTAGATTGCTGCCTGTCTGAGTTTAGATTTCAGATATCTCCACAGGGTTTCTTTTCTTTTCTTTTCACAATTTATGGCAGCAATATATATTCTAAATATTTTCCTCTGTCAGAGAATCAATCAGTTGAGCCTGTAAGGTCTGTGAGATGAGCCCTTGCTCCGCTCCTTTTTTTCTAGGAGGGAAGCCTTCAAGATGTGAGTCTAAAGGGAGTGAGTATTGCACCACGTGAGAATGTGCCTCGGGACCAGGCCTGCAAAGCGATGTAAATGCAAAAGTGAGAGATTCGAGCAAGTTGTGCTACTCAGCACTTCTCAGGTATAGATATGGGGAGCAAAAGCCAGCTAAGTGAGCTGGAGATGGAGCAGCCTGCGGGGTGAAAGTCTCAGCAGGTTGTTGGCTGAGAACTGAGCTCTAGAGGTGAGAAACCAGTAGGGAAGATGGCGTGGAAGAACTTGATGTTGCCAAATAAATCCTTAATCTCTCAGAAAGTGCTGCATTGTTGTGAAACAGAGCATGGGGGGAAATATCCTCGTGAAGGGAAGAAGATAAAAATAAGACCTGAAGTCAAAGAAAGAAGCTTGCAAAAGGCAACAGGAAAATGGTATCCATCTTGGGTAGCTGTAACAGTCTGTGTAACATCGTTTATATTTGAGCACTCTTCTTGGTGGTAAATGTGTATGAATATCTTTGGGTGATGAAAGAAAACTAGTAGTCACTTATTCTATGAGAACAAAGTAGTTGCTGAGAAGTCTGCATGTTCTGCAGTGCCTACCTGCTCTTCAATAATGCTTAGTGGGAAGGGACAGGCAGAGATCTCTGCAGGAGGTTTAGACAATCAGACAGATGGGGGAAACCAGTAGTGACCACTTGAGACACCAGGTGGCCTGAAAAATAGATAACTTTGATGTTGGAAGGAGAAGAAAAGTTTTTGGAAACAAAATCTGAGATGAAAGACATGAATGTCAGGTAAGGGGAAGTGTCTAAGGGGCCAGAGCATGAAAGTAGCAGCATCCTTGTGAAGACGTGTATGGAAACTATGAGCACGTGTTGAGCTTTGTAACAGCCTTCCCAGGCATCACTGAAAACATCACTAAACAAAAGAGATGAGGTGTATCTCAGATAAAAAGTTGTGGTTTGCAGAACTGTAAAGTTTCCTGGAGTGCTCCTGCTGTGGGTCATTTTGTTTGACAGGTTTATTGAGACAGTCATGGCTGTGTTTTCTCCCTATCCCTTTGTATATGGTCAGAGGAGAGAAATACTGGACATGAAATGAGTGCTCAGCTCTGCTCTAGTCCTCTCAATGGCTAGGACCAAGCCATTTATCAAGCCTTCATGTTTCAAAGGAATAATGAAAACCCTCACACTCTTCCACTTACAAAGTGTCTCCCATGGATGCGTGTAACTGAAGGTGCCCTGAGCAGATGCTACCTGACATTATTACAGAAAGCAACTGATAGACAATTCTCTCTGCTAGAGCAACCAGAGCTGGAGAGGTAATATAACCTCCTATAAGCAAGGAGATGACTGGAAGACTGATACAATAAATTGTATGACACACGGTCTGCTGTCCTTGGGTCTGATTCTGCATTTATTGAATATTCTGATGTGCAAATAATGTTGAAAAGAGTTTTGGGCATGTAGGGAATGTAGCTAACATGTAAAAGGTGTTAGGAAATTATTGCCTGAAGCACAAAGGCCGCCTGGACTTGTGTCTACAAGGATTCCAGGAGTAGTAACCAAATGAGATTTTGTTGAGTTGTTCTGAGCAGCAAGGACATTTTTGCTTTGCTAAAAGAAACTAGAATTTGCAGAGATGAATCTTAATGAGGCCATTCAAAACTAAATTAAGAGTAGCTTGTTTCTGTCAATTGATTTGAATAATATCATACTGAAGTAAAAAAAACCCCAAACCCTCAAACAAAACCCCAAACAAAACCCCAAACAAACCAAAGCAAAATACATGGTATCAATTTTTATTTTGTTGATATTATTTATGTGTTACATGCTTTCTGTATCCCTCTGAGCCACAAATAAATAGATAGGATTAATCCCCCAGGTATCTGTATTAGGTTCTCCTTCCTCATTTCAATGTGATTGCATTGTGTTGAAAATGCTTTGGGCGAATGCATACATTCAGATACTCTTACTGAAACCTCTAAAGAATGAGGACATTTAGCTGTATAGGGGACCAAATATTATCAGTGATTCAGTTAAAAAGTCAGTTTCTCTTCAGCAGGTTTTCTGGCGTGGCTTTATGAAAGATAATATTTGGAAGAAAGTTGCATAGAACTGTTTCAGAAGCAAGACAGATGTCCACAAAGTGAGATTTATCTCTTCACTATGAACCCAGAGCCCAACAGTTGGTTATAATATATGTATCAGCCCAGAGGTAAACACAAAGGAGTTTATTAATGTGGGTGGCAAGATTGAACTGAAATAGAAATAGTGCTTAGCATTTGTAAAGTAGTATTATTATGATTAAATTAAACAATTTGAATACAATGGTTCAAACAGACAAGATCCTTTTTAAAGGTAGGAAAGTGAGGCTTGCTAAGGCTTAATGACACACACAGGGTTACACCATGAGTTTGAGGGATAAGCAGCTGAATTAGAAGACCTGACTTCCATTATAATGCTCTACATTAGAGGACAAACCACAACAGAAGGAATGAATGGAAATGAAAAAAGACAGATGGAGAATGGAAAGCAACGTGCGTAAGCATTTGAAATAAATATATGCAATGGGCAAGAATGAAACTTGTAATGGAAACCTTTGCTCGCTTTTAGAGAACATTAAATATATTTGCTTGTAGTACATTTGGAATAACAGTCTACTGAAAGGGATGATGGGGCCTGTGAGAGAAAGTGAAAGCATTTACTGAGGATGTTGCTAAAAGCTATACTTTTGCCTCCATTTTCAGGAAGGAATAAGAGGACAGATGGCAGAAATTTCCCAAGGGAGAAAAGGGAATTACTAGAGAAGATCAGAATAAGACCTGCACAGGTGATCATGAAATTGAAATGCCTTAAAACTCAATTTCTCAAGGTCAATACAACCCACACCTAGTTAGCCAGCTTGTCTGAGTCTGAGGCAAATAGGACAACACGAGAAAACGAGGAGGTGATGGAAAATGAATAAGAGTGTAAAGAAGTCAGTGATGACCAGAGAGAATCAAGGTACATCAGGGTATTGTCAGCTGAGTGGTTTCTATTTTATGTGCATTTCTGCATCATACTCATCACTGCAGTATCTGAGCACCTTCGTTAACATCAGCCACATGGTCTTGGCTCTTTCAGTCTCTCCTGAGAGTACAAGTCTGTCTTGGAGGGCTGTGTTTCAGTAACGCTTTTTTTTGTTGTTATTAGTGTGTATATTGTAGAATATTTGTTGCAATGGGATGAGCTGAGAAATGGGTGTTGTGCCTGAACTAGAAGGTTGCAGGTTAGGGAGGAAACTGTATTTCACAGTGTCAGTTGCTCCTGGACAAAGTGTGGTTGGCCCTGGAAATTGCTGGAGATATAACAAAGTAAGGACAGAGTTCCTCCTCCCTCACCATAGCTGTTGACCTTATGTCTAGCTGATTGTGCCTGCTTTCTCTCCACTTTAGTGATAAAGGTCCTTTTCAGACATGACCATCAGACTCCAGCTGTACAGAGGAAGGCAGTTCTGTTCCAATCCCAGTCTAATGACCAGATTTTGTGAGATGTCTTGTTCCTAATGCCATGGGAGTTAAATGCCTAAACATCTTTAAAATCTCTGTTGACTTTATCCCAATCTTTTCCATCTTGCAGTTGCACAAGTGTGACCCCGTGCTTTTGCATCCTTTAAGCAAATACTGTAGTATGAAAAGAGATGATAGCCATGGGAAAGAGGTTGGAAAATTTGAAGAGGAGTATAGTGAGACAGATTAAATACTGTGATTTGATTATTCATAGTCAGCATGATTGCATGAGAAATATTGTGTCTAACAAAGAGGATCTGGTTTTTACTTCTCTGAGAAAATGCAAAGAATTTCAATGGATTGACATTGTGATTACAATTTAATTTATGGACTTTATGGAACAATCGGATATTATAAATGTAACACAGGGTGATTAAACTCATTCAGTGCTGAGGAGCAGGTTCCTAGTTTTAGGGAGCCTCTCCAGACCAGCATCCAAAAATGTAATGATCAAAGACGTTATAATCAGAACTGATCCTTTCTCTCTCTTCTTAGTGGATGCCACAGAGGGTTGCCAAGGGACGCATGAGGTCTAGGAGATGCTTGAAAAGTGCTTCATTTCCCATATGGTTGGTAGTGACTGTTCCTGTTATGTGAAATACTTTTGCCTGGTCACAACTGAACCAATGATATGTTTGACCATCTTGCCGGATCCTGATCGGACTGCTCTGGGAGAGTTAATGTCCAAAGTAAGAACAATGCTTGGACAACTAAGAAAAGCCAGAGGATATTTTGAGCTGGAACTAACAAGTCAGTAGCATGAACCACTGAAATGTGTCAGAGACACGTAAGCACTCCTGAATTTCCAATAGCCTCATGTCTGTCTCTCAGAATTTGTAATTTTCTTTACTGAAGAGCATTTCTTGCTGGCATTAAGAAGCTACTTGGAATGTCTGTTGTCCTTTTTTACTCATGTTATTACTAAGCCTAACTTATAAATATTGGAGATGTAATACACAGCCTTTTATACTTAGTTAAAAGGTGCAAGTACTGATGCAAAAAGTTCCTTGCTCTGCAAGTATATCTAGTGTTGCCCACAGTAAATATCTGTTTGAGGGAAAGAATAGATGGAGAAGAGGTCATGCATGGCTGATGTTGATTGAAGCTATGTTTGTGCCCAGTACAGTAGAGACCTTTTTCATCACTTATCTACCTTGTGAAAATATTACAATTGTAATAGTACCAACATACCTATGTGTGTCCATCATCTCTCATGCAAGCGTCAGCTTGCATTCATTCTGTCCTGTCACCATTCTAAGTAAGTGATGCCTCTTAACTTTGTTGGAAATAATCCTCCTTCATTCTGCATGAGTACCAGCTGTCCCCCTGGTCACACTGCTGGCACTTCTAACTTGATCTGTCTGCACTTCATTAAGGTACCTTGCCAGACGGTGCTTCTGGATGAAGCTTATCCTAAAGACACTTCTGTGCTCAAGGCTAGGTGGGGACATTAGGCCCGGCTGTGAGCTGTGTGTGATATGTAGGTTTCCCAAGCCTAGGAGTAAGTAGCCCTTGCTGGTTTTGCCCTGCTTGTGAGAAGTTCAGCTGCTTCCTGTCTCTGCATTGCTCACAGCGCGGAGCGGTTTAGTGCCGCCGTTCGCATGGGCCTTCCCCGTCCTCTTCCCAGCAGTGCTGGGGTGGAGAGCTTGTGCTCACGCAGCATCTAAGTCCAGATCAGAGGTGTAGCTCGCTTGAGTAGGATGCAGGTGGTGGGAGTGGGAGTGTGCAATCGCTCGCAGTCGTGCTGGGTGACAGCTAACCAAGACGGCTTCCTCCTCCCACGCGCAGGGCCCAGCTGAGGGTTTTTTCTATTCTCACTTGCTGTCAAGATGTGCAGCAGGCTCTCAGTCAGAGCGGGTGGGATGAGGTCACGTCCTCTGTACCACGTCAGAACGGGAGTAATGAACATCTCCCATTTCAGTGCAAGGGGAGTCAGCTTCCAGAGAGGTTTGGTGGCACTGGCAGTTTTTGCCATGTTGTCATCCTCTCGAGAGAAAGTTACCTTTGTTCAGACTTATTTCTATACACCAAACATTGACCAAAATTACATGTTGGTCTACAAACCCAGCAAATTTGTCCCTGGGATTTTTGTCCTTCATTTGTTTAAACCATACTCTTACGAATGATGAGTGTGAAGAGGACTATGAAAGGACAATTAATTCTGTCTCAGTTCAATGTTAGATATTCTGTATACTCTAAATCACCTGTGTATAAAATTGTCAACCTTTTTCTCATCCCATGGCAGGACTTCAGCTTCTCCTTGATTGGATATGGTGTCTGGCTTAATGTGGGCTGAGTCTGGTTGAGTAGACCTGGTTATTATATTTACATCATCACTAACTGAGACTGATGCTCACTGAAGTCTCAGAAAGAATTTAATGAAATTTAACCCTGTTTCAATCAAAGGTGCTGCTTTGCATGGTGCCCAGCACAGTGGTCCATCGTTGGGACTCCTCAGTGTATTGGTAATAAAAAATGGTAAGTAATAAAGTTACAGTTGATAATAGTTTAGTGAGAATATGTTGTTTGGATTGAGGTTTACTCATTACACCTCTTGCCTACCTTTTGAAGGAAGTCTTAAAAGATCTTTTTCTTAAAAAAAAATTCCCTTCTGTTCATTTTATACCTGTGATTCTGTGTACATTGTGTATTATGAACATCAAGTATACACTATCTGAGCTGCAAAATTCTACTCTGGATAGGGTACAAGTAGGGGTAATAAATGGGAACTAAATTTAAATACTTTTTTAAAAATTTTCTTTTCATTTTTTTCTCTTTTTCCTTTGTCTTTTTTTTCTTTTTGGGAAGCAATTTACATGTTGTGCTTCTGGATCCTAAAGCAAGAGGAAATGTGCTTGCCGCTAAAATTGGTTTCATGGCTCCAGTTTTCTCAGCTCAGCACCACCTGCCTCTAATCAAACTGTCCAATTACAGGAAACAATTGTTTTCTTGCTTTTCTGTTAAGTGCAGAAATTCATCCACCAAAGGACTTTTTACCAAATGTTACTGTTAATAAAACCAATTTGTTTGAAAAAAAGATGTTTATGTCTAGCACACATGTTAGAGCTCAAACATATGGTCACCAAGATCCACACAAGGTCATTCACAAAGTAGTAACATTTATCTTACCTGACTGTAGGCTTTGGAAATCTCTATTGTATTGGGAGCAACTCAGTGGACATTAACAGAGTTTCACTATTGATGTGGTAAGCTGCGTATCAGATCCTGACCTATAGTTATCACATACATGAAGAGCACTGATAATACAGACGGGAAATTGGTCTCCGTAGATATGCTTCCTTAATGTGAGACAATGTCTTCAGGCTGTTTCTGAGCTGTAAATCGCGCAGATGAAGTCTTGCTGGAGTAGAATAAAGTAGAATAAAAAGCAGAGTAAGAGGATTAACAATGCCTTCCTTGTGAAACTAGATCTCAAACAAAATTATAGCCTTAACATACTCAGTCAGTCCTGTAGAAATACATGAGACCACATGGAGAAAGAGAATTCACAAATGTCCTCTCTCTTTTTAACAATGTTGTTTATGTGTCTTCACCTATCAACTGCTTTTTATCTGCAAAGAAACAGATTCTTAAGGAAAATATTAACAATATCCTCTATAATTTAGAAGTTTACCAATTATACAAAAGGTATTTGATCATATCACAATCTTTGTATAAAATAAAGTAGACTAAGTAAAAGTGTTATGATCATAGTTACCAGGGCTGTATAAAAAGACATTTTAAACTCTGTAAAATGTCCTTGAGAAGCATAAGACAGTTATTGGAGACTACTGAGTAGAGGAAACACAAGGAGCTACTATTCACTGTCTCATAACATGAGAAGGTGGGAGGTATTCTATGAAACTGACAGTCGATAAATGCAAAACAGATAAATGAGTAACTTTTAGGCATTAACTAGCAAGCCATCAGCATGTGGAATTCATTTCCATAGGAAATCTATATTAAGCTGCAGCACAATTGGCAGCATTGCTACAGCCATGTTGAGAGGGGTGATGTACTGAAACCTACTTTTTGTTTCCAAAATTAGTTTAATATGTGTCCGCATACTCACATACAACTTGCAGCTATGCTAACTGGATCAATAGACTGTGATTTCCTCTGTTAATTGAATCAATGAGGAGGTGTTTGGTATACACTAGAAAAGGTTTTGAAAATTGGATACAATGCACTATATGAGAATTTCTCTTTGTCCTCGTAACTGTACTTGTCTATCCCTTTTTTTTTTTTTCTCCTACATTTTCCAATTTTCCTGCCTTTTAAATCAAGATCAAGAGGGAAACAATGCTGGAGATTTCTATGTCGGCTGGCTTATACTATTTAGCAACTTTTTGTTTTCATACTGAAATGGGGGTTGGGGAATATATCACTTTATTCCTGTTATTTCCAAGATTGCTTTAGTCACACTTGAATGGTTAATCTTGCTGCATTTATATGGATAGCGCAGTGGTATATAAGATAGGAAGGTATATAAGATAGGAATAAAAGTTCGGTAACTATAGAACAAATCTCCGTTGCTTTTAAAAGAGAATAAAAGAGTAACCTAACAAAAAGCAAATGTGCAGTAAAACCCAAACAAAATCTGAAATGCTCCATAAAAAGGGAGCCAACTTTTTTACCAATTGTTATTCCTATGGCATAGGCAATTGTTTTGTTTTGTTGTGTAACTTGTTATTTATTTCAATGCCCATCAACTTAGTAACATTCATTCTTCATATGATGGGTGTGAATATATTTTATATATGTTAGCCAAACAGTAAGAACAAATACAGCCTGACTTCTTTGGAGCTCTTAGCTCCTGAGAAGACAAGCTAATACCCTGGATGACAAGTGCTCTGGTCTAGTGGAACATAGATATGAAGAGATGCAGTTCCCTGCACTCTTAACAATGCAGTTTGTGCCTATGTCTATTTCTAAAAGGACATAACAAGGTTTGGTCTTAAATCACAGGTATTGCAAATAAGAGGATTTAGAGAGCAAAGTTGTTTCAGAGCAGTTGAGAGTGTTCCCTAAAGATTCTTCATATGGGTGAAAAGGAGCATAGATACAGATGTTCTGTATGTTCCATATATATATATAGATTTGTATGTAGTTTTTAGAGTTAGAAGCTGGGGTGGTGGATATGAAGCTACCGAGGAAAGAATAAGGTTAATGGGTTGCGATGCAAGGATCAGGGGTATGGGTATAGATGCCCTTGCATAGACACTGGAAATGCTGGCAACTGGCAGGAAAAAAGTAACGTACAGAGATAATTCCATCATTATAAAACCTTGTCCCGTGTTGTAAATTGACCCTGTTTTTCCTGCTGAAGCAGGGAAAAATTGTCTTCTGATTTCCAAATTTCCTTTCCTATATTCCATTTGAATGGTCACCTACAGTTGGTGTCTTGCTTTCCAGTTTAAAACATGGGCATCCTGCCAGGTGTGTATGCATGTCAACATGCACAGTGGGCACTGCCAGCCTGGCCTTGCGTCCTGTGACCTGACGATCTTTGTGTGTTTAAGTGCACAGTTCAGATCAGGGAACAAAAAAGAAATGATATGCTTAAAGAAGGAAAGAGTATAAAAGGAGAATTTCAAAGCATTGGAATTTCTGGAAGTCTGGTAGTGACACTTGCTACCTGGAAACACGTGCTGCAAATCCGGTGTGGCTGATGGCAGTGCAGCTTTCCCTGCTGCACAGTGGGCTGCTGGCAATTTAAGAGCTGAGATAGAGAGTGGCAAAAGTCTCAGCCTGCCGTGAGGACACCCTGAGGGGGAAAGAAGTCTGTGCACATCAAAAAAGCTTTTCTGTGGTATTACTGCTACTTCCAGTTGTTTCAGGTCCAGTGTGCTACACTTGAAGGATCTAAATTGCATAGATGTACCTATGTGGGAGGAATACACTCATTATTACAGTTTCACACCCTTCAGCTCACTCTGGGATTCATTCTGGGCAATGAAATTTTTGTATGAAAGAAAGAGGCATACATGAGTCATCTTTGCTTCCTGCCCTTCATGCCCCATCGTACCGTGTTTTTCCCACATTTGTCATTAACCAGAGTCGTGTTTTGATGGGGGGGCTTGCAATTCATTTAACTCTATAGGAACAAAAGCCCTGAGTTTAAGTATGCACGTCTGACTTTCCCCTTCAGAAAATAAATGGGGAAAAGCCCTAAATTTTTGACATATATGTGTCACATTACTTAGTTATATAGGAATGTCCAGGAACTGACCCAGGGTCCAGCAAGTCCAATATCCAGCAGATACCCATAGATGTCTTCAGAAGAAGACACAAGAAACATGACCTTTGATGCAGTGCAGAACATGGGCTGAAGTATAACCATGTTAGTAAAGACTGGCCATGTAATCTTAATCGGGAAGTTTCCACGATGCCACTGTCAATGTCACAGCCTTGGAAGAGACTGTCACAGAAACCAGTGACTCCTTTTTTGAATTAAAAGCAAGAACTATCAGACAGCCATCCTTGTGGAAATTCACTTGTGGGTCAGAACGGTACTTGGCTTTGTAGTTAACTGTTTGGTCAAAACTGACCTGAGCAAATTTAGCATCTTTTATTCTGGTCACAGTGCAAGTAGTTTCTAGAAAGAGACATAGCCTGCAAGATTACGATACTGGTCACGTGGCTTTTTGAGTGGGTAGATGAAACATTTTAAGTAACCAAAAATAATAGTAGGGAACATACGATAGCTTTTTGTTATGATTTCTATTTCATAGCACAGTCTTTAGCTAGTTATTCATGCTGAAATTCATTACTTTCAGGACTCACAAATATATTTTATGACTACCTAACAGCTTGTCTGCATATTGGAACACAACCTCACAAATAGCAGCACAGAAGCATTTGCAAAATTAATTTAATTAGTATTCTACCAGCTCTGGAGCTTAACTACTGTGAATAGGTGTTGCACAGGCAGTATAGTTTAATGGTTCCTATGTATTTTAACTCGGGATGCCACAACCTAGTTTTTTAGTCTCTATGCTTGTGGAAAGAGGGTCACAAAATCTTTCAGTCTGCCCAGCTGTAAAATGGTATGCATATATTTAGGTAGCTTAACTAAAATTGGTAGTATGCATTGAAATATTTGGATGAAAGCTGCTTTACAGTGTAAGCACAAGGTATTATTATTAGAAACATTATTACATTATCAGCAGTGTGACTGACAATGAAAAACTATGAACTTCTGACATTAAGAGCTGGGCTTTTTTTTGTTTTAACATAAGTATTCAAGAAGTCTAAAATAGACAAAATAAGGATATAGATGTAAAACAAATAACAGTGATGTTAACTTTATTAAAAAGCTTCTTTGTGGTATCAGGCAGGAAGTGAAACTGCTTTCAAACTGCAAATATTTCTCAATCATTTCATGCACCAGCAATCTTTGTAATAGGTTTTCTGTTGGTTTTTGCAAAATGTTCAGATGAGCAGATAAAAGTTCAGACACGGGGGAAAAGGCAGTCATTTTTCTAGGATTTCAGTAGCCATATATTTCATTCTGTGATTCAAAGTGACCTTAGAGTCTGTCTCAAAGAACAGATGTGCACACTGAAAGTTTGAGCTCTAACTATTTTTATAGGGTCATTCCTTTTTACAAAGCAGCAGCGCTATATGCTAGCAGCCAGCTAACTGGCTTTGGGTGTTGACTCATGCTTGGTGACAGAGTTCAATCAGAGATCGCTGAAGTAGAAACGACTCCCAGCTATCTTCATCACTCTCTTCTGGGGATGCTGCCTTGCCACAGGGCTGGCTGAATGTGGTGTGTGCCTGCACTCCAGCCAGGAGACCTTATAGCCTGCTCTACTTGTGTGATCCCCTGCTGACTCCAGGCTGTAAACCCTCCTGTCTCAAGAGAGGATACTGGGTTCTGCTAAACTGTCCCTGGGACAGTGGCTTCCCACAGAGGGACAAAGGTGACAGCTGGCAATAGTAAATGCTTCATCCATCCCAGTTAAATCTGCCAGCAAATGTGAATCAGCACTTTTAGGATTTGTGCTACTTGTAACTACTTCTCTGGCTCCAAGTATCACGTTGTGTTGATCCCAGAGGGTCAAGTACAAAAGTGTTGAGCACTTAAGAGATACTAAATGCCCTTACTTGGTGAATTAATGGAGCTTGAGAGCACTTTGCAATGGGGCTGCTCAGAAAAACTTCCATTAAAACTGTTGTTTGACAGAAAAATTGTTTTTTCATTAAAAACAGAAAGCTAGAAAACTGAAACTTGAGCTAGCATTTTCACTGCTGCACCTGGGTCAGACTCGGAAAGCACAAGGACTAAGTGTTAATTAGATATCTCTTGACTCAGTAATTCTTGCTAAAAATGCTGCATGTGGGGCATCTAGAAGAGCAGCAGGTGTTGTGGTAGATTTTACTTGTCTAATCTTGTAGTTTCTAGACACCACCACCCCAGTCTCTGCAGTTATTCAACCAGTGAAGGTTTATTCTTGCTGTGAAAAAAAAAAAAAGGAAATAAAAAAGTATAAAAAGCACATGCAATTCAAGATTTCTAAGGTAATTCTGTTTCAAAGTGTTCAAAAGTGATCTAGTTTGAACAATTATTAGGCTACGTTCCAATCAAATGTTTGTCTAAATTTTGACAAAATGAACTCTTGGTCCGTTGAAAGAAAATTAAGTTTTTGAAAACCTTTGCAGATCTTTTCTGAGGATGAAAACAACTTAATTTTTGTAAAAAAAAAAAAAATATATATATATATATGTCAACAGCGTCTACCAGATCTAGACACTTGTCTGGGAATTGTTAGACCTGAGCTCAATCCTCTTCATTGTATGGATTTCAACATATCACTTAGTTTTCTAGTGCCTCACTAATACAACACTCACTGTAAAACAAGGGTGTTGTGTTTACCTTGCAGAGGTGTTTCAGGAATCAGTACACTGAAGAGTGTGATGTGGTCAGTTACCGTGGTTGTATAGGACAGTGAAAAGGCTGAAGGCTGTACAGTTGTTCTCTGGATTCCTATTCTTGACATTTTGTTTTGCCAACCAGGGAAAAAAAAAATCACAAAGTTCTCTAAAATCATAGCAGTCTGTTGCTTCTGCTCAGTTTACAAGTTCCAAAGTCCATAAAGTTTACTGGAACAGGCTGCCCAGGGAGGTTGTGGAGTCTCCTTCCTTGGAGGTCTTCAAGACCCACCTGGACATGTTCCTATGTGACCTGATCTAGGTTGACCTGCTTCTGCAGGGGGTTTGGACTAGATGATCTGTAAAGATCCCTTCCAACCCCTACCATTCTATGATTCTATGACCTCATATAGTTTGTGTTGGACTTCAGTCACTTCAGGATGTGTATGGACCAATGTATTTATTGTTGTGTGATGAATGTCCTCACGTTTCAGAGGCTGAAGTCAGATACTATGTGTTTGTTTGATATCCACAAATTTCATGAGCATGATGCTAACAGGAAGAAAAGTGTTTAGCACCTAAAAAGGATTGGTCCACTTGCTTCTAAGGTAAAGCTTATGGATATCTCGCTGCATTCCAGGAGGGCAAACAGACCCCTCAGTATTACAGGAGATATCATTCATAGGACAAGACAGCTAAAAGATGGAGACAGAGCCTCTTCAAGCCTTGCAGGGAGTTTGTGGCTTCAAGCTGTGCTCTGGATGTTCCAGGAACCTTGATTCATTATTGTTAGTGCACTGTTTGCACAGCATTTGGGAATGCTGTAGAAATGTTTATAAACAAGTGTCAGATAACAGAAGAAGTACTTGATGAGCTCTCTAGTCACACAAACTGCAGATTGAGAGGCACAGATGATGAGAAGCTGAATGATTTCTAACGCAATTTAGAAGATACGGAAGGGGATGGTGTGGTTTGCAACTGAATGAGTTTCATCTGCTCCAAATGGTTCTGTTCTGTGTTTGGTGGAACAGGTTGTGAGTTTTAAGGTCACGGGATCATTCAGATGAGAAAGGACCTTAGAAGGTCTCTTGTCAAAGCTTCTACAGAAAGTGGAGTTGGCTAAACGACAAGACCAGCTTGCTCAGGGCTTTGTCCAGTCAGGTGCTGAAAACCCCCTAGACTGGAGATTGCACAACCTCTTTGTGTAACTTGTTCCCGTGCTTGATTTCTACTGCTTTATTGTAAAAAAAGATCCAGTCTGAATCCCTCTTCTTACAGCTGATGCCTGTTGTCCTCCCACTATGTACCACTATGAAGAACCTACCTCGTAAGTACTGGGGAGCTGCTGTTAGTCCACGCAAAACCATCTCTTCTTCAGGCTGAACAAGCCCACCTCTCTCAGCCTCTGATCACTGGGCAAATGCTCCAGCCCTAAGGGCTTTCTGCTGAACTCACTCTGGTTTGTTGATATGACGCTTCTCTGTCATACACATTTACAGGAAGGAATATAATTCCTTCAAAGTAAAAAAAAATTCCATGGGAAATTCCAGTTTTTCCCATGGAAAACTATTTCCAGTTCAAATGTGGTCCATTCAGTCATTCAGTTGATGGGCTGCAGGGCTCCTGGCCTCACTGGTGCTGCAGTGTTGCAGCCACAGTTAGGGCAGATTGTCAGCTGGTGTTTGTTGCCAAGGGTCTTGCTCAGTTCCAGGACTGCTGAAATGTTATTCTGGAGTTTCCAAAATGAGGTACCGTGTAACTTCAGGGAGGAGAATTTCCAAAACTGCATCATTTTCTTCTCCAAATTGACTTCTTCGGTTCCCCTTTTTCCTCGCCCCCTGCCCCCCCCCCAAGTAATTTTCTTTAGGCTTTGTGTACTGAACCTACAAATCCTTTCATTTTAATTTACCTAGAGGATTGTGAGAAATGGGCAGGAGACCCTGTCAGTAAGGTGTTTGTTTAAGAGAACAAAACTATTTCCCTCTTTACTGTAGAATTCAGATTCTGAACAATTATTAACTTGTAGCCTTCCCTCTTCCTTCCTTCCGTTTCTCATTATAGTTGAACCTGAGGTTTTGCATTTCTCTCTGATCTGCTGCTTCCAACATGTTAATAGTGAATTTTGGTGGGATTAGAGGCAGAAAGCAGAGGAAGTTCTAGAAGAATGTTAAAGTAACAGTAATATGATTAATTATTGTGTTTTATTGATAATTGTTTTATTATAGACATAATTCTAATTTTTCATATGCAGGCAAACTCAGACTGCCCTAAGCAAGGTTAAGAGGGGCTATGTTACTAGCCCTGGTGCACCATCTAAATCAACTTCCTTTCTTTATCTCACTCCCTGCTCTATCACTGGGCCAAAAGCCGTGAGGGTGACTGAGGCAGGTGATGTAATTAGAAAAAACATACATTTCTACGTGGTATAGCTTTGTATTAAGAAAATGAGGCAAAAGGGCCAGTAAATGGCATTCATCTACAGAAGGTGCCTCACAGTGTGAAGCTGAGCTGGAGGACTTCTGTGCCATGGGAGGTTACGAATGAGAGACGATGGTAAAAATTTCAATTCGTGTTGTATTAATTTTCACTTAACTCTTTGCAAGACAGCGACATGGTGAAACATTTAGATTGTGTGCAGAAATCATCACTGTGCTACTCATTTGGTACCTGCAGGTCATCGTAAAGTAAATTTGCAGTGCATAAAAAAATTCTTTGCAGAATTTTCAGAAGTTTGTCTGGTGTACGTATATATCTGTGTATTAGTCAAGTTACTTGCTTTTAAGTGAAAGCAAATGAAGAAAAAATACTAATGACACCCAGAGCCAGAGCAAAATGGTTTCAGTTTCTCAAATGGGGCACCTAGATGTGAATCATTGTATTTTTGCTGTCAGAAAAACCTGAGTGTTTTTTCCTCAGGGTAACAAAGGTACGTGTCAAGTGTCTGAATACAAAAGCTCAGTGAAGGCAACACAAATTAGTTTTACCATAAGGTAAACTCCCTCAGGTTAACCTCAGGCAGGGGTACAACACTCATTTTGGCAAGTCACTTCAGGGTAAAACTTGTAGTGCTTCATCGTCACTATTTTTTTACTTCAAGGTAGCTGATGTGTGCATTAGCTACCCTGAGGTGAAAATGCTGCTGTCTTTATCAGCAAGCACCAGCCCTTAGATGCCTACGTGCTACGGGCCAACATCATGCTCTTTGGCCTTCCCCAGGTGTCACAGTCAGCCCGTACCTTTGCCTACCCTATTTTTCCCTCTCCTGTGCTCTTCATGACACAGAGTAAGTTCTGTGTCCCTTGTGAATTCAGGTCAACCTAGTTCTTTCACCAAACCTGCCTCATAAAAAGTTTTCAGGCTATCAGAGAGGCCCTTTTAATTAGTTTCAGAAACATGTAATGTTATTGGAAATTACCATGTGATGTGTATTCTGCAGTCCTGTATGCACTGTAGGCACTGAAGGCTCCTTGCTTCATACTCTCTCTAGGCTTCAGGCATTCTTGCTGGTCATAGCTTTGCCCTCTTATGCTTGGAGTATCCCTGTTTCCATCTCTACTAGGAAATAGGGTCTTCCTTATCTCTCTCGCTCTCTCATCTCCTTCTCATTTGCTGAAGGTCCCTCATTTTTTCAAGTACTAGGACCTGGGAACACGCTATTCCTTCTCAGCAGCCTTATCTCCCAGACAGAGCGAAAAGAAGTAGTAAATTATTCACTTGGCCAAGTTTTAGCTGTAATGGTGTGAGAAGCAGATGGTTAATAGCAACTGTTATTTTTCTGTTCGGTATATAAGACATAGCAGGGGGAAATAAAGGTATTGGTTTGGCTGGGGAGAGGTGAGGGATTGCATGCATCCTGCACTTTTCTCTTTGGGTGAACGAGTTGTCATCAAAATCATATGGTCTGTGCTTTGATTTGTAGAATTTCTCCTGAACATTGGGCTAGCCTGGAGATGACATTCAAAAGTTCCCATATTACAGGCAGACAGATGAATGCCCTCGAGCTGAAAGTAAGACCTTGCTTGACTCAAAAACCTAATGTCATTTTCCTGGTGTTGTTATTGGAGGTAGTGTTATACTCCTGTGTATCTGAACATGACAGCAGTTCCAGCATGGCTAAGTGCTTATAATCAGCTGTGATAGTGTTTATTTTAGAAGTCAAGTGAATCACTAGAAACCTGCTTGCTGAGTGATTTTATCGAGGAAAACTCTTGCCTTACAGCTATGTAAACTTACAGAGAACCAGAAATGATGTGTACCAAAGCATCACAACACCTTAGATATTTCCTATGTTCTAGATATGGTGAATGTCTCAATTCAGCTGGTTTTGAGAGTGCCATTTCTCATCAACTACTCTTTTTCACTCCTGTCCTAATTTTCGTTCCCCTCGTGAGAAATTGTGTTTTCCCATCTGCTCTTCCCCCACAACTCAAAATGTCTGTTATTCTAGTGTACTTCATTCCTGTTATTCAGTTATTCTTCCATATTAATCGTTGTCTTCTCTTATCACAAAGCTTTAGCAGCAAAGAGCCAGAGAATTCTGATCATGCCTGCTTGACTCCCTAGATGTGACTCTAAGTTCTGCTAAACCTGTCCAAGATCAAACTCTTGATTTGTTTGTGAATTCAGACATCTTATCCCAGGTCCTGTGAGTGATCCCTTCATGTGGGTGGCCTGTGTGCTAAAAGGTTGGGCCTCACATTTTTCTAGCCAGGTCATGTGTGGGCCTCTGGAATCTCAGAAATTTTCCACTTGATAGAAGAAGGGGACTTCAGAGGCATTGATATAAGTACTTAGAAATATAGGCTGAGAAAATGTTTCAGTGTGCTGATACCCTTCTCCCCTGTCCACTTTTGGAAAATAGTGGCATAATTCTTTGAAACTGCAGTTTGGCATGTCAGTGAGTGTAGGCTGGTTTTGACCAGGGTTTATGCATATGTCAGCAGAAGTGGCACGAGAGGCTTGGAAAGCTGCAAGATGCAACTTTAAACTTGCATCAGTTACATCAGTATTCTTTATCTTTGATGAATTTTGAATTGACCCTTATGTCATGATGAGAGCTTCCTGAGCTTCAGGATGCTGTGAGGGGAACTCTACCCCTTAGTATGTTAAAGGTTCAGCAGATGTGTTGAATGAGTACTTTTGGATTCCTGGGTTTAAAATGCAAGAAATTGCTTTTAACATAAGTAAAGGCTTATCTTATTAAAGAATGGCCTCACCAGAGGCAAAACAGCATTTACAAGTGAGAGAAATGGCCATCTTCCTTTGCCTATAAGGAGAACATTTTCAGGTTTTTCACAAGTAGGTATGAGTTTAGACTTCTCAGACACAAATGTCATATGTGAAAGCTTCTGTGAGCAATAATGGTGGGTCATTAAAGGTCCGAAGAGGAGGCAGTAAGTGGTGACAAGTATCTGCAGGTGAAAGCCAAGTGGATAAATATAAGGTACTTTGGCACCTGTTTTCTTATCTGACCTTTTAAGATTGTCATTAACAGTTTCCTGTTTATCCTTCAGTTGAAATCTCTGCTCACCTTGAAGAAGCTGATTGTTCAGCAAGAATACTCATTAGGAACTGCATCTCACCCTCTCAGCAATTGGGCAGTCAGCCCTGAGATTTTGATTCCCAGTTCTGGATTGAATGGCTGCTTTATTTAACAAAATGTTGGTGAAACCTGGTATCTTTGGCTATCAGAACTTACTTGCTTTAAAGCTAAAGGTTGTGTGGTTTTCATCAACTTTTTTTTTTTTCCCCTGTTTCTTTTTTTTGGGGGCTCATTTTAAGATTAAACCAAGAGGTATCTCAGGGGGTTTATGGTTAGCTCAGACAATTACATACAGTAGGAAATCTGGGGACTTCTCTCTCTTGCTTCAGTGGCTCTAGCAGCTTGCCCAGCAATCTTACAGTGACATGTTCTAAGGGTCATGGGTTTGGAACAGAGCCAGCAGTGGTGTTAGCAACCTTATTCCTTATGACTGCTTTTTTTTTTTTGCTATTGGCCAAGTGCAGGGAGCAAAACTAATATGTCTGAACGTGTTTCCTTGTCTATTCTGTTGGTTACCCACTTTCTTGGTTCAGGGAAAGTGGTGAAGAAAGGTTTGCCTGTGCCCAGCAGCCCTGCAGGTGTCTGTCCCTCTGAAAGAGTCTCAGTGGTGTGGGCGTGCTGGAAAGAAAAATCCCCAGTGACTTCACACAACTTGTCTTGTGGTGGTTACTCACAATGAGGTCATATTTTTTCTATTTTTTCTTGTCTTTTTTTTTTTTTTAGCTCTGCATGTTTAATGCTACATCTGAATTTTTGCATATGAGTGAAACTGTGGCTCTGGGACTGATTCAGGGAGTTTTCTCTACAGAGTAGTTCTGGTGAGTAAACACAGATAAGAGGAAGCTGGGTTAATCCAATAACTCCTCCCTCAAGGGCAGGTGCAGCAATGTGGCTCAAGGTACAGAACAGAGGAAATGCCTTGTTGACACAGGTGATCAGAGCAAAGTGGCCAAAATTGATATAATGATATAAGTTTGCAATGCCACCCCCTGCTTTCTTAAGGCTATTTTCAGTCCTCCATAACACGTCTCTGGTCTCTGTTCTTTCACCTCCCTTTGGCCAGGTGTCCTGTTGTGGGTGACTTTCTAGCTCCTCTTCATGACCTCTCAGTAGCTGCATTGCTGCAGTTCAGCTCGGACTGTGCTGTGTTAACCTGTGAAGATTATTAAAATAAACTGAGTCATATTTGAGCTGTTCATGGTATAAGATAGTTATCAAGGTTTATTTTTTCTTATAATTAGGTCTCTTAAACATTGCCTCGTTAGATATCTTCTGTGACTGTTGGGAAATTCCTTAGGGGGCTAGTAGTTGTTTGTTTTCAAGGAAGTTCACATGATAAATAGCATACAGAATCTTGCTGCTCTGTGAAGAGTTTTTTTATTAATGACAATTAACCAGACATTTTTCTTAAATCTTTGGTTCTCATCCTGAACTCTCTCTAGCCTTTCCTCTGCTATTACAGCTCTGGTATTCTACAGCAAGTAAGAACATCACAGTATAGCTGTATATTCACACGTGAGAGACAGAGGAACTGTATTAAGAGCCCATCAGATAGGAAGGTAAGAGGCTGTTTAGGTTTGTATGGAGCCGTTTCCAAGTTTGGCAAGCTGAACTGGAGTGTCTTTACCCAGGCTGAACTCTCACTCCTACCAGCACGGCTGGCAAACCCAGCAATGGCTCTAAGCAACTCCTTTTGGTCTCAGGCATGGCTCATCGTTGTCTCTGTGATATTGCTCTCCTTTCTTTATGCTTAAAGGGCTGCCTGGGAAGTAAGCACTGTATGCTTTCCCCTGCTCTGCAGTACCATGAGCTTTCTGTGTTGCTTGTCCCCTGCCCTCCTTTGCTCACGTGGCTGTCCGCTGGCTCACCTCCATTTCTCAGTCCCTCTATCTGATAAGACCGTTGCTGCTTAGATACGTTTTCGGGAGGTGTCGGAAAATATCCAAGAAGACATAGTTCTTTCTTTAGTCATCTTTTCTTCTAATCTCAATCAGGAAATCTTGCTCTTCGAATTCTACTTCTCCAGTGGTCACCACTGTTCTCGCCTCCTCCTGTCTCTGCCCTCACTTCCCCTTCAGAAACAGGAATAACTGGCTTGCTGCTCCTACTCAAAGCTCGTGGTCCACTGGGTGTGTGGGACACCACAAGTGAAGTAGGAACTGCTCTGAGAGACAAGAAGAAAAAGGATGTTGCTGGTTCTCTGAGGCATACCTCTGCCTTTTTGCGTTCCACTGCCGAATTATCTCCAACTGCCAAAAGTTTTAGGTGAGGTGGTTAGATAGAGCTAACTACATAATATGATCTGTCAGTGATAGCTTTTACAGTAAAATGTTGCAAGATTTTCCCATTTCTTTCTTCATCTTTTCCCTCCTTTTAATATCTATTTTTTTTGTTGGTTTGCTAATACTGGGATCTCTAGAAGGTATCTTTAGAAAGATTGTTCAATCCAGAATGATCACAAATTTTAGTAGAAATGCCTTTTTTTTTCTTTTGTGCAAAGTTCTGCTGAAGTTGCAGACATTGCTTAATACTTGTCAGTGTTCTCAATTCGAGAGTTTCTGCCAAGTAGTCAGGGACAATGAGGAAATAACGTGGTATAAGTGATTGCTCTTGTATTGGGAACAATGAACAGTGGTCAGAGAACAGGAGGCTGGGACATGTTTCTCAGCATGATTTGATGGATTGATCAGCGATTAATCTGCAAACAGGAAGAAAAAGAGGATAATTAGCAACAAATATGGAAGTTGGAATACCTAATTTGACTAGTCGTGTATTAGCTGTGTTTTCGGATTCAGAGACTATTTGGAAAGGTTAAAACTAGGAGGAGTTCTGGAATAGGCTGCATCAGCGAACCGGTACATTATTTACTCTGGCAATGTTTTCAGTGGTAGGGAAAGCTATTCCAGGAGGTGTTAGTCTGGGCATGGTCAGCACTGGCTCAGAGTTTGTACAAAATGCAGATTCAGGAGGTTACTGGGCACAGAAGCAGATTTTAGGAATTGTAAGGCACCTCAGAATGTCAGTGTGTTGGACTGTTTGATCTGTTGAGACATTCTGTTCTCCTCTCTGGAAAAGAGGAATTGGCTGGTGCTGTGGAATGACTAACAAATTGTCCCTGAGGACTGGCCAGTTAGGTAGGAAAATATTATTTACCTTAAAAAACGCAATGCTTTTTTATGCATGTTCGAGATGCTAATAATAAACTGTCAGTGGAGCTCTGCTGTCTGCTCAGAACTGTGGTCATCTCCACAGTATGACTGTTAGCATTTGTCATTTCACCCAAACTACTCATGCACTAAAACTAACAATTTGGCCATCATATCTCTCTTGGGAGGTTTGGATGTGAATCATGGAAGAGGTTATGGGTCTGTGCCACAAGTCATGGGAATTGTGGAAGGAAATTATTATATGCTAGATTTGTTTTATAGTAAACCACACACTGTTCTAGAATTAGGCCTCTACATTACATTCTCAGGAGCCAAATGAAGGAGTCCGAACTCAGATGAAATTCCTCTTGCAGTTGGAAAACTTGGCTGTCCCCAGCATAATTTAGATTTTTACTTGGCTTCATATTTATATTTTTTTTCTTTCTGATATATTTTCTCTTTGGATTCAGGCTTGCTCTTTCACGTGAAAAGTCTACCTTTATTCCTTGAGTGGCTGCTCAGTACCTTTCTTTTGGTACTTATTTATCTTCTTTCACATAAAGATATTTTGTTGAGCATCCTCATTTCATGTCCATACGTATTTTTTTCTCCTGCAATCTCACAGCAGAGACAAGGAGTTGTGAACATCTTTCTGGAGATGGCAGGTACCCATGGTAGACCCTATTTAAGGCTGGGTTTAGTACACATTGCCCCAGGAACTAAAGACATTCAGTACATCACACACAAAACCAGCCCAAGGGCCTCTGAACGTCGCTGCAGCAGAGTATCCATTTGCTATGTGATTGTCTAACTCACTGATGGAAAAAGTAGACCCATAAGTGAACCTGCTTCTGCAGGGGGATTGGACTAGATGATCTCTAAAGGTCCCTTCCAACCCTACCATTCTATGATTCTATAAACCCTGTGCACTGATTTCCAAACTGTAGTAATTTTGCTAGCATGCCCTATGCCCCCTCTCATCTCTCTCCCCGAAAACCCAAAAAGTTCCCCAGCCATAAACCCCAAACCCTGAAGAATAGAAAGCAAACCTTCCAGGGAGATACTGGATTCAGTCTGACAGAAATGTATTGTCTGCAATATCTCAAGTAAGGTCTTCTACAAGCAACTAAAATAGGTTGTGAGAAGAACTCTTGAACAAGCCTTATAAGATCATTTTATTATTGTGTAGAACTTGCTTTTATATATGAAAAATAATTAAAAGGGTAAAACAATTAGCCTAACATTAACTAAGATTCATGATTGGAGGTGATGTTATCTGAGGCTTAACAAAAACCAACCTGTCATGCGCATCCAAATGGTATTTTGAGATATGTACTAGCTTAAAAAGACTAAAATTCCATTTGAAAAGAATAAAAGATACTATTTTGGAACTTATTCTTTTCTGAGGCACAGCTAAATGGTGAAACCAACCTTTTCCATGCAGATGTATGAAACAGAATCATACTCCACCAAATGAGACCTTTACGCTTCCACCTGCATATTATGACACTAATAAACACGTTATCAGCTCATGAAAATGATGGCAAACAGGTGACTGAAGGATTTGATAAGTCAGCAGCAAAGATTAACAGATTTTTCTCAGGGAAAAGCTGTGAGAGATTCTTTTATTTAAAACAATTGCAGCATGTGAATTTACTGCACTTAAATCATTACTGGCAATTAGTATGTGTCAGAAAGGTTGCAGCTGGCTCCAATTACAGGTAGGGCTTTTAGAAGCTGAACGTAATTGTACATGTGATAGTGAGAGGCTGAGCAATGCATACCAGTGTAATGGTGCTCCCAGTGCAGAAAGGAGGGAAAGATGTTATGAGTCAGGACCTGATGATTTGAACTACGCCTAGTCCCTGCCTCCCGGGAAATAGATATTGTTGACCAAAACTGCTGCTGCAGTAGTTCACCTTGCTGAGCTTCTTTGGGTGGCTTCTTTAGTGAGAGCTTATAAACTACATAATACATGCAATCCTTCTTCTTTGCCCAATTTAAGGTCTTGCAAGTCGTATCCAATCTGGGCTGCAAATTCATCCATCTCAAGGCCTGCTCCCTGCTGCCTTGGTTGCATGATGGGCTATGGCCATGCATCTTCACCCTAGTCACGGACCAGGGCGACTATTTTGTCATTCCAGTTGAGCAGAAGACTTAGGACGTGTCTGATCATATAGTAGGAATAAAAATCACAGTATGCTGACTGCCTTTTCATACTTCCATAAGAAGCAATGTGGTCCACCTCATCAGAGAAATCTTCAGTGCTCTTGAAGTTCCAGTTATATTGCCAATTAGTATCTCCTCAAGAGCTGTGTTGCTTTGCCTGAGTCCCAGCCCTCATTACAGGAGCCTTAAAATATGGAGGATGAGTATTAACATTCCCTCTCAGGGATTCAATGCTGCATATAAACCTGATGTGTGTCCTTGTGTCGAGATAATGCCCTCAGGTGGAGCCCAAGCTTACTACTGGCTTGTGGAGGGGCTTGTGTAAGTTGAAGGGAGAGGGTCAAAAGCATGCTAACTTTTTGTTTCTTTCTTTCCCTCACTCATGTGACCACTGGAGGAGAGAGGCTAAACCTTCGTGATCCATGTACTGCTGAGTCTTAGCTTCCTTTTTCCAATACAAAGTCATATCCAGATTTCTGCCTTTTGAAATATTTGTAGGACAATTTCAATTGTATGTTATTACTTCAGCTGAACTTATTAGTGAGCTGTGGTATGATTCTGTTTGTGTCTCCTTGTTCATTAGCCAGCAAATAGTGCTTATGTGGGCAGAAGGCAAGCATTTTGCAGTGTACTTTGTGTACAAGTGTGCTTGTGCTTTGGGCTGATGCATGGAGCGCAAGCATCCTATTGATTCTTTGTATTGCTCATAAACCCATGTTTGATCAGCAGGACATTTACCATGAAACTCATTAGAGCTGCTATTTTAGGAAAGTAGAGTGGTGTTTCACATAACATGTGCTAATTTGAAAAGGATGCCATGCTTGTAAAACTAAACCAAAACTTTGTTGGAGATGCATTAAGCATTCCAGCAATGCACACAGACCAACTTTCAAGTAATTCCTCCAATGTTTTCCCTCTTACAACTTTTCTACTTACATCCAAGTTCCACAAATATAATGTTGATAATCTGTTTTAAATACCTAGCTTTTTTTTTTTTTTCCTCAGGGATTTTGAGATAGTAATAGTAATAAAGTAAAAACCGAGCCCTGTGAAAGGAGATTCTGGGATTCCCAAACTCTCCCTGTGTTAATGCACTTTTCTTTGTACCAGCATCAACAGAGATATTTGCTGCTGTGTAGTCCACTAGGGTAGTTATTTGGAAATACTATGTTGTGTGAGGCCTTTGCAAACAGAATTACTGCTTTCTGTCTGTGTGATTTGTTCAAATGCAGCACACTCTTTTTTGACACAAATATATACTGCCTCTACTAGTGATCTGTTGTAATTGCAGTAGCTAATGACCTGTTCTACACCTTTATTACAGTTCACAGAGTGCCCACAGTGCTTTGGGGACTGTCATTGGAGCTCCTAAGCAGCACCATGTTGCAAATTCATAGCTTTCATAATGCAATGGCCTATCCAGCATCACCTCTGCTGGACTGTGCAATGCTTTTGTTGTCAGTTACTGAGCACAAAAGTGCCAACACAGTAGATGGAGAGCCAAAAGAAACTTGGAATATATTAAAGTAGTCCATGCTACTTCCATTTCCCAGCTATGTCTTGGAGTCCCAATATAAAGGCCTGTTGGATGTGTGAGAGGGATGTCACGTTTGCGGCACTTAGAGATGTGCAGCTCAGTGGAAGGGGTAGGAGCATTTGGAGGTGAGCTGTACTAGTCATTATTGATGCTAAACCTAACATTTTATTCTGCTTAACTGTGATGGTTTTGCAAGGAGCAGCTTTTGCTTGGTAACAGGGGGAGCGGGTTGCAGTGAAGACCTGGTAAAGCATTTACGGACTTTCCCCCGCCTCTTGGGTTCAGACCCACCTCTGGCCCGGCTGAGCCAATCTGGCACCTCTGTCATCACTATTTAAGGATGGAAATTTGAAGTGCTTGGCAAGAGGTGTAAGAGTGATACAAGGTGGAGGCAACCACATGGACCCCACAGTCAGAGAAGGAGGAAGGAAGGAGAAGCACCAGACCAGAGACCCCTCTGCAAGCCGTGGTGAGAACACAGGCTGTGCCCCTGCAACTCATGGAGGGCAATGGCAGGACTGAGAGCCACCAGCAGCTCCGGGTGAGTACGCCTGGATGGGCGAGAGAGTGCGTGAGGAGGTGGCCATGGCACAGGCTGTGCTGGAGAGACTGCGCACTGCAGAGCAGCACCACATGAGAGGTGGAGAGGAGCTGCAGCCTTTGGGATGAACGGACACTGAAACTGCCCATGCAGGGCTGCTGGGCTTGTGAGGTACCCCGTGGAGGTGCAGGGACGACTGGTGTGGAGCCCACCTGCCTTGAGGAAAGGCAAAACGGAAAAAAAAGTGCAGAAAAGACTGACTGAAACCCCTATTCCCTGCCCCCCTCAGCTGTTCAGCGAGGGAGGAGATAAAGACATCAGGATCAGGGCTCTGAAGCTGGGAAGAGGAGAGGGGTGGGGAGAAGGTGGACTTAAAGGGCTGGTTGCACTCTTCATCATTGTACCACTCTGTGCTGTTTTATGTTTGTTATGTTTTGGGGTTTTATGGTTATGCTTTAGTTGGTGGTGGATTAAATTATTTTCTGTTTTCTTCCCCAAGCTGAGTAGCCTGGTCTGTTTTGTCCTGGACCTTAAGCGGCAATTAAGCTCTCCCTGCCCTTTGGCAATTCTCAGGTCTTTGATACTTGAGGCTAATTGTGGTCTTTTGTTCCCTGATGGGCCTAAACCATTAACTGTACACGGGGAGCTGAACTTCAGCATTACTGGACCCTGACAGCAACTGTACAAAATGGGAAAGGTAAGCAGCAGTGCTCATTGGGCATGCCATCCCTTCTCACAGACTCTCTGGAGGTCATCACAGGATCTGGGCAAGGCTGTAGGGTCATGGGAACTGTCCTGCTGTCACTTCCCTGGGAGCACCTTGCTGGCAGTCCTAGGACTATAAGCTGCCTTCAACGTCTCTGGTAGATTGAGTGTTACCAACTCCAGGTAGTACCTGTAGCTCTCCACATACACACCAACGAAGGCTCCTGTTATTTTCTAAAATGAAAGCAGAGATGCTTGCCTAGTAAAGTAATTGCTGGGATCATTTTCCCTTCTAAGAAACAAAGCATTATTGTTCTTAATGCAAATTTAAACAAATGCAACACTGCTCTTAATGGAAACTGCCATGGGGTATGCAAGAAAATTCATGTCATGAGAAAGCCAGGCTGCTAATGGTCTGCCTGGGTCTTGCTGGCCACACGTTCTGAGGACTCCAAGAACTGTACAGATGTCTTTTAATTATACTTCCACAGCTGAATACCCTGCGTATTTTGTGGGAACAACCTCCATCTTAAGCAATTCACTGTGAAGAATGGAAGTTGCAAATATATTCCTCTCCCTAGTGGATTTATTTTATTGGAAAAGGTTCTGGGGGATTAAAGTTATGGAGAAGTAAATCCAACTTCACACAAAACACACTGTTTCATGTGTAGGCCTTTTGTTGAAGCAAATTGTTCTCTTACAGCTCATGTATTAAAACAACTTAGGAGCAGTACAAGAGACTTAGGGATAAAACTTTAGTGTACTAAACAAGGGAACTCCTTGTCTTTCCTTCGTGATGAATCTTTCTTCAATATTTTATTTGTCTTTAGTCATTATAGTTGTATCACTTATCAGTATTGCCTGTACAGATATGTTAGGGAATTTTGGTGAGACCTGGGATCCTGGAAGAAGGCTTTGGTGATCCTGTCAGCTGTTTGAAAGATGAGAGCTCTTTTGACAAGGCCCAAGGATCCTGTTGCTCTGGAAACCACACTGGCTATTGTAGAACTTGGGATGAAAGTGAGGAGTCAGAAATACTTGAGGTTGCTCTATTTTTTTTTTTTTGGTCCCACCAAAGACAGAAATTTAAATAATTCCTACTTGCAAATATGTCTCCTTATATTTCTGTTTTACTTTCAATAACCTACCTGCTTGTGTCCCTCCCTACCTTAAGCTGTGGTAGCATGGAGTTCCTCAGTGGCCCAGGTGGCATTTTGAAAACCACGGGACATGTCTTTCTTCCTTAAAAATCTGTCTGGTGAAAAGCAGTTTCTTATTTTCACAGGTTTGCTGTTGTCCCTGTGTGGGAGGCAGTCCCTATTTTCTTTCCTCCTCTGCCATTCTCATCCCCCATATTTCCTTTACAATGTCTTCTCTGTGTTTGGGCATCAATAGCTGGGCTTCAACCTCCTCAGGGCTCCAACTGGTGGGGATTTGCCTTAACAGCCAGTCCTTTTGTAGCAGGGCTCTTTCTAAGACTTCTCACTCCCTTGGGAGAAGCTGTCAGCCCACACAGCTTGTCTTGAACAAGGGAATATTTGAAGGTTTTACTTAACTCACTTTCACATTTTTTCACAGATTAGTATTTTTTTAAACCCTGTTATGTTGTTTTAATTGAGTCTTGCCACCAAAACAAATGAACATTGTGTCACTACATCTCAGTTCCTTTCATACAGCCACAGCTAAAGAGTTTGGAGAGGGTGCTGCCTGCAGAAACGTTGAAACCAATGCCATGTATAATTGTGATGGATTGCATTCAAGCTACTCCGTACATAAATCTGATCACACCAGAACAAGAACTGTGGAAAGTATATAACCTTAATGTATACTCATTACATTCCTCCTTTCACAAGCTCTAAGGCTGTCAGGCTGGAAAGGGGGTGGGGAACTTCGAGTAATGAGGAGTTAGGTTTAAACATTTTACTAGAAGTCATTGCAGTGGTTCATCAAAAGGGGGGTGCCATTTTGAAAACTGTTTCTGTGGCTGCTAAAGAGTAATGAGTTCTATGTTGTCTTTATTGGTTGCAAAGAAGCTTTTCTCATTTTGTAAATTTATTGAAAAGGGTAAAATTTCAGAAAAAAACACCTTGCAAGCTCTGTTTAAAATTTATAGTGCACCTTTCTACTGCCTTTGAAACTAAAGACAAATTTACTACTGAATTTATCAGGATTTAAAGCCCTAAAAAGATAGGTAATATTCTTTTTGCCTCTTGTGGAAATGTGTCATTGGGTTCCTCCCTGGATGGGATTATCTTTACAAACATACAGCAAGTACTGAATTTGGCCCTGCAGTTAACATTTTGTTTATTCAGTTTGCAGAACATCTACTAAAAATGAAGGCCTAGCTGGCCCACAAAGTGAGGAGGAGGAATATAGAGCTGGCAGCCACACAAGATAGGCTGGCTCTCTTCAAGACTAAGGGGTGGCCAGACCAGGAGATCAGAACCCAGAGTGACACACTTGAGCAATGGTGCTTTGTGTTGGTGCTTACATCTCTCACAGTGTTTGTCTTTCGGTTGTTGAACTGTCAGTGCCCCTAAAAATCCTCTGTTTTTCAGGGGAGCAAGTGTGGATTCATTCATCTAACTGAAGTCCCAGATTTGAAACTTTTGCTGAGGAGCCTTGCTTGTTCATGTGGAAGGTGCCATGTTACATCAGGTATTTTTGGAGAGGAGCAACACTTTAACAGGTAGCTCAAAAGGAGGGAATTTCCTTTCCAGGCAGAATGAACAGGCAAGTTTGTTACTGATCACCAAGCCTGTGGTTTATTTAACTGTTTTTTGTGTGCTGAAGGACCTGGCTGATGATAGGGTTGCCAGGCTCCGTTGCAGCAGTATACTGGTGGCACTAGGGCTTATATGTGACTTCCTACAGCTGCAAATGCTGCCAGCACTAATATTTCACAATACCTGGGACATAGTCACTGGGATGAAGGAGAGTGGCTTCTAACTGAATTAGGGCAGTGAGGGAGGCTGTAAGAGTGACTTTCTTCAGAAGAGAAAGCTGCTCATCAGATGAGAGCTAGCACCTACTTTTCACTTACAAAGCCCACTGCCCTTGCTGAATCTATTGTTGGTTTCTTATGCTCTCAGATATTTCTTTCCCAACTCTAGATATTTTTTCCATTTGCACCTTCTACCTGGGTGTGATTTAGCATGACAATTCGTATGTCTCTTACCTTTAGACTGAATTCCTGCAATGGAGGATGAGGATGGAGGCAAGCTGGAGACTGAGCTTGTGAAAATATGATGCGTTTGTACCCTTGAAAAGACAAGCCGCTACCACCTCAGCCTTGATGTCCCTCCTGGCTCCCAGGCTATGGGCTGTGGTCTGGCTCATCAGCCATGTGTTAGTTACTACCACTCTTGGTTCATTACAGCCAAGCCTTCATGGCCAGGTGCTCCTCATGAAAGCTCTGTTTTAGTCACCTTTGTCCCGTGATTCATACATCTGTATTAGCATGCAATTACATTCCTGCCTGTAAGCTTGGCCATGGCTTGCCAGTCAGTACACTGTTGTTATGTTAATAGTAGACGCCAGACCCCTCTGTGTTGGTGCTTTTTCTGCTGAGGTTTGGATTTGAGAAATGCTATCCACCTCCTGCTCTAGCTAAAGCAAAGCAGAGGGAGAATTTTATAGTTCCCTATAGGCCTTCATGCATAGATATAAATAATATTTTCGGTTAGCAATAAACATGGAAAATTCTAGCATATTGATAAGCTTCACCTTTTAATATGGTTATGTTCCTTGACACTCCAATGAAGAATAGGCATTTTCACTGCTAAAACGTTTAGGAGCTGCTTTCTGGTGTGAGCTTGCTCTCAGTTATTCACTTCTCTGGGCTCCTAAGTAGTTGGTTTGCTCAAGGTGTTGTAGCTGCTATTATCCTTGAGAGTTACACACAGGTCACGGCTGATATAGATTACAAAGCAGACACTGTTTGAAAAAAAACCCTGGGTTCTGAGACCAGTGTTGTTAATAATCCTTGATCTTCACTGTCTGCTTGCAAACTTTGACAGTATGCTTCAAGGATAGACTGTTGGTATTTGCAGTCTGAACTAACAGGGGTCTGTGCTGTGGGATGCATATTGGGATATCATGAGGATCAGAATTACTGAACTGTGTTATAATCTAATCCAAGATCACATCTAAGATTTCCCAGTAAACGTGGGACTCCCTTGGATCAAGTAGCTGTTGAATCTCAAGTTAACAGTCACAGAAAACAAGAAGAATTTGAAGTTGAGGTCACAGTTGGTGACGTGACTCCATCTGTAATGATGATATGTCAAGGATTTACTACCCTTTTGTATTTCTTTTTAAAGGTGGGCTGAAGACTATTTCTGAGATTTTCTGATTCCTTGTGGTAAGTGTATTCAACTCAAATCTATAAGGGTAAATTGGCGTGAGAGAACGCAGGCAGAAGAGAAGCATAAGTACACAAAGCAAATATACATTGTGTTACAAGACCATATGGGCATATTCATCCCTGCCTAAATGTGGGAACTTCCCTCTCAAAGAGCCTCTACCACATCCCATAAAGTGGATGATGCTGAATCCTCTAGATTAGGGAGAAAAGAAGTTCTCTGGTTGTGCACTCTAGTGAAACTGCATCTGTAGGACAGTGTGCATTTATTATGTGCATGTTGGAAAAATGAGGTAAAGAAAGGGAAAGAGTTTATAAACCTAGAAACGTGCGTACATTTGTTTTCAACACAGTTTGCTATGTGTAGCACTGTCAGGCTTAACTGGTAGTGGCCTGCATGAGTCCAGGCTCAGTTCAGATCCTGAAATTTCAAGACATGAGAGTTTATTTTGAACTCAGTGAGAGAGATTGAATTTTAGGTGCATTTGAAGTTGAATTCAGATCTAACCTTTGCAAAAAACCTGTGTGATACAGTGGACATCTGATTTGTCATATGCCTCCTGGGTACCCCACTCTGACATATGATGAAAATGGACCCAGCCAGCACACACGATGCTTGTTCCAAAATCAGAACACATATGCAAGGATGAGAATGAAGCTTAAGTATGGATAAGTTGAACATAATGTTTTCCCATAGGCATGAACAATTCCCTTGAAGCCTCTCTCTTTCTAATTTTAGTGATAAAAATGGTGCTTTGGTGGAAATTTATAATTGCTGTTGATTTCTTTACTTAGAACTTGCGTGGCTTGTTTAAACAACAATGCAGTTCTGGAGTTCTTTTGCAACATCTTGGGAGGGTGTTAAAAAAATGTAAGATAGACTAGATCTGACCTTGGGGGAGCTGAGACATGGGTTCAAAACGTTATTCAGTCATTCTTTCTGCAACCCAAGGACAGCAGTCATGTTTTGCATTTGGGTACTAGTTTGTCCAAGGCACAAGTTGTGCCCAAATATTTCTTTCTGTCTTCATTCCTTTGTTTTTATCTGAAAAGATCTAGGGATGTTTTACACATCTCTTAAAAGGATGCCTTTGTTTTTCCTGTCACTGCCATAAAAGCTTCCCCGTGAGTCCTGAGATATAGGAAAGGACTATACTTCTGGAAGTGGTGCACGTTACCTTGTAGCATATTTGGTTAAAGATAACATAATGCTAATTGCCCATTGCTGTGATATCTTTATGGAAAAGCTGGTGTATTTCTGGAGTAGAGGTGTACTGTAGAAAGTCAGCACAAGTTTTATCCCCTAGTCTGTACAGACTGTCAGCATGCCCTTGAGCAAGTTAATTGGTCTCTATGTAACTCAATTTCTTATGAGAACAATCTAAATGAGAAGGCTGCTCTATTGTGTTTGTAAGCTAGGGTGAGAAGTGCATTGAAGACTTTAAAACACTTGTAGTCTGCAATGGTCATTCCATATAAACCAATAAGGTAGCTATTAAAATACCTGAATAAACTATCTGGGCAGAAGAGCCTGTGTTCTCCATGAGGAATTGCAGCCGTTGCTTTGCCTGCCTGTGCCAGCATGCTGTACCGCCTTCTATGTCACTGTAAATCAACATTTCCCTTCCTGAAAGGATTTGTTGAAGGAGCACCATTTTACTGCCTCTCAGACAATGCAGGTTGGCTAAAATCCCCGGGAACGCTCATCGCAGACAGTAAGCTTTGAGATGATGCTAATGCCTTGTAAGGAACCCACTCGCCAGAGGATCCTGCTGGTATTTAGGCATTAACTGAAGATGGTCAGGGCTTCTGTACTGTCCTAGATCAAGACACTTCATTGTAGTTCTCCACATACTGTACTGCATCTTGCATCAGATCTGTCCTGTTAAATCAGTGGAATTATTTAAATAAATTATTTTTATTAATTTATTATATGAAAAAATTGAGAGCAAATTCCTTTGATGTATGATATCCTAATCACACCCGCAGGGCATTAGCAGGCACAAGGCACATCTGAGTGTCTCTAATTCCCTAGTGGTGTGATTATATCTCATAATATTCACAACCCCCTGGAGCTTCTTTACTGGTATAAATAAATCAATTATTTAAGTCAAATACTTTGATCATTAGAAGCTGCCAGTGAGTGCTTGAATGCCTGAGCTGTGCAATTCACCAAGAATGATTTTGCCTCTCAAAACGCTGAGCAGCTGAGCTGAGTGCTACCAGCACTTCATTTCAATCTGCTTTATAAATTAGATTAGAAGTCAGTTTCCAATACTTCATCTTGGATAGCAAGGAAGAGAGAACTTTACAGGGGTGGAATTATGAGATATTGCTGCCAACAGATCCTTTTATCATTTAACACTGCTGTCATAGGTTAAATATGAGCTACTGTTCATATTAACTAATAGCTATTATACCAAAAACTGACACAGGGATTCCAGCTTATGCACTGTGAACCTGGTTCACATACACTGCTTCATGTTCCCTATTATTTGCACATATGGATGGAAAGGAGTTTTGAGCCACTTGGGATTTATGGCAAATTAGCATTTTATATCATATTAATGAAGTGCTAATTGCTCCTTGCAACCTTTTTTTGTGCAAATTGAATGGATCCTATTTGCATTGTCATGTAACTCCTGTATTACCTTGCAGCACTTTCATTAGGATGAGGCAGCACAGAGTTCATCAAGGAAAAATATTACTAATTGTGAGATAATTAGTTATGAAACTAATATTGTTTAAGTAGAGCAAAAATACTGCAGGTACTTTGGTTTAGCTTGGGAATATTCTTTAATAGCCTTTATAAATGATCTTGCATTTTGCATATATTAAACTGGCATCTTCACAAAAACAGCTCCTTGCTCCAATATTTTCTTTTTCAGTTCCTGTTTGTCAGGGTGTTTTGCATCTTCTAATGAAATATGAAACATAGCAAAATAGAAACAAATAAGGGAGTATTTTATTGCTGGCCAATTGTCTCTAAAACGAATCACAAGTCTGAAACTTTTTGAAATTGTGAAATAGGAAAATGTCTTTAAAGATATTGAATTTACAGGTGTCGATGAGTCTGACCAAACAGCAGCAAAGTCTGTAAAACAATTTAAGAAATGTTAAAGATGTTATAGTCATAATCGTTTGCAGAATCCTGTTAACTATCACAGATAAAATTCTCCACAAGAATAAAATATAGTAAGTGATATTTCCAGTGAGGACAGGTATTTGGGTGGAGAGGGAGAAGGTGGAAAAAATGAAGCCAAAAAAATTGAAAAGTAATTTTGTGCTAACTCAGGGATGTTTTCATGATTGTGGGGGAAGCGTGATTAATTTCTGAAGCCTCTGTGGAGAAGTCACACAGACAAAATGACATAAATCTACATTAGAGGATTTAAATGCTTTTGCCAAGAAAAAAGCAAGCTGAACTTTAGGTAGCACAGCCCTTTGCCAATCAGTTCACCCAGATTTAAGGTCTGCACCTTTTCTTTTTCAGTGAAGTATTGGATACGGCCAGATTGCAAGTTACAGCCAAAGGCAGTATGACAGCTTTATTGCTGTTGCATGGGCAATATGCTGTCCTTGGTTGGGAAATAGGCTGTGGAATTACAGAAAGGTATGTACAAAGAAATGCTTTTAGATATTTGTGTTATTTTTGAAAAGGGTTCTTAATACAGATTGACTAGTATTTTCATGCTTGCTTTTTTTTTTTCTTTCTGTGTATGCCTATGCATTTGTGTAGACCTATGTATTTACCAAAAAGCCTCAGCTTGAGACAAAACTGAATGAAGAAACTGTGCCTAATATAGTCTGTCACAGAATATATTCTCAAATGTCTGCAGGGCAGAGGTATTAGGACTCACACCTCAAACAGACATCCTGAATGCTCTATCCAGCTGTACAAACAATTGCACAGGACGTTGTCCCAGGTAGGCATGAAGCAACGCAGCAAGTAAAGGCCTTCTTGCTGACTTAGACTTAAGAGCATTTCCAAACAAGCACAAGCAGCTCAGGATTTTTTTCAGACATAAAGTCTAGATAGGGGCCTTTGCAAATTACTTTGTTTTGCCCTATATGTGATCAGGGCTTACTTGATGTAAAAAATGTGGATCATCTGGATTTCAGCTGTATTCTGTCCACTCAGGGGCCAAACCAGAAATACTTGATTATGATGCTGCTTGCATCCAATTTGCTTTGAACCAGAAGAATTGTAAAGGTAAGCTGGACAAAGCAAGCTTTGTGACATCTACTTTTTGCCTTTGCAAAATGCTTTCTACCCTGTCTATTTAAGCTTAGGCTTGCTGAAATCTCCATGGGGAAAAAATATTTTATCTTTTTTTCTTTTGATTCTTAAAAATACTTTGTAGCTCTTACTATGGCATTCTAGGAGGCTTCAGTGGATGGTTGCAAGAACACAAATATTATTTTATTGGTAAAGTCTAAATGTATCAGCAAAGTCTTACCTGACAGCAGTGCACTGAAACTTGGTCCATACTGTGCCTCAGAGCTGAAGTATGAATGGGCTTGTTAGTTATCATAGTAAATGTGGACCCTGCGGGGAATTGTTTACTGTATGTAAGAAGATGAGGTGGTCCTGGGTGTGGACAGGAGAAAAGGACGATGTGGCAACCTCAAGAATTTTATGGGTTTATGTTAAACAAACAGCTGTGGTAACATCAGGAGGTTATCAGGAGCCTGAGGAGATCCAAGAGAAAAGCTCTGGTAGAGAGATAGAGGAATCAGATGCACAAGCATTCTTGCCTACTGATGGGTAGGACTGCACTGGAATATTGCTCTGCTAGTCCAAACGAGTTCGGCAGAGGAGCTGAGCAGAAAAGGGAACTTTTGGTAAATGAGGAAAGCTACTTCTTGCTTCACAAGCCACTTCCTGTGTTACATGCTCACCTTTTTTCCAGCACTGCTGACTGGAGTCCTTGCTGAGCTCTGAGGGCCAACACTGGACTATGGAGCTTTGAAGCTCTAGTTAAGTGTGTAGCTTAAGCTCATGACTACCAGAAGTTCTTAACAATGCGGCACATTGTTTGGTGGCCTGTGAGTAATGAATTCAACTTCACTATGATTCCCTGAAGTTGCTTTGCCTGTACGAAAAGGCATCACAGATTTCCTTAAATGGCACATTTGGTTGCTGTGCCTACAGAAATAAATGGCTCTGAGTGAGCATGAAGTAAAGGCAACAAGTGTGTGCCAAGGAGGGGACTTTGAATCAGGCTTGGAGGCACCTTGTTGTGATGGCAGGGAGGAGATTTCTTTTCTGTTGCTGGGATATGTATCTTGTATTTGTCTTAGAAAAAAAAAATTAAATAGGAACACTTCTTTCTATGGGCTGATGAGTAAGAAGCTTTTCAGACATCTGAAATGAGTAATGTGAAAAATTAATAGTTTAGAGTCCAAAACAAAGTTTATGTGACCTCAGAAAAGGAAGGGGGAAAGAGAGTCTTTAAGGGAATGACAAGAATCTAAAAATATTGATTTCAATTTACCATGGAAGGGAGCAGGAGAAACAAGACATTGGAACAAGTTCCTGAAGCTTCCCACTAGCTGGAATGTTGAAGAGCAGAGTGAAAACAAACATTTCTATAAGGTTTGCCTTCCCAGAAAAGATTTAGTCCCTCTTGCCTTACATGCTGATACTGGCAGCATCTGGTCTTGTTTGAAAGAGCAAAGAAGGCAGGACTTTTGGTGCATTGATCTGGTATTGGTGGTTTGTGACAAAAGGGGAAAAGCGATGGAAGTTGTCTTATTTGGGAAAGGAGGTCTAGCTTGTACACTTATGAAAGCTTCAGGGCTGGAGGAAGAAGGACAGTTGTGCTCCATGCACAAACACATGAAAGCACCCTACTTTCATCAGAGCTCTTCTAGGGGTGTCTGTCTCTCCCCATTTCAGAGTCCTCAGGGCAGATTTTGTGAGGCATCCTGAACCTCCCTGATTTGATTCTGCATTTTGTGTGATTTCTGTCCAATCACTGTCTCAAGAATATTATATCTGGGTTAGGAGCTGCAGTAAACAGGGACTAAACCCGACAGAGAAGGGTAAAGTGTGAATGCTTCTCCAACTGACCAGGCAAGAGGACACTTTTATATTTGATTTGACCTTTTTCTTTTTAAAGTCCAAGCAAAATCACAGTTTCTTTAGCTTTGAGTCTTTGGAAGTAATGGAGTGACTGAAATAAGATGATAAATTGAAATTTGGGAATGGAAATGGCTTAAAATCAATGCATGGGGAGGTGACCAGGCTATTAACATGAGGTGAACTTTCTTGTGACCTATATGCACACAGAGACTGACACCTATACAGGATCAAAGGAGCTTATGAAAGGCTAGAGTACATGAGAGGAAATTGAAAATGTGTAGGTTGTCGATCTCAAGAGTGGCTTTTATTAGTTATTGTACATAATAACTATTGTGTCAGAAATGAAAGGGATTAACTCTCACCCAAGGTGCTGCACCTGAGCAAATATTGTCTTGCCTGGGTGAAATTTGTGCCAACACAAAGAAGACCTGGTATGAGACTACGTACTGCTTAAGTCTCACTTAAGTCTTCAGAATGAGGGTTATGCAGGATTTTAATGGTGCAAAAATATAAGGACAAATTTCAACCCTTACATTACTACAGTGTATATCCCTGGGGCTTCTGGAGTAATGTAGAGTCTCCCTAGAACACATCAAAGTCATCGGAAAGTGCTTTCTCTGTCCCCTTCCCAGATTTGGGAGATTCTCATATCACTGAACTGAAGCTCTGAAGAGCTGTTAGAGGGATACTAACTGGGTAAGTGGGTTTTAATGGCTCAATGCTTTATTCTCTGCTTTATTTTCCAGTGTCTCAAATGCTTTAGTCTATGTGAGTAAACAGGGGAATATTTAGCTGTTGTCGATAGTTTTTCTGAGAAGTACTGTAAATATGGGACCACAGTGGACAGTTTGTTGTTGGAAGTGTGAATAGAAAACACTCAAAATTTCAGAATAAAAGTAGCAAATATTTTCAGGCCAGAGAAGGAAAATACCAAGTCTAGAGGACAAAGGAAATATTTTTCATGCTGAATCCTTCTGTCTAGATCTGCTTTCAGCAGATGTCACTCACCTTTCAATCGCACTCTTGCATCTGTGCCCAGTTTGCACACCTCTTGCTAAATATTTTCCTGTTTGTGGAAGAATGGTGAAATGGTTTCACAAGAACGCAGACCATTTGCTTGACCGCCGTTCCCATACTTGTCTGTCTTCAGTGATAAGGCATGCCTATGTAATCTGGACTGTAACCACCAGAGGGGAAAGAAGTAGGATATAATCTTCAACACATAGTATTTTCAGAAAAGCCTGTCTTAGTTTTTTTGGGGATTCCCACATTTGTAATGTCTGCCCTTCCTCCTATCGCAACACAGCTGAGGGGAAAAGAAATGGGGAACTTCATGGTGTCTTTCTGTAAAGCTGCCTCTCCTGTGTTTTCGCCTGTTTCCAGGGATACCTTGCAGAGATGCCTCTGGTTTTTTGATGTATATTCCAAGACATGGAGATTGCTAATGGTGTGTGAGGCTTGGGGACACTTCCTTCTGAGAGGATATTTGAAACTGCTTTGAAAATGCAATGTTTTTGAGAGGTTTGTGTCACCTGCTACCTTCACTGTAGTTTTCACATCATAAAAAGACTTCACTATAAAGCTACTCTTGAGCATTGAGCCTTTGCTGCATGACTGACTTAATAGTTACTGGTTGGGTTGAAGGATCATTTTATGCCTTTTTTTATCCCCAGATTTTTTTTCATAAATGTTTTACAGCCCAAATATATTCTGACCTGATTTTATTACACTCACTTGTCTTGAGATCCCCTCATCCCTTTTTTGTATTTAATTTCATCTTACAATTATAACTATAGACTGTGTATTTTTATGTCTATCATCAGTATAGTGCCTGCATTGTGATCTGAAGGTGATTAGTGATCCAACAAAGCCAGATCAATGATGGTTTTGGCAAAATGGTCACATATCTTTCCCTAGTGGAATGCATAGATCCCTGTCAGTCCACAGTAGAGCACCAGAGCACCTCGTAGTGAAAGGAAAGCTAATTTACTAGGTTTAAATAGTACTGCAATCAGTGTGTTTACATCTAGCGGTAATTATCTCAAGTTTGTTGGATGATAAATTGATCCCACCCTACTCTTGTGTGACTTCGGATATTGTGTTTCTTATGTTTCTCTGGCCAGTATCTAGTGATCCTTGGGGTTGTGTTTTACTCTTCTGGGTAGCTGATAATCCATAACAACAGTGTTTAACGGTGGGAATGAAGAGATCTGCTTTGGATATCAAGAGCTCTACATGCTCTATGACATATGAGGAGGCCATAAGATGGTGATGGACTCCTCTATCCTTCATCTAACATTTGCTCAGTGTAGGAATGTTGGAAAGCAGTTCATTGTCCTCACAGGATCCCTGTGAGGTTGACAGTACTGCTGTCACCATTTGGCAGATGAGGAAATTTTTGGCAGAACAGAATCAAATGACATAACCAGCATTCCTTTAATATATATAAGATAGTGTTATATAGAAAGCAGGGATTCTGTGTTGCAGCACCTTATACCTCCCTCCCAAGTTAGGCTGGAGACTTTGCATTCTTCTTGCCATCTGTCCTAGTCAAAATTGCTCTGTTTTCTGCTCCAAACTAATTTCTCTAGATTTTCTCTAACTTCCCCCCTCTGAATATTGGAACGCTTTTGTGTGATGTTTACAAAGCATATGGAGGTGAGGGGAAATCTCAGAGGAGTCAGCTCATGGATGTTAAACCTTGAAACTTCATGACTATGGCCAAGCTGTGAGTAAGCACAGAGCGAACAGGAACCTTTCTATACTAGGTGTGTTCCTAAGGAGTCTATCTGTGATCTACAGCAGATTTTGGAAAGCAGGATGTTTTTGATATATCAAAGCAAAAGTAAGGGAATATCAATTTCTTTATTATTAGGGGGAAAAAATATGTTTAGATTTTTGTTTTCACTGACTTGATCCCACTTAGAAGAGAAGGAGAAAGGAAGGGGGGGGAGAAAAAAAGGGGAGATGGAGACGGAGCGTCAGAAGTTTTTCTGTATTATTTCTTTCTAGAAGAAACATCACTAGTGAGCCTATTAGTATGGCATTTTCAGTGGAAATACAGTATTTCTGCTGGACAAAAGGCAAGAATGTTTTATCTCATGGAATTTCCCACTCAGGAATGGAACAGCTCTTCATACTGCCACAGCTGCCTCAGCTCCTTAAATGGATTTAGCAAGTAGCTCAAAAGTACCCATCAGGACCCAAAGATGCAGCTGCTATGGTGGTTTTTCAGAACCTTAAAGGGGCATACCAAAAAAGTAGGAAAAAACTTTGCTATAAAAATTGTTAGTTGCAAAATAGGAAGGATCCTACATTTTGCCACTGAGTTATTAGCCATTTGTTTTGATTTTTGTCACAGCAACTTCTGCCTTGAATGTGCTATGAAATTTGTTTTGGTTTTGTTTTGTGTGCACTGAGCCCAAGCAAAAGCCTTCTGTGAGGATGTCGGTGCCATTTTGCTCTTAGATATTGTAGCTTTCATCTTGATGCTGTCTTGTAGTGACACTACTCTTGTTCACCCTTGTCTTAATGGTTCTTTTGATGTAAAATGCTTTTCTGAATGACTAGGCTAGCTCCTTGTTTTTAATTCAAATTGCTAAAGCCTGTTTTCACTGACTTATTACGTATGTAGTATCTAAATCCAGAGTTCATTTTCTTTCAGAAAAATCCTCAGAGGGTTGTTAAATACCAAGACACCACTTTTGATTCAGGAAGTTCCTGAGTCATAGAGTGCTACAGGAGAGTGTGCTGAGGAAGTTTTACAGCACACTGACCCCAGTCTCATACTCTTTCCTAAGTTTGTGCTGGTGGTTAGTGCTGGAAGCATAATGGATCTGTGGTCTCACCTGGTATGGCTCCTTTATGTCCCTATACACACAAAATGGATGTATGCCTTAGTTCCTCATGCCTTTTTTGGATCTTCTTTACTGCATTTCTTATTATTCAACTGGAAGTCACTTACGGAAAGATAAATATGTTTTAGGGTAATATCCCAGCAGAAATCCCAGAATGTATCTGTGTTAGTAACCTGGGCAGGGCCAGGAGCAGCAGCAGGTAGTGACCTGTGGAGTGTAACTGTTAGCACGCTCCATTGCATGGTTTTGCCTGTGCCAGCCAGCACTCCCTGCAATGGTGTCTGGATATGGATTAGGGCAACAATGTAAGCCAGGGACTATTCCAAGCAGGCAGATATGGATGAGGACTCCTCTTTGAGGAGTGAACAGAAGGACTGAGTTTAGCCATATGGACATGGACTGTGCCATAAAACTTGTGCTCAGGGGCAGGGAATTGGCCCTGGACTGCTTCATTTTCCATTCCAAGGCAGGCCTGTTGATTTCTGCGCCGTGGTGCCAGACCCTAAGACAGAATGCATTTACAGCTCTCTGTATACAGGACGTAATTTTAATGCTTGGCTCTCGCTCCAAAATATGTCACAGTGGACTTCAAGAGAATTGTTTATGTCCCCAGAACCTTAAGCTGGAATAATGACTCTAATTTATTTATGCACATTTTGACAGCTTGTTATGTTTTATTCCATAAAGCTAAATGTGGTCTCAACACCTTGGAGTTATTGCTACTGAGTAATGATACCAGAGAGAGATAGGGATTTTTATCTTTGAGCAGAGAAAAACTTTTCCATTCTGTAAGGGTTTGAAACTGCTGTCCTTGTGTCTGCATATCAATTTGAAAAAGGACAGTGAAACTGAGAGGTGATGTGGCCTGGCTGCATAACTGAGCAGGAACAGATCGACTCTATATCAACAGTGAATGCTTGAGCAACACAATAACACAATAACTGATGACCTATCACACTCAGACAAGAGATGGAGAACTCTGTCCTAGAGACATGTAAGTCCTTCTTTGTTCTCTAAATGAATAAATTTCTGGTTTAGATCTGCTGAATGATAGTTTGGTTACCCCTTTAGGGGAGATTCAGTCTCTATTCTCTCTCCACTGAGATCTGGTAAACAGACCCCTTCTGGTCTACAAAGGTTTTATCATTTTTGGGTGTGATTGTATAATTTATGTGCCTATAGTGTTTCCTGTGTCTAATATAATGAGTCAGACTTGGTGATACATTTACAGCTAATCAAGGTGTTCATAGGAGTATTGAATAGTTTTGTAAACTAGTAGGATGTGATATTGGCAGGTCGTAAGGCAGTTTTTACCAGGAGTTTAAAAGAAAACAAAAGAAAGCAACTGTGAAACCAAAGCACCAGACATTGAATTCTGTATGATCTGAGCCTCTTTTCCTGTTGTCTACAGTAATGTCTATACTATTAAAACATATGTGAGGAAACATCCCTAAACACTGTATTATTTACCTTTAGAAGGGTCTCTGTTAGGCTCTAGACTTGGCCTGATTAGGATTCTCCCAAATATATTTATGGACGCCAGTCAGGAATTAACTCCAACCAGGGACTCGTTTTGATCCAGTACACGACCATCTTGTTTTGGAGGCTAAGAGGGTTAAATAGTATGAATGGAAACTCTCTGCAACCAATAGCTGTAATCCCAAAGAACAGTCCTAGACTTGTTGAATTTTCTGGTACAGATGTAGCCAATGCAAGAGTACTTCTATACCATATACATTTGGAAGCAGTGTTGAAATTGGGAAGAATATATTTAACTTAATCCAGGCTGTATGGGAATGACAGAAATCACATTAACCCAGACTCTTAATTCCTTGCTGAATATCTTCTACTGGCTCTAAGCAGTACTAGCACAAGAAATATAACGTTCATGACGGGCCAGTGTGCATCCCTGGAGTCTCAGGGACTACTAAGAGACAAAGCTGTAAATCTGTCATGATAGACTGAAAAGAAAGAGGTACCACTCTAGGGGGGAACCCAGTGTAAGCATCGGCTCATGTTCCCTAACTTGAGTGACAGTCTGTGAGGCAGACTGATCAGTGCTTTTGGGCTTTAGTCCTAGTTTTAATGCATTATTTTTTTTCCTAAGGTTTCCTCTTACCCATTACTCCAACAGCACAATTTCCAGGGCTAAACTTATTTACAAGTCACAAACAGGACACCAGTTACTGCTTCAGATACAATGGGAGGATGTTGCTCAGCTGCTGATACAGATACACTGGTGAAAATAATCAGGTTACCATACATCTACTAACCACTTAGTCAAAGGTTTAATTAAGTTTATATTCCAAGAGAGAGTGAGTTGTCACCACGCTAGGATTCATGTGCAAAGTCACTCACCATCACATTCTAGTGGTAATGATTTGTTTTCTCACTATCTTATGGGACAGCTGTTAGTGACCATAGTCAACGTGAAAAACAGACCACCTTTGCAGCCCAAGCAGGAAGATCTGCTTGAAAGTGGAGAGTGAGTTGAATTCAGGGTTTGAATCTTGTATTACACGTGTCTTATGGGGATGTCAGGTTTATCGGGATGGCACTTGCATGTAGTTTTATAATCACTGTGACTGTTCCTTGGTAGCTAAAGTAACTTTCTGGGAAAATAATGTAAAAATTGTATTAGTACGCGATTTCTGGCATTTTTAAGTAATGAAATGCAGCTGAAAATGTTGGTAGCCAAATCTTGGCTATAACCTTATCTCAGAACTGTATAAGAGTACTTCATGCTCCTATCCTTTTTGTGCAAAGGCAGAAATTTGTTCTGTTTCCTGATCACCGTTCCTGCTGTTAGCAGAGACAGAACTTGAAGGTCTGAACCACTAGGAGTCTGATAGAAGTTGAGTTATACCATCAGTGAACTCTACCGTTGTCAATTATAGATATTTCTCTGGGTATTTCATCCTTGGCTTCTAGTCCTAGCCTAAAGTTATCTGGTTTCTTTTCAAAAGTGTCTGGTCCTGACATATAGTGTCGATTTGCACAGCCTATCTGTTTTTAGCACCTTAGACAGGCCTTGCCTTTACAGTGTCTTGTAAATCACACGTAGTTCATCTCTAGTTATGTCCCCTTCTCAGACAGGACACTGGCAACAAGAGATATGGTGGAGTTCCTGCCAGCAGGTGTTTCATTTTATTTGGCTGCTGTAGGGGTTTTTGATATACTAGCATGATTTTTTTTTTTCCCTATCTGTGAATTCATGTGAAAATGAATTATGGAGCTGAGGCCTGGCCTGCATTAGGAAGTTGCCCTGCTTTAAATTAATTCTCTATACAGTCAAATTTGACCTTTGGATCTTTGGAAAGGCCAGCCTCCAAATGCTTTCCCATTTTCATACACCATGGGAAGGAGTTTGCATCTTCATATTCCTGCTCCAGAGAGATTCACCCTGCAGGACAATGACGTGGTTAGTTTTCTGGCAGATAAGCAAATACATCATAGCAAACTTGAAAAATCATCTTCTTTTCTAACTTCTCAGTCCATTTTTGTTTTACCTTCATGGCCCACAGTTTCTGTGCCATGAGACACACTAGAGTTTATCTCCAAAATGTTGTCCCCTGAGTTTTAGTAGCACATTGAAAGCAAATGCACATGGTACATAAGTTACCAAGCTTAGTCCTTCAGCTAACATGGCTAGCTATCTAAGAAAAAATAATTTGCTTTCTACAGACTTTAGTCTCCAGCCCATCTGGATACCTGAGTTTACAGAGCCACAGCCCACAGTACCTTTTAGCGTTTTCCCATATATGGACATCTGTGAAAAGGAGATTGTGACTTTGTATGACCTTTATAAAGGGCTGCCACAAGGTTATATATTTTATTGTGGGCTACATTTTGCTAGATTTTACACATATGGAATAACATCTTCCTCTGCAATAGTCTCACCTATATAATGGTGTCAGAATCTGCCCTATCAGCTGGAGTGAGGTATTTCACACTGTATCTGATATTGTTTCCTTTTTATCTGCTGAGAAAGAGTACTTTGCTCTGTACCCTGATATCCCATGGCTCTCTTTTTGGAGGTCTGTTCACACATCTTGATTCCATCTGTACTCTTGAAGAGGCCAGTTAGGTGGAAGATGTATCTGTCAAACACATGTAGATTCTGGACAGCAGCCCTTTACGGGTCACGCCTTGAAACATTACTAATTTGATTTCAAAGGGGTCTATTACAAAATGTCTTTTGTGTTGTTAGGCCTCAGGAGAAGGACCTCAGTCAGACACAGTGAAATGCTGCATTTGCTGTAGCCATTGAGCTCCTTGTTGGAACAGATATAAGAATCAGTCATGTCTTTGTCTTGGAGCTTAACACCTCTTCAGGAGGAGTCCCCTGATGAGAGAGGGGGATGGCTGAATGTGTGTTAAAAGGTCCTGGGGACAGAAATTTAGTGATCCACAGCATCCATCTGATGCTGTCCAAAGCTGTTGGGCAACCTCAGGAAATGAGTAGAAATCCGACTCTTGTTTGACTAGTCTGAGTCCTGAAAGTGGGATGGTGGATGCGAGAGAGTTGATGTACACATCTGTGCACTCTGTGGCAGTGCTTTGAAGATCTGTGTTGTAGCCTGTGGCTTTTTATGATGCAGTCATGTGCATTTTTAGGACTAAGAATTAGACACCTTTGTGCTTGAAGTTAAGCATGACCGTGACTCATTCAGCTGTCACTCTTACAGCCCTAGTGTGAGAACCATATGGATGGGAAGATGTAACCTAGACCCAAGGTACAAGTTCACAGATTGTAAGATAGGAGACCAAACACTGAAGCAGCATCTGTCAAAAGTGAGTTATTGGTAAAAGTTTCCTCTTCTGTTTGGTCAAATTTCCAACAGAAATGAATCTATTGTCTCAAAGTAGTGGCTTTTCCCACTGGTAAGCTATGGATCTTCCCCTACAGCCACTTCAGTATTTGCGGTTAGTTACAGTTGCTTATGAGCAACTGCTGCACAATCTCTGAGTACATTAGAGCCATAGTAGTAACCTGACTGGCATTCATAAACAGGCAACACTTGGGACTTAGTAATACTCTAACTCAGTGCAGCAGTGTGCCAAAATAAAGGTCATTTCAATTTCATGTTATGTCACGCAGTTTTGAAGTGACATGTGTTTAACGAGTTTTCTCCAGTAAATGAATGATAGCAAGTATTACACTAATAGGCTTTGATGATATGCCCACAAAAAAAAAAGAAAAAAAGATACAAAATCTTTCCAAAAACATTAAACTGATATTTTACTAGAGGGAAAAACAGAGGAAAAATTCAAACTCCTGCCCCTAAGCTCTGTAATGAAGCAAATTAAGCTTTTTGGCCCTTTCCAGATGATGTTTTACAGAAGTTTCACTGTTATTTATTTGTGTCCATCACTACTACATTGAGGCTGATGTTCTGATAGGAATAGGAGAACATGAAGAGCAAAAGTTGAGCTTACCACAGAAGCTGTATCACAAACTTCATGACAGGACCACCGAAGGAGTGAAAAACTGGTCCCAATGTGTATGTAGCCTATAATTGTGGATAGAAAGGTTTGGAGTAGTTTCCATCTTCTCGTATAGCAGTGCCTACTTGTCTGGCTACTCTACCCGTTACTCCAGCTAGTTGTTCTCTCTCATCTTTCTGTCAGGCTATGGACTCACACAAGCACAAATCAGAACACAGGAGATGCCATCTGAACATCAGGAAACACTTTGTCATGGTAAGGGTGTTCAAACACTGGCACAGATTACCCAGAGAGCCTGTGAAGTCTCCATCCTTGAAGATGCTCAAAAGCTACCTGGATATAGTCCTTGGCAACCTGCTTCAGGTGACCCTGCTTGAACTCAGATGACCTCCAGAAGTCCCTTCCAACTGCAACCATTTTATAACTCTATGATTCTGTTAGTGCTTGATCAGGACTGTTGACATCATGTCATTCAAAGGTTTAAAGGCATTGAACAAAATCTGTTATGCAATATTACTCTTGGGAATGCTGCTTTTGGTGTCAGCAGCAGGTTATGTGGCATGTTAAAAAAACCACAGTAGTTCCTTCAGTATAGAAGAGAGAGCTGTTTTCCTTCTTGGTGGTGTAGCTTTCAGGTGTGCAGGAGGGGCTGTTGGGTTGAGATGCTTCTCCAAGGAGGGCATGTGACAACTATAGGAACTAGGGTGAACACTGGTAAATGGCTGGTAGTGTAAACACCAGAAAAGTACACCTTTCATCAATTTGCAACAAATCCTATACCAGATGGGTTTTACAGAAGTCAGTTCTTAATGTTCTACATAATGTTCAGTGGTCAGAGGATAAACTGCTTTTTGAGCTGGTCGCACATCATATCTTGTCTTCTTTTTAGTTGCTACTCCCATTGAAATCAAACTGATGGTAAGTTGTGAAGTGAGAAGTTGATACTTGTATGCAAAATAGAGTCACACAATCACAGAATGGTTGGGGTTGGAAGGGACGTCTAAAGATTATCTAAACCCAACCCCTCTTCTTAAGCAGGTCTGCCTAGATCAAGTCACACAGGAATGAATCCAGGCAGATTTTGAAAGCCTCCAGAGAAGGAGACTCCACACCCCTCCTCGGCAGCCTGTGCCACGGCTCCCTCACCTGAACAGCAAAATAGTTTTTCCTTATGTTTAAGTGGAACTTTTTGGGTCCAGTTTTTGTATGTTACCCCTAGTCCTATCACTGGACACTACAGAAAAAAAGTGATGCCCTATCTTCCTGACATCCACCTTTCAGATACTTGTAACTGTTAATGAAGATGCCCATCAGTTTCCTCTTCTCCAGGCTGAACAGCTCTAGATCCTGCAGTCTCATAAGGAAGATGCTCCAGTCCCCTCATCATCTTGGTGGCCCTGCACTGGAGTGTCTCCAGAGGTTCTCTGTACCTCTTGAGCTGGGGAGCCCAGAACTGGACACAGGACTCCTGATGAGGCCTCATCAGGGCATAGTAGAGGTGGAGCAGAACCTCCCTCGACGTGCTGGCCACACTCTTCTTGATGCATTCCAGGATGCCTTCTTGGCCTTCTTGGCCACAAGGGCACTTTGCTGACTCATCTGTAGTTTATTGTCAACGAGGACTCCCAGGTCTCTCTCTGCAGAGCTGCTCTTCAGCAGGTCAGTCCCCAGCCTGTACTGGTGCATGAGGTTGTGCTTCTTGAGGTGCAGGACTCTGCACTTGTCCTTGATGAACCTGATTAGGTTCCTCTCTGCCCAACAGCCAGTCAAGATTCCACACCTCCTGTCCTCCCTCATTGAGCAATAGCAATAGGAAAGGATCAGGACTGGTTTCCTGGCAAAATCTGGCAGCTAAAGTCATTGCAATAAATTTCCTTTGGAAATTTCCTTTGTTTCTGAGCACTACTGGTGGTGTTATGTAGTAGTTCCCCTTAGGTACACAAACTGCAAAAAGACTGCTGTGTTGCATACAGATGCTAAATCTTTCTGTCTTGTTCAGCTAATCAATTGCTTTTTTTGGGTCAATGGTTATATGAAATCATTTAACAAAGGACAACTAAGTCCATACAAATAATAAATTAAAAAGTAGAAAGAGACCATATACTCGCTGTCTTAAGGAGTATGAAATTTAATAATACAACCATTTGGTACCACTCTAAATTGTTTGTGCAACCTGCTCTCTCTATATTTTTCTAGTACATGGGCATGAAGAATTACATGAGCTTCCATGATGAAAATATTTGGCTTACAAATTATTTTAGCAAATTTTGAAATGTTTCTAGTCATATAAAACTCAATGCCAGAAGATAAACAAAATTATTTCAGGAATATTTACGATGCTGTGCTTGTTATGAAACATAGTTTAATGCATTCATAGTAATAGGAAACTGAAGTTATTATATTTTCATTGAATGTGTCACACAACTGAGAAATCTCTTAAGACAAAAAAAATACTTGTCTTTGATACTTTTTGACTGATAAAATGCCCAGTAAAGTCAGGGGAAATTCTCTTCTGAATAGAAATAGCAGGATAGCACTGGACTTCATTTGTCATAGATTTCTGTATAGCTGTGCATACATTGTGTCACTGTTTCTAATATGCTTTGTTATCTGTCAGGTTAAGTTATTCTTAAGATCCCTTTTTACATTCTAGGTAGGCACTGTCATGGTGACTCTGTGCTAGGTACTGAGGCTAATCAGCCTCTGGCACTCATATACGTGCACTCAGAAGAGGAGCTGAGAGTGTGGGGACTGTGAAAGTGCTGGTGCCAGGGATGTCAGAGCCAGTAACCAGCCTGACATTATGGGCTTGAGGGAAACCACCCCCTGGGACTGCAGCTGTGCTGTGGGACTGAAGACAGGCTGGATTGCAGACGTATAGTAATGCTTAAAGGCCGACTGCACTGTCAGAGCATCGTGTCTCTTGTTTCACAGGAGAATTGTATGCAATCTTTGGGCCTTTCATGTCTTGGATTTTATCCTGAGATACATCTCCTTTTGAAAAGACATTAAAAGGTGTCTAGCATGTATGTGGGTAGGATTTTTTTCGTAGAAGGAGAGAAATTTCTCAGACTTTGCATGTAGATTGTTGGAAAGGGAGGACACGCTGTTATATAAACTTGGAGCTTGTGAAATGTGAGTGGAGTGTGTTCTGTAAATGATGCATTTGTTTGAATAAGTGATCACAATGAAACAATGCATTTTAATAGTTTTATTTTTGTTAGAATAATCCTGTAGTCCAGGAATAAATAATATGGATGCCATGAAAATAGTCTCCAAACTATACTGTAGTGTTTGACTTTAGTGAGATTATGTGCAGGTAGTTATAGGGAAAATCAGTTACTACTTCCAAAATAACCAGGACTTTGCCAAAACTGAATTTGCATTGCATTTGCAGAGATTCTGTATCTATACAATGGGTTGAAAAGTAATGATGGGAATTCTCTTACTATAAAAATATGAGCCACTGGCCAAAAAAAAGGTAAGTTCTATCTGTTGTTGCTTTTGACTGATGCTATTACACAGAACCGCTACTATGTTGGCACTTTATTTTAAAAGTTAATTGTGTTTTTTTAGGACTCCTAACAGTTCCTGGCTTGCATGGAATCCCACTTGTCCTCTGGGTGCATTCTCTCTTCATTAGTGTTTCTTTTGTATTTCAAGATGCTATGTGCTGCCCATGACACGAATGTGTATCTCCCAGAGGAACTTCCCATGCTGGAAGGGCTGGATAAAAGACAGTGCACGATCCTTTTGGCCTGATCTACATCTACAAATGGGAGCAATTGTGGCATCAGGGCACATATCCTAGAAAGTACTTCAGGTAGTATTGGAGTGCTGGAGTTGTTTTTGTTATACAGAGATGGTTTCAGCACATTATAGGAGGAAAAGGCTCTAATTAGTATTCAAGGAGGGATGAACAGATTGAAAGTTATGTTTGGGATGGGCTCTTGTCGCTACTGAAAATAACTGTAGAGTCTCCAGGGAGTCTATTCAACTCTGCCACATCTATGTTAAAAGGAAACCACGTCAGTTGTACTGAGGAATTTGGATGATTTTCATAAAACCACTTCAGCATGGCTTAGTGTTTTATCAGTTTTAAAGAGTGCAGTACCTTTCTAGGACAGGATAGGGATTTGAAAAGTAAATAAACCATTCCTGTATCAGGATGAAGAAAAAAAGTGGATGAGGAGGAGCGTGGGAAAAACTTACTGTAAAGATAGATTTTACTGCATATAATGGCACAGAGCTGCCTGTGCTAGCTTTGGGGACCAGCTCTCCACTGTCCTGCTCTGTGGGCTGCAAAATGGCTGCAAAAGTCTGCTCCGAGTGACCATGTTTTACAGTCTTGGCACAGATTTAAATACTGTGTGAGACCACAAAGAAGCAGACCCAGGTATGGGTTATAAGAAAATATTCTGTAGACTCAATTCTAGATGCAAGAGGTTTCTCTGCTCACTGCCAACAGGATCTGCAGCCCACTCAACAGCTGCTCTACTTAATTGTTCCATATCTTTTCTTGGCCAAAATATTTTTTCTTGTGCCTGGAAGACCACCTGTAAGATTAACCATGAAAAATGATTTTTAAGATGTCTTATTTGCCCTTGAGAGAAAAACTCTCTATTGGTAGACAATATTTCACACAATGGGAGCTGAGGTTCAGACTTGGTCATGCTGCTTCTAACTTTTCCCTGCATGACTGCACCATAGCTTGAATTGACCATAGCAAGTAAATTGAAGTTGTTAGTTCATTTAATTGTCATTTCTGTGTCTGTGCACTAAGTCAGTCAATGCTTCTTCTCAAATGTCTGCTACTACATCACATAGCTGCTCACGTGACCGTTGGATGTGTATTGATGGTGCTAATGGAGTCCTTGAGCCAAGCTTACATCTAGCAATGTCACAGCTTCCCAGACATTGATCATGGTGGTAATTTGTTCTGCAGCAGTGTCCTGAAAATCCAGACAGCATCAGCATCCAATGTACTAGTAGTGATAGGGTGACATAGCCCCAGGGCTGAAGAGGCTACATGAAACTTGAAAAAAAGACAGTAAAAAGTAGCAACAACAGTGTGGTAGTGATACAGAATGCATAGGCTAGCTTTGCAGTCATTGAGATTCAGCATCACTTGGAATACCTTAAAAATAGTGAAGGTAGTAATAATTTTTTAAATATTAATCTTGTCAATTATATTTAATTAAAAAGGAACTTAATAATGAACTTTACTGGCCATTCTGAAACTAGCAAACATGGATGATTATTTTTTTTATGGACCAGATGATAGAGGAGTTTTGGTGAATGTTTGAAAGATTAGCAGTAATCTTAGAAGTTAGTCTAAGGAAGATTTTCCTTTGACCTGAGTGTTGCAATGGTCCTGTTAGATCTGGAAACACCTTGTAGAACACAGCTGTTAGGTCACTAGTCCACCTGACCCTGAAGATATTTCTCTTAGCTGTATTCTATGTAGAGATGTGTTTTCATGTTATTTTGAAAGCTGATATTGATTTAACTCTATTTTGCCTCCTTTCTGTCTACAACATGCTGTAAATAATCACTGCGCCTCTTGGATGTTTTGCAGCTTACCAGCATTTGTAGACTCACCACTTCTGATCTCTGACAACCTTAACTATATCTGAACTAATGACATAGAGATGAAAAGCTATGCATTCCATGACTGACCCTTTGAGAAATATATTATCCTTCTCTGCCTGTTTTGCATCTAGGGAAAATTATTTTTTTTATTGTCTCTTTTTCTTCCTGGATTTCTCTCTATTAAATGCTTTCCTTAAAAATGTCTTTGAGACCTCTCCTGGTGAGCATAATGGTCATCTTAATTAAGGAATAAGCAAGCAGAACAGCTCATACTAATTTCTTTGGGAGCAGAGGCGTCTGATTGTTATTTGCATTGATAATCATTCCATCATTCTAAGAATTCTGCTGGAAAACAGAGTTCTATGTACAAACGAAAAGCTTCACATGTCTGAGGGGGAGGTCAGAGGTGATACTCACCGCTGTACAAAGGATCTGGGATAATGATAAGTAGTTTGCAACCACCTGACACTGTGACCCAGACAGAGAAAGGTGCCTGGGGTGTACTGAGGAGAAATGACACAGTTGCATATTTATTGTGCTGACATCAACTGTGGGGCCACAAACAAGAATTAGTTCTTTCTCAGGATGAAAAAGGGGAAAAAAAAAAAGGGTATCCCATTGGGCTCCACTGGAGGAATGCTTAGTTAATGAAGATGCTAAGCCTATTGAAATGTTGAGAGTAGATCCTGTTTCCCTACTGCTTACTCTGCCAAAGTAAGGCCATTATAGGACCAAAGCAGTGTATCCATGGGAACATAGAACTCAACTATAAGATTTAAAGTGCTTAAGGGAATAACTGGTTTTTGGTTTGTTTGTTTGTTTTGTTTTTCTTTTTTTTTAAAATAATGTTGTGAACTTTTAAATTAATTGTCTAAAAATGGTATTTTATTAACATATCCAAGAAGCAATGACTGTGTTATGGTAGGTGGACCTGCTTTAGCAGAGGAGTTAGACTAGATGATCTCAAAAGATCCCTTCCAACCCCTATCGTTCTGTGATTCTGTATTCATAAAGGATGTTACTTTAATGAGTAAATCTGGTTCTCAGAAGTCACGATTACTTTGTAAGAAAGAGGACTAATAATGTGAATGAGTGTTTTCAGGATCATATTGCACTGTGCATTGGAAATTTCTCACAGTTAATGGTTCCTCCAGCTAGTCATTTACTGCCAGAAAAGCCCTCCTTATTGATTGTTACTGCGTATTAATGGATATATCAGATATTTGTTTTGCAAATTTCTTGGTTTTTTGTGTTTTTTTTATTGATTCCTCCGAGGGTAAATGAGCTGCTGAATTGGAAATAGGCAGTCCTGTTCTGCTAGGTCTAAATATATTTTCAAAGTATCAGATCTGTTATAGGAAAATTTGTTGCAGGCATTTGGATTCCAATGACATAATTGGTTGCAAGAAGTTTTGTTATATAAATGGGAACTCAGAAAACAGCTGCATGGACCGTGTCAAGAGTACTAGCATGTGAGGAATCACAGGGAGGTAAATTTCCAGTAGAATTCTAGATACCTGTCTTCAGCAATGTCCGTGGAAAAGCCAAAGCTGTGTGCACAAATCAAAGGGCACATCTCCAGCTACTGCAGTTGTATGTGCAAATGAAAATTTAGCAGGCATAAGTTTAGTATTCTTGTTTAAATTGGTTGTGCCAATATCTGGGAGGTGATTGGATGAGTTTATCAGTGTTCCAGATATAGCTTATAATTTTTGCTTCACATTATAAACATAGCTATTAACTGAAACATATCTGCATTTACTGAAATGAGTTTCATTCATTGAAGACATTGGGGCATGTTTGAATGCCTTTTTGCTTTGTGTAAAGACAACAATAAGTCTTGCACATTTGCTAATTAAATCAAGCTTCAAAGTTAACCCAAATTACTACTTTGATGAAGGAGCAGGCTTAATGCATTCAACTAAAAATTTCTTTTTTTACCTAAATATTTTTTATTGTAGGTTTATTTTTGGGAGGACCTTGAATAAAGACATTGCCCTTGGGAAGAAACATTGGAATTTTAGGGTTCTTTGAAATGAATGTGTAAGGGTAGGATATATGTCATGACTGTACTGCCTCACATAGTTGGATAAAAAGAATTTTAAATACTGTTGTACCAAACACACAATAAAAATGTCTAACATTTCAGTGGACATAGTTGTGTGTGAAGTTACTTCAGAATGAAGCTCATGGACATGCACTAGTATAGGCTGGGGACTGACTGCTGGAGGGGAATGACTACTGGAGAGAGACCTGGGAATCCTGGTTGATAACAAACTAAAGATGAGCCAGCAAAGTGCCCTTGTGGCCAAGAAGGCATCCTGGGATACATCAATAAGAGTGTGGCCAGCAGGTCGAGGGAGGTTCTGCTCCCCCTCTACTCTGCCCTGGTGAGGCCTCATCTGGAGTACTGTGTCCAGTTCTGGGCTCCTCAGCTCAAGAGGGACAGAGAACTTCTGGAGAGAGTCCAGCGCAGGGCCACCAAGATGATCAGGGGACTGGAGCACCTTCCTTACGAGGAAAGGCTGCGGGAACTGGGACTGTTCAGTCTAGAGAAGAGGAGACTGAGGGGGAATCTCATTAGTATTTACAAATATCTAAATGGTGGATGTCAGGAGGTTGAGGAATCCTTTTTTTTTATTATTTATCTGGTGACGGAGTAATGGAAAGAAGCTGGAACACAAAAAGTTCCACTTAAACATAAGGAAAAACTACTTTTCAGGTGAGGGAGCCCTGGCACAGGCTGCCCAGGGAGGGTGTGGAGTCTCCTTTTCTGGAGGTCTTCAAAACCTGCCTGGACGTGTACCTGTGTGACCTGATCTAGGTGGATCTGCTTGAGCAATAGGATTAGACTAGATGATCTCTAAAGGTCCTTTCCAACCCCTACCGTTCTATGATTCTATGACTTCTTCAGAGTTAGTATCTCTTCTTGTGGCTCTATCATATTTGGATTACAAACCTAAGAAATTTAAACTTGAGGTAACAAAATTTTGCATTAAAATTTTGGTATTTGCTTCTCAGCAGTTATGAATCAATTTTATTTTTATTATTTCCTCAGAATAAAGTCTAGTTTTGAGCTAGTGGAGAATTAAAGCAATTGTTCAGAATATCTGAATTCACTAAATTATTTTTATGGAAGTGTTTATTGTGATCACTGGTTTTTGCACAATCATTCCCTATAAATCCCAAATGGATTCTAAAAATTAGGCTAGTCATTATCTAGTAGGATAATGACTATCAGTTACAACTGATTATCTTTATGCCCGTGCATGAACTTGAGAATCCTACTTTTCCTACAAATACTTTTATGTGAATTTTCAGACAACAGTAATTCAGGGCTCGCTGCCTTCAATTGAAAGTTAATTTAGATGAAAGTAAGGTTTGTGTTTAAAGTGCAAAAGCTCTTCCTGCATAAGTGCATGTGTGGACAGTTATACTTTGGGAATCAAAATGTCTTCTTGTTTCAGGTAATCTACTTTGAAAATAGAAGTATTTAGTTTAATCCTTCGTTTAACTGGAACAGGTCCACTTATTCCAGTTCACCTGTGAGTTATGTTGGAAAGGGAGTAGCTTTTCTGAATAACTACTATTCATTTCAGAAATATTTTTCCAACTACTTAGTTCTGAGCCTGATCTCTGTTGACTCACTTTGCAGCCTTCCAAATTTTGCAACCATCTCATCAAATAACAGACTCCGTTTTAAATGCTGGGAAGACTGCTTCAAAGCTCAGTCTAAGCTGTACTGAGTATTTGTGATAGAAATGTAACTTCATTTTTTTAGATATGGTGCTAACAGTGTAACAATAAAAATGTCAGTGATGATGATCACTAATTGAGGAAATTAAATCACTGATTGTTTTGGCACAGAGGAAATCACTGCATGTACACAAATCCTATCAATCTCAGTTAAATGTTGCCATAACTTAGGAACAATTCCCTGTACCAAAACTTAAAGCTATAAGATCCAACGACCAAGTCTTGTTATCTCAGAGTGTCTGAACTCTGCTTAACCAACTAGAACTGTAATATGGTTGAGAACTTGAGACACAATTGCAAAATACACATCTTTTGGACACTTGAGTGGATTCTGAGACTTAAAATAAAATCATTGCACTTGGTCTCTTGAGGGACTCAAGTTATTTTTTTAATTTTTATTTTGAATGAGAATTTAAGATCTTTATGCAGTTTGTAGAATGGCTGATGTGCGTACCTGGGTTAGTCTGAAGGTGAAATACCTTTTATATTGGACATTTCATACTACTGTCCTGCTAAAGTTCCAAGTCATTAGCTTAGCAAAGGAGAGCTTAAATATAAGCATAGTCAATCGGGAGGAAAAAAAAGTCTACTGCATAGTATGCCTAGTGATAGAAAAAGCTGCAGAATGTGAACATAAATTTTTAATTCAACATTTCTTAATTTAAAAAACAAAACAAAACAAAAACACCACCAATCCCTTCCTCCCTGACAAGCTTGTGAAAACTAGGTCTGAATTCCCAGTGGGAATAATGAGCAACAGCACGAGTGAATGCTGGGAGAGAAGAATGCAATTGTATTAGGCTCCATCACAATGGGAGGTAAACCCAAATCATTTATAAAAGGTAAATGCTGGCAGAACACAGGGAGCTCAGAGCACCACACTGCAGGTGTGATTTATGAGGCTGGGGACTGGCTATAAATCAAACCCTTTTGTTTTAAATAGTACTGCTTCAATGCAGGAGATCAGTTTACATGTAGAGGAAATGATGAAAAAAATGCAGTGCATTACATCCCAAGAATATTATAGAATCAGCTTTACAATGCGACTATCAGTACCACATTCAGACAATGGATATCTGATGTGTAATTTAACGAATGCTCCCACTGCTTGAGCAGAGTGCCCTGATCTAGCAACTCAAGTTTGTTTCAAATGTATTAATTATGGGATCTATTTTGTGAGACCAGCTGATTAAATCATTGCACTTATATCAAGAATGCATTGGCTATTCCTGGTAACTAGCTAGAGATGTCCTTTTATGCCACCAAAGACTCTACCTGTTTCTGTGTTATCTGTGTGTTTCCTTAAATATAAAGCTTTATGGGTTTCATTATTTAGTGACCTTGTCCTTTGAAAACGGGTGAATAAAACAGTTAATTCCTAAGGATTCAAATGGAGAGTAGGCATCCTGGAAAGTTCTGCATGATTACAGGAAAATACACACCTCTGGCAAAGAAAAGTACTTTTTTTTCCCTATATTGGTTGTCTAATTATCAAATGGAAGAAATTTTTAAAGATAATGAGCAAAATTATTTCTTCTGCTCTACTTTCTGTATCTGCCAGAGCTTATCTTGGCTGCGTATTTTGCATTCATTCTGCATACATATTGCTAGAGCAAACTATATGCCTGAACCCACACTGTATGTCCTGGCAACACAGAAGCCAGAGAAGCACTTAAAAAACCTGAGAGGACAAAAGACCATGAAGGGAGGTACAGTGGTTATATTACTGTTCAAAAAAATTTAGTGAAATAAAAGCTGAATGCATTGCACTTGCATATATCCTAGTCATTTAATGTAATGGTCTTATATTGGTAATGATGAGTGTAAGGAGTTGCCTTTAATTCACTAATAAGCAGAGTGTCTTTATGTCAGCAAGGAGCCAAGAGACATCTTGTATTGCAATGCTTTATTACTTTCCAAGAGTACAATATGCAAACACTACAGAAATACATGAACACAACTTCCATAATATTTCTGAGACTCTGATATTGATACAGCCAGCATCAGCTATTGCTGCGGGCGTTAATATCAATCGCTAGTGTGAGGAAAGTTTCATTGCACTGAAATAATTGATTTTTTTTCTTATTGTTATAAAAGCACAACTAGTGCCATAAATTTATGGGGCATTCTATAAATATAAAAACATATTCCCTGCTCAGTAGAGCTTGCAAAAAGGTATATTGGTGATGAACAGAGAAAAGAAATAAGTGACTGAAATGACTTTTACCGATTTCTTGAATCTGTCCAGGTTTACAGTTGATAATGGGCCAGATGTTTAGAAGAATTTGGGCTTCTGTTTTCCAAAGGTAGGGTGCTTAAGTGTTTTTAAAAATATAATAATTTTACCTGTAAAATCTCATGCACCATAAAAAGCACATTATGTGGAGGAGGAGCAGAGTTGGCTTTGTACCCTATGAATTTTCTGTTGTCCTGGACAGTAGAGTCAATTTAGATAGATAGCCTTGAAAGGGGTCTGCCCAAGTTGTGAAGTCCTCTTGGGTTGCAGTGCCAATTGTAATCTTCATAACAGTCTATATTTTAACTACATTCCTGAAAACTCTTTCTTCCTTATTTTTTTCTTTTCTTCTGGGCAAACATTCTCTCCTCTCTTTTTCTATTATGCCACAAGAGAAATACTTTTGTGGGCCAGAAGTAGTGTTTTAAAACCCATTTTTGCAAACTCACTTGCTTTTTACACAAATAAAGATGTCACTCCAGGGACCTTGTTGCAACAGTTGAGAAAAAATGTAATTAAAGACTATTTAAACGTTGAATTTCTTTGCCATCATAAAGGTTAAATACACGGAAAAGCAAAATAACATTTATATAGCAGGAACAATAATGAAGGGTTTACATCTGTAGCCTCCATGAACAGTGGAGGTTGTGGCTTTTCCTATGTACAGTCATCAGGAATAGCTGGTAATTACCAAGTTCAAAGCCTATTGTCTCCTCCAAAAAGCTGACTTGTTTTTTTGAGGCCGTTACAGAATGACGTGACGTCTGATGACTCTATTCCTTTTATAGGTCTTCATGATATGCATTGAATCCTGACCAGGAATGGAAACTAATTCTTGTGAACGTATTTACAGGATGATGTGTAGTAGATCTAGCAAAGGCTGAAGGCTGGTAATAGTGACTGATGTAGTACCACGGAGAAAAGAAACCCGAACACTGCTCTCCAAGGAGGCCGAGTGAGGAGTGAGGTAATAACAGGTTTCATTGCCCGGTTGGGGTTGACAGACGGAGAGGTGATTTTGCTCCTAAAATTGTGCCGAGAGGATGGCAGGCAGCGTGTGTTTCACATATATGCGGTAGGTGACAGGACAGGCTTGTTCAGTGATCTAGGAAGGCATTGTGCTACATACAAAAGTCTCCTGCAGCTGAGGAGTATTTTTTCCTATTGCAGGGCTGATATGTTGAATACCTCTCTGCAAATCTTGAATTCAGCCTTGCTGTCATTTTCTCACTGCATAATCTCATTAAGCCAATGGGTATTACACTGAGGTAAAATCACAGGAGGACTTTTTGTATTCTGTGGCTGAACATCCTGAACAAAGGGAACATCCTGAATATATTCAGGTAAGTGAAAAACAGGTGTTGGCATGCACAAACTATTTCAAAATGTCTGCTGCAGTGGCTGCAATCAGGAAATGTTCCATAGGAGCTTACATACAAAACCATGCTCTGTGAGCAGGGTGTATAAAGAGGGCAGTTCATGAACTTTGCTTCTTAAACCATAAGCTTCCACATAGGAAGCTCAAGTAGGTCAGGTACTGAGGGAGCCAGGAAATGCACATATGTGTGTGATGCAAATCTGATAGCCTGTCTGGTAACTGGGAGTGGCCAACAGACATCCATCCCAGTTTGTCAGACGTGTTTATACATTTTCTGAGATGTTACAGATATAAATTGTGTATCAGAGCTTAGAATCTGACCTTAAAAAGTAGGTGTCTTCTAAGATTGTATTAAATTTCCTTGTGTTAAGAGTTAGTTTTCCAACTTAATCAACATTTACAAATTCATTCAGCACCGCACTGATGATGTGCTTACAGCAATCTCCATTCAGCAAAACGTTTAACTTTAAATACATGCTCTGGTAACAGAACTTAAAATTAAGTGTGGGTTTACATGCTTTGCAAAACTGGGTTTCAACCTTGAGCCTCTGGATGGTAAACTTAGTCATGAAGGTTTGGTTCGTAGTGCGAGATATCTGCCTTTTTACTCAGAAGGGGACTGACACGGGAGGTGTCACTGGAAACTGCAACTGCTGGTGAACAGTTAGCAGGAGATTGTATAACCCCTTTTAAAATAACAGCTAAACATGCGAGTAGGTATAAAATTAGCAGAAGTAGGTTTTTAACATAATGATATTTAAAAAGGAAAATTTTTGGAAGACTGAAGTTTCAGTTTCAAATTAAGTGGCAAATTTGTAATTCAGAAAAAGTTTGCAATCACCTGTAACCTTCAGGGTCCAGATGGCTGCAGACAGACATTCCCTTTGTAAGTAATCAATTTTTCCAAGATCCTGGTTTTGTAAATATGTAAAATAAATGAATAAACAAATACATACTGACATGTGTTTTGATGTGCCTCACCATTCCTCCGATATTACCCTGTGGGATACAATAAAGGCATGAGGAATCAGAATAAAGGGATTGGGAATATCAGGGCTAAAGGCTTTCTTTTGTTCCTTGTCAGAAATAAAGACGTCAGAATTGGCGCTTTTGAGGATGCCCTGTTAGGACTGGGCTCTAATACATGTTAGAAATGCCATCTGCAGCTGCACTGCTAGTGGAGGTCTCCAAAGTCCACAAAGATGTTTGCAGTCTGAACATGGGACCTCTTAAGTTTCACTGTGCCATTGGCAACGGTGGTATCTATCTTCCTCCCTTGCTGTCTGCAGGACAGAAGCATCATGATCTCCCAGCTACAGCAAACTGAGGAACCCAATCATCCTTATCTGCTCTCAAAAACCTGCACTGGGAGGAGTATCTCAGGAATCGTAACTTCCCGGTGTGACTTGAATGCTCCATCCCAATGTCTGTGGATGGCTTCTGAATTTTAAAGCATTTGTATGCTTTTTTAAGCATCAATATGAAAGATGTTCTCTTATGAAAGAAGTTCATTAGTAGAACAGCACTCCCTCAAAGCGTTGTAGGGATTAGTGCTCCAGATAAGAGCACTTTCTGGTCTTTCAGACTTGCCAGCAGGCAACACTATGTGGCAATGGGAACATGCTTTAAAAGCCCTGATTAGGCATTAATGTAGGTGCTATTTTCTATCTTTAAAGTACCTCTGATAAATTATTGTCACACTCCAGTGATTTATAAGGTTTGAGGTAGGCTGTCTGGTGGGGGATGTGAGTGGAATGGAGGATCCCATCAGATCTTGCCTACTCAAACCTTATAAACTGCTGGAAGTAGAGTTTTGGAGCAGGACTCTGGATTGGTTTGTAATTATTTATGCATTATTTTAGTTTAATAGATGTGAAGAGTATAAAACAGAGTGAGCAAACTATTGCTTCAAAGAGAAATATTTTTAAAAAAATTGAAGACACTTGTCCTAATTGTTGTATATTACATTAATTTTAATTCTTAATTAAACTGAATATTGTAGGATGATTTTTTAAATGATTTATTTAACGTCCTTGTAAAATATTACTCTCTCTCTTTAGTTCCAGCCCAGGTAAGAATTTATTTTTCAAACCTAATAAATTTGAGAGATTTCCTGTCGTTTCCTGTCGTTAGCAATGTTAGATTTTGGGTTTTTTTGCTTATGTATTTTCTTATTGTTGATTGATCCAATTTAGTTCTAAGTGTCAGAAACTTCTCTAATTTCCAGAACCTAATCAATAACTTTTTAGACTCTGCGTATTCCAGTCACAATCTATGCAAAATTTGAAATAAATGTATTGATGTCAACAAAACTGTTTTCATTTAACACAACAAAGCGATAGACTGTCCTTGAACTCCATCTATCATTCCAGCACTCGTTAGGCATTCTGGTTTGGTTCATAGTAGGAACTATCATTAAGAAATTGATTTCCCTCTGTTCACTCATCCAATTTATTGCAAGAGAACTCCATGTTCATTTGCCCGTTATGCAGCATTTTGTGAGGTGAGAAAGAAACAAGCCAAAAGAAATCAGCAGAAGAAGTACTTATCATGTTGGATGAGACTCTGTTCTCATTTATTTTTGGTATAAATGCATAACTGCTCCACTTCTCCCAGAGGAGTTTATTTGCATTTAGTTAGGTGAGACTAACTCTAGGTTATGCTCTGAACTTCAAAACTCACCCTCCCTCTCCCTATTTGCTGCACTGAGTTAAAAACCAGACTTCTCATGATCTTATAGCCTATGTGTTATGATTTCCATTACCTCTGTTCCTTCTTTTCTGTTGTTGCTAGCTGTTGGGCAGCCATATAATATGTCCTTCATACCTGTTAAAATTGCATGATAATAGTCTGAGGAGCAATATAGTTGCTTGCAGCAAGTCAATTGGCAGAGTCCTCTTTCCTCTCCTCATGGGCAAAGTCGTTCATGACCACAGCACACCTGATCTCTGTTATCCAGGGGACATAACAATCCAAAAGGCTGTTTCTGCATCTGGTCCCTCACAGGGTTGCACAAAGCATGGTGTGTTTCAGTAAGGATGTCACCATCAGTGTGCTGAACATCATGCTATGGCAATGACAGAAAATGAGAGACCTCTACACCTGTGCTGCCCTGAGTTGTGAAGAAAACTGTTCTTGGTGGAGCCAAATTGGAAACTTTCCATGCAGTTGTCTCAGAAATTTACAGAAAGGAATATGTTAGCAGGTAAATCTTTAGGCTGTGAAATTTGTAGACCTGACATGACAGTAGATTAAGAAATCCAAGAGTAGTTTTGCTTTCCCTTTATGCTGCTCATTGGCTTCCTGTTTGGCTGCATCACATGAAATCTTCCTAACCTCATCTTCAGGGCCTTACAGATCTGACCTTCACTGCCATGTCCCTTTCCTGCACTAGTTTATATACATCTGTCTCCTGACTGAAACTTTGTGCTTTCTGTCACGTATTTTCTATTCTCAGCACAATTTTCCCCCAGAAAACTGACCTGCTTCTCTGTCAGTAATGCTTTGTCTACCTAATGTCCCTTTCTTGCCTTCTCTGTCTAGCATCATTAGGCCTTTAAGTAATGAAATAGCTTGATTTGGTTTGTTGTGGATGTAGTATATTTACATATGTTGGGTGGGCTAAGATCAGCACTATTCTTGTGACGTCGTGTTTTTGAAAGCTGTGTGTACAGGTTCCCTGTAGATCATAATAAAAATCTTTGGATATATCTTACATTTAATCATTTGAGGACAGTGGCTGAAACCAGTCCTTCATGGCATGATCTGCAGATAGAGTAATTATGGCATTCGCTTGCAGCTAAACATGCAGATACTGTAGATGAAGTGTTAATGTATTTGTGTAATTCTGGGAGAAAGAAAAGTCTGTTTGGAAATTCTGAATAATGGTTTTGATCAAATTAATATTGCAGAGTCTTTCCCTTTGGAATGATGATTTGTTGGCAACTTAGAACCAATGAAGTACAAATTTTTTACAAACACCAAACTGTTATTTGAAATGTAACACAGCATTGGTAGGGCACCTCTGAGCTGGTGCTAAGCTTGACTTTCAAGGTTGTGGTGAAGTCCCCAGCTCCATTTTGACCAAGTGATTTGAAACATGGTCTCTTCTTTTGGCTTCTCTAGCAGTTTTCCAATAATCAGCCTGTCAGCCTGTTATGCTTTCATAGCTATATTAGCCCCTTTGGCCTCCCCACCAAGCTCCTGAGTAATGTCAACTCATCTTTCCTGAGAAAGTTGGTCCTCATAAAAAAGTGAGTTTTCAATTTATTCTTTGGGGATGTGACAACTAATAGCAAATAGACAAACACTGTTTATGCTCTGTGCACACTAGTCACTTTTCTACTGAAATTACACAGGAAATGATGCATACACACATGTACATGTATGTATTCATTCATATTTGTGAACACAGAAGTGTGTAATTTATGTACAAAAATGTGTATGTGTATCTTTCTGAAAAACAGAAAGAATATATTTATTCTTGTTGCCTTTTCTTTCTTCTGTTTCCCTGCTGCTCCCAGGAGTTGTCTATGTCAGAGTCTTCCAGACAGTCCTCAGTTCTCGCGTGGTACACAGCTCTTCCTCTGAATCATGGGCTTGGTGTCATTTGGTTCCTACTTCCTTACTTGGCTCACTGCCTTCTGCATCTCTTTGTCTCTCTTTCTTTCTTGCTCAGCTTGCCCTTCCCAGTTTCTTAATTTGTGAGATTTTATCAAGGCAAAGTATGTGCTTCTGTGGGATTGTATTAATGCTTCATTTAATTCTTCTGCCTTTAGGAAAATTCCCAAGCTCTAGCTCCAGCAGCCAGTACAGGCAATCTGTCTTTTTTCAGGTTTTAGTCTTCTTGTTGCCCTGTTCTAGTGCCCTTACAAGATACTTTCTAAAATATAGGATTTTTTTTTGGTCCCACTTCCCTGATTATTAATACAAACTGTATTGAAGCAAGGTATGGTGAAGACAGCTGGACATAAAAATGTGATTGCTACACTGGCTAGGATTTTGTAGGGTGTGTAGATATGTCCTGAATGGCTCCTAAAAAGTTTTGGAAGAAAGACTGACCTAAGGGGAATACAAGGCCTCAGACTAAATCAGTAACTCAGAAAAAGATGTTGAGCTCTCAAATTACAAAAAACCCCTCTCTGAAACAATGCAGCATAGGGGCAGTTTTCACTTTCATGCAGTAAACAGGAGTTTCAGGACTAATTCAGTTTCAAGTGAACTATATATGACAGCCAAACTCAGTCTGAAACTCGAGTAGAGTGTTTGTGAATGCATTTGGGCTGAAACTGAAGAAAAGCTTTCCATGAATCGCTATAAACAGAAACCACTGTGTTAACCTAGATGGGTGCCCTACTTCCCAACTGAGGTGCCTCCTTCTGCTTGCTCCCTGTGGACTAACATGAAGCTATAAAAGATGACCTTGAGGTTCCGTCACAGAGGCAATGTTAGGAAGGAGCTACTATTCAAGCACAAAACATGTTTTGCTCCTCTCCTGTGCAGGGTGGAAGAGGGGGGAGGTATAAGGAGATATAAATCTTTCTGAGCTGTGTCCTTTCTTCCCTCTGCCACCTGCTCTTAGCATAGTCTTATTGCTATCCTGCTGATGCTGTTGGGATGTCCAGCCTCTGTGGGCAAACCATGTTTCTGTGCAAGCCATGAATTGCAGCCCTCATCTCTAGCTTCTGTGCCTACATATCCAGGGGCTGCCTGGAAATGCTCTTTTCAAAGGCGTTGCTGTCTTTTTTTTCCCCCACATCTTCATTTTTAATAGAAAAACAAAAACTTTACAAAGTGCCCCCCCCCCCGCACCCAATTTCCTGTAGCCTGTAGCTGTTCCCCGAAGTACAGCCGCTGTTGAAAAATAGGGGCTGTTTAACCATCCACAAAAGCCTTACACCATGTTTATTGCCACTGTGCTAAGGAAAATGTTATGTTTAGTGCTGCAAGTTTATGACACAGCAAAGGGAGTTTTTTCTAAACCTATGGCAAGTTTTTATTTTTAGATCACTTTCCAAAGCTGTAGAAATATTATGTAGCTAGATATATGTTTAATATTTGCCATTGTTTCCAATTGTTTTCCAATGTTTCCATTATGCTTCTTTCTAATAGATAATTTGGCTATTTTTCTTGATGAAACTTGGGGAACTTTCAGATTTTAGTCTGAGCAAATATATGTCAGTAGTTCTGATTTGTACTGGTTGTTGCACATGGGCATCAGTGCTGAGTGAATAAAATGGAAAACGCACAAAGAATGAAGTCAGTGCTAAGATGTTGTCTTCTTTATTGCCACCCCTCTTGCCCCCATAAAATCCCATCTATCTCTGTTGGAAATTAGCTGTCCAGCCTGCTGTTGGTCAAACTTAAACCAGGTGATATTGGACAAATTTATTTTAAAATTGTGAGATTCTCTGTGCAATGACAGCACCAACTTGCCACAGAGAAACTGGAACAAAATAAAGGAAAAATGAAAGAATGCTAAGTTACATAGAGATGGACTCCAGTTCCTTCATCATCTTTGTGGTTATTTGCTGGACTTGCCAAGGACTAGACCTAGCATACCAGATGTTTCTCACTACTGCTGAGCAAGAAAGGATCATCTCCTTTGAGGTATTGGTAAAGCTCTTACCAGTGCAGCCCAATAGGTTCTTCACCTCTTTTGCTGCAAGGGCACATTGCTGGTATATGATCAACTTACTGTCCTCCTGAGACCTCAAGGTGCTTTTCTGCAAAGCTGCTTTCCATCTGGCCAGCCTCCAGTGGTGCATGGGGTTGTTTCTCTGCAGCTGCAGGATTCAGCATTTCCCTTTGTTGAACTCCTGTTGAGTTGCCTGTTGGCCCATTTCTACAGCCTATTGAGGTCCCTCTGAATGGCAGGACAAACATCTGGTACATCAGCCACTCCTCCCAGCTGCATATTGTCTGCAAACTTGCTGAGGGTGCAATCTGTCCCCATCATCCAGGTCCTTAATGAGGAGGTTAAACAGTACTAACCCCAGTGTCAATGCCCATAAGTAATCTGCTAATGACTGAAGCTCAGCTGGACTTTGTGCTGACCACAACCCTTTGAGCTCAACCATTCAGCTAGTTTTCAGTTCACCTCACTGTCCATTTGTCTAGTCTGTACTTTGTCACTTTTTCCATGTGGCTGTTACAGGAAGCAGTATTGAAAGCTGTGCGAAGATCAAGATAAAGCCTTACTCAGGTCAAGACTTCCAGGTCTGATCCTACCAGGTTAGACACTTTCTTTTCTCAGTTGTGACACTGTTGAAGTCTTTTGTTCTGGACAAGTCTTTCTGTGCCTTGTTTTCTGAGGTTTACAGTTATATAGAAAGAAAGGAAGAATGATCTTTCATAGAAAGTATTTTAATACTGTCAAGTATGAGCAGTTTACATAAAAAGATTCAGAAGTGAGAGTTGGGCACGGACCATTGATACCAAATATTTAAAATACAAAACTAAAATAAAATTATTTATAGAAACAGAGCAGTTTGTTAAAGCTTTTGAAATTTGTTGAACTTAACATCCACAAATGTTAAACATGTACAGTTTACCTTTAAGAGGAAAGGCTCTGCAGTGGGCATTTAGCTAGATTTGTACACCTACACACTGCAGATGGTTTAGTTTTATAAGAGATGAAACTGCATTTGGTGGAACTGATTAAATATAAAAACACCACCATCTGCCATTTATTCTAATATAAAATGGTTTGGGCAGATGCTGACATCTTTTGAGATGATTGATTCATCTCTGACAAGTGAAGATTCTCGTAGGGTTCCAGCTGCCCACTGCTCACACAATACCCTCTTACGAGAGCAAACGCCAATCACCGCACTGTGATTTGGATGTAGCAGGTGAATGAAGGGCACTTTAATAACCAGCAGCCTGGAATTCCTAACTACATCAGTGCTGCTTTTTTTTTTTTTTTTTTTTCTTGCTATTTAATTTTTTTTCCCCTCCTCTCCTACACTTCTGGCCCACATTAAACTGTGAGAATATGTTATGCACACGGTATACTGTATTGGAGCAGAGCTACCCTAGCACAGTGAAAACTGGAAGAGTGTCAATTTCTGGCACAAATAGCTCTTTTTTCATATTTCAAAGTGGAAAACCATCAGATATTCTCCACATATGCTATTCATTTTAAAATTATTTTTTGCTAAGTGTCCATCAGGATTACATTTAAACTTCCTGGAGTATTATTTATTGAGTATAACGCCAAATGTTTTGTAATGACTTAAATAACAGATGTCTATCTTGTTTTATTTGATAACATTGTCACACTTGCTGTTGTGGTATGCCTTAGGGTGGCTTGCTGTAGCATCATCTTTTTTGAAGGTTTTACTCAAACTTTTTAGAACATGCAGGGTAAGTTATGGAAGAATGCAGTTAAAAATACTTGGGACCAGATTGTGACGTCCATACCCACACTGAATGGCTGTTTGCACCAGAAGTTAAGTCCTACTGCAGACAGAACGTTTCTTATGAAATAAGATCCTGACCCAAAGCTAGACTTGCGATAACTGCAATGGGCTTTTGACCCTTCTCCAAGTGGGAGAAAATGCAGTACAATTAGATTGTCAAGCAATAAGGAAACAAAGTCAGTCCTAACATTGCAAGTATATAAACTGCAAGACTTCTCCAAAATAACTTAAAATAGAATGCTTCTTTTTTGTACATGTAGTAAATGTAGTCTCTGATTATGTCCCCCCCAAAACAAAAGATCAGTTTGGACAGTTTCTTTGCTATAAAAAATTAGTTAAATTAGTTAAATAAAAGGGAATGTTTATATGAAATAACAATTTAGCGTTGACAATTTAGTGTTGTGCTGGTAGAGGACAGTATGGTATATACGTGTAGGTTTGGTAAGAGGGATACTGATTGATTGTACTGTCATTTGCTGTTGAATGTTATCCAGAGTCTCTAGAATAACCCTGTTGTACGTGGAAGAAGTTGGTGTTACAGCATGGGTAGGAAAGCACTCTGGCAGGAATTTTTAAACTAATTTTTTTGAGAGAAGCTAAAAGCTATTTTAAAAAGGATAGATTCTTGTCATTGGTACACAATATTTTCTGCTCACCTGTTGCTGAGGCAAGGCTATAGATCCTGTAATTTCATTTCTCTAAAAAAGTAAAGAGTAAAATTAAGTCAGCCAGGTTGTTATCTGGCATAAATTTGGGTTTGCAATCAGAGAAGCTAATCTTATTTCTATCAGTTGTACATCTGGGCCAGAGGATTCAGAAATTATTTTCCTTATGCTTCTCTTCCTATTAACCTCTTCTTTACTTATGATGTCTCCATCATTCAAAACTTAAGATTATTTACATTTACCTCAGCCCTCTTTTTTTCTTCAGGTGCTTTTTCCACAGGAAGAGGCAATCTGGCATCTTGCTTGACAACAATTTTACTGGCCTTTCTTGGATACTAGTTTGTAAAAGGCATGAATGGATGCTTCCACCTGTGAAAAGAGGATTCTCCCATCAGAGAGAATGACTTGTGTCATTTCATGGCAAGCTGGAAGCTTCAGATTGCCTCTGAGGCTGGGTTTGCTGCTATGAAAGCGTGATATTTATGTTAAACTCAAAAAGCAACAACTTAACAGAAATGTTCAAAAGGTTTGATTTTAAACAATCAAACAGAATCTGGAAATAAGTGTGTTTCGGAAGTGGAAAGGAAAATCATAATCCTAATGAATATACAATGCTTAATATATGGAATGCATATCTGACTTCAGGGAAAAGACTTTTTTCTCCATTTTGGCTCCTAATTCTTCTGACATAGAAACATAATACAAACCTAAAGTGTCTAATCCAAGAAACAGCCACCAGAACCTTTATAATGCAAATTCTCTGACTGTTCTATAGTGTCTTTCTTCCAGAAGGGTCCCAAAGTGCTATACAAATTACATGTGGCTGCATGAATCAGTTCCCACACCACTGAATTACAGGGAGCTCTGGGGAGCAGAATGTCTTTCTACCAGTACACAGCAGCATTACCCAGCATTTTGGAATGGCAAGTAGAAAACACAAAGGAGGCAAAATAACAAAATAAGAAAAGATGAAGCAGACTGAAATTAAGATTCCAAGAGGACTAAGCAAAAGGAAAAAATCAACTCCATGTTTTTCTTTGATGATGTCATCAGAACTAGTGATACATATTGTTATTGATAGCTATAGCTGACCTTCACAGTACTTGTCAAATGCATTCCCAAGACTTGGACAAGGGTATCTGGGCAGGAAACAGTACTGCTCTGTGTTTATGTCTCACAGACTGTTTCTTTCTGCAGCCCTTCCTCCTGTATGCCCAAGTCTGCACAAAAAGGACTCCTGGTGGAAAGGTGCTGGGGTATCTATACCTCGACTGGGTGTAATTTTTTCAGAGAATGCTCTTTATTTGCTTGAAACAGGGACAGGTTTGACTTTTGTGCCACCTACCCCGCTCCCAAACACCACATTGTCAAGTGACAGAGTTGACTCATGGAGCTGGAGCTGGGCTCAAACCTCACCACTACCCTTAGCGGGGAGTGCTTTCCTGGATACTACTGCTCCGGCCAGAGCAGCGAGTGGAGAAGGGACCAAAAAAACTATGGAGGGAGAAAAGAAGGAGTTTCCCACAAAAATAGTTCAACAAAAATCAACAGTCCTCCACAAACATTTTTTTTAAAAATAACATTTCTTTAAACTAAATGTTTTGGATTTCTCATAGAGGTTTAGAAACTGAATCCCCTTTTTAACCTCAGGCTCTTGGGACTGAAAGTTGAAACATGAACATATCTCTTGCTCTGTCTGATTTTACATGAGTTGAAAATTTTGTCTGACAAAGCTAAAATTTGCCATAGAACTGAGTTTTGAGACTGGGATTTAATGTGATAAGCACTCAAGTATTGTCATTACAACTGTTGTTTCCCACCGACATTCTGTCAAATAGCCATTTTTACATTGAAAAAAGAAGTTCTTTTTTCAATGGGTAGCTTGCAATTCACTCTCACAAGAAATTGTGTTGGGTTAATAATTTCCAGAGTCTGCCTGAAGGCAATGAAGGTGACAGTGCTGCTACTTTGAGTGCATAGTTCCTTCATTTATGGGAGACATGCTAGGTAATTAAAAAAGTCTGTAAACAAAAGCTGAGGTGCATCTTCTCAGCAGAGTGATGCAGAGTGACATTGCAGTAGATGATTAGTCTTCTTGGGAGCAAAATCAATGAAAGCAGCAGTAGTCAGATGTCTTCTGGCGTATTTTTTTTCTATGTGCAGGTGGAGCATTTTACGAGAGTCTTGGGAGCTGTCGTTATTGTCACAATTTTCTATCAACTCTACACTCAATATTTACAAAGGTGTCCAACAGATTTGAGTGTGCTCCTGTGGATAAAACCTGTGTATGGAATTTAGGCAGGTAGGAAAAATGGAGAGGGGCAAAAAATCTAGTTTTCTACCCATGAACTCTCATTGAAGCTTCCCAGGTTACTTCTCTTGTTACTGCCTGCTCCTTCCTTCCCTCTCAGTGCTTCTTATCTGAGAGAGGAATCATGGCTGGAATTTATAAATACTTCTATGTTGTGCAAAAGAACTTTGATAGCATGAAATGAATAGCAGGTAACATAATAAGAAAAAGTATCTGGCTACAGCTTTGGAAATGTAAATTCTTTATCAGTCCCGCTGCTAATTGGAATTGCTGTTTGTTGTTTCACATTTAGTGGATTTCATTATATTTTCTTTGGTAATTAGAGATTTTAACTATAAATTAAAAATACCAGACCAAAAAATAACCGAAAAACCCACCCCAAACCAACAACAAAACCCTCTTCATTAAGATGCAGTCAAAGTTGTATATAGATACAGCTTTAATTAAAATAATATTGTTAGAATGTACTGTTAAGGAAAAGAAAACAAACAAGGGAACCACAAAAATCTGAAATTTGGAAAGAAGGATCTGATCCAGCCCTTTGCAGATACTGTACTTTGTGCACAATCTGCCTTGTACTTTGGTGTGAGTCCACATCCAAGTGAGAGCTGGAATTGGGGGGGCAGATCCAGGAGGAGGCAGAGGTTTTTGCTCCCCTTCTTCAGGCTCCCAGTGGTGCCTCTTTGGGACTCTCTTCCTCCCATGTTGTGTTCAGCTCTAGCAGCAGCTAACTCCCAGCCTGGTGGGGGCTAAGAAATACTCCCTGACTTGTTTGGATACAGTGGAGGAGGTGTCAGAAGAAGATTTTTGCATCATTTATCATACTTCTGTATCAAAAAATTCTCCCCAAAATGATGTTGTTTCAGGTGGGTGGAGAAAGCGCTCTGTAGACCTGAATAGTTTTTAAATGGGAGGCCTGAATAGTTTTTAAATGGGAGGCCTTGTGAATTTTTCATGCTTTGTGGATTATAAAAAATATACATGATGGTAAAGATATGAAGAAAAATATCTTAAAAATACTTGTGTTCCTCTAAACTAATTCTTAAGGGAAAAATAGGTAAGATGTGTCACACTCCTGTGCAGATAACAAAAGTAAAGGTCACAAACCTTCTGCTTGCACTTTCATTGATGCTGCAGAGACAATATCTATCCCAAAATGTATTTTTGAAGACAAATGAACCTTTCTGCATTTGCAGCTTCAGTTTTAGAGCTGAGCTCAGACATGGCAGAAGGGAGACTATTGCCCAAAATGTTCATCCTTTCTAGGACTGACTTATGAGCACAAGGAAAGGACAACTCAAGAAGAAAGTACTTAGACACATTTGAGTCTGAATTTTTTAGCAGAGTTAACCTCTTCTCTGTAAAAGAAGATAGAGGCAGCAGTATCTGAGAGATTACAAGGTCTAGAGATCAGTGTGTGAAGACAACGTATCTTTGAACGGGAGGAAAAACTCCTGGTTCTTACTCATTCATTTACGTCTTTGTCCTGTGTGAACTCCCACATTTATTCAGCTTTCAAAGTAAGCTTTTTTCTCCAGCTGAAGGTCGGCATGAACACTGAATATGTTGCCATGCTCCTAGAACTGGCTTCTTAATTTCAAGTGTCTCCCTGCAACTCAACCTCCTCCCTTTTGTATCACCCCTTCTATTAGTTTAGTAATATGCTGTCATCCTGATTTTTCTTAATTTCACTTGTGATATTACTTCTCCTTTTCCTCCTCCTATGGGAACAGATTTCTTCTGCCATATGCCCATTTAAACCTAATTGTAGTATCTGAACATCTTGTGCGCTTAGCCACAGCATCCCTTGGGGTTTAATTGAGGCAGAGTATGTATGTGACCTTTAAAGCCATGTCAATGTGAGACTCTCTCAGCACATGGGTCTTTAAAACCTGGATATCTATACTTCATACTAACAAATTTGACCAGCCTGCCTTTTATGAGGATATCATAATTTTGGGCAAATTCCAGCTTCCATATTTTAAATCAGCACATAGAGCACTTTGAAAATCTCAGTTTCCTAAAGATCAAGTTCCAGAAGATTAAAAGTGAAAAAAAAAAAATCAAAACTGTTGTTATTATTATTATTTATCCCAGTAAATTTGAAGTGGCAACTACTTGAACGTGACTAACTGACAATTTGTAAAATGGACTGTTCTCAGAACCAAAGTTTTAAGTACATCAATGCTGTAACTGTCTCCTTGTTATGACAGTTCTTAAAAAGTGTGATAAGGTTGTTATAGGAAACAGTGAAAATTCCCTAAATTGCTAGGAATTATAGATTTTGTATTTGTAACCTAAATAGTCTTTATTTTTACACTTATTTACGTGCACCAGAAATATGATTGTGTTGGGTGAACAGTGACTTGCCCTGATGGTTCTGCCATAATAATGCATAATAATAATGTACTGTGTTGAAGTCTCAGAAAATCTCTTTGGCTCAATGAAAGCCTTTTCACACACATCCTCAGTTTGGATCTTTGTGTCATGCCACAGCATTGTTGCTGAGCTGTTGCCTTCCCAGAGCCTATTTGGCAGTTCAGCACATAAATTGTCCAAATTTCAATTCAGACTAATGTACAAGTCCTTAAATATCAAAACTCAGTTGTGTCTCTCTATATATAACACAAAACATTATAGCACTTACAAGGATTTATAAGACACCGATATTTGGTGTCTTAGGGGTATTTTATGATGCATCTGACTGCAGAGACTGAGAGAAAGAAACAATTGATTTGTACTCCTAAGTAGAAAAGAATGTTAAATTTTAGTTAAAATTGACAGTATGTTCTAGTAACATAAGTGTAACATAAATTACACATCTTGAATCCTACAAATAGTATGTAAGACAAGAAATTTAGTGCTAAAATGACATATCTATGAAATAAAAACATTTTAGGTTACAAAAATACACAAATATGACATCCATTCAAAGAATATTAGCTTTGCATAGTAGAGCTACATATCATGCAAAATGCTTTTGCCTGTTAGGCATTTTAGTTCACCAATTAAAATTAGGCAGTTTAATATTCATCTTCCAGTTTATCTTGGTTTCCTGCTTTATAAAAAAACCAAAACATGAATGTTTTGTTGCTTTGTAATCCTTCTGATATCATTAAATGAGAATTCCTTACCCAAAAGCCTTCAGCTTTGAAAGATTTCTAAATATAGAATTGATCCTAAATCTGAGTTTTGTGGTGTGAATTGTTTTCTGCTGAGAATGTAGTAAAGGAGAAATGAATAGCATTTAAACAGAAGACAAAACCAGCAGCTGGAGTTGGCAAATATTGTAAGCTGGTTTTAGTCCTTTTCTTATTTTAACTGAATAGTGAGGAACTGGGAAGAGTAGTAACCTTTTATGAACAAGAAGTAACAGATTATGAACAAAATGAAATGCTAGGGGACTTGTCACTTAATGTTAATTCCTAAATCACCCATCTTTTCCATGTTTATCACTTCCTGAACCTCATTATAGCATCTCTCTGTCCAATGAAGAACTCTATTGATTTTCCTCTTTGGAAGCAATTTTTGTGGGGGATTCTCAAGGAGAGGAGTTTGAGTAGAGAGTCTTTTGGGAGTGGTAACCTTTGTAGACTCATCATGTGAAACCCAAGCTGACATGTTGGCCACTTACCCTGTAGAGTTATTCTTGAATCCTGAATTCCTGGAAACCCCATCAAGCCAGAATAAAAGTAGCAGCAGGTTCATGTTTTCCTCCTTTCCCTGCAAAATCCGTTATTTATTTTGATCTCCTACAAAATCTTTGGGCAGTGTTTTTTTTGCTTACACACAGTAATTCATAATGAAAGACATGTCTTACGTGTCTTGAATAAGTAAGTATCAAAGTTTGGTTTTCACACGGACAACTAACTGGTGAGACAAAAGCATCTTACTTTAAGAAAATACTTGGATGCAAACTCACCAGAGTACAGTTACAGGTGACGTACATGTGTGTGTAGGGATGATTGTCTCGTGTTAGCCATACAATTTTCAAGTCAAGGGCCCCCAGAGAGAGGCTCTTTATCTTCTCAGCTGGTTGGCAGAACCTAAGGGGAGTGCTGGAGTAAACAAAAGCTACTCACATGTGAGCAAAGATCCCACTCCTGAGTTCAAGTGATAATGCAGCTGCATGACTGCGTCAGAGGGCAGTATGCTTATGTTATTAATACTGGCTCACAGCTACACTTTGATTTTACTCACTAACTATATGATGAACTATATTCAAGTATTTTTTTCCCCTGAGTGATATTACATTTTTATTTTATGCTTAAATCAAAGGTATGCTGCCTTTTAATTAATATTATGTTCTCCACATTTATTTTCTGGCATAAAAAGGGTTATTTAGAAGGTCAAGGGCCAGAAAGAAAGATGGTATCTTGTAGCTTGAATTAATCTAAAAGTAAGGAAACAGATTTTTAGAGAAGAAAACAGTATGAGCATGGCCTGAATTGGATCAGGCCCAATATCCTTCTGAGGAAGAAATAAAGGGCTTGAACCTTCTCCCACTGTGAGTAATTACAAACCTGCAGTTGACTATAATAGCTGTGTGTGATAGGGTCATAATACATTTAAGGTCTGAGATAATCAAGGAGGACTGTGTAATCTTCTGCTAATGCTTCTGAAAGATGGGCTGGTAAAATGCTAGGCAGGAAGAGCACTATACTATGCTGTTAATAGAAGAAATAAGCTTAAGTCACTTGCTTACTATACTCAGATATAGCTGATCCTATGGGTCTGATTTTAATGTGACAGTGATTTAAAATGAAGAAGTTTTGAAAAGAAAATCTGAAGAATGATGGCTATGAATGCTCCAGCTGTGGGAGAATGGGGAGGAGGGGAGGGGAGAGGAGAGGAGTTTTGCAAAGATACCTGCCTGATTTTCTGTATAGTACATAGGAACGTTAAAAGGCCCTTTTAGCCAAAGGCCTCCCAGCTTGATGTCTTGTTTTTGACAGAGGCTGATAGGAGATGCTCATGGATGGTACAGGAGCAGGGCACTCTCACAGTATGCAATCCTAGTCTCCAGCAATGTACAACTCAGGGATTTCACATCAATAAATTACTCTTCAAGGAAAAGCTATTGCTATCCATTTAAATGTCTTCCTGAAGCTCACCTCATTCATAACGTGGTTTATTCAAAGACATTTGTCAGGCATTTGAAAAATGTAAGGTTCACTGAGCTGAACAGAGTGAGCTAAAACATTTTATGACCTTAGCTTAAATTGGATAAAAATATTAGTTCTGATCCAAAATGCCACTGTATCCATTATGTGTCTTTTTGCTGCCTTAGGTAGGATTTGACTTAGAGCCTCTATGACCTCTATTATTTATCAATGTAAAATAAGTGTGACTGACAACTTTTTTCCCTTTTCGTAAACTGTCTGACTTGCAAAGGTGTTGCTGCTATAAGCTTGCTTTGTTTCTTGTCTCATCTCTCCTGTCAATTGTCCCTAGTTATATCTTAGCTAAAAATTAGATTTTAGGTTTCAGAATAGAGACATCTTTTTTTAATCTTCTGTTTTGAATCCTATAAAACAAAAGTAGTAATGGATCCTAGAATTTGGTCAATATTCTCTGTGAAGGTAAAGAAATATACATAGCTTTTCTGCTATAGAAAGCACATGAAATATCGTATATATGGCAGAATTACCTACCAGTAACAGGAGAATCCTTTGAAAAGAAAACCTAGAAGTTATTTTGGCAGAGAAATAGGCAGCATTTTCTGTTAACTGAAATCGGTTCAGAAGTCAAGAGAATATCAAGTGTTACTGAAGATTGTTAAATTGGGTGAGGAGTGCAGGGCTGTTAGGTAATTTCTTGTAAATTATATTGATATGTAATTTTATATGCAGATTGACCAGTGGTGGGAGTTTTGCTTTGTTTTCCTCTCTTCTATTTTGCAGCTTGTGTGTTTCAATGGCATAATTTGTGAACAAGAAAATCCATGCTGAATCTCTAGCAAGCAGCTGACGGATAAGAAAATTAAACCAAAAATGCTTTAACTTATTCCAGATAATGACATTGATGTTCCTAAGTTAACGTTGAGCTAATGTGCTTTAATTTTCAAAGCTGAAACACATGTAAGGTTGTACGTGGAAATGCTGCTGTAGACGTAATTAGTGTAAAAGGGATTTAACCTATCATATTTCGTACAGGCAAGTTCTGTAACCACCTGACTAATGTGTATACACTAATCTTTCCTAATAAGAAGTAGATTTTACACTGAAAGTGAAAGGAAACATATAAAGTTATACATGACAAGTATATACATCATATGAAACCAGACTTTGGAGTTTGAAGTGTTGTTTCTCATTGAATTTTCTGAAATAAAACTTGGTGGATTCATACATTTGTTTAGTATATGCATTTGTATGAATCAGGATTTCATTTGTAGACTGAGAGGCTCCAGTGCTTAAGGGAACTCTTGACAGCTGAATGTCAAAACCACTTTCTGGTTAAATGTTATCCTTGGTTGTCTTCTGAAACATGGGCTCTCCAGTCGATATTTTTTCTACAGTTTTTTTGGTTTCTGTATCATGTTTTCCTTCCCTGGATCCAGCAAAAAAATGGTCTCCAGTTTATAAGCACAGTAGTCAGCAATTCCTAGAAATGTGAATATTTGTTTTTAAAAAGGAAAATATTGCAAGAGAATGATTAAAAATTCCACTTTCAGAAGTTAATAAAATTTCTATTAGTAACTGGAACCTTAAGTTTTTTTATTGCCCGTGCTGTTATAACTAAGCTAAAATCCAGAAACGTAGCTAGAGTGTTATTTCTTTGGCGTATTGCTTTGGACCTTTGGGGTGTGATACAAGGCATAGAGCATTCAGTGCGCTGCAGCAGATTGCTGCTGACTGAATAACCAGGGGAAATAGCCGTAGAATGGAATAGAGGGGAACAATGGTCAGGAAAATTTCTGACTAAACAGATTTTCATTGGCAAATGTCAGATTGTTGTAACCCTGGGATCTAACAACAGCAGCAAATTGTTTCTGGTTACCCAGCCTAGCCTGTACCCCAGACTAACCAACAGCTTAGTGCTTAAAGGTGAGCAAAAAGTGTAGTTTTCTGAAGGTAGCTCTGAGTCTTTTTTGTTATGGGCCTCTCCCTTTCCAGAACAGCAGTTATTCTTGTTTCTACAAGAATATCCTGAATCAGGGAGAAAAAGATGGCCTTTATACAATGAAGTCCATAGTAGGTGGAAGACAATGATGATTGAGATTCCTTTCGAAATTTGTTCAAATGAGTGAGACAGAGCTTAACCCAGAACACCTCTGAGCCAGTGGCTCAGTCATTCAAAGCACGGTAGAAGAATAATGTTTAGTGTCAAAGCCTATATCTAACAACTCCTAGATGTCCTCAGCCTACTGGGTTAGGGTTGTTCCAGTGGTATGCTGCCTTTTTCTTTATTTTTTAGGAAAAATAATCAAAGGATATCAGTGGTTCTCAGAAACAAACCAGAGCCTGTGTTGATCAGTGCCTGGTTTCTGTTGTAATAGACCTGGGGAGCACAAGAGTCTGTACAATACAGCTGCTCTTGTAGATGCTCAGATAGAATCCTAGAATCATGAAGTTATAGAATGATAGCGATTGGAAGGCACCTTTAGAGATCATCTACTCCAACTCTTCTGCAGAAGCAGATCCACCTAGACCAGGTCGCATAGCCATACCTTCTTTCCATATTATCCCATACATAACAATAGGAAGAGAAGAAAACTGCCAATAGTACAAACCCCCCAAAAATAATTACCCTCCTGTCACCCTTGGAGTGTAGCTTCCATTATCTCCTACGTTACTGGGCAGTTTGCTTCTGTGATGTCTTTGGAGGTGTATGGACCCCTAGGCACTGCATGGGTGGGCACCACACTTACCGGAAAGTCACTTAGTTATGGGTGTACCTGATATGGAACTCAGCCACTTCTGTCTCCTGAGGCTGTTGCCTATCTGAAATAGGGCAGATTTGGACCTACATATAATCCTCTTGAGTGGACATATGGTGTCTGCCTCCCAGAACAGGATTTTTTAGCTTTAGGTCAGGCACGTGAGCCTGTCCATGTGCAACATGTAAGACATGCTGATGCCCTGAACCTGTTTTTGCAGAGATCAGGACGTAAAATGGGAGTAAAAGTGGTAAACACCTGTGCTAGCAGATAATAACACCTCTTTCTACTTCTCAACAGCCTCCATCAGACTGAGATGTTGCCTTTGGTAAATCGCAGTATGTAGCTCTGACTGTTTTTCTGGATGCATGTTTTGCCTTGGGAAAAATGTCCCATCCTAGTTTTTAGGAACCAACTACCAGGAGAGATGGTGACAGAGGTGCTTGAGAGGACCCTGTGGTGAGAATGGATGTGCAGGGAGCTGGACCTTCTGTTTCTGCCCTCCTCATTCATTCACTGCTCACCCCTATGAGAGGCTGCATTCATAGAATCATAGAATAGTAGGGGTTGGAAGGGACCTCTAAAGATCATCTACTGTAACCCACTTGCTCAAGCAAGTCCACCTAGATTTATTGGTTACAGCTCTGCATCCAGCTGGTTGAGCAGTAGAACATGTCACCTTTCCGTAGAGTTGAGTGGATGTTTTGAGGACCACACTACTCCATGTAAGGGGTTTTTTTTTGTGTGTCTCTGGCTCCCACAGTGGGAATCTATGCATGACCTGCAAGATAGTTGCAAAGCTGTGCTCACATTCTGCCTGTCAGGAGGGCACTTTTTAAGTGCCTCGTTCTTTCAATTGGAGTTTTGCTTTTCTTTTTTTTCTTCTGTGCATTTGCCATCTGAGTTGTAAGTGCCAGCACTGAGGAATGTGAGCCTCTAAATGACAGAGCAGCTGGATCAAAATGGTTCATGCTAGAGCTGTTGTCAGTTTGTCACCAGATGCAAAATGAGGACAGTTTTTAATTCTTAATACTGGTACCACAGGAGAGCTAGTTCCTGCCCTCAACAAGAAATCGGTTGAAAGGATCCTTGAATGGATCTCTCTATACTGCTTTTAAGAAAGCTGTTTACTGGAGGAAGAGTTTCCCCCCATGAGTGTTTCCTCAAATTGCAGTACACCAAGAAGTGAGCTATTGGCAGAGGCTGGCTGTGAACTCTGTGCCTGTCCAGCAAAACTGTCAGAACGGTGGATGTGAGCAATATTAAAGCAGTCCTGGTTTACTGCTGCTGGGTGTCTGGACCAGCAGCTATAGCTTTTTGCCCTGTGGGTAGTGTGGGCAAAGAAATACCACAAGGAAAGAATCACAACCAGATCCCAGCTTTTATATGAGGGGGATGTGGGGGATGTTTGCATTTCATCAGTGTTAAGTTTGCCATTTCCAAGGATTGGGAAGAAAAATCTCTTCCCTCTTTGCTAGAATATAGAGTGGTGTTTACTTTCTCATTTTGAAATTTTCCCATCTTGTGTAACAGCTGTGCTAGGGAAGGACTCTCTCTCTGCTGAACTGCTGCTTTTTTCCTTTGGCCTTTGTTAAAATTTCTGATAAATAACAGACTGTCTACAGCTGTTCAAATGATGTTGCTTTTTCTAAGTGTCACTTCGGTGCTCATTCCCACCAATGTGGGCTTTGCTTTAGAAGGTAAATAAGGGAGAAATAGGGCTTGCTGTTGAGTAAAATTGAACATGCAGGCAGTGGGAAAAGAATCTGAGATGTGGATTGCCCAAACCTACAGAAGCCATCCACCTCTGGCTGTGATGGAGACACTGTGGCATCTTGGCAGCATTGCTGTGTGCAGTTTTCTTTAAATAACTAGTGGGCTTTTTTGTTTGCTTCAGTTGGTGTTATTTCTTTGCATTTTCTCATTTGAAGGTAATCTGCTTTTAAGAAGTGATTACTGTGATTTGTACATGAAGGCTTCACTGGGCTTTGAATTTTCGCATTGGCATTAGCTATGCTAGTGCTACAGGACTCACCATTGTGATAAACGGTGAAGAGATAATATACGTGACTTAATAGCGTAGTAATCTATTGTTATAAAGGTAACTTTGTATAATTTGTATTAATGCATGATTTAATTTATTTAGAGGTCTTCTCTAAAAACTTCATAAAATCACAGTTCTGGAATAAAAGGATCTTATGACCAAGGACTGAAGATTTTCTTTTTCACACACTTTTGACAGCAGTAATTCTGTCCAGTTTTTCCTCTTAACCCTTCTGTACAAATCCTTCTAAGAAGCTGAAGGGCAGAATTTGATCTAGATTTGAAAAATAGAGAAAAAATTTTGAAGAAACCATATGAGTCCAAAGTTTTATCCATGCTTTGGACACAAAAAACCATATTAGATTTTGTCACTATTTCATTTAAAATATATATATTTTAAATAATATTTAACATTTTATATTAAAGATAACATAAAAGTGAAAATTTTACCATTTAATAATTAAAATGCTAAAATTAACATGATACATTTTTATTTTATATTTATTTTTCATACTAATATTTAGGTGAGGCCGATAATCAAATGAATTTGGTTTATCTCCTGTTGAAAACTGCTTATAAAGACAAAAATACATAATTTATAAATCGAAAGAGAGAGAAAAGGGAATGAACTGAAGTAACTCAACTCTGTCCTTTCCACAGCTGAGGACACAAAGTAATAATTGTTGCTTAGCTAAATTATCACACAAAGGAACAGCAAGTCATTCATTTCCACATGAAAAAGCACAAAAATAGGGTTTCTGTAAGACTGATTGGAAGGTTGAAGATGAGAATGTCAATGTTAAGATTTCCCTTTAAAGGTGTTAGATCTGCTTTGGCTGAAATCAGTCCTGCTCTTGCACAAATGGAGAGTCGGTGCATTGGTTTAATCAAGGTTTTGACAGACATGGTGGGCCGTATCCTCAGCTCTTCTATTTTTTTTAAGCCTTTCTCAAGGTTGTTGGAGTTGGAACAATTTACGTAAGCCAAAAATTTTTGTTCCAATGTAGTACCAGTCCTTACTGAAAGATAACAGATCCAATGGCCCCGTAATTCCCTGACTGACTCTTTAAACACAGGACTCTGACTAACAGCAATGCTGTGAGGCAGACAGATGTCATTCTGTTGGAAGACATCAAGTTCTGATGTTTTTGGAAAGAAACTGGGTTGTCGGTTACAGGGAAATCTAAAAAAACCTTCAAAACTCGAGAATTTTGTGAGAGTGTGCTTCAGGTTTGCTCAACATTTTGAGGAAAGTGTAAATCACTTCTAAGTAAGCTGCGACGAATGAAGTGTTCATAATTACAAGCTGCTAGCCAATCTTTACACTATTTTTGCCTGAGTACTGCTTAAATTACCACAGCACATTTTATAAAAAGTGAGACTAATTAATACCTGCAGCATCAGTAGGCTCATGTAGGAATAACAGTGAGAAGAAGCCAAATGAACTCTTTTGGTTGAATATGATAATTATTTCTTGGATTTGAGGTGACAAATTGGGGACCTCAGCCAAAATCGGGGTGATCAGCCACTCCAGGCACTTTTCACCAGCTCAGCAGAGAGGCCTGGGAGTGAATGGAGGTAGAAGTTGAACTATGCTCCGGTTCCCTGAGATGGCTCCTTCTCATGAGGGTTATGGGCAAAGTTGTGACTAATGAGAAATGCATGTCCTGCTGGAGCACAGCTGTCTGTGTTCACTGGATAAGTGAAGACCTGCGGGCCGCTTTTCAGTTGCAAATGCTTTAATGGTGATAAACACTGGATTTTTTTATCAGATTTTCAATCGGGGTCAAAAGCACACATACAATTTACTGATCTTGGTTGATCTCGGGACCTATTTTTCCTGTGACAGCTGGGGCCATCTTAGAAGAAGGCAACGATAACAATGCGATAAAAGCATTTCTCTAGACCTTTGTAGTTGGTGAGAAAGGATGTTCAGGTTACCCCAGATAGTAGCCATAACGAGTAAACAGCAAGGCTCGTACAAGTTCTTTTTTCTGAGCGTGGTTCAGGGAGGCTGACCACTAGCTGCTGCTAATAGCGGTGGAACAGCCACACTCCGAACGAACGTTGGACAGATACACATCTAGCTCACTGCCGCTGGGAGCCAAAAGAGTGCGGCTGCAGCCACTCAGTGAATGTGTCTTTATCACTACCATTGTGCATTTCTAACTGCTGAACTGAGGCCCTATACCTGCTAGGAACAAGATTTTTGTTTCAGTGTTTAAATGCTTTTGAAACTGCACTTTCATGTGAGAGAGAAACTAAGGTCCTTCATTTGTGGAACAGGATACTCAGAGAATTGGAAGGTTTTCTATGTTTATAGCATCACTTGATCATTAGCTTTATCACCTGGCACAGAAACTCTGTTCAGTCTTGATGGCTTGTACTCTGGTTTGAAAGCAGAAATAAATCCAGGAATACCAGCACTGGTAGAAATCAGACAGGGCTTTGCTGTGTCAAAGCTGATGTCGTGGGGGATTTTACCTGGGTGAGAATTTTAAATGCAGAGATATTAGTCAGCATCATGGTTGTATTTTCATTGCTGTATTTTTTTTTAATGAAAGGTGGCTTTTATATAGCTATAATGAGAAAGTATGCGTTTCTGATGTGTATCATCTGGATATAAATATTCTATCTGGAGACTGTTTTTAACAAATAATTACCTTTTCATAATAGACACAATAGGTAGAGAAGTTCTACTTGGGCAGGTAGTCCTTGTACAATTGAATCATAGTATTTGCTTGTATGTTCGATGGAAATGCCCAAAGCAGGATTTCTATACCCAGAATTAGAACTCAGGAGTTCCTAATTATCATTCTTTTTTCACACCAATTTGTTTTCTAAACTGTCTTGTAAGAATTCTGTTAAAAAAAAAACCCAAAACAACACAGCAAAAAAAAGGGCAACAAAATCCAGCCCTCTCCACAACCTTTTACTGCACTGATATTTGTGCAAGAAAAGCTGCAAAAACACTTTATGCAGAGCATATGAAAGGTAAATGGTTTTCATTTTTAACCATAATATTTTACTTTCCTGAAATTTATCTTCTCTCTTGGAGATTCTGTACAAGAACAGAGGATCTGTAACTCTTCTGCTAGCATTATTTGGATTCTCTTCTAGATTTAGTTTAATTACAAATGTCTTGGAAACATTGTTGGAATAAAAGAGTAAATTAAATTATGAATATTTTGGCTTGTGGCATATTCCAATATTTTCTTACCTGCCTATGTTTCCACACACATAACATTCCAATTAACTTCCTATGTCATATTCTCTGCTTCCTGCAGCAGAATAGGCTTTCCTTACCTCTTTTCACTTCAGTAGCAAGCAGAAAGTGCTAAAAATGGAGGGATGTGTGTGCGTGTGCCTGCGTGGCATCTGATGTTTACACTTTGAGTGGACATTTCACTCTCAGCCTTTTCCATCCCTGATGCTTTGTGTGGTCAGCTGTGGCTCTGCAAACCTGGCCAGCGCCCTGTGGGAAGGCATGAATAGCCCTTGTTGTGCTAGCACACCTGTGTTCTGTGCACAGCTGTTTGGTTCACAACAGGGTTGCTGTTAACAGTTATGAAACATTTTCACACCACCCACCCACTATCCACTGGTTTATAACATTTGCTGGCACTTCTGTCCAGCTTAGACTCTTTTTTTTTTTTTTTTTAGCTTAAAGGACACCAGGATACTTCATGTATAGGAATAACAAGCCAAATTGGCACAGCACCTTATTAAAAATATTCCCTCTCTCCTGTGACAAAAATTACCCCTTTTCTGCCTGTGGTAAATCTGCAACTATAATAAAAACTGTTTCTATTTATTTAACTCTCTCCCCACTCCTCGCCCCTAATTATCAGACAGTTTTGTTCTGGCGAGAATTTGAACAGGCTGGAACATTACTTTTTTTTTTCTTTTCCCTAGATATTGTTGGAAATGCATAGGAATCCATTTGTACTACATTTTATCTGTGTATTACAATAGGAAGGTAGAGCACAGAGCAATAAAAGGCTACCCATAAAGCTAACTTTTTAAACCAGCAGAATTGATCAGATGGATAACTCAACTTTTCTGAGAGGAAGATGGCTAATCCCATCACTTTTCTGGTAGCCTAGATGAGATCGAATCACCATGATGGAAAACTAAGCTAAAAGGAAAAATGAGATACAAAATGAAGTGGCAAAGTGAAGCAGGTGCTCCATATGGAGGGAAAAAAGGATAACTTAATGTAAAAACTGCTTAATTTCTATAGGAGAATGCTATTTAAATTCATAGACTAGGGAGACAGCTGAACTCTTCTGTGTAGTTTTATCAGCTGTGTTTTGTATCTTTCCATGACACAGTATGTGGCTCTTTTCTGAAAGCAGGACAATGTGTTTTGACAGCCCTTGGCAGTGAGAGCAACAGTGAGAAAAGCAAACCAAAGTGATTCAAATTAACACGAGCTGGCTGTTGTGAAGCTGGACCATCCAAAGCATTTCCATGAATAGAGAACCTCAGATATTGTAAGATGCCACATAGCCAGCTGGGTTAGAGACGCTGAGGAAGGGCTGCTGCTAACAGTGCTCACCATTCCACCACAGACAGAAAGCATCGGTTTTCTTTGATAAGCTACGTGGGCATTTAGCTCCTGTAGTCCTGTGTAACAAGGTGAACATCTCCTACATTGAGCTCTGTTTAGGATCTGCAGGGAAAACAGCATCAAGTACAAAGGCAAAGCTCAATTAAAATTGCTTTAGGTAACCTTGGCTTTTTCTGTAGGGGATGGCTTGCATGGGAATTTGTTGTTGTTCTGATCACAAAAGGATGTGTGTTTATTTTGCAATAATGTAATTGCTGATTGCTATTGTTTATTAAACACTTTATTGCTGATCAGAGGAAAAACTGAGAATTTGTTATACCTTTTTATTTTTCTAAAGTCCCTCCAATTCACAAGAGAGGCAAACGTCTTTGGTAACCTTAGAATTAAGGATTATCTACTGATGCTAGAGTATCATGGTGGTCCAGTCCTGCTCATTTGACTCATGGATGACTCATTTGGGGAATTTGAAGTGGTCCAGAAAGAAAACTCTGAAGGTGAAAAATCTGATTTCTGTCATTTACTTTCTCTTCTGGTCTCACAGGACAATCTTTTCCTTTCACATTCCATTGCTGCTGGTAAGAACATGTTATTTTCTGAGGTGTAGAGTGCTATGATCAATCTCTCTGTGTGCTACAAAGTTACTTTCTCCCATGTTCTGACTTCCTAAGAATCTTCCTTTTGTTTAAGACCCTTTTGTTTTGCTTCTCTTCTGAGTATCTCCTCCCATCTCCTCACCAAATTAATCTTATTTTAGATAATTCAAAGTACCTGTTGTTTTATTCTCCTTTCCACATCTACCCACAGTTGACTTTTCTTCTCATACTCAGTGCCTTCCCACTCTCATTCCCAGCTGGAAGACTTCCACTTCATTTTCCCCCCTGTGAGTTACAAGGACAATGGTAACACTTCCACTGGTACTTCAGTCTCTCATGATCCATAATAGATTTTATCTGCACTCTGGCTTGTGAAGTAAGGAACTGTAGATGCAAGAAATGAAGTGATTTTCCCAAGGTCATAAAGAAAGTTGACGGGTAAATTAAGCCCAAACCTTGTGGATCCTAACCCTAGCTGTGGAAGCCGTAACAGCAATGGTGACGAGTGTGGAAAGTCTGGCAAGTCCAAGCAGATAATTTGTATTCCTTACTTACGGCCAAATAAGGCACAAATAGAGGCACCCTGTTCCTGTCGAGGAGAGGCGGGAGAGTGGGACATAATTCATGCTATTCAGATTCTGCTATTTAGCATTTGCCGATCCCTAATGGGATATTTGCAAAGTATAGTATTTTCTAACAGCTGTAAGGACAAGAGAGCCTAAAATTTCTCTCTATACATAATATCCATGAAATTGCATTGAATATTGTAATGATGTGTTATGCTGCCATTAGCTCCCTGTGAATACCTAATTTGGAAGGTTAATGAAATTGACAAATGTGTGTACTGTACGCGCATTGTCAGTACTAGTTAATGGCAACTCTCACATTTTTATTTGGAAAATTATATAAAACTGAAAGTGACAATTATTGTAACTTCATCTGCTTTGGAATCTAGCACAGTGCGCAGTTTATTTAGATAGGGTTGTGTGTGTTTTAAATTTGTATACCATCATATGAAGTCCTTTGCTCATCATGTGATTATATACTTAATTTTTGTATGAATGAATGCTCGTATTGTGGTCTTTTATAGCATATTGGGCCAATTTTTTGGTTTTCGTGTGTGTTTCACACTAAAATACCATAAGTCCTTGCTTTCCTGTTGGCTCAACAGTGCTTGATTACAAAACTGGTGCCAGTTAATTCAAGAGACATCACATATCCAAAATGAATTTCCCCAGGGAAGGAAAGCATGCTAGAGAACACTGGAAGAGTATGCTCTAGTATCTTCTGTAAATGACTGAGCACCATAAAAGGTCACTTGCAGCTGCTACTGCTTCCATATATAAATTTGATGAGATCCTTGAAGTTTGGCCTTTAAAATTTCTGTGGCTCTTGAATGTACTTCTTTAGATCAAGGTCACATTTTTAGGTGTACAGAGTCTGACCTGAGATCTTCTTTTGGTCTAAAGCTGTTTGACCAGACAGAGCTTCGCATAGTGAATAACTGCTTAGAGTCAACGGAGACCTCAGATTCATCTGAAGGGAAGTGAGAAGAGACATTAAGGTAATTGTCTGTGGCACACTGCAGCATGGATATTGTTGCCTCATCTGAGCCTTGCAATCTGGAAAAGGGTGGATTGGTGGAGTGAGAGTTACTTAATTTTTGGGCATCTCTTCAACTCCTTGTGGAGTTTCTTCAGAAGGAGCAGGTGTCACAGAGTAGGACTGCTGCCCCGAGGAGACTGTATGTGTCACCTCCAAGAACAAAGCAGTCTTTTAAACCCAGTGCTATATTGAGCCTGTGAGTCATGAATCTTTAGATCAATAACCAAAATGTTTTTATATGTGGGGGCAGCCCCAAACAGAGTGACTCAGCGCTGGCAGTTCCGCATTCAGCACACTTCTGTGCAGGATCTGATTTCAGATGACTGATCACGGGAGTGGGGCTGGGTGATGTGTGGAGACTGAGGTGCTGCTTGTCGGCACGGCTGAGCTGTGCTTTCTTTTTGATACTCGGCACACCTGTCCCTCCTGCGGCTTCTCACAAGAGCTGTGTTCTCAGTCTGTCTGAGATGCCACCTGCAAAGTAGCAGCCTGTCTGTCTGTCTCAGGCTTTTTTTTATAAAGTGACTTTGAGACACTGAGGTTTAAGATGTTCTTAGGCTTATAATTCTGTTGTGGCTTTTCCCCCTTTTCTTGTGTTGTATTAATAAACACATGGCAGAATCTGGTCGAAGAACACATTTATTCAGACCCTTTGTCGTGCGCACCACAGATTCCAGTGATCTGAAACACTGAGAAGCAATCACACTTGATAACAAGGACTCTTTCTGCTCTTGCTCTAGTCCTGGTGGCCATGTCACATTAGGCTCATTACAGCCCTCTGAGAGAAGCTGAGGTCTATCAATCACCCCATGGACTTCTATTCCGAAGGCACAAATCACACTTAAATGTTTGCATCAGTTGTGGTTGTCAATGGATACATTGATTTGAAATAAGAAATTTGGAGCCCGGAGAAGCTTCACACTGAGATCTATCTTGTTAAGTGGGTTGTTTTGCTCCTGCAAGGGTTAATGATTTACTGATAGCTCAGTAAAGGAGAAGGGATGTCTGCACCTGGCCTATTGAAGGGCCATTTGCATTTGAAGACGTTCAGCCCATTAATAGTCCAGGGAGAGGAAGATGAAACTGACTCCTGAATGCAGGAGAGAAGGTGAATTTGAATGAACCTTCACACAAAATGGCAGCAAGTAGTACAGGGTTATAAGTTAGCCTTCTTCCTTGGCTGCAGGCTCCCTCTGTGAATGTGTGTTTGAGATGGAGAGTGTACACCAGCTCTAAGATTCTAACCATATGGGTCAGATGTGGTTTAGACCTTGTTTGGCAGCTAGATACAAAGTGAGATGAGGAGAAGGAAAGAGAGTGGTAGGCCTCTTAGACTCGATTGTAGAGATTTTTTTTCTTTCGTTTTGGCCAGTATTTAAATGTTATAAATCTCTGCAACTGTGTTTCTTATTTTGTGTTGGATAAATAAGTATTTTTAGTTATTTTTTGCTTGGCTTGCACTGAGGGTGATTTCTGATGATGGCTGGCATAAAAAACCCTACCCTGAAAACTGATATATAGGCACAGTCGAGTAACATGTAAGTCCCCAACACATTGCTCCACAATATCCTATGTTGAAGGGAATTTGCCACCTGTGCAAGGTGCTATGGAAGTTGTTAAAGTAGGGAGACTATACTAATGTTCCTTTGAGAGCTCTGCTTCTTATATGTTGTAAGATATTTGGTAGTTTCTACACGAGAATCTTTGATATGCGTATGAATTCATCTAATCTTTTCTGATCTTTCCTAATTGCTTCTGGACTCTTTTTGCAGGAGAGTGACAGACAAGATTGCTGCTGCTGAATCAGATTTACTTCAAGGTCAGGAACTAAAGTTAAGTGTTGTCATCTTATGAAATTGGAGTAACTTGGAGAAAGAAAGAAAGTAATCATGAGGCAATATTTCAGTTGTTTGGTTTTTTTTTTTCCCCTCAAGGAAGATCATACGACTATCAAAACTTTTGGAGCTTTTTACTATTTCAAGCAGAAGATTATTGGTGAGTTATACCAAGAGAAGATGCTACCAGAGCACCATAGAGACTAGGAGTCACAAATACAGGGATCTCCTTGGGCTGGGAATGAAGGAGCTTTACCATCCAGCATCTGTCCGATCATCCCCAGTAGTGATTTCTCCCAAGATGTTTATTCCCAGCCTGAGGATAGTAGATGCAGGGCACTACCTCCTCAGATAACATTGTGAACAGCTAAGATCCCACCAAAGAAAGGAAACCTCTCTAGAGGAGTGATCCCTTGCCTTTAATAGAAAAAGCTATGCTGAAAATTTTTCTGCAAGCACAGAGTGGAATAAGGCAGTAGGAAAAAAAGGAAACCTAGTAACATAACAGAAAGCTCTCCTGATATTTTTGGAACATACCTGAAGTCCCAGGTATCAAACAAGTGTGAAGGATTATCAATTCATTAAGATCAATAGTGAATTGATTATTCATTGATTGATAAAGATTTATTTCAAGATCCAGTGAAAATATCTTTCACTGACTTCAAGAGATGCTGGACTGAACTTGAGGAAAGTTAAACAAAACCCCATGTCGTTTAGCCAGTACAGTTTGGAAAATGAAGGTTTAAATTATTTTCTTATAAAATCCATCAGGTATAACATACAGAGAACTAAGTTATACCTTCCCTTTCTCCAGCTTGAGACTCACCATTAGCGAATGTGTTATACCTGAGATGTGGGATTTGGTGCTCATTAAAAGCAGAACAGGTAAAAATTAGAGTTTACAGTCCTGGGAAGGATAATTATTCTATTGCTTCTTGCACGTATTTGTCTCATCTGTGAAATTCACCATCTTTTCCTAAAATGTCTACACTATGCAAGAAAAAGAGAAGGGATGCCATTTCTCTCAATGGATTTAGTACGAGCCATAGTTCTGATTATGCGGCTGTTTTCCAAGCTAGAAGAAAAAATAATGTTTCAGTATTAAAGAGCAAAGAGTCTGGATAAAAAAAAAAATCATGGTTTAACTTCTGACTTACTAACCTTTGATTTTAAATGTAAAAAAGGGGAAATACTTGTTCACCAAAGTAGTTTGATTGAATCAAGGAGATGTGGTCAAACTAACGATGTTTTTGATGTGAATTTGTACTGTGGTACCTTTTAATTGGGAAGCAAAAATCAGAATATCTTGGACTGGGTTGCAAAAATCCTAGTAAGTCTAATCTATCCATATTTTTCTGCTAATCTTCCACACTTCAAGGCTGATGAAATAACACTCAGGATATTTAGCTTTGTTGCCATACTGCCAGTATGGAAGTTTTCATGGCTTTCATACAGAAAAAGCTTCTTCTGATCTTTTGTCTATTCTTGAATTAAATGTACATTAGACATACCTTTCATCTTTCAAAATTCCTCTCAATTTCTTCCATAAGTAGGTTTGCCATAGTCAAACCAGAATTTGGAAGGAAGGAAGTACTCTATGGATTGTCTACTCCAAAATGGTTCAGACTACATATCACTAACTTTCCATAACTAGAATCAAGTGTTAGCAGTGTCTTTCACAGTCCACTTGTGGTCCTTGTTGCCCCAGTAGAAAATCATCTTACTGGATCATATTCATGGTATTCAGGTGCCAGAGGGACCAGGAGCCGCATTACCAGGAAGGTAGAGGAGGCTGTCGGCTTCACACCAGCACTCCATGACAAGGTGCAAGTCCTTGTCATAATAATATAGTATGTTACATCCCAGCTGTGCTGCTAGCCAGCATATACATTCTGGAAATAAAGAACTGTGCCTGTCCCAGTCTCTTTCCTTCCTTCCTGTGCTCTGTGCCTTTACTTCACTATGCTAACCTTTGCTGGAGTTCTAGTTTGTTGTTTCCAGGAGAAATATTACTGCCTGAGCAGATTAGCCCTGTAGGAGAAAGTTTTGGTGGCAGCTCTCTAGGATATGTGCACCATGTAGAATGGGCATGAGGGATGCTCAGCACTCAACATTATAGCATTGCTCTTTTTTACTTGACTTTTGCGTATGCCGAGGTGAATGAGGCTTACCTGTGGGAGTTGTAAAGTATGTTGCTAAGCTTATATTTGGTATTTCTTTTTAAAAATCTTCAGTGACTGTTGCCAAACATGCAGGGTTTGTTTTCAGACTCTAACTCCTCAGGTAAAGCTGTCATGTTTATTCTGACTCACCACATCAACACATAAATATGATATTTTTGTTTACATTTGTTATTTTTTGTGAATCTCTATATAGCCTGGAAATAGTCTTTCCAAGACTCTATTCATTTCCCAGGTATGAAAGAATGAGGGAGAAAAAAAAAATCACTGTATAACTTGATCTCAGAATAAGCATTTGGTCTCCTGTGTTGACTACGACACAATGGAGTGTGGTTAAACCTGGAACAGATTTGGGTTTACATCTTCTGGGATAAATAACAACCTTAGTTTGGACCATCACTTGACAGGAAATAAAAGTTTTCCACTTTGCAACGTGAAAGCTGTGAGTCATTCTTGAAGTGAGTGTCACTCACGTAGTGCATTTGAGGAATGGTTTGGGGCAGGCTTGCTTGCGTTCACGGGTTTTGTAATCTGTCACCCACTTTGCAGTACTCTAATTTACAAAACATTTTCACAGGCTGCAGACTGTGGCTCTCTGCTCAGATTAACCACAAGCTCGTTCTGCTTCACCACAGCTTGACCTTCTCTGTGATGAGCCACATATTAATGTGTTTACAGATTGTGTATATATATATGTGGCTATAAGTCAAGGCATGCTCAGCACAGAAATTGGTTTTATTTTCAAATGTGTTTGGTTTTGGCTGATATTTGTCTGGTCATCTATTCTTGTAAATGATTTTTGTGGTGTCAATTGGTCAGTGTTGAGGAGTGCTGTTAAATATTGGTTCATCATCTAATAAAAAAGACGAAACGGAGAAGATAATTCATGGGGTCTGTTACAGAATTAGGTTGAAAAAGATCTCGAGAAATCATCTAGTCCTGCCATGTTGGCTTGAGGTAGGCAGTCTGAACCAGTTAGCCTTTCCACTGTCTGCTCCAGCTCACTCCTGGGGACTTGTGCTGGTTCTTGATATCTGAGTGTGGATCCTCAGCATCCTTTGACTCACCACAGTTTATTGGAATAGACCTCAGTTTATTTTACTAAGGCAAGCCACATGCTTGTGGAAACCAGACAAACCCTCCTGCTCCACCTCCTTGACTAAGCGGTTTAAGGGTGGAGAGAATCAGAACAAATAACTGAAGGTCAGGGCTAAGGCAGGGCAGCTGAAGCTCTCTGCCGTGGCACGTGCATTCACATCCTTGGCTTGAGCTTGTAACTGCTGAGTTCAGACCCTGATTCTCAGCTGCACTAGATCTTTCATAGCTGACCTAAGCAGAGGTTGTTCTGAAGTGAGGAGCAAGCTGATCCTGCAATCCATTACATTAGTACCTGCAAGTAACCCCTTTACACATGTATAAATGATCACAGGAATGCATGCTCCCACCTGAGGCACCATGTCTCAGTGCAGCATCTTTGCAGTGCACTGCAAGGCTGGCATCAAGAGGATGAATACCTCACTGCTGGTGAGGGATCAGGATGCTTCCACATGCTTTTGGAGTTCTCTCCATCATTTGTAATAACTCCTTACTGAAACATACTCTTTGGAGCGTTTAGCTTGTTGTTGACTACACCTTCCCTGTGTGAAAGATGAGCAGGAGGAAAGCTTTGATGCCCATCTTGCCAACCCATCACAGATACATTCATGTGCTGTGCTCTATAGCACCCAGCTCCCCAAAGTGTCTGGTGCTCCCACAGAGGTATGTGGGATGGGTGGACTGAGGGATGCGAGTAGCATTCTCCTGCAAGGCCAGACATACATATGTCCCTTAGTCACCGCCTTCTGATCCAACCTGTATTTTAATGTTTCCATTTCTGTAATTTCAAAGGAGGAGATTGTCCAAGTGGTCAAACAAGAGCAATCTCAGGAACTTATCCAGGGGTTTCAGCTGTTTTATTTTTGAAGAGCACTTTCTCACTTCCTTTGACATGAGACATGAAAAGGTAATGTGCTGCTCTCCCTTTCTCCTCTTTTTTTTTTTTTCCCTTTTCTTCCAAGCATGTAGAAACTTGTTATCGGTTTCATTGTGCAGATGAAAAATTATGTCTTGAGCAACATCTATAAATGTCACAGGGCTGGGTTTTTTCAAGTGTTTACTGAGAACATATTATGTTTTAGTGTCTCTGTCATAAATACCTTTTTGTTAATCTTTCACCCTGACTAAATCTATTACAAGCTTTAATCAACCTTTCTAGGCAGTAATAAAATGTTATCAGCAGTTGGCAGAGATTATAAGTGACAGACCCTAATGTTTTCTAATGATTGTCATTATTTAGAAGGTTGTTTGTAGTTTTACAGAAAAATAATTAGATCTATTGCATACATTTGAAGGGAGAGGAGTGTACCTCCTCTGATAGTTTACTCTCAAAAAAATCTAATTTGTAAATAATTACTTAAAAATTAAAAAAAGGCAACAAGCCAGAGCTGAATGGAAATTCAAGATATATTTAGTCAAATGCAAGCAGATGCAAACACACTTTATGCTAAAAAGAAGAGATATTCTCTAAATGAACATCTACATTAGTAAGTTTTTCACCTATTATTTACAAGATCTGGAGTCTGAATTTCCAAGAATACATCTCCCTCTCTATCAACTCCTCACTTTGTTACACACACAGATTTCTGCAACACTATTATTTTGTATTTCGCAAATTAATTTTCCCTTTAAGAACAAGAAAATACTTTCAATTACATGCTATATTTATGCAACATGGTGAAGTGAAAGGTTTCAAATTGGACATAAATGAAGGTACAATTTTCTTAGTCCCCTTGAAGATTAAAGGGTTTTTTTTTTATTGTTGTTGTTGTTTTTGTTTTGTTTTGTTTTCAATATAATCAAAGATCTACTAAATGCCGTATTCTTGCTGAATTTCAGCTTTGATATACTCCAAAGAGATATGTTTCTCTGAATTCTCAATTATGTGACTATATTTTAACTTTTACTGTCCTGATAATGGCATTGCTGAATCTGGAGAAGTTGCAGCTGTAAGTTTAACACAAGATAAATGTTGGGCTGGTGCTCCAGGTGTGGTGTACAGTCAGCTGTCTCCCATGTCATATGAGTTCACCATGATGCAGTAGCTCCCTAGCTCTAGGCTCTGCAGAGTTCCTGAAACTGCAAAGGCATTTTATTGCACTCCTAGTACAGCTCTCGGGCTTAAAGAAGACAACAGGCAGGACCCACTCATGTGCAGCAGCATTATTATGTGAGCCTACATGTTTGTCTGTGAGAAAGAACCCCTATGAAGCAGCACATCAAATACTTGTGATGAGTACAGTACTCCCAGACTCACTGCTGACCTGCTTTTTGAGGATATTTTAAACCCCGTGTAGGTGTTTAGCTCTCATGGATTTGTACACACAAACACATGCACATACACACAATCCTTTAGGCTGTGACTAGTTTGAGCAGAAATGCAAACCAAATCAGATTAGTGTAACTGATCTTGATCTTGGCTTTCTCATCAGAGACTTCATCCAGTCTGTGTTTAAGCCTCAAACTTGAAACTCATTCTCCAAGTACATCCTATTCTCTGATTTCAACTTGCCTCCGATGAGGATCAGCCACGCACTGAAGATGAACTTGCAAATGATTAATAATTTGTGTATATTTTCTGAAAACTTTGGTTTATTTCTTGTGGTGGGTTTCTGTTGGCCAGCACAGATGTTGACTCTCTTTATTCCTGTCATCACCTCTCAGGCATTTCTAGAGTGTTATGCTGACTATCCTTTTTTGTCTCTTGTGTTCTCTGTTTCTCCACATCCCAGAAATTTCCTTGTTTAATTCTACTTGCAAAAAAGGATGATGTGTTTAAAAAAAACCATTAAACTGATTTTTAGCTTCTTGGTAAAAACTAAATGGTGTACTTTTTCTAAGCAAACTAAGCATTTTTAGCAATTAATTTCTTTTCTGAAGCTCTCCATTACCCTGGAGAAGGATGTGCATCCTAAAGATATTATAAAGTAAGCAGAAAACCTAACTTGAAAGGACTGACAGTGTTTAAAGTTAGCATTTGGAGTATATCTGCAAGAAGCAGCAGCAGTGTTTAAATGGGAAATTCCAGACTATAAATTCTTTTTCAGCTAGATTATATGCAGTACAAGTGTTGACTTTCAATTTATACCTTTGATATGAGTCATTGAATGTTCTGATTCTTAGTTTATTTGTCCTGTCTTCAGCAAAGTGGATTGAATATAGGGTTATCCAACCATGATGCGTTGTCTCTGTGCCTCAGATGTTATATTGATGAAATCTTAGTGTCTGGCACTATCTAAGAGGAATATAAAAATTTGATTTGGTCTGCAGCCAGCTTTCCTCTCACTCTGGAACAATGATGAAACATCTGGGGGAACGCTGTATTCATTAACCCAAATCCTGAACACTTTGCATAATACCTGATCCTGTAAGAATCTGCTTAGTTTTCCAGCCTGTGTAATTTGTGCTGGGTGCAGCTAGAGCATATTCAGTCAAAAGACCTTGTCTCTTTTACATTTTTGAGCTTTTATGTGACATTATGCTTTGTCATAATTGATGATAACAAGATTCCTATTTGTTATCTGATTTTAAATGCCAGTTACATGCATGGTGGCTCACTCCATTCTCTCTCCTCCAGAAATTTCTCTGTATTTGTCATTTGTATTTTCAGCTGGAGACCTCAGGATTTTATTTTGCCTATCGTCTCAGCAGAAGCCATATGCCAAGAGGCCTCTTAATTTTCCTGAGGACTGATCTTGGAATATCAGACTGGCATCAGTGTGCCACCTTTATTGTTTTCCTGTTTTCATAATCTCCCCTTCTCACAGTGGCAGATGCACACCACCATTGTGGCTGACAGAATAACCATTTTCCTCCTGGGGTTTGATACTGTGCTCTGGCCAGCTGCTGTGGAGTATACAAAAGGGATGCAGTTGGAACATCCCAAAGCTTGAATCCCCTGTGATTTTATAGTCTGTGCTTGCCTAAAGGAAGGGATTGTGTTTATGTCTCCTCATGACCCTAGATCCTTAGCGTGGATTTGTGAGACTAGATAAAGCTAAACTCCTGAACCCTTATTTAAAAACATCTGTCCTAATGCAGAAGGTGGGAGCTCAGCTGTCTGTTTTAGGAAAGAAGGAATAAGGCAATGTCTAGAGCAGTAATGTGGAACTTTTTTCTTCCTTTACAGTGGACATGCTCTGTTCTTGACCTTGGACAAGTCATACAGGCTGAGATCCAAAAAATACTTGCACACCTAAATCCCACTGTGGGATTTAGCCACCTGGATAGGAGAAAAGACCAAATTTTCAAAGATCCTAAATATTTCAGAGCATTTCATTTACAAAATGAATCATAGAAGCTCATGGTTTTCTTCAGCAAGATGACGTGAGAACAAAGACACCATGTTTGTAACATACAGACTTCTCATCTCTGCCGAGCCCAAAATGCTGGATCAAATCCAGGAAAAAGTGTATGCTCTGAAACTACCTGCCTCTTCTACTAATGCTTTAAAAAATTATCACTTCCTTGAAGGTTTGGCAGACATGGAAGAGTGTTTGGGACTGGAATTGGAAATTTTGTCTGTGCATTTGGTCAATACAGACTATTAAAGTTTTACCTAAAAATAAAGGACCACTTTTCAAAGCCTTGACATCAGTATGGCTGAAAGCGTTAATGCCATTATCTGAGTGTGATAAAAATATTTAGTATCTCACATCTTCAAAGCAATGTACAAATACTAATTAATCTTCAAAAAAGCCTTACCTTCACACCCCACAGTCAACCCTGATTAAAAAGTAAATATTCCTGTTGCACATGTAATCAAGACTCAGAGTTTGATGCTCTAAGAAGATAATTGAGTTATGCCTTGTTTGTGATTTTGATAAACAATTCAGAGTGGTTCAAAGGATGCAGAGCCAGAGGGAAGGTCAGCAGCAGTACTGAGGTATGGAGCGAGGAGTGCTCCTCCCCAGACATCGTTGATGTATTTGTGACCCTAGTTCTCATTCTGCACTGATATGAGAGTGACAGTATTTATGGTAAGAAATCCTGTGTCTGATAAGCCTGAGCTACCATGAGAAGAATGCATGACTATAATGATACTTTAATATGCCCTTTTAGATATGACTATTTCCACTTGTTGTTCCTCAGTGTTTTTATTGTTATGCAGAAGTGCACCACAATTCGGTTCACTTGCTTCAGTCCTTTCCTGAAGAGTGGACCCATTACTTGACTCGGTAACAAAGTGCAATACTCAAACCAAATTGATAGTTAGGACAAAGTAAGGGGAAATAACAGTACTTAAAAAAGATATGTATTAATTAATCTCAGATGAGACTGTGTCTGAAAATTGACCCTAAGAATAGATAGATGGGAGATACTTCATCACAATTGATTTGTCTCGTGCAACTGAGACAGTCATGTTTAAAATAAAACCTCTCAGGTGACTGTTTACTGGAAACTGTTATCATCCAGAGGTCAATATTTATGATGCTGCATCAGGTGAAAATTCTCAGTGGTCTGAAACCACCCACTGCCACACAGGTGAAACTCTCTCAAGAGCCCTCACTAATTTTAAATGTTTTGGTGGAATAGGAGTATACAAAATACCACTGAAATAACCAGGTATTTACATGTGGAAACAGCTCAACAAATAAATGCTAACAGACACCAAAGAATATAAATATCAGACTTGCAGTCTGCACCAAGCTCACGGGCTCCATACATAGCAGAAGGGAGATCCACAACACTGTGGATCAGTGCAGGAAAGGGAGGAAAGCAGAATCTACTGATCCACTTGCTCCTCTATGGGCTCAGCTACGTGATCAATGTATTCTGACAAGTTTCTGTAGTTGTGCTTACCCTTGATTTTAGAACATAAGCATACTGATTGCTGAATCTTAGACCTTGTATATGTTACCCCAGATCCATGGTAATTTCTTGTCTGTCTGAGATCTGAGACTTAAAAATGCACTCGTGTTTTTGGTTGGGAGCACAGTGCTCTTGGAGTGTCTGCAGGAGCTCACTCTGTCCGTTCATGGTCATGTTTTTTTTCTACCTGATGCTTTAAGGATAAACATTTCAGGTACTGAAGTGTGTTACTGCTTGGGAGGGAGTTGAAATTTGTGTCGATGAGTTGGCAGGGATGGATATCTGCATCAGGAGATGAAATATACTTTTATATGCATAAAGTTTAGGCAACAGCAATAGTTGCATTGTGATCATAGTATTTCATCTTCCGAGTGGTGAACTTGCATTTAGAATTACCATTGGAATATCTGTATCACTAAAATGCTGTGTACCTGCCAGCCCAGTAGTGAGCTGATTCTCTGGACATAAAGCATCATGTAAATCTTCTTGACAGACTGCAGTTTTAAAGATCACAAAGAAGGTCTAGTAATGAGTAGTATTTGTAAAAAAGCCAGTAAATTGGAACACTTGATAAGGTATTAAAATATGCTGTCTGAAAATCGGGTGTGGTTGGTTAACAGAGTGAAAAATAATGGATTCTCACTGTGCACAAATTGAGTTCAGTTTACAAGATATTTCTGGTCCTGCTTTTGAATATTAAAAATTCAGTGTTTGTCACAAAATCACTTCAGCTCAGTTCAACACACCTGGGTGCATGCCACAAAGGGATTATCTCTAATATAATCACTAGAGAAAGTGGTCTTTTCAGGTCAAGACTGAGGTCACGGTTAGATTGCAGATAGAAAATTATGCCTCCTCTCTCTGAAGCATGCTTATTTACAGTATCAGGTGGCGTTCACGCATGTCTCCTCCTTTCATCATTGAAATGCTAATACTCATTCATCAGTGTCACTGATACTCCATGTGTGTGTGGGACCGTGTTTTATATTCTTAAACAGCATTGTAGGATCATTTTCAAACATAGACCTTCCTCAATACATTTAGGTAGCTCTATGTATGTATTTAGGTCAATGGCTTCAGTAGATATTAAGTTTTCATCCATCATAATAATATTGGATCTTTGTATTTAGCTTGTTGTTAGTAAAGTCATGAAGCACGTGTGTGAGGTTTTAAGCAATTGTAAAACACAAATCCTTATCTTTGTGTTGAAATATCAAATGTTCAAAAGTTCCACATACCAAGGATGCTCCAACAGTACGAATTCATGCTTGTCTGCTGTGCTTTCTGGTTTATATCATACCATAGCCTTATCAGTAAATAATTGATTAAAATTCATATATTTAACAAGGACAGCATTCTTATTAGAAATGAGAGGAATATTTTGAGATGAAATACTGGAAACAAGGTGGAATACAGCTGAAGGCAATAGCTGTAAAATCTTTTGATCCTTTCTGTCTCCTTGCTATCGTTTCACTGGATCTGTTTTTGTATAGAATTATCCAGAGGCTCTGTCTCTCTCAACTCCTCCCATCCTTTCAGACTATTATATGGTAAGTAGGTGTAGTTACACTCATCTCTTGAGAAGTCCCATAGCTTCAGCTTGAGGATTCTCACCTTGGGATTTATAATCCTCTGCAAGTACTAAAGCCAAACTAGATGCAATATGGAGACAGGAAGAGATCAAAACAGCTTTTAGTGGTTTTCTTCCATTGGCGTACTCATCTGCATGTAGAAAGTAATTAAATTTCACTGGTATTTCAAGATCTTGAGACACGGTGTGCAGGTCAAATTATGTTAGATTCCAGGCTGTCATGTGAGATAAATCACTAACAACTACATATGTAGAGGGACATGTCTCAAAAAGTGAGTAGTTACAGGCAAAAGAGAAGCTAGATGTATAGATAATGTCAAAAGTTATTAAAACTTTGGCTAAAACCAGTAAGATACAGGAAGAACTCTGTAACCATATCCATGGAAATGGAAGATGAAGTAGGTGGTGAACATAGTAGAACACAAATGAGTGCACTGTATCTGCTCGAAGTCTGAGCTCATTTTCCAGATACATTTGTCAGCCATTAAAGAGAAATAAGCACTGCTAGGGCATGATCTCTATCACCGTAAGTTTAACATCTGAGTTCAGATTAGTGAAGCCTCTGTTTCTTTCTATTGATTAGAAGACAGGAGTCTAGCTTACTAAGTCAGGTACAGAGACCTACTTTACAGATAACCAAAAATAGGTGACTTGGAGACACACCATGTGGTTTTCATCCATTACACTACATCTGACTGTGAATGGAGGGTCTGAAAGAGATGTTTTGTGATGGTAAATAAAAAAGGAGAGAAATCCTCCACAAAAGGCCAGGTGGGTTTTCATGGTATCTGGAACACAGTGATATGAACTTCCCAACAAACGTTGCAATTTAGTCTGTTTCTACTGACATCAAAGAGATTTTGCTGCTGCATCTGGCGAGGGAGGGGACAGAGCTGGGCCCAGCATTTCCATTTTGGAGCCCTTATTAACCTCATTTCAGAGCAGGTGAAGAGCAGAATGCAGATGTTACTGGAGAAATAAAGCTTAGATTAAATAGCACACATGTATCTTTGCATTAGTCCTGCTCTTGTATGCTTGAAGTTTAATGTGTGTGTTGAGCTCTGAGCTTTTTCTTGGGCACAAACCAGCAGTGTAACTCTCATGTCCTCCCCAGATACCATGCATAGCTCATAGGAAACATAATCCATTTTTTTCATCCAAATCAGAAGAAATATTTTTTAAAGCCGGCAGAAAAATGTGTTCCTGGTTTGTGAGTGTACAGTATTTTGAAAGGTATTTGATAACTGGAGACTTGTTTTTCTGCCTTCCCCATTCTCTGGCTTCTGTAATTGATTTTCTGTTCACATGTAGCTTGGGCTCATCTGCACCAGTGTCAGCAGTGAGCACTTAGAGCAGCATGGCTGCAGTGCCACTGAAAGCCTTCCTGGGGCTCATTCCTGACATCGCAACAATGCAATGCACTGAGGCGGGAGCTGCTGGCGTTTCAAAGGTGCTCAATTGCCTTAATTTTCATCATCTGTGATAATTTGCTAAAAAAAAAAAAAAGAAGAAAAAGCCCCCAAACCATTCAATTTTGCAGTAAGTGAATCTTTTCCAAGTCAAACTATACGTTCCTAGGGTACTTGGATTAGCAGCTAGCCCTCTCTTTGTTTGTAGACATATACAGCTGGTATGAATCTCCACATTTAACACTATTGCTGCTTAAATAGTGTTCCAAAGGAAGGGTCTTTAATCTGCCAGTATTGCTTGCTTTGTGTTCAAGAATGGGGAACAGTACCTGTGCTTTACTAGAATATTTCCTAAATATTGTCAAGGGTAATCTCTTTAAAGATATCTTTCTTGTACAAGGTAAAAATACATCAACTTTTATAGTAAAAGAGGTTTAAATCTGACTAGCACACAGATACAAACCCTATTAAAAAGAATTCTTCTGTACGCAATAGGCAGGTACGATGTGGAATGATTTGCCACAGTGTGTTTTTTGGGTTGAGTTTGATAAGATTGAAAACTATTGTAGGCTAAGGAGACCTGTGCTCTGAGAAATGCAAGCTCTATATTCTTCATATGTGAAGCTGTAGCCAGCTGGTGCATCGTAAAATGGTGAATTTCTTTTTCTGTCTTTTATACAACCACTGGATGACAAATGCTTGCATACTGTAGAAATTAGGACCATTTAAATATTTAGCTACCTTTCACTTTGGTGTGTCTCTGCTTGGGACTCCTATACTTGAAGGCATATGTTTCCAGAGACACATCTTCATTTTCACCACATGGTTAGTATCTTTTTGATTCATTATATAGAATAGAAACTGCCTATAGAACAGAAAAGTAAAATGTGAACCTTAGACCTACTGAATGTTTGTCTATTTTCAGGCTTGTCTGGATCAGGTATGTGATGGGGAGGACAACCACAGATGTAAAACTCAGAGGAGGGTAAATGTGCTTTGTTCCCAGGCCATTCAGTTGATGTGCGCATCTACCATATTCGCAATAATGTTGAGAATGTTTTGTTGTTGTCTCTGGAGACTATTTGAACTGTGCACTTCCCAGAGGTATCAGAAGATGAAGGAACCTCTCTAGTGTCCTCGCCCCAGACTGGGCATGGTGTGGCATAACAAGTATGTGTGGGACACGTGAACTGACACGTTCCCTGCCATGTCACCCCAGAGCTGTGGTCCTCCACATTGCAAGTATCCTGAGATCTCTATTTGCCTTTTTAAAGCCTAAGACTTTTCATCATTGTTCAGAAGGGTAAAGGGAAAACTAATATGTGTATAAGAAACAGTAAGTTGTACTGTGCAGCTATGTAAAAATTTTAACCTGACATGCCTATTTCATGTAGAGGCACCAAAGACTGAGAGGGAGGGTTAATACATCAAACACTGTTATTTCCCACTGGAAAAGAAAAATATCTGTGAACAAAACATATTTCTCAGTGAGAAGCTTTACATTAAAAGATTGGTATGATATGATATGATATGATATGATATGATATGATATGATATAAAAAATCAGGGGTTACGCTGTTTTTCTAACAAATGAGGAGACTATTTTAGTGCTGAGGCACTTGCAACTTGATTTTCCTCTGTAAAAGTCAAGGTTTGATTATAGTTCCTGCATTATTATTTATAGTTTAGCAGTTATACGTGCCACGTCCTTGGCTGTGGCATTGCGGTTTGCACCATCTATGTCTGCTTCCTAAATTTATTGATCTCATTAGAAGATAAAAATGACAAAGATAGCTCATAATACTTCTGAGAAATGTAAAACCATTAGCAGGTCATTGTCAAAGTTATAACATGTCCTTTTAAGCTGCTTAGCAAACTGGTGGCAGCCTATGATACAGGGATTAACCTGTGCCAGGAGTGACTGAGTGGATCGCAGTGGATGGTTAATATTCAGCCTGCCTACAAAGCTTTGAAACTGCCTCACAAAATGATACAATAAAGCGATAAACAGAAATACATTAAAAACAAAGGGAGCAGAAGTTTTCTTCTCCTGTCCTTTATCTTGGTCTCTCACATGTAAGAAGCAAAATGGATGTTAGAGCTTCAGTCTAAAATTAGAGTTGCTTTTTTCAGCTGCACTAGGAAAAGGAACCCCTTAGGCTTTGCTCTCTGAGTGCAGGCTGACATTGGCTGAGACCCTATGCCAGCTTTTCCTGAGGTGAGACCTTGAGGGTGCCATTCTAGAACCATGTTTAGACGTGTGGTTTTAATGAGTATTTCAGACACATGGTACACAGCTGTATTTTGAAGCCAACTTTTGTCATCCCAGATGTAACCTGTTCTGTAGTGCCCAGTACACTTGCTAGTGCAATAGGCATGAAAAGACTTCCTACTTTTTTGACATGAGAGCTGTACATCTGCATTGTTATTGATTACATTCCCTTAGAGAAATGGCTCCAAAAACTGATTTTTTACATTCTTATTGGACTTTTTGGGTTTACAGAGATCAAGTGGGTAGACCACATGTCAGTGCTTTATGAGATTTGATCTGGGAGCCCAGATTTTCTGCCTTGGTTCTCTGAGATGAGAGCAAGATGGGTGGCTAAGAAGTGGAGGATGGGTGCAGAAAGACTGGTACCTAATGGGTCTCTTCAGTATCTTGCCTGACTCATCACTCACAGTAGTGGGTATAACATCAGTGCATTCAGACAGTTACTGCAAATCACTTTGTGAGTGGGTTGAACATACACAGGTAGGCTCTGAAAAGTGTAGTAAGAAGGAGGAGAGAGAAAGAATAGAAACATCAAGCTCCAGTTTGTTGTTGCTAAACATCAATGACCTGATTTACACCAATGGATTATTGTCTTTTAGGAACATTTTATATGCACATTCCAGCAACAGGTAAACAAGTGTTAGGGCAATGATAAATTAGCCTAGACAACAGTTTACAGATTACAGCAGGACAGAATGAGGATAATAACAGTATTTATAATGTTATTATCAATTATATATAATAAAATATTTATTCAATTTTTTACCTATTAATGTCCTTTTTAAAAAAAATCTATTGGGAAGTCAAAGTTATCAGGAAGGGTACCCAATAACACAGACACACAAACCATTCCAAATAAATCATAGTTCAGGTTTTTTTTCTGTCTACATAGTAGTAATTTTAACTTGATGCAAGTGTACAATTTTTACTAGATCCACAAAAGTATACTTCAAGTGTGATACTACTATAATTTTACCTCACCAAGGTGGTTTTGGGTTAATTTCAAATGTCCAGAATGCCTCATTACCATGTTGTATAATTATTAATGTGTAGTGACATTCTCAGCCATTAACTGCTCTATCATTTTAGTCTGGTCTGCTAGCATTTTATTGTAACAAAAACATTGTTTTATCCTTGATTTAACAAAATAATCTTCTAAGTTTGCAGAGCTGTTTTTGAAATCTCAGATCTTGTAAATACTGTTATGAGTTGCAGTCAATAAAGAATGAAAAAATTAATGAATGAACAAACTAATAAAATTGTATGAGGAAGGCTGATTAAATATCTTAGTGAATTCTGAACTTTAAAACAAAATGGATTACATCTGATTGTTAAAAACAGAAAACTTGCAAAAATATAAATTCTCCTGTCAAAGCTTAAGTTTTAGAGGCTCTGGTTCTGAAGATCTTTGCCTTGTTCTCATGTCCAGTTAATGGATAGAGAAGATTCTTCAATTTCTGTCCTCCCATCCTGACTTAGATGGGACTGTGTAAAAAGGTGATGGCCACGGATTTGAATACCATTCCCATGGTTGGTGCTCCAGAGCTGGGATGGTTCCCATGGTTTTCTATCCCAAAATCCTGTAATCCTTTTGTTGAATGTCCTTACTTCTGAAGGATTAAGGAAAACTCAAAAGGCTACAGAAAAGAACAGCAAAACCAATTGAGAGTCTGAAAACCCTGCGTAACATTGAAAGACTAAAGAAGCTCAGTGTACTTAGATTATCTGAGAGAAGGTTAAGAGGTGATTTGATAGTGATCTCAAAGTGACAAGTAGAGAAACAGTTTTCCAATATGTAGGGAATCTCTAATTTACTGACAAAGCCATAGTAGGATCCAGTGATTGAATGCTTAATCTGGACAAATTCACACAAGCATGAGACTGTAGTAGCTAAGACAGAGTTTTTTTAGTGTACTGGTGGAGTCTCAGTCATTTCAAGATTTTAAAATGTATCTTTGTTAGAAGCTTCTCTACCTTGATCAAAATATATAGGAGCAGTGGCACAGGCTGCCCAGAGGGGTTTTGGAGTCTCCTTCCTTGGAGGTCTTCAAGACCCACCTGGACACATTCCTATGTGACGTGATCTAGGTGGACTTGCTTCAGCAGGGGGGTTGGACTAGACGAACTCTAAAGGTCCCTTCCAACCCCTACCATTCTATGATTCTATATGTAGAAATGCATTGGTGAAACGCTATGGTATGTGTTGTACCCAAGAGCAACCTATATAATCATAATTTCAGGGTACATTAATTCTTTAGTAATGAAATGTTTCCTATTGCTACATAAAATGGGCCCATATAACATACTAGCTTTTGCAGTTTTCTAGCCCAAATGTCAGTATTCAGAAGCTCGTCAAAACCGTTTTGTAGCTCTGTGTACTTAGCCCAAAGAAAGGGAAGCTAGTTAATATAAAAAGATATTTTTAGCCATTCTGAAAGCTTCTTATGCCAATCCCTAAAAAGAAACAAGAATTTTCTTAAAAAATGCAAATGCTCTGTCTAGAAGCAAGAGTATCGTTTCCAGTTTTAACTGCTTCATCATTATGTGTCACTCCCTATGTATAGTAAGTGCTGCATGACAGTTGTTTCTAAGAGACAGTCAGGGACTTTTCCAATAACTATATAATTATATTTTGTAATACATGTATTTGTGAAGCATGAGGTTTGACGTATTCAAAGCACATAGCAGTCATTAACTAATGCTCACTACACCTCCGTGGAACAGGTAAGATAGTATTATAAAGGCAAATGGTCCTCAAGACCACAAAAAGCATTGCTAGCAGAGAAAGGAACAGAGCTTTGTACCTTCCAGTTTCAAAATTCCATGTTCAAGTCTCCAAATAAAAATATATTATCTGTATAGCTACAGGAACACTAGGTTTAGCATTATAGCCTAAAATTCCATCTATTTCAATGGTTTCATCAGCCTCCCACACTAGTGCAAGGGATAATGCTGTGATACTCTACCTAATTTGTCAAGATCAGCAACACTAGCCTCTGTAGTTCTTACAAGGGCTTGACCTTACTTATTGAACTAGTCCCACTGAAATTAAATCACTGCATAAAAGGTATGTTTCATTAAAAATAACTGTGAAGAAGTAGTACTACTTATTTTCCAAGTTTGCCTTTATTTTACAGATCAATGGCATTATGATATGGCACTAATGACTATAGAGCAGTAAGGGGGCTAAATGCTTGCTATGCCAAGCACATCCCTTGCTCTTAAAAGAGTGCTTTATAAAAATGACCACTTAGGTAACCAATACCAGGCCAGCATAAACCAAATCTGTGAAAGACCCTCCAAACTATGTAGACTCCATTCTGTCCTTTTTGTGTGCAGAAGGGATGTATACATGTCTGTTGTAGAGGAATATCCTTTCCCAAGGGATTTCTTTGACCATAGGGCCAAACACCTACCCACCGCCTTTCTCTTCATTTCTTGACCTTACCTGTCTCACAGAAGCACCCTGAAGTCATGTGTAGATACTGTAATGGCAATGCAGAGTCCAATCAAGACTTATTAGTGAAAAAATCTCACGCGTACCAGACGTGAAGAAGGACTTGATAGTCAACTATCTCATCCAGAAACGTTCCAGTGCTTTGTTACATTTTCTTATGTTTTCTCATGAATTTGCAAAAGTGGTTGGCGAGGCAAATGGGAAAGAGCTAGCTGTGGCAGAAACATGGTGGAAGGAAACTGTATGTTCAAAGCATAACTTCCTGTCTGGGTTTATTTTGCCCTGAGTTTTGGAAGCTATCGATCAGGCACTGCTTCCAGATTTCCTTTCTCCTAGGGATTGTCACTGTACCTTGATGATTAAGTGGAAAACTACTGAGTGATGGACAAAGGGGGAAATGGGGGGATTGCCATATTATCACTTCAAATAATATCACATACAATAATGTATTTCAGAGATGGATGACTAGATAAATAAACTTATATTAGGCCTTCTGAGTTTACATATTCAGCACTTTGAATGGAGACTAATTAAAAAAAAAAGAGAAAGTACAAATTCTACTAGGCTGACAATGTGTGTTTCAAATTAGAAAAATCTTTCTCTCCAAAAGACTAAATTTCCTTTCCTCGTTTTGGTTTCTGGCATGAAAGGTACAAATGTGAGAGGAAGAAAATATCCCTTTCAAAAAAGGAGAGTTTTGGTAAGTAAGCAATATAAAAAATGTTATTTAAAAAAAAAATCACCAATGCAAACATAGTGTTTCACTACAAAATGAAAAGTAAGGCTCAGAGAAGGAAGCAGTTACAGATCTATTTCTTTCATGTTTCCAATCAAAATGATTCTATGATTATAAGATTCTATGATTTTATGTTTTCAACTGTCCTCATTCCAGGTAGCTTCTGGTCAATGAGAGCTCCTAGGCTCTTGTCAAGGATGTAAAAGGTAAAGAGATAAAGCACCACCAGTTTTGCAGAATACGGTTCTGGCAGATGTAGACATGAAGGTCTGTTGCAGGCAATGATCTACAGAGCAAAAACAGATCATTAGTCTTGTGAACAAGAGAGATTATTCTTGTGAGAAGAGAATCAGAATAATGGTATTGGAAATCAAAACAATTATTCTGGTAGGATCTGTGCAAACTGTGCATTTTCAAATGCTTATTTAATCTATATTATGGTATAATTTTGTGGCTTGCCAGTGAAGCTTGGTGAAATTGGTCATATAATACCTCCAAAAGAATCTGACCATTTGCAAAAATCAGTTATATTCACTAGTCTTCAAGGAAATGGGTTGAAGAATGCCCATTCTCTTCAAATGGGATATACTGACAATTCCTATAGAGAGAAAATATAAAATTAAGTTGGAACTTGTACTTCACCTTGTTGAACCACTTGAAGTTCCTCTCTGGTCAACTCTCAAGCCAGTTGAGATCTTGCTGAATGGCAGCACAGCCTTCTGGTGTATTAGCCAGTCCTCCCAGTTTGGTGTCATCAGCCAACTTGCTGAGGGTACACTCTGTCCCCTCCATCAGGTCGGTGATGAAGATGTTGAACAAGACTGGCCTCAGAACTGATCCCTGTGGAACTCCACTGGCCACAGGCCTCCAACTCGATTCTGTGCCATTGATCACCACCCTCTGGGCTCTGTCATTCAGCCAGCTCTTGATCCACCTCACCATCCACTCATCCAACCTACCCTTCTTGAGCTGACCTATGAGGATGTTATGGGAGACTGTCAAATGCCTTGCTGAAGGTAGATTGCTCTCCCCTCATCTAGCCAGTTGTGTCATCACAGAAGGCTATCAGGTTGATCAAGCAGGATTTGCTCTTTGTGAACCCATGTTGAATCCCCTGATAGCCTTCTTTTCCTTCATATGCTTAGAGATCATAGAATCATAGAATGGTAGGGGTTGGAAGGAACTTGTAGAGATCAACCTCCTAAAGCAGGCTCACCTAGATCAGGTCACATAGGAAGGTGTCCAGGAGAGTTTTGAAAGCCTCCAGAGAAGGACACTCTACACCCTCCCTGGGAAGCCTGTGCCTCACCCTCGCAGTAAAAATAGTTTTTCCTTATGTTTAAATGGAACTTTTTGTGTTCCAGCTTCTTTCCATTTCCCCTTGTCCTGTCACTAGATACAACAGAAAAAAGTGATGCCCCAATCTCCTGACATCCACCATTTAGTTATTTGTAAAGATGAATGAGATCCCTCTGCGGTCTCCTCTTATCTAGACTAAAAATGACATCTGGGATGAACTGTTCCATCACCTTTCCAGGGATGTAGTTCAGTCTCACTGGCCTGTAGTTTCTTGGGTCCTCTTTCATGCCCTTTTTGAAAACTGTAGTGACATTGGCCTTTTTCCAGTCCTCAGACACCTCACCTGTGCTCCACTGTTCAAAAATGTCGGAGAGTGGCTCAGCTCTCTTAGCCAACTCCCTCAGCTCTCATGGATGCTTCCCATCAGGACCCATGTGTCTGTGAGTGTCCAGCTTGCCTAGCAGATTTCTAACCCAATCACCACCGTAACATCATTTCCAAGCTTAAGGACTTTGCATTTCTGGGTATTTGATTAAGAATACAATGTTTTCAGAAGAACCAGATGCCTTTGTGGAAAGCTTACAGTAGGTCAATGCAAAAACCTTTCCACAACTATTAATGGGAAGTAAAGTTTAATCAAGTGGACTGAAAGATTTTTTGTTTTAACTTCCAACCCTAGCTGCTGGACCATAGTTTCTTAGTTTTGTGGTACAGGATATTTTAGGAAGTACCTTTATTTTATGAACCATATGCCACAGGTATCATAGAAGTATCAATAATGAAACTGTGCAGAACTGCCAACACTTCATTGTCACAGACATTTCTGATATTTATTTCATCCCATTCTATTGGTTATCTGCTGCTCTGTAAGGGCTAATTAAAGCCATAGGGATAATTAGTCAGCTTTTTCAGTACAATTTCAGCAGTGAAGTCTTCTGAAGATCAGAGTGAGGGCTTGTTACTAGAAAATATAGCAAAAGGAATACTGAAGTTATGTAGTTTTCAAATAATACAAAGCTATTAGGAAAAATAAGTGCTAGGAAGAGTTACAGAAGAACATGATGATACTGATTGACTGTGTGATAAAAAGTCAGATACAATTCAGTGATAATGGCATAAAGCAATGCTGACTTCAGATACACTGTAATGGCTTTCGGACTGACTCTCACCACTCAGAAGAAATATTTAAATTCTTTGAAAACATCAACCCAGGGCTCAATACAGACGAGGGCAAGAAAGGTGGTCACATTTGTGGAACATCTACAGGCAGAGTGATGAAATAGGCTCAGCCTGAAGGGAGGAAGTGGTAGAAATCCTGGAGATTGTGACAAGTAGAGGGAAGGTGAATAAAGAATGATTATTCAACACTTCTCATTACACTGGAACTAGAAGGCATCAAATGTAAACTACTGGATGTAAAGTTTGGTACAAACATCCAATGTGTAGTTAAACTGTGCACCTCATTACTTCATGAGTACAAAAAAAACTTTAGAAGTGCATGAAAGGTTACTAAACAGGTTCATAGAATTAAAATATCTTCTTTTCTGGGAGTTCCTGATCACACATCATGAAGGGATGAGTGAGCCATCTGAGAAATATGAGCATATATTTGCCCTGTTCTCTTACTCTTCCTTAGCTCCAGTCCTGGAAATATGACAAAAGCTGTAAGGACTCTTGATCTCACTCAGCAAAACAGTGCCCATGTTGAAGGGTACTTTCAGATATTATGTTTTGTAGTCTATGTGATACATTAAGTGTACATGTTAATGTGTGTGATAGCTGCTGACGGTTGCTGTGACCACAGTGAGGAGATGTTCAGAGGAGGGCCACTGCTTCCCAGTCACAGCTTCCTCATTGTACCCTTTGATGCTAATGAACCTGAGAAGAGAGAGGGGAATTCAGAGTTTCTGTCTCTCTTACTCAGTTCCAGTAAATGTGTGCCAAGAAATGGCAAAATTCATTTCTATGAAATAGTGAAGTCAATATTTTGTGGCTTGGTTATATTATTTTTTCTTTTTCTTTTTTTTTTTGGTCCTGATTTAATTTAACTAGGCAGCCAAAGTTCAATAATCCTCGTCACTTCTTGATTCACTGTTGATGTTCATTTATGTTCTCCGATTGTACAAATCATCATTTTCCTCTCCTTAATGTGTTGATAACTATGTTCATGGATAGTATTAAAAAACTGGAGAGAAACACGGTCATTTACTCCCTCTGGTTGTGTTTGTTTGCTTCAGAAGATCTTGCACTGACACAAATAGACTTTCCTTGTGCATGGAAAGAGATAAGGTTGAGGTTTTCTGTTTTATTTGTACTGTACCACACATATTTTCCCCACCCACTCCCTCGCTCACTTTTATATGTGCTCACAAGCAGATGTACTTGTATACTAACAGGTTTCAGAGAATTTAACTCAGCTTAGGAGAATGTGACCCATGTCTGGGATGAAATATTTATATTATTATCATCATGAGTAATTTACACCAATCTTAACTATCACAGGTGGGTGTTTCTGGGAAGGGTGATAAAGCACCTATCACTCAGCATTTAGGACACTGAAATAGCATTAGTGAAAGGAGTACTATGAAGAGTTGGGGTGCACCATGTTGTCACAAACTATTTGCTACCTGCCCAGTTTAGTCTCATTTTCAGAAGCAGAGAAATGATTTAGCTAATAGGTGATGCAGTTGTCTGTGTCTTGCTGCCATTGAAAATGTTGATATGGCTCATAGCTCTGCCTTATTGCCGTACCTTTGACTACTACTTCTCGTATGGGAATTTGTACACAGATAATTCAAGTGGTTTTATGAATAGAGAGATTTTTCTGAGCCTGTTGCATTTTGCTCAAGCACTGTGCCTAAATTGTATGTCTCTGTGGATAGATGAGCGCATCTGCAAGTTTCAAGATGTGCAATTTCTGTGGGTGCGGTGCGATGAATGCAATGGAGTGAAAGAAGAGAAGAAACGGTCTCCAGAATCTATAAAGTTTCTGGTGCCTGACATTGGTATCTGTTCTCTTACAGGTTGTACTTTTTAAACACTGACCTCAAGAGAAGCTCTACGGGATGAAAGGATTGTTATGCGACTGGACACCTTGAGTCACCTGGGGTAAATTACTACAGTCTCTCAGTTACTAGTTAAAAGTCCTTGTGTTCTGATTAAATCAGTGGAGTTTGTTTTCACTGGTGTAGTATCTGAGCCATTAAGTTTAATGAATCATTAAAAAAAAATTAATCTGCACTTGTAGATGCTATTAAATCTTTTTTTTTTTTACCAAGAGATTTTTTTTTTTTACCTAGGATAAGCAATCTTTCTCAGTTACAACAGTTTAAATACAGAGTAGTGGGATAAGTTTTGCTCGTTAGAAAGCCTGATGCTGAATTCAATATTCCCTTCTGCTAAACTTACCTCCTCCAGAATTTAAGACTTTAAGTTGCAGGGGATAAAACATAAGGCCTTGGTTAATTGCAAATAAATAGTGCCAGAAATGTGTACAGATGGTACCTGAAGTTCACTGCTGAAGACTATCCAGTAAACTATATATAATCTACAGAACATGTATGTACAGGAAGCAGGAGAACAACTTTCTCGTGGTTTCTCACATTTGTAAAAAACCAAAACAACCAAAAAAAAAAAAAGAAATCATAAGTGAGCACTCTCAGTCTGTGAAACTTATTTGGGAAAACAACAACCTGTATTTCTATTTATTTACCTTAAATTAATTAATTTAACAAGTCTAAAGATTTCAGCATTTTACAGGATACAGGTGTAAATATCTGGCGAGTAGCATGTATGTATTAAACTACATCTACTCAGCTAGTAAATATTTTGCTGCATTAGTTTGCTCATTCCCAAGCAATCAGTTGTGAACTCCAGTGTTGTAACGGGTCCACAGGGAACATTTGTGCTTTGGTTGGCACTTAGATTAAATTCATCAAATGATTTTTTTTCTCCTTCAAAGTTGACATTTCAGAATGTTTTTTTTAAAAGGTTGTGTGCCAACTGCCAAAGTCAATTAATTAAATACTAAATCTGAAATTTGTAGAGGAAGACTATAATTTCATTTTGCTGTGTGACTTTGGGAAAGTGAACCTTTAATCCGCAAAACATGTTGCTTACCAGAGAGTCCTACTCTGCTTGCTCTGCAAGTAAAAGCAAAATTCCCAGAGGTTTTTATGTGAGATTAAGGATTACCTCAAGAATGGCATTTTACCCTGAAATTTCCCTCTGCTTTAGATATGTAGTAGAAATGAGAATACCCTTTGAGATCCTTTTGTGCTTGGTAGCTTAAAGGATTCAGCACTCAGTAGAAGGAAAATGTATAAATTTATAGCCTCATTTTCCGTATATTTGGAAGCACCTCAAATGAAGGTATGGTGTAGAGTCCCAAAATTTTTGATTCCTAAGGTGTTTAAAGAACACCTCAGATCAGTAAAGGAGATAATAGGGGCAAAATTCAACAGACATGAGCAGATTGTGATCCTATTCTAAGATGGTGTAGGTACTACAAATCTCACTCCAAAACTCTTGCCTACCAAGGCTACTATCTGCCTTCAATGCAGCCTGGTTTCAAAGCTTAGACTAAATCTCACTTCTCTACCTCTTACTCTCTGTGTCACTTTTTGTACAACTTATTGAACTCTTTACACAGTATTTGAAGCTTTAGCATCATAAAGTCTGCCATTCTATGATTCTATGATTCATAAAGTGCTTGGAAATGAGTGTAGTGTCATGACTTCAATTGTTAGTTTTCTGTCATTATTTTAATACTTGTTTTGTATTTGTCTGCCCTGCTTTGGTGCAGACCAGGACCTTGTATTTTGGGCCCGGTGTGTGTGTGGAACAGAAACACAGCCCAAAAAGAATATAAGAGACAGTAGAAACAGTGATAGAACAGATGGGTTGAGGCAGATGGAATATATGATTTAGTACTTTTCTCCCTTTGCTATTTGAAATTCTTTCGTTCTGTGTTTTGCTTCAACTTCGAGTTCAGGACTTGTGCCTCAATTTTGGCCTGCTCATTCCTTGTTTGATTGTTTTGTTTTGGTTTTTTTTTTTTTAACATGAAAATAGGTGTTTGTTCCTTTAGGAAGAGAAAAGCTGCCTAAAGAGAGTGGTTTCCTGCATAATCAGAAATTTGTTAGGAGCTGGTCTCTAATTTGACAGCTCGGTATGAGCAGGATAAAGTTCAAGTAAAAACACTGATCAGCCATCTGTAGTAGGGAGAAGTGGTGAAAACCACTAGTGCCAAAGATGTTTCTTAAATACCCGCCTTGCAGAAATGTAGACATTATATATTCAGATATAGGAAGGTAATTTTTCTCGGAATTCATAATCTTGTGCTTTCTTGTACCCCTTTGCTTTACATACTGAATAGAGCAGCAGTTCTTTCTCTCAAAGCCCTGTAGTACATTTCTTAGGACATGCTTCTTGCCACCTCTTTGGAATTGTCCTGCCACCCCAGATATATGATATCTTGAAGTAATTCCATCTCATATTTTCCTGTTGAAATTGTTCCTGCTTGTGAAAGAATCTTATAGATGTGATTGCCCAGAGAGACTGAGTCACTCAGGTGTGAGCAGAAGTGGGGGATCTTCATCTCTGCTTTTCTGAGCCACTGTTACTGTATTTAATTTGTGGGATATTTGATGTGAAATGTCAGTAAGAATGCCTCCATGAATGAGATAAATGAAGGATACTAAGCTGTGGATAATGTTTGAGGTCAAATCTACTTTGAATTACAAGCTTCTTCATACTGAAAAAATTGAAGTATTTCTGTCTGTGCCTAGAAAGAGAATCCCTGGGGGATACCTGGGAGACTTTTGTTTGAACATTTGAAGGACATCAGGTGAGGCTAAGGCTAAGCAATGAATGAATAAAAGCTTAGAGTATTGAATTTTCATTTAAATCATATCTGAAGCACCTAAAGTCTTGGGTGAGTCTAAAACCCAGATGATCTGTGTTTAAAAGTATTTTTTGTAGGATGGATTTGATGATAGGTATTGATCTCAAAGGACAGTGGGCAGAGAAATGGGTCAATTATTACAGCAATAACTGTACTATATATGGACTAAGACAAATAGAAAAGGAGTTTTAAATGGCTTATAAAATTTGGCAGAGAACAAATCTCATGAATGTTTCTAGGTGGTCACTAGATTGCCAAATTTCCCTTAAGCAATCTTGAGTAGTTTTCTATACTGTTTCCGTGCAAAATACCTGTATCTCTCTGCGAGCCATAAATCCAGTTTTCCAAGAGATCATTAAACATGAAAAACTAAACATCCTATTTTTTTTCCCCAAAGTTGTATTGCAGCATTGTCTTCATCAGTAGCCTTGTCTGCAGGAAGTGTAAAGTTTCCTGCTATGATTGTTTGACTGCTGCCAATTATCAGATCTGCTTTTGGCAGCTTTCCCCTCAACCTGCTGATTAGCTAATGTGTGGTTACTAATACAATATGGGAAACTGGTGTAATCAAGGAAGCAAAAGATTTATTAATTTCATGTACTAAATACTATTTGTAATATAATTACCAATACTGTGAAAAGAAATCCTGGCTTAAGAAATAGCCAGCTTTCTGTCTTTTGTGAAATGAGGCACAAGAATTTTGTACAGTAAACAGGCATATTTTCCCCTTGATACACACATCTAATTTTCAGTAGAGTCACAGATTTTAAAGGCATAAGAGGGACCATTAGAGAGACTAGTCTAACTACCTGTAAAACACAGGCCACAGAATTTCATCCAGCTACACTGTATCAGAACGAAAAGAAAACAGAAGCCAATTCCTGAGCTGGATGTACACCAGTGTTACTCCACCAAGATGGAATAATGGTGATTTATACTATCTGAGATATTGACAGTATGAAGTTACAATGGATTTTTTTGCATAAACCTAAATGAAAATTCTTATATTTTAATAGCAAAAGCCTCGCTGGGAGTGAGTTTTTGCAAAATATTTTAAATTTTAGCATAAAATTATATTTTTCCTAAACCTTTCTGGGATGATTTTGTTTCTTCTTGTAATTTAAACATATCCTCTCACTGGATATCCTGAAGAAAAAGCATAAAGTTAGCATAAGAAAAATATTTCCCTTTAAATCGAAATCTGTGCCATGATACTTATTTTTAATTAATTCATGCCCAAGGATTTTAGTGAAGGAGAGAAGAGCTAAATAATGTAGTAAACCTCTGAATTTTCCAAGAGCCAGAAAGAACTTGAACTCAAAAGTTCAAAGATTAAAAGTATCAAGAGCTAAAATGTAGAGTCCATGATTTCTTTCATTAGGTTCTATATTTGGCAAAACAAGATGTCTCATCACTCTTTCATAGCCAACTGTATGAGTGTGTAGATGATATTATTATATTTATAGCAGATACAGCCTTATCATTTTGCTACAGTCTTCTACCTGCTCAGAACTACAGGGTTTAAGAATGTACTCAGACAATATCGACATAGCCGACGCCATAACATCCTGCAATCTTCACAGAAACTAAGACTCTGTGGACACCAAAGCTGAACAAAAAACATTACTTCCTGCTCTCCTAACCGAAGAGAGGATATTTAAAGGAAAATACCAGTGTGGGGAGAACAGCCTTCAGATTCCCTCAGGTTCCAAATAATTTTCTGTCAGTTCTGTCTCAGAAGAGCTTTTCTGTTGAGCAATACAGAAATCTGTGACTATCATGTCAACATTTGGAGTATGTAAAAAGGAGGACACCTCCTTATTAGAGTAGCTGCTTATGTAGAGAGTAAGCAGAGAGAATCTTCTTTTATAATATTCACATTCTCAGTGATTATAAGCCAACGACTGGTCTGGCTGATGAACAATTGGAGGTGCTTTGTATTTGTTTGGTTGTTTAATCCTGGCTAGATGCCAAGTGCCCACCAGAAGTGTTCTGTTCACTCCCTCTACTAAACTGGACAGGGGAGAGAGAAATATAACAAAAAGCTCATGGACTGAGATAAGGACAGGAACATCACTCAGCAGTTACTGTCATGGGCAAAACAGACTCAATCTGGGGAGAACTGGTTTGTTAATGAACAATCAATACAGGGTACGAAAGTGGAAAATAAAACTAAATCATAAAATATCTCCCATCCCCCCTTCCCTTCTTCCAGAGTTTCTACCTCCTCCCCTGCAGCCATGCAGGGGGGACAGGGAATGGGGTTATGGTCAGTTTATCATGGATGGTCTCTGCTACTGCTTCCACTCAGGGGGAAGACTCCTCACAGAAAATCTGCTCCAGTCTGGGTTCCTCTCTCTGTGGGTCCACAGATCCTGCCAGGAGCCTGCTGGGGCATAGGATCACAACCTCTCTCAGGCATCTATCTGCTCATAATGCAGGGGTTCTCCTGCTCCAGGGGTCCTCCCTGGGCTGTGGCTGGGTCTGTGCTCGCTCATGGCCTCCATGGCTGCAGGGGCAAGGACTCACCATGGACTGCACCATGAGATTCAGGGGAACCTGTGCTCCAGTGCCTGGAGCACCTCCTCTCTCTCCTTTTCGACTGACCTTGGTGTCTGTGAGATCACAAAATCTTAAAGATTGGAAGGGACCAAGATGTCGTCCTCTTGTTGTCACTCTCTTCTGCTGCAGTTTAAACCTCAAGTTTAGTTCAGTAACTTCTTCCTCTTCTAAAATATGTTAATCACAGAGGCATTACCTCCACTGCTAATTGGCTCAGCCTTGGTCAGTGATGTGTCCATCTTAAAGCAGTCTGGAATTGGCCCTATTGACTACAGGAGAAGCTTCTAGCAGCTTTTCACAGAAGCTCCCATGCTACTCCCATGCTACCAAAACCTGGCCACACAAATCCATTACAATTTGCTTTAAAAAAGTAAACAGAATAGATACATGTAGTGTGTTTGTGTGGCCACGTTTCACTAGCAGTGGGCTACAGGGATGACTACAGGAGTTGCTTCTTTAGAAGAAAAACTCTCCTAGAAGCTTCTCCTATATCTGAAGGAGTATATATCAAGGGGAGTGATAGAATGACTTGGTGGACACTTGGCACCCAGCCAGGGTTAAACCACCACAATACATTAAAATACTTTCCCTGTATGTTTTTCCTCTAGTGTTTTTCTTCGTCAGAAGTGGAAGTCTGTTTCCACATCGTACAGCACATTTTGGTGCCAGTGTCACATAGAGAAAGAATTATGGTCATTTACTGCACAGATAAACATCAGAAGACGTGTTCTGAATGCTCTGAATCTTAAGAACAAGCCTCACTTCTCTATTTACTTTAAGCATGACTAGAAGAGTCAACTCCTCCCTGAGAAGTAGTTTTTCTTTGTCCTTACCCAGAAGGATTTAGATGTGCCCCATCTTTTAGGAAATTCTCATTTGCCTCTGTCATACCAGTAAGTTTTTGGTAACATTACGCTTGGCATACCAAGCTTGTAGTAACGTTGCATGCTTCAGCCAGTTGCAAACCAATTTTGCCTCATGAGGTATACCCAACTCCTGAACTGTTCTTCCCACAGCGCAGACCTAAAGTTCATTCAGCACTTCAGTCAGGTAAGCCAAACCAACTAACAATTCCATCTTAAATATTGCTCCCTCTGAACATCAGCCTGCAGGTTATGTTAGATGCTACTGTGAAATGGAGCCTCAGGAATGAAACGTTGGGAAGAGCGGCTAATGAATGAGGACAGCACTTTGTAGCACCTTCCCAAGTTGGTGATATATTGAAGCATGTAGAGCTCACTGCACCTTCTCATCTTACCTCATGGTATCTTTTGCCCCAACAAAAAGCTATGTAGAGTGCTCCAGTATACCTGCACTGTGATACAAGATATGACAAGACAAAATATGAGTGCCAGACAAAAGAAGCTCTGAGTTCTGAACTGTATGTTGTGGGTAACTCAGTATAATCCTTATGTTTATTGTTTGGTTCAGTCCTACTTTTCTCAGTCCACAGGCTGAACTCCAACAAGCTATTGGTATAGAAAAATTTACTATGATTTCCAGACTTGCCAAATTAAATTTAGCTTCAGTGAACATGACGTATAGTATAGCTTCACCAGTGAATAGAAGGGCTCCTTCAGCCAAGTTGTATATAAATATCAATAATGTAAAATTCCGACAATTGTTAAGAGTATTGCATTGACAGAAGGTTTGCACTTTCAATCTGGTGATAAAACATCAGTCTGTGTATAGTTCCATTTTGTCGTTTGCTTGTGGAGTACTTCTTTCCTACACTAAAATTAAAATTGAAAATACTTTTTCACTTTTGGGGAAAAGGGCACCATTGAAGAGAAACTCTCCCTGGCAAATTAATAGATAAGGTCTGCCATGCTACCTCAAAAGCAAGCAAAAGGTAAAAATTGAATCTCTTTATCAGAGTTAAGTCATTTTTCTAAACTAGGGAAGAAATATAGGATGAAATATATGGCATAAATTCTCTTATAGAAAGTGCTTTTAAACTTTAAAAGGTCCATTACTAATTCTAGGAATGGTTATAAATGACAGTCTTCTCTTTTAGATTATGTTGCATTTATTACATTCTACCCGGACTTTATGGAGATTCTCAAGGAATTGAAGTTATATTTATGATAAAACATGGAGCTGCTTCTAAATAGCATTTTCATCATATTAACTGTTGCCTAGATAACAGGCATATCTCCTCGAGCACCTCTATTCTGGTTTAGCACCACAGCTTGCAAATTAATACAGTTATTATAAGACAGCAAAGCTATATCACTTACCATTTCATTATTGTTCAAATCAAAATACATATTTTTTTCAGTTTTCCCTAGGGTTACAAACTGGATAGGGAAATGTTATCATCTCACAAAATAATCTCTCAAGACTCACTCTCTTCGGTGTTAAGGGGAGCAGTTAATCATATTACAGTAATTTTCATATTAATAGCTCCTGTGCAAAGAGAGAGTTAATGCTCTCCTTCAACATTAAATCCTTCAACAGATTTTTTTATGTATACATATATTTATATATGTGTGTATGTATATATGTGTGTGCGTATATATATATTAAACTGCTTGGAACTAGATTAGCACAAAAGATATCACGTCCTACTCAGTATATGAATCAGGGTAAGTTCAACAGCATTCCCTTAAATTTTTAATCAAAATGGCAATCTGTCATTGCTAAGAGAGTTGGATAACGTTTAAGTGAATAGCATGAATACATATCATGTTTTAATGAAAAATACAGGGTATAACACACTACAGCACAGTAGAACACTCCATAGAGTACCTTGAAGACACTTCTTACAGGAGAAGCTGTGACCCTGTAGCACTTGTGTCCTTTCTAAAATGAAAATCATTAGACCTGAATTCTATTTTTTGAGGTATTAATGAAACCTTTACTTCTGTGATCTTTCACATACTGTAATTTTCCAAAAGCTTCTAGTGTAATGCTGTACATTTCATAATCTAATGCTATTATTTAAACTCAGAACTTTATGTGTGAGCATTTTCTGGTATTTTTCTCTTTTCCAATCTCCCAACCTGAGCAATGCTGTTTGTTCGGAAGAATTTGAGTGTGAATTTAAGAAGCTGGCCAAGGAGTCAGGTGTTTGCTTGTTTTTTGGCAGCCTGAATGTGAAAGAATGGTGTGTCAGGTCGGCAGAGACCTGGGGGAGACTTGATTCTGCTCTGCTCCAGCTCTACCCCAGCTCGGTGGGAAGCTGTTCCACGTGGGAGCCTGAGTGCTGCTAATAAGCCCCACAGAGAGTGAGATCGAGACCTGGAGTGCAATACCATATTGATGTGGCCATCTGTCTCCTGGAGCCAGTCGGCTTAGCCCATGAAGGAGGTGACTGCCTCTTCTTCAGCAGTGCAGGAAGACACTCCCGTGGTAAACCTTCACTTTCAGTCAACATCCACTCTCCTTTTGCTAAGCTTTGTTACAGTAATGATGCCATCTCTCTCGATGTCCTTCATTATTCTCCCTAATGTCATTCCTAGGGGGTCTGATTAAAATCAGTGGAAAGCTCCCTTGGCTTTTACTGGCTTTGGTACTCAGGTTCTGCTCCTTGATTTGCCTTTCTTGTCTGCTTTTAACTTTGCTTTCTGTTTAGACTGACTTCTACCGTGTTCTTCGCATCCCTCATCTTCCCCCACTTTTGTATACTTTTATTCCTATTCCTGACCTGCTCGACAACTGTTAAATTACTTAGGCACTGAGTAAAATGCAGATTAAAGAAATTCTTTCAGCTTTGAGCTAAAATGTGTTGACAGGACTCACAAGAGGCCTAGAGGAGACACAGAAAAGTGACATCATTTTGGGAGAAAAGAAAAATGTTTCTCATCAGATCTGAGAATCCACCATGATTTTGTGGCAGCACTCCTGGCTGTCTTAATGAGGTCACAAGTCCACTAACAGTGTGTAGAAATGGTTTTAATGGGTGATAATTTCAACACTTGCTTGACAAAACTTAAAGGCGGCTGTAATTGGATTCTATCCACAATATAGCGGTGTAAATCAAAAGTAATCTTATTCAAACTTATGTTCTTCTTGATTAGCAGCACTTTAAAAGAAATTAGACTCTAACACACTCCTGAATATCAGATATGATACTGTATTTGCATTTATAACCTGACATAATTCCCACACAGCATATGGTATTAATCTGGTGTAAACACCATGTTATGATGATACCCGAACACATACAGCTGGCATGAAAATGTCTTCAAGTACAATATTTCCAAAAGCAATTATGTCTATATGATTGGTAGTTATCTTACTGTGTAAATTTTTATTTCTTATCTGTGCATACATGAAGGTATACAGGATGAAAAAACTATGCGTGAAAACAGGCATTTTTTCACTGTTTATAAGAAATGAAAAAGAAAAAATTCAAGATGGTCTACTCTTTTTATCCTGTCAGGTTTCCATGAGGAAATCTCACCTTCTTGCGAAGACAGTGTTTTTGCAGTGTTGGAATTTCCTTTGTTTGTGTTAGGAGGTGGATGTGTGGCTTAGTGTGAGGAATACAGTGGCACAAAGTGATACTGATGAAACTTCTGCAAGAGAAAATTATGTGAAAAATAAGTATATAAAGATCTTTTTTTTTTTTAAATTCTCAGTGAAGGTAATAGTCCTCCTGATGTTTATATGCCCCAGACATCAACCTCTGCTGGCAACCATGCATTTTTCAATGTTCCCTGCTGAGAGGGGTGACAGACCAGCACCCCTGGTCCAGGTAGATGCATGTGTGAAATCCTTAAGAAAATTGCCTAACACTGGAGTTGAGCCAATAATTTCGTTAAAAGGAGATAAATAAAAGCATGTCTTTTGGATAGTAAATGCTTGTGGATGATAATATTTTTGCTTGAACACATGCCAGTAGGGCCAGATTCACAGCTGGTGTAAACTGTTCTAGTGCCATTGAGTTAACACAAGTTTGAGATGGAAAATTCATTTATTACGATGAAGTGCAGCTTTTTCACAGATTGTTTGTAGCTCCACCTGCTACCCACACTCTCAATTTTTTTAGCCTTTCCTAGTCCCTTTTTTTTCTTCCTGAGGATCCTTTCTTAAATATGTTCTTAAGACAAACAAAATAAGGCAGTCTCAGCATCACGTTTTCATAATGAAAAGGAACTGCTCAACAATGCAACTCTGCACTTGTTAGCATCAGTATAAATCCACAATGACTTCATTTTAATTGCTTCATCCTTACATTACAGTGAATAACAGTAGGTTAGGCTGTTGGTGGGTTTGTAAAGTGAACATTTTCAGTTCATCCGTATTATTCAATACAGTATCTTAGTTTTAAAAAAGGGACGGCTAAACAAATTGCAACAGGGCAAGCGTAAATCTAGAATACCTCCATTGGAAATTTAGACCAATGTGACTAAGAGTTGAATTTAGTGCAATTGGTTGAATTCCTTTCAATGGTTTCTGCATATTCAAGCATCTAGCAGAGATTAGATGTAAACCAGCAGAATTGCTGTTATCTGCGATAGAAGCAGGACACCAGAGGTGAAAGGGTAACGCATTATCACTCTGTGCCACCTGGCCCATCCAACACAATTTGAGCAACCATAATTGTATTGATTACTTCTTGTGCTCATGACTAATGACCTCTAGCTGCAACCTTGCATTTTCTAAATCTTTTATATTCTGATTTAATAATGAGATTTGATTAAAAATTGCCATTAGGCAATGCCAATGATTAGTCAGCAGGACTGAATGCCGCCAAGTTCCAATGAATTTCATTATTCTAGAATTAAAAAGGACAGAGGACTTCTCTGGGTTGATAATACAATGATTCTGTCTCAATCAGGAATGAAAGGAAACAAGTCTAATGTACAAATGTAGCAAAATGTATGGATATTACTCATAGCCTCATTTTAGAGAAGGGTTTGAAGAATTAAAGGGACTGTCACAGATGGTGGGGACATTTTGCTTTTTACTTTTTTTATTTGATTGGGAAGTCAGTGTCAGGTGGTGTGTGATGGGGCATTTTCCTAAAGAAAGCCATTTGCTTTCATGAAACAGGAACACTGGGTTTATTAATTTTCTCCATGTGCACTCCTGCCACAACAGAACAATGCAAAGTGTATGTAGGCAAAAATGAATTGTTACAGCTTTAGAAAATGACAAGGGGTTTAGTCCAGGTTATTTACCTGGTTAGAATATATTAACATAGGATTTATGTATTTGTTTTTAAATGATGACTTGCTACTTAAACAGAAGAACATATTGCCAAGTCTTTCACAGAAAATAAAAAAAAACCCAAAAAACCAAACCTATGCCATTTCCTTTCAGGAAGGTGAAATATTTAAACACATACTATTTTTTTAGACGTGCAGCTAAATCCTGCTGAAATGTGATTGGTTAAGGATAGACTTAAGCAGGCACTTAAGAGCTCTGCTGAATCTGAATCAAGGCCCTGGTGTTTCTGAAGATGGGGTACAGTAGACGAGATGCTTTTTGGTGGAAACATTTGCTGTGGGTGAGGCATTTCCTCAGATTGTGTTGAAGCTACCTGAAGGACTGAGTGACATTGAAAGCAATGAGAGCTGAAAACAGTCAGCACCTTTCAGGATCAGACCTCTAAATAATAAAAGACCCTTGAGGCACAGTAAAAGCATTTCACCCCTGTCACACAGGAACAAGAATACTATCCTGTGTCATTTTCCTCCTTCAGACAACAAAACATGTTCCAAACCTTAGTTCTTTAAGTTTTTTACAGTATTTGAATAAAGGAATACCTCTTTTAATTACTGTGTACATGAAATCTTGTATTGGATGTGCATGGCAAGGTTTTGATATCAGAAGGGCTACAGAGGTGACTTCTGTGAGAAGCTGATAGAAGCTTCTGTGATGTCCAATAGAGCCAATGCCAACCAGCTCCAAGACAAACCCACTGCAGGCAAAGGCCAAGCCCATCAGCAACAGTGGTAACATCTCTATCTAGGATAACATATTTAAGAAGGGGGAAAAATACTCCCTGTGCAATGACAGCCAATGATGGGAAAGAATATGTTGAGAGGAACAACCCTGCAGACACCTAGGTCACTGAAGAAGGACAGAAGAAGTTTCTCCAGATGCCGGGGCAGAGGTTCCCCTGCAGCCTGTGATGCACCCCATGGTAAGGCCCTGCCACTGCAGCCATGGAGGCTGCAGGGAAGCAGAGATCCACCTGCAGCCCAGGGAGGAACCCACGCTGGAGCGGTTGGGTGCTTGAGGGAGGCTGTGACCTCGTGGGAAGCCCACACTGGAGCAGGCTCCTGGCAGGACCTGTAGCTCCACAGAGAGGAGCCCAGGCTGGAGCATCACTTGTGACCCACACTGGAGCAGTCTGTTCCTGAAGGACTGTACCACATGGGAGAGACCTACACTGGGGCAGTTCATGGAGGACTGCAGCCCACAAGAAGGACTCATGTTGGAGAAATTCATGGAGGACTGTCTCCCACCTCGGAGCAGGGAAAGTGTATGAGAAGTCCTTCCCCTGAGGAAGAAGGAGTGTCAGAGACAATGTGTGATGAACTGATCATAATCCCCATTCACTGTCGCCATGTGCCACTGAGAGAAGAAGAGGGAATTTGGGAGTAAAATTAAGCTTGGAAAGAAGGGACGGATGGGGCAGGGGGAAGATGTTTTTAATCTGGTTTCACTCTGATTTGGTTGATAATAAATTAAATTAATTTCCCTAAGCTGAGTCTGTTTTGCCCATGATGCTAATTGCCGAGTGATCTCCTTGTCTTTATCTCAACCCGTGAGTCTTTCATTATATTTTCTCTCCCCTGTCCAGCTGAGGAGCAGGAATGATTGAGTGGCTTTGGTGGGCACCTGGAACCAAGTCAAAGTCAATCCACCACAAATCTTTTGTCACCTTCAGGAAAATCACTTTTAAACATACTTTGTTAATAAAGTTTGCTTTTGGCAACTGTTGTTTTCCCTGCTTATTATAAGTGCCTTTAAAATGTTTCCATTAATTAAGGCTGCTTTTATGGATACATCCATTTAGTAAAATTACAGAAAGAAGTGCTGCCGACACATCTGCCATTGACTTCTGTTTGCCTGAGCATTTTATACCCCCGTGAATATCACAGTGGGGAGAGAAAACCTGTGAAAGAAAATGATAGAAAGAGGTGAACTCTGTCCAGCAAAACATGGAGGTCAGTAGAGACTCATCTGATTGCATACTCATGTTTTCCAGGATTGCATGAGGAGAGTGGAAAGTTGGTTGAACTCTAGTTACAAGTGAACAGCCCTCTTAAAAAATACTAATTGATGTGCCCAGAAAATAAAAATGCATAAAACATGTATTTGAATATATGAGATTGTGTTTTGGGGGAGCCGGCAGGAAGAAAGAGGTTGATCTGAACATCTCAGTTTTAACTTATGGAGGTTTTTATGCACCCTCAGCTGAAAGCATTACTAGCCAGATTATAATTATAATTACCTTGGCTTCATCTCAGTGTTTATCTGCCATGACACCCACCCAGCCACCTGCCTGCTATTAATTCATTCAACACTAACTTAATCTTTTTTTCCTTTTATCTTGTTTTTTTCCTGTTAGCCTTACTTTAAAAAATGTGTCCGTTATTAGAAACAAACTAACACAATATTTGTTTGTCCATGACGTCATGTGTTCCTTTGTTAAAAAAAAAGACAAAAAAACAACCCAGAATTCTTCATATTGTAAAAATAACCTGTGGTTTATAATGAAAACTGGAAAGATCTGGCATTTAACTCAAAAACTCAGAACAACTGATAATCTTCTTTAAATGAAATCATTTTTTTAATCCAAAATACACCAGATATTAAAGTAAAAGGAAACTCATGACAAGGGGCAATAAGCACAATACACAGTTGACTTGTAGGACTCCACTGTCTGGGTGAAATTCTATGAGTCCTTGGTGTTTGCTGTTGTTGTTTCTGAGGTGCTGAAGTTTGTTGTTGGTTCTGACAGAACACAGACTGTCCAGCTCTCCTGTAAAATGATCCTTTAAAAAAATGGAAAAACAGGAAAAACTTGAAATAACAACCATTCCCACATTGCTCAAAGCCTTAGAAAGACTTAGCACTTCATTCTGCCATGCTGTTTGTAGAACAGAAAGCACTTCTTCCCAGCGTTGGAGAGAAGCCGTTGTATGGATGACCTTCTGGATGTTCAGTGAGTGGTAGACTGAAGAACAAACTGTAATGTGTCACAGAGAGCTAATTATAATAATGGCTCAGGGTCAAGTAAATGCTTCACTATTTATCTGACCCAACCACTGTTTATTATACTCCTTGTGTCAACACGTTTTTGCAGAGTGAAAATTAGTAACTAATTAATTTCAGGATTTAATGCCATTATAAAAGATAATAACCAAGGTTTATATTGAGTACTGATATTTCTAGAAGGAAGCATTGTAAACATGGAAGTGAAGGGTCTCTAAAAGCAGCTTCGAGCTGAATGGTGTAAAGGTCTGATCCTGCAATCATTCATCAAGCCTCAGTTCATCAAACTGCACTTAACTTTAAGTATCTGGTCAAATCTTGTTCAAATCAAAACCATGTGTTTAAATGCTTTCTGCACTAGGGTCTTAGACCCTGTTCAAGCAACATTTCTGACTTTGTCAAGCCCACTTGCCTAGGGAAATGTGTCAGGGTGAAAGCCTAATTGCCCATATTCCTCTCTCTACTGTTGATGCTCCTTTTTTTAAACGACATTTCTACTCTCTGTCAGTTAAAGTTAGGAAATGTCACAAAGTAAGACATGTTATCCAGACCTTTCTACAGATTTTGGGGGCACAGATCAAGCAGGAAAATGAATGAAGAGGAATTTCCAAGAGAATATTCTTATTGCTTATTTTATTTTTCAACTCCCCAAAGTATGCAAACTGTTGTTTATCATTGGTTCTTGACTTGTCTCAGCTAATTCAGTCTTCCTCTAGTGTAACTCACAAAGACAAAGCAGCACCGTGTATATATGGAGATACTTTCTTTGCACTTTCACAGTTTTTTTAACCTGAAGACTTTAAATCCTTTTTACCTACTGGGACTGGAGATTTCCCCATCTTTCCTCCTTTTAATCTTTTTTTTTCTTATATTGCCTTCTCCATCTTTCCTTCCCTCTGTCCTTTTATTCATAAAGGAGATTGGTGCTGGAGAAGCTAAGGTACAGTTTTCCCAGGTCCTGCATGATTTCTTTACTTTCACTCCACATTTTGCTGGTGGATGAAACCCCTTCTTCCCCTGAATGCCAGAAGACAGTTCTAGTGTATTCCAGACGAAATCCCATTCTGGGTGACTGGAGGCCCAGAGTTCCAAAGCATGCTCCAGGCTGCAGGTGTCGAACAGTTTCCTATGGTTTAAGTGGCTAGCCTCATGAGATACAGGAAATCTGTGGCAGTGCTTAGAAAACAACCCAGATGTCTTAGGTGTTCTTCTTCAGACTTAGACATTAAATAGCTTCCACTTCCAATGTGCAATCATTAATTGCTGAGATTTATATGCTACCCTTTAAAATTATGGGTCACTGCATCCAGGAATCTCTATTTTTAGACCTAATTTTTCTAATGATAAATTCAGGAAATATTTTAATAGCATGCTTTCATGGTTTAGACCCATCTGGGAGCAAAGGATCACAATCAGCCATAAGTGCTAAGGGCCTTTGGAATACCCTGAGGACAGGGAGGGCTCAGTTGCCACTTATGGTCCCAGGCTAAACAGACAAGACTACCTGGGGAAGAAAATAAAGTTAATTTAATCCACCACTAGCCAAAACCATGCAACTCCAAAACATAACAAACAGAAAGCAACACAGAGTGGTACAATTGAAGAGCACAACCAGCTCTTCAAGACCACCATTTCCCTACCCCTCCCCTCTTCCTGGGCTCAGAGCCCTGGTCTCAGTGTCTTTACCTCCTACCCCCCATGAATAATCATTCATGAATAGCCTCAGGGGGGCAGGGAATGGGGGTTTCAGTCAGTCCTTTCCTGATGGCTTCTGCTGTTTGTGTCTCCTCAAGGCAGGCGGGCTCCTCTCTGGTTCTCCCTGCTCCTCTGCAAGGTCACTCACACAGCCAACAGCCCTGCATGGGCTGCTCCGACATGTGTTCATCCTGAGGGCTGTCTCTGTGGCCCACAGCCTCTCCAGCACGGCCTGCACGATGGCCGCCTCCTCACACAGTCTCTCACCTGTCTAGGTCCACTCACCTGGAGCTACTGGTGGCTCTCAGCCCTGCCATTGCCCTCTATGGATTGCAGGGTCACAGTCTGTGTTCTCACCATGGGTTGCAGAGGGGTCTCCGGTCTGTCGCTCCTCCTTCCTTCCAGTTCTGGGCTCCCCAGCTCAAGAGGTACAGGGAACTTTTGGAGAGAGTCCAACACAGGGCCACCAAGATGTTCAGGGGACATCTTCCTTATGAGGAAAGGCTGTGGGAACTGCACTGTTTAAATAAGAGGAGACTGAGGGGGGATCTCCTTAATATTTACAATATCTAAATGGTGGATATAAGGAGGTTGAGTCATTACTTTTTTCTATTGTATCTAGCAACAGGACAAGGGGTAATGGAAAGACGCTGGAACACCAAAAGTTCCATTTACACATAAGAAAAAACTGTTTTACCGTGAGGGTGATGGAGCCCTGGCACAGGCTGCCCAGGGAGGGTGTGGAGTCTCCTTCTCTGGAGATTTTCAAAACCCACCTGGACACGTTCCTGTGTGACCTAATCTAGGTTGACCTGCTTTGACATGGGAGTTGGACTGGATGATCTCTAAAGGTCTCTTCCAACACCTACCATTTCATGATTCTGTGTTTCTATGAATATGTGAATACTCAGAGGTGCAAATAAGCCCAATGTGGAAGGAAAAAACCCACCAAAAAGATGATTTTGAATGCCAAAAGCATGCTCACTGTTTTTCAAATATGGCACTAGGAATTTTCTTTACAGAATTTAAAATTAGTTTCACTGCATTTGATATTTACGCAGAAAACAGAAAAAAATCCCAAACAAAACCTCTTCTTACTTTTTTGGCTTTTCCATGGTCTCTAAATGTTACCATGGGTAGGTCATCTTATCAGTCAATGTTTCATTAATAATATAATTTTTACTTCCATTTTTATTTTCTTTCTTGTTTGTATTGTAAGCTTCTGGGAAGTATGGACTTTCTCTTGTCATGATTTTGGAAGACAAACTAGATGGACAGTCTAGTACAAATCTTCAGGCCTGACTAAAATGCAAACAAATAATAGTAAATTATTATTAATCATTCTTTTAGACTACAGATCCACTAGAAGTGGACGCAGGCTAAATTCTAAAAATCAAGATATGCCAAGGTTGTTGCTGGTTACATCTTAATTCAATAAATGAAGCATATGCAGCCAATAAAGATCTAACTTTTGCAAGGCAAATAAGCTAAGACTTTTATGGATGCCAATAAAAGAAATGTTGTCTGGAAGATATTCATTAGCAGAGTGGAATATGTAGAGGCTATGGTCCAGAAAGTTGGTGGATTAATGGCATGGGCACAGAGGATTGTGTGATAAAGTGAGTGGAGTTGGTAAAAGAAAAGATGTAGCATTTCTTCACTGTGAATATATTTTATTGAACAAGCAGTAAATTGCATGGACTTTCATTGTCTCCTGGTCTGCATTAGCCAAGGTCTTTCTAATTCTAGTGGGGCTATCCATTCATTTGCACAACAATAAGACTGGTTTACTGTTCCTCACAAGCTGAAGGGTAGATAACTAAAATGTAGTTGGATGCCTACTATGCATGTGGGAAAGTGAAAAAAAACATTTGTGAAAAAGAAAATTCCAATTTGTGTGTATCTGTGTATATGTGTTTGTATGCATATAAAAAGCATTTATGTGCTGGAATAGTACAGAAGACAATGAGAATTAATCACCTAATTGATTTTATTTTTTTCTGATCTCCCCCTCCTCTTGTAGATTATCCTGTAAATGGACAAGGTCTTTCAGGATTTGGAGACTATTAAGAAATTAAGAATATATTCTGGTTTGAATTAAAAATGTACTGTATGTTGAACTTAAAATTTGCATTGCACAAGCAACAATATTAGACATCTGAAAGGAAAAGGGAGAAAACAGTAACTTCATGCTACTTGTAGTGTTAGTTCAGCATTGCGAAACTATGGCTATTTGTCTTTTGCAACTCTATAGGTGTTCTAGAACCTGTAATCAGAGTGCTAAGTTGAATACATGTTTTTATCTAGGTTGATAAATATTGATGACAATTGTGTAATATTTTGAAAAGCTAGAGAGAATATTTTAGTCACTATAGCAGGGCAAATTTAGGATCTGCTACTGGAATTGTACTGTGCATATGAGTAACTGCTCTTTTGGTGCGACTCAGTTGCTAACTGTTTAGCTCTGAAAACCCTAATATTTACAGTTTCAGAGCCTTTCTGGGATCTATTACTTTTACACTGGCACATACAAAACCTCTTGAATAAATCCTGACTGCAGGCATAAGAGATGCTGTTCAGACTGTCAACTGCTGGCGTCCAGTTTGACTTCTGTGGCTGCTGTTTCCCACCAAGTGAGACTCAGGACATGACAGAAGTAATTAATGAAGCCTCAATGATTGTTTTAGAAAAAGTTAGATGTCTAGAAGCTGTGGCAGCTGATATAGGCTACCTAAATATGGTCATATCACTTCCTGATATAAATAGACCAGAACCTACATCACAGTTGTGGGATCAAGGCTGCCACATTTCAAAGACTTTTTGGAAAAGGCTGTAGAAATATAACTATTTGTGTTTTATCATGAAGAACTAAAAACATAGAAACCTCTTATTCAGTTTTCTCCAGTCATTTCTCCAGACCACTGATTTAAAAAGAAAAAGTTGTCCTTCTTCCCTCTCCTCAGCCTCTGAGGAACTCACATTTGTTTTTAATTGACAGCTGAAGGCCTAGTGCAAATGCAAGTTTTGTTTCTGCATCTATTAGGATGTGAATACTTGTCCTTTTCTCCCTCCTGTGGGTCACTCTATTTTAAAAGAGGAAATGGTAAATTTAACATCCAAGGTGTCATAAGCAGAAGACTAAATGAAGGTGTAGAAAAATCTTACAGTCTTTCTTTCAGTAAAGGTTATTTTTCAGATAGTTTTGTGATGAAACTGAAAAGAAAAGAATTAAACCTCTTCTATTGAGCAGAAGCCTCACTCAGAGCACCACATGGCTCACTGACGTGCTGGTTACACAAACAACTGTATTTCTTCTTACTTCAGCCCCTTCTTTTCATTTTAGCTGGATGCAAAAGAGTAATGATAAAATACTTGCAAAAAAATAGATGAGCTTCCAAATCCATGTGCATACTTTGGCTGGAGAAATGGAGTATCATTCTAGCCCAAATTTTGTTTGTGTGAAAGATGATAGGTAAGGTTTCCAGTGGGATTTCTTCAGTGCCTTGAGCTCACTTTACCTGTTGGATAAGTAAGATATTTTGGTGATGATGTTATTTCTTTTTTAAGCAAAAAAATATCCTATTCTGTACTCTTAAAAGCTTTGGCTCTTAGTGAAAGTCTTGAAGACATATTGATTCTCTTGCTTCTCTCAGAGATGTTCTTGATCACTGAACCTGAAGCAATAATCCTAGTAACCACGACGGTCTAGAGAATATAAACTGAGATAAGTATAGCTCTCTTGTTAAGACAACTGACCAGAAAAGACAACTGAGTTTTCAGCAAGAAATTACGCCAATGGTGTTTCAGACCATGAATGGAGCTTTTGGTTGCTGCAGCTTTGCACCACAGTCCAGGATGCATCCAGACTATTTGAATAATGAAATTATTTCAGTGTGATACAATGAGAGTCTCCTCTCAGATACTGAAGAGCTCTTGATATTAAACACTTTATTCTGAGGTCAAGGGCTCTGCAGACTCCTCAGGATTGTCCTTCCAACTGGCGTTACCTTTTTTTAATCCCCTCTCTCTATGCATCTCTACAAAGCACAGACCACCTTCTCATATTGCAGTACTGACACCACTAATTTTTTGTTAGTGTCTGCAACCACTTTCTTATTCACTATTACAGAACATGTCATGATTACCTTTGTTGTTTTCTAATGTACTTTGAGCAGTGTGTGAATTTCTTATGATTTTTTTGGCTCAGGATGGACTACAGCTATGCTAGAAACTCAGATCAATGTTATGTTTCACATTCTTTCTAGTGGTTTGCAATTAATTTGACTAAGATATTAACCAGTAATAAATATCGTGAACCTGTCAGTCATTAGAAGCTTTTTCTTCCTAATTGGTCAATGCTTTTCTTTTTAAGTAAATGTAAGTGCTTTAACAGTGAAAGAAAAGTAAATATAGAGCTCCTTGTCTCTTCAGATGACATAGCCATCAACTGTTAGCAAACATATTATCCCTTGAAACCAGAATTATGTTTTAGATATCAAAACACATTTAAAAATAATTGGGATGAAAATGTCCTCCATAGTTGATACCTTTGGGGATACATCTGCAGCTTGACCTCACCATATCTTTTTCTATATTGAGCTGGATTTTGTGTTTTAATAGGCACAATGTTAAAACTTCATACTGTGACATAATATTTTGCCTTCAAATACATACACATAGGCAACACAAGGGACTGTTTGTTATCTTCCACATGTAAGAACAAGTGCAAAGTAAGATAAAAATGGAAACAAAAATATTGGGTAGTAAAACATGTTTTCTTCCTCCTGATTTTTTTTCCTGAAGAGGATACAGGAAAAATATACAAGTTGTTTGTTTGTTAGGTTTCCAGGCTGACAATATGTACAGTAGAGAAAAGAAATAAATAAATCAAGCTTCTGACAGGTGCAGAAACTGAGAGCTCTGAGGCAAATTCTGACTCTCCAGGGTATTTAAAAATTTTTTCTCTTGCCAGACCCAAAATAAAATTCAATCTCTATGTCCAAGAAAATAAACAGTTCTGTTGACTTGCCAGATATCAGGGCTTGTCTTGGAGTTTTTATGAGCCGAAATTCTTTTTTTTTTTTTTGCCATAGATCTCAGACTTATGTCAGGTGGTTGATCTGAGCTCTTCCAGCAATACCCGAGAAGGTGTGTTTGAACAAGCATGTCTGATTTCATCTCCCATGGTTGATGCTGTTTCTTGTCTTCCAGTTTGTTCTCAACTATCATTTCAAATAACTGCCACTAAAAATTTCGATCCAGACAAAACTGTCTAAATATGTGTAAAATATTACAAGGATTAGCTTCTGTGAATATGTGGGGATGGTGATGGAGGTGAGGTGAATCTGATAATCAACTGCATGAGAAATAGTCACAGCACTACCATGTTGTATGTCTTGGCCATCTTTTGTCCGGCTATACCCGTACAAAGAATACTGGTTTCGGTGATGGCAAGTTGCATAGCCACTATTAACATGTCCCTTAGCGGTAGCTTGAGCAGTGAAGGAATGTGCTGCTTGATTTGGAGTAGTAGGATCTCCCTTACAGTTTGATGGAGCCCATTCAACCTCAATCTTCTGCACATGCAGCATGACTCATGGACCTTCCAGATGGCTAACCCAAGCCCATTTGCCTCAACTGACATGGTAGTAAGGCCATAATTATACCCACTGTGTTTTAAACTCAGTTTTGAAGAGGTAATCCTGGTTCTATCACAAAGACTCATAAATTAAGTTGAAATCAGTCACATTCATGACTGGTTGTTAAAAAGCTGTAAGTGTTGTGAATTTATGACACTGTGCTCATATTCAGCTGTTCACTGCTTCTGCTTCTAGGCCTTTTTCTCTTATGCGGGATAAAATTTATATTTGTGGGTGAGATCATTATAAATCTTTTATGTACCGCAAGTGCAATTTTAAATGTTTGCAGGCATGGAGAACTGTGCCCATGAGATACCAACTATATTTCATGCGTTATTGCTTCATAGAACTGACAAAAAGAGCTTTGCAACTAGTATATACTCACACACACTTCATAAGTTTACATGTTTGACCTTTAAAAGCTGATAGGCAGCATGAAATGTGCGACTAAGGAAATAAAGTGCTATATGGTTCATATTTCACTTGGATGCCAGTTTGCCATGTTCATTTTCTTTCTTTAACAAAAACACACTCGGAAGACTTGCCCATGGCCAATCCTCCAAGGCTTCTTGCTGATTCCAATTACAATTGGACAGGTTCCTTAGGAGTGAGTATAGTTTATGTATACCTCTGCATAAATCAGTGGTGAAACATGGGCCAGCAGCAATGAATATGTGGCTCACACTTCATGCCAGCCTATTGCTGAGTTCTGAAGCCTTCATGGTGAGCTTTCCTATCACAGTTGTTAGAGATGATGTATTCAAAAGCATGAGGTAGAGAGGAATACAATTTTCAAGAGAAGATTTTTTTTTCTGTCTGGAAAGATGTATGGAATAGGAAGATGCTACTAGTACTGGGTGACCTGTTAATAGATGACGTTGTGAGCTAGGTTGTAAGTGTGGTGTTAACTTAAAAGAGCATTTGGAAGAAATATGCTCTAGTGGCAAGCACATTGTAATGAGAGCAGGGAACCCTGGAGTTTTCTAGCTGTGTAGTTGGTCTATCAGGACAAATAGTTTCACTTCTCTATGTTTTAACTAGGCATGGATTTAGCAGGTGAAAAGAGGTTGGAAGAGCTTTCTATTCTCTCTCTACTTGCCCCTGCTTGCAAAGTACCCATGGCACATTTCAATTGGTGCAGACTCCTCTGCTTCCTGGCCCATATTCCAGCCTGGTAGCATTTACCATGCTGTGTGGAACTGGGGAAACCCATCATCTACAATGCATCTCACAGGGCTGGGGACGTATGTTTCTGAGACATTATTTAGTGTGAGCACCTACAGGCTGCGTCTACATTAATTCCATCCTGTTATTCATTTCATTAGCCCATTTCAGGCAAAAAACTCCTTGAGATTGCGTCTGTCCCTCACTGTGTTGCTCCTTTTGGTATTCCATGTATATATAAAAAGATAATTTGCTGAGGTCCTTGTGTCCATGATACTACTGTGATGAGTTGGGGAAGTATCAACTAGCTCCAGGGAATATTTCTTCACATTTTATATATTAATTTTCTATGTATTGTATTGGATATTTGGTAATGTCCTTACTGTTTTTCTTTGTTTAAAAAACTTTGCAGTCTCTTTAGCTTTTGTGATCATTTTACCTCAGGTGTTATGTGTTGTATCAGAGCGATTATGTAAGGCTTATGCCATCACCTCTGTCTCCTGGTTTGGGTAAATTAAGTTTTGACAAAGAGATGTCAAGGTGTCAGTGAGAATGTTACCTTCATCAACTTTAGCACAAATATGCTTGTAAATGTTTTAATGCACATATGCTTCCTTTGGAAGTTTTAACAGCACAACCTAACTACTGAATATTCACAAAGCACAAAGTAATTTCATTCATGGTTTCTATTTTAACAAATAGGCACAACCTTCTTAATGCAACATTCATCTAACTTCATAGTATACATCAAAATACATTTGGATTGTTTATGATTGATGTGGTCATCCTCTCATGATTCCTTTGGGCTAGATAGAAATAGAAACATAGGGCAGGAGTCTCCATTACTGTGCAGCTGCTTTTCTCTGCACTGTCAGCTTAAACTAATGCAAAAGCTGGAGGATCTGGCTCAGCAGAAATATAATTCTGAGATTATGAGCTGCTGTAGGGCACCTACATTTCTCTTCCTTAGTATTGTTGGGATAACATCAAAAGGATGCAGGGCTAAATGGAGAAAGCAGAGTGGAAGGCAATGTAGTGTCTTAGTCACACTCATTTATGTTGATTGTTGGTTGTGGTTTTGGTTCATACTGTGTTAAAGCTAAGCAGTATCTGTAGCAGCTTTTGCACATTTCTGATATGATGGCCCTTTCACAAAACAGCACTAAATTCAGTGGGACTCAGATATAGCCAGCCAATAGGTCAGGTTTACACACTTCAGGAGCATAGATCTATATTCTAAAGAGCATGTAGGTATCTGAAGGCTTGTATAGTCACCAAATACTACTATCCAGTAAGGTTTGTAACTGCAGGCACACATTTCTGAAAAAAGACAACGTTTAAGCCATTTATTCAACTATATCTGGTTTCTAGAAGCGAAACAGAAGTTTAATTCTCCCTTTTTGGTGAAGCTTGGATTCTTACTTTCTTTTCAAAGTGGAGCTTATCTGTGGGACATAGACTGCTAATGAGCTTAGGAAAATGTTGACCTCCAGTCTGTTTGGATCTTTCTACAGCTGTAATCTGTGCTGTCTGCAGGCATCCAGATCCAAAGATCTGTTCACTTTTTATTTTGCTAATAGGTACATGTAGAAGGAATTTAAATCCCGGATCTATTTCTGAAATGAAGAATGGAGAATAGAAGCAATATTGCAATACTTTGGCAGAAGAAATCCATCTGATATTATTGGATGTTCCTTTTGCTAACTTAAATGTGTCTAAAGGAAATAGATATTGCAATAATTTTTTATGCTCCCTGACTCTGAATGTTTTGCATTAATTAGTTTTGTCTCTTTATAGTTCTCTTTCTCAGTAGAACCTGAATCCTTAACTAAAAAATAATTAAACCCCTAATGAGACTGTGAAGATTTAAACAAATACACAGGCAATCATTGCTTTGTTCAGTCAGAGTAACCCTATTTATTATTATTTTTTTTTAATACAGTCTTTTAATCCTTCTAACATTCTCCAAGACAAGCTAACTACTGTACATGTACCTGGGGGATTGTGCAAGTTTGCTACAGCATTTTTTCACTTCTGAAAAAAATCACAATCCACTTAATCTGACAAGTGAATCCTTTGATTATATGTAATCTACACAATACTGCTTTTTTCTTGTTAAGGCAGAGAAGGAAATAAATGCAGAAATGTGTCTGCTAAATTTCCAAGTTAGCAATCTGTTGAAGGAAACCGTGATCCTGACAGGTGCAAATGCTGGACTCTCGGGCTTAGGGAGTCTCATGAGCCTTTCAAAGGTTTCTCACCTCATTGATCCAAAATAAACTTCAGTGCTTAGGAAAAATCAAAACAAGAAAAATGTTTTATGTAGCACAATCTGGTACAGAAGCAAAGAACAGGAAAAGAGAAGGAGAGAGAGAAAAACGCCAACAGGTTATTTTTTAACTTTGGCCATTAATTGTAATTCTTCTGTGGCTCGTCTTTTAGAGTCGACTTTTCTCTGGGTGTCTCCAGTGCTGGGTGTAGTAATGGAAATACTACTGTTTAAATACCAGCCATGCCACTAGTAGTTAAAATAGCAATTGCCTCTTTAGTACATAATTTAGAAATTTGCATAATTGGCATCACAGACACTAACCACTTACTATTGCCTTCTTTTACCTTGAGGACAGTTGCGGGTTTTGATTCTTGACTAGCTTTCAAGATTTGTACCACTATACATCTCATACAGTTTTTAAAAGATTGGGAAGAAATATACTGTGAAATGAAGAGATATCATGCATAATTACATCAGCTGAAGTGCAGCCTATCTGACTGGGATGCAAATCATTCTGTGCTCATCTTCAGGTGCTTGAGAGATTTTAGCTAACAGTGGCCTAAAAGGAAAGAAAAAGTCCAACACAACTCTCTTTCACTGTTTACCTTTAAAGTACAATCACTGATCACCTTCTGCCTAAAATAAGTGCCTTCAGCACAGCCCTCAGCTTCAGTCATCAGGTCTCAGCCACAGTACAACAAAGGTGTGAATATGAACTTGTAGATTCATTGCATTTATCGAGGTTTCTTTTCTTTCAACTTGGGCAATGTAAAATAATAATAATAAATAATAATAGTAATAATAGAAATAGTCTGGTCTTCTGCAACGGCTTCTGAGATACTAATTCGTTCCTGACCACATCTAAAATTACTTGTGAAACTTCTCTGTGCAACATGTATGAGTATACACTCACATACACACATATCTAAATTCCTGTAGTTTATCACATATGTTTATGTACACATCTAAATTTCTTTCAGGATGAAAAAGTCAATGGGACCAACATACAAGACTGAAATACAGCATCGCCCTGTCTCAAGTAGAATAAATTACTGCTGAATGACAAGGTTAATGTTCACTCTGAATTGGGTCCTGCACAGCTGGGATTCTCTGTGCTCTTTGATCTGGCCTTTCAAGCTCTGATGATCCCACTAAATTGCATTTAATAGATACAAGGCTGAAGAATAAAAAAATGAGAGGGTTTGTAATAAAACAATAGAGATAACTATGCTCACATGCACACCTGTTCTTTGTATTTCATGAAAGACTTTGTCCTGATGCAGAAGGGAAACGTCTTATGAAGCACTCCGTTGGCACTGTTTGCTTGAGTTTCAGAAGTGTGACTGTCATTTTTGGGTAGTCAGATTTACAGTTGCTACAGCCACAGATGAATTTTATAAGAGGCATTTGTACTTGGCTAGTCACATCAGAACAGGATGTCATACACCTGTCTGCTTCAGTGGTAAAAAGAAAACTTCTCTGAATAATTATTAGCCACATATTTTTGAGTTTAATTGACTGATTTCACACATGCAGGCTACTGAAGGCTTGCACAGTGGCAGTAATTTGATGAAAACGCCCTCTCCAGTTTTATTGTCTTGCAAGGTAGCACTCATAATTTATCCTAGCTGAAAAATCATAATTTTAAATTTATTATCTTTTTAATAGTTCCCTGGGATATTCCTAATAGAGGATAGTGAAAAATCTATCATTTCATTGAACATTTTAGTAGATTTTATTAGATGTTTGTTTCTACATTTTTAAAAAAAAAAATCTGAAAAGCTTGAAGATAATTTCCATCTTCTTAGTCTGAGATTTATATATCTATGTTCTTTGATAAACTTGCCTGTGTGCCTAAGATTGCTCATGAGATCCAATTGCCGAGCCACTCTTTAAATTTTCGTAATAAAAGTGGTCTTTGACAAATCACTGTGATCCTAAAATCAACATGGTGCTATATAAAACTGGAAAGAAAAAAAGGAATTTTTTTGCCAGAAAAAAACCAGTCAGCATCTCACTGAACTATAGTGAGTCAGAATATAGAAAGAAAACAGATTATCTGGGTTTTTTTTTCACTTAAACTACAACATTTAGTCTGAAAATAATGATCTTAAAACTTTACACATAAACTATATGTATATTTTCTCTATATGCAAAAAGCAAGGAAAATGTGCAGTGGAAGAACAGACATCTTCATACTGATGTGCTGACTGCTTTCAATTGCAGCCTCAAAGATATACGTGAAAGGGGAACAGTAAAGCTGATCTTCTCTGAGGTCCACATATGTTTGGTCTCTGTTACATGTACAGATTTTACCATGACTGTGTATGTGTAATTATGGGAACCTGTCTGAAGGACGTTTACTTTCACAGCTTGATATCACAGCTAATTGAGGAAAATTTTGGAGATTGATTACTGAAGAAGGCTTTTTTTCTCAGATGTTTTTTATGTGTAACAATAACTTTGGGACACTTGAGAAATGGTAGTACTCTCTGTACTGTCTGTCTCTGATGTGTGACATCATTGTATAAAGACTTTAGTAGATCTGTATTTATGTATTTTAAGCCAATGATGGGTCATCTCAAAAATCCAATTTGACCTTTGGCACCTTTTCTCTCCTTCCCTGACTCCTCCTCCTGAATTTACCTGAATAAGTTCCTGCTTCAAATCTACAAGTTGTGGTTGAATTGGGATCATAGAATCATAGAATGGTAGGGGTTGGAAGGGACCTTTAGAGATCATCTAGTCCAACCCCCCTGCAGAAGCAGGTTCACCTAGATCAGGTCACATAGGAACATGTCCAGGCGGGTCTTGAAGACCTCCAAGGAAGGAGACTCCACAACCCCTCTGGGCAGCCTGTGCTACTGCTCCATCACCTGAACAGTAAAATAGTTTTTTCTTCTATTTAAATGGAACTTTTTGTGTTCCAGCTTCATCCCATTACCCCTTGTCCCGTTGCTAGCTACTACAGAAAAAAGGGATGTCCCAACCTCCTGATATTCACCCTTTAGATGTTTAAAAATGTTAATAAGATGTCCCCTCAATCTCCTCTTCTGCAGACTAAACAGCCCCAGTTCCTGCAGCCTTTCCTCATATGAAAGATGTTCCAGTCCCAGGAGATATTACATAAATGCCTATGGCCAGGGAAAGCTGGGAGGTGGCCATAATGAGAAGATCTCTCCCAACCAGTCCAAAATTGAAGTTTTGTAGCTATTCTTCAGAATTATTCACCTGACTGATGGATGGGGACAAGAGCAGGATGGTTGGGGCCCATTGGCTATATGGAAACATGAGATTAAGGAATAGTGTTATCGAACTTTGCATAGCAAGTCCTTAAAATTCACTGTGGAGGAGCTCAGCAGTACTTTACCTCTACTTCAAGGAAAGAAAATGTTACTCTAGGTGATGGAGTTTTTCTTCTAGGAAAATGATAGGAAACGTGGTTAGAGAATAGCCAGCAAAGGTGAAATGGGAATATAGAATTGTAGGGTAAGAGCAATTAGCTATGCTACTGTAGGGAGGTAATTTAATTAGATGATTCAGGGAAAAGCAATTTAGGTTGTGGGGTTTTTTTAATTTTTTTTTTTTTAATCACTGTGTTAACTCTGGTCTGGTAACAGAGAACAGCAAGAATACAAAGCAAAGATTGTCAGTAACAGGGAAGTGTGTTGTTCCCTATGATGACTGATTCTGAGGTAGGCTGAAGCTGGCAAGCTGCAAAAATTGTAAAGAGAAGGCTAATTTAAAGAAAAGATTGCATTGTACCCAGTCATCCTCTTGCTTGAATTCCAAATGTCTGCCGACCATGGACTTAGTTTGGCCTATTAAATATCTTTCAAATTTGGATTGAGATCCAAATTACTGCTGAATTTATGCTTCATTGAACAAAAGAGATTTGATCCAGATCACTGATCAACAGAGTGTTTGCTGCAGAGAAAGTCCAGGTGTGTTTATTTAATTCCTTAATTGATTAATCTTTACCTACTTCTCCCAAATAATCTACTCTTGAAAGTGGTTGTATAGCACAATCATGAGAGCAATAAGATACTCTGGATTGAGGTTTTCTGAGTGATTGTCTGTAAAACAGTGGTTGCTGTGTAAAGCCAACACGTCTGCTTCTTAGCTGGCTGTGAGTGTCTGCAAGCAACAGTATTTTCTTTTGAAAATTTTCTGACAAATGTCTGGGAGAAATGTCGAGTGTTGTCAGTGGGCCACCGAGCCAAAAGCTCTGCAAAAAATTAAATCTCATTCTTTTTTTTTTTTTCCTCCTAGAAAATCTCTTTAATTCACCTTGCCATTTCTGTTTTGATTGTTATATTTGGTATTGTGATATGAAAATGACCCCCACGGGCTTCTGATGCTAAGAGTGGCAGATGACTTAACAGAGCTCTATTTTTTGCCTTAAGTATCTTGTCTCCTTATTTCCTATATTGAACACTCCAGGATGGAGTTTCCTCCAAATTAGAACAGTGTGTGCAGTGGCTACTGTGGGACTGGCCTGAGTGCTTGTTTGGAGTGCCAAGCAGCAGGGCCTCTGGAGCATTGAATCACAGAATGGCAGGGGTTGGAAGGGACCCTTAGAGATCATCTAGTCCAACCCCCTGCTAAAGCAGGTCCACTTAGATCATAGCATAAGAACGTGTCCAGGAGAGTTTTGAAAACCTCCAGAAAAGGAGACTCCACAACTTCCCTGATGGAAAGGGCTACGAACTACAAAGTACTGGGAGTCAGGAATGCAGTGCTGCAGCTGCAGAGACACATGCCTTCTTTTGTCCTTATAGAGGTTCCCTGAGAGCTTCAGATGATGATGAATTACTGCAGTACTCTTTTCTAACACTGTAAATAACCACTTTCTAATTAAGGGGCTGTTTTAATATACTAGTGTATCATATATATTTAAAAAATAGAAGTCAGGTTGTTTAATAAACAACAATGATATAGTAGTATAATAGTTTAATGACAAGAGTACTTTTGCTACAAATACACATAACTTTAAGTCTTCTGTATCAGTACAATTGTGTTACTTATGGGGAGTTCATTTGTTAGTATTATCTAATTATAAAAGGTACAAAAGTACTAATCTGGGTAGAGACCAAGGTACTCAGGCATGGTCAGCTTGTTGGGGAACAGAGTGGTCTTTGTGCCACTCACATCCCTGCATAGATTTACTCTGTGGCCTTCCCTATCATTGAGGTGAAGGTTTTCAAACACAGGTGAAGTGTTTATGTCCATGTTTTACTATTTTTAAACAGTAGCTTGATTTTCAGAATGTCTGTATTTCCCCATCTCCTAATTCCAGTGCAAATCATAATTACTTACAACCAAGGTAAATTTGGCAGCCAGGACTGTAATTAACCTTCATCCTTCCTACTCGGTGCAACTGATGTTAATGGTATTCTCTGGGTTTACTAAACAGAATTTCACTCTTGGCCTATGTCTTCAGGCTAATACTTTCAAAGGCATCTATAAAGAGTTATATCTAGATCTTACTGAAAATTGGTAGGATCTTAGTGGTTTATTCGGTTGGATTCCTGTAGAAAAAAGAAAATAAAAGTCTAAATTTGCTGACTTTTGCTCACTTTGATCATTAAAATAGACAGTGGAATTTGTTTTCACCCTGCAATAAATCTTTATCAAGTCTTACTCGGAGCCTAGAGCTGAAATATTTACAGAACAGTGATATTGCATTAATGATAATAGTATGACTGTGATGTGATTTACTTCTAATCAAGAAAAGAAATATAGTTTATTAGCCTAACTACAGAATCCTGCATTATGCTAATGCATTTCCACCCAGCAGTGTGAGGAAATATTTTCCAAAGGAATGAAATTTCACATTTCTCTAGAACTGCAAGAACTCCTCTTCTAAGAACTTTTAGAATTCATTTATGATAAAAGGATTAACAGGGGAAGGACTAGAAGACCTATCTGTCTGTTTTCATTAGCACAGGGCTGGTTTGGTGCATTATCTGAGACATCTGATGACACCTCTGGTAAAAGTTGCTGCTGCTCAGTCAACGTCATGGGGAGGGATAATGGGTCTCTGCTGTCTATGAGTGGTCTCCTTCACATTCTTCACCTAAACAGAAGACAAGTTTTTCCCCATCTCAGAGGAATCTCTAATTCAAGAATTGCATCAGATGGAAATTAGGGGTCAGCTAGTCAGACTGTCATGCATTTACAGCTTTGTGGAAGCATACATACAAGCTGCTATCACGTTGCAGTTGAGGCTGGGTAACTTGTCAGCCAACTGCCTGTTTATATGAGGATGAGGGGACAAAGTGTACCCTCAGCAAGTTTGCTGATGACACCAAACTGGCTGATTCCCCAGAAGGCTGTGCTGCCTTTCAGCGGGATCTCGACTGGCTGGAGAGTTGGGCAGAGAGCAATCTCCTGAGGTTCAACAAGGACAAGTGCAGAGTCCAGTTCTGGGCTCCTCAGCTCAAGAGGGACAGAACTTCTGGAGCGAGTCCATTGTAGGGCCACCAAGATGATCAGGGGACTGGAATATCTCTTCTATGAGGGAAGGCTATCAGACCCAGGGCTGTTCAGCCTGGAGAACAGAAGACTAAGGGAGTATTTCATTAACACAAGTATCTAAAAGGTGGATGTCAGGAGGATGGAATGACACTTTTTTTTGTAGTATACAGTGATAGGACTAGGGGTAATGGAACACAAAAGTTCCATTTAAACTTAAGGAAAACCTTTTTTACTGTAAGGGTGCTGGAGCCCTGTCATAGGCTGCCCAGGAAGGGTCTGGAGGACTTTAAAACCTGCCTGGACACGTTCCTGTGTGACCTGATCTAGGTGGACCTGCTTTGGTAGGTGGATTAGACTGAATGATCTCTAAAGATCCCTTCCAACCCTGACCATTCTATGATTTTATGATCCTATGACCTGAGGTAGCTAACTTGCAAGGAGACAAGGCAATACTTGTATTTCAGGTCTCTAAAAGAAGAAAAGGGGTTTTTTTTGCACTGCTTTAAATATGATATTTGCTTTTTACAGTCTAAGTAACATTCTTTAATATCTATATTTGGTTTAGCAACTACAATAAATCTGACTCAAGAGTATAAGCCTAGAGAGCGTCTGTTTCTTTTTGTTGGAAGGACTAACCATGATAGTTCTGTTTCTTTCATAGGATATTTTTCAGCTTTCTTTGCAAAACTTTTTGTTTCCTATGAAGGGTTTTGTCTGTGTTTGCATCTATCACTGGAGCTTGTACAAACTTGGAAGTACTTTCACAATATGCCAGCAGTCATTTTCCTTTCAGTTCTGTCCATTTCTAGAAGAAAGAAAGAAAGTTGGCTTGCTGTGGGGCTTGAATACAGTATGTTTCCTCTTGTCATACTGTTCCAGCAGTCAGGCAAAGATCACAGATTTTTTTTCCCCTCAGATGACTATAAACCATTTTACATTAGAGGTTTACAGGTAACTATCTGTCACTAAACCAACACACAAGCAGCATGATTTATCACAGTGAACAGAGTTGGCTCAAAAATATTCATGAGCCGTTGAACATTTAGAGCTCAATCTAAAAATGTTGCATGCAAGAAAAAAAGAAGAGCATTTAATAGAAGCTTCAAGCTTAAATCTCTCTTGGCTTTACAGATATGCTAGCATATGGATTCACATGTGTCTGCCATGTGGTAGAGTTTGTACTTCTCAGAATCCAAAGCAAATAACATTTTAAGCTTTCTTTTTTAAGGGAAGAAAGGGACAAAACATTCACATACTAATAGCTCACACAGCTGAAGAGGAAAAAGCCCAACCAACTTGATTAATGTAAATGGAGATTGATATCAAAGGCTTCAACTTGGGATATTTAAGTGGACTCCCATGTGCTGCTACTGAGGAAAGAGAGGTGAGGCCAGCTAATGCTTGCATATGAAGCCTTTGGGGCAGGAGATTGGAAAAGGGAAGGTAAGAGCTGAAAGGCTGTGGGCCACTCCATTGACCAGGAGAAGACAGGTTTCTTGAAGGGCCCATGGCTCTGAAGAGGAGGTGAGCACAGGAAGGCCTGCTGCACCTGCTGGAGAAGATAGCTGCAGCCCCATGCAGAGCTATCCTAAGCATCCTCTCTGAGGCTGCAGGGCTGAGCTCCATTGACTAAGGATAGAGAGTAACTGGCAAATCTCTGTCTGATACATATATAAATACAGCAGTCAGCTCACAGCAGGTGGACTCTTTGACTTTCAGACTAGACGGGCCTGATGGGTCTGATTGCAGGATTGGTTGTCTTTTATTCAGAATTTATTTAGACCTATATTTTTTTGTAATACTTTATTATTTAGATATTCTTTGTATATCAGAAGAAGCAAACAAAAAACCCCATACACCTCAATGTGTTCCTCAAATACATCAGATCTAGAAAATGCACCTCATTTGATTACTGTCCACTATTAAAAAAATCTCAGACAGTCTATTTGTTCCAAAACAAATTACCCTTCGGGATATTTTTAGATTATAATATCCAGGGTGTTCCTATATATACAGCAGAAGGGTTATTAAAAATAAATCAGATTCTTAATTTTGGAATCATTCCCTTGAGTAGAAGAGCTGAATGTCATTTGACAGTTGAAGGACAAAACTTTCTATCAAAGTGGAAACTCAGAAACTTCTAAACAAACCCAGTCAGACCCCTTCCTCTTCCCTCACTGGCGAGAAATGCCACTTAGCTGCTGGGAGGTAGATGGGAGGTATATTTAAGCCCACAATAGCTGTGGGTACGATGGTTTGCTAGGTGACAGCCCCAGCAGAGCACTGTGATTGCCTGACAGCTGCCTGCAGTCAGCCGCACTCTGTAGGTATAGATAGATGCATTCTCCTGGCGGGACCCTGCAGACAGCTGCATTCTCCCAGTCTTGCACTATAGTCAGCTTACTTTCAGTGGCTTATATTATAATCAACTACATTCTTATTTTAATATGTTATCGCCCTTCCTCCTCAGGACTGCATGTTGTCCTGCCAAAGTCACTTGCTGTAGTCAATCAGACAGATGCAGCCTGATAGGTGTGTGAAGGAGACAGAAGTTTTTGCTTGGAGAGAAGCACATGTGCTATGGGCTGCTGTAGAATTATAAACCCATGCTATTACCAGACCTCTGTCCTTTAAAGTATAATAAGGAGTCAGATGGCATGACCATATGCTGGCTTCCATACATTTTCACTGAAGTCACTTTACTATCAAGGGCTATGTTGCCAGTTCCCAGGGACCTCTTCTCCATCTGATAAGCTACAGTGTCACACAATGTGTTATTTGTCTCTAAGGTATAGCTCCCTTATTCACCTGCATACTGGTGGCTGTGTAGATGTTGCCTAGTGAACAGCTGAGGCCTCTTAAAGTTTCTCAGGATCTTTATGTTAAATTCCCTTCCCTCTATATCTTCCACCCTGTTCCTCAAATCTTATTTTAATTACAGGAAGTATCACTGAAAGAAAGAAGAAAACGGACAACTGCCCTTTCGAGGTAAAACCTTGAGAAAGATCACAATGGGGAAGAGCTACAAACTTCTCTGGCCTCCAGATTTTCATGAGTCTATTATTGTGGGGAAAAGCTTAAGTCTATATGCAGAGCGCTGACAAGCAGATCATTCTTTAAGGTATCTTGCTTTATATAGCAAGACATTGCTTACAAAATTTGAGTTTTGGAGTAATGCAGTTCCTTTTTCTCCCTCATGGGTTTATAAATCAGTGGTGAAATGTCTTTCAGACTGGAATAACTTTGGACAAGCTTATAACTTCCTGCATAATGCTTCACATACTCCCGAAGAAACCACAAAAGCCAAATGTCTACCAGGGATAGCAATTATGACCTCAAAATATATCAGATATTTTCTGGGATGCTGCTACCCTTACACGGGTCAGTAAGAATACAGAACAATTGCTGGAAGTAATATTGATTCATTTGTTTGTTTCTCATTCACCTCTCATCAATACAATCAGCTACTACTGCTTTTTCAACCACCACTACTATGATTCATGTTGCACTTAGGTCATCATTTGCGTCCTTTGAGATGTCAATAGTAGAAAGTTACATGACCTCAGCCATTCTCTTCTCTAGCCAATGCTGTGCACTCTGTGCACCCTAACAAACTAATTTTGTTTACCTTTTTTTTTTTTTTAAGACAGGAACCTTATATATTTTGAATACCATATAAATTACCATGTATAACAATTGCCATAAATAACATAATTAGTAACATAATTACCATACATTGCAATTGCTGCAGCTAAGATACGACAGTTCTTTGAATCAGTAATACACCTTTGACCATCATTTGGTGTTACCTTTGAGTGACTCAAACTGCTACCTTTGGGACACCATGCCAGAGAATCTACCTTGTCTATATAGTAGCAAGACAAGGCCATCATCAAGTATGAGCATTAAAGGCTCCAAAATATTTCTTACATAGATGTGTGGTAGATGTGAAGTCCCTGCATACTGTCCAAATTGCTGTCCAAGAAATTGTAATCTACTTCCCCAAATTCTTTCTGTAGATTTGATAACAACTTCTAAAGTTGCATGAGCTTTTTGAATCTGTTGATTGAGAATTGTTGAACTGTAGCTGCACAGAGCCTATTGTAGTGCATCACTTTTCAGAGAACCAGGAGACCCATTGGAGTTGAAAGATGCTATCTAATTGTAAGCTCACTGTCATAAATAAATTAACTTAGTCCTTGTCTCCCCTTACTTACAGACAGTGTAACTTCAACACATTTACTGTAGTTGCATGTTGTGTAAATTGGAGTGGTATCTGGTCCATTAACTCTAATTCTGTTCTGGCTGGACAAACAGACGATGCGCCCAGACAGAATTGTCATTGCACATAAAAGAAGAGCTTTACATATTTTCAAAGCATCATGAAGATGCTTATTTGGGTTTCAGTCTAGGAGCATCCCAGAACACAACCCCAGTGACATTGCAGCTGTTGTGCTTGGGCATTAAAAAGGCAGTCTTTCCTTTCATTGTAATCATTTAAAAATTACCAGTCATGTGCAGACTCTCAGCCCATGTGAGTCATGATGGGAGTTAAGGTATGTCCTTCCATGTCAGTGGAAGACATACTTTGGATCACTCTGGATTTTGAGTGACACCAGATAGTGGACTGTTCATTTAAATAATCCAAAACAGTTAATATCTGAAGACTGTGTTCCTGATGGCAAGCACAGTATAGTTGGGAAAAGGGTATTTTTGAGCCCTTCTATTAGTATAATGTTAGAAATCTTTCACTCAAGTGAAATGAGGCAACTCCTTGGTGCTTTTAGCAGTACAACTACCCCCACAGCCTTATACTCCACAAAAGTCCCTTGAATCTGCAGGAATAATGTAATAGTTAATCTGTGATTCATTGCAATGTATGAGTGTGCCTGTGCTGGATGGCTGTATGAGTGTAATCTTATCTTACTCCAAGCAGCATTCCCTTTCGCCACATGCTGTATCTGTTGTTAAGTGTTGGCTCCTTCCACAAGTTTGTCAGCCCTATTTTTATCATAGAGGGGGGTCCCTTTCTGATATTGCTCCAAATCATTGTTGCACAACTGTTGAACATGGCTGAGAGCAGTGGTGTTCCTGGTAGTACAGTCCCTGTTGCCATAAAGCCCCAGGAGAGGCACTTCAAGCTATATCTTCACATGTGGGCTTCTGCTTAAAGGATGTAGCACAGTGCACCAACATTGCTAAATTGTCAAAGAGTTTCTTGAGTTTTATTTTGGCTCATGCTGTCTTCATTAGATTTTATTGTTTAGGCCTATATAATATATGATATTATTAATAATTTCCAATGACATAAATGATAAATAAAAATATATTAATATTGTGTGTGGAAAAGCATATTAGAAGAAGGCAATTCACATGATCAGGATGTTAATTCACATGATCAGGATTTTAATTCACATGAGATGGCAGAACTGTAACAGCAGCTTGGTAATAACAGACAGTAAATTCTTAGACTTATGCAGGAGGAGTAGTTTCTGTCTCATCTACCACATTGTCACCTGTCATAAGATCATAGAAAAACTCAGGTTTGAAGCGACCTTGGGAAATCATTTAGCCTGACTTGTGCTTCATGATTTTCTTTACCATTGACTATATAGAAAGTATATTCACAATGGAAGGGTGGATCTGAAGAAGTTCCAGCATTTGTTTGCAGTGGTGAGGTTTTGCAGTAGGTTAGTGGGCAATGGATTAATTTTTCTGTAGGAATTAGCAGTCTTGAAAGGAGAGACAGCACACATACATGTCTGCAAATGACTAAACATCCAGAGGACAGTCTGAATGTAAATGCATGCAAAGAAGCCTACTAGTATTATGGAAAAAGAGTCTGGAATTATTCTGAAAAAGTTCTCCATAAAGACTGATATTTTAGGAAGTGAATGCCATTGCCTACAAAATCATTCCCTTTCTAACCTGCCTTCATGCAGCTGGATTTTCTTCCAAGATATGCATCTCTAGGAATCAATTATTTCAGTTCTGTCTGAAATATTTACTGTGTTCAATAAAGGTGAGAAAGTACCTTTCACTGTGGAACAGAAGTGGAAGCATTGCAAAGAAAAAGTTGTAGTGAATGTTACTGAAAGAAAAACCAGACCTTTCATTTTTTTTTTAATTTGTTGTAGATATCAGGTTTATTAAGCATCACAGAAAAATACTTTAAATACACACATATTTCACATTTCAGTATGAACACATTGCTGTGATAATTGTTTCATGAGGAATCTAATCTCACCTCTACTGAGGAGCTCATCTATGGCCTTTGTTTTTTGATGCTCAGTTCTATCTCTTTTGGATAGATTGTATGCAAATCTGCAAATAAATGTTACTCAAGAGCAAAATTTTATCTTCATCATTAAAATCCTTGCAAGATAAAATAATAAGAAGTAATGCAATGTTTTAATTCTGAGTTTTAATTCTGAGTTGATGCATTTAAAATTTAGTATATTTGAATCTGGTAGAGTTCAGCGTGAACCACATCTTCAGTACTGAGGTTACAGGATACAGGGCTTAAACAACTGCTAGAGAAGATGCAAGTTTCCAAGAGACTGACCAGCATGGACATACACAACATATCTGATGTTAATGCCTCTGTTATGCCTCACCTTTAATAGGACTAATTTGTTCCAGACAATCAACCATTCCTCTCTTTGTTTTTTCCTACAGATAACAGTATCATGTTTTTCATACAATTGGAATCTGAAGGGTACTGAGGAGAGGCGTGATATTGTAGCCACACTGTGAAGAAACACAGTTGAAGAAACTGTCCTTGTTTCCATTTCAAGGATCCTATTGTTCTTTACAAATCTGATCTTCTCTCATTATATCATTGAAAAAAAAATTGTTAAAGAAATGAGAGCCTGAAACAACTAATCAAAGGAAAGAATCCTATAGCACCTTGTTTATAAAATGAGTAATGTTTTGATGTGTCCTTTTGGAATGAAGGGAAAATGTCATTGGAAAATGTTACCCAAAGCAAGCTGAAATGTATAGAATCACAGTATGTTTCAAGTTGGAAGGGAGCCATAAGAATCATTGTGTCCATCTCCATGAAGCAGAGATCTATATAATTAGTTCCCTGGGCTGCATGTAGGTACGATGGTGCTGGTGCCACATGTCTATGTGATGAGGAGGCTGAACTGCACTAACTGTTGCTAATGGGAAAAAAACTATGGCTAGGCACATTGCCTCCCTGCCCTGGGAAATCCTTCCGTGGTTTTTTTCTGTTACAGCAAAGGTGACCATTGCTGCTTTCAGGGGACTACTTAACATTTGGCTGCCTAGACATAGTATTGGTCTTTCTAGAGACAACAAAATACTTTCTTCTGGAACTAAAAATGATTTCCATGTGCAAGAAATATCTGATCAAGGACATATGTCTACAGCGGCCTGTTGTTTTTGTCTTGTGTGTCTGCTTACTGATTTGAAGTTGAATTCTGCAACCCTCTATCAACACAAACCCATTGTCTCCAGAGATTGAGAACAGAGTTTGTCTCTGGCACCAGAGAGGTCTACCACAAACCGTGTAATTTCAGCATATATATGATGTGTGACTTGTAACCTTGTTCTCTGCAGAGTAAGTGGTTTGTACATCTCTTATGGAAACATGGTAAAGAATTCCAGCACTGCAGCTGAAATTGATTCTATTTTAAATTGCCCTCCTGCATTTGCAAACAACTAAGTTTCCCTTGCCTACTTCTGTATAAACAATGATTGTGGTATAAATAACCTTGAGTACTTTATAGACTGAGTCTGTGGTGGGATGAGTGAAAGGTCATAATGAGGCTGAGAGAAAGCACTATCCAAATAGGATAAAGAACATCTACCACATTGTATGGTTAAAGCAAAGAAAAAAAATTCATTCTGCATTGGTGTAAACTACTCTTTCTTAAAGAAGGGAGTGATACATGAATTCCAAATCTGGGTTGTAGATTTTGAGGCTTTCCAGTTGGGAACTGTTTTTTGAAATGTCAATCTGTGATGCTTTTTTTCAGTCAAAGTGGTTTTGAAGAGTTTGAAATCCAAATTCTAAGCAGCATTTTCTCTTGTATTCTAAACATCTGTGCTGTCTATTAGGAATGGTGTCAGATTTTGGCAATTCAATCTTATTTTGTTTGTGGAGCTCGAAAGAGTAACACCACTCTTTGCTCAGTGCAACTGCTGAGGTCTAGGAGTTTCCTAAAAATGCTAATGGAATATTATCCACTTTTTTAGAAAAAAAGGAAAAAGGGCAAGGACACAAGAGAGAGGAAAAAGGAATAAGATATGTTCCTGATCTGTGCAAGATCCACTCCCAGTGCAGAAATTGTGTGCTACTTCAGTTGTACTTCCAAATTCCTGTTTTCTTCGTGCAAAATTGTTGTATTTTTTAAAAATGGCTGATTTATAATAATAATTACAGTAATATTACCAATTATGCTTCTTTCAGCAGATTTTAAAATTCTCTTTTATGTCTTTCCCCCTCAGTTCAGATGAGAGTAAAGAGAGAGAGAGGATATTATATTTATGTTACCATTAATTTAAAGCTGGGAAGCCTCAATAGGACAAGTTTACTTCTGTCTGAAGTAGAAAGTGCTATATATGCTCTGTATGAAAGTGTGAGACATACAGCTTACTATACAAAGACAAGACTCAGAAGCAAATCAGAAATGGGAATGAAAACTGGCTTTACTGTGTCCTTTCTAATGCCTGTAGTTTAAGTATAGATCTATTATTGAAAAATAGGACACAAATCAAATAATATCTGTGAAAGACATTATCATTTTAATGAAGCAATGTGCCTTCATGGCCAAGAAGGCCAATGGCATCCTGGGATGCATGAAGAAGAGTGTGGCCAGCAGGTCAAGGGAGGTTCTTCTCTGCCTCTACTCTGCCCTGGTGAGGCCTCATCTGGAGTCCTGTGTCCAGTTCTGGGCTCCTCAGTTCAAGAGGGACAGAAAACTTCTGGAGAGAGTCCAGCACAGGGCCATGAAGATGATCAGGGGACTGGAACATCTTTCATATGAGGAAAGGCTGAGGGAACTGGGGCTGTTTAGTCTAGAAAAAAGGAGACTGAGGTGGGATCTCATTAATATTAATAAATATCTAAATGATGGATGTCAGGAGGTTGGGAAATCCCTTTTTTCTATTGTAGCTAGAAACAGGACAAGAGGTAATGGGATGAAGCTGGAACACAAGAAGTTCCACTTAAACATAAGAAAAAACTATTTCACCGTGAGGGTGAGGGAGCCCTGGCACAGGCTGCCCAGGGAGGGTGTTGAGTCTCCTTCCTTGGAGGTCTTCAAGACCCACCTGGACCTTTTCCTGTGTGACCTGATCTAGGTGGGCCTGCTTCTGCAGGGGGGTTGGACTGGATGATCTCTAAAGGTCTCTTCCAACCCTACCATTCTATGTTTCTAAGTTGTGTGTGTTTTATGCATGCATTTTGTGGCAACTAGAAGAAACCCATACCGGATATTGAATCCCTGTGTTTCCAGCTGATCAGAGCAATACTATCTCTCATTAAATCCTGGCTTGTAATATACATTGAAGCACCTTTTATTTCTACATGTAACCTGCTTATCCCCTCTTTTTCCCTTTGCCCTCTTAGGATGCATTGTAGCCCTGCCTTCATTTGAAAAAAAATGAAGTTCTTTGAGCTGGAGAGTCCTCAACACTTCTCAGGTGCTCAACTTCTCACATAACCAACCCGGGGATGCCTCCTGTGGTATGTGCAGCTCAGGAGCTGAGGCCCTGGGAACAGCTGTCCTCTCATTAATCATTCATGTGAGTTAGCTGTGATGACGAATGATCAGCTGCACACAATGCATAACATTAAGAGCAAACAAACACATTTCACTCTAATTTTATTTTCTTCCCCTAGAGGTGGGGCAGAGACCCAGGTGTCTCCGTGGCAGGCAAACATAGGTGATGGAGGAACCTCGAAGTCCTCGACATTGCTTTCTGATGACCATTCCCTAAAGGAGAAGGTGAAACAGCAGTGCTGATAGAGTAATACATTAGCTGTGGACTAGGAAACAGATACATTTGTTCATTTTTATTTTTACTATAGTCCCAGATCTTGGAAAATTCATGAAAAATTAAATGGGTGACTATTTTCTGACTGACTGGGGAATGCCAAGTCACATGTTGTTGTTTCTGCTCTTTGACTGGCTGCCTTCTATAGCTAATCAACACAGTGTCATTTTGAAATTCACATCTGGGAACTCTTTGAGCTAAATATGCACTTTTCATAAGCTCTGGCAACTGTAAAGCTCCAAATGCTTGAATATTCAAGGAAAATAAACACACATGCTAAGAATGTGACAAAAGAGAAATTTGTATCAAGTTTGAACGAACAATTTAGGATATCCTCTGCCCTCTGCTCCCTGTTATCCACTCAGCTGTGCTCAGTACCAGGAGTAGATGGCAGAAGTGTGTGTCCCTTACGTAAGATGTGCTTGCAACGCCCCTGAACTTTTGGCATCAGTTCAGAATGTAGTGAACTGGATCGTGCCAGTTTAAATATATCTGGTCATTTTCCAGTACACTGCTCAGCTGTCCACCTTTCAGAGCCCTAGCTGGCATCTTAGTAAGCTCAATCTGCATTGCTGTCTTTGGTAATGCTACTGGGTTCTCTAGTGGGAAACTGAATATTATTATGTTGAGAGTACAGACTTGGAAACTGCAAGATCCACAGACATTTTTGGTGACTGCCACAATATCCTGTAAATTTCTGGAGACCCTCGTCTGTATTTTAGGATTTTGAACAGATTCACAGACCCCAGTCTAATGAAGTACACTTTTAACTTTGAACATGTTTGAAGTCACATGGCATTTAGAGTTCAGAGTTTAGCTTCCTGCATGTACTTCACAGTATTTTGGGATACTGAAGCTCAACAAAGATTGGAGATTATTAGGAGGAATATACAATCATGGGTAAAAATGATATGCTTCAAGCATTCTTTCTAAAGCAAATCTGCAGACTTTGGTATAATTTGCTATTACTTGCACCAGAAACAAGAAGGTCTTGCTGAATGAAAGAAACGTTCTCAGGACCTGCTGCTGACCACATCAGACTAGTCCCTTGTTCTGCCCAGCAGAGACACTTTTTGTTCGTGTCCATTTTTTATCTTTTCACTGTATTACAGTGTCATTGTATGGAGATATGCACAAAGGCTGTGATAAGAATGGTCTTCAGTGATGCAACTTAGACATAAAGGCATAAAGGTCACTGTCTGCAAAATTTCTCTGTCCTCTGGAGAATAACTCAAATTCCAACCTGCTCAGTGCATCTCCAGTTTTGCTCTTCTGCTGTCCTTGAAAGGGTAATAAATAAGGTTCTTTAATAATAATAATAAAGTACAAAACAAACATGATAGTGATGGAAATGGTTAAGTCCCAAATTCCTTGCTATGCCTGAATTGAAATGCCTGTCATACCTTAACTCCATGGCAGAACACATTCTGAAATTAAGCTGAATATCTTAATTTCTAGCTGTGGATTCTATGAGTCCTCCTTGTATGTTAAAAAAAGGTCTAAAGTAGAAGGGAGAGAGGAAAGATTAAGAGGAGCAATGCCAGTTATTTGAGGAAGTCATTGTTTGTATGCATTTGGGAAGAAAGGGGCACCATTTTGCAGCATGGGGTGCCACTGTGTTGGTTCCAGCTAATGATTATTGTATGAATTGAGCTGTAAGGAGAGCTGCCCATTGACCAGCATTGATTGCTGTCGTGGATAGGTGCTAACGTTCAGAGGGCAGAACACAGCTGCTTGCACAGGGTTCCCATTATCCTTTTCTGGGTATTGATTCTCCCTGTGGGATGTTTCCTTCCTAGCTGTGTTAATTTTCAGACCACATATTTGCATTGGTCTGAGCTGAGAGGGATAGGTGGAGGTGCATTGGCTATGTTTAATGGCCTTATCCCCTTCCCTTTCGCACCCCTACCCCCAATTCCTTGAGTCTTTCGAGACCATGTCTATTGGGATTCAAGTTTCCTCTAATTATGGTGCATATTAAGAGACAGGTTCTGTGAAGAATATCATTACTACTCTTGTAATTGCTTCAGGTGCACTCAAAAATTAATCAGAAAGTACACAATGGGGGTCTTGTTTTGGTGTGGATTTTATTTTGAATCCTTTCTAAGCCTGAAGGCTTGCTGCCTGTATGTAGAGCTCACACAAGTGTAACATGGAAGGGATGGGAAAGTAGTTCATGAGGTTGCCAGGGCAGGGACCACTGCGTCCCTTCAGTATTTTGGCGCTGCACACAATCGATTAACTGATGGACCTCAGTTGCCATCAAACCAGAGTGGTAATATAATACTTTAATTTTGCACTGGTATAAGTGTCTTTCAGGGTTGAGTGGATGTATCTACTTGTCTGTTGGTAGGTGTCTGCACAGTACCTAGAGCTGTGTTGGAATCTTGCAGTCTTGGTACTACATAAACCTACTTATAAAAGTGGTGTCTTTGCTCTCTACTGTAATAAGTCAAAGATGCCTGAAACAGAATTTTTGCAGAGAAGGGAGTAATAGTGGATAACAGCAAAAATATTCAGCAGCTGAGGCTTTTGCTTGTTTTGGCAAGTATAATCACCCTAGTGCAAATGCTGCCTTCATGTCTGAAGAAATGTTACAAATTTTGTCTATGTAACATGGAAATGGAACAACTAATTTATGTTCTCTGAACAATGTATACCTTTTCTCTGATTAACTGATCCCAATTTCCAATCCTTCCTTAAGGCATGTACGTTTATGTGCTTTGAGTAGAAAGAAGGGGGTACATGTGAACCTAGTTAGCCCTAGGGCTGCAATAGTTAGGTTGTGGTGTTTCTGTAATCAATAACAACTAAGAGATGTATGTAATTATCTTCAACTGCCCAGTTTAAATAACCAGGTAGTCATTAGAGCTGAATATCCTTCAGCATGAGACCAACACTTGGATTAAATCTTCTGGAACCATATCCTAGCATTTGTGATTTCCTTGTGGAGTCAGCAAATGTAGCATTATTATAAAAATACATCATCAAGCTTCAGCAGGCCCAAGTTGCTGCCTCGCTCTGGAAATATGAAAACCCAAAGATCATATTCTAACACTAGGAACTTTCTTATTTTTCTAGAACATGTTTTCTGCATTGTACATTCATGGCTTTGAAATGGTGAGGTCTACAGGTATGAATGTTGGAGTATCCTTTTTGACCCTGACATGGTCACAGTGCATGTTTCAAAAATGAAGCATGGGTGGGTGGGTTAAAAAATAATGTGAAAATACACAAAATAATGTACATTTGGAAAAAAAAAAACAGGTAGGGGATTTCAGCAGCACCTGAACAGCAGGTAGAGGATGTGTTCCTCTTCTAATTTTTCCACTGCTGAAGTTGCTTTACTGTTACTGCACAAGGATTTCTGCTCATCTTGACTTTCCCAGGACTGCAATCACTTTTGTGGTTGCTGGAGTGAGTAGCTTGTGCTGCAGTGCATGCAGTATTGAAAGAGATGTTTTAATCCTTAGTTGCAGCACATCACCACATTTAAGCTGCCATAGTGATGCAAGTGTGGACAAGGGTACAAGTCATCTCATTAACTGATAACTGCTGTATGCCATTGGAGAGTGCAGACTTAAGCTACTCCTGAAATGAAAAAAAGCCAGCTGTTTAAGATCAGCTGGGACATCAAATTAAAAAAGTAAAAGAAAAAAAAAAAAAGAAAAAAGTCTCACCCCAATAGAGAGCCTGAATCTTAAGCTCTTGCTTAAGCTTGGATAACTCAAGAGAAATGTAACAGAAATTAGTGCTGTGAAGCCAATGTAACAGCAGTGAAAACAAGATCAGAATCTGCACCCAGGAGAGACAGCATATGTGAATTATGTTGGAAGAAGGATAATGGGAAGAGAAATGTTGGTAAGGAATGGGTAAAACCCAGAAATATTTTTTAACTGCTTGTTGCAATGCTCTTCCACCTTCCAGGGATCAGTAATATGACAAATTTTGCCATTATTTGTCATACTTTGAACAGTTGTTTCCCAGTCTATTTAAAAGGAAACATCCCAGATTTGCACAGGAAAATATCCCGGTTTTCTTTATAGTCCTGATTGTTCTCTACACTGGAAGGGCACAGATCTGGTACAGCATTGCATTGATATAAAGGAAGCAAAAGGGGAGAAACCTAGGCCCTGAAACTAGAAGGGAAATTCATGAGTTAAAAAAGAATTATTGGAGGGGGAGGATGTTCAGAATTATAAATGGAAAAAATAAATTAGAGAGTTGAGACTTAAAAGAAGCAGGTGAAGCTGAGAGACAGAGCTTTATTGAAGGAAGTGGTGAGATAGTGTTAGCAGGAGTTAGCTGAAAGAGAAGAAAATAATTAAATTCAAATAGAAGGCTAATTAAAAAATAAGAGGCAGAAAAGAATATATTAAAAATGAAAAAAGGAAATAGAAGGGAATATGAAATAAGAAAATGTAAGTACTGAGAGGCAAGAGATGAACAAAAATATCTTTATCTAAAGCAATTGTACAAAATAAAAAGAAGCAGCAATTTTATAAAAGTCTTTACCTTTTTAGAGCGTCTGTCAATCCAAGATCCCCAAGAAAAGCAATTCAATTCAAATTTGACTCTAATTAATTAAGACACCAAAGCAGATTACTGATTTGGGCAGCAATTCAATGCAGTTGTAGTGAATTGTCAATCAGCACAACTGCAATACAAATTAGATACCCACAACAACAAAAAAAAAAAAAAGGAGAAAACTACAGAGCTTGATCTTGCTTCTACTGAATTTATTAACAAAACCAAAACCCTTATTGCAAAACTCTTATTGACTTCAGTGAAATAGGAAGAAACCATTCTAAAGAAAAGCTCATTATTGGGAAAGTGAGCAAGGGACAGGGGTTAAAGTCAAAGGGATGATTTGGATTGCAAGCCATGATGTGAAGATGGAAAGTGAGAGCTTCCTTCAATGGCACAGAATTGAGTTGGAGGCCTGTGGCCAGTGGAGTTCCACAGCGATTGGTTCTGGGGCCAGTCTTGTTCAACATTTTCATCAATGACCTGGATGAGGGGACAGAGTGTACCCTCAGCAGGTTGGTTGATGACACCAAACTGGGACGACTGGCTGATTCCCCAGAAGGCTGTGCTGCCATTCAGCAGGATCTCGACCAGCTTGAGAGTTGGGCAGAGAGGAACCTCATGAGGTTCAACAAGGACAAGTGCAGAGTCCTGCAGATGGGGAGGAACAATCCCATGCACCAGTACAGGCTGGGGATTGACCTGCTGGAGAGCAACTCTGCAGACAGAGACCTGGGAGTGCTGCTTGATAATAAACTAACCATGAGCCAGTAATGTTCCCTCGTGGCCAGGAAGGCCAATGGCTCATTAAGAAGAGTGTGGGTAGTAGGTCAAGAGAGGTTCTGCCCCCTCCCTACTCTGCCCTGATGAGGCCTCATCTGGAGTCCTGTGTCCAGTTCTGGGCTCCTCAGCTCAAGAGGGACAGAGAACTTCTGGAGAGAGTCCAGCGTAGGGCCACCAAGATGATCAGGGGACTGGAGCATCTTCCTTATGAGGAAAGGCTGCAGTAACTGGGGCTGTTTAGTCTACAAAAGAGGAGACTGAGAGGGGATCTTATTAATATTTATAAATATCTAAGGGTGGGTGTCAGGAGGTTGGGACATCCCTTTTTTCTGTAGTAGCTAGCAACAGGACAAGGGGTAATGGGATGAAGCTGGAACAGAAAGAGTTCCATTTAAACATAAGTAAAAGCTATTTTACTGTGCAGGTGAGGGAACCCTGGCACAGGCTGCCCAAGGGGGGTTGTGGAGTCTCCTTCCTTGGAGGTCTTCAAGACCTCCCTGGACCTGTTCCTATGTGACCTGATCTAGGTTGACCTGCTTCTGCAGAGGGCTTGGACTGGATGATCTCTAAAGGTCCCTTCCAACCCTATCATTCTATGAGTCTATGATTAATACCAGGCCTTTACTGGTTCTTGGCCCATTCTGCCACACTGCCTCTTGGTCTAGCAGAAAGCTGAGCATGGGTCTTTATTTTTATACAAGTATAAAATATCTTGAGTTGGAAGAACTCGTAAACATTAATGAATCAAAATCTTGACCCCACAGAGGGCAACCTAAAAGTTAAATCAAGTATCTAAGAGAGTTGTCCAAATGCTGCTTGAACATCAAACCAGCTTGGGGCCATGACCACAGCCCCCTGGGGAGCTTTACTAATACTCTCAGGAAAAACCTTTCTCCTAATATCCAGTTTGAATTTTGCCTGAAGAGCTTTGAGCCATTCCCTCATGTCCTATTCCTGGACATCCCAGGAATTCTACATTCCAGGTAGAAGACAGTAAACAGTAGTGAGGTCACCCCTCACTCTCCTCTTCTCTAAGTTGAACAAATCTGATATCCTCAGACACTCCTCTTAAATCATGCCCTACTATCCTTTCTCAATCTTTTTTTCCCTCCTCTGAGCACATTCTAAAAAGTTTATGTCCTTCTTACACTGTGGAGCCCGAAACTGCACATAGTCCTCAGAGGTGAGGCTACAGCAATGCTGAGTATAGTGGGACGATCACTTATCTAAAAAAGTCATCTGTACTGTGCTATACCCCAAGTATATGGTTGACCCTTCCAGGTGCACATTGTTGACTCAGATCAAGCTTATAATCTGTCAAAATCCCCAGATCCCCTTCTGCAGTGCTGCACTCCAGCCTCTTACTCCCCAGTCTATATATACATCAGTGTAGCTTGTCATTTCAAGGTAACCAGCATGGATAGGATAGGAATGAAATAGCCCTTCTTCTCTCAGCTCCACACAAACACAGAAAAGAGGCTTGACAGTACTTTAAAGGAGGAAAGCTGAGCTCAATGCTTCCTGGAGCTACTTCAAAGATGATACAGTTTACTCACTACCCATTATTTCAAGCCTTTCCTGATGGCACAAATTAATCCTTAAACATTAAAGGGACGAAGTCTTGCAAAACCTTGAGCGTGCAAATTATTAACCATGGACTAAAATGGAAATAGCCACCTATAAAAGTTGGCATATACTGTTGTCCCTACTGGTTGCATGACTAATGGGTCTGGAAAACAGCCTTTAGTCAGGATGCTGCTCAGGGTTTGGGCTGCTGGAAGAATTTTCTATGGGCAGATTGTATCTTCTGTGCATGCATTAGTTCTACTCTGGGGAGTTAAGTTGTTCTTTTCCTTCTTCATAAAGGTGTTGTGAGATAAACCTGTGACAATTTAGGATAAAGTGATAAATGAAGCCATTCTGACCCATGGCACAGCCATCCAGTAAAGGTCTGTAAGTGTCTTTTGGACAAATCTTTTTCTTGTGCAGATGGATATAACATGGGCTATGTCTCAAATCTTCCTACCTGTTAGTCATTAGCTGCAGCTGCACAGCCTTAGTGTTTGGCCCCTGCTAGCTAGGGAAAGCCAGGGCACACAGTAGGGCTCAGGTACAGAGGTGTGGGAGAGGGCATGCTGACTGGGGGGAGTGGGGTGTACAGGTGTAATTTGGGGTAGTATATAGCTCAATGAATTTAACAGCCCTGCTTAATGATGTCGTTACCGTACTACACAAACTCCCATTGAAATTAATAGTATTTCACATAATAAAGTACTGTGCAAATACTTAGTTATATAAAACATTAATGTCCCTTTAAAAAGTCATAAAACCAGAAAATCAATTTATTCTCTGTAGTTATATTTGAAGTGGGGGCTCATAGTAGGAGCACTAGAACACTTAAAGATGGAAGTCCTCAGCTTCTGAGGTTTGTAGCCATTTGTTCCCAGTGACTTTAAACCTGTTAGAGATTTAAAAATAAGAATTCTTTCCTTTCTAATTTTTTTTCCTGTGAAACACACTTTCCCCTTGGGTTTCTCCAGTGCAACAGAGGATAACTTAAATCTATGGGTTTTTTTTCCTATGTATACACCTGATTTGCAAGTGATGCTAGCAATGAAGTAATTTTTGTTGACTGAATAAAAAAACCCCACCCATAAAATGAAGCATTTGTACTCCTCCAAAACAACATTTGTTTTTGTTTCCTCCACTAAACAAAATACCAACTCTTTAGACTTCCCAAATTTAAACATATTTTCCTAGAAATTATTATTGGCAAGTATGTAAGCATGCTGTTTTACACTACAAGTATTCAGGAGGGACTTTTTGACTTTTGCTCCTTACTTACTAGCACAAGATAAACATGATAAATCCTGTATACATGTCTTTGCCTTTTATTTATTCCTATGGTACATCGTTTAGGTTGGAGGCAGTCCTCTGGCACCTTTTTAGATATTTCTCTTGCTGCTTTCTGAATAAGGCATCTTCATCACCATCTTCAGCTGACCAATTAGCTAAGTCAGATCCTCCTCGTCACATGAACGTGTGTCTTTGTCCTGTGACCCTTCTCCCTCATTGCATTTGTGTGTGGGTCTAAAATTTTTCTTGGGATTTTTCTGTTCCTCATTTGTCTCGGCAGACAAATGGTTAAAGCTGGTCCATCAATCCTTTGAGACAAAGTTGGTCAAATCCTAGTTGTTAAGATTAGCAGTTCCTCAGGGTTCCTCATCTGTGAGAACAGTTGAGGTGAATTCATAGAAACATTTCACAGCCCAACAATTTTCCTTGTAATGTCATCAGTGTCCAGAATTTAACAGTTGTACTGCGGCAGATTCACCAACTAACTGATCACAGGAGGCATTGCAACATAGTTTGTCACCACCTCTGCAGATGTTTTTCTTAACAGAAAATGGAGAACTGCGGTGCCTATAATGAGACAAGCTGATGTCAGAAGAAATGGGGACTTGCAGAAGTATCAAATGACAGCTACAACTAACTATATGCAGATACAGCTAACTATATGAAGATTGAATACTGGGAAGCTGGCATTGTGTCATTCATGTGACAGGAGACACATCTTTGATGCAAGTCATCAGTCTCAAAGAACTGGACTGCTGCATGTATCTTATAGCCTTATGAAGCAGTTCATCCCTGACATATATAAATAGAAGAGAAATAATGGGATCTGAAGGAAGACAGGAACAGTAGAGGGTGAGAAGCTAAGTACCCAGAAATGCTCCCAGCAGAGTAGTGATCCACTGTGCTTTGAGTCTAATGCTGTAGAGCAGGACTGCTGTATTACTCTATTTTCAATCTGTAATCATCACCCCAGATAACTCACATTCGCATAAAACCGGAGGCAGATACAGGAAGAGTATTACAGTGAAGGGAGAAAACAGACCATAGGGAACTGAGGGGAAAGGGATTAGTCCAGGAATTGAAACAGTCAATGGAGACTGAAAAACTGCTGAGGGAAGAAACATATTGGTTAAACTTTTGGTTGCATTACTTTCATATAAATATACATAATGTACACTGTCACTATGGTGCAGGTTTGGGTTTTTTTGGTGGGATTATTTTTTAAAAATTTTATGAATAATAAGAAGCATATTTTTATGAAGAGGTAGTATGTTTTACCCAAGTTCTGATGAGTAGGAGGCAATGCTCTGCAGCTGCTCTCCAAGCAACCAGGAGACTGGTAAGGATTATTGGATAACCCCAAGGAATTTGGGAAATGCCATGCATCTAGGACCTGACTAAGGGTCTGGGGAAACAAGCTTGCATTCCTGTTCTGATAGCAAGATTACGCAGCCTCCTTCAAAGTATATACATCAATGTCTCCCTGTGCACAGAACTCCAATTGTTAATTGTGCAACTACAGAAAGAAAATCTTATTCACTGGGGAAAATTTGTCAGGTGTTTTCTAACAGTGGTGAGAAGTTGAATATGCCTGGTTTGAAATCATAGAGTTATTGCCGTTGAAAAAGATATTTAAGATAATGAAATCCAACCACTCACCTAACACTACCAAGCCCATCACTAAACTAAAAAATGTCTCTTAGCACCTCATCTACGTGTCTTTTAAATATCTCTGGGGATGGTGACTCCACCATCTCTCTGGGCAGCTTGTTCCAATGTTTAATAACCCTCTCAGTGAAAAGGCTCTTCCTAATCACCAGTCTCCCCTGGTGCAACTTTAACCCATTTTCTCATGTCCTATCATTCATAACTGGAGAGAAGAGACTGATCCTCACCTTGCTACAACCCCCTTTCAGGTAGTTGTAGAGAGTGATGATGTCTCTCCTCAGCCCCCTCTTCTACAGACTAAACAACTCCAGTTCTCTCAGCTGCTCATCATAAGACCTGTTCTCCAGACCCTTCACCAACATTGTTGCCCATCTCTGGACATGCTCCAGTACCTCAATGTCTTTCTCGTAATGAGAGGCCCAAAACTGAACACAATATTCAAGGTGTGACCTCACCAATGCTGAGTGCAGGGGGACAATCACTCCCCTGGTCCCACTGATGACGGTATTTCTGATACAAGCCAGGATGCCATTGGCCTTCTTGGCCACCTGTGCACACTGCTGGCCAACAAAAAAGAATTCTGGCAAATAGGGACAAGAAACTTCCTGGGAATAACTTCATGTTGTTCCATCTAAGGAACAACAAAGTCTCTTGTTCTACTGGAACATATTAATCCTCAGGTTTTTTAGCATCTATGACATATTAGACATCTCTATGTGAGAGAGCAATTAATGTGTACTGAACTGTGCCTGAGTGGGGATGAGGAGAGAGTAGAGTGCTTATGGGTAAAAATTAATGGCCAGGTCAAGGCAGGTGATATTGTTGTAGGAGTCTGCTACAGGCCACCTGATCAGGAGGAGGATGTGGATGAAGCCTTCTATAAACAGCTGGGAGCTGCCTCACGATCACAGTCCCTGGTCCTCATGGGGGACTTCAACCACCCTGATATTTGCTGGGATAGCCACACAGCCAAGCACATGCAGTCCAGGAGGTTCCTACACATTGTTGATGACAACTTTCTGTCACAGATAATCGAGGAACCAACAAGGAGGGGTGTGCTGCTGGACCTGGTACTGATGAATAGAGAGGGCCTGGTTGGGGATGTGAAGGTTGGAGGCAACCTTGGCTGCAGTGACCATGAGATGGTAGAGTTCGAGATCCTGTGTGGAAGGGGCAGAACACAAAGCAGGACAGTGACCCTGGATTTCAGGCTAGCCGACTTTGGCTTCTTCAAAGATCTACTTGGACAGATCTCATGGGATATGATTCTAGAAGACAGAAGTGCCAATGAGAGCTGGTCAATCTTTAAGCACCATTTCCTCCAAATCCAGGATCAGTGTGTCCCAATGCACAAGAAAGGAGGAAAAGGAGGTAGGAGGCCTCCATGGATGAGCAAGGATCTGTGGGACAACTCAGGCAGAAAGCAGCCATCTATGAGAGGTGGAAACAGGGGCTGGCTTCTTGGGAAGAGTATAGGAACATTTCCAGGGCATGCAGAGGTGCAACTAGGAAGGCTAGAGCCCTTCTAGAATTAAATTTAGCCAGGGATGTTAAGGACAGCAATAAGGCATTTTTCAAGTACATCAGCAGCAGAAGGATGGCGAGGGGGAATGTGGGCCCGCTGCTAAATGCTGAGGGTGCCCTGATGTCTGAGGAACCAGAGAAGGCCGAAGTACTGAATGCCTTCCTTGCTTCAGTCTTTATGGCCAAGGCTGACCCTCGGGAAGCCCAGTCCAGCAAGGATAACAGGATGGCCAGGACAGTAGAGGAGTTGCCCTGGGTGGAAGAGGAAGAAGTTAAAGACTTGTTGGCCAAGCTTAAGGCTCATAAGTCAATATGGATGCAAACCTTGACTTCAGCAAGGCTTTTGACACTGTCTCCCACAACATCCTCATCAGAAAGCTCAAGCAGTGTGGCTTGGATGAGTGGACAGTGAGGTGGATCGAGAGCTAGCTGAATGACAGAGCCCAGAGGGTGGTGATCAATGGCGCGGAGTCGAGTTGGAGGCCTGTGGCCAGTGGAGTTCCACAGGGATTGGTTCTGGGGCCAGTCTTCATCAACTACCTGGAAGAGGGGATTGAGGGTACCCTCAGCAAGTTGGCTGATGACACCAAACTGGTAGGACTGGCTGATTCCCCAGAAGGCTGTGCTGCCATTCAGCAGGATCTCGACCCGCTTGAGAGTTGGGCAGAGAGGAACTTCATGAGGTTCAACAAGGACAAGTGCAGAGTCCTGCACCTGAGAAGGAACAATCCCATGCACCAGTACAGGCTGGGGGTCGAACTGCTGAAGAGCAGCTCTGCAGAGAGAGACCTGACAGTCCTGATTGATAATAAACTAAATATGAGCCAGGAATGTGGCCTCGTGGCCAAGAAGGCCAATGACATTCTGGGATGCATCAAGAAGAGTGTGGCCAACAGGTTGAGGGAGGTTCTTCTCCCCCTCTACTCTGCCCTGATGAGGCCTCATCTGGAGTCCTGTGTCCAGTTCTGGGCTCCTCAGCTCAAGAGGGACAGGGAACTGCTGCAGAGAGTCCAGTGCAGGGCCATGAAAATGATCAGGGGACTGGAACGTCTTTCATATGAGGAAAGGCTGTGGGAACTGGGGCTGTTTAGTCTGCAGAAGAGGAGATTGAGGGGAGATCTTATTGATATTTATAAACATCTAAAGGGTGGGTGTCAGGAGGTTGGGACATCCCTTTTTTCTGTAGTAGCTAGCAACGGGACAAGGGGTAATGGGATGAAGCTGGAACACAAAAAGTTCCACTTAAACATAAGAAAAAACTATTTCACTGTGAGGGTGAGGGAGCCCTGGCACAGGCTGCCCAAGGGGGGTTGTGGAGTCTCCTTCCTTGGAGGTCTTCAAGATCTGCCTGGACTTGTTCCTATGCGACCTGATCTAGGTGATCCTGCTTCTGCAGGGGTGTTGGACTGGATGATCTCTAAAGGTCCCTTCCAAACCCTACCATTCTATGATTCTATGATTCTATGATCAGAGTCTAAGTTGAGCCATGTAAGACAGATGCAGTAGGTAACTGAGTTTTCCACTTTTTATCACTGAACTGCAAGATAAAGACCACTTTGATAAACACATTTGATTTCCTGGTATTTTAATTAAATGTAGCATTCTTCATTCATTTAATCTTTTCACATATAAAGCTCACCATAGGAAAATTTGATTTTTCTCAGTTGTCTTCTTCTGTCTTTTTCTTCTAAGATTCAATTGCAACTGCTCTTTTATCACCAAAATAGTGCTAATTCAGATACTCAGGATTGTATCAGTCCCAAGATCTCCCATTGTTTTGCTTCAATTTTTTTCCCTTTCAGACACCAAACAAATCTTACAGGTTTTCTTTCACTGTGTGCTACTTACGCCTGAAATAAACATCATAGTTTGCTCCTGAATTCACTGAAAAAGTTGAAAATTGTGAGATGCATCAGGACTTGAACTTGATAGAAGTAAGATAACCTGGTTGTTTTCTCTCTCAATGACACCTAGTGCTTTTAGAAACCCAATGAGCAAAAGCCACTTGTTTTCATGTTTCTAAGTGAGTTTCAGCTCCATGGGAAACCTTAGCTTTGCAGTTCTTCGAGATTATTTGGATTTCTTATTATGCCTTTATTATTTTTTTTATTATTATTATCCTGTAATAGTCATTAAGAGTTTTGAGCAGGAAGCGCTTTAAACAACTCTTATTCAGACATAGGGTAGTAAATCCTTCTAGTTAACAGAAGATAAACCCCAAATATAATGATTTGCCTGATTTTCTGGTGTCTGGAGTAAAAGTACAAAGTTCTCAGAACACTTGATCTAGTAAGGATGAGAAATTTTTTCATGTTCATGAGGATAGTAAAAGTTGGGAAATCAAGAAAACTCTGCACTCAGTAAAGGAAACTATAGTAATCTGTCTGAACCATAGCCCTACAGCATTTGCTGGTAGTTCATGCTCAACCTGCTCCCAGCTAGCCCATATATTTCATGTAGTGCTATGAGGAATGGCAGCAGTGATGTCTTTTAAGAGGAAAGAAGTGTTGGTAGGACTCTCTCTCAAGGCTAAAAAATGCACAAGAAGTTCTTTGAATCCTTTAAACTAAGCTATAATCATGATAACACCATTCATCATAGCAGCTGCTCCTTGCCCCCCCCGCCCTCTCCATGAAACCAGTCCCTTTAAACACAACTCTTCCTGCTGTATAAAGTCATTCAATGAAAGATTTTATTACTGCTGTCTGTACTATTTTTCCAGGGCGCTACCATAATAGAAATCAACACAGAGAAATCGGTAATAATCACACATGTTTCATATTGGTTCCCATGTGGAAAACATTTCAAAGGTGTCAGTGCCTGGAAAACCTGATGGTTTCATTGAATACCAGAATGAAACTCCAAGGCAAACCCTGAGGACAGATTAACACTTGGAAGTATAAAATTCAGGTAGTAATGAGAAGCCAGGTGTTCACTGTCAAGGATTCCAAGTTTCCCTAATTACGGGTGAGTACCTGACTTTAACTGCCTCTCTCAGGTGAGCCAGTAATCCTTTGTTGACGAAGATTTATAAAAAGAAAAAAATAACAATAGAAGAAAAAGAATTATGCCTCTGTTTGCTGCTATGGAGAAAATATTACACAGGCAGTCCTATTTCTAACTAAATTAAGATGAGAGAGGGAGCTGGAAGTCATGTTGCACCCACAGTGATCATTCTGCAAATTGCAATATGGATCTAGAATTTCACGTTAATTACATTTTATTTGAAAAGTACTGCACTACATGGTATTTTCCACAGCAGTAGAGGCTTGATTCTGCTCTCAATTATGTAGGTGTAAAGTGGAGTATCTCCAGTGAAGCTAATGAAGTTAGAGTAGTTTAACACTGAAATGAGGAAGATTACAATAAGGCCCTAGAGCCTGCAATGCTGCTACTGCAGTTAATGATCATTACTGCAGAATGGTGTAGTCTGGTAATTATTTTGTTCATGCAGGTAGGAAGATACACAAAACTCACATTGATTGCATCTGTAAGAGAAATAGTCCAAAATTCTCCAACCTGATACTGTCTCTCCAAATTACACTGCATATTCCTTTTTACATGTATTATGGTTCTGTGCAAAAGGGAGAGTATTCAGGTTTTTGAGGAGATTGATTTAAAGGACTACATGGGAAACTAAGTATCAAGTAACAAAATTCTGCATTCTGTTTCATTACTCCTTTAGGCTGCTCTGATGCCTACTGTCATTGTGTGGGGAGCCCATTACTTTTGCTGCTTTTGAAGTGTTTTGATACAGGCTTTTAAGTATGACAATCCACTCACTCCTGGTCAAAATAATTTTCTAAATCTTGGCTTACCAGTTGCATCATTCCACGCCAGTCAGGCTTTCCTGAGCACCACATAGGGGTGTGTTTAGGGCCATGAACTGGACCCCATATATTGCTTCTGGGATGTTGTGTGGAGCAGGACCAGATGAGATTGTGTGTTGGCAACCCAGGACAACAGTGGATATCTTGAGTTCATCTCTCTCTGGGCAGGTATGGACACAGGAGCTACATCTGTGCTGGTAGACTAATCTGGACTGGGAGTTTTTACTCAGACGTTAGGTATATGATTGTACTTAAACTGCTAGCAAGGTCCCTGTAATGGATGTAACCAGCATATCACCTCAGCTGGGAATGGATGGGAACAGAACATATAACAAGAACTATCCCCAAAAAGTAGTTAGTATATCACCAGCCTGTTTCAGGGGGTCTTGGGTATGTACGAATGGAGGCTGGGCCATGACAATTAGTTTAAAAGCTTAGAAGAGACCTCTAGTCTGAAAAAGATCTCTAGTCTGCTTGTGTTTGTATAGTTGTAGCATGGTGTGTAGCAGCAGCCATGAACCTGAAGCAGAGATAAGTCACCACCAATCCATCTGACTTTGTCCTTTGAAGCCCTGTGGAGCCAAACTCACGTACCAACCTGGTAGCCCTGATGTAAATAACCCAGTGGCTGCAGTCGAGAAGCTAAACTGTTGAGGAGCTGAACTATATGCTTTAGAGCACAAAGATGTTCCACATGGAGACGCCTTGATGCCTTGTGCCTGGTGATACCATTAAGTTGACTCATTACCTGAGTGACAGAACCGTCAGCCCAAATGTCCTTCCTAGAGAGGCCTTAGCCTCAGGGAGCACCAGGGTGCAAGGGAGCTGTAGGTAGCACTGATGGCAACACAGGTGTGAGTTGAGTGTTTCAGGACACAGGCTTCTGCCTGTTCCTGGGAATGATCAGGTCAGGTACAAGCTCAGTGTAGTTTTGGAGTGAGGGATGTGAAGGAAGCGGCTGAATTATGGCACCTAGTATTTTAATTCCACTTAATTCAAACCTTGACATAGTCTAAGTATATAGCTAGTGCCACCCCCTTTGTTAGTACAGCTGTTTATATATATGTATATCCCATACATTAATCTATTTATGAAAAGGGCTATTTTTTTGTCAATGTATCTCTCAAAAACTCCCATGACAACTTGTTTTCTCCAATCTGATGGCTCAAGATTAACATCAATGTTTGTAATGAATTTTGAGCATATGACAATACATCAGTGACAAAAGGAGAAAAGATCATTCAGAAAGATATTATTAAAAGATTATTTTCTTCAGATAAAGTATTTTTAGCAATACTGCAGTCCAGGTATATGCAGATTCAATAACAACTGTAACATAAGCTACATTTGAGCAGCGAGTATTTAAAAGGTATTAGCAGTGCAAAGTCCTCAGATCAATACAACTGAGAGGAGGCTGTCTTTATGTGTCTTTTAGGCTCCTGGAAGTTTCCCACCTTCATACTTCACATTAGGGGTAGTAAGTCCAGGAATTGATCTGTAGCTATGCTTAGATGGGCACACTCCTGCCATTCTGCATTTGGAGGTGTTGAATTGCTGATGACTTGTTTGTCACAATATTACTGCTAATGCCTTTTAAAAATTACTGTGTGTTGGCTGCTCTTGCTTCTCTCTCAAGTGAGAGTGAATTAGGGGGGAAGCATGGAAGGAGGTGGATTCTAACAGCCTTTGCAATCAGCTTTGGTAGGAGGCAGGCAGAGACAAGGACAGTTTTACACGATAGGGCTTGCTCCTTTTCCTTTGTGTGTCTCTTAATAGAAGTGTACTTCATCTCTACCCAAACAGAATGACACACAAAATCTCATCAGCCAAAGGGTTATGAATTTCATCTCATTAGGCACTTGTCAAATACCCTGAGCAACTGAATTCTGAGGCTCACTCAGAATGGGAAGCCAGCTTTATTTATGGGATAAAATGCAACTTGTCCTTAGGACATCACAGTTCAGCTCAGAGGCATGAGCTGGAAAAGGCATACTGCACACGTTCATCATGTAATCTATCTCCTAGAATACACGAGTTGAAAAGAGTTCATATGTCACTGCAATATGTCCCCTTGTTTATCTTCCAGACAGACTTCATGCATCATGCTGATAAATTGGGCAATGCAGAGGGCTAGTTCCCTCCTACTGAGGTGAGTGGGAGCTGCATGGTGCCTGATACCAATGGTAGGAAACTATTCAGATGAACTAACATAGCTGAGTGAATGCCAGGCTTGCTTTCTTTTCCCTCTCAGGTCTCTCGGAGTTAGGGAGCTGAGAGGTGACTTGGTTTTAGGAGCAGACTGGAGGATGCTAGCATCATTTGTTTAGCAGCACCCCACATAGCACACACAATTTTGGACCTGCCAGACACAGAATGTGGTTGTATAATTTGCGGAGCAGCCCAACTGCAAGTGTCAGAGGCTCAGGGAAAACAAAATCCCCCTTCTACTGGAGCTATTGCTCAGGGTTTATCCTTTTTAGTATTTGTCCTGGAGGGTTGCTTAAGGCATTACTGTAACATAAACAATTATTCATAATGATTCAGCAGCTATGTTACTCTTTGTAAAAGAAAACAAAACCAAATAAGGCTAATCTCCTGCAATACAACTTGCTATTTCCTATAGGGACTGGTATGTATCTTCCAGACATAAAATAATTAAATCTCACTGCTTTCCACAGGTGAAGGAGCTTGAGCACATACTGAGACTTCGATGCTCACATGGCTAATATCTTTGGGGGTCTGGATCTAAATATTAAGACCATATTTTACCAAAAAGGCTTTTGATTTTTATTTTTTGTTTGAAGACTCAAACAAAATAATTTCAAAACCTGTTCAGTGTCAATGGAGTGAACAATACTCATATACCTGGACTCTGCTGCATTTGTTCCTCACATTTGTGGAATGAAACAGGGACCATTTTCTTCCTCTGGAATCTGAAGCTTAGCACTGAGCAGTATGTCCAGACAGCTACTGACCAATGCATATCTCTTTATGGAGCCCATCTGCAGCACTGTGTTGCATCTGCATCTACCATCAGTCAGGGACTCGCATGGAGAAGACCTCATGTACAGTTTCTTGCTGGGGTTTCTCCCCAGCACTTGAGAATTGCCCTGGGAGCAGTCCCTTGCAGTCCCTTGTGCCTTGCAAGCACAACAGTGCCTCATGTGACATGTAAATGATTTGCTCCTTCACTGGTAGATATTGTGCTGTGATGGGTAGAGTGGCTCAAATGTAACTGACACTCCTGATACGTGAGTTCAGCAGGACCATCCAGGGTATCGTCTTCTGTATTTGGGAATGGGAGGGAGAGTAAGTCTGGATGGGTATGGGGGGAGGGTTACAAGTGTTGTAGAGTTGTGTGGCTACGTTTCTTTTGTCCCTGACTGTTCTGGTACCATAGACACGTCTCTAACTCCAAAAACTTTCCTGCTTGGCCAACAAACCCATTTAATTTTGCTTCTGTTCTAGCAGAAAACAAGAAGGAGTTAACCCAGTGCTGTTGTCAACATAACTTCAGCTTGGAGAGGGAGACAGCTAAGTCACTAATCCATTCTGAATTCAGCCTGGTGGTGCAGGCAGAAAAGTGTGTGTGGCCAAGAAGAAAAGCACTGTGTTTTTAAAACACACATGAAGAAAATTAGCTTGAGAATGAGAGATGCTGAACATAAAGAAAAGAAAGCAAGAGGATAGAACCAAGAAAAATAAAAATAAACATCCATAGTCAGACTCAGATGCTCGCTCTCCCATTAGAGCTGACTTGACCAACACGTGTTGCCTCATCAGAGAGGTATGTAGGCAAGTGTGACTCAGATTCAGTCCAAATGTGACCTGTTGTTCTAACCAAGGTGAACATTAAAATATAGAAGTGAAAAACTGTGCTTTGTACCTGAATTAGTAATTGTGAGGGACTGACTCCAACATGCCTTAGGGATTTAGCCATGGAAATCCCACTGACCTTCAGTAGTGCTTATGCACCTACATTCCTTAGGCGCTTTAGAAAATATATGTATATGTACTAGACACAAGGGAAAAGCGCACTGCTACTATTATAATGTGACTATGACTTTAACGTCTTGTAATGGACTCAATTTTATACAAATTTACACAGGACTGGTTGTCAGACCAGGGATGTTGCCATCAAAGCTTGGAGTTCAAATGGGTGTGTGTTACTGAGACTTAATATTGTACTTTCAATTATGTCTTTTATATTTACTTGAGACGTCCTTTCTGAGTCACGTCTGGTTTTTGTGCTGTTTACAAACTGCTCTAAAAAGCTGAGCTGAGAATATTTGCAGTTAGTTCAGCATGTCAAGCGGAGGAATAGAATTTAGCTCTATTCTTAAATCATGATTATTTATGTAGCAGGCATGTTGGCCAACAAAAAGAATGAAAGCTGATGGGCATGAAAATAACCAGTCTGCTTGTACATGAGTCTTGCTTGCAAAGGTCCCAGCAGGCGCTTGAAGAGGGCTGTGTAAATTGTGAAACAAAGGGTCCATAGTTAATGCATGCCAGAGGTGACCATTTGTGGGGCTACTTAATGCTACAAATCCCACATGGTGGTGAAGCTGGGAAAGGACAGAAAGAACTCAGGAAGCTATAGGAGCATGTGTGTCAGTGCTCTGGGAATGTGTCACTGTTGGCACAGGGTGTGGGCCGGTGCACCAAGTTACCATTATAGTCTAAATATGAAGGATAAGTAAAAGACATGTAGCTATTTGGATTATGCACACCCAAAGATAAATTAAGGGAAGATTAAATTTAAACAGATTACATTTGTGAAATGAGGGAATCAGAAGTGTGAATGCATCAGTATTGCAACAGCTATGTGCATTAATCTGATGTCTAGAGGCATACCCACTGGAACATGGACTGTGGGAGCTAATACGTATAATGGTTTTCTATAGGATTTCTACCTTCTTTATTGAATGGCATTCAGACATTGCTGCAAGGATAGATGGTCAATAATTAGTTTTAACCTTATTTTCTTAAGAAATGAGTCTTTTGTTATTTTCTATTAGCCAGTACTCAGGACTTTAAATCTATTTGACAATTTAATTTGAACTTGACTCTGGGAAGGTGAAATAGTGTGTGTCCTCAGAATCTAACTAAATTGGCTCAAACAGCACATTATATATCAGATAGTCACTTGCTCAGAGCGAAGGAGGTTCAGTTAGTGCTGCATTTCACTGTCTGTTCAGATTTCTCATTCATAGTGCTTCTCATATGCAGTCACAGCACCAGGCATACACCAGATAAGTGCCATGGAATTTCTTCTGGCAACTGCTACTTTATCAACTGGGTAACTGCAAGTACAAAGTAAGCTTTACAGTGGTAAAGGGAAAGAGAAGTGTTATTATCTACATACTATGGAAGAAGGTGAAAACGTACAGTGATACCAATTTTGGGTGCTTCATTACTCATTTGTTCAAAATGGGCCAAATTAGATTTTTTTGGTGTGCCAGACACTGGCCATTCTTAGAGCTGAGACAAGTCTGAACCACTGACAGGATGATCCATCCTGTGGACTCGGGGATGCATGTCTCAGTACTGATCTTTTGCACTGCTGTGTTGTACGAGTGTGTGTCTGCTGCAACTTGTGGTGGTTTGTGTGACTTGCCTCACTCCTTGGAAACCTATTTGACTCTACATAATGCAATGAACTCAATTGAGGCTGGAATCTGAGGGAAATAGGCAATATATTACCACATTTTCAATACAGTGGAAACAGTGGAAAGGTGAGAATCCTGGCATTGAGAAAGTGAAGAACAGCTTACTCTGCTAAATAGCAAGCTACAATGAAAACCAGTTTGTCTGCTGTCAGTATATCATAGTGTCTCTTGCTCTCCCTCTCTTCCATCTTTCCCAAACTCATATTCCTGAAGCCATGCAAATTCCTTATCTTCCAAAATCCATCTAAAAATGCCAAGGCAGGCTGATGGAGTAAAGCAGAACTTTGTCCTTTGACACCTGTGTTTCTACTACTTTCCTGTCATCTTTTTTCTTTTTTCCCCCATGGGAAAGAACCTTTGTGGCAAATATTTCTTAGATGTCTTTAATGGGCCTCCCTAAAGTGGAAAAGAAAAAGGAACAAAACAGACAAAGCTGAAAGCTTTTGCAAAGATGAAAACAGGAGGGTATTTTTTACAGTACAAATGCAGTTGAATGAACGAAAGGATCACTCTGGAACACTTTGCTGGTATGACCATCTCCTTGATGTCAGTGGTTCTTCATTTGTGTAAGATTTTATGGGATCAGGATACAAAATATTTCTCACATTTTGACTACTTCTTTTAAACCTATCAACTTGAAATTACCAACATTTATGAAGTAATTTCTAACTGGTCTAATTCACTTATATATACCATAGGGTCATTTATAAAGTCTACTAAAAGACACGTAATATAGAAAAGCTTGACTTAAACAGGCAGTTGTAAGCTGCAGTATGAAGCTGTATATCCTGTTCCTTATACGGGAAACCTTTTGGTATATTATCCTTTCCATTGCCTTTATAACATTCTCTCAAGTTTAGACTCATAACAGCAACTTTGTATAAAGAGTAACTCTGAATAAAGTGGAAAAATGAAGACTACAAATATTTTGTTAATGTGGTGATGAAACTGGAACTCTTCTTAACTGGCCTCAGTATCAGATTTTAGATATACATAACATTATGCAGTCAAAATGAAGCTGCCTATTCCCATATTGCACTTCTCTTCTTATAAATAAAATTTATGTGAAATATATATGTATATGTATATTTAACATCATAGCATTAATCCATGAGCCAAATTGCATGATATTGTAGGGCAACATAACTTTGTATTCATGGCTGATTTTTTTTCCCCCTTAACACGGAAAAATAATGTGGGTTGATGCAGTGTCCTAACACAATAGGGGCTAATGAGTAGAGCTTGCTGCACTCAAGAGACTGCAGTTCAATTACTAGTGATGCCAATCAAGTCAGAAATATTAACCATGGTAACAGCAGATTTGAGTTGCATGGAACGAGGCAGTGGCTTCTTGGAGAAGATCGCCTCATGGGAGGAAGGGGAAGCTCACAGCAAGAGTTGGAGTCAGGGAGGGCCGGAGAATGCTTCTTTGTGGCAAAGGCGAGCAGTATTCAACACATGCATCATGGCCTTTAAGCTACTTGCGTATGTTTTTGTTGCAAATGCATCTGAGAAGTCACAACTAATAACTGTGACTTAACTACAGGGCCTGTGCTATATGCATAACGTATAGAACTCTATTTCCTACCTATAACTGTAACACATATTAGCTAATCACGTGAAAGATAAATTTCAATACGGATTAGGTCCAAAGCAGGAGTGAAATGTTGCTGAAGTCAATGTGACTGGGTTGAATTGCACCCATCAAAGCTGTAGCCTTTTATGAGGATTTACTTAATATAGTGCATTTGTTCTGCTGGCTGATGATCAGAGTGATGATCCCTTAATTTGATACAATGGCAGTGTTCTGTATTAGTAGCATGAACAGGAAGCAGCTGGCGTCCTGTTCAGAAAACAGTCTCAGTTTTTATTGCAGAGAACAATATTGAAAAACAGTGTGTGTGTGTGAAGGACCTAACTCTTAAAAAATACGGGAGTTTGGATACTGTCCCTTTTCACTGACTAGTCACTTCTGGACTCTATCTAGATTTGTGTCTTTTCACAGAAAGCTGTTCTGCTGTTGGTCCTTTGCAATACAGAGAAAACCAGCTAGAGCCCCAAAATGGCTATTTTGCACCTGCCGGCTGTCTCCCCTTCCAGCTGGTGAGTATGTTCAGTTGTGGAGTGCTTTTCCCTTTCACTTATTCATGAAGAGATGGCACATCTTTTTGGTCAGCATCACTGAAACGTTTCCTATTCTTTGTCTTGGATGCCATTAAAACAGCCAGCTGTTGGGGATGGTTACTGTGTTGTGGGAGCTCCATTGATAACTCAAACTTCTGTAAAAATACCGAATAGGTTTCTTAATGACTGAAGAGTAATAGCAGCCTATAAGTGAATTTGAATGTGTCTGTAAAGCTGGTAAAAATAATGTGCATTTAATACCTTTTTTTTTTCTGAGGATCTTGACATGTACAGTAAGTATCGTGATGTCTCTGCAGGACAAACAGCTGTAGTATACGGACAAAGCAGATGGATCATAGAGGTTCCTTTGGTGTAGTTCAGGCATCCAAAATGTAGTCGCCCTGGTCTAGTCTTACCACCTTGGGCCCCTCTTGTAGTCAAACATCATGTAACTTGGGGGCATGTTCACCTCAACCATCTCAAAACCTGTCCCACATTGAGCAGAAGAAAGGTCTCCACTGCATAGAAAAGGAGCTCAGGGATACTTTGTCATCTCACGTTTTGATCTGTAAAGACACATCACATGGAGTGACTTGACGAATGTGTGCTGATAAGTTAGGAAAATAGCAACAAATGAAGTGATGGCAGACAAGGCTGCCTAGTAGTAACTGAGGTTGTGTCCTGGCTGCCAGGAAGTTGAATTTTCATTCCACTTTTAATACTGTTGTCTATTTGATCTGAGATCGGGTCACTTTTCCCCATTACCTCCTTTTTACTCCTCTTCCCACACTTTGCAATGATCATTTGTTCAGTGTGGGAGACAGTCCCCATTGTCTCCTACTGCAGACTGAATCCTGGTGTCTTACTCATAGGATAAAATGTGAGACATTTGGTTAAGACATCCTGGTAAAAATGCTCCTAAGTCATTACTGCTTCAGTTGCACATGGGTTAATCAGTGGAGCAGGATGAGAAGACACTTGTCATGTTTCTCGAGCAATGCCCTAAACCACTGAGCTAAACTGTGATTTCCTCACTGGATTGATGAATAACTAATCATTGTGAAACACCATCAGAAACAGGTTGAGAAAGCTACTGCTTAGGTTTATTGTCAGTCTATTGTTAAGATATTTGCTTGAAAAATGCAAGAACCATATTCAGGTCACATTATGACTGGTTCAGAACAATGTCTGATGCCAAGGCAATCTACAGGCTCCATAGTTGTAAGGCTACTGGGCTATTTTCTTGTCAACTGAAGGAATATTAAAATAATAGTTAAGAGTGACTGAATACTCTGAATGCCTAGTTCAATGTCTAGGGATGTTTTCTCTTTGGAGAAAAATGGTTTGGGTTCAAATTGTGCTTAGTGAAGGACAGAACTGTCTTGTGTCTGGGCAGAACTGTAATTACTGGAAGAGATTGTGAACTGAGAGTGATAGCAGCATTATGAACATCTAGCTCTCAAATCCTTATTCCATTTATTCAGTACAAATCCAGAAATAATTTTGAGATTACTGAAATTATACATTTTGGCAAGTGTTTTATTTTATTTCACCTGATCTTGATTTGTCACATAATCAGCCTACAACACCTACTGAGTTGCTACCAGTGTCTGTTTTAATAGGAAATGCATGAAAATACAGGAGACAAAAAGTAGGAAACTATGCACTGTGCATTATATCTCGACTCTGTTGGCTTCAATGGAACATGCTGGATTATCTAAAATCTTCATTCCTTCACTTTCTGTTTTTGTCTTCTCAAATGAATATTTATTAAATAATCTCATCCATTTTTGCAAACCCATAATTGCACTATTCTCTACAGTAAAAGTTGATAATAATCTGTAAGTGAAAGGCACCATTTCCTAATTTTTCTTCTTTCTCTCCAACAAATGCAGTTAAAAGAACGTTTTTTTCAGAATCCTTCCCTCTCACCTGAGTGGAAATGTAAGAGGGGAACCTATTTAAGCTTCATTCTCATGCTTTCCTGATTCACCTGTCTGCTCTTGGGAATTTAAGAGAAAACTATTTAATAAAGCAGAGGAAAATTGCAACTTAAGTTTTATGCCATGTTTTAGGATAAATGAGATTCCACTGTTACTATTCCTCACCATTGTCTCTCCTCAGCTCCTGTCTGCCATTTGAAGAAATGTGCTCTTCTACTAACAAAGTATTTGTGGTAGAATACAGATTTAATAAAAGGGTAAGTTTTATTTCTGACCTAATAACTAGTGTTATTTGAATGATATTCAGACCAGATCTCATAACAATATATCCTTTGTTTTTAACAATATTTCCCTCTCTATAAAGAAAGAAAGTATCTCCATAACAAACAAAGAAATCCCAAAGGGCCAACCAAACAAATAAAAATTGAATCTTGAGTCTGGTATAAGACTCGTGAATTACCCTTCATGCTTTTTTCTTGAATAGAAAAGATTAGGACAATAGTTTCCATTCAGAAAGTGTTTGCTATCAAAGCATATAAACTACTCAGTTATTTCCTCATCTGAAACCATAATTCATGCTGTCCAATATGATTTCGCTGTCCTTTTAAATTGATTGCAGGTTACAAGCTATCAATAATGCACATCCTTGAAAAAGGCATAGAATCACTTTAGCTTCTTTTGCAGATCAACATGATGTGCAAACATGAGCTGTATCATTGTCTTTGAATAGTCATTGACAACAGTCATGCCAGAATGACAGCAATATGCTGTGCTTGGACATATGCAGGATGTTCCCATGTATGGAGTGAAGTCATTCTTTTAACAAGAAAAGCTTTGAGGCTGGTGGAGCCTGGCCCTTAGCTGTTATAAAAATGAAAGAATTAATGTCTGGAAAACAGCAAAAGAAGCTGAAGTGAATATGAAGCAGAGAGAGATTATAACAATATTGAAATGGATATTACCTTACTATTGTGACTATAATTTATTTGCATTGCATGTACCCTGGGAAAATAGAATGTTGGACCCCCATGGGAAGCTACATATCTCTCAGAGGACTAAGCAGGGTGCCTGTTTGAGACAGGAGTGGGACAAACAATGAGCTGTCTTACCCCTTGTATTTCATCTGAAATGCTTTCTGCTCCAGAAAAGCACCTTATTTTAGCAGACTTAATGTTTTCTTGTTTTTTTACCTGACCAGTTGTGGAGATGACATAGACTTTTATGCTCAGTCTACTGCAGAGGAACCAGGAATAGAAGAGGTGACACTATAGCCAGGAGGAGGAAAAGAGTATGTCAGACAAAGAACAGCCACTACATATCATAATTAGAAGAAGAAGATGCCAAATAATTCCATTGCTATGGTAATCATATACATTACCACAACTTTCAACACCATAATCTTTGCTGTTTAATGGCTAAGATGTACAGAGTTGTGAATTGGGTAACGGAAAGCAGATCTCAATGCAAAGAGTAAATGCAGAGATTGTGTGCACAGAGATCTTCCTCAAACAAAATTGAATCTTGTTAGCAAGGGGAACATTCCTCAGTGCTATTATCCTGTGTAATAGAAGAAGTTAGTCAGACTGTTATTTTGTTGTGTACTTGAATAGCTGTTGATCAATCCAAAACAAGAAGAAGGCCTCAGAATCACTTAGGAAGAGCAGTTTGAGAATTTGTGGAGGTGTATAAATACTAATTTGCTGTAAAAGGTAGTGGTATGATTCAATTTTTAGAAAAGAAATGTACCTGCTATTATTATTGTTTGTGTAACAGTCCTGCAGTTCCTTCATGATTTGTACAGATGTGTTAAATTTCAGTGGTTTGTCCTGTCAGTTTTTCTGATACATGATACATCATTTTCTTTAAGATGACTAAGAGATGGTGATTAGTGGTGCATGATGAATGGAGAAGGAAATTTTGCTTTAAAAGGAAGAATTCCGTGTGTTCTACATGTGAAAGTGAAATGTAAATTATATGCTGCTGTAGCTCCTGCTTCATGTTATGTTGAAGCACCACAGCCCAAACAACATTCAACGTGTGCAATACTGTAAGATATTAAAGCAGAAGCTGAGGGCCATATATCAAAATGTCGAAATCAGTAACAACCAATCAGTTAATCTCTAGCAACCCCTGGTATAAATTAGATTACTCTGGAAGTATGTGTGCAAGTTCTCTCTTTTAGCAGGATGTTGATGTAGATGTGGGCCTTCTGATGTAAAAACAGAAAACAGGGACTCTGCTTTATAAGTAGTAGCAATGACACTGTAATGTTTCAGCTCATTTTGTTTACTGAGTTGAAAGTGATGGCTGTTGAAATGTTTATCTCTTCCATCTCTTAGTGCAAAGGCTATGATATGATATGGTTTTCATGTCCTTCAAGGAGCAAGGACCTGACTGTGAAGAGCAGCTGATCACTGATATACTCAGACTGGAATATCAGAAAGTTAGAGGGATTACCTTCTCAGTCAGCACAACAGAGTTGGTCTAGAGATGTAAGTGACTGCTAGATGCACATGCTTAGCAATTCCTCATTTACATTCTGAAATGACTTCTATCGTAACAAGTACTAAGAGAGCAACTATAGCCTGTAGATAATTTTAGTGGTGACACAGATGTAGGTTAAAGTGTTGAAACATTTCTACATTGTGCCTATTGAACTGCAAGATCCATAGTTTGAATAAATAAAGACAGAAGCCAAGCTTAAACAGGTTATATCCAGTAATGAAAGGTGGATGAGTTCCACCAAGAATTCTGAAGATTCATACAGGGCTTGTATTATTTTCCTGGATATGCTTTGCCTCTCTTTGCTTTCTTTTCCACCAAGAAATTAAGCAATTTAACAGAGGACAGAATCACAATAACTAGACAGGAATCACAAAATCTGAGAAAAAGACTTATCTGTATGTGTAGTTCCAGAATAAAATTTGCTCCATTAAACAGCAGAGGCTCAGAAGTTGAGAGAAGCTGACAAATAGCAAGCATCCCACTCCCATCTCTCCCAGGAGGTTTCAGTGTCTTGAAATAAATGGAGAAGCATCTCAAGACATATAACCAGACAATTTAATGCTCCCTAGGCATAGAAAAATCTAACATTACTTCTCCTTAGATGAACAGATCAGTAGTTCTGTATTCACCACTGACTGGTGATCAGTGAATAAAGTCATGACAGATTGTATGCAGATGAAATCTGGAACTATATTAAGAATTATTTTTTGTATTGTCTTAAATTAGAAGTTAGATTATAAGAATTGAAAATCATTTTGATTCATTTGAATGGCAGCAAAAATCCATTGACCCAAAATGTTTTGGAACCAGATGTTGAAAGGCAGCATGTCCCAAAGAAGTGGTTCAACTGACATAAAAAAAATTGTCATCAGTCTATAGACTGAGATAGTTAAGATTTTGTGCTGTTTTGGGTTAATAAGCTCATGAATGACCAAGAAATTGGAAGAAAGGAAGGCTCTATAAAAGAATTTCTGCTTGTGGAAGTAAGGTGAAAAAGCACTGGAAATATGGCAAACAAGGACAAAATCCACTGTTTCAGAGACTGAATACTAGGTCATATTGGAAAAATTATGTCACCTTTGGAATCCAGGCAATTAGTCAGCTTTTCTGGCACTGTGATGCTAATTCAGTCACATTAGTTTTGGAGAATGAGCTAGATTTGTGGAGCCAGCATCCATTTTCTAGAACAACTAGCAGAATACTCATATGTCACTTAGTTTTCTCCTTTTCTTTCTCGGAAACATCAGTGTTTCCTTGGATGAAGTTGTTTATGCATGATGAAAATTATTCAATGCTCTTGTATCTCTTCTTTATGCTTGAGACAGAAGCCATTGTGAGGCTCTACTGTAATAGCAGACACACATGTGGAATAAAATAGTACTGGAGAACATCCACAATTACGCCTGCTTGGACTTCATATTTCCAGAGACATGCACTAGGAAGGAAGAAATGACACTGAAGAAAAGCCCTAACTTTCCTGTCCTCTTTTTAAAAGGGTAAATGATAGAAATCATGTTGGTAAGGAATTCCTCCAACAGTTTTTTTTTTTTTCCTCATAATTTTAAAGAAAGATTAAAAAGACGACTCCTCTAGAGGTGGAGGTTTTCACCATGGCAGTGAATAGGTATTATGTGCCCATTTCCTTTGGCCTTTTATAAACTATCAATAGCTTTTCTAATAATAACAAAAAATAAATGTAATACATTCAGCATTTGTGATAAATCAATTTTAGGATTAAACTGAGTTATTCCTTACAACTAGAGACAATAAAAAGGTATGTAGAATGCTAAAACTACCACACACACCACTTTAATCTGGCCTCATGAAAGACATGTTTGCCTTCCTAAACAACTATATTGACAGTGGAGCTGAGATGCCTTGCAATCAGGCATTATTTGATCAGCCAGTTCTTGTACTGTACATAGCTAGAGAGTTGCTTTAAATACAATAAATAAAAGTAAAATCTTACACAAGGCAGCACAGCTTAGTAATTGCTGTTTTGGAGCTCACATCGCTGCAGTTATTTAGCTCAGCATTTCATCTCCAGCTGCAGCACAATTTTTGCCAAATATAGATAAATGAAGTTAAAGTTATTGGCAACGACTAGTTCTGTATCGTAGATTTCATAGGAGAGGCCTTTATTTTTGTAGCAAGCAATTGTTTTGAACTGCGAACTTCTTCACGTTCCAGTGTAATGCAGTGTTTTCAGTTCTACTTTATCAGGCAGATACTGGTAAACAGAGAGAATGAGCAGGTTCCCTGCTTGAGAAATATACCACATGAGATGTGAGGGAGGAACAAGCTCAGAAACTGAACCTTACTCAGCTTATTTTAGGCATTTAATGTAATCTTGATACTGAATTTGCAGATAGTGTCTGTCACCATAAGATCTGTAACCCTATAGAGTGCTAGTTCCATTACATTCTATGGGGTATGAGATGACCTGGTAGCATGGTCTGCTACAGTCTGTACCTCTCACTACAAACTACATACAGATGACTTTCTGGTTTCTTTAGACCTTCTTTAGAGAACAACTCCTTCCATCTGAACTTAACAAATAAGACAATCCAAACACCAATAAAAATACATGTACGTGATATATAATATTGAACATGTTCTAAGTCACTATAGAAACAAATTATTAAATAAAATCAGGAATGAGAACATTCGTAAATACACTACTGTTTCTTGAGATTCATTCCATTCTATTTCCTTTTCACTCTCACAAACACATTAGATTGTTGCTTTTACAGCTAGCTTGTGTTTATCTATAAACAAGTTAAGGGAGGGGGGGAGGTCAGGAAATGCTGGAGTTTCCCTCTGACACAGCTTCCATTGATCTACGATCTCTTCTGTATAAAGGCAGTCAGAAACATCTTCTTGTCCAGAAAGCATACTCTAGAAGCTTTTATTTTGAATGAATATTCATGGCAAAACGTATCTTGAGAACTACGGTGAAATGGACTAGATATGTAAAGGAGAAAACATTTCCTTCTTTATGTCTACACACTGGCCTAGAATTTCTTTACACAGTTTCCATATTGAAAGCATGTGCAAATCTTTTGTCATAATGTACTTTTGCTATGATAATTTCACTTGGGAGCATAGTTTCAGAAGTAGTAAACTGTAAAATTACACTAGGAAGATGCCTGAAGTTTGTCAGTGAGATTTCGAAGGAAAAACCATCTTTTCAGAACTAAGAGAACTTTTTTTTTTTTTCCTTGGCAAAATTTGCCTAATTCATGCAGGGTGACTGGTTTCAGCCAAAGAAGAGGCTTCTCCTTTCTGTGACTTCTCATTAACTTTACCGACACTGTGAGTTTCACTTCACAGATCCCATGTCACCCTTTTTTCCAAATAAAACTTGGGAGGTTTGATGAAGTTATAGGCTTTTAATTGAAAAAAAAAGAAAAAAATCAAAACCTATAACCCTCCCCCCCCAACTATCTGACAAAATAACTCTTGCCACATAACCCAGATATTTGTATTTGCCTGCATATTATGGAAAAGGATAAGTATGTTTTGTTAGTTAATGCAGAGTAATTTTTAAATAAACAAAATAATGATTTTTAAAAATGAAATTTTTATGAAATCATCCACTTTCAGATTGCACTCTTTGTGATATTACTTTAGAAAAATTAATCTAGGAAAAACTTAGTTCTTTTGAAATTCACGAGGTCTCAGAGTGTAGGGTTCATAACTTCTTTCTATGTTGTAAATATAGAGTATTACAACTAGAGTGATTTAGGAATGATGGGGTTTTTCATATAAGAAATATTGGTGAAAACAGTATTTTTATTACAAAATTAAAACTTTTTCTGGAGACAATGTCTTTTTCCTTGAAGGCTGACTTATGAAAAAAGGATACTGTTTCCCATGGAGAAAAACTATGAACTTTTTTGCTTCATTGAATTTCTATATTGCACCAATGAAAGTCCAACACAAAATTCAAGATTATCTTAATTATGACCACAATTTAAGCCTCATATTTTTCGCGTGGTTATATGTATTTTACAAAGGAGTAGACAAAGATGTCACTAATTCTTTAGGTTTATAAAGTAAATTGGTGCAGTCAACAGAACTGTAGGTTTTACATCCCCATCTCCTGTGCACAAAACTAAAATAGCTGAAAATAATACTTTACAATATGAAGAAGAGAAACTGAAGCTTTTTCCTGTATGATTCTTCTTTCTTGTGAGAGCAACAACTCATTACAAACAACAGTTGTGATGTTCCAGACAGTTTCTATAGGACTGTTCTTCCCGTTGTTGGTATTGGTGAAACTTTTCACCAGTGGACTAAAAGAGTATTTTTTTTCTGAATATTTTCTACCATTGTAACTCCAACAAACACAGCTATCCCTAATTTATACCGATAAGTGAGGTAGATGGGGATCAGAAGAGGAAGTATTTCTTAGGACTGCTTCTGACTGTCTCAAATAACTGTACTTTCTCATGGCTACTTATATATGTCATTGCCCATGTATTCCAGAATGTATTTCGGAATATCTGAATCTAGCTTGCTTTTGCTGAGGAGTGCATCAGGCCACACTCTTAATGTCTCTCTGCTGATCCCCATGTATGGCCAGAGCCATTTCAGTGCCCTATGGTCAGAGAGTGAAGTTTCACAGTCAAATGCAACCATTTCTCTTTCTGTTTATTTTCCTTGTGATTAATCAACCTGACTAGAAGTATGATCTGTTCTCATCAGCTATGTAGCTGGAAAGCGAAGAGAAAAAACAGAACCTTTCTGATATCATGGCTGCATTCCTTTGGCATATCCCTCCTGGAGAGCGGTTTACCACAGGGTCTCTTGTTTGTACATACAGGGCTGCCCTCCCCCTTTGAACAACATAACAACAATGTGATGTGAAAATAAAGCAAAAAACTCCCAGGAATGTTCCTCTCCAAAGCACGTGTGCACATACAAATGCACACAAACGAGCTCGTTTACACACTCAGGCAAACGTAGGCATCTGCACATGCACAAACGCATGCCCTGTCACATTTGGCTTGATAACCATCATGGTTAAATAATGTCAATAGCAGAAAGTCTTATGGTGCTGACACTTCCTCTGGCTGTAAAATATTTACTGTTCCTTTAAAACTGTGAATAAAAGAAAGGTCAGTCTGTATACCGAACAAGGAGTAAAAAAAAAAAAAACCAGAATCCTTTTTTTATTAGAAAACACTTGAAACTTATCATGTGCAGCAGATGGGAGTAGAAAATGCAGCTTGAAGACAGTTATATAAATATATCCTTGATGTCTGTTTTGCTTTTCAATTTGCAGTGAAAAGTACAAAGGTAGAGTAGAGCGCCAGTCAGGGCTGCACTGTGTCTCTTGATATCCATTCCAGATGTTGGCTAGACTTTGTGGAGCCAGTCTTATGGCACTGAGGCTGGAGCTAGTTGTCTTTTCCTCCAGGTGTGATGCTTCATGCTGATCCCCCCACATGCTAGGCTGTCTTATCCAAACACACTAAGCTCTGTGACAGGCATCTACCACCTTTTTGACCAAAATTTCCCTCCCTTCCCCCCCAACCTCCACGCTTTCCACCCACCCCAACTTCTTTCAGCTTGATGGTCTCTGCAGACAAGCCCACTTGTCCCTGCCTATCATTCTGTCACTTCAAAAGCAAGTCCCCCTGAAAAAATGAGCTCTGACGTGGTTCTCAAATAATGCTAGTCAGTTAGTAGCTGCTTTGAATATTCCTCTTTGTGTTTTGAGAGTGTCTGGAGGTAATATTTGACACCGAGTATGTCTGCCAAGCCTCTAATGGTAGTTCTCTGTTTGTGCATGCTTGTAAAGGATTTTACACTGTAATATTTTAACTCCCTGATTAAACATTGCTAAGCACAGAAGTATATCATAAATCTTGCAGGCGCCAACACCATTTATCTGAATGTTAGTTACTGTCTACGGTGGGTAAACAAATTACAGCACAGTTTATTACAATATATAGGGACATGATGTAGCTCTATTAATATCTTGTACCCCCTGGAAATATGTCGTTGGCTCACAGTCTGAATTTTCTCTCCTGAACAATTAAAACCAAATTCTGAATGGAGGGTTGGAGGGTGCATGTGAGAGGGAGGGGAAGCATCAGGCACTTTCAAGGGGAAACTTGCTGGGAGTAACAATAATGAGCTGCAATATCAAATTACTACTATCCTGGGTTTGAGGTCAGTACATATTGAGCTAGTTGTAAGATATTAAAGTAGAAACTTTTCTAGTTTGGAATGCATTAATGCTGCTGAAGCTGCCAGCAAAACAGCTAGAAAGTGTTTTGAGTTGGAGAGGGCAGAAACAAAGGAGAATGTTAACAAACAAGAGCATCGGAGTCTTTTCCTTTCCCAGCTACATGTAGCATGTTAGCAGAGATCACTATCATTAACACTGGCAGGTTTGAGGAGCACAGATCCTCTGCTTGTTAATAGGATGTGCACACTAGAGAAGCCAGAATTTTTCTGAAGCCATCTACAAAACTAGTTACTTCTACTTATTTATCAGTTTTCTTAGCCTACACAAATAATCCCAGTTATGTGAATTTATTGCAGTCAATGGAAACTCTGTCTTCTCAAAGTGCAGAATAAATGACCGATTAAAGTAGGAAATGAAACCTTTGGCGATTCTACTGTAAGACTTTTGAGAGGACCAGTTCAACCCCCTTTAAGATGGTTTGTCATAAGTTTCAATAAAGAAGTTGGAGCAAAGAAAGAAGTGTTGTAAATTTTAAGAAAAGGCATGGCAATTCTTAAAAACAAACTGCTAAAACATCTGGAACAGGATCGAGATCAAAATAGTATATATAAAATCCTGTTTATTTTCCGTGTTATAGAAGCATCACTGCTACTTGTCTTGGTGCTTGGAGTTGTGGCTAACAGGCCGACTATTAATGGAGCTATACCAGTTGGAGATTACTTACAGTGGAGCAGTCATGATGGTAAAATAAAACAAAGTAATTGTTGCTCCCCTAATTCTGCAGTAATGCCTGCAGGGGGCTGGCACTGCAATCTGTGATACAAACTGACAACCCTGACGTCATGTTCAGTGGGAGCAGGCACAGCTAGTCACTATCTCCCTTCCAGGAAGCTACAAAACACCAACGTTTTGCAGACTGAAAAAGAGTTCACAACTTGCAGGGGCAGGGCAGGATAATGTTGCGATGTTCTTAGCTGGCTCCGGTGGCCAATAACACAAATACCATCCTTCATAAAAGCAATCAGGTCTTGCTAAAAACAGAAATCCAAAAATTTTTAAAGTTGTCAATACTGTAAATCATCACATAAGATTATACAGCAACTGGTGTAAATAGGTCTGTAACTAACAAAATTAGAACCATGGACTTTTACTTAAGCAGTTTGTCTTTACATAAAAAAAAGTAAGGGTTAAATTAATTGCTAGCCTTTTCCTACTAAAGTAAATGCGTTTAGGCAAGGACTGAACTTTGTTACAAGATTCTTAAAGAAATATAAGTGCTATGTTTGTGTCAGTTTGCAAAGATCTTGTTTATAGACACATATACACACTCAATGCTTGATTCAACAATGTGTTCGGCATCCTGACCTGATCCACCAAACCATTTAGTCACATGTACAGGCATGTAGGCGATTTCTTTCACATCAGTGAAACTATTTATGTGCTTAACATTAAGCATGGTGAAGGGACAAGCCTGAAATGGAATTCTTTTTTTTTTTTTTAATAAAATGCCATGCAGAAAAAGCAATGCAGTTTTCAAAGGTACTGTCAGGGCACGTATCACCTCATCACTGCAAAGAGAGCCTGAAGGTGCTGAGCCTACTTGCTCATGCTCTAATTGACTCCAAGCAAGTAAGAGGCTCCATGTATCTCACACAAGATGTTTAGGACACATCTCTTCATGGCTGAGGTGGAAAGTTCAAATACAATAGAAACATTTTAGGAATAAAATTTGATTCTGCACTCTGAAATATTTTAGGTAATCAAACCAAGACTTTAGAAAGTGTTCTGATCCTGGATGGACTCACCCTGTACAATCCTGTGAAGTAGGCGAGTGTTTCTCAGAGGGATGCCAAATAAACTGAAGTGTAATTTCCTGTGGTTGAGCATTTGCACCTCAACTGGAACTGATTAGGAAGGTTTGAATCTAATAACTGGAAAAAGAGGGGCAGGAGGGGTCATAGGCTTGCAGAGGTTTCTTTTTTTAGAGAAGTCAGCTAACTGGTGAGGGCACTCTACAGGGACATCAGAAGATATTTGGTCAATAGCTGACAGCTTGCAGAGCAGAATAGAAAAGAGAGGAGGAAGAATGAAACTTTCAAAGCTGAAGTAGGGAGAACAGCAGAAGAAGATAGTTAATGCAGGAAAAGGCTCAAGGCAGGACAGTAAGAGGAAAGTTTACCTGAAGGCTTCTCACTGGAAGAATGGAAAAGCAGAAGGTATAGACTAGCTGGTGTGATTACACCTTTAAGAAGCTCCTCATAGCAGTCTATGAAAAGCCACTGAAAGGCTTACATCTTAACTGGTCCTGAAGACAGGAGGGAAAGCATCATGGTGGAGACTGAGGTGAGCAGGGAAAGATAATCAGTGTGCAGTCCATCTTAAAATAAGAAAAGCTTAAAAGGAACTATGGAAGCCAACAGAAAGAGCTGCTACTTGGGATACTGTTTTGAAGTATATGCTGGGGTATATATGTGTAAAGGATATAGACAGAGAAAATCGCTTTGTATTGAGGCTTCAATAGCTGTCTGGTAGAGAAAATGAACAGGGTGCCAATAAGAGTGTTTTTATCCTATGATATCTGATAAAGAAATTTTAGAGAAAACAAAAAAAGGGCAATGGCAAATGGCAGTTCTACCAGACTGATCAGTTGCGACATGGATTATTTATTTATTATTTATTTCATTATTATTTATTTTATTATTTCCACCCCATTTTAAAAGATGAGAAAGAAGATCTTTTAAGACTCTGATCCATCAGCTGAATTTCAAGTCTGGCTATCATTTATGGTATAGCAAGCTGATCTCTTGATTTCATATTTGCAGACTCAATAACAAAACAAAAGTTTATCAAACACTCAAAGAGTTTTGAATGACTTCTTGGACCTTTGATGATTTTTCTACTCTTTACACAGTATTCAGTGGCATAAGCATGGACTGTTGAAAATGGTGAAGTTTGTCAAAAAAGCTTGTAACATTTATTAGTACTATAATACTAAACTTTGTTCTGCCTATATACTGAATTTTTGTGAATATTCACCAAAGCATGTTAACTGACAAAAATATTTTTGATGCACATTGTATAATAATCATTCTGAATGTCATTGTCAAATTCACAATTGTTTGCATTTGCAATGAAACACCATTACTTTAATTAAATCAGGGAACAAACTCCAGCAATACAGAATCTAATATTCAATCTCAATTAATATGACTTTTCAGCTTTCAAATGCCCTGAGACTTTCTGACATCTGTCAAATATACCAAGAAATCACATTGAAAATAGTGTGTATCTGACTCAAATCGATGTTGTTTTTTGCTTAGTCAGCAATAGGATTTTGGATCAAGCTTTAGAGCATATGCACAATTTGAAAGATACACTCATTAATCTTTTCATTACTTCTTTCCCAGAGGTTTTCTGGAGCAATGCTGTTTTAAGATGGGGAAAAGCAAATGAAGTAATAGGCAAAAGTTACTTCAAGTGTAGTGGTCTGCATGGTAGAAAGCATGGAAATGCTCATGAGAAAAGGAAATTAAATGAGCCCATGGTCTGAACCACAGATGTAGTGACCAGTTAAAAAAAAGGAGCAGAAAATCCATCAAGTGATACTAACCACAAAGTTACAACATCTGGCTTAAGAAGTCACTTATCTACACAGCACTAGAAGTTGGAATGATACAGTAGACAAAATATGACATTTTTTTCCTACTTACACTTTCTTTAACCATCTAAGTTTCATTGCTATTTAAAGACCCTGTGCTAGACAGACCTTTGGTTTGACCATTTCTCTGTCTCCCTCAAGGTCAGCCACGAGAATTCCCTGTCACGCAGATCTCTTCACAGCATTTGATGACAAGCATATATGTGGGCAATCCCCACAAATCATGGAACTCTGCACCTACTTAAAAAAGTTAAAAATTAATTTACATAGATTAATTGGTAGGAATACTTCTTTCAGCTCTGTATTTAACTGTGAATTTATTCTGTGAGTTTACAATAAATTTTCTATGGATGTATTTCTTCCATGAATTTTACTGCTCAAAGCTCTACCTGTATATTCCAGAGTCTGTGTTTGTGATCTTTCCACTAGATATAATTAAACTACCATCGCTTTTTTTAATTTCAGGAATTTAGATGAGGTTTCTGTGTTATGAGCTGTCGTTCAAATTCTGCTCATGTTGAATGCTGAAAGACATGTTGACTTTATGATGCAGATCTTCAGTGATTTCAGTAAATCTCCAGGGCAGAATTTCTGTCTCCAAAAAGACGCAGAGAACTCCAGGATTATTGAGGAAAAATACCTCAGCCAGCATTGGTGGAAAAAGGCATAGAATGCTGTTCCACTGGTGCTATGGTGAGAGGTGTCCCTGTTGCCTGCAGCCATTCTGAGAGAGTACCTCTCAGGAGCAGTGTTTGTACCCCTGATCCATCTGGTCACATTTCCATGTGGCCATGAAATGCCAAAAGATGCACTAGATGGTTTTCCCACTGTACTCAGGGAGTTCACAGTCTGTCTGCATCCGTGATGGATGCTTTAGAGAAGGTCAGAAAAGCCCCTCCATGTATTGTGTCTTGGCATGATCCACGTAAGCAGCCAAAATTTAGGCCTATGTGAATGCTGCCCATTGTGAAAGGGTGAGTGCATGACAGAATTATTCTTGTGACTATAACAAGGGGAACCACTGTACTAAGAAAAGAACACATAGCTGCGGGCTAGATTAATTAATTTTTCTAGGACTCTGTGTGTCACAGCCTTGATAAAACTCAGTTCTCTTTGTACACTCCAAACTGCTGTGTTTGGGTAATAACACAAGATATCTAAATGTTTTAAGCTTTCTTATGTCTCCATGAGATTTAGCCTCTCTTTCTGGCAGACTTCTTTGGTATGTTTTTTTATCTACTATTGTTTCAGAGAAGCTAGACTCCTACAGCACATCACCTCCTCCATGTGTATGTTTTCCAAGAACTCCACATTATGGTCAACATAAACTTGCAGTTTCTCCCCTCAAAGATATGGGATAGCAACGGGGGAAGCGACAGGTAGCAAAAAACATCACGTCCTACTTCAGCTAGAGTTAGAAGCACACATCTGTGGACAAAACATTTCCATATTTGGTCTCCTGTGTCAGTTTCCTCTTTACTTTGGATGGTTTCTCTCCTTGGGTCAGAGTTTTCTGGATTGTCCATGACATTTCTTCAGTTTCAGTTCTGAACCACTGAGTTTTTCTCAGTCCTCTCTGCTCCCTATTTCTTTCCTCTGAAGCCATCTCAGAGGAAGTAACTTCTATAAGTCTCTTTCCTATACCTCAGGTGATCTTCAGAAAAGATATATCAGATGATCTGTTTCTTGGTGACTGATTTGTAGTTCAATTACTATCTTTCCTGGGAATCAGACTTGAAATAACCGTTTCCTCTGGATATTTGCAATCTTCTGTCCAAGTGTGCTGCATTTAAATGAAGGACCATCAAAATTTAATGTCTCTATTTTTAGCCGTGTACCATGTGCAAGCAACTTTTCTGTCACCTACTGTGGGTTTTAAGTCAATATGGAAGCAAAGAATTGGAAGAAGGAGCTGAGTGTGCCACATTCCTGCTGGAACTTGCATCTGACAGATGTCCATAAGAAAGATTCCAGTGTCAAGAAGAAATCATAGGTAAATTCCCCAAACTGTCTCAATCTGAAATGCTGTTTCACCATATGTCTTGTTATAATTAGCACCAGTACGATGCATGTATTCCAGATTTGAGTTGATAAAATACATTCATTTTGATAGGATGATTTTATAGAAATCTAAAATATTTTCTGCCTGAGTGTGGAATGCAACTGTCCTTGCCAGCGATCTGAAGTCAATCTGAAGTACAGCCACTGAAGATGGCTCCTAACTTCACTGATCTCCTGTGGCTCCACCATATCCCCATCCTTGCCAGTAGTCTGGAGGACTCTGTCTAGCTCAGTATCCATTAGCCAAGAACAAGTCCGGTTCACTTCTACCATCAGTATGAGAGATCCTGTCTGTTGCAGAATTGATTATTGCTTGCTTTGCGGGAGCATGCCTGTTCTTTATTTATTGCTGATATGGATCCCTACATATCAAACTATAATTATTTTTGAGTGAGATGGGAACAGTTTCCAAATTAAATTATGAATTATCTAATCCTTATATACATCTTGCACTTGAAAATATACATGCAAAGCATAGATGCAGGCTGCACGGGATTCTGATTCCATTCCATGGAATGAGAAGGATTGTAGTGCACATCTTTCTCACATACAAAGTTTAGAAGGAATGAACTTCAGAAATTCTAGTTTATCAGGTCCAAGTCCTGAAAAATATTTCATCTGGGATTATAGTGGAAACATATTGAGTGAAGAGACCAGCTAATTGTTATCGCTGTCACTCTTATGTAAGAAGTGCCTTCAGCTGCTTATATGAAAGGAATTAGAACATAAATTCTTGACAACTTTAACACATGTTACCTGAATACCCATCTGCTTAGCTTAAGAACAAAAAAGAGGTTCATTAATGTAGTATTGAATAAATTAGATGTGCTGCTATATGTGTTGAAATGTGTTACAATATTTAGCACTGCTTCCTTCTTTTTTTTTTTTTTTTGTAAAACCTGTATCTTAAAAATCCTGCTGTATTTCTCATATGAAAACCAAACGACAAGTTGGATCTGCATCTAACAAAAGAAATTCATGTTTTGAAGTTGTGGAGTGGTGGATGACCACTCACACACATGGGCTGACTAGAAATGTTGCTTAGAAACACCACGTTATCAAAGAGAACCCAACATCAGGTTGGAGTGTTTCCCAGACAGCCGGTTAGTGGTGATAATTTGCAATGGAAAATTCTAATATCTGTTCCAACAATTCTTTATTTTCTAGATCTTACTTTTCCTTCTTCGGATTGTTTGTTGTTTCACTTTACAATTTTCTTCCAAATGCTGTTTTGGAAGGTAGCATAGAGGTATGTGAACTATGCTTTTGGATTAGTGAGTGTCTCAGCAAGTTTTAGGAAAATGTTGTTCAGGAGAGTTAAATATGTGGAAAATCCATGATGAAAGAACTGCCGTGTAAATGATATTATTGACATGAGGACTGACTTAGATTTAAATAGAATTAAATATATTATTTTCTCAGGGTATTTTAATAGTAACCACTTGATGTGGACTTTTGATCATAAAGATCATAAAGAATGTATAACTTTTATTCAAATCAGGAACCATCTATCTAAACATTGCAATCATCTCCTGCATAGAACAAGAGATGGTTTTATATTTTCAAAGAGAAGTAGTTATCCAAGCAGGGCAGCTGAAGAGCTGCATTTGTCTTGCCCTGTGCAAGCTGGAAGATTTATCAGACTTCCCGTATACTCCAAGGCAACTTCATACTGCAATAGCCTCTTGTCTGCTCCTGTGGTCCATGCCAGGATCCACAGCATCTGTCATTCCAGCTGCCATGGGAAACATTGGATCACACTGGCTCATGCTGGGACATAAGGGAGAATGGTTGACTTCAAGCAAGCTGGGTCTTACATATTTACAACTCAAATATGTGTGGTTTTGAGTATATAGATTTTGAATCCTATGTCTCATAGAAGAAATTTCTACCCATCCCTCTTGGAAGAAAGACTTCTTACCCAAAGCTGAGCCCTTGTGTTGACTCAGGGGGAGAAGTGCCATCTACTGAATCTCCAGCCTGAGTTCTTACTTCATCTGCCAGAGTTTCTTTCAAGGTTCTCAGGGGAAGTGCCCAACCACAGTGCAACAACTTCTCTTTTTCTTAAGAAGAAACCTTTCTGTGAAATATAAACTGGAAGTTGTTGGATTTCCCCAGCTACCCTTCTTACTATGAAACCCAAGTTTCTTTCAGCTTTTTCCCTACTTATTTGTTTGTTTGTTTGTTTGTTTGAATTCAAAGGAAAACAGGCAAAGTAGTGCCACAATAGTGTTAAAGCTGTTTCAAAACAGGTGGCAAGACTGGTGACTTTTTTGCTTCTCTCCTGTCTTAAAATAAGGCAGTTCTCTTAATTGAAGGCACCATTGAATTATGTGCAGACAGATCTCAGCCACCTTCTGGCCTTTCATTTGCATTTTGAGTTTGCTCTGAGGAACAAAACAGAAGTTCAAATTTTATGGGCAAATGAGAATGCAGAGCCTGTATGAGAAATGTAAGGTCCTGTGTACAATACATTGACTTTTCAAGGCCATACAGGGGCATGCATTTCCCCGTAGCTCTAAGACTACTGCTAGTTTCAATGTAGTAAGCACAAATTGAAATGTTTAGGTTACTTGCAATATACATGTCCCCTGCCAGAGATATCCTTCATGTGGGAAGGTGAAAATGAGTTGTGAAAATAGAGCATAGAAATGTAGATGACAACAGAATGTGAGTATGAGAGCTGCCACAGAAAAATAGTAGAAGAACCCAGATCCACATTTAAGGTTTCTATATATTTTAGAACACTGAAATAAAGTTAGTACAGTCTATACCATAGATTAAGGTGTATTAATGTTCCCAAAGGAAGTAAGAGGAGATGTTACCTGAGGGAGAACAATCAAAAAGCTATGTCTGCACAGGGCAAGAGCCCACACATCACATCTTTTCATACAGCTCACACTGTCTCCAGTGTTCAGCTGCTGAGTCCCATGGTCACAGAGGAAAATGAGTGTCTTGTACATCTCCCATTGCTCATATTGCCCATATAGCTCTTTTAACCCACTATGGCTACTGCAGCATGAGCAGTCACTGCGCAGGGACCATACCCTGTGCTTGCTCAGCTGTAGGGTGAAGAACAACAACACTGGCATCATAAAGCCACCACTGGCTGGCAGCCAGGCTGAATCTGCTGCTGTAGATGTCACAGAAAAATATGGGAATTGCAATAGTGATGATGATTTTGCTTTTTTTGAAGAAAGAAAAAAACTAGGTGATATTTGGGTGGAAAAGATTTCACTGTATTGTAAGCTCACACTCCCAACCAGACCATGTTGCAGACAGGGTTGAAGCAGCAGGGTTCAGGATAACTTCAAAATTGCATGTAGAGAAACAAAGTCTGTGCTGTGTTTGTCTGAGATTAACAGGTATGTCAGTTAGTGTGGTATTGATTCTGCTTTATTACATTCAGATGAAGCATGGATCCCTTCATAGCACCATGGTGCAGTGAAGGAAATTTCATCTTAGAGCAATATTAGTTCAGGCAATTTTGTCTTGGCTTAATGATACGATGTAAATATGTCTTAGGTATTGTTAAAGAGATGCTACGCAGTTAGGAAAGAAAAAGCATTCACTTTACATAACCATTTATCCAGCTCAGGTTCTGGCTCTTACTGCTTAGCTCAAGGCATTTTCAGTCAATCTTTGGATTCAAACTTTTGATTTAAAACAAAACAAACCTGAAGCATTTAAAATAATGCACAAACACAGGCAAAATATTTGAGATCTATGTACACAAAGATGCCAAACAGGGAGAGACCAAAAAATGAAACTGATGACAGCCTTGCTTATGGGAAGTAGTGTGGGTGACTCAGTCCTGAGCACTTGAATACAGTGACTGGGGAATACTACTGTCCCATACTTGCCATGGCTCTGACCCCATTCACTGGCTTTAATTAGCTGCCTACCGTTGCTGCAGATTGATTTCTCTCTGATGAAGGTTAGAACTGTTGTCAAGGAGAAGCAGGGTTTAAGAATTTCTGTTTTTTAAAATGATACACTTAATTAATTTTTATGCTTTTTGGCACAGTGTGACGTATGCATAACTTTGGAGATGTGAAGGAACCCATTGTACAATCACCAGCAGCATTATTAGATGGCCTGATTTCCTCTAAGGTCAACCAACACACATATATGTATAGATATGCCAAAGTTTCGGCGCATCTGAGGTATTTATGTGCACAGGGCCCCATTCAAATTTAGCCATGTATTGAGTAAAAGCTCATTGTACAGACAAAGAAAAAACCCCAACCTGTGCTCAAGCAATAGCCAAGATATTTCAAGATTTGAGGTTGTGACATTAAAAAAGATGTGGGATTTTTTTAGAGTGGGAAGTTTTTTCCTGGCAATATGTGCCAAACTAGGAACTTTGTGTTGTGTACAATCCTACCAGTTTCTTACATTCACAAATACAAGTCATTACAAATAGTTCTTAGATCAGAAGCAGGCCAAATTTCTCTTAAACCTTATATGTTGGGTTTTTGGTTTTTTTTTTCAATGAAATTAGAGCCTTTGTGCTGCAAGGGATTAATTTAAACAATAATGGTACATTTTCAAGTGAGTGATTAAAAACCCCATCATCTTAAACCAACTTCTTTAAAAAGTTAGGCATGACTAAATTTCTTAGTGCTGCAAAAACCTTCTTTCTAGTACTTTCAATTCTGTTCCAAAAATTTCTCCTGCAAGCTTTCTCATGAATCATTCAAAGAACACATTATTCTAAGAATAATTATATTTGAAACAATTTACACATAATTTAAGATGCACAATAGATTATTTGGATTAGTGTCACTGTCTGAGTATTTTAGAGCATTTCACTCTCACATAATTTCAATGTTATGAGACCGCTACTGCAATAGTACGTGGTTCTTACATGAAATCACTAGGTGGTGCTACTATACATAGCCTGTCAAGTTATTTTTCTGTGTTTGAGCAAATGTGTAGACTTGAGAAGAAATACATAAGGGATGATAATTTATTGCAGTGACCTATATGAGCAAAGGAAGAATTTGCTTTATGCTGCTCTGATGATCTAAAGTTTTTAAACAAAGTTGCTTGCCACTAACCAGGCCTTAATGTTGGACAAAGAACTCTGACAGAAGAAGTGCACAGTACCTATATTAAATTCAGTCTACTCTTTCAGCGTTATGTAAGATAGAATATTTCTAGGCCGAATTTTTAATTCTTAGTCATTAGAAAAATTGACCTAGGAAGCTCCAAAACACTAAGGCTTAGGAAAGGGAAACATTAGTATCACTGTGAGACACTGATGGCATTTCTTCTTAAACTGATGATGCCATGTAGACATATATTGCAAGTGATCTTGCACTACAGACATCAGCAAATGATATATATCTTTTCTCTAAATGGATATCAAATGTATCACATAGGAAATGGCAAGCATATCCACGTACCTTTCTTTTCCCCAAAAGAGTAGCTGGGAATAGAACTGTGGTCCTGTTTTCAGTTCAGGGACCAGGTAAAAGACGATTGCAAGAACAGCTCATGGTTGAGTGGCTGAATAGAATGAGAATGGTGGTGCTTAGGGACATGGTACAGCGATGGACTTTGCAGTGTTAAGTTCATGGTTGAACTCGGTGCTTTTTTCCTACCTAGATGATTCTATGATTCTATGAGAGAGATATTTTCCTCCAAATTTTGATCCTATCTTGGTCTTACTAACACTACCTATTCTTTTGTTCTGCAATGCCATTTTAAACTGTGTATCACATTTACATATAAAATTAACTATTTACTGTAATGCTTGGTTACTTCTTTGGCCCAAATTAATAAAGTTAGTACTGTGGATTTGCCAAAGACCACTTTAGTAAACAATTTAGTAACCACTGGTAGTATTATTGGTTGTAATTTTGTCTGTGGGTCGTGGGAGGGAGAGGAAGAATTTTAGTATCATGAATAGAAGGTCTGAAATGCAGAAAAATAACACTTTTAAATTTATATACATAACTTTATTTCAGGCTCTTTCTATATGTTAATTATGACACTTTGTAACACAGCTGTCTAGAAACCAATTACCTGTCTCTAAAAAAGTTGCAAATGTGAATGTAGAAATTTTGGTTCAGATGTTCAAAAGTAACCTGATTTCATATTATAGAAAATAAGTTTGCAATTAAAATACACCTCCACAACTGTGGCATTTTGGTTTTTTCCCAAAATGTATATAGTATGTTGGGCCATGTTTAATTACAATGTATTTTTATCTTTTATTTTAAAAATATTGTAAACTCTTCTTTATTTAAACAAGTGTGTTAATTTTTTTTTTTCCAGAATCACTTTTTTATTTAGCGCATCATACAGGGCATGCACTTGCTTGAAGAATGTTTGTTAAAGAACATTCTCTGAAGGATCTTGTCTTAAAGTGTGCATGGAGAATACTGGAGAGCTGCAGGAAACAAACAGCTTTCTGTCTACAAAGGTACAATGCCATGTAATTTTACTCTGTGATTACAATTCTCCACAGAATTCCTTTATGACTAAACAAATATTATTCAAACCCACAGTTTTAATCTTGGCCACTCCCTGTGTCTTCCTTATTCATATGGAGCTGAACATAAGATGCACAGATTTAAAGGAAGGTCAACTCCTAACAGGTACAACTAATACTAATTGTTGCTGTGTTTGAATACATGAAGATCTCTAAAACATGACTTATTCTGGTTCTAGATTTCTCAAATTAGGATTTTCAGTTGGCAAACTACAAAGTATAAAATTTTAGCTTTAATCTCTCATTCCTATTATGCAAACTATTACTGTTAATACCACTAACAACAATAATAATAATGATAATAATAGCAGCTAATGTCCTAGAGGTGTCAGGCAGATATCTTGACTCATGTTTGGGAATAATTTAGTTACTGTGGTGATAAGCCGGACATAATGCCCAGAAAGAAAGCAATAATCATATACTCAGTTCATGATTTCATGTCATTTCGGTGAAGAAGGCAAGGACAATCAGAGAATGAGTCAAGGTCCTGTGCAAAAACAGGAGGTGGTGCAGTTACATTCCCTTGTACATCCTCATAATGTGTATTCCCAAAAGTCTACGAATTAAGGTTTGATAGACAATGCCAATTCTGTGGTTTGCTATTTTTTGAGTGGTAGGTTGTATAATATTGCATGTCTTTTGCATATATGTGAATGCATTCATAAAGAAAACACAATTCCAAAACTGCATAACAGTGTGGGTTCAACCCGATGTGTGTCCATCTATATTGCACAATGCAATGTATATCCAGAATTACATTTTCTTAATGAGTACATAGAAAGCCTAAACATAAAACATTCCATGAATAGTACTGGTTTAATGGTTTTATCTAAAAATCTAATTTCATAGCAAATGTTTTCTGTTCAATTTCTAAGAGAAAAAGTGTCAGTCTCTGCATGAAAAAATAAAAATCTCCAGGCTAACAAGGAAAAAGTCTAGACTCCTTTTGTTGCACTGAGGAGGAAAAAACAAAAGCTGTTAGAGATCTTGAGATTTCCAGCTTATTGGAGCAAAGAAAAAAGCTTCATATATGACTCCTCTCCCCACACACCTTATTCATTTTTTACCCAGATGCTTGGAACGGAGAGGAAAAATGAGGAGAGGAAAGACATGGTTATCTAGCTCAGTGAAACGTGGCTAGCTGGTTCCAGATTTTCCTCATTTCTGCCCTTTCATTCTGATAGCACTTGCACATTCATTCGTACTTTGCACAGGCTCAGGAGACCTGTAATAATGATATGACTGTATATTGTGCAGCTGATGGAATTTTTTTGTATGAGATGCCTTGTTCGCCCTACACAAAGTAAACTCTGTTCAAATGAATGTGTTTATTAAAGTTTTCAAGCCACACTATGAGTGGTAACAACTTGGATAGAGACAAGCAACTTGAATGACGGCTTAAATTTTCTTGCTTGTCATTGCTGTTGTTACCCAAGACCACATTTCCAGAGGTTGGCACTTATTAGTCAAAATATTAAGGACTACATTGTATTATAGGGAGTAACTTTAATCTGTTACAGGGGTAGGCTTACAGGGCACTACTCGAGAGCAACAGTTGTAAGGTGTTATGTCTGTCTCCTGATTTGTACTAACTAGTAATTGATTGCTGTCCTTTATATACAAGGGTAACTGTACACATATGGTTAGCTATTCTGGCATGCAAGTGAAAAATGGATCCACTGCTTGTCTGTATGATCCACAAAGGGAATATGGAGCATAGTCACGTTACAAAATACTCTGCATCTGGAGTTAAGGCAATAGTTGCTCACAAAGGGGTGCGAGTCACACAATAGGCTACTTTTCAGTAATTACTCTTGAGTTATTTAGGCCCCAAGTGCATATAAAATGAATTAAAAGAAATAAATTTGAGTTGAAGGTATTATATCCCTCTCCTCTTAATTTCTGTGGAAACCTTTAAAAAATCCCAGCACCCTGCTGTTTTGGAGAAACAAACCTAACAGCACTGAGCTAATGTACATGAACTGGAAACAGAGATTGGCTGGTTTCAGTTCAGTCACAGGCTGAAATCTCTGCAAAAATTGCATGAAAATAGACCCAAAAAGAACATAACTGAGAAACATGGAAGATTCTAAAATGATTTTCTATGTGGCTTTAGTAGATGGGATTTTTCTCTCTTTTTCTTTAGGAAACTTTTTTTTTTAAACATTCTTTAAAAAGTGCCTTATGTAAAGAGCCATGTTAAATATTTTTGCTTACTGCTTTACTTCTTACATTACATAATCTGACTTGAGCCTGTGTTTTTCATTCAGATTATGAAGGTTTTGTGGCAAGGACTTTGATTCTTAATCATCAGTAAAGTGTGCCATGTAGATAATGCATATTTAGAAAAATAATTTGTAAACAGACTTTACTTGCTGGAGATGGTATGCTTCTGGATGAGTGATTATAAAATTATACCTAGAATTTCATCCTATGTTTCACTGTATGTTTGAAACATATATATTTGACACTATTGCTGCAAAGGCAACACACGAACCTTTCCAGGATCATCCCAAAATGGTCTCAGGGATAGTCCCAGATTGAAAGGAGATCTTCTCATTCCCCATGCATCGTGTCTTTACACATGAAACAAATTTTGTCTTGTCCTGTGCATATTTCTGTGTGACTTCTTCTTTTGCAACCCATTCCAGTCAGAAAGATGTATTTACTTCTGAGACATGTATTTTCATTCTAAAAACTATTTTTTCCACAAGCCTACAATAAGTGACCAGAAGGATGAAACATGTAATTTTTGATGAATATCTGTTGAAGTCAATACCTCATGTTATCATTGTCTCATTTGACCTTTCTCTGCATTTCTCCCCTCTTTTTTATTCATGAATGACATTTGTCATGTCCTGTCAAGCACAAGACTACATGGATTTTCTAGGGAGGAATTTTAGCTTTACTCAGCTGTGCAGTGAGCACTGTATTTTTATATACATAATATAAAATTGCATAGCAATAAAAATCTATGGCATTTGTTCTCACTAGGGTCATCCTTTAGTATGAATGTGAACTTTACACTCTGAAGGATATAGATGGAAAAGCAAAAACTTGGGACCTCTGTCACATGCTGCCATTTGCTGTTGTCCCGATGCCCAAAATTATTGACTTGCTCTGCTGGCCAGCTGCAGAGGGAAGGGCCCTTTTCTCTCTTGCATTTTTCATTTCTCTTGCAGAGATACTTACCTGAAGGTAAATTCTTTAATTAAGCTGCATTTATGGTTAGTCAGTTTGTGAAGAGGAGGAAGAAAACTCTTTCTTCACAAGTCTGCTAAAGATTTTTCTGGGGAACACTGAAAACAATTGAGTTATTGTAGACTTTTGTAAATGCCACTTAAGAACTTTGAGAGTTTTTTTGTCTTTCCTCATTCTAGTTATAGATCCTCTACAGAAAAAAATTTCTTGCACTAGAACTCCCATCCAAAACTAGGTTAATCTCATCTCAGTTAGGATTTCATTTCCAGCACAAAAGTCAGTTTAGTTGTGTAACTTCAGTTTTTCTGGATGGGGGAAGCTGAGCTGTAAATGTGAACCTATGGATTCTGAATCTTATCTGTGGAAAATTCACTGAGTTTTATATTAGGATTTTGAATCAAGGTAAGAAGACAGGAAAGTATATTTTCATGAATCAGACTGAAGAAAAACTCCTGGGAATTAATTGACTCTTTTCCGCTTCCTGTGTAATTGATCGGTTCTTGGATATGTTTTTGAACAGCAGTTAGGCCCCCACATTTCATCCTAAAAAGTGACCATTCAATATGCAAGATTATTAAAATTGTCACTATCTCAAACTCAGTGAGCTGTATTTTGCAGAACAATTGTTAGATATACTGCTCATGTAGATCAACAGATCTGCAGCATGTGATGGCTTTGGACAGGGTCAGCACAGGATTTTCTGTCCTTGGAGCCCTGGAGATCAGCATTCAGAGACACCTGCATGTGTTTGCATGGAGCTGGATGAAGTCCATGTCTAAACAGGCTTACATATTTAAATACTACCTTTTCCACAGCTGATAGCAGAAGTGATTTAGATAAATAGAAGGCTCTGACACCCGTGGAGCTGGGGAGCCCCATGAGGCACTGAAATGGCAGGTTTTCTGACTGAAACTTCAATACTGAGAAGTGAGAAATACTGCTTTCCATGATGTAATGTATAACAACTGTGAGTCATTATCCATTTACAGTGTTCCTCTGTAGGGTATTGTGATTTCACAGTGTATACTAGAAGGTTAGGGTTAGGAAAATAATAACATTGAAACAACTTTGATTTGATCAGGACAAATCTAAAGACAAAGCTTGTAATAAAAAAAAGAGTTTCAAAGCTTAGAGTTAATTGTTTTGTTTGAATTAGAATCCCCTAAGATTTTGTGCAGAGGTGTTTATATACATAAAATATGATTGATGGCTGATGTTCAACAGATTATAAAAGGAGAGAGAACTAGCTTCTGTGAGCTCTTTCAAGTAGAAACATGAATTCTATCACTAGAAAATGGACGGATTTCCATAGTATGGGTACTGTGCTTTTGATTCCTTCTTACCCATACAGAGCACTTTATACTGTTGGCGATGGGACCCTTGACTTAAAAGTTCCATGACAAATTTCTCACTTTTCTTACAAAGAGAGAAATGGCAAATTCCAAAACTGGCCTGTGACTAAAGATGTCTTTTGTTTCCCAGAACAAACCAACCAAAAAATCCCCTATGAGCTAATATAAATGAGGCCTTTTTGACTCTGTTTCCTAGTAAATTAAACAGCTTCAGAGTAGAAAACCAGGTACCAGAACTCAGTTATCCATGCTGTCAAATTGTTAGGCTGGTTACAGGCATAGTATTTGCCTAAGCTAAATGACACTCTCCCAGAAAATTTCCAGACAGGAATAGGGTGTTGACTTTAAATAGAGAGCATTTTACATACAACCATCTTGCTTTGGAGGGTAAGAGAGCTGAATATGGACACAGAACATTCCAAGTGCATTGTTCGCAGTGCCAGAGAAAGGTCCTGCCTGTGTATGTTTGATTTTACAGAGACGTCAGTTGACCTGAGGAGTAGAACTTACCTTCTGTGTTGAAACTACATTTGGATGTCCTGATGTAGCTTTACATGCCTGAGAGATCACATCACTCTACAGCTTTAACTTTAAAGAAAATGCATGACCAACAACTTCATTGTACATAGACTGGGAATCAGAGGTGCCTGAGGAAACATCAACTCCAAACGATGAATTTACCTTCCTTAGTTTCCCAAATTGTGAGGCTACACAGCAGTGTATATAATTTAACCCAGGTTAAGTCCTTTCTTGGTGGCACTTCCATTTATTTTCCACTTGGTGTTGTCTTAGAGATGTCTATTTTCATGATATATAGATATGTCTGTATTCATACTTAACCATTCCTCACATCTCTTGTCAAAAGACTGTTTCTGCACTGTTTCTGCTCAATTACCTGACACAACAGGAAGATTTCACTGACTTTCTAGACTGCAATGGCAAGATACTTTTATGCCTATCACATGAAAGATACCATATACAAGAAGCCATGATTATGTTTCTCCCACTATGATCCATTTATTTATTTATTTATGATCAACTGTAACCTATCACTGGGATAACAAGTAGAAGCTCGAATCTAGTCTCTTTGAAGAGTAATATTTTGTTTCAATTTGTCTGATGCTGATCAGATGTTGTCCTCGAATAAAAGCCCGCCTAAAGAAACATTCAAACTTTTGGTAGTAGGTTAGAAAGGCAGTTGGGTTAGATTCAGATCTGAATGTCCTGCTTACTCTACCCCATGTAATGTGCAAAATAAAGCTTAGAGTCCAAATTCCTCCATATTTTGTCAGAGTATAAAGTGGGTCCTGAACTTTGCAGTTCAGACCCGTCTCCAGTTAAGAATAGTTTATTCAGGGAATATTGTGTATGAAATCATTCTTGGAATATGACACAAAATCAGAGGAAAATTATATTATTTTAACTACAGACTGGGCAAGAAATAAATTGTTCGTGACCTGTTTCTGTTAAGGAGCTCAAACTTGATTAATTCTTGGCCTGGATGTTCTCTTACCTCCAGCAATTACATGCCACTATTGCAGTGATTATTTTATAAAAGCTAATAAACACTATCTGGAGTTAATATTTGCTCCCGAGGAAAGTTTGCCAAGAGCTTAGAAGAAGTTTACAGAAGATTTTGCCCATTAGGTTTGTGTACAACATTTGAAATGCCAAAATCCTTTTAGCATCATTAATCACAAAAATGCAATGTAAAAGCTGTTGTACCTAATAAAGCTGTAATCTGATACAAAAATAGGCAAACCCTCAGGAATTTAACACAATAGGCCAAACATTGTCCATTCCAAATGAGTTCCAGTAATGCCACTATTGACTCGGCTTTGAATAGCCTTCTGCTCTTTTAAAACAAATATATATAGATAAAATAGGATTTTATTTTCCACAGTACAGATGCAGCTGTTCTTAATCAATTCTTTCACAAAGGATACTGGCTAAAGCAGTCCAGGAAATCTATTTTGTCCAACTTACTGCAACTTCTTCCTTGTCCTCTGTGCTTACAGTTTTCTCTGTCTTGATGTCACTGGGGTTCTGACTGCCCCTGACTCATCAGTTGCTTGTGCGTACGGTTCACTAGAGGCTGAGCCTGTCTCGCCATGGGGGAAAAGTCTCTAGAGAGATTTATGACCATGATACAGGGAAGTATTGCGGGGCAGTGACTGTTGTCATGCTCTGGTACCACCAGAAAAGGGGTCTGAGGCAGCAGCGCAATGGAGCTGTGTTGTATAGGGGCAGACGTATTGCCTCCCTCTGATTTGATCCCTACATAGTTGCTCACAAAAACCTGGACCTCCAAATGTCAGAGGAGAACTGACATTTTAGACAACAAGGCATCATTCCCTTGTCTCCTACTGTAAACACGCCTACTCTATGTCCATCTCAGCTTAACTGAATATTGCCTGCAGTGAAACAAACACATTTAAGAATGAAAGCAGTACAAGTTTATTTTAGCCAGGCAATGGATTAAGCTCTTAAGTAAAAAGTAGGAAAGACATTTACAAAAAATAAATAAAACTTCAGTTCAGTCATAGAATACATGCATAATAATATCTATTCTTATTTGTTTAGTCCTCCTCATCTTAAGCTGTGTTTCAGCAGACCACTGTTCACCTTTTGATCTGAATGCTGGACCTTTTCAGGATCTAGATTTAAAGGTAGCTCAGAAGCCCAATGGGCTTCACTTCTGAGACCATCTTTCCCTTTCAAGATGACATTCTTTCTGCCCTTTTCTTCCTTCCTCTCTCCTGCTTTAAAAATTCTGTTTCCTTAGATAGAACACAACATATTTTGATAACTCACATTTTTTTTAAGCCAATGGCAACATAGTTTTGACAGCTCATAAGCCAAATTTGGTTTTAGGAGTTATTTTGACTTGGCTATCTTTCATTCGTAGATTCTGACTCTCCCTACATCTCCTCTTCTTCAAGCCTGCTGCTGAAGCCTTAATTAGCTCATTTTTTTCTGGTGAGGACAGTTTAAAAACTCTCTTCACAACATTCCATGAATTAGATATGATAAAAATTATTATTTTTGCAATAATGCTTTTGTTTCCACAGTTCAGATATTGGAGACCACATGGGGCACATTAATAATGTGGCTGATAGACTGTTAACAGTGTATGTTGTCCAAACTAATTCTTTCCATATCTTTTTTTCTGTCATAAGGACTTTCTGACATTTCAAGAGAGGTAGGAAGACTGGATCCCTGTGCTTCTGATACTGACAACGAGAAACTGAGAGCAATGTAGCATTGGCAGATTCTTCTTATTTGGCTGAGGCAAAGGCTTATACAGGCAGCTACAACTCTCATTCTTTTTCTTGTTTTTTTTTGCAGTCACAGTTGGAGATACCCGTTCTGAGGAGCTTTATGACTCTCCTCTCCTGATAAACATGAGAAACTTGATGCATGGGAAAATGGGACTTGATGATAGCTTGACACTTTCACACCTTGAGAATCAAACTCAGATCTGTCAGAGGCGCATGCTATGAATATGCTGATGAAACATATCCCACACAGAACACATCACAACCCTAGTTAAGAGGCTTTATATTTGTCTACTACAAGTTATTCTTTCATCCAGCCCACACTGAATTGCATCAAAGAGTTCTATAATAAGGCTCTGACCACATCATAAGGACAACATGGAGCAGATGATTTGACACATGAGAATATGACAACACCTAAAACTCCCTGCCATGTTGCTGGACCTGGGAGAGCACTAACTTATGTATTGACACGTCTCCCACTCACTCTACCAGTATTTCAGGGTTAATAGTGACAGGTCTTCATTTGCAGCTTTGTGATTATTATGAAAACTTTAGTCTAGCTGATGTGCACGCAGTTATCTGTATCCATTGTTCAGTGGAAAGGTTTTCCAGTAGTCACCAGTAACTGATGCTCACCAGCAGTTATGTAAATTCAGCTGTCAGCTACAATCAAAAGGAATTGATAGAAAACTGCTCCATTACAATTCCCCCATTTCTAGCATTTAACATTCTTCTGTGGAATTGGATTTTGGTCTGCAACAGTGCGGTAATGTGAGTTGATAGCAAACTGGGAGCGAGCCAGAAACTGAGTGCTTAACCCAGAATCAGCACCTCTGGGAGTAAAGACTTCAAGAATTAAATGTTCTGTATTTACATTGCTTCCAACTCCGTACTGAAGTTGGGGAGAGAGAGAGATGAAGGAAACCATCAATAAGTTCAATTTTCATTTATTTTTTAACATTTCTTTTTCTACACTTTATCCAGTTGGGAATTTCTCACAAAACCTAGGACCATGTTCTTAGCCTCACAAGATGCAGGCTGAAAAGTCAGTGAAATGCAGCTCTGATTTTAGAAATGTCAGTTCATTTGGGGTCTGTCTGGCAGGGACAGTGGTGTTAGGAAGCTACAACTGGAATGAACCTGGAACAGACAGCAGTGATGCTTGTTGTTTTCTGTGTGTGAGACTTGAGATTTCAGGGCTGCCAAATTTCACGCATTCCCACATCTAAAGTGTATGTCACACACTCAGGCTTCAGGGGTCGATTCTGTTGGTCATCAGGAGATTGTGTAGCTCTTGCTCAGTTTTATCTGAGACTTGGTGCTTATCCCATTTTTAATAGCACCAATCCCTTAAGGCATTATTTTATCTCAGATTTTTACCGTCCACATTGTAGGCAATAGAAATCTTGTGTCCTCACAGAGACATATTTCTTTTTCCCCAGTAATTCAAACCAGAAAACATTTGATACCGAAAGAAGATGCTTCTAGTGTATGAAAACATAATAGAGAAACAATATTCTTGTTTTACATAACACATTTCTTCATTCGAGTCCCTTGTTCTATGCAGTTCGATGGGTGAAGAAATATTGCCTGTTTGTTATTTGTATTGTTGCAGCACCTAAGTGACCGTTCTTGACTCCATTATGCTTTATTGCACGGAGAGAATAGGAAGAGCTCTTTCTCTGACAACTCACAATTGAAATAGAAGGCAAGAGGCAATGGTGGGATAGAAATGGAGAAGCCTGGAGAAATGAGAGTAAAATGCTGTTTGGCATGATAAGGAGAAAAGAAGGAAATATCATAGCTTACTCAGTGCTTAAATGCTGTCAAGTCTTTGGTTTCAAGGAACGTTAGAAGTAATTTTTGAATGTTTACTGGGACATCCTTTCAAATTAAACAGCAGTACAAATCAGGCATCAGAACGTGCTTGTAATTCCATCATTGACTTAAAGACTATTTGTCTAACATGATTCTAAGAACCACTTAATGCTTTCTGAAACCCATGATGTAGCAATGAAGAAACCACTTTAGAGGTGGTAGAGATGAATGAAAGAGAATATTTACATTGCCCACTTGTAGCTCTGCCTCCAGAGGCACTCTGTATGGTCAACAAAGGGAAGGTCCTCCAGGGAGGCAAAGCACCCATGTTGAATGTGTAACTATCTTGAAGTAGAAAGTATGAATAACCCTTGTAAGAGCTCGTACTAAACAGTATGACAAATACTTAAATCTTCCACATATTTCCCTTGCAAATTCTTCTAGGCGTATTTCACCAGGGAATTTTTAATCTATTCAAAAGTATAAAAATAACATAAATGAATATGAACTTCTAAAACAAACTAGACCATTTAGTTTACCTGGAATGTATTAAAATGATTCCACATGGTTTCAGCAAAGATTTTAGCAAAGATGAAATTCTGTTCATGTCACTTGTATTCGTAGCTTTTTTGGGGGAGGTTATATCTAGGGGTCTGCTCTCTGCTGTCTTCTTTCAGGCATCTATTTTGGCTAATTTAGAAGACGGAAGGAAAAAAAAAAAAAAACAGCATAGAAATTCCTACAAACAAAACCTTGTTTTTGAAAAATGAAGTGTCATGTGTAGTTTAATTTAATCTTTGTGTGGTTTTCTCTGGCATGTTGATCACACTTGGGTTTCATATGCTGTATCACAACAGCTCAGTTTACAAACCCACTTGTTGGGCTACAATTGATTATAAAAATTCTAAGACAGTGCTGCAAAAGAGCAAGTTTGCAATCTTGAGAAAAGTAAGTGGCGAAGATATTCTTCAGGAAGATGAGGTTGGATTTCCATATTTCACATACACTGTGAAAAGACCTTAGTAATTCCACCAAATAATAGATTGTAACTTCTTTCCTTCTGCCAATACTTGCTCATTTCACTTTATCTTTTGGTGTCCATTAACAGTAAGTTTAATGTCACATCTCATAAATAAGGAAGATGTCACATTTCTGAAATTAATATGTATGCTGTCAGCTTCTTCTTCCACCCAAGATCTAGGTAATCATGTTGCACTGAAGACATGAGGGCTTGTTTGCATGATGGCTTTCAAGAGATACCGTCTGAAATATATGGCCTTTTGTATATGAAAAAGGCAGTTTACACAGTTGTGTAGCAAAGACCATATTTTCTTACATTTAGGAACAAAGACATGTCAGGCTTTATTGAGCACATCACTAACTATATAACTAGCATTAAACACTCTATTTGCAAGTGTTGCTGTGTATTTTATGTGTGATTATCACCCCTAGATCTGCATCCTATAAAAAGATATTTCTGTTTGCTTAATTATAAAGCTCTTTATGAACAGGCTCATCTGTAAATAGCTTGGTGCAGCTGAAATAGAAATATAATTATAATGAAGGCAGATGTTTCTGAGATACTTCTCATGAAACTTGTTCTGAATATACAAAGGAGGAAGACTTTTCTAACCGTTGGATTATAGGCCAAATATGACCTAATCCAAATGACGCTGGGGGTTCACTCAAGGGGCAAAATCTAAATAATAATCAGTAACAATAACAACAATAATAATATTAATATTAATATCTCTAAAACCATATACAACCTTGTCTCCCTTAGTAAACAACTTTCTCCCTGAACCCTGAAGGGGCAAAGAAATAACTTTCATAACTTATCTCTATGGACTAGCTGCCAGAAAATATTGGACTTTCTTCTGCAGCACTTTGTTAGAGGCTGATGAAATTCATATGGAGTCACAACAGTTAGGGTTATTTGTATACAAATATAGTAATGCTATCTGCCTCTTTGTCTCTGCATGCGCTTTTGAGTTATTTATATCCTGTCAGTGAAATAATGAAGAAAATTTTATTTTTTCTTTTATTATTTTGATATCTAAGAACTTTTAAAACCACTAAAACCTGTTTCTAATGGAATTAGACTCTTTAGCAAACCTCATCTTTCAATCAAACAACAGACTTCCTTTCTCCCCCCTCCCTTTCATCACCAGCAGTAAACATGTGTGCTTCAGCGGCTGGCTGATAACTGTTAATCCAAGCCTGCAGTCCCCACTTCAACGGAGTTGCCATCCTGATCAGTGCTCAATCGTCCTATCTTTAGTGACTTACCTTCAGAGACTGTCCCAGTCATTTTAGAAAAAGGTAGCCCAGAAACATCCATCCATCTGTCAGGCTCATGAATTGAAAACAGCCAGTTTAGACCAGGAGAAACTACTACAAAGTAAATTTTGCTGTGCACTAGCATCCTCAAGCCCAGTAAAGTTTCATTTCACTTTACAGCATGTGCACAAGAGAGCCAGTTCTCAGCACTGCCAATCTGCCTGTCTTCCTCTTCCTCATCTGGACTGAACAAGGGAGTCTGGAACTGGGCTGCCTTAAAATCAGATGAGAAGAGTGTGAAGCACAAAAAACTGTTAAGGATAATTTGAACTGAGATAGTAAGACCCCTGAGATCCCTGTTGTGACTATTGTTCAAATATAAACTTAGGTCTCTTACTAAAATTTACAGAAATGGATATGGGTATTTGTACTATGAGACATCAGGGATTTGATTTAAAAGAAACTTAGTGATTATAAATGATTGTGGATCAGGTTTTGAATGTGACTTTGGGTAGTCTGTAGTAATTTGTTTTACTTCTCCCCTTTGGTGACAAATAAGCTGCCTTGAGGTAGCTTCACATGGATATATAGAATTATTACTTGCATCTCCTTTGCAAGTAATGTATTTTTGAGTATAAGGGAGTTGAATCTAGTTCAGAGTGATTCCGCTTGAGATGTAAACAATCATAGTTCCTTCTCTTTATTGTGCTGAACAACTTCACTGTGTCATCGTCCACTACACCTACCATTCCATGACCTGTGGTTATCTCTGAATAGTTTGCTGTCATTGCTCAGCTTTTATTGCTAGTGTACATCAGGCATATTCCAGTTCAAGAGCACATTATAGTTCTCATTTCAAAAGTTAGATTCCAGATTTTTCCTCTGCAAAACAACCACTGGACAGAGATTTTTCTAGTCCGATTGGATGATTTTACTCTGTATTTATGGTACTCTTTAATGGAGGATCAACAAAATATCTGGTCTTTCAGTGTATGTACACTACTTCCATTAACATTAACAGTGAATGTGTATGTGCTAAGGATGAGAATAAAACTCTCAGACTGTACCTACTCGTGCCTGAGGGCAAGCCTCAGGGTCTAACAAATCAGCCTGGCCTTCTGGTCTCTTCTGACCCCAAGGCACTCAGTGTAACTTGTCTACACATACGGGATGGGAAAAGACAGAAATAAAAGGTGTTGCACTTTGCCAGAAAAGAAGTTTTCAGCAGTAACTGAAATATAGGAAGTGAGATTAAAATTGATGGAGTGCTTGATGCCACAGAAACACATTCTACTAATGAAATGAACGTTCATTTTCAGTTTATGCAGAAGTAATGCACTAAGAAAGGCAATGACAAATATTTACACATTAAGAATCAAATGTCATGAAAGGAAGACAAATTATCCAATTGTTTATCTTTTTTGTTTTATGAATGGGAAACTGAGGCATGGAGACATGATTTGCTTGAGATCTCTCTTTTTCTCTCTCTCACAGACACAAATAGAAGTAGAAACTCTAAAGGATAATGTGAGGTTTCTTAATTTTTGACTCCTGTGAAACAGTGCATATTTCCACATGTGTTCTACCACTTTTATCTACATTTGTCCTTCGTTTCGCATATCTATACAAATGCCATCCACAGGAATGTTGCTAATAGAATCTGCCAAGTCTGTGGCAGTGATTTAACCTACCAGCTGTGAGGAGTACCTATAGCATCTCCACCCTCACCTTTTTGCCCACTCCTCACTGTGTTTGTCAGCTGTTCTCTTCTGAGAAGAATCTTTACTGGAAATAGTACCCATATACAATGAGGTTGTTAAAGGCTACCATTTAATAGCTAGCCCTTGTCATTATTAGGTAACAAAGTAGAAAAAAAAAATTGTATTTGAATTTGGACATAGTTGAAAAGTGTCTGGAAGTCTTTTTCACTGAAGAAATATTAGCTCTTTTTCCACATTTCCCCATAATTGTCTCTCCAAATCAACAATCAGGCATTACTGTCTTCATTAACTCTTTCATTCTGTTGTGTCATAAATATAATTTGTTTTCAAATAGCATGTTAGTGACAAAAAACCCAAACACAAAAAACCCCTTGATCAAGTTATTTTGTAGCTTGTTAGCAATTCAGAAGCATAGGATAACAATTTAATTTGTCAGTTTTGAAGAAAAGCTAAGTGTATCTGACTTCTTAAAATATTTTGCTGGCATTTTTGTTTTCCAGTTTCCTTTTTTTGTTTTCTTACTTTTGTCATGCTGATGATTGAACTGACATCGAAGATCTTCAGAAATGTCTGCCATGAGATTAATTGACCAGTTTTGCAAATGTGTAAAATTGAGGCATATTTTTTTTAAATGAAAAAGGATCCTTTGGAAGTAAGTTTATTCTTATTTGTTCCCAAGATGCATAGAAGGGCACAAAGGCAGAAAGAACTATATGGTTTCTGGATTATATTATCTTCTCTTAAAGATTACACAAATGGTCTTTTATCTCTGTACAACTTCATTAACAAATCTGTACTTTTCAAAAACAAATCAAAGACAAATCGTTTAAAAAGACTAAAAGATGTGTGGTTGTATTTCCCCTGTATCACAGAAAATCAGCTTTTCAGATCTAAAAGTTCCTTATGTCTAGAGCTTTCAGTTTTTCAGTTGACTCTGTGTAGCCAAATCTTTCGTCTATATAAAGTCTAGATGATGGCATAGATATGCTTGTAAGAGTGTGGACAGATTCAGTGATTCTTTCCCTAAACAGGTATTCCTGATTGTCATAGCTGGGCATCAGCTATAGTTAGAACTTATTTAGCCAATGCATATGGTTAAGGATGGTAAAATGGATGTAGAATGAGAGGAAACATGGTAGAGCAGTTAATAAAGCTGTCAAAGCACCTTTAAAAGTGCATCCATGACACTATTGAAATTTTGGGTAGAGATGGAGTAGCCCCAGTACTGAAAAACTGAGGACTTTATTGACTGTTCGTTTACTTTTGGTAGACTAAAATCAAAGAGCAGATTCTTTCTCTGTATACTCAATGTTTATGCTTAGAGTTAGAGGAGTGCAGGTCTGAGTCATATATATTGTCTTGTGGGGTTTTTTTTGCTCTCTGTCTAAACAAATATCTGAACATTTTAAAAGAAGACTATAACAAATGATGTATAATGAGCTCTTTAGCAATTCTGGAGAAAACTATTCATGGAAAATAGCAGCAAACTGTGACTTCTGAACATTTTAATGTATATTCAGCAGATACCTACTCATGGAAATAAAGAACTTGTTCCCCTACTGCATTTATTAATTTTGTTTTAAAAATCAGTGGGTTTTTTTTCTTGACTTGTAATAATATGTGTGCAAAAAGAAATTGGAACCTCAATGTTAAAACCTGTGGATCACTTGATTCTCAATATCCTGGTGCTTCCTTACATCAGTTTTACTATGTGAAGTGGACACATGTCAAGATGGATTTGCAATTTGCTGTTGGAATGGGATAACAAAGTTTGAGAGTAATAAAATTCAGCCTATGTTTTGGGGCCAGCTCTAAGTAAAACGAACTTAAGTCTTCTGTGCAGTGTACTTTTCATTTGCCATATATAAAAGAAAAATCTAAAGGTACTGATTGTGTTATATTGCGTGTATTATTATTATTGTATTTAATTTATTTATGTGTTTATTCTATATAATTTTCTAATAACAGCATTATCTATTGGCTATATAATATACAATAAATATTATATTTATATTGAGTCATACAATACAGCATGCATTACAACATATAATTATATAGTATTACAGATTATGGTAAATCTACATGAAGTTAGATTTTTATCGTGTAAAGTTGCTGCAGCAGGAAAGTTTTTCTGAAATCTGGCTGAAGAGTTACATTCCATAAAGAAAACTGTTTCACCAAGCAATCTGTGAGCTATGACTGTAAATTTTTGCACTTATAGGACACTTCAAGGAGACAGGATCTGGACCACAGCCTTCAGTAGTAATGGGCAGAACAGCTGGGAAGGGGACAAATCAAAGAGGTTTTACAGTGTGGGATCAGGAGGATTGCAACAGCTGGAGAGGGTCAGGCAGGTTATAACATTTGGGGAACTGTTGGGTAGGGAGCTCTTCGGTAAGGAAGGATAAGAGTTGTGGCAGCTGGAACTGAGTTGGCGTGGAGACTTATGATCAGGAGGAATTGGGAACAGTAGAGCATCTGGAAGCTGATCAGGCAAGGGGCTCATATTATCTGGGGGATCAGGAAGTACACAACAGCTGGGAAGGGTCAAACAAATACCCAACACACATGGAACTGAACAGCAGGGCCTGGTGTCACATACAGCTTCTCACATTGCTTTTTTTATATATTGCTGCTCTCTTACCTTTCTGTAAATTTCCCTTAATTCATGTTCAAAATGTGTCTTTGTGCAAAAACACAGAGGCAGAAATGAACAATGTAAATTTCTACAAATAGTGTGAATTGCCATTCCCAACCACAAGGTGGTTTGCCAAAGTCTGTGTAATTCTAGATACTGGTGAGTAAGGGATTTCCTTCTTCAACCCCGTTCAACTCTGTATAGAATAAACACTCATCACCCTACTGGCTGAAGATATTTATGATTTTTTTTTTTCCAAGAGCAAAGTTAGCCAGAGGAGATCAACCTTCTTCTCCACTGGGAGCTCGACATGTGGAGGCTCAATTTTTGGTGGTGTTGCTCATCAATACTGAGTGCACTTCACAACACACACTGCTGGTGCAGGAAGAACAAGATTCACATATCCTTCTTGGCTTATAACAGCTCTGGCTGAACTGGTGTTTTATCTGTTTCTCAACAATCTATTTTCTTAGCGATTTCCCTGTCTCGGATGTTTACCTTGTCTATTGTGTGGTTAGATACCACAGGTATAATCATAAATCTGCCATTTTTTTTTTTTTTCCTGAGAGTTTTTACTTCCTATCTGAGGTTTATAATTCCTTACATTCATATCCTTCAACCATGCCATGGCTGTCCTATCTTTTTGTCCAGGTGAGAACTTTATAAACAAATAACTGCACTTTGCTCTCTATAGCTTTACTTTTCTCTTTTTGTCATTTATCTATGACCTTTGCTGACATTCCTGGAAGACAAGCGTCTGTCGTTGTAGCTGCTTGTGTCTGCATCCAAGCGTTCTGCTTATAGGCCCGTTTTGTAGGGATCATTTAAAATTTTGATTTAGGTAAATGCCTAGCACAATGCAGTCCTTCACAAGAGGTCTCACAGGTACTAACAAGAATAATAAATGGTAGTAATGAATTCTGTGAAAGTCCTGATTCTTTGCAAAGCTTTGACAAAGTGGGAAATGATGTCATATCCATCAGGCAGTTGTGACAAATATGCATAGGGTGGAGGCTAAATTGTTATTTTACCTCTAGAAAAATCTGTAGTACTCTCTTGTGTTTTCCATAGCTGCTCATATTATTTTTTTCTTCTATAGGCTCTTATTGCTTTTCAGACATGCTGTGCCTTGTCTTTGCCAATTGTTGCCATCTGTCCTGATGACATTGTGATGGAGGTTGAGTGTGTTGCTGAGCTTCTTAATAATGTCACAGTGTCATTTTGCGTTACCTCCGTCATTCTGCTGCTGTTACACTAACTTGTCCTCTTTCATCATTTCTTTTTCACTACTCTTATACTCAAGGCAGTCTAAAAGAAAATGCACTCTGGATTTAAGCTCTTCTTTCCACCATATCTAATATCTCATCTGTTCTCTACAGCTGCTTTCTGTGTTCTGTATTTATTCCAATCATATTCTATATGGTAGAAAGCGCTGCTTGCAGGACAGATTTTTTTAATTTCCTCCTGGCATTCAGTAACACCCTATTAAGTGGCTGTGTTTACACTGCAGTTGTCAATGATCTTTTCCGGGTCCTCTGCTCATTAAGCAGTAAATTCAACTTTCCTGGCTAGCAGTATTTTGAACATTTCATGTGGCAATATGGAGCCAGTCCCACAGGGAATGGTTTCCTCTAACCAGACTGCTCCCTCCACGTGCTATACTCCCTGTTGGGTTTATCTAACTATGTCATCTCTACGAAGGATACTTGAAGCAAGCTGTTGCCTCTTTCTTAGATGCATTCAGGTTGCCAGGGAGCCTGGGGGACCCACCATCTGACATTCATAGCAGTCGGCTTCTATTCGAATATGTCTGAGAATCCCACTGAAGCGTGGGATGACAAGTTCCCTCTTTCTTTTTGCGGAATTACTTTTCATCCACAATTAAGGTAATAAAATGTTTCTGCCAACCTGTTACTGTGTTAGCATTCATATCACTATCAGTCACTGCAGAATTATAAAAATACTCTAGAAATAGTTTTTCAAGGTTGTCTTGTAAGTGGCTTGTTTTACATTTGCCTCGAAGATTGTGAAATCTGAAAAGCCCTGGTGATCTCAGTCAAAAAGAAGGTACAGCAAAAGTAGCAATTACTTGGGCTTTTATATTTTGCTTAATAAACTTATTATCCTTTTGAAAATAATAATAACTAAAAAAAGAGGTAGTGAGTTTACAGTAATATTGGCATACGGTGGAAGGACAGAAAACAATAAGCCATGATAATTCTTGATATCTTGGAGGAAGAATTGACTTCGTGTAAATAGCATAAAACACCATCATATGAAGTAATATGTTTTAGTACTGGTAGGATTAAAATTTAAATATCAAACACAGTGTTAAAGGATGTACATTATTAATAGAGTGGTATGACAAAGTTCACTCCCTTACACCCTTCTCTGTGTTTTACTCTAGTTTCCACTCTTGCAACTTGTTGATATCTTTTACTCTCTACCACACTCTACCCATCTACATCCCAGATTAATTTTGGCAGCTTATTCTTCCTTCCTTCACAGTCTTCTGCTCTGCACTGTCACTGACTTTTGTACTCATGAACCATCTAATGCCTTAGCTGTGTGTTTCTTGTTTTGACCCTTCATTGTCTTTGGTACAACTCTTCTGCTTGCTAACAGGTGATTCACATGACTCAGTCTTCAAGTGTTGTCTCTTTTTTGGCCTCATATAAAAAGTTATTTCAAAATTCATCGACTTGACCATCTCCTCAGCATGACTCTTCTGCCTTTCCACTCACATAACTTGTCTGCCATTCATGACTTCCAGTGCTTTCATTATTGTTGCTCTCTCTTCTGCTTTCAATAAAAGCTAAGTGTAGATCTGTTAGTGTGCTATACGTAAAGTTACAGAGCATGAATTATGAACTGCTCAAGAAATAGCAGCTGTTAAGCTTGTGCGCACAGCGAGGTTTATCTGCTGCTGATCAATAAAAATCAGAGTCAGTAGCCATGCTACCAGAAGACACCATCTGTGGCTAGAGAGCCAGAAGCTTGCTGACCAGGATAGGAGCTGCTGGCATGAAGGCAGACAGGCACAGGTTATATTCATATAACCTCCAAAAGAGGGATATATTTAAATATCAGTGACTACTAGATGGCAATCTGTGGGCAAAAGTGCTCTACTGCCCTGCCTAGATCTCTTAGAGGAAAGGTCTGGAAATCTGACCGTAGAATACCAGAATGTCCCTTAGCTATGTTGTTAGTGTCATGGCTAACAAAATAGGGATTATTAGTAAAGAGAGTGATAGCAAGGGACCAGATGGGAGCAGAGAGACAGAACATGCCTGGACATGCTCCTATGCGATCTGATCTAGATTGACCTGCTTCTGCAGGGAGGTTGGACTAGATGATCTCTAAAGGCCCCTTACAACTCTACCATTCTATGATTCTATGAATTAATACTAACATCATTTCAGAGATACAGTTTTGTCCTTTTATATCTATCCTACTGTAAAGAAAATTTCCATAGATCCTTGCTTTGACTATGTCAAGGAAATTATATGTCAATTCAGGCACTTCCTCCCCCTTTTTTTTTTTTTAAATCAATCATTGCCTTGATCTTCAAAGCTCATCAGAGATCCTCCTTACTCCATTCTTATCTGCATGTGAGATGCTAATTTCTGGCACTAGTTAGTACTTGATGTCAATTTCTGCCATGTGCTTCCTTGAATTTTTTATGTTTTCTCATAAGAACTTCTTGATACATGGAGGAAAAAAAACCATAATCATCCACAACACTTTCTCCTTATCCCCATACAAAAGTTCTCTGTAAAATTGCCCTCTGCTGAGAAACCTACAGAAAACAGGAATAGTTTGGTGGATGCAGTGGGATATACCTGCTCAGATGTCAGTGCTTCTTATATAGAAGCTAAATCTGAGCTAGTCCAAACTCCCTCAGTAGTCAAATCAGACAGGAGGATTTATCTCATCATAGGATCATAGAATGGTTTGGGTGGGAAGGGACCTGAAAGATCATCCATTTTCCACCTCACTATTGTATGCAGGGACACCTTTCCCTAGACCAGGTTTCTCAATCCAACCTGGCCTTGAATCTTTCCAGGGATGGGGCATCCACAGGCTCTTTTGGCAATCTCTTCCAGTGCCTCACGACCCCCATAGTGCAACATGCAAAGTTCAACTGGGAGGACTGGCTGATTCCCTAGAAGGCAGGATCTTGACTGGTTTGAGAGTTGGGCAGAGAGGAACCTCATGAGGTTCAACAAGGACAAGTGCAGAGTCCTGCATCTGGGAAGGGACAACCCCATGCACCAGTACAGGCTGGGGATTGACCTGCTGGAGAGCAGCTCTGCAGAGAGAGACCTGGGAGTGCTGCTTGACAATAAACTAACCATGAGTCAGGAATGTGGCCTCATGGCCAAGGCCAATGACATCCTGGGATGCATCAAGAAGAGTGTGGCCAGCAGGTCAAGGGAGGTTCTTCTCCCTCTTTAATCTGCCCTGGTGAGCCCTCATCTGGACTCCTGTGTCCAGTTCTGGGCTCCTCAGCTCAAGAGGGACAGGGAAGTGCTGGAAAGAGTCCAGCACAAGGCCAGCACTAAGATGATCAGGGGACTGGAGCATCTTTCTTATGAGGAAAGGCTGCGGTAACTGGGGCTGTTTAATCTGGAGAAGAGGAGACTGAGGGGGGATCTCATTAATATTTACAAGTATCTAAATAGTGGCTGTCAGGAGGTTGGGCATTCCTTTTTTTATTGTATCTAGTGACAGGACAAGAGGTAATGGGATGAAACTGGAACACAAGAAGTTCCTTTTAAATGTAAAGAAAAAACATTTTACTGTTCTCATCAGGGAGCCCTGGCACAGGCTGCCCAGGGAGGGTGTGGAGTCTCCTTCTCTGAAGATTTTTAAAACCCACCTGGACGTGTTCCTGTATGACCTGATCTAGGTTGACCTGCTTCTGCAGGGAGGTTGGACTAGATGATGTTTAAAGATCCCTTCCAACCTTACCATTCTATGATTCTATGATTCTAGATAAGAACTAAAACTCTCTATAAAGATTAAAAAAGAAGCATGACTTTTGGTTTTTTTTTTTTTCTGAACAAGGCACAGCATGACCATGAATAAAAAGGGTTTATGTCTGTCAAATGATACAGAAAATGTTATCATGCCACCTTTTTGATTTTTCCACCTTTGCTCAGCCCATAATATACAATGGCTTGCTTACTTAGTTTTTCACAATGATACTATACAAAACAGAGAGCTCAAATAAGTGACTTCACGTATTCCTCCTTCTTATGAAGCGCTTGCAGGACTACTCAGTACTTTCAACGGTTCATAAAACGTCAGACAAATGTTTTCATTAATATTAATGAAGCAAATGAAATGGTTGTTACTTTAAAGCATTTCTTTTGGCTTGACTATTGTTATAGAAAAATGTATCTTCTTATTTAATTCTAACAAATGAGCAAGTTAAGTCAAGAAGCAAATTAGGTGGGAAAGCTGCAGGACTACCCAGACCACAATCCACTCATTGTCATCAGCCTAAGAGACCTTACTGCCAGAAAGAGCACTTTCCTGTATCTGAATGTGGCACAGAGTCTACTTTTTTTTTTTTTTAAATTGGAGTCACAGATTTTTTTTTTTAAACAAAGAAGAAATAAGAGAGCAAAGAAGGAAATGAAAATAGTATGTAGTAAAAGAAAGGAAGATAACTAGTTTTACAGACAGAATAAGGAATAGCTTGGCAATTTGTTTGATCTGATACAGCAATTACTGTGCTAAATTAAATACATTAACCAAATGCCCCGAGTGGCTCATGCCATGCTGTAGTCAATTCAACATATGTGAGATCTTCTCAATTGCACCAACATGTTACATTTACACAAGTTACATTTTGTGTCATTCTGTATTGGAACCTGAGGGCTGTTTTTCTAAACTAGAAACAGAGATATGAGCAAAACACATCTACCATTTTACCAGCTTGTAGTGTATACGTTTGCAGAAATATAGTATCCATCTGTCTTTCTGGTACTCTCACTGCGTCTGATATCAATTTGAGTAGATAAATAGTTATCTTGAAGTGTTTTTCCATAGTCCCAGATGTGTGAATTTTTAATTAGCTCTAATAATTGCCTTTTCTATATTGTTTCTATGAACCATGATGTATAACATCTAATTTTTATAAATCACATCTAAAGTGAAAATTTCAAAATCCACTGATTATAATGGGTTATATTTAGTAAAAGCTGAATTGCAGCTTTCTTGCCACAGACCGAAGTGCACCTGGGATAAAAATCTGGTTGTACAATGACTGTCATATCTAATGTTAAAAAATAAGAAATATGAGGGCTGGAGACTTTTCATGATGATTTGTCTTAGTAGGATCTGTAGCAGCATGGCTGGCATTTCAAACCATACTGATATGGGAATTATTTCCTCAGGAAAAAAATGGATGTGTTCCCAAGAAAAAGATTTCTTGTCTTTCTGCTTTGATCCCTAACCTTCTTTCTTCCAGTAATGTTCAATCAAATACTCCTTTTCCCTCCTCTGCTCCAGGCACATTTTGAAGACGTAGACTGTTGAGACAGTCCTGAAGAATCACATCTTCACTGAATGGAGAGGTCCAGAGATGCCTTGCAGGGGCAGCATCTATCCAGACAATAGTTTTTAGAGTGTTCCCCACATAATGATGCTGAGCAAAAAAAGGTTAGTAAAAGTACAGGTATATGATGAACTATTTTTATAAAAGGTTCTTAAAGCTTTCCTTAGAGTACTGGATATTCATTGAAGGGGACAAGAATATTTAGACCTGTAATACATTCCATAGACACTTACATAGATGTATATAGAAAATTTAAAATATCTGTATAAAAAGTTTTACCAGTCGTATAATTCTTTCTCTATCCTCCTGTTTTTCTCCATCAGCTTTATAAGGAGAGTGACTTACATCTTCCTCTTGTTAGCTACTTTTATTTATGTTTTCTTTCTGCATTAATCTACCTTTATCAATTTATCATCCATTTTCAATCTTCCCATTCTAGTGAAAGTATGCCTTAGAACAACAAAGAATTATCACTTTCTTTGAGAACATAGAGGAATATTGCTTCTTAGTCTGCACTGTCTTTCTACCTTGGTTCTTTTAATATTACTACAATTACTGCAAAAATATTATTATTACAGAAGATGAAACTTAGGGAAAACACATTAAGTCTTCTGTGAACTGTAATGAAATGTCATTAAAGTTAATGCTAAAAATGCAATGGTGAATGAAATGGGCATAAGGAGGAAACTAGCTCAAGGTTGGACCAGGACATCTAATCTGTGTACCTAAAACAGTGGCAGTATTTTCTTAGTAAGTGCCCAAGTATTCTCCTTAGTCACTAAAAGGAGAAATAGATCTTAACCACCTACGAATCCATGTTATTTAGTGACTTTCAATGGACAGTATAACTTTCAAAGGACAGTATAGCTTTCAATGACCTATAAAAAAAAATTAGGAACTCATACAGGAACCACTTCCCAACAAAGCTAAAATGGAGATGTACAAGTAGGATGACTTGCAGTACTCTTTCATCTACCAGGTAACCTGGAAGACTATTTACTGTAGTCAGTTTCAAATCCTATATCTGCCCATGTCAGTGACAACATTGTGGTTTTTTACGGTATTTCAGTGTCTGCTTATACTGTAGTAACTACCTACATCATGAAAATCAGTGTACCAGACATAATTTTGATAGCTCAGGAAAAATATTAACTGATGTCTTACTGACCTCTTTAGATAGAAGGCTGAAGACTGTGATGCTAACTAACTTTTTGTCTTTCAGATGTCTTTGATATCCTGCCTTTCTTTAATCCTTGTGACTTCAAAATTTAGTCTAATTCAATTACTTGTAACTTTGCAAAACAAGAAAAATGTGTGAAGTTATACTGGTGCCCTGAGAGTTGCAACTCAAATTTCTTCTTAAGCCAATTGGAATTTGAGTTGACGCTGCCAGGAGCTGGCAGCTCATGTAAGTGGATGATCCTGCCGGGAGGCAGAGCCACAGCAACTGCGGAGGATTCTAAACGTTCCCCAGGGAGCACAAGCAACCAGGAGCCAGGTGAACAGGGTCAGGTGCATCAGTTTGCACGCAGTTTGCGCAGGCAGGGCGAGCATGGAGGAAAGGCAAGGAGAGATCCCACAGCTGACACAGAGAGCTGTAAGTCAGAGAAGTGTTCCTGTGTCAAGCTAACAAGATGATGGGCACTCATCTGAGGGCTAAAGCCAAGGCTCAAGATCCATTTAAATATGAGAAGAAACAATTTCACTGTGAGAGTGAGGGAGCCCTGGCACAGGCTGCTCAGGGAGGGTGTGGAGTCTCTTTCTCTGGACGTTTTCAAAACCTACCTGGACATATTCCTGTGTGACCTGACCTAGGTGGACCTGCTTGAGCATAGGGGTTGGACTAGATGATGTCTAAAGGTCACTTCCAACCGCTGCCATTCTATGATTCTACGATACTGTAGCTACAGGGTGACAATGACTCTAATTTCAGGAGGAAAAATTAATACATATGGATTTTACTCTCTGCTAATAGGCTGCAAAGGAAAATAGGAGGTCCTACATAAGTTTACATTAATTAATTTGTTTTCTGCTCCAAAAAACTCTGTTCCAAGGCTCAGTTAAATTAAATAAAAGCACAAAAATCTTGGAGCCCTGAGACAATCTTTAAAGACCTTACATTTTTGAGAGCTCAAATTGTTAGCAGATACTATTATGCAGTAATCAATGCTTCCAGTCTCTAAAAGAAAATGGAAAATAAAGGATTGCCAAAAAACACAAAACAAACAAAAAACCCAGCAAAAACCAAATCCAGAAACAAACAAACAAATAAATCCATAAAAGATCAGGAAGCCAGTTCCTGAGGTTTTTTGTATGTTCATTAAGATATTATTCCCTGGTTCCAGAAGGTTTCAGGAAATGATTTAGGTTTTCTTCTTTACTTGATGGACATTAGACAATTATTTTAACAAAACAGTGTGTCTATTTCTGTACCACACCCTACTGTACTCAGTGTTCCTTGACTGTAACGGGAAATGTTTGGTCTGTAAATCCATAGAGGAACAGAATTTTTGCCTATAGGCTGCTGGAAATGATAGTTTTTACAACTGTAAGTTTCAAACAAAAATGTCTTCTGGAGTGTTTAACAGTACACAGATCAGGAAACTGATCTTGTGGATTCACTAATGACACATATGCACACGACTTGAACAAAATGCAGGTTGCAAAAGCAGATGTTAATTCTGTTGGCGGGTTGTATGCAACAGCATACTGGGTGTGACCTGGGCTTACATGTGTTTCTAATAGTTGAGTCTGTATAAACTAATTCCAACGAATGCACATCACGAGGAAGATAATGCTTTAGTCCTTCAGTTGAAAAAAAAAAAAAGTTATTTTCAGTAAAAGAGAATAAAGTGTCACTTTCAGACTACACTTTGCTTATCTGACCTCTATTATAGATGGCTTAACGGGAAAAGAGCAACAGGTCAGTTCTTATACTGAGAATTCTTTTGCAGATTCCACTTTTTATTAGTCTGAAACAGAAGTTCACTAAAATTTTTATGTGATTGAACAATCCTGTCTTTACAAAATAGACATAACGTTTTAAGGCTTTTAATCTCACTTTGACTGGAAATTAGCCCATTCTTTCTGAAATAGCCCTGAACACATGGTAGATGTGTTTTTTTTCCAAAATAGGAGGTTTCATTTCTTCTAACTATGATTTTGATTGTTAGGTAATTCATAACAGTTATTTACTACTAACTGTGAACTTGTGGGGTCGGAAATGATCTGTGTTTTTTACAGTGTCTATGCATGTGAATGACTCCTCCAGATACTACTACCATACAATAATATAATGAAGTGATAATACAATGAGATAGAGACATCCTCATGTCATTGAAATCTGTTTAAAGCATTTTCAAATTGCATTCAGAAGGCAGGTCCTACACTGCATATAGCGCTTCTGTAGAAAAAGGCAATCAGGAGACTTCTCCTCAGCTTGACAAATGATCACACTTTGGAATGGATATTTTTTCTATTTTAACTGTTTTCTTCTTTCTTCTGCATCTATTTAGCTGGCTATGAGCCTGGATGTTTGCAGGGGGCCTAGAACAATGGTGTACAGTTTCTGTCAAAGTTTCTTGATCACAATACAGTAAAGATTGCAAAAGACAGGGGCAAAATTGACATAAAATATTCAGAAAATATTGTGGGTGATTCACTGCTAAAAGACACTGAGAGACCCATCTGTTGACCGGACAGGGAGTTGTGAGAGGTGTGCTGCCTGCTGGGAGCCAAGATCTGAGATGTGGCTGAGAGAGTGCCACAGTTCGTCAGGGGTCATGAGCTACTATCCCCTACTCGTCTTCTGTGTGGATAAGAACGATGTAATGAGTCATAACATTACCACGATCGAGGATTACAAAACCTTGGAGAAAAAAGTGAAGGGTAGCGGGACTCAAGTTATCTTTTTGTCCATCCTGCCTGCAGGAGGAAAGGGGACAGTCAATAAAAAAATTATGCAAGTTAACTGGTTTAGAGGTTGGTGCCTATGAGAAAGTTTTGAGTTTTATGACAACAAGACCTTCTTCAATGATTGTAATTTGATAGGGCAGGATGGAATACATCTATTTCACGAGAGCATTGGAATCTTTGGGAATAGGCTGGCCAATGTGATTAAGACGGCTTTACACTGAAGGACTCTGGGGGTGGGAGGGGGGAAGTGGTAAAGTATGTGCCATCTCATCCAACAGGGAAACCTGTCAGAGCGTGAAACAGGTCAGAGAGGGAAATGCAAGGATGAGTGCTCCTCAGCCCTGCACCAAGGTGAGATGCAGAAGGCTGACAGCCCTTGAGTATCAAATCAGGGAGGATCTTCTTGTAACCATCCAGGGAAACCTGTCTGCGCAGGGGAAACCTCTCTGAGAGTCCAGTGCAGGGCCACCATGATGATCAGGGGACTGGAGCATCTTCCTTATGAGGAGAGGCTGCAGGATCTGGGACTGTTCAGCCTGGAGGAGACTGAGGAGGGACCTCATTAATGCTCTCAAGAGGATGGGGCAACTTTTTTTTTTCTGTAGTGTCCAGTGATAGGACAAGGGATAATGGAAAGAAGCTGGAACACACAAAATTCCACTTAAGGAAAATCTTCTTTACTGTAAGGACGAAGGAGCCCTGGCACAGGCTGCCCAGGGAAGATGTGGAGTCTCCTTCTCTGGAGGTTTTCAAAACCTACCTGGATGCGTTCCTCTGTGACCTGATCTAGATGCTTGAGCATGGGGATTGGACTAGATGATCTTTAGAAGTCTCTTCCAACACCCAGTATTCTGTGATTTTGTGATTAGTAGATTACAGGTAGACCATTTTCTGGTGTCAACCCTGTTGAGTTATTAAATGGTTGGGCTTGCATTTTCCAAGTCATATTCTCTGCTAATCTTTAAGGAAAAATCCATTACTTTCCTTTTGTGAATAAACTATATTTTTCTTTGCAAAAGGAGAACTGCTAAACTGATGTTGCAATTTCCATATAATGAAGTTGTTTGTGAAGATATATGACATAAAGACTTTTGAGGAATACAAAATAAAAGTGAATTGGGAATTTAGAGAAAGAAAGATATTACCCAGAACAATTTCAACTGTTTTGTAGAACATTCCTGTGAACAAATCCTCACTTGGAAGAGACAAATTTATTCATGTGATTTAGAATTACTAAAAAGTGTATCTGTTATATTCTGCAGAATTTTTGAGGTTGAAACCATAAATGTTTCTTATTTCACTTTAGGAGATGTCAGTTAACCAAGAAGTAACACACAATTAATAACAAGCTTTATTTTTATCTTAATTTACATGAAAAGTAGGGAAGGTCATTTGGGAAAAAAATCAGTAACAATATAGTATGGTACCTATAGTCACCCATATGTCAGTGGGGCTTTCACAATGCAAACTGTTAGCCACTACAACTAAAACAGAGGACCAAGTAAACAGTTTCATTTGACCTATGTGCATTAGTTTTACCTTAGCCTCCAATATCCCCAAATTAGGACTATGTCTCAGTTGTGCTAAATACTACAGAAAAACATAGAAAAACAAGGCACTTTGAGAAAATAAGTTAGCAAATGTCTTGCAGTCCTTTCCCACTATTTTCTCTTATCAACAATAGCTTCTGGGAAGAACTGTTTAATGTAAGCCTTTATTTATATAAATGTCTGGTATTGTGGAACAAGGCTGTGTGTTGCTTCACCTTCTGTATCTAAATTAGGGCACAAAGCAGGACTAGATCTGGTGTTTGTGTTGCTGAGCTCTATAGCCGAGGCTGGACTGTCTCCTGACAATGATCCCTGGCACTAAACCATGACTAGGGATTGCCTAAAGGAAGTGCCAGCTAGGCACAGATCAAAGTAGTTCCAGAGATGTGCCAGCACTTTAAAATGATACATTATGACTTTGGCCCTGTTTTGTTTACTGATGGAGATGTAGCAGTGTCTGAGACATTGCCCTGCTCTGAGTACACTCCTACACTGTGTGGGCACGAGTACCACTCTGTGATGTCTGCAGTCCTAAGTTCATTTATATCTCTGCCAGTGAAACCTTGTGTATTTCAGCACTGCCAAGGAGGAATATTTAGACAAATGGACACAAGGGTTTAATGATCTGATATTTCTTTTGGCACACATATTTAATTATACTTGTAGTTCCCAGGTCCCAGACTGTAGTTATGTACCCTCTGCACTTGGATTTCCTACCAAGCAAAACCTATGCTCACAACATATTCCCTTGTTATGCACACTTGGGACTGTAGGAAAGGCAAAACGTGATGGAAAAGTGTCATGGTGACCTGTAGGAAGATTTTATAATCAGGTCTATCATGATATGAGGGCTGCAGGTCACACTGTGAGATCCCCGTAGTACAAGCATGGCATCCAGAGATAATTATCCTCCAGATAACATATGCCAGTGGTGATATGTTAGTCTGATATTATTAATGAAATGTGGAAAATTAAAAGTTGAGAGGAAGTGGATGTTGTCAGTGAACCATATTTTCATCCTTCAGATTATTTCTAAATGATCCTGAATATTGCTAGAGGCAATTTATATAATTGCTTAAAAATGTTTATACTTTTAAAATACTCAACATCCTGCAGTGACTTTGTCAACAGTAACTAAAAAGATGAACCAAAAATGTGCCTATGTACTGCTTGATTCAATCTAAACCAGATTTTAAATATGCAAGCCCTAATCAAACTGAACATACCTCCAGACAGTTACAGACTGTAGTAAACATTATTAAGTGTCTTCCATGATTTGTACAGACTATTGTGACAGAAAAGCGGGACTTTGGTTTCAAGTTACTTGGATTCTCCCTTGCAACTACTCTTAATCAGTTTCCATCTTTCTACTTTACTAGCATAATTTAGTCAATACTACAAAAATATTTCTTGTTACATATAATTTTATCAAGATATCTTTTTCTGATTTTGTGAATGTAGGATATCTAATGAGGCATCTTATATGCAAAACCAGAAATATTCTCACTAAAACGTATCACAACAGGTCATAAGATTGATTTAGAAACACATCATGAAAAGAGTTAATGTATTTTTCCACTTTGATATAATTCTGTGGAAGGATGTAGAAATAACTAGATATTTTTTCTATTTTTTTAAATTATTATTATTCTCTTTTTATGTGTGCCAGAAGGTTGAGGTAGGTGATTCTCCCTCTCTGCTCAGCCCTGGTGAGATACATCTGGAGTGCTGGGTCCATTGCTGAGCTTGCCAGAGCAAAGAGAAAGGGACATACAGGAAGAGAGTCCAGTGAAGGGCCATGAGCAGAATAAAGGGGTTGGAGTATTTGATATATGAAGAGAGGCTGAGAGAGCTGGAATTGATCAACTTGGAGCCAGGCACTTCTTAGTGGTGCCCAGTTAAAGGATGAGAAGCAATGACCATCGACTGAAATAAAGGAAATTCAGCTAAAATATAAAAAACTCTTTTTACTATAAGGACGATTGAGCAGTGGAACAGGTTGCCGAAAGATGTTGCGTTGCCCCCATCCTTGGAGCTATTCAAAACTGACTAGACATAATCCTGGGCTTTTTGCTCTACTTGTCTCTGTTTTGAGCAATGAAGTTAGACCACAGAATCTCCCAGGGTGTCTTCCAGCCTCAATTATTCCGTGATTCTGTAAAATTATTTTATGGGGAAATCCCAGTCATCAAAGATGGGTTCTCGTCCTCCTTGTGATACTAAGGTTTTAGTACTGAAACAAAATTACATACCACAGTTCTTCTACAATGTAGTAGATTTGTGTAGCAAGGTTTTAGTAGCAGAGTGCTACAGGGATGTCTACGGTGAAAAGCTGCTAGAAGCCATAGTCCCTGTATCTGATAGAGCCAATGGCAGCTAGTTCCAAGATCATCCACCACTGGCCAAGGCCAAATCAATTAGTGATGAGGGTAATGCCCCTGTGATTAATATATATGATAAGAGGAAGAATGTTAAGAAGGCTCAAAACTTCGGGAGAAGAGAGGAGTAAGAATGTGAGAAAAATACTTCTTCAAAATTGAAGGTCAGTGAAGAAGTGGGAGGAGGTGCTCCAGGCCTGGAGCAGAGGTTCCCCTGCAGCCCATGGTGCAGCCCATGGTGCAGCCCGTGATGGGGACTTGACCCTGCAGCCATGGAGGCCACAGGGGAGCAGAGACCCACCTGCAGCCTGAGGAGGACCCCACACCAGAGCAGGTGGATGCCCAAGGGACACTGTAACCCTGTGGGAAGTCCACAATGGAGCAGGTTCCTGGCAGGACCTGGGAATGCATGGAGTGAGGAGGCCACACTGGACCAAGTTTACTGCCACTACTTACGAACCTGTAGGGAACACATGATGGAGCAGTATGTGAGGAACTACAGCACATGAGAAAGGCCGACGTTGGAGAAGTTTGTGGAGGACTGTCTTCTGTGGGAGGGACCCCACACTGTACAAGGGAAAGTGTGAGGAGGCCTCTCCCTAAAAAGAGGCAGCAGCAAAGTCCATCTATAATGAATTGATTGTATCCCTCATTCCCCGTCCCCCTGTGCCACTTGGGGAGAGGAAGTAAAAATCTGGGAAGAATGGAGGAGTGAGGGGAGGTATTTTAAGAATCAGTTTTTATTTCTCCTTTCCCGCCTCCCTCCTGATTGTTAAGAATTCAAACTATTTCTCACAGAGTCTGTTTTTCCTATACCAGCAATTGCTGAGTGATCTTCCTGTTCCTATCTCAATCTGTAAGCTTTTCACTATATTTTCTCTCCCTGCTACTGTTGAGCAGGAAGAGTCATACATCAGCTTCCGTGAGCACCCGGCAACCAGTCAGAGTCAACCCACCACATGTAGTTTTCATAATCCTACTGAATGGCCTAATATTGCCAGTTTATAATTTGCCTTTTCAGGACTCCATGATAAACACGTCACAGACACATAAAGAGTCTATATCTATGCTAGCAAATTAATCATGTGATTCTCTGGCACTGAGGCAAACTGTAATGAAATGATCAGTATTCACACTGTTTAACTCTCCTACCTTCAAACCGGATGGCCTCATCCTAACTGCATACTGAAGTGGTCTTTGGCCTTCTGCATCATGTCTGGGAATTTTCTGGGATGAGGCTTGTTGACCTGGACTAGAAATGTGCTGGGATGATTTTGACAGTTTAACAGTCCAAGTGATGAGTTGCCAGCCCCTGGGAACATTTCCTGGCACTGTGTAATTTGTAAGTGTAGAGTTACCCCTTTTTTAAACTTTGTTGTCTTTAATTAAAAAATAAAGGATAAAAGTGTATTGATCCAAATTAAGACAAAAAAACCCTGCAATCCCTATCCTTATTTCCCTGCTATACATCAATATTTTCAGAAAGAAAGAAAGAAAGAAAAGAAAGAAAGAAAAGAAAGAAAGAGAAAATGAAAGAACAAACAATAGGAAAGGGAAAAGTTGAAAGAGATCATATATATTCTTTTACACAGTCTCAATAGCATCTTTGCTTGGTATGTGTGCATGTCTGTACAACTTGCGTTTGTATGGGCAAAGAAATATTTACATACAGAATTAAATAAATAGATTAGTATATTTCACAGAGTTTAAAAAAAATCTGATTCATTGTGGTTATCAATAGTAGTCTTGACAAAATTTACTTCCTTCAGATTCTAGGTTAAAATTTTCTTGAAAAACTGTTTGTGAATATCTGCTTGCATTATGACAACTTTTTGATGTAACCATATTTGCTGCCTTTTTGGCAATTTGGATGTTCTTGGAAAGGTACCTAAAGATGTCAGTTGGTTACCATTTGTTCCTCTTTGCTTTAAGCTACCTCACAGGCTTCTGTCTGTTTCTCCTATCCTTTAATTTCCAGGATTTTTTTTCTAGAGAAAAAATGTTTATGTACACCTTTGGGATAGCTAAGCTTGAGGCTGAAAACATTTAACATTTCCCTAAATACAGAAAACATGGGATACGTCATCCCATTCTTAAAGCTGGATACTGCTAGGACATGAAAGTCTCCATTCACTCCTAGCCTCCTGAAAATAGGTGATTCTTGTATGACTCGTGGGGAAGAAGACTGAGTAATCAGCAGATTACTGAGACAGATTTTCTGAGACTCAGCTATGAGAGATGAGAATCTACCATAGTTAACATTCCATAGACAGTACTATGTGCTATTCAAGTATGTTCATTGACCTGGTCATTGAGATGAGATTGCTGAATAACTATGGTGTGAATAACTACAGGAAGCCAGCAGATCAAAGAACCATTCACTATTTAAAAATCTCTTTCCAGGAGAGAAAGTACTGGAGAATGGGATCAGTTCTTAGACGCTGATCCTGTTGAGAACAGACAGTGATGGAAGAGGAGGGATATTCTGCTGAAGGAAATAAAAATTGGTTTTGTTCTTTAGGATTTTATCCATGAAAATCAAAACTTCTTTTTAAGCCCTCATATGTCTAATTTATCTCTATTTTTTATATAGTTTATCTTGGTACCAGAAAGCTTGATGTCAACTCATTAGATGAATAAATGCTCCAAGTGTGCTTCCTCTAGAAGGACGAAGCTGTGTGGTTTTGTACAAAGATAGGGTTTCAGTCTCTTGCCTGTCTAGGTTCACATATTCTCAGACTTTTGTCTTCTTTTTTTCTGCATATGGGTGAAAAGGTCCGAGAAAATAAGCTGTGTTAAGACAGAGAATCTGTTAGTAACCCCCCAGTATAGCTGCACAAAATGATCAGCAGCTGTAACCCAATTAAATGCAGCAATTTCACAGTACACTACTGCTCACAAGAGAGTATATGCTGATATTCTCTGAGTAGTCAGCCGAACCATTTTGCACCACCACTTGCAAACTTCTCCTCAGGAATATTTAACATTTGGCTAGGGCTCCTCAAACACAAAGGGAAGATGAGAGGGAAGAGAAAAGGCAAAGGAACACAGTGCAGTGAGAGACAATTAGTAAGTAAATCCACTTTGTCTCTTGAACATAAAGTAATAGCTTCACAGGTGTGCACAGAAGAAGTTGCAGTTATAACACAACCAGAAGGTTAACTATTTAAAAGGTCATCTCAAGGAACATTTAGATTAGGGTAGCCTATCCTCTTCAGTTCAAAGCTCCTGCTGCTCATTTATGAGTACAAAGTGAAGAACCAAACTATTCCTTGTTTAATGTGATTGCTTTAATAGCTAAGCCATTTGTAACTTTGCTTTTATAGATAACATGGCTCCAGTTTCTGCTGATCTGAATGCTCTTTTGTTTACCCATATGTGTGTGTCATAAAAGTAACTATCTGGCTACCAATTATAGGGGTGAAAACAAAACACCACTAACATAATTTGTTGCATGGATGATATTATAGATTTCTCACCACTGCATTCAGTATTAGACATGCTAGGAAACATATTTATTCTAATTGTTTTCAAAGCAATGTTACAACATTCATACAAATGTCTGTTTATGTGAAAGAATATTTTATAAACAATGAGTTTGTTAATTTCCTTTTTTAGCTGAAACTCCATATCTTACCTACATCTATGCACTGTGATTTTTGTCCTATTCATCAGCCAGATAATTAATCTCAGGAAGGCTAATCACAAAATGTGGAAAGCAGTACTCCTACATTTCTCAATCAGTGAAGAAGATTGTTTAAATTCATGTATCTCCTGTTCACGTACCTCCTGCTGGAGTCACTTATTGGCAGTCATTTTGCAAACATGGGACACAAACAGAGGATCATATATCTGTGCAAACTACAAATGTCTTCATAAAGGATATAGATAATCTCCTGTGCTTACTGACCCTTAGCATACACTGTTTAGAATTACAGCTCTCTGCAAAGTCAAATATTTTGCCTGTAGTTATGTGGTATGATATCACATATGAAGAAAAAAACATAAGTAAAGAGCCCAGATCACTGCAGATCTCTGTTGCTTCATTCTAGTTGTCTGAGGCAGATGTAAATCAGTAACCTCTTGAAACTTGTCAGAACCTTGGTTGCATGAGGGGTGCTTAATTGACAGACTTTACAACATTCTGAATGCCACATGGACTAAGATCACAATCTGACATCTGGGGAGACAAAATAGCAGTACACAGGGGTTTCTGTCCTGAATTTTGTTTCTCTAGAGTGTCCTTGTTCTATAATCATTGATTTCTGTAAATAAATCACATAACACTCACTTCGCAATAAAGTGGTACTTACCAGCCTGAGGTTATCAACACTATGGTTTTTCCTCATTTCTTTCTGTCCATATGGTAAAGTCCTAGTATAAATTTTATTTTATCCTTTACAGACCTCTGTTTCAGTTCATTTTAAGTGACTAATTTGCCTAAATAGCCTTCAGTTTGCCTTGGAACTTTTTCAGCTGAACATGGTAAGAAAATAAAAGAATGTATACGATCTATTTAAATAATTACTCCTTAACATAGCTAAAACTATGCACAGTATTTTTTTTTTAAGCAGAAATAATGCCCAGTACTCATGTTCTGCTTATTTTTGTCCTTTGTCCTCATTTCTGTAACCGAGCCCACTGTCATCTGGTAGAAATATTTACCAGTTGGATCTGAATTGGCCTGGTAACAGTGAGAACACATCTGGAGTCTAGACTCAGCGGCTCTATGGGCAGGGTCATATCTCTGTGCTACATCAGCCCCAGCGCCTATTTCTGTTTACATAGGTGGTGTGCGGCATCATCTGTTTCAGCTGTCAGACCCTGCCAGCCCCTTGCCCCCCGCTCCCCCCAGCTGCTAAGGGACTGGCCCCCTCCCCTTCTCCCTGACCCTCTGTCGTCCCACTACTATCAACTGGAGACAGGAAGCAAGGGACCTCTGGCATGCACAATGGCAAAGGAAGGGGAAGAAAGTCCCTGGAACCTAAAAAATCTAGTATTATCAGCATATCAGAGCTATACTTTACCTCTATGGGATTCAGTTGAGAAGAGTACCTTTGGTACAGGAGGAGGCTGCATCAAATAAGCAAGGGACTGAGTAATCTCTTGGTGCATCAGGAAATACACTCCAAGTTCTTTAAAAATGGGTTTAATTTTACTTTTTTTGTTGTTTCTGCTCTTAATTGTGTGTGTCTAAACCCCTTAACCTCAAAACTAGAAGGTGTGCTAGTATATTTTTCTGAATACTGCTGTTTACCTTGAGGAATAGAATAAAATAAACTTGAAAAATGTATCATGATACCGAATTTAGTAATAAGAAGTTGCCATGAAAAGAATTTTGTCTTATAACAATGCTGAGGTACTTAAATTTCTGCAATGTCTGAGGCTGTGTGTGTGTGTGTGTGTGTGTGTGTGTGTGTGTGTGTTTGTATATGAATCAGGTTGTTTGAGGATAAAAAGCGTTATACAAGAATGCTTCATTATTGCTCTTTTAAAGCTGCATGATGGGATTTTCTTCTCATCACTCTTTGCAAAATGAACCAGTTCCAAACAGTAGAAATGATCTCATCAAAATAATATTACATACAGAGAAGATCACATACTAATATGATCATAGAATCACAGAATGGTAGGGGTTGGAAGGGATCTTTAGAAACCATCCAGTCCAACCTCCCTGCAGAAGCAGGGTCACCTTGATCAGGTGGCATAGGAACATGTCCAGGCAGGTCTTGAAGACCTCCAAGGAAGGAGCCTCCACAACCCCTCTGGGCAGCCTGTTCCACTGCTCCCTCACCTGAACAGTGAAACAGTTTTTTCTTATGTTTAAGTGGAACTTTTTGTGTTCCAGCTTCATTCCATTACCCCTTGTCCTGTTGCTAGCTACAATAGAATAAAGGGATGTCCCAACCTCCTGACACCCACCCTTTAGATATTTGTAAATGATAATAAGATCTCCCCTCAGTCCCCTCTTCTCTAGACTAAACAGCTCCAAATGATGCCCGCTTCTGGAGTCTGATAGAGAAGTTGCACAACACAGCTCCAGGGCTTTATCATAGAGAGATATGTACTGCTTGAGCTAATCACTCAGACCACTGGTGAGAGGCAGGGAACACATTATATCTTCTATGAATTGGCACAGTATGTCACTTATAGCACACTCTTAACAAAGAATTATGATATGTTACTGTTGCTCTTAAAACAACGAGCAAATATTTATACATACAAAATGATGGTGTATCTCTCTTTCATTCCACAATGTGGAAGCAGGTCCCATTAATGCTAAAAGGAATTCTATTCACAGAGAAAAATAATAGACCAATTTATACAATCACACTTGTATCAGTAAACATCATGTCCTCTGTGTGTACTTGGAGATAATCTGCTTGAATGAGAACACACACACTTTTGTTAAAGTGGAGGAATGTGCTGGATAGTCCACTATTTTTCACATCATCAACAAAATGAGAAACTAAGATTTAGTTGGTGGGCTTAATTCTGTCATCGTCACTAAGAACTGTACAATATTGTTCAATGTAATGGAGCTGTGTAAACTTAGTGGGTTAAAAAAGGGCTTGTAAAGTATTTTGGTGTTAGTGATGTGGCAAAAATCAGAAATAATCCTGCTTGACTCAGTCAGCAAAACAGTTGGCAGGGCAAGCAATATTTTTTTTTATAAAAAAAAGATACTTTTTTCCCTGTAAACTCTGAATAAAATTTTGAAAAGTGAGGCTTGTTAGCTCAATTCAGCACATGTTGGAGCTGGTGTTAATACATCTTTTGACTTTAATTGGAGCAAAACTTAGCTAATACTAAGTATTTTCAAGAATACCTAAACATCACACATTGGTTTGGAGACATCGACAAAACAAAGATAGCTGGATCCTCCCCAAAAGAGAAAAAATAATTTAGCTCATATATCATGGCTCTTGACTGTAATATTCTCATGTGTAAAAATGATGAAAATTGCTCCCATTATGATGCAAGATGTTAGTTTGCAAAAATATAACAGCCAGGAATTACTTGAGTGTGTTTTTATCATACATCATATCATCACAATATTTCCATGAATTTCTATGATCATTCCACTTGGCTGTGTTAAGGGGATACTCAAAAAAATCACAGAAAGTAAAAGGAGAATATTTGAAATGTATTTTTAAAAAATTGATAATTATATCAGTTTAATGAGATAACACATAGAGCTAGCTGAAGGAAACTTACTTGTGATAAAGATCCCAAACAATTGTGAAATGCTAGCTTCCTAAGAAAATTTTAGTATCACTGAAAACACTGCCAGATTAGGTTAGAAAAACCTAAAAAAAAAAGAAAATTATTGCCACCAGAAAACAGAGGAATGTGTTTGAAATTGATCTTTTAACTTGGTCATCTGTGTTTATCTAGCCATTACAGACAGTGTCAATAACATCATGTGTATTTGAACAGCAGTGTTCAATGGAGGTAGTGCTATCAATCCACTAAGCAGTATGAAAAGTTCTTATGATCAAAACCAGTTCTTCTACCTTTTAGTGAATGAAAGAGGATTTTCTTCCTACCCATGTCCTTAGATGTTACAAACAAAGTCAAATTTGTTTTTATTTTGAAATTGCCAATTTTTTGCTCTTCTCCTCTCCCTTGCCCTATGATAGAAAAACTCAGAGAAGTGATATGTTGTACTTTCTGAACACTCACTGAATGAAGGTATTAGAAGACTGTATGTATATGTGCAGCACCTCTCTAAACCATCTTGGGGAAGGGAAAATAAATTTTACATTGTATGAAGGCAAATTTTTGGTCTGTCATTGTCAGATTTTCTGTGGATGATATGTACAAGGAGTCCAATTTTCTGAAGTACTCATGGGGCTTTGCAGTCTTTATTGCAATATCTGTGGACAGATTTTTTTAGAAAGGATGGTACTTAGGGTAGAGAAAACTACTACATGACTACTACTTTGTGATGGAATCTGCTTGGTCATGAGAAAGGAACCTCCGTGACATGTCTGAGTCATGAATGAGCTTGGGTAGTATATCTGCAGCTCGCAGATGTTTGGAGAGCATTTAGGAGACACAAAATGAACGGAAAGAGCATAGGTTCTGAGTTTCAGATGTTCTGTTGTTGCAGCTGAACTCCTTTAGTCAATTTATTCCTCTAAAGACTTTGTCCTGGTGTTCTAACCTCAGCTTCATAGAATCATAGATTCTTGTATTTTTTTACAGGTGATATGAGAAACATTGGGGTGAAACACACAAAGGGACAGGTTAGTGGGATGAAGCTGTCATTTGTTTAGCTTTTAGGAAAAGAAGATTAGAATAAAAATCTGAAAAAAATGAAAACTTTAAAAAGAATAGCTGTGAGCAGCTAAATTGCACAAAATTTAATGGTCTCCTTTGATCAGTCAAAAGAACCCATACCAGTTATAATGAATGGTGGGAGAAGGAAACAGTGACTTTCTAACTTGATGGTCATGGCATGGTAGGCATGCTTATTTCTAGGCCACCATCACAAATCTGGCTCAACTAACAAGGGTGGAAAATCATAGCCATGTAAGAATTGTTTATTCTCAGAAATTAAATGAGTCAGAGATCTTAGTTGATTTCTGTGGGTAAATCCCTGTAAATCCCTGTGTATTTAAAGTTACCACCGCAAAGGACAGCACATGGCACTTGGCACTCACACTACACTCCAAATGGGACACAGGGACAATATTAGCATGGTAACTCCTAAAAGTAATCTTGTGTTCTGGGTTTTCACTCAGTCTGGCAGAAGTGGAAGGAAATTTGAAGTCCAAGCACCGAAAAGGAATCATCTTCCCAAAAGACTTCAGATTACATTGTTACTCTGGCAATTATTACTGTGAATAAATTCGTGAAATGGAGAAGGGGATGTGAAGATAGTGGATGTGGCCATAATTTTGGCCTGCTATAGAAAGTATTGAACCAGATGTGAAAGTTAATGTAGGAAAGGAACACTGAAGGAGTATAAACAGATGGTGAACAAGACCTTTCTGTCTCATATTTATGAAGAAGTCACATGTAAGAAAATGAACTTCTAAGAACCACTGTGAGCAATGAAATAGGATAGTCTGAAAGAATGAGTCTGGGACTGATCCTATTAAATAAACTCCAGTGTCAAAGAGCATCGTGGGATGTATTGCTCAAGAACAATAAACCCTATCACAAAGATTTCTGCCGCCAAGATTTAGTATTTACAGTATGCTGCACATACTGCTGGATCAACTTTAGCCTGCAAACCAGCTGACAGTTCTTTGAAAAACAGGATTTTTTTTTTGGTCACAATTTCCACTGAAAAATCCCACTTTTCATCAAAAACATTTGAAATTCATTACTTTTCAATCAAACCAACACTTTACTGGGTACAGTTTTCCCTTGGGATTCTCTTTGCAACACTAGCATTTACATGAATAAAGAGTCCTGGTCCAGAGTCCTTGATCTCTAGCTAAATAGTCCACCTACAGTAATTTAATTCAGATGAGAAAAATATTAATTTATTACAAATTTAAAAAGAATATAGTGTTTCTAATACTACAGTAGTTTAAAAAAAATCATGAAATTCAATGAGAATTCAAATCATGAGGGAGGCCTTGTTTTTACATTTACATGCATGTGAATGCTGATATAGGGACCAAAAATGTGCTTGCATACTTTTGTAACTTCATGGCCAAAATAATTTTTAGTTTCACTGATAGGAGTACAAGAAGAGAGGTATTCAGTTTGCGTTTCTTTGTTCATGTTTGACTCCTTTAACTGTATATATTCTGACAGAAGAATGATACCTGTCATATAAAACTTTTGTTGAAATATTATGTCAGTTATTACAAAGTTATATTTGCTTTAGAAACAATTACCATCTAACATATGTTCACTCAAGGTTTTTAGTTGAGAAAGACAGTAAATATGCTGCATGAAGAATGATAATAAAGAAAAAAACAGATCTGGACATAATTATCTAGCTCAATTTTGACTTTCCTCAATGACTAAATACAAAACATACCAATTTACATAATCCACAGATTTTGCTATGTTTGTACAAAATTGCAACAATTAAAAAAATTCTAAACCCTGCAATAGATGTAAAACACAAGCCAGTAATACGGGACATATGTTTCAGCAACATTGACACTTGAACTCTTAATGGAATTTTGCATTTGAAATTCTATCAGTTATTAATTTTCTCATGATTGAACACAATGAGCTCCTCATGGTTTCTAGACTTTGTCCAGAAACGAATTTGGTATGAATGCCTCTTAGACTCTTAAAGAAAGAGATAGCACTTATACTTTAATTTTTCTGAGACACTTTTAAAAAACAGCAGATGTGCAGGAAGGAGAGGAACTCAAAATGAGCAAGAGATGAAATCTTTTGTTTTATCTTTTAAAAGAGGGAGATGTCATACATCACAGAAGGCCATACAAATATAGAAAAGAAAGAGGTGGAAATGCTGAATACAGAGAAAATCTCCTGGTTTAGAAAGTATTGTTGCAACAGCAAGTGAGAATCAATATTATGTAGTCTCTCTCTTGCATATGTAGAAACTCTTTTGATGACAGGAATTTGGATTGCAAGCCAGCTGGAGAACAATGAAGTTATTTCTTTCAAAACTGTTCTTATTCCTTTCAGGGTAAGAAAGATATGTAAAATCATAAATGCAATGATCATTAAGTTGAACACAATATTAACTTCAAAGTTTATCCTTGCTAGACTAAAGAATACCTTCTTAGGTTTTTAAATCTCAGGACACCAACCACCCTAAAACTTGACTTTGCTTCAAAGATGGTAGAGGGAAAAATCCTAGTCAGTAGAGTTTTGTTAGTGACAAAAATGGACTTCTACTATCTCAGGGGAAAAACTTGGGAGGATAATGATCTGGATGGAAATGACTTCACAGGACTTACTAACTCTTGGGTCTGGTGTATGTCACATCCACAACCACACTCTGTGTTAGAAGGAGCCCCCAGGAAGAATCACATCACACACAAAATTCCAGAATAGCTGAGGTTGGAAGGGGCCTCTGGAAATCATCTGGTTTTCTGGACCTACAGCATATTGCCCAGGAGCATGTCCATACTACCCATTCCAGTACTATCACTCTCACAGTAAAAAAAGTATTTCCTTTGTTCAGATGACACCTTCTGTGTTTCAGTTTGTGGACATTTACTCTTATCACTGTATCTTCAATATGTCTGAAAATCAGGGAAAAGAGGTCTAACCAGAGCTCCCACATACAGAACAGGCATATTGGGCTGCAAAGCAAGACTTTCCAGTCATGACCATACAGCCTGGGAAGCTGTGCCTGTGTTTCTGATGGGACCCTTACTCATCCCTATTCACTGCAGTGTAGTCTGTTAAATTACACATGGAGCATCTGTGAATGTACACAGGACAGCAGTGCCAACATGATATTGTCAATGTACTGGTCTCTTTATATCCCCTTGTCTTCTCAGCTGAGCAATAGGCTGGGAGGCACCATCATAGCCTTAATTAGACAGCAACTTTTCAGAAAAATAGCCCTTTCTAAGAAAAACACTTTTTCCTTTCTGTTCCCATTCCTTGGTCCCACGTGCTATATATAGACCATCATTCTTTCCTTTGCTTCTATCATTTAGTATTGAGGTGTTAAAATAAATCATTATTCTTCTTGAAACTTCCCTCTGCACCACCCCTGCCACGTTCTGTAGGGGTTTTTCAGCTCTTTCTGAGCCTTCACAATACTAGACCAGTTAGAGGTAGGAAACAGGATTTGTTCATAAGTGATGGGTAGCAATGGCTTTTTCATGTTTTGTGCTGCTCAGCAGATAAAATGCCTTAGACCAATCAAAGACTGAAAGGTCTCTGCTTCTCTTCCTAGAACAAATTGACTGTGGTTGCTGACCATGCTTCTGCAATGCAAATCCTCCTCGTGGGCTACAGTGCTTCACAAATGGTCCCATTGTGGGCCTCATCCATGGGGTAAACAGTCTTTCATGAATGAATTGCTCCAGCCTGAGTCCCCTAGTGGGATCACAAGTCCTGACAGCAAATGTGGTTCAGTGTGAGCTCCTCTCTCCAAAGGTTCCTTGCCAAGAATTTCCTCCGGTTCAGTCATCCCACAGGGTCACAGTTGCCCTCGGGCATCTACCTGCTCCTGTGGGGTTGTGGTGGTTTAGTCTGATGTCCACTAAGTCATAAAATCACTCCCCCTCCCAAACTGGACAGGAGAGAGAGAGAAATATAACAAAAGGCTTGTGAATTGAGATAAGAACAGAGAGATCACTGAGCAATTAATGTCACAGGCAGAGCAGATTCAACTTAGGGAGAAAAAGGTTTGATTTATTAAACAAACAATAAGAGCAGGGAGATGAGAAATAAAACCATCTTAAAAACACCTCCCCACCCCTCCTCTTCCCAGGACTCCCTTTCCTCTCCCCTCAGAGGGGCAGGGGATGTGGGATGGGAGTTACAGTCAGTTCATTCCAGATGGACTTTGCCGCTACTTCTTCTCAGCGGGAGGCCTCATCACACTTTCCACTGCTGCGCTGTGTGGTCCTTCCCACGGGAGACATTCCCTTATGAATTTCTCCAGCGTGAGTCCTTCCCATGGGCTGCAGCTCCTCACAAACTGCTCCTACATGGGGTCATCCACCAGGAGAACAGTCCTTCAGGTACTGACTACTCCAGCTTGAGTCCCTCACAGGATCACAAGTCCTGACAGAAAACTTGCTCAGGCTTGGGCTCCTCTCTCCCCATGGACTCCCAGGTCCTGACAGGAACTTGCTCCAGGATGAACTTCTTATGGAGGCACAGCCTCCTTCAGGCATCCACCCGCTGTGATGTGAGGTCCTCTACTGGCTGCAAGTGAGTCTCTACTTCCTGGTGGTCCTCCATGGACTGCAGGGTGACAACCTGCTTCACTGTGATCCTCACCGCATATCACAGGAGAGCCTTTCTTTCAGTGCCTAAGCATTCTCCTCTCCCCTCCTTCTCCACAGACCTTGGTGTCTGCAGAGATGTTTTCACTTTCCCACTTCTTGTTGCTGCTGCCGTTTAGCAACTGTGCAGCAACTTCTTCTCCTTCTCAAATACGTTATTCAAAGAGGTGTTACCTCCATCACTAATTGGCCAGGCCTGGGTCAGGTGCAGGGTCCAGCTTAGAACTGACTGGCCCTATCCCTGTCAGCTACAGGGGAAGCTTCTGGCAACTCTTTGTTTAAAGAAGTCACCTCTGTAACCCCCGCTACCAAAAAACCTGGCCCAGGCAAAACCACTACAAGGGTCCTCCACGTGCTGCTGGTGGATCTCTGCTCCACCATGGACCTCTACAGGCTGCAGAGCAACACCCTGTCTTCACCACAGGTCGCAAGGGAATCTCTCTTCCAGTACCTTGGCACCTCCTGTCCCTCCTTCTCCGTTGACCTTGGTGTCTGTGGAGATGTTGTTCTCACATTCTCACTCCTTTCTGCTGCTACTGCTATTTTGCAACTGTGCAGCAACTTCTTTCCCTTTTCCAACACAGAGATGTTACCTCCATTGCTAATTGGCTCAGCCTTCATCAGCAGAGGGTTCATCTCAGAGCCTATGGGTACTGGCCCTATCAGATAAAGGGGAAGTTATTAGCAGCTTTTTTAAAAGAAGCTGCCCCTGCAGGCCCCCTGATATCAAAACCTGGACACACAAGCCCACTACAGCTAGTCTGGTAGAACTTGGAACTCAAACTAGTTGTCCACCAAGAACGAACAAGGAATAGACTTCAGAATCAATAGTAATTCACCACTGTGCAATGTGTTCAAATTTGGGCTGCTAGAAAACTTTCTAGAAGCAGATTGCACTTTTCACCTTGTTTGTTCTTTCTCCTTTGTAACAGTTGCAGTGAGTGTTGTCAGTGAACTCATCTTCTGGTGACCCATAACATTTCATATAGGAAACATAGTGTTAGTTGAAAACTAATTAGTTGAAAATTAGTTAAATAAATATAATGTAGATATCATGGATCCCACTCATACATATAGTTCCCAATTATATACAAATATATTTGTATTAAAATACATGTATCATATAATACACTGCACAGAGGATGATAAGCTTTTGAAATAGAATAGCTTTGAATATTTCTTTTAGAGATAAATGTCTAATACCCTAAACTATGTTCCTCAGGCCTCTAAACAGTCATAGAGTTTTGAGCTTTCTGAAATATTTTGTTAACCTTTTTTTCCGTTCTTCTAGTTATTACAAGCTTCTGCATTTCTGATTTTTATCTGAGACTAGAAGCTTCAGTACCAAAATACCACAACAAAGACAGCGCTCAAGGTATTTCAGGCATGATTGAGAGCAGGAAGTATTTAGATTCTTTTAAGATTTCTAGTTAAATTTTAAAATACAAGAGCATTCAGGTAAGCATCCAAGCTGACTGAAGTTCTGAGTAGAATCCAAATGTTAAAGCTTTAGAATTTACTCTTACAGTCAATAGAGACCTCTATTTATGGGACAATTCTGTATTGGTATAATGTAACAAATAAAATTCCATTATAAAAAAATGTTAATTAGACTAGTTCAATTGAATAATTTCTAAGCCTTGCTTGTGTGAAGCATATTTTATATTGACTTACAGAGACTATAGACTGCGTATTCAAACCTCGTAAGAAGTATATTTATGATAATCCTGAAAAAAGACTGGACATATGTTTATACAAATATCTATAGATTAGGCCCTTAAAACACACTTCAGCATTTGACATTTGTGTTATAACTAGATTATACTGTTTTGTATCATTACTGTATTTTTTTCTAAGAAAGAAACAACTTTTTCAAAAGAAGGGAATGATCATAAACATTGACTGTTTATCACACTATGGTATTTGTTCTCCTTACAGTGTTTGCATCATTTTCTAAACAAAGGATGATAAGCACTGCAAAAGTTACAGTGCAATAAATATAAGTACCTTCTTAAAATTACTTGCATGGCTCAGCATCTTTGTGCAGCTCCAGATTTCACTCAAATCAAGTCCCTTTAACTCTTACTATGGTTTTAGTGTTTTGATTTGGATGAGTTAATGTTTGTCTTTCAGGGAGTAGCTATAATAAGGAACATCTTGGCTAAACAGATGTTTTGGCAAATACAAAAATACTATTTTGTAATACCAAGATAATTTATCTGACAGAAAAAGTGTATCTTATGGACAGAGAGTATATGGTGATGGTGTAATAAGGCTCAAATACAGAGTTCAACAAGTTGCTGAGTTGGGTCTTTTGGAGAGACATTTAGAGAAGGATGGAACTTAGCTAGATGGAAAGACTGTTAAGAAAGGCTGGAAAAAAGATCCTGATGACCATACGTGGGTAATTTCTATCCATATGTATGGAGTGAGAAAAATTTATGCCTAAACAGATCAGAAGTTTGAGGTAGCTGAAGTTTGTTTAAAATATTTTGCCTTTACCTTCACATGGAATCCAACTTCTAGTACTGAAAGAAAATCTGCAATTGCCACATGAAATGATAAACTGTAAGGAATTAATAAACACATACAGGTTCTGTTATCAGCATAGAAAAGAGTTCTCTGACTTTTTTAATGTAAGAATGATAAATACAAAATTCACATAGCAAAGCTTCAAAATTGTTGGAATATTAAAACAATAATGAGGCACTGAGATCTTACTCTGGATGACGGAGAATACTAAGGAAAAAATCAGTTCCCCATTGAGATCTCTATGGAGCTCATTTATTTACCCTGAGATCACACCAGATCTCTCAGAACAAGCTATAAGTTAACTAGCTCAAGAAATTTTAGCTACTGAAGTGGTAAATCTCACATATTTAAGACATTAAGTTATAAAATGAAATAACTGACTTCTGAAGATCAATGAGATCCTATGTGAGGCTGCCTTGACATGCGAAGTTTAAATCTTGCTGGCCTATATATAACTTCCTCAAAACACAAGAACAATCCACTCATGTAGAACAGGAGACCAACTGGACTGAATGGAGACCTTAAATTCAAAAGTAGAAACAAAGAGATTGAAAGTGAAAGCAAGGACAGGCAACTCAGAAGGATTATATCATCACCCAAGCACTCTGGGACAGAACTAGGAAAGTCAGATCTTGAATAGAGTGGAAACTGATGGAGTGAAAGTCATACTTTGAATAGAGTGGAAACAAAGGACACAGAAACAGATTGAGGTTCTCAATGCCTTTGCAGAAAAGGTCTTTCCTCAGGCTTCTCAAATCTATGTGCCAAGCACAAAAATTGTGGAGCAGACGAACAAGGTGAAGCTTTGAAGAGGATCACCTTAGGCACTACTTAGGTGAGCTGAACATATGCATATACAAGTCCACAGGACCTCACATCTAAGCATGCTGAGGGCCCTGGCTAATGCTCCTTTGCATTTGATACCATGGCTGGTAATGTCTTTACACAGATAGTGTGTCTGAGGTCACCACTAGGCTAGAGGAGTGAGACTGGTAAATTGGAGGACAGGGCTGCCATATAATGGAATCTCAGCAAGTGTGAAAAATGGGAACCTCATGAAATTTCATCAGAAGCAAGCATGAAGTCCTGCATTTGGAAAAAGCCTAAGACTGTGCAACAGTACAGTCTGTGCACCAGAGACTGACTGTTCAGCAGATCTGAAAAACTGTACCTGGGAGTCCTTGTTAACATTGGATTAAACCAATTCAATTGTGTGACCTTGCAGTGATGAAAGCTAAATACAGCCTGGGTTATATCAGCAATAACTTGGTAATCCATCACTAGCACTGACATAAGACTATTGTGATTACTTATTACCTACTGTAATTGCGTACTCCAAAACTTTTTAGGACACTGCTTGCTTCCTTGAAAATATATTTAGTTATGATATCACATCACGTATTCACAGATAACAATCTGCATGTGGTTCAGATAACAGATTAATTAAGGAATTTCAATATGTTCTCATCAGTGATGGTCCTGCTTCAGCTTGGCCCTCTCATTAATCTTAAAGCACCCTATAAAGCATCAATATGTGCTCTTGAAAAATGGTTTTATGTTTTGTTCTTCTGTACAGAACAATGTTAGCAAAGGGGCTTCTAGAGCCCTCCAGATATATCTGCTACACATTATCTGCCAGAATAGAGGCCATGTTTTGTCCTAAGTCCTTTCCAAGGAAATTGTATTAATAAAACAATCAATTTCTGTTATCTTCCAAGGATCCCATGCTCACAAAGGACAATCAAAGGTGAATACTTTCAATACTTGAAAAGGCTTAGTTTACAATCTGCTGTGGACAAAGTGCTTCTGAAGTGTCTTGATTTCTTTGTTTTGTTCTGGTTGAAAACAATCTCAAACAAAGACTCACCTTTCTTTCTTAAAAAAAAGCCAAACCAACACTCCAAAAGTAATGTCACAATCAATAATTTTTAAATGGTTTTCTTTCATGCAATATCTTGTAAAAATTTATGTGTACAATTTCAAAACTGGCACAAGGTTTAGAATAGTAACCATTTAGGTGAAAATACAATATGTAAGACATATAGTATAGATCACCACATTGAAAATGGACCATGAAATCCAATGGACTAACTGTGGTCTGGATTTATTCCTCAAATATATTAAAAAATATTGAAACACCAGAGCAAAGTGTCTAGCTAATGCTACACCTTTTTCTAAAGAAGTTTTACTTCATAGCAAAATGAAACAATGAAAACTGCTCTGCATGGAAACCCATATTTATTAGCTTTTTTGAAAAGCTAAAATATTTTAAACCAGGAAAATAACTGGAAATGTTGAAGTTATTACAGCTATTCCTGTGCTGAAGTTAGACACTGGTTTAAGCTTTTTTTATGGCTTTATCCTACTGAATGCTATTTTTCAGTTATATATTCAAGGAAACTGAAAGCTGAGATGAAAATTTCTCCTTTACATTGCTGAAT